>NC_088678.1:52938459-54188459 GCF_950023065.1 Planococcus citri | reverse complement strand
AACCAGTTTAGCGAGATCGCCGTATTCGTTTGCGCCACCGTTGTTTACCGCGTCCACGGCTACGTCTACGGCGCATCCGAATGCGGTGGTAGTGACGACTTCTCCTGCCGCTGTATCGTCGTTGCATCCCGCTTCGAGTCATCCGCCAACGGCGAATCCCTTTTCAGCCGAATCTCTCTTTCAATCTAGTAAGTCCGAGTGCCAACTAAGTACATGCTACATGCGGAACTACCTGTCTTTCTAAAAAGTATCTAGAAGTATACTCGGTACTTTTTGTTGAAATTTTGTCGCCAATCATGTACCTACCAACATTAATCGCCATATCGGTTTAGGTTTCGCCAAAAATTGAAAGCAATGAAGTACCTACCAAAAATTATTTCAAGTTTGAAATTGTAAAAAATCCCGACGTGGTGGAATTTTTTCAGTGTTTTTCCCCATTAAAAGGTCATCAAAAGATGATGATTTTTCAGTTTTTTGATTTGATAGACACCCTGTGTGCTCGTATTATTATAGTGTAGTTGTGTAGCGTTGAGGCAGTTGAAGGTACATAGACAGACTAAGTGTTTGTTGATGATTTTTACACAGATGAAGCGGATCTATTGCGCCGAGAACTGGATTCCAGATTTTTGGCCACCCAAGAGCGTTCGCTGGTGGCGGCCGGAGCTGGTCCTCCGCCGTACTTGAGGACGGAAATGCATCACCATCAGCATCAGCATACGCACGTTCACCAGCATACGGCGTCGTTGTTACCTCCTCCGCCGACTGCCGCCTTGTATCCTCCTCCGTTGGTGAGTATATACTAAAGTACCTGTGCAATGTACACTGCAATCAGCACTCGTCACTCATTCATTATATCGTTGTTGTTGTTGTTGCAGTTCAAAGATGCTATTCCTAAATTAGGTGGCGTTGACTCGCCCTTCTACCGGCAGACCTTGGGTATTGCCAACTATCCGGGGTATCCGTCCAGCTTGCTGCACTCTACGTTGAGCGCTGCTACTCCTTTCGCGCCTCCTACTCATCTGCCAACGTTTACACCCAAAGTACGTGCGATTTGATTAGCATATTATTTAATTTGCGTATTTGCCTTACAAAACGTACACTCGCCAACTGTTTAACTACGAGTATAATAATAATCTTTATCGTGGTTTTTTTTTTCTTCTTTGCAGCAAGTGGTGGACCCGTCAAAGCCGAAACCTTTGGTACGTCGTACATAAATACCTCATAGTTTTTTGGTAGTTGATTGGTCAAAATGTGTGCATTACTCTACGGTGTTGTTTGGTGTGTGTGTGTTACAGAAAACTGGCAAATGGAACGCGATGCACGTACGTATCGCGTGGGAAATCTACCATCACCAGCAGCAAAAGCAACCGACAACGGCCGACATTAAGCCTAGTAAAAACGAGCTGTTGAACCGAACGCCCAGTCATCTATTCCAAGCGACTCCGCGAGCCGATTTATCGTCGTACGCCCCTCCTCATCGACCTCACGGCACTGCTTTCGAGGCTCATGCTCCACATCCGGCATCCAGCCCTTACACCGCTTTAGGTAAGTCGTCGGGCTAATCGGCTGCAGCCGTCGTACCACCAATGACCCATGGTCTCGTAGTTGTTTACCTTATACATGGTTTAATGCTTTTGCAGGTAACAGCGTATTTTCAAGATATCAACCAGCGCCGTTTCCATCGCTTGCTCAGTATCCGGCACCGTTGCATGATCCTTGGGCCAGGTAAATATTCAATTCGCTTTCGTATTCCCATCTAGTTTGGGGTTGGTTGTGCAGGTAGCTTTTACATTTCGTCACCCCCCCCCCCACATATTCTGATCTCGCTTATTTTTTTTCACAATACATGACTTTTCGACAACTTTTGCCCTCGCTTTGCTCGGGCCTGTTTGCTCTTCTTTTTTTCATAATTAAAATTTTTAATTACTCAGTATTCAAGTTCTAAAATTGTGGAGTCAAAAAATAGGTAGACTCATCATGAAAACAAACCATATTTTTCAAGCTTTTGCTCTCGTTTCATTTGAGCTCGTGTGGTTTTTTTCAAATTGAATTTTAAAAAAAATATATCATTCAAATTTAAAGAAATTTTCACCCAAAAAACACACTTTTCTGCTGAAAAAACTTGACTTCTCGAAACAAGCTGTTGCCCTCACTCAGGGCTCATACTCAGGTCAGTTACTTTTCAAGTAACTAACTTACCATACTAAAATTACTTGAAGTAACTTTTGCTTACATCTTGAAGAGAAAAAATGCTAATAATATCACCAAATAAATAATTCGCGAAAGTATCGGCCTACTTACACTTTTGTATTGTTTTTCAATCAACTGGCTATACGATGCAAAATGGTCAAAGTCTACCTTTCTGCCAAAAATAGCTACAAATCTTATCCTTTTTTCAAAATTTTCTAATAATAGCGTCGTTTCTTGCCAAAAGTTGTCTTTTTTTCGCAATAAAAAATTCAAGAAGTATCCATTTTCTTTTCTGAAAATTACCTAAAAATCCCGCTTTTTATCGTAAAAAAATGTCAATGGACAAAAAATGTCTCCCATTTTCAACGAAGACTGCGAAAAAGTACCATTTTTTTTTACCAACAATTGCCAAAATTCGTGTTTTTCTCCAAAATTAATCAGTCTTGCTGCTTGCCAAAAATTTTCAAAATTCTCGGTTTTTTGCAAAAACTTCTGAAAGTTTTATTTTTTTTTCTAATAAATGTCCTAAAGTCTTCCCTTTTCCTATTGCTGAAAAATGCTAGCTTTTTCGCGGTTGAAAAGTCTCGATTTTTTTAATGTAAAATTGCTATAAGTTGCAAGGTGAAAAATCTCACTTTTCGAAAAAAATTGCGAAAAAATGTAGGTAGAGGTACTTCATTTCTTATTCTCAAAAATTGGTAAAATAAATTTTATTAAATTATCAATATTTTTGCTTGAATTTTTTTTTCAATTATGTATGTATCCTCCTTTTGCCAATAATTCTCACAAAGTTCTTCTTTTTGCTAAAATTGTCAAAATCTTGCTTTTTGCCAAAAAATTAGAAAAAAATCCTCTCTTTTTAAAAAAATTTTTGAAAGTAGTCGTTTTTTCAGAAAATTTTGGATTTTTACTTTTTTCAAAAAATAATTCTCAAAAAGTTCTTCGTGTTGCTAAAATTGCCAAAATCCTGCTTTTTGCCAAAAATTAGAAGAAATCCTCTCTTTTTAACAAAATTTTAAAAAATACCTAGTCGTTTTTTCAAAAAATTCTGAGTTTTTACTTTTTTTCAAAAATAATTCTCAAAAAGTTCTTTTTGATAAAATTGTCAAAATCCTGCTTTTTGCCGAGAATTACATAGATATAAATCCTCTCTCTCTAACAAAATTTTTAAAAATAGTCGTTTTTTCAGAAAATTTTTAAATTTTTACTTTTTTTAAAAAAAATGTCCAAATGTTTTTCGCTTTTTGTCAAAAACTGTCAGAAAACCATTCCTTTTGTTAAAATTGTCGCTCGTTTTATTTTTTTAAGAAATTGCCATTATTCGTCAGGAATAGCCAAAATCCTTACTTTGCAGCAAGAAAATTGTCAAAATAAAGTCTTGATTTTTCATTAAAAAATTTCGAAATAATTCAATTTTTCAAAATTTAATAATATGTACATTTCAATTCGTAATATTCTGTTTGTTTTTTTGATTTTTTTCTGTTCTAAAATGTTTTGCTCACATTTTGTCACTTTTTAATTTTTTGTGGGAAAAATTTAGTACGAGCCCTGTCCTCGCATCACTCGAGTATGTTTACTTTTCGTTTTCAAAATTGAAATTTTTGAAAACTCGTCATTCAAATTCTAAAATATTTCGGATCAAAAGAAATGAAAAATTTTTTCAAATACTGTTTTTACTCCTCGAAACCCGAATTTTTGAAAGCTTTTGGCCTTGCTTCGGACCAATTCTTATCTAAACTGAAAAAAATCCCCATTTGAAGCTTCCATAAATGTCTGCAAATTTTCCGTCACTAGCCCCTCCTCCCACTCCACACACCCCCCCCCCCACCAAAAACCCTCCAGTTTCTTTTTTGTCGGGTTGCCTTATTTTCGCAAAAGTGAATAAAAATTTTTGTAAAAAAATGTACAGCTCGCATTCAAGTATCCGAACCTGAGAAAAAACAGTATGAGAAAGATTCAACGGGGGACAGGGCAAAATTCTGAGGGCATCATTCGGTGCATCCACCAGGGGCCTCCAACCGATCCAGTCCGCGTCTGGGTGCACCCTTCAACGTTGATCACTGAGTGCTAATTTTGTTACTTGTTCGACAGATTGCAAACTAGAACGATACCGAATTTAGGAGGTGCCGCGTACCCGTCGCCTATACCGCCTCCAGCGTGGACCATTAAACCGGAGCCGAACGACGCGACCGAAAGAGAAAGAGAACGAGAGAGGGAAAGAGAACGAGAACGTGAACGTGATCGCGAACGTGAACGTGAACGCGAAAGAGAACGTGAGCGTGAACGCGAACGCGAGCGTGAAAAAGAAAAAGAACGTAGTAAAGAACGCGATCGTATGAAACGCGAAGAAAAACATAGAAGACTGATAGCTCAGCAACAGCAACAGCAGCAGCAGCAGCAACAACAACAGCATCAACAGCAGCAGCAACAACAACACCAACAGCAGCAGCAGCAACAACAACAGCAACAGCAGCAGCAACTACAACAACTGCAGCACCTCCACCATCAGCAACAGCAGCAACAACACCAACAACAACAACTCCATCATCATCACCATCACCACCAAGCAGCGCAGATTAGCCATCATCAAGCGGTGGCGGCGGCAGCGGCTGCGGCTCAGTCCAAAAACGTTCTACGCGAAAGATCACCGCTGAGGGACGCGGCATCGACGATCGCTCAAAAAGAAGAAGAAATGTTGATGATGGGACGGGCACCGTTGGCGTATTTACCTAGGCATACCGGCAGATCTCTACCACCGCCTCCTCAATTCACGCCGTGGGATCATTACAGGTACATATACTATACTTACTTATTATTTTGTGCGTCGCCCCAACGCGACCTCCGAAACGATGTTTTAATTTCGCGCGTTCGATTGCACTGGCAGGTTTGATCCGTTGAGGTATAATCCGCTGATGGCGGCATTCCGCGAAGACGAAGAGCAGCGAGCCAAGTTATTCGCGGCCGCGTACCCGTCCGCAGCGCCGCCTCCTCCGACGCACATGAGGAAAGAAGCGGCGGCCGCCGCCGGTTCGCTTCATGTGAGAACAGATTTGCATTTGAAAAAAGACGATTCCTCGCAGTCTCGGTGATGATCTCGATTTTATACGCTAAACGACTCCTTCTTCTTATTACTCGCAATTATCTACGTATTTGCCTTTTCCGCCTTTCCCTTCCTTCCTTCCTTACTTTTTGTTCCATCGTCATTTTAATTTGTACGTATACCTATGTCTATACCTATCTAAAATTAATTAGGTCTACCGTCTTTCAATTTTGTTCGACTTTTTTTGGTTTCGTATGTTCGCGTAGATAGGTTGGTAGGTAAGTAAGGTTAGTAGGTAGTTAGATCTCTACGTCTGTGGAGGTATGTTTGTACAATTTATTTGGTCGAAACAAATTTCTCTCAGATCAGCGAACAAAACTTGGCTCCACGAAGAAGAATAATGTTTCAGACTCGTTCAAAAGGTGATTCTCGACTCATTTTGATTTCTCATCTACTTAGATACTCGTCGTAGTTAAAAATACGTATTTTTTCTTCGCTTCGTGAACCTTATTTTTCTCTGCGGGCCGGTTTAGCTTCTCGTAACGATGCGACGAATTTTACGCTGTTTTCAACGAGCTACAAGCACGAGTATGTAGGCAGGTGGATGTACTGTGTACTGATGAAAGGACAGTTGTCATGGTAGACGATAAAACTGCTCAGCGTTCGTTGAGAAGAAGTATATGACCGTAGCTGATTTGCGATTTCTACTCCTCATTCGTTTAATCGTACGAAAATTTATCCATTTTGCCAATTGGTGCAAAGAAACCAACCAACTTGGCCGTGATCCCTAAGCGTCGGGCAATTTTATCTTTTCGCCTATTCTCCTACTCTCCTATTCGCTTAGTTTTAGATTATTTTCAAATTGACGAAGAGCATGTCTATTTTCTCGACATTTTAAGCGCTTGGTTTGTTATTTCGAGACTGGTTTCCAGAAGGGTCGCGTTCCCTACATATTTGTATTCATTTCCACGACTACCATAGACCATAAATAATTGCTCGGCATTTTTGCTGCTATACATAAATGTGCGTTTGGTCTTAGACTGAAAAAAAAAAAAAATATGAGAAAATAGCGAGACGATTTTAGATTGTATAATTTTTATTAAGTATTTATTCTTATCTATGTAATTGAATCTGTGATAGTTTTTTCTTTTTTTTCTTTCTTTTTTTTCCTTTTTTTTTTAGAATAACTTGTTTTTGTTCTCTTATTATTTTTTTTACATAGGTACGTACCCATTTTTGAGGTATGTATCCGTACGTCATAGATATTATTTTTTTTAAAACGTTTTTACGACCAATAATTTTACAGAAGTATCGCAACGAAACAACACGACTTCTTTTCTTTCTTTCTTTTTGTTTTGTTTTTTTGCGTGTACCTATGTGTGTATGCGTTTTTTTTATTTATTTATTTGGTGGGCGGCACATACGTTTAATCTGTCCCAGAACTGAAATTAATCCATAGAAAAAACTGCTTCGTTAGTTAGTATAGTCAATTACGAAAAGATGTTCGCTGCATTATAGGTATTTAATAATATGGGTTTGTGAATGTACATGTAAATACGAGTACATACGTACATATTTAAGTATAGATTTTTTTTTTCATGTTTCAATCGCTTGTAAATTTTTGTATAAGTTGAGGTTCCTTTATAGTGGCTATAGAAAAGTTCTGCAGAAAAGTTAAATGCGTAGATTCAAATGGATGGGATTTTTCTAAGTAAAAGTTTAAATATTTCAACTTTTACACGGACTGATGAACAAAATACGAGTTTGAAATTAAGAACTTTTTATTAAAGCGAATGATCATCAGAATTTATAAGAAATGTCTTTAATATTGATTTTGAAAAATTCCTGGTTTTTTTCTATAGAAATTGTCTATAATAATTGCCACTTTAAAGAAACCTTTAGCGTTTTTTTTTTATTTACCTATTTGAGAGTTTTTTTTGTTAAAAATGTTGTTGTACTTTCTTGTATCTACTTTTGTATAATAATCGACTGTATTATAATGAAGCGTATGGAGTGCATACCTAAAACAAAACGAATAAACAGTGAACTCGAAATTATATATCGAGGTGTAATTGTAATCGAGTGCAATAAATTGCATTTCAAATCTATCATGTGTGTTTTGTTTTTTTTTTCATTTGTAGCTAACAAATTGGCCTAATATTGCTGGAAATTAATTCAAGCAGCTTTTACGAGTGCCTGCGTGTGTACGACTGTACAGTGTAAATGGCGTGGCAACAAGTACATACTTGAAATTCGGATACCAGTACAGCCGGCTACTACTGGAAAAATGTTAGGTATCCAAAGCATTCGTTGTTCATTTTGAAAATTGAAGAGGTGAGTTAGACTTTTTAAAAGTTGTAGTCGAAGCTCATTTCTGATCATCTAGCTAGGATTGTTACTTACATTAAAGAAGAACAAAATCTCACGTTCTCAGATCTTTTTTTGAAAATTTGGATGGGGCTCGTGCTAAAAAGTTGTGGGGATCTCAAAAGACTGTAGAAAAAATTTGGGGTCTCAGACTTCACCCAGCATTTTGCAGCCGGGGTTAAAAATTTTAAAATTTTCAAAAATCAAAAATATTTTTGATTTCTTTGATGATTATTGGCCGCATTAAGTATACTTATTTAAGAGTTAATTATCTCGCTTTTAAAATTCGCAAAAACAGTCATCATTTTCAAGATAATTCGCGATTCATCTTGATTTAGTTGATTTTTACAAATTTGTTATTAATTTGAAGTCTATAGGAAATAGGATGTCATTTTACACTACATGACTTGAAATGGCCCCTCTCCCTTCCTCCCTCCCTCCCTCCCACTACTTCCAGAGATTCTCAATTAGCGCATTATCTTGTTTTAACATATTTTCCATCCTCCGAATCGACTTGTGGGGTGATTTCGAGCCGTTTCAACTCCTAAAGCCTCCAGTGAATTTTTGAATTTTTTAATCATCGAAAAAACACGATTAAAATCTGAATCTGAATTTTGTACAAATGATTTACGAAGATGTAGTGTAATTTCTAGAGATATTTTGGTGTTTCTTTTCGATTTCTCATCAGTTTTATTGTGCTAGCTATTTTACGTACCATCAGAAATTCTATTTTAGATTCGTTCACTGCAGTAGCTTTGAATACCCCTGTAAACGTCTTTTTTGACAGCATTCTGATTAAATTTTCGAATTTCTTCTCTCATTACAGTTTAGTAGATGTTTTAAAAAATTGAACCCAAAAGCAAAGAGAGAGAATTTAGACAATTTGATCGAAATGGCCGCACAAAGTATGATCATTTGATCAAATCTCCAATAAAGTGAAAAATCCAATTGAAAATGGCCTTTTACTCTTAAATAGCCATAATGCGGCCAATAATCATCAAAAAAATCAAAAATATTTTCTTTTTAAATTTTGATTTTTTTGAAAATTTTAAAATTTTGAACCCCGGTTGCAAAATTCTGGGTGAAGTCTGAGACCCCAAATTTTTACTACAGTCTTCTGAGGTCCCCCACATTTTTTTAGCACCCGCCCCATTCAAATTTCCAAAAAAAGTCAAAGACGGCCCACCCTATCAGGTACCTATGCAAAAATGTTTTCCACATGTCGAAGAAATTTCAATTTCCAACGTGAAAAATTACAAAATTAGTTCAGCTTACAAGCCGTCGCTTCGGTACTAAATTACACGTGGATTTTTTTTTTGGTCATTTTCATAATGAAAGAAAACGTTAAACAAGACGAAAACGTTATTTTTAGTAATCAAACAAAACATAACTTCACAAAAACTTCATTTTTTTCAAAACAAAAACAAAAATCTTTTGCAACGCTGACAATTTCTGAAAACTTTAAAATCCATAAATTTCCATGGTAAAATACTAAAATTGATGAAGAAAATAGAAAAATTGTTGTAAGTAGGAAATGGTGTGAAAATTCAAATTGTAAAAGGGAAAAAAATTCAAAAATTTGTAAATAGGTAATTGGAAATTTATTACGAGTTGACGTTGTAGCTTGTTGTATACAGACTTATATAGTAGGTAGTCGATAAATGGCATTTTCATTTTTCAAGCTTGTGAAGTTGTTTTTGCGAGCAACAACATCAAATTTTTAAGGTTCCCTTGTTCTTGAGGTACCCTATAATGATTTTGGAGCTAGGACCATCATCTTCTTCTTCCTCACCTCTTCATCATCAGCTTAATTTCAAGTTCATTGACCCTTTCTTCAGAATTCTACAACAACGCTCTCTAGCGTTGCATAATGTGAATTACCTTTTTCATGTTTTCTATAGGTGAAAGTTGTGGAATATCCAATTCCATTTTTTTTTTTTTTTTTTTTTACCTTTAGAATTGAAATTTGAAATGAAATGAATTACTTTCAAGTTTTTTAATCGTGGAAAATGTCTGGTAATATTTTTTCTTTTGTTCTGATATTCTGACATTATCTCTGCTGCGGTTGAATTGGTATTCAAATTTATAAATGGTAGGTAGAGGTACCTTTTGCGCTTTCACTCATTCACTGTACACCATTATTTATGCATTTAATATTCTCTCCAAAGTAATACAGATTTACCTAATACCACCTTTCAATTTTTTTCTACATCTTTATTGCTTCCTTTATAGAAGGTAAAAAATTCCACAAATACATACGAATGCAAGTTTACATGCAGCTGCGATATAATTATTTAGTAATTCAGTATTTGTTTTTACGTTTTCATCCCCCAAAAAATTATTTGAGTAGGTAACTATAAATAAACGTGTAAAAAATAACTAATGTTAATGAAAGTGATGTTAACATTTTGGTGTTTTTATCTGATGAATTTTTCATTTCCATTTTTCATGAGGTTAATCGAAATTTATACCATGTGTTTCATTCCATCAGAGCCATCAGAGGTGTCGACTGTCGAGTGTAGAATAGTTGATGAGTGGTTTGCCGACCCCAAAAGTTCAAGGGGCAAAACGTAATTCTAATTCGGGCATTGTCAAAATATGACATTTTTTCTGTAGAATAATATTTTGAAGTTTCAATTATAGGTCGCATCCTGTTTCATCCAACTTCAACATTGGTGCAATGTTGAAAATCTTTAATTCCAATTTTGTGTTTGGTGTAATGTAAACAAATTTGAATAAATATCATGTCTTGTCTTCATTTTTCGCAGATTATTCGTGATTGATAAATGGTCGCTATCAATGTTGACCGAAACTCGTCTCACAAGTGTATTTTTAATGATTAAAGTTGATTGGGGTAGAAAGACAGTGAATTTTATTCAATACTACATTAGTGTAATAACTGAAATGATTATACCTACCTTTACCTACAGTAGAAAATACCTACTACAACACTCGTAGTAAAAATTACTGCATTTACATATAGTAAGTACTAAGTATTTCAATTAGTACAGTTACGTAATAGGTATGTACTTACCTATAGTAATTTTACTAAAACCTCAGTCATAACTGAATGACTGAGTAACTTTTGCTATTAATTGTAGTAATTCTTACTATTATTATTTATTTTAGTTGATTTTCGAGAGTTGAGAAATTATGTTTTTTTTTTTTTTTTCAAAATCAGTGTAGCGTATGGTCATATACCTACGTATGTATTGAATCTTTTTGGAGAATTTTCAAAAACCGCTCAGATTGCTGGTAACTGGTAAGCAGCAAACCATCCAGGAAAGCATTCGGCATCTCAGGTGAGATTTCGATACTCGTCTGCATAGGAAGTAGGAACCTCAGCCCCAATGAAAGTATCCAGACCTATTTGCCAGCCGCTATATCTTCGACATCAATCAATAGAATTTGATCGTAATTTTTAAAAACTTGACGAAAATCTCGTGAGAAAATTCCAATTTGAAATTGAAACACCTAACGAGAGTACCAATTTCGATTCATCGCATTCCACATTCGGCATCATTCATTACTCGAACACGTGTGTTTAACGCGCATGCGTTAATATTTTAGCTGCTTACGTATTACGTATACGTTTCCGACAAAAAGAAGCTTCATAAAAGAATTACATTCGTTTTATTGACCCAAATCCTACTCGATGGCTCTCGGTATAAAAGTAAAGGATTAAATTTTTTTAATCATATTTAACGTTGTATTTGCCAAAAATTTTATTCACTCATTTCCTTCGAAGTTCGATATGTCGAAGAGAGCTTCGGTTTCTTTTCTACCATGTCTCACTATTCTATACTAATTAAACGTGGGGAATAAAAATTCTAGCCTGGAAGTGTAATGTAAGTGTGTACTGCTGCGTATGTACGCTAGGATGTGTATCCACCAATCAATGGTTCGCATTTGTTGGTGGGGGGTCACGTGCATTCATTTTGTTTATTGTCATTTTCTTTCATCTGTTTACGGAATCCGTCCGTGTATTACAAGAGAGACGAGACCCTATAGCGCCGCGGCGTGCTCCGTATGCTGTTAAACGAGTGTAGTAGAGAATACGCGACAAAGATAGAATGAGTAGTAGTGAACCCAATACGAGAAAAACAACAAGGCCACGCCATATTGAATCAGTTGTTAATTTTTGCGTGTAAGTTTCTTCCTCGGTTATTAACGCTCATAGATTATAAGTATTCGAGTTGATGTAATTTTTTCAATCAATTTTACTCGCGTTCGGTCGCCGAGACCATTGGTGTTATTAAATTCGCATTTTAGCCAATAACTGTTCGATGATTTGTATAAAATGTAATTAACACCTTGTGTGTGTGTCGGTTCCTTTGAAATCGATTTGTCTGACAGTCGACCAATTTAAACGTCCTTGATTGACCCCCAAGGTATGTATTAAGGAAATCAAATTTTTATTCGGACATAGTCGTGTTGGGTATCGTTAAATTCGGTTTTTAATTCTCGACACGTTCGTACAAGAGTAATGGTGATAAATTTAGAAAAATTTCTTACATTATAAATACCTATACTTCGATCGATTAACAGTACTACAATGTATGAGAACTTGTTGATAAATATCTCTCTAAAGTGGAGTCGGAATAGGTACTACCTACCTAAGTACCTTTATTTATATCGAATTTCGTTCAGCTTCGAACGCCGAAATAATTACTATTGATCCCTCAGTGTAGAGTCAAATTAATTACGTAAATTACAACATAGGCTATTGTTGAAAAATTATTACACATTATCGGTGCTTTACATTTCCGATCGATAATCGTCGGAGAAGTTTTTATTTGGAAAAGGAATGAAATACATTGTTGTATTAGGCCTGTTAAAACACCGATTCGCGAAAGGAGCTTCGCTACTAGAACCGTAGCTAGGTACGAAGGTACTTTGTATTCGTTGGAAAAAAAAAAAATGATTTCACTGATACGTCACACCAATGTGTAGCGTACTCCTTCGCCGCTTCATGTTTTAAATATGCGCTGAACAACTATTAATCGTAAGTAGGAGATACGAGGACGTATGTGTGAGAGTGTGTGTGTGCAACATTGATCGGCCATTTTTTTTTATCATTACCTGTATTTGTAATTTCGGCGTTATTAAAAACAAGTGCCAATCAATACTAGATGCGATCGTATCTTAGGTGAATTTAACGTGTATTTTTCTCATTGTGAAAGTTTATTAAGATTTCGCGTTTATTTAACGAGTATTAAATTGATGTTTATTTTTCGCAGGTATACAATTGATATTTCACTGATTTGATAATTACTTCGAATGGAGGTTGATGATGATTCGTTTATCGTTGATCTCAGTATTTCAAGGTATGTGAAATTTAATAATACTCGATATTAGTTTATTTAAATACAGCCAATTTCGTAACATTTTGTATAAGCTAATCACTCTGTTGCTGTGTATTCGGTAGTCGCGTCACCCTGTACTTCTGATAAGCTAGAATAGGTCTCTTCTCTATATATTTATTGACTTGAGTTTTAGAATGCTCTGGATAGATCAATGCACTCATTTAATAAGGCTTTTGACGTATTGCGGGTTGCATATCGGTTTGCCTGAACTTTATCGGTTTGGTGGGCATTCTTATCAGTGAGTATCAAAATTTCATATTTTGAGCAATTTTCACGAGGTGTTTTTGAAATGTATAGCTTTTATTTAGTTTTTCCTTCAATTTTAAACACTGTTAAACCCTGTAATGGAAAAAGATCCTCTCTTCGTCGAGTTTTAAAGAAGTTGATAAAATGTCTTTGAACCTCGACAAAGAGCGGATCTTTTTCCATCACAGGATTTAACAGTGTTTAAAACTGGAGGAAAAACTAAATAAAAGCTATAAATTTCAAAAACACCTTGTGAAAATTGCTCAAAATATGAAATTTTGATACTCACTGATAAGAATGCCCACCAAACCGATAAAGTTCAGGCGAACCGATATGCAACCCGCAATACGTCAAAAGCCTTATTAAGAATTAACATACACAAAAGTATATTATATCCAGTAATCTCACGTCTGTGCTCAGACTTTACCAGTGCACTCCTCACACCTTGTACAGGGTGCCCAGAAATACCCTAAAGAAAGTTTTTCATTAAAAATATAGGTTGGCAACGTGAAATAGATGCATATGATTGGTGAATGTTATCTCTCCAGTCCAACAACCAATCATGTGCTATCATTATTATCATTTACTTTACTGTGACCAACCGAAGTATTTGTCAGAAAACTTTTTTAGGGGTACCCGATATTTCTGGGCACCCTGTAGATTCATTTGGTACCTCTTTAAAAAGTCATTTAGGTACTAAAAAGGTTACGAGATTGCTGCGTAGAACATTTGTATTTTATATCGTGTTTTTATCAAAATATAATTATAATAATGAACGTGAATTTCATATTTTCAGCCGAAGACCCGATTCTTCCGGATCATCGCAGCAATCGCACAGCAATAAACGAAGTCCGTCCCCTAGCATGGGGCAATACAACAACACCAAACGTAGTCTACGTCCTAGAACCGAAGTGAAAAATTACGTGGAAACTACAGACATAGTTGTGGTTTCCGATACGGACGAATATAAGCAAAATGGTTACATGAACGGATACGATTATTCGGATAGCGATGAAGGAGAATTGCCACCATTACCCCCGATTAAAGTATGTATAATCTGTTTCTCTTTTTTTCGTCGTATTTTACAAGTGTGTTATCACTTGAGATAAGTACAAACGATACATTTTAGCTACGAGTACTCTTGTTTAATCAAGGTTATCTCGTATTATCGAAAACGTATGTATATTTAATTAAAATCTATAATTACTATTACAGGAACTATCAGCCGCTGAAAGGATGGAAGCAGAGAAGAAAATAAGATTGTTGAAAGACGAATTGCGAAATGAGGAGATGAAATTGGTATTGCTCAAAAAACTACGACAATCTCAGCAAATGAAAGAGAACATTTCGATCGTACCGATTCCTAATACCAATATCGGCCAGCCTGTTCCACCTACGCATAATCTTTCGAATAAACTACCCCCCAACAATGCAGCTCATAGGTCATCTTCTGTGCATCATAGTAAACCCCCATCCGCACCTCCTGTGCCTCCTTTACTTAGAGGAGTAAGTCCAAAAGTAAATGCTCGTTATTATATTTTTTTTATTGTTATTTTTAGTGTCCTTGTTACTTATCATTTCGGCTTCGAATATGTGAAAGTTTACGTGAACACGTTTTGCATTAGTCGTGTAATGTTGATACGATAAGAGGAGAAAATTTCATTTTAAATTATCGCTACAACAAACGTGTACTATAGAATCCACTCGAGCCGTTAAGTACATTTTTCAATTTACACCTGGACTCGAGTAAATTTTGTATGCTGAAATTGGTAGAAAATGTGATAAAATTGGGCTGTTAGAGAACGTGAACTGAAATCTTATTGGTTGACGTTTACGTTCTCGAATCTCGCGATGTAGGTTTATTTTTTTGGATACTTACGTGATAGATTTAATTTTATAATACGAATGCTATCATTTTTTTTGCGTGCCATTGCATATAGTTAATCGATAACATGTATTGATAAACGTACTTCACGAATTGGAAAAAATTGTTCTTGCATTTTACACACGAATTAATTCGATTTGAGGCGTATTTAAATGTCTGAAAATCGATTATTACATTTTTATTTTCGTGTTTGCGTCGAAATCGCGGTACCAGATAGGTTATCAAATAGGGTGCTGTCGTTCTCAGACACATGGATCGATATTAGCGTGAAATTTTTCAACCTAAATTGAAAAACCAATTTTACCCGAAGATCTGACTTCTGAGAATTCGCGTCTACGAAAATGATTAGAACTGGGCACACAAAAAATTAACTATTTTATTTATTCCGGAATCTAACGTTTTTTTCTTCAATTTTTCAGCAATTAATACCACCCAATAGACCAAACGTCCATCATGCTCCGCCACCTTTATCACCGGTTGTCAATAACCATCAAAATAGTCGAAGCGTTGCCCCAGGAATGCCGCCGAATATGTTCGCGGTTAATTCAGTTCCAGGACATAGAGGTTTGTGTGATAAATCTCGACTCGATTGTACATAGAAGGAATTTAATTTTATAATAAACGTTATTTTCAACATTGCAGGGAGTAGCAGTTCGAGCAGCGGTAGCCATTTAAATAGTGGAATGATGAGTGGTAATTCGGGTGTGGTGAATAGTGGTAGCGGCCGAAATGTGGCTTCTATGTCCAATTCCGTTAATAGTTCTAGTTACCAAAATAGTATTAGTCTGCAAGATCGAATCAAAGATGTACCTCAGTCAACAGTCATTTCATCAGTGTCTCCGTCATCGGCTGCATTCAGTATTTCGACCGGAACTACGCAGCAGGTACGCCGATCGACATTTTACCGAATTTTATTATCAGTCGAGCAACGTGGAATTCTGATATGCTAGTGATTAACTGCGTTGACTGCGATGGGCTTATGTAGATTCGATTAGAATAGGTTTTTGTGTTCGTTTTACGATGGTTTTACTCTATCCTTCGTATCGTGCTAGAAAGTTTGGCCCTTCTGAGGGAAAGTGGTCAACAATTAATCGACGTAACGATGAATTGTGAGTGAGGCTGTGTTACGTTTTTTTGGAAGTATAAAAAAATTCGAGATAGAGTAAGATTTTTTCATAGTGTAGCGAGCTACGTAATGTAGTCATTGGCTACACATGCTACAGGAAGCAAACTACCGCTGTTTATGAGTTTGTTTAACTTGGTTACGCAAATGCATCGACATTATGAAGTATCGAGTACGTGGCGTGTTATGGTTGAATTCGAATGGTATGAGTTTTCGGAAGATGATGTCATTCTAACATATGTCGTCGTAATTATGATGTTGGCAGTATTATTCATCGAGTTACTTTTTCATAATTTCATTACAATTAGTCCCTCTCGAAATCGTTTTCGTTTTCGCGAACGTTTCTACACATTTTTGAGTATATGTCGTCGTAATTATGATGTTGGCAGTATTATTCATCGAGTTACTTTTTCATAATTTCATTACAATTAGTCCCTCTCGAAATCGTTTTCGTTTTCGCGAACGTTTCTACACATTTTTGAGTTTCATTCTGATGAACGAAGTAGCCCATGGTTCCTCTTTCAACTTCGTAATTTTTTTTTTTTCAAAATTCTAATCGTTTTTTGAATAACCCTCCAACGATTAATGAATACGAATTACTTGATTCGTACACGATTAAATTCCTATTGAAGGTGTGAAGTTTCAACAATCGCGACATATGGTTTTATTATAAATGCAAATATGTATCGTCAAAACCCTGAAAGATTGCCGGCAAAGGGGTAGGGAGCATATACATAGGAAAGTAATAAATTTCTTGAGTTGTTTATTTAGGTGTATAATTTATAACAATGTATGGTGTAAAGCCAACTCCATAAACGTTGAAAATTTTGGTTTTTCTGTTATGATGTTTTTGTTTTGAAGAAATTTCAACGTGTTACGGAAGGGAATAAAATCAAAATTTATTCGCGCATTTATAGTGAAAAAAATTCGAATTCAATGTTCGGATATGTAAGATTACAGTGGAAGAGCGTTTTTATAAGGTGTTAATTAATTATCATGTCGTTAACAGGATCGCAGAAATGAAGACGCTCAAACACCAGCACAACGACAAGCAGCGGCCAAGTTAGCCTTAAGGAAGCAATTAGAGAAAACTTTATTACAAGTAAGAAAGATTTTAAAATTGATTTTAAGCCATTTTCATTCGAGGCGATGAATATTGTAGATTATATTTACGTGAGTTTTGGTGCACCGAAATGAATTGAATTTTTTTAAAAAACATTTTAGTGTTTGATAGTTATTGTGAAAATTGTAGGGTAAATTTCCGACCAACGTGCATACTTTCCCCTTTCATTCCATCTCTCAAAAATTAAAAATGAGCGTTGCTTCCATACAGTATCGAAAAAATTGAAAATTTGGATTTGTTTTGATATAAACTCTGTGAAGCAATTCATATTTTCATTGCGAGAGATCACCTTAGCTAATTTTCGTCATTTCATCTTTTTTTGATCAGTTCAAGAATTTTTTTCACCAATCCGCGTGTCATCGTAGAAAATTATCCCCCCCCCCCCCCCCCCCAAATGATGAAAAATGTCTCATTCGAAGAGACTGAAAATACGTTTTTTCTATTTGACTTCTCTCTGTAGTTGAAATTTGCAAAGTAGAAATTATTGGTTCATTACCTTTATCATTACTCATGTTTTCATCAAATCATCAAGTTCAATTCGTTTTGTTGTGCATAGCTGATAATACAAATACATATTATTATAAATTAATTTATGACTTGAAAATTGAAATTTTTATAAACTCGATGTTTTAAAATGAACTTTTTTGTTTGTTTCAGATTCCTCCTCCTAAGCCTCCTCCACCAGAGATGCATTTCATTCCAAATCCATCTAATACCGAGTTCATATATTTACTTGGTTTAGAGCATGTTGTCGATTACATTACGAAAGATCAAAAGACTCCTTCACCGCCAGAACCTTTCCAATGTTCGCAATGTAATACGAGTTTCACACCTATTTGGAAGTGGGAGAAAAATGCTGCAAAAGGTGAATTAATCATTGATATAATTGATTATTATCGAGTTGTCTGGTCGAATGGTCAATTTATTCAAGTTATGCGCGTATGAGCAGGTCGTATATTGAAAGAGACCCAGTGCCATCGATTAATGTATTTCTGAATAATCTTTGAAAAATAACGTATCTTGGCCCAAATCTGTCTGAAATTGATGATTTTTTTTGGAAATCGATTTTATTAAAATCATCATTTCTTTTGTGGAAGAGGGGTCTAAAATTCAAACAAAAAAATAACCCAACGAGAGGGAGGGCCTGGACTAAACATTCTGAGGATTTCAAAAAAATCAAATTTTTTACTAAGCTCACATTTTTTGACTTTCATTGCGAATCTGGTAGTGAATGAGATATCGGATTCCTACGTTTTTTGGCCATATGTCTTTTCGTGATCTGGTCAGGGTATCCATTCTCCTGGAAAAGTCAGAGAATTTGGTCGGTATAGAAAAGTCGAGGAATTTCGTAATTTTCACGCAAAATCCCTGGAATTTTGAAACAACGATCAATTGCAAATTTCGGATGAGGACCTATGATCAAAGGAAAACATTTTCTACTTCTCGAAACACAAATTTTTGAAAGCTTTTGCCCTCATTTTTCGCGGGTTTGTTTTTTTATTCTTTTTCAAGAGTAAAGTGAAAATGTCTAGATGATAGAAATCAAGTTTTAAAGCCGAAAAATGAACTCCTCACAAAAAACATAGTTTTTATGCCTCTCGAAATACAAATTTTCAAGAGTTTTTACCCTCGCTTGGGCCTGTTCTGTTTTCTTTTTCAAAATCAACTTCCATCAGGAAAAATTTTAAAAGCCAAAAATAAATAATAAACTACCTTGTCGTCACATAAAAAACCTCGTTTTTAGGCCTCTCAGGCATAAAATTTGGTCACTTGAAAAGTGAATTTGTCACTATTTCACTTGCAAGTCACTTCTTGTCTCTATTTCGGCGAAAATGGCCAAAAAAAGTGACTTGGTCACTTTTTTTGTAATTGGATAGAGACGATTTTTTTAAACCATGCAAAGGTAGATCGAAAGATCAGGCAAAAATTCATCACCTGTCAGAATTTCAAGTGGTATAGTGCTTTTTTCGATTTTTGGTGAATTTTCAAAAATCAAATTTAGGCCAAAAATGAGGGAAAAAATCAAAACTTTACTAAATTGTCCAAGAAAGCTGAAATTTTGGAGATACCCTATTTTCGACACGCCAAATCGAATGGAAACTGTTTCAACCCATTTTGAGCAGTTCTGGAGCCTCCAGCAGATTTTTGAAACTCGAAATTTCCCAAAATTTCATGAAATGGAGATGGAAAGCCGAAATTCATTCTGCGAATTAATTTCAATACGCTACGAAGTCGACTGCAGGCAGATTTCAAGTCGTTTTGGAGCCTCCAGCGACTTTGAAAATTACTGGAGTCACCAGATTTTTGAAACTTGAAATTCCCACAACATTTTATCAAAATGGAGTTGGCAAGCTGAAATTTACTTCGCAAACTAATTTCATTACGAGATGAAGTCGACTGCATGGTGGTTTCAAATGGTTTTGGAGCTTCCAACTACTTTTTGGAAATTTCAATTTTCCAAAAAACGCCATACAGCCTTTCGAAAAGTCGCTAGAGGCTTCAAAACGATTTGAAATCTACCTGCAGTCGACTTCGTGGCTAATCGAAATTAGTTTGCAGAATGAATTTCGGCTTTACAACTCCATTCGAGTTTCAAAAATCTGCTGGAGGCTCCAGAACTGCTCAAAATAAGTTGAAACAGTTTCCAATCGATTTGGCGTTTCGAAAATACGGTATCTTTCAATTTTCAGCTTTCTTGGTCAATTTGGTAAAATTTTGATTTTTTTCCTCATTTTTGGCCTAAATTTGATTTTTGAAAATTCACCAAAAATCGAAAAAAGCACTTTAACTCTTGAAATTTTGACCAAAATCTGCGATTTCGGCTGACTTGTCAATCAGATGGGCCTTCATTCTGTAAGTAGGGCCACTTTTTTTTGAAGACACGGGTTAGAAATGTTCCTGAAGACTTCGTCTTTAAGGAAAAAGTCGTCCCGGAGGATCGACGGTGGCAGGGCGGGGTGCAAATAGATCCTTATGTGGGCAACCCCTACTAACATTTTGGTCACTTTTTTCAAATTTTTGGTCACCTTTTTGCTTTTTTCAGTCATCAAAATAAGCACTTAACTTCCCTCAGAAAAACATCTTTCCAATTCTAAAATTTAAAAAACCAAAAAATAAACTCCTCGCATTGAACAAAAGCCTCGTTTTGAGGCATAACTTGAGCAGAGGCCTCCAAAAATCCAAAAAAGAATAGAAAAATGTTCACTATGCTTGCATTTTGAATTTTTTTTAAATTAAAAAAGTTGATTATCGAAGGTTAGCAGTTTTTTTTTTTAATATCCGAAGAAGTATCCAGTTCGAAGAGAAACTTATGAAAAATCCCCCCTCTCCCCTACCGAAACTTCTTTAATTATTAGTTATGGGATACGTGTAGAAAATTGGAAAAAATTGTCTGGAAAACTTGGCAAAGTCTGAGAAAATGATTTGCCAACTGCATGTGCCATAAACAAATTTCAGATGATTGGGTTGTTACATCTTCGGGTACCTTTCAATATTCGTAGAACACATCCTTCGGCAGCTAATTCTAATTTACACAAAACTCAAACCTATCTGTAAACTTGACCATCGAATCGAATTTTTCAGGTAAAGAACCGAAAGTAATATGCGAAGCTTGCGTCACGTCGAACGTGAAGAAAGCTCTAAAAGCCGAACATACGAACCGGTTAAAGACGGCGTTCGTGAAAGCCCTTCAGCAAGAACAGGAAATAGAGCAACGTCTAGCGCAAGTATCCCCACAACCGATGGAACCGCCGGTAATACAGTCAACGTCGCAATCGCAACAGTCGCATCGTCAATCGCCGCAGTCGTCCCAGTCTGCGATTTCATCTACCTCTCAATCGTTATCGGCTAGCTCGATGCAGGCGGCGATGCTGCATAATTCGATTTCGGCTCCGGCACCGCCACCGCCGCCGCCTCCGAATCCGAAATCATCGCATTCGTCGCATTCATCGCATTCGTCGATGTCGCGACATAATCCAACTCCACCGATTCCGCAGCCGTCTCCTACACCACCCAGAGACCATCCGTTGGCCAAACTGGCCTCAGAAAGTAATAAATTCAGTCCGCATCATGCGGCAGCCGCGTTACACCAACAATTATTACGCGGATTACCTTCGCACCAGCCGTTGCCGGCGCACATGATTCCATTCTCACCGCTGCTGTATCCGTACCAGTTAGCCATGGCACAAGCTGCGAATAGTAAAAATCCAATGGCGGCAGCCGCCAGTTTAGCTGAATTGCAAAGGCAAGCGGCCGACTTACAAAGGCAATATTTATTGGATATGATTCCAGCGGCGTCTGCCAACGCCAATTCTCGACAACATTCGCATTCGCATTCTATTAATAATTGGAAGTCGTGATAGCGTACTTCGGGCCACCGTGAATTGTTGTAACTGATGATCTATATTTATACGGAATCGCGGTCGGTGAAGTTTTTTTCAAATTGAGAGTAATCCAAATGTGATATTTTGCGCCGAGTTTTCATCAACGATTGGAGCATCGAAGTGCGGCGATGACGTAATGTTTCGATTGGATGATTTCTGCTCTCAATGCGAACGTGTTACATCGAAGTATCGCTTCGTTTTTTTCTTCTTTTTATAAATTTACGTTATTATTTTTAAAAATAGAGAATAATTGTGTTTCAATGATCGCTTTCGATATACCCTATTCCCCCCTTTTTTTTATCGCCGTTGTCCAAGTGTCCGGTTTTATTTGATATTTCGCGTTGGAAACGCGTTCACGTTGTTATCTTCTACTTGACATTTTTTCTATTTCATGATCTTTTTGATGATATGGATTTTATATTTCGTAGACGAGTAAAAAATTGATTAAAAATTACAACTGAAAAAAAAACGTGACAACTTGAAGATCTCAAAAGTTTTGACCGAGTTATTTTCTGCTTTCATCCGTAAAACTAAATTCAATATCATTGTGATATTTATAGTTTTAAGAAAAATACGTAATGAAACGTTACGCTCGCAAATCACGTTAATAGGTTTTTTTTCTTTTTAGTTATTTTGATGTGTATATTATATTTCTGTACAAATATCTTTTTTGTTTATTTTTGTTGATAGTTGCATGATTACTGTCTAGCTGTAATCTTGCCCTGCGAAACAATGCTTCGACCTGTGAATTTGATTGTTGACGTTTTATGTGTCATTATTCAAGTTCGTTCGAGTGCTCTCTTCTGAAAAAAGTTGAATTTATAACAAATTTGTAAAATTCAGGAGCCTTTTTACCGGTCGAGTTGTAAAATTCTTCGGTCATGTGAGCGAAATTTCACTTCGGTCACACGTTTCTTTAGTTGATTCGAAAACTGGTAATTTTAAGGCACTCGATAATAATAAATTAGAAAATTATGTAATTATCATTTTTTTCATAGTTGATAGCATCCGAACGAACTCGTGTAAATAATTCCAACTACCCCTGCATTTTTGAACAATGAATTTATTTCTAAACGAGGAAAATTGTTCGCTAATCGGTTGTGATTTTAGGTTGCTTTACATCCCGCATTTATGACGATTTATCGTATATTTATTGCTCAAAAAGTGAACTGGTTTCGTTAAGCAGCGTACGTTATTCCTTGATTTTGGAAAAGTTGCTATTCTTGATTTAGTCAATGAATAATATTATTACAATAAAAGATGTTCTTAATCAAGTCGAGCGATTTTCAAATAGATTATTTCACGATTGCAAATTTCATCTTAATTTATTATGGCGTGGTGAATTTTGGAAAAGATTTTATAAAATCGATCTCCGACATCAACTTTTTTGCCTGAATTTTAGTGTTGAATACAGTTGATTTGTCCTGCGTGTTGATTTTTTGCATTATATCCTATTACTCTACTGTTAAGAACGATTTCTTTTTTGTAAGCTAGTATATTTTGTTGCCAACATTTTAATGTATTTTTTTTTTTTTTTTTTAAATGAAATATTTTAAAAAGTACGAATGTTGTTAATAGACAAGTGTATGTAAAAGAAGTACATTAGTTATTTTTATTTTTGTCGTATAATTTTGTTTAAATAAATGAATTTGCGTGGTCAGTTTTTAAAAATGAATGTCCAAGAGACTCATAATGTGATGTTGAAAGATTCAAAGAGCCTTCGATTCGTTTCCAAATTATGGAATATCCAGATCTGATTAGGTCTGAACAGGTACCTAATAAATATTTTTCATAGGAAAAAAGGTCAACCCCGATCAAAACTTCGGCCTGGCCATGACCTGGTCAGGTTTGATCAGGTCAAATTGGATCCAGGAAGAGTTCGGATTTTATCAGATTCATTCATTTCCTAAAAAATTAGTGTAATACATACAGGGTGCGCAAAAATATCGAGTACCCCAAAGAAAGTTTTTTGTTGAAAATAATAGGTTGGTAACGTAAAATAGATTGGTACATAATTATGATTGGTAGAATATTATCACCTGAGTCCAACAACCAATCATCTGCTATCATTATTACATATCATTCATTGTGACTGTGACCAAATGAAACATTAAGCAGAAAATTTTTCAAGAGGTAGGTACTCTATATTTTATGCACACCCTGTAGGTACTCATAAAATGCTGATCATCAATATTGCAACTAGAATCCAAATTTGATTGAAATATGTAGACAACTAGACAAATTGGTTTCAAGTTACTTGAACTTGTGCACTTGTTGATGAATTGTTGCCCTAGCAACCAATCGCTTTTTATCACCGGACCGTTTGAATTAAAAGTTGATAGGTACTTACCTAAATGACGTAACATCGTCGATATGGATCGTCCAAGAACATCTAGGCAAAATGAAGATCAAAATTTTGAGGGAATCAAAAGTCGCCCATCTTCGAGAAGAGGAATTCGAACAGCTCAAAGAGTAAAGTTATATAAAATTATTCGAATTAGAACGTTGAGATTTGATGGTTATCAAAGAGTGATGTTAAAATATATCTTATGCAGGAGCCCACTGCCCAAGGTGTTCGTACTGAGAGACCAATTAGCAGAGCAGCATCTTCAATTAACAGACAAGATGGTGGTTGGAGACCACCTTCGGGAATCGCCCGAATTCAAGGCACCGCTTCTCGACTTATCTCTACCGCTTCTCAGCAAAAAGGCCTTTCTCGAACCATCTCTCCTCCACGTTTAGATAACCAAGTGAGCGAGTCAATGAATTAATAAATAAATTCGCCTAGTTCAACAGCTGGTCATCAATGTGTTTCCTAGGTAAATTTAACCGATCGTTTAATAACTCAACAAGG
Source organism: Planococcus citri (assembly GCF_950023065.1). Taxonomy (NCBI): domain Eukaryota; kingdom Metazoa; phylum Arthropoda; class Insecta; order Hemiptera; family Pseudococcidae; genus Planococcus; species Planococcus citri. The sequence goes on along the minus strand of NC_088678.1, from coordinate 54,163,883 downwards.
TTTGAGCAGCAGAGCTAAAAGTACAGCGACAGCTTTGAGAGGACCTGGAAGACGTCAGGTTCTAGATAAGCGTTATTTCGAAGGATTATTGCAGTTGAAAATCAGAGAACTTACCAACGAAATAGCTTCAATTCGAAAAGAAACCGAAAACAGCAATAAGGAACGAGAAGCTTTTTTAATCTACGATAAACAAAATAAAGAACTAGCCAAAGAATTAACTGGTAGGTATTTTTATACCTTATTGAGGCATTCTCGTCGTGTGAGAGTAAAATGTACCTATCTCATTTTGTCACAAGATGCGAAATATTTTTGTTGCAGAACTTCAAGGAACGTTGGCAGATTATAATTTGGTTATGGATAGGTTACATACAGGCACAGAATTGGCAGATATTCAAGCTGAATATCAGTCTTTGAAAGCTACCAATGATGCAGAACATGTTAAACTGGAACAGCTTTTTGCCGAAAGGACGCAAAGACAGCAACAAATACGTCAAGTTGAAGAGGATATCCAAAAGGTACCTCCTGCCCAACGACTGAACTCTTCCAGATAAATATAATCATGTTTTTCTTTCTACACAAAACAGGAAAGGCATGTAGCAGAAAAACTAGTCGAAACAATGCCACCGGAAATGCAACAAAAATATGCTGAATTATCAGATACTAATTTGAAACTGCAAGAGGTTATCAATAGAATGCAAGAAGAGCTTGACACCATCACGAAAGATAAGGCGCTCTTTCAACAGCAATTGTGCAATAATTCCGTAAGTGAAATGTCCATTTTAATTATAGGATTTCGTTGGAACTTATTACTTATCTATCTATCCTCCCATCTGTGATTTACAGTTGAAGCAAGAAGCAGTAAAGTTGGAATTGAAACTTTTAGAATTAGAAGAAAAACGTAATAATTTAGTTGCCGAAGAAAACGATAATAACCCAAACAACCTACAGCAGAAATACCTCAATCAAGTGAAAGAAGATAATACTGAAATAGCTACCATGGAACGTTCCATGAATCAGCTAAATGAAGAATTACAAAATTACGAAAAACAGCTGGAACAAGTTGATCAGGTCTGCAAATACGAAATCAAACTTAATACCTATTTTAGAAGCAGGTAATTTCATGAAAAATTTTCATATTCAGGATTTGGAAGAATGTCAAAGTGACAGGCATAAAAAATATTTGGAGCTTCGTAAACGAGAAGAAACCATCGAATCATTTTTATCTACGTACGAACAAACTAAAAATTTAGAGCTCGAGCACTTGCAAGAATTGAAATCTGTCATCGTAAAAACTATGTTCAAAATGAGCAAATTTTTACAAACAATGCCTCCGACGGAAAACGAGTACGAATTAATTAACAAGGAATTTACTTTAATTGATAGCGGTGATTCGAAAAGACAACAATCTTTACTCATACAATACAAGCAGAAACAACTGTATTTAGATAAGGTAAGAAGCTCCAAAAAGACGTATAATGCATAGGTACTTAATTATTCTAAATTTGATTTTTTCAAATGCTACAGTTGCAAGGTTTAGAATCAAAATTGAAAGTCGAAATTGATCATTTGCAAGAAAAAATAGAAAAAACTCGACAAGAGCTTTCAGTCTACACAAACCTTGATCATCTGAAAGACCAAGCAGAGAACCAAAGAAAAGAACTTTTACAGAAAAAACAACAGTTCTTAGAAACACAAGATGCTTTAAAAGATGAACTGAAAAACGTACAACAGGAATACGAAAAACTTCAGGTGAAAAAAATTTCTCATTTTTATCCATCACACAGCATTTAAAAAAACATTCGTAGATAGATTTATTATTAGTAAAAAAAATTGAAATAAATTGTGAACAATTTATAGAAAGAACTGGACGAAAACGAAACACATAAACAACTGCAAGCTTTAGAGCGCAAACTCGCGGTAATTGAACAAGATAATACAGAATTAAAAGAATACATTACGAAGGAAAAAAATGAAATGAATTACGAATTAATAAAAGATCTAACTACAGAATTCATACGAAAATATAATAAAGAATTAAAGGAAAAATACAAAAGTCCCCTTCCAGAAATATAAAATGGAAATCACGAAAAAAACATCGATCATTTTTCATCTTTCTGATGAAAAAAGTAAAAACCAAAGCACGAATTTGAGCATTTATGATAGCCCATGTTAAAGCTAGTCATCGTTAGTCAGTAGTCTAATAAATAAGAGAAATACAGCTTTTCTTCTTCGTCATTCTTGAACTTCGGTACAAAATTAACTCGAACTATCTCAGTAAATCCTTCACTCAAGTCCGGCGGTTCGATTCTGAAACGAAAATAAGAAAAAAGTATTATTCACGTAGCTTGAAAAAATGAGATGGAGACGTCGCTGCAACTTACGTAAAATGATTTAATGAATAATTAGGAACGATTTCGTGAGTAGTATCAGTGATCTTGCGGAACTGAAAAAAAAAATACAGTTAGTGAAAAAAAAATTCTTTCAAATTTAATTGCAAGAGTGAAACATTACTAACGGTGTTATTATGTCTAGCATGATCCAATGAAACATTCATCCAAAAAGCTCGCACAGGAACATTGAATTCTTTTCCTACGTTGATATACCTAGCTCTAGATTCCTTATCAGGATTTGTATTGTCTACAACAACCGATTTATCATTGCCAACACTATGTTCCGTCAACTTGACACATTTTTGCCAAGTTTTCAAAGTATCTCGATTCACATAATTATATCCTGCAGATACTAGGTGAGTTTTAGAAAAGAACGTTTTCCCTGAGCCTGGATATCCGATCATGACTATTATCTAAGAAAAATATATCGATTAACTTACTGAATAATGTAACAATGAAAAAAGTACACAAAATTCAAAACATACTTCGGTGGAATCAGCTCTCAAGTTAGCACTTTTCGGTTCGAGTAAAGAAGTACGAGTATTTTTCAAATTTTTCGCATAGAAGTCAGGTAACTTATACCGCGCCGGGTCCCATCCTAAGAAATATTCTTCCGGCGTGTGAAATTTCAAGTTCAAATTTATAGCGAATAATCGATCTGAAGACGAAAAATCTTTCTTTTTTTTATTCGGTTCACAATGTGCCGGTCTTCCGGCAGCGTCACCACAGAAGAACGATTCTCCATAATTCACAGGAATATTGCCATTTTTCTGGAATGACAAAATTGAAAATTAGAAAACTCTGTTGAGCTGTGGTTGGGTAAATTTCAACGACTATGTACTTACGTACTTACATTCTTCACAAAGCAATTCCACATTCCTGGACGAGGTTTTCGACAAATATCGTCTCTACCGGAGACGAAAACTTGTATAGGTAATTCAATTTTTTCAACAATCGCTTCGACCTTTTGCTTAAAATCAGATAGTTTTAGTTTACCGCTAGCGATACCAGCTTGATTAGTAAAGAATACTATTTTATAATCATCACGATGCAGTTCTTTCAATTTTTCTATCACAGTAGGATACGCAATTTTCCAGTCATTCGTTTCTTTCGGGTATATATTCCCTGATAATGTTGTGACTATGGTGCCGTCTAAATCAAATGCGGCTACCTACAAACATAAATGTACGAGAATTTCAATCATATGATTTTTTTTAAATTCCACTATAAAAAGTAAAACATCGCACCTTCGGAGTAATAAGGTTACATCTAAAAAAAAGTGAAATTTTACAGGAGAGGGTACCTCGTAATTAATACTCCGAAGATGCGATATGAAATCGTCGTATCAGTGATTACCTTTTCTTTGCTTTCGATACCATCTGATGAAAACACGTATAAACTATCCGGAGTAACAGTTTCCCAACATTCTACTTGTTTCAGGGCGGAATTCTTCATGGGTAATGCACCACTCTCAATTTTATCAGTCTTGATGGACTCCATGCGAGAAGAATTCGGGCATTCTACTTTGAATGGATGTTCGGATGCTAATACTTCGATAATATCACCTTGGACAGCTTTACGTTTTTCTCCCTTTTTAAGCATCACTCCGTTTATTGCTGATGGATTGCTACCAACTTGTTCGACAACCAATTCACAATGTTTCACATCGGCAGAGACTAACACTTGGAAATCAATAAGAAAATATGAAAATTATTTACTGCATATCTTAATGAAAATTATGATCTTGTAGGTGATTGACTGATTGATCTTACACTGTACTCGAGAACATCTCGGATCAGTTATTTGCGTATCACGACTTCTTCCCAATAGATAAACTGAACCATCGTGCAATTTTATACATTTTGAACCGTTCTGTACGCTTCGTAGGGTTATCGAATTATTATCATCCATGAGTATTTCGCATAGATTGTCAATGGTGAGAAAAATATTACTTATATTACGATGAACCAGAAATTGGACGACTTCTCAACACATTCACATATTTAGCTGGAAAAAAAACGAGTCGGAACAATTTTTGAAAATTTGAAAAAAAAGTAATGATAACAGAAAACAGCCGGATTAGCCGGGAATGCGCAAAAAGGCCAGGATTTCATTCGATGATTTGTGTGAGTGGTGAGTGAGCGATCGTTCCCCAGAGTGCGCCTATATAATTTTTTTTTTGGAAAACTTCCGGCCAGGAGACACGTCAGTGACGTCATGTCTGATAAGACTGACTTTAAAAAATTTTACTTATTATTTTTCAACTTTTTAAGTTGCAGCTTGCAGCTAATTTTATGATTAAATCGTAGAGTAAGTACTTTTGAACTTCAGTTCAGTCCAACTTTGTGATTTGACTAAATGAACATTACGTGAAATACCAGTCTTCGCGGACCAAAACTTTTATATGATCCGTAAGTACCGCAAAAAACATTATCAGAAGATCAGATTTACACTAACACTATTTTAATTCTCGACAAAAGTTTCCAATTGTCACCGAAACACCAGATCTTTTTCTTCCATTGATCATTGTACTATGATTTGAATTTTCTTCAAGATTCGCATACCTATTTATTGTGACTAATGCTTGTATTCATTTTCTGTTGACAGATTTTATAAACTGTAATGCAGCTTTGATGTGAAACTTTCGAAGATTGGTAGGATTCAATGACCTTACATTTTACCTGATGAGTGGAGTTTTTTCCCTCCAAACAAAACTGCAATAATTTGCATCTTAGCAATGGAATAGAATGTTCGAAATAACGTTTGTGAGTTCATTTTTGTATTTGAGTATTCTCTCTTACTACTCCATTCTTATTTGTTATTTGTTTCATGGTATTCGGTTTGAATATTTATTATTTTGTATGTTATTGCTCAAAATGGTAATGATTTGTGATATTTTCAGTGTAAAACGCAGAAGTTGAAATGTGTTTCCTGAATGATAGTATTTTTTTCGTTGGATTTCGTTACGATTTCGTATGTTTTCAAGAATGGCTTTAAACAGTTCGATGAAGATGTTATTTCTGATGTAAATGGCTCATTAAAGTAAGAAATTATGTTTAATATTGCGAAAATATTTTTTCGAAATTTGCGATGGATTAGTTTGATAATATGATTCCAACGAATTATCAGTAAATATTTCATCTCGACGTTGAATCATTAATTTTTCAAAATAATTCGGCTGTCTTCTTAAATTTTTCTTTTCTTTTCTTTTTTTTTTTAATTCAATAGGTACGAATTACTATAAAATATCTGTATCTGTTTCAGGAATAATTTCACGCAGGGTTTCTCAAAGTTCTGATTTTTGAGCAGTACTTCGTTGAATTTTTTCGTTGAAAGCAGCTGCATCATTCGAGTTTCAAGATGTTTCCCATCTTACGAGGTCATTTCTATCTCTCGAAAAACTTTGATTTTCAAGAAGCCAGAGGGTTCATCGTTCTGCTGCTGATCAAACCAGAAAATGCGATCATCGATCAATTTCGCTATCAAGGAATTTCCAATTGTTTGAACGTTTTTGTCTAAGTGGAATATCAACGAATTCAAAAAAATCAAAATCAAAAAAGCTTTATTTAACAAGTGTTACGCAATACAAAGATATGAAAACATAACACTCTTCGCCCTAGGATATAGCAAAGGCCTCCCCCAGCCTGCACTATTCTTTCCTATCTTGGGCGATCCTTTGAAAGTGGTGATGGGTCAGTAGTTTCCTAAAGTCATCCCTCCACCTAGCCTTCTGTTTCCCTTGCCTTCTTGCCCCCGTATTAAACCAGAAAGTGACTCTTTGAGTCCATCTATTGTCCCTTCCTCTAGCCACATGACCTCCCCCACCACTATTTTTGTTTTTTGAATCCTTTGGCCATAGCAGTTCCATGTTTAATCAACTGAGTTACGAATTCTTTGAAGCCTTGTAATTTGTTGATTTTTGATATCAAAAGTCAACGAATTACAAGGCTCCAAAGAATTCATAACTCAGTTGGTTAAACGTGGAAGTGCTATGGCCAAAGGATTCAATGCTCAAGAGCTTTCTAATTGTTTGAACGTTTTTGTCTAGGTGGAATATCAACGAATTCAAAAAATCAAAATCAAAAAAGCTTTATTTAACAAGTGTTACAGAATACAAAGATATGAAAACATAACACTCTTGGCCCTAGTATATGGCAAAAGGCAAAAGCCTCCCCCAGCTTGCACTATTCTTTCCTATCTTGGGCGATCCTTTGAAAGTGGTGATGGTCAGTAGTTTCCTTGAGTCATCCCTCCACCTAGCCTTCTGTTTCCATTGCCTTCTTGCCCATGTATTGAACCAGAAAGTGACTCTTTGAGTCCATCTATTGTCCCTCACTCTAGCCACATGACCCCCACCACTATTTTATGTACATCAATATTCTATTTAGACACTGCATTCAAACTATTGGAAACTTCTTGAGCATTGAATTCTTTGGCCGTAGCACTTCCACGGTGGAAGTGCTATGGTCAAAGAATTCAATGCTCAAGAAGTTTCCATAGTTTGAATGCAGTGTGTAAATGGAATATTGATGTACGAGTACAAGAAACTCGGAAATTTATCGTTAAGTTGGTTAAATGCGGAAATCTAACAGTCGATGTGTTTAATTCGCAAGCAGTTTCCAATGCTATAAGCGCGTTTTCCTAGTGGAATATCGATGACTTCGAAAGTGTTAGAAAATTATTACTTTTCAAATGTTCGTTTCGTTCATTCGTTGTTGTTTTTTTGTTTTTTTTTTTTGTTCATTATCTGCACTTACCGGATGTAATTTAATTTTCAATAAATCGATTAAAATTGGAACTTAAGTATACGTTTTGTTTCAGATAAAAGAAATTTTGTACTGTTGAAAATTGTACAGAATGGTACCTAATTTATTTCAAAAGAAAAGTAGCCTCTGTCTTTGAGACAGTGCTGCCGTGTTCGATTGGTAAAATTATTTGAACAAGGATTCGAAAATTTTGAAAAGATCTGATTTTTAAATTTGAAAAAATCGGTGTTTTTTTCAACTTCAATTTTCGAAAATCTCTTGGAAAGAAAATGGAATTGAATGAACACCGTATTTTTAGGTTTTTATTTTTCTTCTTATACTTTTACAAATTTTGTGTTTTGATTTCAATTTTTCAATATTTCTTGAGCCGAATATGTAGCAATTTTATGGCATATCAAATCTCAAAAATTGATGACTTGAACTTGATAACGGATATTTGTAAAACAGGAAACTGAATCCAAAACAAATGAATTTGTGTTTAATAACACATTTTAATATAGTTTTAAGCAAGAAAAAAGAAACTGTTTCAAAACAAAAAAAAACCGTTTGTTTTGTTTTTTTAAAAATAAAAACACGTTTTTTGGGTAACCCTGGAAGAAATATGAGTGAAAATCACGAGCAATTTTTGGAAACCGTTCGTATTGTAATGTAATAGGTATAAGGTTACAATTTATGATTATTTTTGCAAGAGCGGAAATTTTTTTGAAAAAATTGGTTCAAAAAACGAAAACAAGTCTATTTTTACATGTTTTACGGGGGGATTGAAAAAAAATGAACGAAAGATTCAAATCTATTGAAAACACCAGGTAAATTTGGGTTAAAATCAATAAAAGATTCGGAAATCTGAGGATTCAGTTTAGGATTTATTCATTTTTTAAACCGAATAATTATCCGGAATACGGCAGGATTGCTTTCAGAATAAATTTTTTGTCTGATGAGACTCAACTTAACTTGCATGACAATTTTTAAATCGTCCACAGCCAGACTGACAAGGGAACCTCTTGAGGTGTCACACTCCGATTTGAATGGGACCGCGATTTTTGGAAAGAGCATAGTCTAAAACCCCCCAAACCAAATTTTCAGCTGCCCAAGTTCATTTTTCGATTTTTGGCGAAATTTTGAAAATTCAAAATTGACTGTTCTTGGCGATTTATGCTTTTTTTTAAAAAATACGTACTTGATCAGTAAAAATGGTTAAAATAAGTCCCAAAACTAATATCAACTACCCAAATCCAAATTTCAATATTTCCAGCCATTCTGAAGCCTCCAGCGCGATTTTCAATTTCTCCAAAATTTTGAATTTGCTCCAGAAGGCGTGAATATGAAGTTGGACAGCTGAAAATCGAGCTGTGTATTACACTCGACCTGTTTAACGAGTTTATCTACATTTGAGCCGATTTATTGAGTGACGCCTCAAGAGTACTTTTTTGACCAGCTTTTTTCAAAATTAAAAAATCCAAAAAATCAAAAGTTTCCTGTTTGTGTGGAAATTTTCGAAAATTCACAGAAATCGCTGTATTTTGTCCAAAACGAACCCCCCAAATTCAAATTTTACAATTTCCTGCCATTCTGGAGCCTCCAGCGCGATTTTTCAATCTCTCCGGAATTTTGAATTTGCTCCAGAAGGCGTGAATATGCAGTTGTGGAGCTAAAAATCGAGTTGTGTATTATACTCGACCTGTTTAACGAGTTTATCTACATTTGAGCCGATTTTGAGAGTGACTCCTCAACTCCTCAAGAGTGGTTTTTTGAGGTGTCACTCTCGCTCCAAAACGGCTGGAAATGCTCCGGGGGTTAGTTCTTGAAGACATACAGCGATTCGCACAAATTTCAAAAATTTCCTCACAAATGGTCATCTTTTGATTTTTTAATTTTGAAAAAAGCTGGTCAAAAAAGCACTCTTGAGGCGTCACTCACGAAACCGGCTCAAATGTAGATAAACTCGTTAAACAGGTCGAGTATAATACACAACTCGATTTTTAGCTACCAACTTCATATTCATGCCTTCTGGAGCAAATTCAAAATTCTGAAGAAATTGAAAAATCGCGGTGGAAGCTCCAGAATGGCTGGAAATGGTAAAATTTGGATTTGGGTAATTAATATTAGGTTTGGGACTTATTTTGACCATTTTTTCTGATCAAGTTCGTACTTTTTTTAAAAAAAAGTATAAATCGCCATAAACAGTCAATTTTGAATTTTCAAAAATTCTCCAAAAATCTAAAAATGAACTTGGGCATCTAAAAATTTGGTTTTGGGGGTTTTAGACTATGCTCTTTCCAAAAATCGCGGTCCCGTTCAAATCGGAGTGTGACACTTCAAGAGGTTCCCTTGTGAGAAGCATAATTACGAGTTGGCTTAATCAATGCGACAAATTAATGAACAAAATTTTGAAACACGAATTTATACAAAAATTAGCGATTCACTTTTCAACTGCTCAGTAGAACCCTAAAAGTTCCAATTCCCAAAAGAGGTTGGATAGTATAGCAATCAGGAATGAAAAAACCACGATTTTTAAAAAAATGCCTATTCTTTGAGGGGTCATTTCTCTTTAGTCTCCTCCCGGGGCAAATGTCCCTGCTCTTTGGATTTTTTGGGTAGGTAAAACGTAAAAAAAAAAAAAATGTTTTAAATCGAGTGGACTATGAGGAAAGAGAGTATTCGATGCCTATAATTACAATCATTGAATTCGATATAAGTAATGGTACACTCGTGAAGAACCATTATAGGTACTAATTAAGTATCAATTGAAAAAAAACTCGCTCACAAAATCATCTTTTTTAAAGGTCTTACCGTAATTATAAATTTCAATACAGTATTGAACGCACTAAGTGTGTGTGTCTGTGTAGATATAATGTATGAAGGATCTCGTAGTACGTACAAAGCAGCAACGGCGAATTCTTCCCGATGAGGGTTCTTTCTTCAATGGCATGTAATTCATTGGATAGTTTTGAATCATCGTGTAAGTATTACGGCGTCAGTTTTATAATCAATTTAGCTCGTGTGTTATTATCGAGAATTGTAAGGATTAGACTTGTACGTCCTCCCATAGGAGTCGTAGCCAAGACTAACCCTCTTACAAAAGAAATGTTAATCTGCTTTACCCCCTTTCGGTTCGACGCGACTGGCCCAATGACTCGAGTAAAATATAGCCAAGAAATTTTCCCCATCCTTGGGGTTGAAAACTTGGTGCGCATTTCAAAGTTATATCTTCATTTTGTTATTATGGATTTTCAGTTCGGGTTTCAGTTTAATGTCTTTCTTAACCTTTTATACGGTATTGGTTCTTATCCAGCAATTGTAAGAAACCTCAGCGTTAATTAGATCATGTAGAGTATAATTTCGCGATGAGAAGTTAGGTACCTACTCGATTTTGTATGTTTGTTGGGTGCTTGTTATATTGTAAAATTATTTCCAACATTTTTCTGCCATCAACACACTACTTCTCAAGACACCAAATTTACCTTATACCAAATTAAAACTCATACAAAAATGAAATAAAAACTAAAAAAAAAAAAAAAAAAAGTAGGTTTGAAATTTTATCTTCGGCTTAACACAATAGCAAAAGCTTATAAAGGAAAAGAAAAGTTACCGTCGATGTCCCAAGTCATGTGATGTTGCGGATATGATCAGAATAATAAAAAGTTTTTTTTTTTTTTTTTTTTTATTCTAGCACAGTTTCTACAGTTTGAGACTAGAATAATAGCGGTATTTTTTTACGCCTTTTCCAGATAACACAAGAAGTTTTCTATTATTTAATAAGAAAAATTTAGAAAAGAGTTAAAAGTTTTTTGGTTGGTATGAAAAATTTACGACCGTATAGTCAATTTGATATTCGGTATGTTTATTGAGGCTGTACGTGCTGTACCGACAGTTTCTCGCAAACTCGATAGTGTACTTATTTAGTTATAAGTATTCTTCGCATGAATATAAATTCATTTAGAAGAAGTCTTCGCTGTAGAGAAAAAAAATGCTGCTGTTTAATTTTCGCCGATATTTTTTACATGACCTGTTGCCTCATCCTCTAACGCTGGTCTACGAGTATATCATCGCTTTAAGTTATTCGCCTTCACAATTTCAATACAGTGTTAGATTAACTACTGCTACACATATCTGGAAATCGTTTCCTGTGAGACGAAATTCAAATTTCAAATCTAAATATCATCCGAGCTCGCATGGCCAAAGAATAAAAAAAGATCCTGTATCATATAGGTATGCAAAGCACTGCCATATAGATGAGATAAAGGTGAAGAGGCAAGAAGGGGGTCGAGCAAAAGACGAACTTTCTTTACTTAATAAGGTGTTAACGTTTCCATTAAAGAAAGCCATCGCTTTTAAATATCAAAGAAAATATTTATTCAGGATGAAAGTTTACAAGTGCGTAAAGTTTCTCGCCTTTAATAACCGTACTCGTACGATTTGTCACGTTTTATCAAAAAGACCCGTTGCGAAAATTTTACTTCATTTATGCCACTCTTACGTGTATGCGGAAACCTACACACATATCATGTTAGTAAGACTTTGAAATATTCTTTCGCGTACAATCCAACAACCAACGCAAGAGCTAGGCAGAACACCCCCGCTCGTAATACACCAGTGAAGATTTTCACTATCTTGAGCATACATTCGAAGCGCTTCCTAATGCAACGAGCGAGCGAAGACGGTAAAGTTTGGCGACTGAAAGGAAAAAGTACGCAGTACGGTGTGCTTAGGCGGAAGGTACCTACTTTAAGTTAGTTATAATTAAAAGGAAATATAATATAAAGGTAATTGAATACATTTTCGATAGAATTAAACTTACAAAACCGGAATATAACTGAATAGCATTTATAGAGGCAAACTTAATATAACAACCAAAAACATCACGTTAAATTTATCTCAGCTTCGTTGTACCTACGTATTTTGAATTAGCGGTTATGCCTGCAGTTTCGTCTCCTTTTATCAAGCAGAAAATTTCGTATTGAAAGATATTACCAATTTTTTGGCATCGAGGTAAAGGTGTGCGAGTTTTGCCAAAGAGTATAAGCTCTTGCGGTCATCTTTCATATTTCATTAGGTCTCGTTGCAAGACTGGGTGGGCTTCTGTCGAGTTGAAGATAGTTGAACCAAGTTAGATGAATTAAATTCAATATGGAACTATTCTGAATGAGTTGGTAGTTTCTGTAGTGTAATCGACGATCGTACTCGTCAGCAGGAGGTGTGCGCTGGTCTAATTAAAAGTAGAGAATTGTGAATGCGATATCAGTGACCCTTCAGAATGGATTAAAATTTTGCAAAAAATTCAAATATTTTGACGAAAATGTTTGTTGAGCATTTCTCCGTAATTTCCAGCCCAAAATTGGATCACGATTTTCGGGGTATTTTTGAAAAAGTGTCATGTATGTATTATAGCCTATAAAAACACGTAAGTGAAAATTTCGCGAGAATTTTAATTAGGTCAAAATGTTTTTTGAACATGCATGGGGAATTTTGAGCTCAAAATTGAATCATATTTTTTTTTTGAATTTTTGGGGAAAAGGTCATGCAAATTGCAATCTATCAAAATGAGTAAAATCATTTCGAAAATTACGAATATTGTCACGAAATTTTTCCTTGAGCGTTTTGAAAGAATTTTGAACCCAAAATTGAATCATCATTTTTGAAATTCTTAAAGTATGTTGCGACCTGTTAAAATGGGGTAAAATTTCACAGAAAATCGAAATTCCCATCTGTTGTTTTTTTTAGTAAGTACATAGGTACCTAGTACCTACTTTTGAAAATGAAAATGTTGAACCTAAAATTGAGTCAGTTTTTTGGGTATTTATATATGAAAAGTACATTTCGTGTAATCCATCGAAAAGGGCCACACATAGAGAGAAAATCCAGTGATACTACAGACCCAAAGCATATTAAACTAAAATTGAAAAAAAGAGTCGATAAATTAGTTTTTATTACTAATATAAAGTTCCTGTCATTTGAAATTTTCAACCTTAAACATTATAATAACTTATAATGAATAAAACCCGTGCATTTTTTCCTTTGTGTAATCCATTTCAATGGGTCGAATGGCTACTTCACAAAATTTATTCAATTATGGACTCATAGACAATATTTTTCAAAAATAGGTAAAAATAGTGTTTTTAACCTTATAAAAATTTAACGTCCTTATTTTGGTTGATCGCCGGGCATTTTTTAAAAAACGCGATAAGTATAGTACTTACAATAAAATTTTAAACTGGAAAAATCTTCGAAAATCTTCAGAAAAACATTTTCGTTGCAATATTTGAATTTCTTACAAAATTTTAATTCATTTCGACAAGTCGCATGAGACCTTTTTTGAAAATTCTGGAAATTATGACCCGATTTAGGGGTTTAAATTCTTAATAAGTGCTAAAAAAAAAAAAAAAAATAAAAAAAAAAACAGGGCTCAAATTCAGTTACTTTTCAAGTACCCAACCAAGTATTGAAGATACTAAAACTTTTGATTATTTTGTTTTAAATTTTTGTTAAAAAAATTGTCTATACTTGTTAAAAAAGTTTTCAAAAATCCAATTTTTCCGAATCTCGGCCCTACTTTTTTGAAGAAAACTAGAAAAAATGTTGAAAATATTATGGTTGTGAAGCCCTACCTTTTCCTAATGTTGTCAAAGTCTCCCCTTTTGCAAAAAATAGTAGGTATGCACCTAACAAATTCCGCCTTATTCAGATTTTTCTGAAAGCTTCGTTTCTTGCTAAAAACCAGTGGTGTAGCCAGAGCATATCTGAAGGGGGGGGTTTGAGTTTGTGAGTAAGGTCCATCTTATTATTATAGGAAGAGAAAAAAAACAAATTAGCCAGAGCGTAGCGAGGGCAAAAGCTTTCGAAAATTCTCATTTTAATATGTGAAAGGACAATGCTTTTTTATAAGAGGAGGTTGATTGTTTTGGCTTCAAAATTTCAGAGTTTGAATGATTTTTTTTAGAAATTTCAAGTCTGAAATAGAAAAGCAAAAAAGCCCAAACAAAGTGAGGGCAAAAGCTCTCGAAACGTGTTTTGAGAAGTAAAGAAACCATTTTTTTTCGATTCGAGGAGTTTATTTTTTGATTTACATGCACATTTTTTTGAGTTTGAATAATGGATTTTCAGAAAGTTTGATTTCGAGAAAGAAAAATCAACAGGCATAAGCGAAGCGAGGGCCGAAATTTTTGAAAATTAATTATAATCCATGTAGTTACCTGGTAAATTATGATTTTTTTTTTACAGGAAGCCAATTCCGTAATTCCATTCGACATTTTTAAGAGTTAGGTACCTCTACCTTGAACAGGTGCATTAATTTAGAAATAGGAAAACTGTACTCAGCTTGAGCAATGCGAGGGCAAAGTATTTCAAAAATGTGCAATTAAGTTTCAAAAAAGTCAGCAAATAAGTCTCTTTCTAGAACGAAAATTTTCAAAATTCATCAAAAACGTCATATTTTTACCAGAGATGTGTTTTAGTTTTGTTCTTTTAAATTTTCATTTAGGTTTCGAGATTAGAAACATTTTTTCGGGTCCAGGATAAATCGGTTCCGGTTTTGGGATTTTCATTTCAACCATTTTTAAGCCCAAATCGATTAATGGAACCTTCAAGGGGTCTAAAAAGTGGGAGTTTTTGAATGCATATGCAGTGGTGAAATTTTAATTGTCAAATTTTAACGGCGACCCTGAGCTCAAAGGCGACCTCCACCTTGGCTACGCCTCTGCTAAAAACCGCTAAAAATTGTGATACTGTTTTCAAAAAAACACTCAAAAGTATCGCTTCTTTGCCTGTAGAATTGTCAAAAATTGAGAAAAAATGGAAAAATATCATGTTTCTGAAAAAAAAACAGCAAGAAAGTAGGCTATATCTTTTTTTGTCAATATTACCAAAAAGACTCGCTTTTTAGCAAAATTGCTAAAAAATCTGTCTTTTCTTTGAAAAATCAAGTAGCTACCGTATACCCAAAAATTTTGCTTTCATGCCATAAATAGCAAAAACTCTCGCTTTTTATATAAATTCTCAAAAAATCTCGTTTTTTTCCAAAAATTGCTAAAAATTGTGGCTTTTTGCAAAATTCTTGCTGTTTGTCAGAAATTGCAAACATTCTCACGTTAGGTACTGTTAAAAATTTCCAAAAAAACTTGCAAATTAGTAACTTTTTTGGAAAAATTGTGAAAAAGGTCTCTTTAATGACAATAATTGCCATTGATTTTTACTAAAATTGAACAAGTTTCTATCGAATTTCTTTTTGATTAAAAATGAAAAGTCCGGGTTTTCTGTTTTTTTCCTGCATTAAAATCGTTTAGACCATGTTCTGTCACTTTTTCGTTATTTTTTCGAGCTGTTTTGCTCGCGATAGTTACTTTTTTTGGAAAAAAATAAATACGGACCATAATGGTATTTTATCCTACTAGTAAAATAAAGTGATTTTTGACGATTTTTGAGGTTTATTTCCCGAGCAGAGCGAGGGAAGTAATTAAAAATTGTCGAAAATCACTTTATTTCACTAGTTGAATAACATATTTTATCCAAACGTGGGAAGAAAACGCGCATTTGATCACTCGAGCGACTAGCGAGAGTGAATAAAGTAGTGTTTTATTCTACTAGTAGGATAAAAAAGTTTTTATATAAAATTTTTAATTTTACACTGAATTTTTTACCACTTTTGATAAGTTGCATGGAACTTTTTCGGGGATATTGAGAATACAATCACCCAATTTTAGGACCGAAATTCTTCAAAAATGCTTTTAAAAAAACCATCATTTCCTGTATTTGAACTTCTCGCAAAATTTTAACACATTTTGATAGGCCACGAAACACATTTTCAGTAACTCCCAATACCATGACACAATGACTCAATTTTGGCCTCAAAATTCTTTTAAAATGCTTGAAAAAAATGTTCGTTGAATTATTCAAATTTCTCGCGAAGTTTCATTAGGTATACCTACATTTTGATACGTCGCAAGGACAGTTTTGAATAATCCTGCAGTTGTCCATTTTACCATAAATGGTGAGGGGGGGTGAGGTGCGTCTTTGAACATGATTTTTTTGTGCTTTCTTCTTGATGAAACTTGTGTAAAATTTTGATGTTTAAATTTCAAATATTCTAGAGAAAGAAGTTGAAAGGATTTGAGAAAAAAAAGGCCTAAAATCTATAAACATTTGGCTCGCTGTTGTTTTTGGCGAAAGGTATAAAATATCGTACCCGCATTCGTCACAGGTTCTCCCAAAACATCTTCCTCTAGATTTTTTTGAACCTCGAAAAGTTGAAAAAAAAACCTTTACTTTCTCAATCTTGATAGACACGTTACTAATCAAATTTTTATGTAGGTATTGAAAACTATACTCGTCGATTTGAATAAATAACGATCGGTCCAAAAAAAAATCCTCACCACTCCGAAACTTGAACCCAACTTGTCGTTAGTTTCAAACCTCACTTTCCATTTCACGTCGTCTAATTACACATCGACCAAGTTGTGCAAATGAAGCATAATTCTTGAACACCTTTGTAAATTGAATTTCTCTTCAACATTCGTTCCAGGTACCCACATTTAATTTTAACGATACCGAATACGATTTTCAAGGGAGGAAAAAAAAACTAAGGCGAAAGTTTTCTATACTGTCGTTTGGCTTCGAGTACGCTGCTGAAATATCCTTTCGTCTGCTAACTTCGGTTTTTAATAAAAAGTTGGGTTGCAGGTGAAAGTAGTTTTATTTTTATTCGCAAAACTTTCGGAAATATAAACTTGCTTTTTATACTTTGAATTTATGTTATACATATTTTACAACAGACGCAATAATCTAGACTGTAAAACATTTAGGTGTATCGTACCCTACACTATACAGAAACCTGTGGAATATATTTTTGTTTTATGAGAAACGTGTTCGTTATAGATTGGATGTACGTAGAGGAAGACGATGGGTAATTACGACAACGATGCCAAGTATGGTGCATGCATTATACACGTGCTTTGAAATTTATTGAGATTATGGGGAAATTTTGAGATGGTGGTGAGATGGTCGAGGGATGCTTTTGAAATTTTTTTTTTACTGGTGTTTGAATTGAATTAAGTACAAAATGTGTGTACATAATGCTCTGTCTGCCATTAATTGAAGAAATGTGTCATGAATGGGTTAGATATTTCTGACACACACTATATACTTAATCTATAGTATCACTGATGATGAAATTGAATCACGATATTTTACAGCGAACCAACATCTGAAGGCTGAAGCAAAGACTGAAAGGCGTTGGTAGATTGAGAGGAAAGGTAAATACTCGTGGGTTTATTCGCAATATAGGAATACTATGTTGTCTAGGTCTATCTCAATACAAAATGTACTACCTACCACGTACACCACCCCACAGACTAACACACATTATAGGTGAAGAAGAGGCAGAACGGAACTGCGGATGCTACCAGATTAGCGGGCTTCTTCTAGTTCAACGAGCCAGAAACTGCGGCTTTAGTTGAAAACGTGTCGGAATTTAATTAATTAGGTGGTACGGGACCAATCACGGTGATTTGTTATTTTATGACCCGTGTTCATAAGCTGATTCGAGTTTTTTGATGACCGCAGGTTGCGGATTTGCGGTATTTACTCGTACCAAAGATGGTGTAATTTGAACGGGTTTTTAGCCGATTAAATGTGTGTTTGGGATGATGTCGTCGTGGTGATTCGTAAAAGGTCGCGGATTTATCGTGATGATTTTTTTCATCGTTAAAAATGCTTTGAAATTGTCGGATCATCAGAGCTAACCCTGCGCTAATTCGTTTCGAAATTATGTTTCGAGGGAGTATAAAAAATATCTGACGATAAAAGCTATCAGTAGAAAATATGCCATCAACTTTAAATAAGGTCCAAAATATTTCAAGCCATCGACATTCTCTTCGCTGGCTCGCCAATAATCCTGCTCTCGAGCAATTAAGCTGTATGGGCTCGTGGGCGACAATCTAAACGTAGATTTCAATGCAATTTTTCAAATTGAAAAATTTTCTATCGATAGCTGCACAGTTACTTCAACTTGGTGATACATATTATTGCCAAGAATAGACAAAAACAACGGTTTTTGAGAGTACCCGGCTTGATTAAATTAAGAAATTACGATTTCTCTGCGTGCGTATTTGGAAGATGCACAAAATGGAATCTGGTTGCTAAATAATTCTATTGCTATTGAAATTTTCCAAGTTTTTTTTCTCTACTAAAATACTTACAAGTCTGCTTTGATTTCTCGTCTTGGAATTTATTACCTTTCGATGGAAATTTTCGTATTGAAAATACAACCAACCCACGTTAGTGTAGATGTTTGACTAGAACTTTTCTTCGACCAATTTTCTACTTATTTCGTCTGGCTGATTTTGACCGTAATAATTTCCAATGCTGGAAATAGAAATGTGAATTATTAATATTCGAATTCAATTAGATATACCAATCGAACTTCAGCATAACCTTTTCTCAGTGGTTTTTCTTTGATTCGAAAGAAGATAGGTACCTAGCTACGATTATCTTCTGTGGAACTTGTTCGCTCAATACGAATTCGTTCATTGTTTTCTGTTCTTTGTTTGAAAAAAATTGATGTAAGTATTTTTATTTTTTTTGACAGCCACGAGTAATTTAATCACATTGACTAGAAAATTACAATGAATTGGTTGGCGACGAGTTTTGGAAATGCAATAGTATTGTCATTTGTCATTGTTTTTCAAATTATACTCATAAGTTTAAAAACCCGAAACGAATTATTTTTGGAGGGATGGAAGATATGCCATTAGGTTGAGAAAAATTTGAAATGTCATCACATAATTTGCTTTCCAAATTGGAATCTTCGAAGTCGAAGTCATCAGTTACGGAGCTCGCGTTTGGACGTGTTTCACCCAATCAATAGCCGCACATCTTCGAGCATTATAGACCTAAGTATATCTAGTAATCGCAGAGATCTTTATTTTGAGTTGAAAATAATTCAGAAAAAAATTTGGCTCCGAAGTTGTCTCTGAAGAGGAGAAATAAGTACCTATATGTGTCCTCAAAAAGAGAGAATTTTCGAAAAAATTGTGATTTTTTCGCTTCTGTTGCCCAACCTGTTTTGGGAGAGATAGCCTAGTGTCCAGGGGACGAAAAGCGAGCCAAAAGCTGAAAGCCGAGCAGATTTTTGAACTAAGCCGAAAACTAAAAGTTTGGAAGTTCAATTTTTTCTGAGTCAAAAGCTAGCTAAAAGTTGAACTTTTTTGGCTTTTTCAAAAGCTTTTTTGCAAAATTGAAATCTCTAAATTCAGAAAAAACAAAAAAAAATTCATTAAATTTTATTTTAATGCGATTTAATGAAATGAAAAAAAAATAATAATAATAATTTTAGCATATATCACTATTATGAACTCAATGTAGGCACCTAATCTAATTTTTAATTCCCTTATTTTTGTAAAGTGATGGTGTATCAGCTAAAAGTTTAAAGTCAAAAGCTTAAAGCCAAAAACTTAAAGCTAATACCTTAATGAAATATAGCTGAAAACTGTTAAATTGAAAATATGAGGGAAAGCCATTGGAAGCCGAAAGTTTAGCTAAAGCAAGCCGTAAAAATCGAGATAGCCGAAAGCTAAAGCCAAAAGTTTTAATTTAGAAATTTCAAGCTAGAAGCCAAAAGCTGAAGTTTCATTTTAAGGCTTTGCTATTCTCAAATGAAAGTAGGTAGGTACTTATTTGAAATTCTGCGTCAATCTATACTACATATACGTATTATCGTCAAAGACTAAAATAACTTTTAGGGTTCTACTAAGCGGTCGAAAATTGTAAACCGCTATTTTTTTAAAAAATAATTGTGTTTTGAAAATTTTTTCTTCGCGAATATTCCAAAATTAATTCAGCAAAAATATCGAAGGATGTAATTATTTCTGAAACTAGGGAAATATTACTACAATTTTTTCGAAAATTCTCTGGCCCATTTCTCCCTTCCAGGAGCACCTCCGGGAGCTAAAAAAATTTCTGAGCAACTTTAACTTTCAACAGTTTCAACTCAAACTGGATTGATATCTATCTACATACATACATGAATGTCACTATCTAATCGTCGTGAAATCGTTTCACCTTGGACAAAATGGGCTATGGAGACTTTTCCCGTATGAATTCAATCTGCCAGTTGGGCAAAAAGTCATAGCAGTGAAATTTACTAGATTTTGATTTCATTCCCAGAGCAAAAAAGTGCCTCTGTAGGTAAGTATGTAAAATTGTATAGGTACATACTGTCAAAGTCCCTTATTTCGGAAACTTTTTTGGTGTTTTTTAAAAGTTGCTTCAAAGTAAGCCAATTCAATGGGATGTTCGTCATTCATTATGTTCTCGTAGAATATCATCAGGAGAACTGTTCTTGAGTATCAAATTGTAAATTTTAAACGATTTTGTCTATTTTATTCGAATCATAAAATATCTGAAATAGGTAAGCTCCATTACGTAGGTACTCTAATTTCGGACTCTTTATTTTTTTACAAGAAAAAGGAAAAATGATGAGATGTACTTCGTAAAATTATTTTCACTAAAAAATATTCAGCAGATTGGAGATCTCCAGTACGAATGCTTGAACTTGAAACGGGAAGAAAATCGATTTTTTAATGAATTTACCGAATAGTGAGTAGATAAATTAGGTTTTTCAGTATTGATAAATATTATGCCAGTGAATACTAAATTAAGTTACATATTTTTTATCAATCAATTAATGTACCTAAGTACCTATTTTAATTATAGTTTAAAATGTTTCATTAATTCATTATTTTGGTCGAAATTAGGATTAAATGACAATAAAAATAAGTACCTTATGTAAGTATAGTAGCATTTCATGTATTATTATTCAATAGGTAGCAAACCAAGTGTCCGAAACAAGAACGCAAAAATTGATTTGTATCTACAGTTTTTTGAATTTTTTCCAACAATAATGGATGGTAAAATGATGGTCGGAATATTTGTTTCCCTCATCGAGAGTCACTTTGTGATAATTTAGGGCCATTTTCTTTGTTATCGAAATGTTTGTATGTAGATAACGTATTTTGCACAGGACTTTAATGTGTGGCATTTAGAATTTAGAAAAGTCGCGTAAATGGTTAAACGAATAATGTATAAGATGAAAACTTTTGCATCAGTGAGACGGCCCATGATCCAAGCTTTCAGTTTCAGAAAACGTGTACACTTTTTTCCATGAATTATTTTACAGGAATTAGAAAAATTGAAAAAACTGTTGTATCTCCAAAATTTTAGGGGGTTTGACAGTACCAGGCATGTCTGTGTAGATATTATTCACCGGATCAGGATGCAGGAATTTTTCTACCATGAGTAGGAAAATGTTAACCAGTCGAGCTATTTTTAGTACTTTTATCCGAACAAATAAAATGAACGTTTGAATGATTCGTGCAGTTTGCAGTTACCGGTTTCTTATCTGATAAAGGCAAACTGAAACTCAAGGTCGAGGAGAGAGGGAAAGTTTCTGTCGTTGATCGTAGTCGTTCCTGGCCTGTTCATATTGTTCATTTCATTCATTTCATATTCATTTAGAAATCAGATTGTTGCTCTGCTCTGTCTTGGACTGGTGTCTGTTGCGATCTTCGGTTTCTGTTCGTAAACGTCGTTGCTTTGTGATTCTGATTGTGAGCTAGGAAGAACCGTGGCGTGGTTATCTCGACTTCGAGTTCGGTCGTGAAATTTTATTGACTGCATGCCTTTGTAATGTATTTGTAATTTGCGACTCGACTAGATAATTTTCGGATTCGGTTAGATGTGGCCGTGTTGTCGATGTTGTAGACGTAGTCCTCGTTCTTGTCCGTTGTCGGCTTTCGTTCGAGTCTCGACTGTGTCTTTGTCTTTGTTGTCAGCTTGGTTATGGATGGATACGTACTATTTCCATTTTCCGAAATATTCATCAAGCTGAAGCTGGCTCGCGTGATTGTCATTGTCGCATTGTCGGAAGGTAATTCGTCGGAATCAATCAGTGTTTCGTGCAAAGTTTTCGAATTGATATTTAGATACTGCGCATAAGCGGTAAGCGCCATGTTCACTTTTTCAGATCCAAAGGTACGTGATATTATTTTGCTTCTTGTTTAGTGTTAATATCAATTTTATTATTTTTATTGTAGTACGTACAATACCGTTAACAATGCAAAAATAGTGATTTTTTTGATTTTTCTCTGATTTTTTCCGCCCTGAGTAGTCAATTGAGGCCCAAAAATTTATTTCTTCAGCTAATCATGAAAAACATCCAACTACGTCATCAATCCGAATTTTGGTACTTTGCCCATGAGTAAAACATACTCTTTAAAGGGTTTTAATTTCTGAGGAATTGCAATTCGCAATAAATTAACAAGTACCTAAGTACATACAGGGTGCCCAGAAATATTGTGAACCGCATGATTGGTTGTTAGATTGAGGTGATAACATTCCACCAATCATATTCATATGCATCTATTTCGCATTGCCAACCTATATTTTTAATAAAAAACTTTCTCAGGGGTTCACGATATTTCTGGGCACCCTGTAGTACACATGTTGAACAAAGAAGTCAGTGGTCTTCATTCTGGAAAGTTTCCTAGTGAGGTTGTTGTCCAGTTATTGTATATATAGCTTCTGTATTGGAGCGTCCATATTATTATAATCTTTTTATTTATCTTTTTGCATTTGAGATTGTCGATTTCTTGACGACTTTATCAACTGTCAACATCACTACCATGGTGCATTGCTCATTCTTCTCAAGGTTTTATTTTGAAAACGCTGAATGATGTCATTATTTGCCTTTTTTGCACATCCCAGTACAGATTTTGAACCTCTCTTTTTACTTTACCTTGATGTGATGGTTTCAATTTAGTCGTGAATCAAATCAAGGTGCATCCAAGGTATTAGAACTTTCAGACAACGGAATTATTGAACCATTGAGTGATACGATAGCATAGCCATACTTCTTATAATTGAAGGACTGAAGGTTGTCATTGTTGAATTATTTTCATTTAATTGGATTTTCCAACGACTTGCTCAATTTGCCGAGCTCATTCAGACCGGGATGAAAAGCTAGCTTAAAGTCAAAAGCTAAAAGTTTGCAGGTTTAATTTTTTCAAAGCCAAAAACTAGCGAAAAGTTTAATTTTTTGGGTTTTTTTCAGAGGCTTTTTTGCAAATTTCTTTTTTTTGAATTCAAAGGAATCAAAAAAAATGAAAGAAAAAAATTCTTTCAGATTCTATTTCGATGCGATTTACTGAAATGAAAAATTGAAAAAAAAGTTAATCCTAAATAATGAATGTTTTTCACTATTATCAATTATGAAATGAATTTCTAATCAAGCAATACACATTCCTCTGACACAGAAACCCCAAAAAATTGATGCTTTTTTCTTTCATAATTTGATGGTGAATCTGCTAAAAGTTCAACGCTGAACGGCTGAAAGCGTAAAGCCACAAGCTTTTCATAATTCATTGAAAGTAAACAATTTTTCATTCAAAACTGCTCAATTTAGGCCGGAAAAATTGAGAAAAAATTGGTTTTTTACATTTTTGAAGGTCTTCTACTTACCTGTCTAATATCCATTAAAAATTCTAATAAAAACACCTAAGTTGCAATTTTACCTCTTTTGTAGTAATAAATTGAATCTCGGGGGCTTTAGACTACATATATTCAACAACTTCTAGTACAGGGTGCCTAGACATATCGTGAACCCCTGACAAAGTTTTCTGCTAAATAGTTCGGTTGGTCACAGTGAATGATAATAATGATAGCATATGATTGGTTGTTAGACTGAGATGATAACATTCCACCAATCATATATGTACAATGCATCTATTTCACGTTGCCAACGTATATTTTTAATAAAAATTTTCTTTGGGGTGTACGATATTTCTGGGCACCCTGTAGTCATGTATAGCTTGAAAATGCGAAGAAATGAGCCGAATCATTTATTGCATCCGGCTATGCTTATTGGTTACCTGCTAATTTCTGATTAGTGTCTATTTATACACATGAAAAAAAATAAAATAAAATCTAAAATGAAAAAAATGACAAAACTGAATTTTGTAGAATCATTTTTTAAATCTCTGGCACATTCAAACTTCTCTATAAATTATTGAAATCGAAAACGTGTTAATTTAGGCGCTTAGAATTTGACTTCTTCTGTTTCATTTTTTCTCCTCTTTTTACAAAAAAAAAATAGACGAGCCGTTTTTTTATCAAACTATAACATGTTTCAGGGTTGATTAGAAGACTAATTATGTATTTCCGACGTAAAATTTCAGCAAGGTTTCCTTTTGTTTCATTCATTTAGATTAGAGTTATTTTTATCCATTCAATTACATACTAAACTGCGAACAATATAAAATAGATACACGATTCCGAGCAATACGAATGAACATACGCGGCCAGCAGCGAATAATTAATTAAAATTATACCGATTCGCGTACGTACAAAGATTATGCGAATGCATGTCGATTCACCAGTTAGCTTGAAAAATAAATCTACCAAAACCACAACAATACTTCAAAAAACAATACAAAGAATATAAAATCCCTCCTATAGCCATTTAAAACAACCGAAACACCAATTTGAATTTACATACAGATGCAACAGGCTGTCAGACGGTGAATTTTATCTAACCCAATAACGTTAATGATTAAAGCAGTCCTGAAAGTACCTACCCACCTATAAACCGAGAGCAGTGAAATTTACTCTAAAGAGGGTGCAAAATATCCCAATCACGTTTTTTTTCCATTCTTATACTATATAAATGCCGATGTAATAGAGTTAATCCAACGCATGTTTTTTTTCCAACACCGAGGGAAGATTGAAAATTTATTAATTTTTCAACATTCTCCGATGCTTTTTTTCCTCCTTGTTGTAATCTCGTCCGAATGGGTCGTCAACCAGACGTCTATACTAAGAAAAATATTTACGTTCGAGGTTCGAAAATTTCATAACAACGAAAATTTTCTCTAAATACTTTCACGATTAATAAGTATCCGGAGAAAATATAAGAAGGAAAAAAACAAGCCGAAAATGAAAACAAAACACAAAAAAAAACCATAACAAATGAAATTTATCGAATTTTCTTATTTTATTAAGGTCTACGCACGCGGCGAGAGTTCATTCGAAATAAATTCAGTTGCTTTTGAAAAACCACCCGTATTTAATTTTCCGTTTCACTACGTTCAATCAGAATGAATCAAGCTGATACTTTTAACATTATTGAAAACTTCGGTTCTAATGAACGAAAACCCCCTGCTAGGCTTACATTTATTCAAAGCACAGATTCGAGAAAATAATTCAATTTCCACAAACCACGATTCGATTTAATAAATTTTTTAAAGCATTTATACGCTTTTAACTGATTTTCGCGCTCGTCTTACACGCCGACGAATATATATTTCCCCTCTTTTTTAATATACAATCATCATTTCATAAGTCGCTAAATATGTAATGGGGAATTTCTCGAATTCTCTGTGTGATGTGATATGATAATCTCATCAGAGCAGCGACAACGCGAAAAATAAACTTGTACAGATTTCAGATTATAATTATAGGAAGAGCGACGAGCTGTTTGAATGCGCATTATTCTATACAAATAATTCGTACTTAACTATAGCTCTTTAGCTCTGAATTTAAGGATCAGCATTTTTTGGAGGAAAGAAATAGTATTTCGAGGGCTGGCAAAATATTATCAGATACGGGTCATTCCACGTCAATTCAACCAAGAAGGGGTGAGGGGGGTCGGGGGATTTTTTGAAATTTTTCCTGTAGAAAAACCCTCTGAAGGGATGATCAATGGCACAAATCGCAGCCCTCTAGCCCCTTTTTCAAGGCTTCTAGGGAATGTCAAAGTTTTCAGTGAACTTGAAATATCATCCATTTCAGAAGTGGATAGTTCGATAACCGCGATACCTACCAAAATGGAACTTTTTCCAATTGTTAGGGATTTTGAACAGCTTTTTGGTGATATCGTAAAGATCAGTGTTGCCACTTTTTTTTGTACGAAAAATTAGCTCGAAAAGTTTCATAACGTATATTTTTCATATCGTTCCGACTCTCAAAAATTCTGAAAAAATATATTATAGACAACTTTTTATGTTGAACAACTTAATGAAAAATTGGGATAGCGTTATTCGTAAAATCGATTTAAAAAAAATTGAAAGTTTGCGAATAAATGCGATTTTTTTATTTAAAAAATGGTGAAGTTAGCCCATTTGACCCCTATTTTTACGTATCCGTTGAAAAAGTTGAAAACCCCCTTTGACTCGATGAAATGAACTACCACAAAAAAATCAAAATTCGAAAAAATTCAATTTTCAACTCCAAACATCGAAAAAAGTTTAAATTTATTCACTTGTCTTATTTTGACCTCTTCCTGACGTACTTCATTTTTTCATCTTTTTAATTCAGAAATTGCATTTTTTTTACATAAAAAGTTGCCCATAATTTATTTTTTTCAGAATTTTTGAGAGTCGGGACGATATGAAAACTAAGTACGTGTTGGAACTTTTCGAGCTAATTTTTCGTACGAAAAAAGGTGGCAACACTTATTTTCATGATATCAACAAAAAGCCTTTCAAAACACCTGCCGATTGGAAAAACTGCCACTTTGGTAGGTATTCCAGTTATCGAACTATCCACTGATAAAATGGATGATATTTTAAGTTCACTGAAAACTTTGACACCCCCTAGCACTAGCAGCCTTCAAAAAAGGGCTAGAGGGCTGCAATTTGCGTCATTGGTCGTCCCTTTGGAAGTGCTTTCCACAGGAAAAATGTCAAAGAAATCGCCGACCCCCCCCCCCCTTCTTACCTCGTCATGGTCGAATTGACGTAAAATGACCCATACTGATTTTGTGTTGATCCAATGAATCGCATCATAATTTTATTTTTTGATGTGATATTGTGATTTATTGCTTTCATAACTTGAGAAAAATATGATATAACTTTTAGTTTTGATTCACCCCTTCTCTCGCCCCTCTAATGACTCATTAAATTATCTACGTTTGCAACTAAACTAGAACGACGAGGAGGGCTGAAAAATATCCATGATTTGAAAGACAGTTCAACGTTTTCATGACGTTAACTCTGAATTGAGCTAACGAACAAACTCTTACAACCAATCATTTCAGATCGAGCTGAAAGACTCCATGTTGGAGTACGTATGTTATTCACCACTTACCCACCCTTTGTAACCGATTTTTTTAATGGAAAAAGATGTAGCCAAAATTTGAGCCCTTGATGTTCAGTTTTTGAAAATGGTGAGAACAGCTCATTGATTTTCTAATTTTGTGACTGAGAATATTTTGATGAATTCGTGAGATGAAAATGCATGGCCCAAATTCTCCATAAGTGTTGAATAGAAGGGGAAACAACAAGCAACTTGACAAGTTCCTTTTTCTGAGAGGAATTTTTCTGAAATTTCTACAATCACGTGTCATTTTTTATCAATAGAATTGAAAAAACTGTTAGCGTCCGAAATTAGGGTAGTTGACAAGTTGACAGTATTTATTTCAAATGCTACCAGGTCTGATTTTTTTGTTTGAAAGTATGTTATTGGAATAATTAGGACTCTTCGAGGTGTCACCGAATTGATGAGTGCGAATTGTGCCATCTTCAGGGCCGGCGGAAGTCCATGTGCAAGCGGGCGCTTGCACTGGGCGAAGATTTTCACCTGGTGCAACGCACCGGGCGAAACTTTCAAAAAATAAACTCATTTTTTGTATACAAATCAAATCAAAATCCCTCAAATTTAAAAAATATTTCAATTTTAAAAAAAATATAGCAAAACATTTCCAAAAATAACCCCATTTCTTGCATAAAAATTTCAAAAGAAATCAAAATTCACCCCTCAAATTGAAATTATTTCAATTTGAAAAAAAATGGAAGTTTCATTTCTGTTGCATAGATTGCATAGCTGACCAGTGACCACTCTGTCATGTAAAGAAGTAGTAGGTACAAAGAAAAATAATATCCTGAATTTTTACGAAAAATTGACGACGAAAGTTGTGGGAGATTACTCAGAAAATGAGGTCCTTTGTGTAAAAAAAATACACAAGTTCTTATACAAACCCCCTCCCCCAAAAAAAGGCCAAAACTGATATGATGATTTGAATTATTCTTTTTTGATTACGTAGTTAAATGTAGCTCACAATATTTTTTCGAAGTTCCGGTTTTCATCATTCTCTTCTTTTAAAAATCATTCAATTCTTGTTGAAAATTGACCCTGACTTCCTGCCTATTGAATTTTTTTGAACTTGGAAAAACCTGTTGAATGAAATCTAATCTATTAATTATGTAATTTTTTATATTTTTGAAACGTCCCCTCGTGCATACTTGAGAAAGTTGTGAAAAAATTGGGCCGATCTCAAAAACCAATTTTGGAAGATGTGGAGTTTGAAGCAACATTTTCAATATTTTGCAGGGTGTGCCAAAACAAAATACAATAATCTAAACGTTCAATGCTCACGAACTTTTTGGTTTTGAGAAATGGTAACACTGCCTGGTGATTCTCCAGACTATGCCATTTGACGTTCAAATAGTTGGTTTATCACTTCGGAACGTTGGAATGTGAAACATCGTGTGTTTGCTGATGAAGCGTATTTTCAAAAAATTATGTTACCACTTTTAGGGGATTTCTAACGCAAACGCGTGCAGAAGGAAAACGATCGGGTTTCATGATCGAAGTAAATAGGCAAAATTGTAGTCCTATTCTTCCTCTACAAAATGAGCGTTAGTTTGACCTTCTACGGTTCTGAGAAGCGGAGAAAATGAGAAAATTATGCAACGCAAAACAATTTGGGTAAATTTGACATCAGGAAAATTTCTTGAAAATTTTTAGTTTCTCACGTTAGTTTTTCGCATAATACTGGAGGAACCGTGCGTCCTAGCAAAAATCTGATAGCTGTATCTGAAAGAGAATTAAATTCTCTACAATTTCGTCAACGTGAAATTTTCGTAGGGCGCTTTGTTTCAAAACTGAACGTCTTTGAAGTTGGTGTCACAAGTGTTTAAGTTTGTGCACAAGTTTTACTCCACCTTCAAAGACGTGCGGTTTTGAAACTAAGCGTCTTACGAAAATTTCACGTTGACGAAATTGTAGAGAATTTAATTCTCTTTCAGATACTGTCGTCAGATTTTTGCTAGGACGTATAGTTCGTCCAGTAAATGTGAAAAACTAAAGTAAGAACCTAAAAATTTTTCTCCTTACAATTTTTTGAAATCAGCAGGTAGAATGTAAATTCTGGCGCGGGGGGCATTCAAGTTGTGTTTGGTCGAAAAATAAAGAGTTCATCTTAAATGGCATAGTCTGAAGAATCACCAGGCAGTGTTACCATTTCTCAAGACCAAAAAGTTCACGAGTAGTGAACGTTTAGATTATTGTATTTTGTTCTGGCACACCCTGTATTAAATAAATTCCAAAGTGGAAAAAACTTCATAAAAAAAACAGTTGATTAATGATCCAGAATACGGTATGGAATATGTTTCCAAAAACCTGATCATTTTTAGATCTTTCGAAAATTCATTAAAAATTAAGGGATAACTCGATTTTTTTCAGCTCAAAACAAATTCTGAATTCAATTCGAAATTTTGTTCAATCCATTTCAGAATTTGAAAAATCAAAACAATAGAAACATTTTCAGTTTTCTTTCCATGCTCAGGTGTTTGTATAAAAAATGCAGTGGTACTGCTGCAATCTCACCTCCTTTCCTTTCATCACAGCTAATCATCGACAAGATTTTTGTGCTTTTTGTCCCACCCCCCCCCCCCAGGAAAGTGATTCACACTTTTCACCAAATTATGAGCAGAGTTTGCATCGGGCGAGAAAATGAAAAAGTGCCAGCCCTGGCCATCTTCTCTGAAACAACACGAGAGTAAGTTTGTCAAATACTGAATTTGAGCATACTGGGTAAGTATGCATGAACCATATTATTATCTGACGTTGATTTTGGTAGACGAGCTTCTGTGTACCCTACTTCCATAAAAAATTCTACGTTTCGAAAAATTAATTTCAAGTGGTAATTTAATGAAATGTTCAGCGAAGCGATTGGTTGGCCGGCGAAGGATTTCCATTTTGTAAATAACTATGTCTTGGCGCTCGTTTAATATTTCGTTAGAATTATTCGTGGATTTTTTTGCGTGGTATTTCTATTTTTTTAATAAAAATAACTTCTGCGTTTTTGTTGCCCCATAGTGTGGGTAAAGATACGAGATATTACTTACTTATCGTATCGATTAATATGAGAGGATTAATTAGCGTTCATTCACCAGCTCACATACCCCCTATAGGAGGGGGTTGTGAGGAGGGGGGTCGCTAAAAAATCACAAAAGCACGATTAAAAAGCACTTCAATAGATTCGTTGAATGAATTTTATTTCTAAAAAATTCGACCACGATTCAGTTGTCGCAGTTCGAATAGAGCTTTTTTCAAACACTTACACATTATCGATCATCGAAACAAACTCATTAATTTAAAGCGAACTCATCTGCGACTGCAACATGAAATCAAAACGTGGTTACGTCCAGGTCCACATAGAATTTATATCTTTAAAAGCACTAAAAAAAAAAGGAATCACAAGGCGAGAAATGCGACCGCTATTGCAGCAGATTTTTATTGTGTATTAATCAAATACTACGTGTGAGACGAGCACGACGACACGACACGAAGGGATGCGAAAAAACACTCGACGTTTTCATTTATTTAAACGCCCTGCTACTTTTGTTACTCTTGTTTGTTCGCTACAAGTGGAAGTTGGGTGGACTTTCTCGAATAAACATATTATTTACAAATAACAAGAGTATAAAATTTCCTTCTCTAAATCAGCTGAATGTGACGTAATTTATGTAAACTTTTGAACGGCTGTGCTGTACTGCTGTATGCGTTTTACACACCAACAACTAACACTCGCCTATTGACCATTCACTATCCAGGAAGTGTTGCTGTGCCTTCGTTCTCCATCTACGAGTACCTCTGTGTAGAAGCACCTCTTCCCTCTGTGCTGCTTTAGACGAGAACGTAGTCGTCGTCGTGTTTTCCAGTCCCATTTTCGCTATGTTGTTTCCCAAACCGCAAGAGATTGATTAATGCTTTGTTGACACTTACAGCGTGACTCTACACACCAATTCTGCCCGACTGGAGTACTCGTGTTTCCCATTTTCCTAATAACATCGAACGCGATTTTCGCAGATCGCAGATATGGTTTACTTTTACGGATGTGGATGATGATTTTGTATCTTGGCGTGATTTTTTCAGTTTTTTTCAATGAGTTGAAAAAAGCTCGCATGATTGAAAGTAGAAACTAACTCTGGATGGTGAAATTACTTCACGTTGGGCCTTTTCAAATGTATTCATCACGTATACTAATAATTTGATCAAAAACATCAGAAATTCAATCAAATCCTTATTTTAAAAAAAGGACAGAACATACCTATACTTGAAAGTACTCCAATAAGAAATATCAAATTTCATTTTTTTTTTTTTTCAATCCTATTTATTAATCTTCTCTCCCCTACATACGTATACTTTTGATTAGTTGGGTGTAGAGTACGTGCTATAGAGCAGTGATCCGAATTAAATATTTTTGCTCGTTTGCTTGCTTACTTCTATGAGAACTGCCATTCATTATTTTGAAGTATTCGTCGAACGTGATTTCTAACGATAGTTTGATTAATTCGCTGCAAATCGCCTCTGAAAGTGAATTCATAAATTCAAAAAATCTCAGATGTTTGTTTATTCGATGGATACCTATTCGAGATTTTTCTGGGTGGAGAAGGAGTAGATTTCTCAACTCCTCCCTCTTCTTTCCATTGCGAAAAATAAAATAGCCACCTGGTACATGCGGCTTCATGAGCCTTTATTGAAGTAAGTAGGTATGGTACCTGTAAACTTTTGTTGCATATAATTGTCAAATGCAGATCTAATGAGTACATATAATAATGGTGAACTTTAAAGTTAGAAGCTTAATGCAAATTTATCGGCCTGTGGCGATATCTGCAGGGTTTAATAATATACCTACTTACTGTAGTCCTGACAGTTTTCTGGGCTGATATTCATTCCAGTAACCGAATATGTAGGTATATGTCTTTAATTTTTTTTTGTGAACGATTCATGGTTGGACTCCAGCTGATATTTTGACGTGCGTTTCCACTTGGATCTCAGTCAATACCACCAGTATTTTTACCAAATGGGAGGCTGGGGCTTTGTAAAATTATTGATTGAAACCGCTTTGGAATGGCTGCGCTCCATTAGGTAGTTTTGGCTCTGTAAATATAATGATATTATGTACCACTAGACGATACTGCATAAGCTGAATACTCTGAGAATATTACTTACCCCGGCAAAAGGCTATACCAATTATATCACACAATAAGTAAAATGTAGTCACGTGTAAGACACTATGTATTAAACGTAAAAGAATAAATACAATTAAATACCTTTGAAGAAGGTTTTTAGTATCAACACGATACTTTACACTTAACACTAATTACTTATAATTAAACACAATTAAAACTAATATAATACGCTTTCTTGCCAATTATGGCTATGATACACCACCGAGATTATACCGCGTCGACACGTCCGATCACTACGTACCTCAACAATATAACAATCGGCCGCAGCGCCGCTCCGTGGGCTTGTAGCCCTGTGTCGCGACGCGTGATCAGTGTTACCAACACATATACTTAATCCTATATAACCCTTACAGGTCCGGCATATCTCCCCTCTATCATATGCCCCTTCGTGGCTTTACTCAATGAGTATAACCAGTCGTGGAAAGCACGGATCAGAGAGAGAAAGATATGTCGAAGCTGTAAGGCTGGTCCCTGTGGGAGCAGTCTCTGCCCCTCGTGGTGTTCCACTGCGGGAAATTCGAGGCAGAGTAAATCCAATTTTAGCCCACTGTGCACGTAGCAATACCCCCGAAGCTCCCCTTCGCGACCCTGCACCACCCGCTATCGCATCCGAAGATACGAGCAACGAATAAGGACAGAATACACGAAGTTGAAAACATCGGGTAAGTATGTACTATCTAGCGACAGAATACAAAAATAAAGACTTTTTCCCTATTCTACTAATTTTTTCAAACTCCCGAATCAAAATGGATAGACGAGACAAAAATTAGACTAGCGAACCGAATGTCTGGTTACTGTGAACCAACGTAGAAGGTACGTGTCGTCTACCTGTGGTAGTAAGTCGCGTCGTACGTCGAGTATGAAAAATTACAAAAACTTAGAACTTCTAAAAATTATAATAAGTTTACAAAAGGACTGTTTCGATGCGTCAAAAATACACAACTTATGAAAATAAAAAACAACTGTCCAAAATTACGCATCGTGAAAACAAATTTGTCAAATTCTTACAAAATAAAACTAACTCTAATCAGTCCTTTCGAAAACAAAATTATAGATAAACAAAAATTAATCAGTCTGTGACCGAATAAAATTACATGTAATCAAATTATAACAATCAGCACAATAATATATCAATCAAAAAATGCAACGTAGCGGATTAATAATCGAATTATCGAACCAAAATACAGATGATTATCGTCGGATGTTAAAGTTGACTTCTTCGAATACAGATAACGACGTTGAAATAAAACGTTGGCGGAATGTTACCTCGCCTTGGTTGCGATGATGCCAAGTCAGTGGCGACTACGATGATACTTCGACGATTGCTGTTGAGAAAGTTGATTAATAAGGTACCCTGTGGGTAATTTTTACAAAATGTCAATTTGACATCGCTGCGCGATTAGGTTAAAAAGTAATTTCGACTCATTTTTTGCAATTTTACGTTAGTCCACTCGATTTTGAAAAATTAAACAAAGTTCAAAACTACGAAAAATAAGTGAGACTTCGAGTGGAAAATTTTTAATGAAAATCCTGGTGAAATTGGTCCCTAGGTTCAAACCTTTTTTGAATTTATCAGTACCTACTTTTATTCGGATAGGTACCTACAATTTGGAAGTTGAAATTATTATTTCAAAAATGGCCAAAATTTCTATCTTTTCTGAGTCGTACGTAGTTGTTAATTTTCACCAGATTTTATGTATTAGACTGTCTAAGTCGTGTTTACGATTGTATCGTATTAACTCTCTGGCATGTCAGCATCTTCGTGAGTGATCGTAGCGTTTGCGCTATCTTTGTTGCTATTCGCTTCGCCTTGTTGGCGTTGAGGTTTCGGCGTACTAGTAAGGAAGTTTGCTGCATTTTGCGACTTATTCGGCGATGATCCTGTGGATCCTTGCGTCGTGTTTATCGGTCTTGTCTTTTGAGTCTGATTCAGAGCTACTGTCTGACGATGCGTCGTATACTTTTTCTTGTTCAGTTTTTAACTGATGTACGTCATCGTCGTCTGTGAGCGATATTATGATCGAGTGACCATCATCGCTACTCCAGTCGATTTCGGATTCGTCTGAGGAGATTTCAGTTTCATCCTTGATTAGCTCACAAGGATCTGGTGCAAAATAGTTGATGTATTCTCCATCGGTGTAATCAACTACGTCGATTGCGTTTACGTCAATGACGTTTGGTGTTTTCTTAAGTTTTTTAGGCTTTGTAGGGCCCATTCTCTGCCTGTAGGCAGCCATACGTTCAGATCGACGTAATCTGATTCCACTTGTGGAAGGTTGGGGGTTTTGTGCCCCAGCTGTTTGAATAGTTGTAGGTAATTTTATTTCCTTTTTGGTAGGGTTTTTTACCGCTTTGTTTTTTAACTCGTTGTCAGTCTTGGATGGCTGATTCGTGAAATTTGCTGCAAGTTTTGCTCGCTTTTTCTTTTTAATTTCAGCTTTTTTAGCTTCATTGTCCGATTTTTCTTGTTTACGCTTTTTGTATAGCTTTTTACGTTTTCTACGGGCTATTTGTGCCCCAGTAGATTCGTCTGAGTATTCATCGTCTTGAGAATTTTCGTCTTTCTCATTTTTGTCCTTTTGGGGTTGCAGCTGCGCTTCTAATTTCTTTTTATTACGTAATTGAAGTCTTTGCTCTCTAGCTACGTCAATAAGTTTCTTTATGACCATTTTTGATCCTTCGTGGAAAATTTTCTTTTCAGCGTCGGTTGCCAAGGGTATGCCTTGAATTCTTTCAAGCATGTCTTCTTCCGAATCGGTTGTTGATGATTTTTGATCATCGTGTTTGTGTTTGTTCAGGAAGTCTTTGATTTTGTCTATCATTTTTCGTTGATCAATGTATGAATGTAATTTGTCATCCTTTTCCATTCTGTCAATTTCCTTTTGAGTGAGGAATAATGTGAGTTGCCTAATGTTGGCTACACGATTGATATTTGAGTCGTCTGTGGGCTCCAGTAAGTAGGAATATATTCCTGTGCGTTTTATTACTAAGTAGGGACCCACTTTTTTAGGGTAAAATTTTTCTCCCGTACATTTATCCTTACTGGATTGTTTATGGTTCGTGAGTAAAACCATGTCTCCTTGTTTTAGGATAGTAGGATCAGGATGCTCCTTATTGTATTTGTATTCTTCTTCAATACGTTGTAATCTACGCTTTTCGCGTATGTAATTCTCAATAATTTGAGAGGGTGTCATCGAGTCAACTTTGGCTTTCATGTGTTCAGTCGTGTAGACTGCTTTTTTAGCTAATTGATCTGCGATCACATTTGTATACTCGATTTTACGAGCATAGACGTGTATAAATTGTACACTTGTGAATTTTTTCACTAATTCCAAAATTTGTTCAAATAAAATTTTGTGGTGTACTGGCTTTTTGCGAGAATTGAGCCAGTTGTTTATTTGCCATCTTTTGACAGTATAGTTTAATGCTTTGATTGCATAATTTGAGTCAGAAAAGCATTTAACTTTTTTAAATTTGTTTTTCAACATCGTCTCAAGTGCTACTATAATTGCCTTTAATTCGGCGTAGTTGTTGGATAGGCTGAATTCGCCATCAAGTTCTAATTTCTGCGAAATATTTTTCGTACAGTCAGGTGAGAAACAAATTCCAATTCCTGCCACTGCGTCTTCGTCTCCATTTTTGGAGCAGGCTCCGTCGGCTGTTACTCTCGCGTAGCCATCAGGATCTGAAAATACATCCTCTTCAGGAATCAGAGTATTTTTGTGATTTTCCTCGATTGTCATCGACGGTAGTTTGATTTTTGCTAATTTTTGTAGTAACTTTATCAGTTTATGTTTAAAATCGTACTTGGCCCCTTTGTGTGGCATTTTGTCAGTAATACAATCTTGGATACCCCAGGCCTCATTGGGTTTAAATCCAAATGGACCTGGTGTATTATTGATTTTGTCTTCAATTTCTTGAACGTAAGTGTGCCACCATATATGTGTTGTAAAAGGATCATGTAATTTGTTTATTTTAGTCCGGAGTTTATCTCCAATAATCCGCATCGTTCGTTCAACTGACGACGACTGTGGATTGTAGGCATTCGTGTGTGCCACTTTTATGTTCATGTCTTCAAGCAGGTTGTACCATTCGTCATTAATAAACTGTTTCCCATTGTCTGAGATTACTTTCTTAGGCTTAATGCCCTTTTTGTTAATCCATTCTAAGATTATTCTCATTTCTCGGCAAACGTTTTCTTTTTTGATCTCTGGCATTGACCTTAGCCAATTTCTTCCAGTGAATATGTCTTTGACAACTAGTAGGTATCTAGGTGCCCCTTGTATAGCTGGAACTGGTCCATAAATGTCTACGGAGAGTACCTCTCCAATTGAGTATGCCTCTATTTTGCCAAATTCTAGCACTTTAGGTTGAGCGTAATTTTTGTTGAGTTTGCATATTATACATGCATTAGTGATTTCTCGAATATAATCGAGTGAATTTGGGTGGTAATAAATACGACGAAATGCTGCGTCTAATTTATTTGCACTAGTGTGGCCATAGGCAGTATGTAGAAAATCGACTGTGTCGTAAAACAGTTCTGTCGGCAAGTAGGGTACATAGGTATCGTCATCTTGTCTTTTCATAAGAATTTCTTTTTTCTTAACAGTGTCTTGAATCTCTTCATCTGTGTCGGATTCATTACGTTCTCCAATGTGTGTGTTACATTGATTTACAATTTTGTATCGGTTTAATAACCGTTTCTTTTTGTCTAATTCTTTCTTATTTTTTACAGGTATGAATTCTTTCATTATTTTCATCATTGCGATGCAATTTTCGTCAGTTTGTTGATATTTAGAGATGTTTGACATTTTGTCAAAGAGTCTAGGGACATTTTCGTCCAAAAATTTTAAGTCAAAAGTAGAAATCATCGTTTCGAAGTTTTTAATTTCAAGTTCAGGTGCTCTCATCATATAGAGCATCCTATTTGATTTAGTCATTGAAAATTGTAAGTCAAAGCAGTTCATCATTGTAATCCAATATGCTGCTTTGCGATGCGTTTGCATCATGTCTCTATATTTGTTTATTGTGGCTAATAGGTTTTTCTTTACGTGAATTACACGTCCGAATACCCACATTTGTAGGCGTTTAAGTACTTGGACTAACGCCATCATATCCTTGTCAAAAGGTGTAAAATTCTTTTGGTGAGCTTTGAATGCGATCGATACGAATAAGCATATGTGCTTTTGTTCGTCATCTTTATCTTTATTTGTGATGTAAAATAGAACTGCGTTCATAGCATCTTCACTTACGTACGTATCAAGGTATAACTCGACGTCAGGAGGTGGTGGCTTAAGTGTAAAATCTGCACAGAATTCTGTCTTTAGCTTTTCAAAGGCTTCTTCCTGGGCTGGGCCCCAAAGTATTTTGCCATCTTTAGCACTTTTACCTACAGTCAAGTTATAAATTGGTCGCAATAATTGCATGTAATTTGGAATAAAATTCCTATATAGACCTGTTAGTCCAATTAGTTGTAGTAATTGTTTTACTGTCGTGATATTAAATTTACCTTTTTTATTTGTGTGTTTGTCCACGAATTCCATAAATTTAGTGACTTTATCCTTTTGTTTGGAAATTTCGTCTTTGGATATTACAAATCCCAAGTGCTCCGCGTATTCGCGAAAGAATTGTGTTTTTGTAGGATTTAATTTCAATCCATTTTCACGAATGCGTTCGAATACGTGGAGTAGTCTTTTTAGTGTTTCTTGGAATGTAGCTCCAGATACCTTCACGTCGTCGACGAATTTTGTGATTCCTTTCTGGTCAGGAATAACTTGGTTCATCATGTGGACGAATTCTCCACTTGAGATTTTCAAACCGTAAGGGAGTCTACAGAACTCATATACTTGTCCACATACTTGGAACGCTGTAAATTTTCGTGATGCTTCATGTAGAACAAGTTGCCAAAATCCTGACGTAAAGTCAAGAGTACAAAAATATTTGTCACTTGTATTCTCGTAAATTATCCATTCTATCGGACTTGGTTCAGTGAGTACTTTCTGTAAAACTGCGTTTAATTCGTCAGCGTCTAAGCATAAACGTATGTCTCCAGATTTTTTAATTACTGGAGCTGTGGTGTTTATGTAGTTTGACCTTGAAGGTCTAATTATGCCTAATTTCAGCATTTTTGATATTGCTCGTCGTAAAGATTCAATTATCTTTTGTGAGGGTCGGAATTTTTCTCCTCTCCATTTTTTCAAGTCAGGTTCTTTAATGTCATTTATAAATTTGAATCGGACTTGTTCGCCCTTGTATTTACCAGCATTAAAGCTGAAAATGTCACAATATTCTTCTAGTTCTTTCCAAGCATTATTCGCTTCTTCAAGAGTAATCCATCCCTTAACTACGAGATTGTTTAAGTCTATTTTCATATTTTTCTTGTAAAGCTCTCTGGCTTTTTCCTGTTCGTGAGCCCAATCTTCATCTAGGTACTGTGTATGATTTTTTATCATTCGTACTGTACTATGTACATTTTGTGGACATACCATCATGGCTTTCAATGGTAAATTACCATAACCAAATCTAGGTGTTAATTCAAAACGTTCGTCTTCTGTGAGAAATGGTATTGTGAAAGGATTGCCATTTTTTGGGTTGCAAATTGCTCGTTCTTGACCTTTTTCACAGTCAATTTTTATACCTAAGTATCTTAGTGATAGTCTGCCAATTATGACACTGTATCCTTCTGTGTCTAGTATAAAGAAGGGCATTGTTAGCATATGGTTGCCTATGCGTAAGCATACTTCTACAATATGTGTCATTGCTCGTATAATTTTATTATCAGCTAATTTTAGGTTTACTGGGTGTTCCAGTTTTATGTATTTGATCCATTGAGGATGCTCTCTAGTTAGATAATCTACTACCGATTTTGTCATTGCATTGGGCAATGCCCCCGTGTCCAGCTGAGCTGGTATAGGTACATTGTCTATAAATATTGGGATTGCACAATAGTAATCTTCTGTATCTATTGTTGGTCGTTGAATATTTGTTTCGTGTCGAGCTTCGCTCTCATTTGTTTTCATAAATTCTAAAATGTCTAAAGCTTTTTGCTCTAATGTTACTTCAATCTTTTTGATTTGATTTGGATGTTCTCCATCATTGTCTGGATCGTATCTGGATATTTTGATCCATGGGTCATCTTTTAGATTGTCTACAAATGTTAATTGTACGTCATTTAAATCCATTATGTCGGGCATCATTAATATTGCCTCATTTAAACGATTGTTAGGTTCCATTTGTAATGCTTTGTCTTCGTAAATTTCTCGATTGCCGAGATTGTCAATTTTGATCTTTTTTAGTCCAAGTATTGACCCGTATTCGTAATATTCGTATTGTACGGTTTTGTCAGGAGGTATCGTACCATTCATGTTCAAAGATTTTATCTCAAATGTTTTTATTTCGTTTTCGATATCAGTTTTATCGTCATTTTCGATCTGTTTTTGTTCTTCTAAGATATGTTTCTTTGATCTCGGCTTTGTCGCCGTTTCTGTATTATAAGGTTTAGATAGCTGTGCACTTTTGGCAGGTGGGTCGTAAGTAATTCTTACAAATTCGGCTTTTCCGTTTTCTTGTGATCGAAATTCTCTTCGCATGTAATCTCCAGTAGCTGGATCTATGTCTACTTTTTGAGCTAAAACAGCTACCAAGGTTTTCATCATGTTGCGATTGAGTTGTATTTTGTCCTGAGCTTTCTGTGTACAGCATTCGCTGAATTTATTTTCTCGATAGTAATTCATTGGTTCTTTTAATCGATTCTCAGTTTTAGGCATTTCTTCACCTGAATCGTCTAAGTTTAGCAATAGTTTGCATAGTAAGTCCATGACAATTGGATACATTGCCATGTCAGGATAGTACCTGTCGTATTCTTGACAATAGTGAAAAGTCGCTTCAATCGGCATGACTTCTCCATTAGGTGATTCCTCGGGTTGAATGAACCATCCTTTTTTGTCACTTTCGACTGTTTCAGTGCGTAAGAATTCGTACGCTATTTGTTTGTGAAATATCACTCTAGGGTGGTCGTCAGCTACTTCTTGGAACATTTTACGATATTCTTTATATCGATGTAAGGTTATGCCTTGTTTGTCTTTTTTCGGTGGTTTTGCTATAGGCATTAATAGTATTATTTGTTCTGCTTCTTTTTCTAGCAGTAAGTTTACTATTTGACGTAATTTGTCTCTTACCATTTCGGTAGGTGCATTGAAGTGATTAAATTCAATTTGTCCTACGGACAGTACGTATTTAGCCTTTTTTGGGAAATCAGTTTTGGCAATTAGTTTTCGTAATGTTCTAATGTCAATCTGATCTTTTATGTAATCAGGTAGTTGGTTGGCTCTGCGTACCGTTCCTCGTCTTATAAAGTGAATAATTCCATCACCTATCCATGTGTAATCTTCTAAGAATGAATTTCCATGTAGTATGGGAGTTAGTGGTTTGCTAGACGGTTTCTCCAAGTCGTCTAGCTTTACTTGTTTCCCGTAAGCTTGGCAGCTTTTTCTTTCTCAAGGCGTTTTTTCTTTTCCTCCTCCGTCTCTGTTTTTGGTGGATTCGGTGGTATTGTTATTTGAGTAGTTTGCTGCTGAGCAGCTGCGTTTAGCGCATTTATCGGCGCTGTGAGTGTGGCTTGTGGTGTGCTTAATGATTGCTGCTGAGCAGCTTGTTGGTCAATTTGCGCTTGTTGAGCTGCTTGTTGAGCTGCGAGCGCATTTGGATCTACCTGTGGCATGAAAGTCGGCATTTGCATTTGCATTAGCGGGTAGGGATAATATGTGGGTGCTTGAAATACCGGTGGATATGGATATGTCATAGGTGCTTGTATTTGGGTCATCGATGTATCGAAATAATTCTGCGATGAATTAGAGGCTGTGTCTGGGTAGCTATCATCCAAATTATTATCATAATTTGTGTTGTTGAAATCGACATAATTGCCGTAGTTATCATACCCGTAATCGGGGGTGTATTCTTGACCGTAGTCTGGCATTACGCCATCCATTTCCATTTGTTTCACTGGTAATGTTTGTTGTTGATTTCCTCCTTGTGGAGGTTTGTAGATAGCTACCGTTGTATCCGTGTTCGGTTGTTGTTGCCTACCTTGTATTGGTAGGGGTGGTCTCTGTGTACCTTGTTGAAATCTATTGTGTTGTTGGCGTTGGCCGCCATTTGATTGGTTATTATTTTGTTGTCTTTGAAATCTTTGACCATTTTGATTCCAATTATTTTGATTTTGAGGTCTGTTGAATCTTTGATTCATTTGTTGATTGTAGAATTGAGCATATTGCTCCGGTGTAAATCTAGATTGGAACTGTTGTAGCATTTGCTGTTGCTGCATCAATAGATTATTTTGTGCTGTGCGTAAATCAGGTATGTTAGTATTTTGTGTCATAAATTTTTCGGGTGTATATTTTAGTTCCTTGTGTTTGGGATTATGTTCTTTTTTCGAGATTTGTCTTAAGATTTCAATAAATTCGTCGATCGTTAGGTCCGGTTTTTGGACATATAATGCGTACATTTTTGGTGTCTTATCTCTCATCATGTCAACGATGAATTTTTCATCTCTAATAGTGGAATTTTTGAAATTTTCCAACCATCGTATCAGAAATCCAATGATTTCTGGTAACGAACGGCAGTATTTTGCGTCATCGCAAAAGTTTTCAGCATCTTGCTGTGCTTTTGCATTCCAGTAGAAATTTAAAAAATTCGTGCGTAAATCGTTATATACATGAACTTGTAAGTTAATACTTTTGAAAGCCCATTGGTCTTTCGTGTCTATGTTCGCGCGGAAGGCTGCGGCCTTCATAAATTCAGTCACATTAAATCCAAGAATGTATTCTTCAAACGCATTAATGTACTCGTATGGGAAATAACGTCGATGTTCGTTAAAGAACACGCCAGCGTTACGCATAGCTGCGTAGTCGATCTTCGTTGGTCGCGTGTCTGCGCCTGTGATCGCACGTTGTTGTGGATTTGCTTGTAGCGAATCGTGAATTTTTAATACTGTATTTGTAAGTGCCATTTGGTTGATAGTGCAATTGTTCACTAATTGTACTTGTTCAGCTACATTTTGTTCGATGCTTTGCATTCTGTTGTCGTTTTCTATAAATTTCTTTTTAGCGCTTTCATCTAATGTCGTGTATTTGTTTGAGTAATTAACTGCCCAATCATTTAGTTCATCTAATTTTTGGCGTACGTATTGTACGTTTGTAGCTGCGTCTTGCGCTTGATTACGTGCTTCGAGTGCGTGTGACGCCGATGTCGACGCACTTTCAGCTGCGGTTTGAGCGATGTTTCTCGATTAGGTTGCTACCGATTTTGTTGTTTCGATATGCGATGCTAATTCGCGTTGATTATCAAAAATTGTTTGCATTCGTGTATTGTCATATTTCCATGACTCTTGTAATAAATTACGTAGGTGTTTTATATCATCGTCCTCACCGGGAGGGTGGGCGGGAATATTCGTGCTACGAGGAGTGAAGGTGTATTTGTCGTTCATGTTTTCGTTTGATACGATATCGGATTTTTCCAAAGTTTTCTGATTTTGCTTTTCAGAAATCGGTTTCGGAACACTTTGTGTTCGACTGCGCCTATGAGTTCCCCCTTGTAGAGTTACCTCGTTGTAATCTACACGGCTTATACTTCTCTCACTACGTCTCAAGTTTGACATACGCGCCAAAATAAATTCACTACTGTGTAGTTATAAATTTTATTACAAGTAATACAAGTTACAAATAATAATATGTACAATTAAATGCGTATATATACGCAACGTGGTAGATCACGCTGTTTAAAAACGCGCGAAAACACCTCGTGTTGTAAAAAATGCGTTAGGTGCAGCGGCAGCTGCAACAGTAAAATCGTCCGAGGTTGCGGCAGCGACAACGGCTCCGTTCTCCGAATTCGGCGGCTGGACGGGGCGGTGGTGGCAGCACGTACCACGTTGATTCAAGTGCTTTTGCTTCGCCTCTTCTTGGCTAATTTTCTCAAATTAACCTACGCGAAAATGCAAATAAAAGCTCCTACTTATTGCTAGGTAATTTAAAAGCCACTTTTTAAATCTTTTATTGCGGATTTACCACCAAAAAGAAAAATAGCAAGCGTATACGAGCTCTAGCGGCTCTCTATTTGTCTGTAGACAATAAGCAGAAAAAATGAAAAAGTACTTGACGTTAGGCGCCAATGTAAATATAATGATATTATGTACCACTAGACGATACTGCATAAGCTGAATACTCTGAGAATATTACTTACCCCGGCAAAAGGCTATACCAATTATATCACACAATAAGTAAAATGTAGTCACGTGTAAGA
Organism: Planococcus citri; assembly: GCF_950023065.1. Taxonomy (NCBI): domain Eukaryota; kingdom Metazoa; phylum Arthropoda; class Insecta; order Hemiptera; family Pseudococcidae; genus Planococcus; species Planococcus citri. The sequence goes on along the minus strand of NC_088678.1, from coordinate 54,120,128 downwards.
CACTATGTATTAAACGTAAAAGAATAAATACAATTAAATACCTTTGAAGAAGGTTTTTAGTATCAACACGATACTTTACACTTAACACTAATTACTTATAATTAAACACAATTAAAACTAATATAATACGCTTTCTTGCCAATTATGGCTATGATACACCACCGAGATTATACCGCGTCGACACGTCCGATCACTACGTACCTCAACAATATAACAATCGGCCGCAGCGCCGCTCCGTGGGCTTGTAGCCCTGTGTCGCGACGCGTGATCAGTGTTACCAACACATATACTTAATCCTATATAACCCTTACAGGTCCGGCATATCTCCCCTCTATCAGCTCCATGTACAGAATTTCTGCCCACATTAACGGAGGAAATCGACAGCCTTCTTCAAGGTAATTTTTGAACATAGATATGAACCCTAAACTGGATCGGCTGCTTACATTTAAAAAGTACAGGAGAAAGTGAAGCAAAAAAATTAACCAATCCCAGATCGCGTAGACCACGTGTTTTCTGGGAGGTGAAGGCTCTGATTGGTCAGTTGCCGGGAGGTGAAAACTCTGATTGGTCGAATTTCTCCGGAGGTGAAGAATTTTTGCTTCACGAGCAGCCGATCCAGTTTAGGGTTCATATCTATGTTTTTGAAAACGTAGTGTTTCATCCCCAACACGCGCAATCGGGCTATGAAAAAAAATTAGAAAATCCAATGACCGCCTAAAAACGGGCCATGCCCTTCCCAAATGCAGTTTCTCGAAAATCGCCCAGAAGAAATTTTAGACTCGAAGTTGTCGCTGGAGGAGATGAAGTGGTTCTTGAAGAGGGAGAATATTCAATGAAATTGTTGTTTTTTTCGCTTTAGCTTTTACCCAGCCTGTTTTCAGAAAAATGCCCCAGTTCCAAAAGATGGTATTTCAGATTCTGCGTCGATCAAGGCTACTGTCGTCGAATTTCAACACCACATTATTGAGATTCTATTGAGCGGTTGAAAATTTTCAAATCGCCTATGTTTGGGCAAATTCTTGACTTGAAATTAAGCATATTTTTCTTCCCGAATATTACGCCTTATACCTATAATTGTGCTGAAGAAGTCGAAAGGTATTTCTGAACCTGAAAGAATATTTTGGAATGCAGTAGCATCAATATCATTATTGCCAATTCCAAAAAAATCGAGATCTATAGGAGAAAACTCATTAAATTTTTAAGATTGGCAATGGTGGTCAAAAAATTCCAAAATATTTCCCAAGTTTCAAAAATAATATTTCTCGATGTTTTGACACAATTTTCGGGTGATTTTTGAAAAAACGCATAACTTTAAAACACAAATTTACCCGAAAGTATAGGTAAGAGATTTGAAAGTTTTCAATAACTCCGATGGAACCCAAAAAATGATTTTGGGATTTTTGGTTGAAATAGCTAAGATCGATGTAGAATCTCAAGTTACTGTCTTTTGAAAGTATAGACCATTTATTTCAAAACAGATTAGGTGGAGGTTAAAGTGAAAAACTCACAATTTTTTCAATTCTCACTCTTCATAGGCAGGCACTTTCGAAGCTAAAAATTTTTCAGGGTAACTTTCAATTCAAAATTGAGTCTTCGCCGACTTTAGTCATAACATCCTTATGTGGCTGGCAACTTCCACAATAGCTAGCAAAGCATTTCGTTTGGAAAGGAAATCCGTAAAAAAAATCATCAGAACTCAATTTTCTCGGGAATATTTCGACCAATTTCAATGAAACTCAGAAATGATCGACTTGACAGCAACAAATATTGAAAAATGTAAAACAAAAACGCTCTTGCAATCAGGGAATAATATAGCTTAAGCCAAAAATTACTAAACACGAGGTCGATTAAAAAAGTGGCATGGGAGAGGGGAACCAACCATGTTCTGTGCACCTCTCGTTCAATATTTTGTTAATTCGGAATTTTGGACAAAATCGTCGATTTTCAATTCATCGGCAAAATCTGTGACGAGTCCACTAAATTGATAAGTATTTTTTCTTCAAGATCTTTCGGCTCACATCTCCTCGGGCTAATTTGTTATTTTTTTCTGAATCACTCATAATGCGCTCGGAAAATATTAGGTTTAATTTTTCAAATTATTAACATTAGAAAAACCAACTTCTCACGTCAAAAACAATGTTGTTTCTACTTTTTTATCATGTATTTCGCAAAGCTTTTGCCCTTTCTGTAATCTGAGAAATGCCATAAATATTTCTAAATAATTTGGAAAAATGCAAATATTCTCGAACAATAAAGATTTGTTTTTTTTTTACCACTGCTGATCCGAAATGAATTCCTTCGCTTGCTTACTTGCTGAACTACATACTTCGGCAACAATTTCTGGCTGTTTCGCGTTGTTCAATATCTTCGAATCGCCTCTGAATTCATAAACTCAGAAAATTTCCTCGCACATGTGTTTCGATCAAAATCCATAAAATTCTCATTTTTTTGGTGGAGGCTGTCTAAAAAGAGTATAACTGAAATAAGTACAATGAAAATAAAATTGAATTGAAACTCAAAAATCAACCTTGTAGACCCACTAGAAGGAAAAAAATCGAATTTTTCAGCTGTTTTTAAGCTTGAAAAAATTTGATTTGCACATGTCTCGACACGTCTCAGCTTCCTCTAATTCAATCTGGAATGCTCTCTATGGACTCATCTTTTGGTGTTTTCAGCTTTTCTACCGCCTTTTGTTTTCAATAAAATTTTGTCTCATTCTCAACCTTTTTGGTCTAGAAAGTTGAAATGTGACATTCAGATATTTCAGAGGATACTCTGCAGAATGTGTCTCTTGAAAATATCAACTTTTCAACTCCTCTCGTGCCCCTCTACGCCATTGATGGAAAAATGGATTCTTGCACTTTTTCAGCGATTTTCAATTTTTTGTGACTAGTGGAGCTCCCTTGATTGACCTGGTGGCTGAAATTTAGTTTCAACTCATTCGCAGAATATCATATTATTATGTTGAGTACTGAAAGGGAAGCAACTAAACCCCCAGCAACTTCTCACTACCGCGGTTCTTCAGTATCCAATCCTCTTCGAAGAGAAAATTATGCCACAAATACTCGTGCATAAAGAACTCCCTCATACAAAAGAAAAACATTACCAATACCCGTTGGAATTCGGCGACGACGACACAGGGCAAAAGGAGGGTAGGGAAATGTCGCCTTCGTAAAAATACCGAATCGATGTCAAGAGATACGGTAGGATAAATAGAGTAAGATTAAGAACGAGCTGGATGACATCATCAAAAGACCGCTGCGCGTACACCGCCGTTCATTCGTATTGAATATCCCCCTTTTTTTCTCATTAACTGGAACTTATTTTCTACATAGTACTAGTACACCCAGCCCAGCGAGCAGAAATATCCCAACATCGCGTCGTCGACTGAACGCAAAATGGAAAAACCGAAAAGTTTAATAAAACCAGTAAACTGAAGATGAAAGCGATAAGAAATAATGTGGTCGAGTAATACCCCTAATAATCTCGACAAATCTTCACGTATTTAACAAACAAAAACGTCTTGACGTCGCACAGTGGGACCTGAGCAGAATTTAGGAGGAAAAAAGTCCCTTTGGATGTATTAATTTTGGAATATGTCTGACTAGAAGTATTTTTTAGCGCTGAATCTGAATATGATATCAATTTTTGACTATGGGCATTAGGGGGGTGAGGAGAGGGGGTAAAATCATAAAAATAGGCTTAAAAACCAATATGGGTGTCCTCATGTATGTTTTTTGAGGCGCTGAATCCGAATTCGACGGTAGTTTTCATCTATGGTCATCAGGGGGTGTGGGAGAGGGGGAGGGAGGGGGTAAAATCATGAAAATAGGCTTAAAAACGAATATGGGTAATTGGGTATTCTCATGTATGTTTTTTGAGGCGCTGAATCTGAATTCAGTGGTAGTTTTTATCTATGGTCATCAGGGGGTGGGGAGAGGGGGAGGGAGGGGGGTAAAATCATGAAAATAGGCTTAGAACCCAATATGGGTATTCTCATATATGTTTTTTGAGGCGCTGAATCTGAATCCAATATTAGTTTTTTGTCTATGGTCATCAGAGGGTGAGAAAAAGGGGGAGGAAAGGGGTAAAATCATAAAATGGGTTTATAAACCAATATGGGTATCCTCATATACGTTTTTTGAGGCGCTGAATCCGAATCCATTATTAGGTTTTGTCCATAGTAATCGGATGTCCAATGGTTTTATAATTTTTTTTTGAATTTTGGCTGAAGAAGGGGCAAGGGAGGAGGTGGAACGGATAGAGAAGCCCAGATCGAAAAACTAAGTCCATATTCGGATTCACCGTTCCCAAAAACATAACAAACGATACGTCACATAGTATTATTTTTTTTCAATTTTGGATCATAAAAGGTGGGGGGAGGGGGTGGAAAGGGTAGAGAAGGCCAGATCGAAAAACTAAGCGCATATTCGGATTCAGCGTCCCCAAAAACATAACAACGATACGTCACATGGTATTTAAATTTTTTTTCGATTTTGGATCATAAAGGGACGGGGGGGGGCGGTTCACCACGTTAGGGGTACGATGTTTCAAATCGGACATGAAATTTGCATTCAGAACCAAAAAAAACAATTTTTACCCCTCAAAAGCTGGATTACCATAGAAAAAGGTTTCGTGCCCCCTCCATTTCATTCTGATTCCACCATAGGGGGAGAAGTTGCAAACTTATCCCATTGGTTGAAACAAATTATGAGAAGGTATCAAATTTAGCATCTTTCAAAACCAAAATCATTACACCCCCGCCGGAATTCACCCTAAAAAATTTGAAATTAGAAAATTCAGGTACTTGGAAAATCACTAATTTTGATGTAATCTCTAGAAAAAAACGATTTTTGGGCACTTATTATTGGAAAAATCCAGTATACGAGAGGTGATTTGGAAACAGCATAAAATTTCGCGTCTTTTGAGCCCAAAACCATTTTTCTGAAAAAAATTTTAGATAGAAAAAAAATGACTAAATATAACAGTTTTTTTTGCAAAATTTCAACGTTTTTGGCTGCTAAAACCAAAAATTGCAAACCAACTAAAGCTCAGTTGCAAAAAATTTTCGATTCTTTCAAAAGTCTACACTTGGTGTCACATTTTCTCGCATTTGAAATTTTTTTAACTTACACCCCAATTTTTGAAAGCCAAGTTTACCATTTTTTTGAAAATTTCAAAATTACAAATTTTTTCTCCAACTTCAACAGCTTATAATTACATTATAAATAATTGTAAATTCAAAATTAAGTACATTAATAGAATCTACATCCCTTCAGCTTTCATTTCCATGTTTCAGAATTTTCCTACCTACTATTTAACTCACGCAAACTTGAAATGTACAACACCGCGCACTTATCAACATTACCTTCACCATTTTTCACATTCCTAGAACATTGAAGTTCCTCTATCTGTAATTCCAGGAAAAGTGGGTGGGGCGAGTTTTTAATGATTGTATGTGTTACTCTAAAGTATTTTCAAGTAGAAAACAAAGGTTTCAGGTGCATCCGTCAATTTGACTTTTTTCCTCCTAAATTCTGCTCAGGTCCCACTGTGCGTCGCGCCGCAAACGTCGAACTCGTCTCATCGTATCGTCGACTTCGTCGTCGTAGCCCAAGCTATACTTTCGCAGTATTTTTCTTCTCTTCGTTTTATTCGCGATTCGCTAAGTATTTTACCAATATTAACCGGGAAATGGTTTTTATTAATAAGGTTCTCGTATCCAACCCAACCTGCCGCACCATCCGGTCTCTTACTCGTATTATGCCAATAAGTATTCGAGGAGCTGTGCCAGAGCGTTGCGTTATCGAGCTTCAAGTTTTCGGATCGAAATCTTAATAACCAACGTATAAGACAAGAAGCTTAAGTATTACATATTCGACGTTTTAAGTCAACATCAACGCGCGCCAAAACTTTCATGTATCCCGTGAAAACCTTATATCTACATAAGCGAGCATATACGTTATATAAGGTAGGTATGGTACCTCTACCTATATTTATGTGTGTATGCACATACATTGAACGGAGATCAGTGAAATTTTAAACTTCCATTGTACATATACTATAGGTGAAAATTTTAATCAAAACTATATACGATACGCTTACGCCATACCCAAGATTTTCTCTTCTTAACCAGCATTAATAATAATGCCGACAAATGGCGTTTTACACTCGTCCATAAAATACAAAATAATCTTCAACCTCTTCGTAATGTATATAACTCAAGTTTTAAGGTACTAACAATTTTCAGAATTTCGTCTTTTCTAAAAGCTAGTTACTTATTAGGACGTAACGTACTCTTATGTGCAATCTTCCTGTTCAGTGTTCACGATGCTCGTATTTATGTTCTTGTGAGAAACGAACCAGAGGTACTTGAAAGTTTCAATGTGCTGATAATCGAGGTTTTATGCATGTAGGTCAATTTTTGAGCTCGTTCGCGAAGAATTTTTCAGAAAATTCTTAATTCTCAGCTTCCCATGCGCAGTTTTATCGTTTTCGAGGATTCGAAAATTAGATTATGGGAAGATCATGAAATCTTGTGAAAGGGTCTACATCGCTTAAACATGATAGAATTTAGGTTCGATAAGTTAATATTGTGCTAAAAAAAATTGGGAAATATATAATCGAATGACAGAATGAAAAATCGCACGACAGGCAGGCCTACAGATTCAAACGACAACCCCAAAACGTGATTTTTAAGTCCTCACAAAGAATACAGAGTGCAGCTCGAACGACAGAAAATTTGTTATGATGCACAAGGGTCGCGCCTAATGGAAGCATTTGAGAAACCTCATAGGAGGAGCATAGAAGGATTTAAGGGAAAGTCCAGCTCTCCATTTTTCAAAATTTAATCATCTTGCCGTTCTTGGAAACATTTAAAAATCGTAACACTCCTCATCCTTCTCCCCTTTTACCCTAATTGCAAACCTGACAACTTGAAAACCATGATTTCGATATGGTTTTATGTCAAAATGTCATGTCTTCCTTCTCCCTCCACAACCGCACTCCTTTGAATTTGACAAAAAAAATTGACGGGGAATTCAAATCACTGAAATTGTGTTTCTGTAAATGCATCATCTATTCTATCGAAGATTTCCATTTGACTATCATTATCTACTGGAGGTGGGGTGGATGAAACCTCAGTTCTTTCATTGAAGCTCCAGTATAACTAGTCGGCCTATAACAGACTCATCAAGCTGCATTTCGAATATATGATAATTGATAACTTGAAAAGTTATAAACAAAAATTACAATACTTACATACTTGTTATCCAAAGTCCTAATAATGACTCGTTTCTATTATTTGGTGATGACTTTTTGAATGATGTAACTTTCAAAATGCTACAACTCATGGGTAGCATTAAATTTAACCACAACAAGAACAAAATCACGATTATTCGCCATATTTATGTGTAATTTGAAAACCTAATACCCATTTGTTTAAATGAGAGAATATTCGCTCATCTTGAGAAATTTAAGAAGTCGCGACATGCATTTCTGTGTCTGTCTGCAGAACTTTTTCTGCATTTTCGATTTATCGCGAAGCTGCCAAAGTTTTATTGGCGGTACTATGAAACTCTCACAGCCAAAATTTCAGCTGGCTAAATTCATTTTTCGGTTTTTATCGAAAATTCAGTGATGTGGATAGCTTTTGAGGCAACTTGAAAGGAATAATGACATATTGGAATGATGTAGGTACCTAAAACTTTGTTAACTGACTACCTACTTATTGTTTTACATGTAATTCTAAAATTGGCCAATTTCGGTAATTTATGCCTTGGAAAAAAAAACATGTTTCATTTATCAAAAAATGATGAAAATTATGTACTCTTGAAACTACTATGAAATCCATCTGAACCGACTTTCATCGATTCCGGTAATTCTTGAGCTTCCGCCGTGATTTTCAATAGTAATTTGAGCTGTGAAAAATTGAGTTGTACATAGCTTATTTTCAACCAGTTTAATGAGTTCATTCGCATTTGAGCCGATTTTCCGCTTGCCCAGCCGCGGTGTGTAGTCCCCCCCCCCCTATAAATCCCTATAAATCTGTGTTCTGCTGATGAAAAAAAAAGAGATGTCCGCTTGGAAATCTTCTCAATTCTAGATGAACTTGTTAAACTTGTAAAGAGGAGAGTGAGAAAGATCAGAGATGGTAAAAATTATCATAAGTACTGGGTAGGGATTTTCCAAGAATTATTCCCTAAGGAGGGAATAATTTCTCTTCTACCTAGCTAGTTCCGAGGGTAGGCTTTTAGGTCCTTAACAGTCCCAAGTACATCAGAAAGGTCTCAAAGTGAAATAAAACACCTTGACAGAACAGTTTATACACGTTTAATGGTGTAATTATTAATTATAAACAGTTCAGCAAAATTATAAACTAAATAAATATTTATCGCGTGTGTGAGCAAGGCGAATACTACCTTGCTTCTATGGTCAGATGGGATGCCAATCTGACTAGATAAATTACAACGTTCACAGGAAAACCTGGCAATTGCACAGAAATAAAGGTGTGGCAGATCAATCGGAGATGCATTAATATCATATCTCTGGCCTAAAATATTGAATTAATGACTGTTAAACACTCACCATTTCAATATTTTTACGATTGATTGAAGATGGGCAAACGCAACCCGTAGGAAAATGTATTTCAACCTCCCCCCAACACTGTACACGTTGACTGCCTCTCCCTTTGCATCCCCTAATACTAGGTGCGGCGGCAGCTATTGGTAGAAAGACGACATGTATAAATTGGGTACATCTCTGCCATGTCCGGATGATAGAGAGATGATTTGAGAAACCATAAATTAAATCGACATCACGTTAATTTATGTTAATTCAAACACATTTCAACCAGTAAATGGAAACATCACTATTAGGGGACGAGGGGGGGTGGACCTCGCCTGCCTTTGTATTTTCACCATTGACAAAAAGCATTAGCTTACTCGAGTCGCTAAACTAGAAGTGGCTCTCGTTAGTTTTAGGTCTTCACATCAGACCGAAGATCTAACGAACTTAACACGTATACATGTTTTTCCCATACTCTTATGGAAGAATTACACTAATATTACCCACAGAGGAATTGCATCAAGAACCACCTATGGCGGTTAAGGCAATCCTGCTCATCACGAACATGTTGAAATTATTAACCACGTTTTATGGAGAAATGTTTAAATTTTGAAGATTTTGAAAATCGCGTTGGAAGCTTCAGAATAACCAAAACAGGTGAAAAGCGGTTCACAGGAGTTGATACATAGTAGTTTTGGGAATAATTTTCATCATATTTTTTAATGACAAAGGAATCTATTGAACTTGTCAACAATTCTGATCAAGCTGAAATTTAGTTCACTGAATGAGCATGTTATTCTTACCTCAGAACCAAATTTTGAGCTACCGAAGTTGATTTTTCGATTTTTGGCGAATTTTTGAAAATGGCGAAGAGGATGCAACGATTAAAATCTGAAACTCGAATAATGTGCTAAAGTTGACCCATCGAATGGATTTCCATCTTCTTCGAACCAATCTGGAGCCTCCAGCAAATGTTGATTTTTTCCCGAAAATTCAATCCTGGCATAAGTTTGACATTACAATTCGATTAGGGTATCTAAATTGCAAACCTGAACCACCTGAGTAATGAGTTGAAAAGTGTAACAATTTTTTTATAATTTGTAATTTAAAAAAAAAATCAAAGATCGTCAATTTTTGCGATAAATGTAATAATTTACCCTTGAGCTAGATCATGATCGAGAAAGGACTGGCCAACTTGAAGAGGTAAACAAAGTTTTGAGACGTTTAGGCTTATGGTAAAAATTCGCAATTTTGGACTTTTTAATTTGAGATTTTCACATTGTAAAAAAAATATATTTTTCAATTCGTCACCTCGGATTGGCGATTCACCTGCCCTATTCGATTCGGAATGTAGAATTTATGAAATGATTGAATTTTCAGCCACCGAAGTTGACTGTAACACTTCCTGAAGCGACTTGGAATGCCTAGTCGAAGATTCCAGATCCACTCGAAAATGGTGGTAATCGATTCATTGTTAGTGGGAGAAGTTTTAATTTCAGTGGTGTTGTTTTTTTTGACAAAAATTGTCTAGTTTATGATAATTTTTAAAAATAAAGATCAATCGGGAGTAGGCTACAGGGTTTTCATTATCTGTAAGATCGTGTGCTCAATACTCCTATAAAGTACCTAGTACCTACCAATGAATAATCTCTACTTTGAAATAATAGACTAGTAAATTCTCATTTCGAGGTGACTTTTCATGGTTGTTGAGCTGGAGAATTAAAGAAACTAGAGATTCCTATGATTTGAATTTCGAAATTAATTTTTGAACTACATAAATATTAGAGTCTTGCAGAGAAATTTGGAACCTTTTTGTGATATGTATAGGTAAATAATTGATAAAATAGTTGTCGATGCAGAAAATTAAGGAAGCAGGCTTCTATTTTATAGATTTGTCGAACGCGCGTACAAATTATTTTCAATAGTCTTCAGAATTTAAAAAAGTTGGAAAACATTTTCATTTGTTTTACCTTGCATTTATTTTTTTGTACAATCCTTTCTCATTTTTATATGTACATCCATAATCTGGAATCGGGCAAGTAGGTAATTGCAATGCAGGTATTTCTCTCGTATCTACACGTTTCAATATTGCAGATAAATAAATAATCCAATCGGGTAAACTTCATGTACCCTGATCTATTAAACTGTTATTACGAGTATCTGATACGAGATACCTCCTAAGAGTAGGTACATGTATGTGCATTGTCGTTATCTTACTTACATTACAAGTATTGGTACGTGTTTTACGAAATAAATTATACTCGCACACATCGAATACGACCACGTCGAAATAATGTAATAAGTGCTTCCAGGACCTCATTGCAACGGCGAGCTCATAAAATACCAATTATTTTAGTTTTTACGGGTGCAAAGGCGCACGTACGGTAACATATGGCGCTTACGCGAGCGTCCAGCACAACAGGGACGACTGGTTGAATTACGTAATAAATTTTTATTATTATAAAATAAGCTAATCATAGATGAAGTTTTTTCCGCACGTTGTTTGGCTTGGTGACATTTTGTTTTTCTTTCTCCTTTTAGCCTATTAGAATGTTATATTGGTTTGGTGTGTTTTTTAAGGGCAAATCTTCCTTTAAAAAATATGACGTACAGTAGTTTGAAGGATGATTTATGTGGTCATTGATCTTTCCCGAGTGAAATTGGTTATCAATTTTTTATTTGCTGAAATTGAAAACATATACTCGTATTTTTGATTTACAATATTTTCTCATGCTTTCAACTACATATATTTTGGGAATTTTCGAATAAAATAAAAATGCTAGTTTATGGTAAAACTATATACATTGTTTTAAACTATTTTATTCCTCGTTCTCTCTCTCCCTTTCTCTCTGTGGAAATAAACTCTTAATTCCATCTTTTATTTCTATAGAATATCAGCGTGGGAGATTTTCTGCGGTAGTTAAAGGTCAACGGTCCTAAAGTTAGCGAACGGAAATTTGCTCAACAAATTATCTGCAAACGATGTAACATGTCCTAATGGGCTATCTTCTGACCTATATTTCGGTTCTCGTACCTACTTGCGAAACTTCCTCATTTTTACTTTCATCTACATGAATTGAAAAAATTCATGTCTTAATTGAATTATTGAAAGTTTAACTCGATCTAAAACTTCTATTTGACGAGAAGCTTTCATAATCAGACTTGTCTTTACGTCTTGAATTTTAATACGAATTTAACTACCGAATCGAACTTGGGTTTGTATGTATTGTAGGTGTAGGTGTAATCTATAATTTTGTGAAATGGAACAAGATAGGTAAGTAAGTAGGTACTACGCCTCAAGTGTTTCGCAATTTCTATCCAAAGTTTTTCATTTCTTGTGTAGGTATTTTTCAAGCATTGTTTTTGGTGTATATTTAAACCAATTGTAATTTAATTTTCCAATCACCTATAGGTTTTGATGATCGATGTTGTTCTTATTCCTTTATTTGGATCAGGAAAATGAAATAAATTTTATAATTTTTCCTTTAAAAAAATCCTACTGAAAAAAGCTCTAGGTATTTATATCTGGAAATTTCCCAATGCAACTTCTTCTGTTAGTATGGTAGTGAGTTGGTAGGCCAAGTATACAGGTAGAAAGGAGGGATGGTTCAGGGTTTAAAATACTCGACGCTATTTCTCCTTGAAAATAAAAAAAAAAAGAATGAAGATAAAAGGAAACCGAATGCAATCAAATATACGAACTTATTTCAATAAATACGGATGTAAGATTTTTTTATACGGCGTTGCTTCGGTCCTACCCTACATTTTCGTTTATATTTTTCTCGAGTCGTGTAATCGCAGGTTCAAAAATACAAACGGGTGGCGGCGAAATACCCGCTACTATGCGAGTACAATTTTGAATATTATTTCAAAATTTCGCTCTTTTTTCCAGAATTCTAATCATTCCGAAAAGCAAGATAGAATTATAGAGGCTTTTTAGCGCCAACTTGCGTATATTTGTACGAATATACTTATGCATAGTGGATGCTGTAGCAGCGATCAGGTTTACGCGAGGGTATCGAGAATAATTCAAATGCTTTGCCAGCTTATGGTATGTGGAATTTTTTTCCTTCTTCGTGGTGCATTTACGAATGAGGGGCGGTTTTTATTTTGTTTTTTTGGGGTTTATTTCGTCTTTTTTTTCTTTTGTCACTGTTGTTGCTTGCTTGCTACAGTTGCTCAGTGTTTACATTTGAAATATTGCCTATTCACACTGAGTTCAATTGTTCTTTTGCGTACCTATCAAGAGTCCAATCCTCTCAATTTACAAAATGTGCCAAGAGGATAATTTAGGACAAGTGGTTCCAAATTTAGCCTTCATTATCTGGTTACTGCCAAGACCTTGCGATCCATCATCAATCATCATACTTACTATTTCAGTTTTGATTTGGATTTAATGAACCGAACTCATTTTCGTTGATCCTGCTAGTCAAGCACAGTTTTCGGTTTTGCTACCAATAGGTACATATTTTCTGTTTCGTATACCTAGTTGAGCCAAATATATATATGGACCTAAGTATCCTCGACGTCACCGTACATAAACAGTACCTTTTCGTCACCAGGCTTTAAAATGCCTCCGGCGGTGTATTTATAGCATATTCTTAACCATCACAGTTGTAATAGTGATTATACTCTTTTCCCCACTTGATTTACATGCTTTAAGCTTATACAAAAAAAATTTACGAGAATGGTACCAATTTGCCTCCGACTATAAACTGATCTCTTCCGTGACCTTGTGTATTTAAAAAGATATTGACTATACCAAATTGCCACCTGCTGCCTTGCCTAATAGACTGCAACTGCGCTGGCTACGAATACGAAAATATAACACAACTGGAAGCATTTAAAAAGCGGTGACCAAAAGGTACTGTTTATATACGGTGACGTCGAGGGTATGTCTGTGTTGATGGAAAAAAAATTTTAAAATCTGTATACAGTAGGTGTATACATGACCTTTTCGTCACCGGACAAAGTTTTGCCCTTTTACGTTTCAGGGGAAAACAAACCGTTTGAACTTGTTATACACAGGGAAACGTCTTCGTCACCGGCAAAACGCCTCCGTCACCGAATTCGGTGACGAAGAGAACGCGTGAGTATATAAAAGGTGACATAGAGGTACTGTTTGCATATCTATGTATATATGTATTATATTTTTTTAAACAGAAGAAAGCAAAATTTCTCTTGCAATCAGTGAATACGTTAGTTGAATTAGTATATCTATCGATTACTTTTGTGATTTTTCAGTTGAAAGCACCTAAACATCAGTTACCTGCCCTCAATTTTGATGAGAAATAAAACAATAATGTCATATTTAGTCATTTTCTCGTGTATGTCTGGACCTACGAAGGAACACCAATGCAACAGGTGAGATGGGAAGGGAAGTTTCCAAAACTTGAAAATGAGAGCCAATTCCTATACGTCTTAACAAGTAACTGTGAGATGAGTTTTTGAATGTCAGTTTCGCACAACCTACATCTTGAGGCACCTTGAAAATACATTTTAATTAAGTATATGAGACTAACTAAACTACCTACTATACCTACATATCCGTTCTTCAAACATTGATGGGTGGTTATGTATTTATGTACATACGTATGGTAGGTAGGTACGTGTTCGAAGTTTTCATTATTACCTACTTTTCAAAACGGTTACAAAAAAACATTACACCATTTTTTGGTAGAATTTTTCCTATGAAAATACCAGAATGAGACGATTTCAAAATAGTTCGTTTGCAAATCGGGTTATTCTAATTTTTAAAATCGAAACTTTTTGGGACTTGCTACATTCCCGGACTTTCTCGAGAAATCGAAAGTCGTTCGCCGATTCATTCGTCGTACGTTCTCTCGTTTTTTAGCAAACAACAACAAAGTGGTGATAATCTTCCGGAAAAATTCCATATGGTTAGGTACTTAATTAATTAATATTAAACTACATGTATATTATGTAGGTAATAAATAATTATTTCGATCGCTCTTGTCGTTTATGAGAAATGTTCGCCATTTTTCGGTTTGAAGAAGAAATACGAAAATGCGTTGAAGTGTTTGAAAAATATGATTCCGACTATGAAGTTTCATCACAATACTCAACAGTGAAGAAAAACTTTAGTACCTAAAGAAATGCAATGCAATATTCCAAGTCTAACAGAGTGAAATTACAGCGAGGATGAAGAATATGAAATTTTAATATGTGCAATAATAGACTAACGCACTTCGACTTGCGTAAATTAGAATAAGTAAGCTATACATATCGAAGATGGATTGCGATACAACATCTGAAAGAATTTCAAGTACTTTCAAGGTGATGTAAAAACTACAACAACTCGCAAAAATTTCATTTATTATGAAGGAGGTCATTTTCGAATAAATTTCAAACTACGAATAATTGCTCATCTTGATTGAGTTTATATTTTCGTGTTTGCAATTTTAGTGCATACTTCTCAATTATACCTATAGTAGGTAACTTCTTGCCAGCAGATACATACCTAACTCGTAGCTGTAGATATTTGTGTTGGAATATTGCACATTGCATTCCGAAAATTCTTGATAATTACGAAACAAGTTTGGAAAATGTCTCATACTTTTCTTCACTTGAGTTTATTATCAAAATTCGGAATCTTATTCTTCAAATTTTAAATCAACCCTTGAAACTCATTAACGACGGACGAGAATAGAAGAGTGATCAATTGTAAGAATTCATTTTCGATCATTTTTCAATTTAATGTTTCAAAATTCGATTGATGCATTCGTAAATTTCTTCCAAGTTCTACTCGTATTTCCAAGAGAAGAAAAAAAAAAGTAAGAGAAAAAGTCAAGTGGTTTATTGATCATTGTTGGTATGATAACAAGATTGAACCAATCACGAATCGAATTGAATGAATCGTATGAATGAGCAAATGACTCTTTCCTCGTAAAAGTCCGGGAATGTGGCAAGTCCCGAAAATTTTCAACGTAGAAATGTTGATTTTTAGAGGGAAGAATTCTTTTTTTTTTAGAATGAAAATTTTTGAGTCTTGAGAATACTTAAAACTTCCTAATTTTGAACATGAGAAATGTGGATTTTAGAATGAAAAATGTTTGATTTTTGAAATCAAAATGGTCGTTTGGATGAAAATGGGTCCAAAATCATACCATTGGTCAGTATTTCTATTGTCATCAACATATCCAAAGTTCAGCTTTTTAAGTCATTCCCACTCCTTTTGAGGTGGAAAAATCCTTATTTTACTCCTATTTTCGTTTTTTGTTTTTTTTATACAAAATTTCAAAAAGTTTGATTTTTTCCCAAAAAAATTGCCTAAAAGTGCCTTTTCCGTTCAAGTTCTACTAAAATGTAGAAATACATTTAATCAACTGACAACATTTTATCGAATTTCAATAAAATACTAATTTCGATAAACGTAAAAAGAAAAATGCTGGAAAAAATGAAAAACAATTTGTTCTTAAGGGAAATGATTGCTTATACTTCTTGTTTGGCGTGTGTAGGTATGTTGTATAATAGGTAATATCTCTAGAGTAAAACATGTATACGAATCTTTTCCTTTATCTGATGCAGCGCAATCCTTCTGGAATACACCCACATTATGCATTATGGATTTATAAGTTTGCTTTTTGCTTACTTCTTTCTATACGTATATGTGCGCTTGCATTAGTACATATTTATGACAAACGTCTAGTTACTTTTCCATTGAGTAATCGAGTCCATCAACAATTATTTTTCCTCGTGTATGATTTTACCCTACACTCATATTTCACTTTTGGTGCAGAGTGCGGTTTGATTCTCACTGTTACATATAAACAAGTCGTAATTCTTGAGGGAGAAAAGATACCTATACTTCATTTGTAGTGTTGGGTTCTTAACTTATTTGTTTAGAGTTTTTTCTAGTTTCGTTTTCAAACATGATAGGTATGTATGTACATGTACGTGTACCTACTTGGTTTAATGTGTCGTCTATTTCGATGTGATTTTAAATTTTTTTGTAAAGCGTTATTTCTCTGTCTTACACCAAAAATTGAAAAAAAGAACTTACCGAACCATAACTCGTTCAGTGAGGTATATATGCGCTACGTTTGTGCATACTTATTCTTGATTTTGCTGGTTTGTACTATCGAGAGAAAATTTTTCGGCTAAGAGTATTAAAATATGTTTAGATCTATGTATTGTAAATACCTCTTTTTGATGCCATTTTTGATTAATTACTTTCACCGAAACGATTAAAGATAGCCTTAATTTATTCGACCAAAAAACTTTGGAGAAAAAACCCTTAAAGATCATCTTTCATATTAGCAATAATAAACGAATAAGGTATTCATTGAAGAAACGATTCTCATTCATCAAAGTGTACGAAATACAAAAAAAAAAAAAATGGGAGAGAAAAAGCCGGCTGTTTTAATTGAAATTTCCATCATATTCTACGATAAAGAGAAGGTACAGCGAGAGGTAATTTCAAGCAAAATAGAAAGAGAGGGTTCTGCGTGATAAAAATTTTTATCCTATGAAAGAAACAATTTGTAAAGGACATATTCATCCTTCACTTTATGAAATTCCCTTGGCGGGAATTCAAGGATTATCACATCAAGACGAATAAATTAAACGTATACTTACTTTACATCAATCAACAAATATCGCCGCAGCGCCTCTTGCAAATACTGCTACTCGTATAATAACGACGACGGACGATGATGACGATGACGATGACGACGACGCGACGCGGACGTTGGTGTAGTTTTTAAGCCTTTTAAAACTTTCTATAAGTAAATTAGAAAACGATACCATCATTTTCCATTAAGAGTTTTCAGCCATGAGACTTGCCAGTCGTCCTTTTTCTGCGTTCGTGTTACTGTTACGTACGTCGGAGTTTTACTTTGGTGGTGTGGTCATTGTTCATCAACTGGGATTCGCCCAGAAATATCCCTTCTACTGCAATTTTTTTCGGATTTTAATTGTACCAGAAAGCTAACCAAAATATTGGTAAAAGATGAGCTATGAGATTTCCGTTGTCAGGGATACAGCTTCTCCCGATGAACCGATTTTCATCAAATTTGGCATAGTATGTAATAGTAAAATTGTGCATGGATTGTTTTTTTATTCGGAATTTTAAAATTTCAATTTTTAGGGAGAGTTATGAGGGAAGTAAATTTTCAATCACTGAAAAAAAAACATCTTATCAATTCTGCATCATCATTAATTTCATTCAAATCTGTTCGATGGTTCTCCCAAAATTAAAAACTTAAAGTAGGTAGGTATTTTAAAAAAATACTCTCAAAACTTCAAATTTGAACACGCAAAACTTCGGTCCTTTTTATCATACTAGTACTTATATTATTTGTCAATAGCTCGAATTGAAGAGCTTCACTAGCATGAAAATTAATTCGTTAGAGCACTTTTTGGGCTCAAAAACACGATCCATTTTGATTTTTCAAGTGAATTATGATGGATTCAAAGTAAATTTTCTTATAACTTCATTTGCAATGATTTTGGCCGTAGCCTTGTAACCTATGAAGTCATTTTGTTAATCAAGTTCGGAATGTGGAGAGAATTTTCCTCATTTCATGATGTATTGAGCAGAAGTACCGATTTTCTTTGAAGGGGGGGGGGGGGAGTAATGGATGTAATCTGATGAGAAAATTTTCAATTTCAGTCTTTTAAATAATTTGTGTGTATCGAATTGATCATGACTCACGAAATTTGTTGGTCTTCAGAAGGCCAAAAAACTTGATTTTTGGAAAATCGTGATCGTGTGGAAGTCTTTATAAAGGTTCTTCTGCTTTCTCTGCCAACCTATTGAACTCGAATTTTTTGACGTGAACTAGCTTACACTATTGTGAGTTAGTGTTTTTTCAATTTTTGAGTGTCATCTTGGTGAAAAGTTGAATTATTGCTTCAAAATTACAATATGTGAATTTTTCCGAGAACTTATAGAACATGTTCCAGCAATCTTTCTTTAAAACTTTTAAAATGTTTTCAAACAATACATACATATAGATCATTTTCAAAATTTAAACTAGAAAAAAATTGCTTACTTCAAATCAACGTTTTGATTGCATGTAGACTAGGTGTAATGTGCATATCTTTCGTGCGAGATTTTACGTTTTTTATTGACTTTGAAAAATCCAAAGTTTCGTACTGAAATTTGAGAAAACAAGAGGATTCGATGAAAATAGCTCTTGAAAGTTATGAAAAAAATTCCCAATCATTATTGTGAGATAACTGAAAATAATTTTCACCAAGGTTATTCCAAATACCGAGTATCACTCCATTTATTGAGAAAATGAAAATTCTCTCGGAGGTAGAAATTTGTGGACCAAATTTTTACTTTTTTGACTTTTACTTGACCGTCGAGGCCTCCCAATCGGTGACAATTTTCTTGATCCAGTGGAAGAAAATCGATGGGACGACTTTTTATGGTACCGAATTTCATTTTTAGGGACCCAATTTCAGCCCTATAAAACACCTCACGTTGATCAAATTTTGAACTTTTTTTAAAAAATAGTCAAATTTTTATTTTTTAGAAACTCGCAAAAAATTAACGAAGGAAATGCTGTATCGGAAATTTTTTTGCGAAGGAGAGACTCGAGTTGTTTGTCTCTGATTTGAACCTGAATGCAATTTTTGTAAAGGGCGTGGTCTGAAACCTTCATAGCCAAAATTTCAGTGGCCAAATTAATTTTTCGATTTTAGACGAATTTATGAAAAGAGATGACGATTTTTTGAAATTATGTTTTTTTTTCTTTTTTAAATGTACCTACTCTTTCAGTAAAAATGGTGAAAATCAGTTTTTAAGTTGTCATTGACTTTTTTGGTAGATAATTCTCAGTTTTTACAGAATTTTTGAATCAGTCTATAATCTAGAACCGCGTGGAAATCGCTCTAATTGTCAATGAACTCGTTAATATGACCGAAAAAGATCCAGAACTCGGTTTTTAGCAATCCAATTCTTTTCCATCCTTTCTGAAGAAATGAAAAAATGCTGGAAAAATTGAGAATTGCACTAGAGGCTTCAGAATGTCTGGAAATGGTGGATTCAGTTCAGACGAGTCGATATGAGCATCAGAAATCGATTTTCGTTATTTCCATTGGAAAAGCAAGACAGTATATTCTTGAAAATGAAAAATTGTCATTTTTTAGTTTTTAAAAATTCGTCGAAAATCGAAAAATCGTTACGAGCAGTTGAAATTTGATTATAGAGTTTTACTTTACACCATATTATTTCCTAATATCTCATTCCAATAATCCAAATCACATGGGTGTCTAATGGCCATGAAAGTCATGAAAAAGTCATGAATTCTGCTCGAAACACACTTGAAAATTTTTTTAAAAGTCCATGAAATGAAAAAAAATAAATAAAAAATATGTTCAAAAAATCAGAAAAATGAAAAAACTGGAATATCTCATATTTTTTAATCCTGTAAAATATGGCAACCCTGTTCTATTTCCTCGCAGATTCAAGTTTTTCATTTTTGAGGGGGGGGGGGTATTTTCATGCGGTAAAAATATGAAAAAATTGGTCATGAAAAAGTTGTGAAAAAATCATGATTTTTTTGTCTGGGAGTTTTGTTAGATATCCCGAATCAGAGGCGAAAACTTCGTGAGGTTCCCTTGATAGGTGGTAAATTTTCTTGATGCTTCTACGAGTTTTTTGTTTAAATACTAAAAATGAAAATAATATCAGATCTCCAAGTTCAGAATTCAGAGAAATATCTGTTAAAATTTTATATTGACTAAAAAGCGTTCGTATTAAAAAAAAATACCTATGTAGTGCAAAAATGAATTGTAATTAAAATTCGTCTCTGTGAACACTTTTGTAGGTATAAATTTCATTTTTAGTCGAATTTGCTCTTCTATGAAAATTCTGGTTCCAGATTTGCTAATTTTTGCCTGGTACCTATTCACCCTGGTCTACGTAACATACTATCTGCGTATTGCTCTTTTCAAAGAATATTTCAGGACCTTTCTTGATGAATTATGTATAAAAATGATGTTAGTTCATGCAGGTTTGCGAATGCATACGAAATATTCGTATAAAAATAACCATTTCGGAAATTTCACAATCTTATCCCTATCTCTACGAGCAAGAATGTACAAATTACGTACTTTTACCTAGCTACAATAAACTCGATAAGATAACTTGTGGTTTTACAACTCGAGTTGATTCAATTGTATTCATTCTCTTACAGATAGGTATAGATATTCGTATGGCAATGCAGGTTGCAGGTTGAAATGTGAAAGAAGAAACGAATCGAGAATATTCTACTTACCTTCACTCCTTCACAGTTCGCACACTCTCCCCCTCTCCTAAAAAATTGAAAGTAAGCAAAAATTGCCTCAAATTGGTAAATAGACCAGACCCAGAATTTTTTTAAAAACAAATCCCAAAGAAAATCATCCAAAAGAAATCCAAACTCCAAAGTTGTCTAAAAACATGTCAACTTACCTACTCTTCATCTTTATCGATCAAACGACCGATTTTTAACGGATCAAGAAGAAAAAATTGGTAATATTTTCACCCCGCATCGCTCTCGTATTGAAAACTACCCTTATGCGGTGTTGTCAAATTTCCGAAATTCCGTCCTGTGGGTAATAATATCATTACTTTCCACCCTCCTGTGGCAGCTTTTGTAGTCGTTGGCGCGATAACTCATCACGCCAGCACTTTCGTGCTTTCAATTCAGTCAAGTGAATTGCGTTACATGTAACGGAGCTGCGTTGCGTTCGTAGAAAACGTTCGTGTTTTTACGTGAATCACGACGTATTATGTTGCATTTTTTTTCGTGAAAAATATTCCATACTTTTGAAATTTTCAATCGTTGTCGAATAATTTAATAATTTTTTCGCGTAATTCGGAATTTTTTCTAGTGTTAAATTGGTTCATTAAATACTTATAAAATATACTCGTCTCGTACTTATTAGTGATTTGATTGTGCAGTGTTTGGTAATTTTTTCCCTGGATAAATTGGATTTCCATATTTTTTTTCTTGGTTAGAGTACATCGATAATTAATTGGTGAGTTTGTAAAAATTGTTTTTATCGTTATTTTGATTACGAAATTTTTTAGACAATTTTTTGAAAAATTTCACTTACTCTGTAATGTATAAAAGACGGGCACTTAATTGGCGTTGAATTTTTAATTAGTTCAAATAATGAAGTTTTAATTATGTGAGCCGAAATTTCCAACATAATAAGTATTAAATTTCCAATTTCGTCATTATTCATAAGCCATAGTACAACATAGAAAGAACTCATCAAAAATGTACGTGTATACTTCGCTTTGAACGACATTTTTCTTCGTACATTGCTAATCGTTTGTTTGATTTACTTAATAATTTTTCCCCTTTGTTTGATAATGATTAAAAAAAACAAAAAACGAGCGGTGTTGAGGGAAAAAATACGTAAGTATACATCGTGAAAAATATTCGTCGAAAGTGTTTACGACTGGCTGAGAAAAAAAAATTCGTCGATTGTAGAATTTTTCAGTTGCATGAATAAGATGTAACTTACTTTATGAAAGAACCATAAAAAGTCTTCTATATGGACTTAAATCTTATATGTATTATGTGAAAAGTTTGCACTGTATAGTTAGGTACCTATCTGTTTCTTTTTTTTATTCTTGTTTACCATTGCCAATATCCTGAAGGCAAGATGGTTCTAGTATCACCACACATCGAGCTATATCTACCCGAAAGTTTACAGCCCCTTAAAAAATGCATCCACGATATCTCTATCTACGTTAGAAAATATAAACCCTCGGTTATTTTCTCTTTTTCTTTACAAATTTTAAATCCACTCGAAATTTTTTCTTCATCTGCACCCTTTTTGAAGTTTAGTTTTTTTTTTTTTTTGCTCAAGTAGATGTCGAATATCAACCCCTAAGTTACAAAGGAATATAAGACAGGGCATTGTGAACGTCTTTCAGGAATTGTGGTCGTTGAAAATGTTGATTTTTTTTTCATTCCTTTATCGGTCGGTGGCGCGAATAACATTAATCACATCTTGGTCGGTGATTACGTAACCGACGCGTCGTGCCACGTCATTCGGTTCCTTAGTTTTTCAATTACTTTAGCATGACGATGACGACGACACGACGAATTATCCCGCCCCGAATATAGAAGGGTGCAAATTTGAATGGAAATTTGTCGATCGAATTGACTCGAAAAAGGATAAGTCTCTGGCTCTTGAAATGCCTCATTGCTATAACGAAAGAAAGTACCTAGCTACCTACCTACGATGTGTTTTTACGTATTATATATATTATATATTTTTTAGGGGTTATTGAGAATCAGGATGTAGTGAGGTTCGTGAGTTGATGAAGGCAGATGGAAGTTTTGTTTCGAAGAGAGCTCTGTGTACAATAGGTCAAGGGCCTTGGTGGTTATTTGGAATGTAGAGCTTGATTATATCTACCTAAAATGTTTAATATTCGGTTTACTTACTCGTATTCGAAAATACCTGCTTTTCTATCTTTCTGTTCAGTTGTGTATTTAATGTAATTTACCGCTGAAATTTTCACCTCAACTATTCATCAACTCGATGCAAATGTCTAATATAGACACCTAATTTTTCGAGTATTTTGAAAGTGTAACTTAATTTATGTACTTGAACCTATAACTATGGTGAAAATGAAATGAAAAAAGAATTTTTAAATGCTCTCTTTTACCGTAGGGGTGTCGACCTTATATTGTTTTTGAGGATGTTCCGCTGAGCTGTGAAAAATGTAGGCACTTGATAAGTTGTTGCATACATGGTGTCCGGGGAGTGGTAGCACAAACTTCAGATTTAGATATAACTGGGTACAACCCCTACGATTAAGAAAAAAGGTTATGTGAAGGTGTGGTCTGTCTTCAAAATTGAAGGGGCAAAATACATTTTCAAAATTCAAGAGTCAAAATCCAATTTTGACCATGAGAGTCGGTAGTACTTCGAAAAATGAAATCATGATTTTTTGCCTAACTTGCAAATTGAAGGGGCTACAAATGTGATTTTTAATTTCAAAAAATCGTGACGAAAAAAATGATGAAAAAATGAATACCTCGTCAAAAAATAAACGAATTTTGTTATGATCATTTTTTTTCTTACTCTAAAATTTAAAAAGTTTTTGAAACTCAACAATTTTCGATTTGTTGAAAATTTCATTAAATTTACAATTTTTGAGCTTCAAAAACTTTTTAAATTTTAGAGTAAGAAAAAAAATGATCACATCAAAATTTGTTCATTTTTTGACCTAGTATTCATTTCGGCTATCATTTTTTTCATCGTGATTTTTTGAAATTGAAAAACATTTGTAGCCCTTTCAATTTGCTAGTTAGGCAAAAAGTCATAGCAGGCAATTTTGTTCATTTTTCAAAGTACGTACTACCGACCCCCATGGTCAAAAATTGGACTTGGCTCTTGGATTTTGAAAACGTATTTTGCCCCTTCAATTTTCAAAATAGCCAAGACTTGTTCATCTTACGTTCTTTTTACTCGTACCCGGTTGTATACAAATCTAGAGTTGTACCACCACTCCTCGGACACCCTGTATAGAGCAATGACAAGATTTAAAAAAAAAAACAATAACTCAATAATTGGTAGACAGTTTTTTTTTTGAAATTTTGAACTCTTTGAAAAAAAGAAGGGAAATACCTGAGTATCATTTTAGATAAATACTTTTGCTTACTTACTCTGATAATGCGTCGAGAATGTTTTTTTAAAGGACATACTATCTTTGTTTCTGTGAGCTAGAAACATTTTTCATGACTTTCATTTAACGGTTTAGTAAAATGACCCCGAAATTTCTGTCCAAAACCTTCGGAGAGTTAGAGATGGAGCTTTGCTTAATTTGCACGCATTCGTGGTTTCTCTCAAAACAGCCACACTTGGAGAACTCATGCCTCAAGCCTAGCTGGGCTTCGAGAGATTTGGAAACATTTTTGTATTCCATATTCAACAAACTAATTTTCAAATGGAAACCTCTAAACGTTCTAAAAGTACAAGGGTCACCACTTTTGTTCATAAAATTTAATGGAAAAAATTGTGAAGTAGATTATTGATTGTGACTCCTACAGCCTACTTTTCCAATCCTCCACCTCGCCAATCTCTTCTAAGCCCCTCGAACTTGATCGAAATATGAACTCAGGTATGAAATTAAAAAGAACATGGTGTGTTTTCAGATATTTTCATAGTGACAGAGTTTGAAAATCCTGTTTTTTTTTCAAATGTGATCCCTCAATGCCTCTTACTCAGCTTCTCGATCCCATTTTGAAAAAAAATTAACGACAAAGTATCCTTTCTGAAAATTGTTGATGGGTTTTTTCATTTTTCCCATAAATTTTTATATCAACTTGGCTCATTTTCTGAAAATTGCAGATTTAAAAGTTCTATAGTTTTTTATTGTTTCCATACATCATACCTATTTTTCTTTCGTCATTCTCAATGAAGTCACGTTGATTTCGGTAGATATCTTTTTTGTTAATATTAGATAATTTAGCAAATTCAAAGCAATTGGTGTAATATTTTATAAAATTTCAGCATTTTATGCTTGAGGCCCCTATCTTTTCTTGAAATGCATTTGAAGATCTGTGGTTAGTCATCTCTCATCAAGAGTACTTATCCACAGGAAAAATATTTAAAAAATCACGGATCAATGCAAAAAACACGGAGATTTGACCGATTTGAAAAATAATGGTTCTGTTGTGAATCCGAATTATTAGGATCGAAATAATATAGATAAACTTGAGTTCGGATGAGGTAATTGGGTACTTACTTTGCTGTTTATTATAAGCAGTTCTACGTATTAATAGTCTCCGTATTGCTTCATGAAACAGTAGTGATGCTGGCGACGATGTGCCGAGGACGAATTTGGCTAGAAATTTTGAGCAGCAATAAATTAGCATTTTTCGATGTGAAATTAGGCGAGTCAAAAATTTCAAGCTTCGCACTCTCTCCCTCTTCTCAATATTAATTGTTAAATTTACATAGTGTGATTGGAACGTACTTACTTTTTATTTATTGCTTCCTATTCCTTCGGCAGCCAACATAAATGTATTTCTTCAGAGTTCCACTGCATCTTAAGTTTGATTCATTGTTTTCAATCCAATATCCACCCCAATATCTGAATTTTATTTACGACAGCAGAAAAAAATTCTCATACCTACATGTAGTTAGGTAGTTGGGTGGATCGGCAAAAAAAACAAAATGTTGGAGGATTTCGACCAAATTATATAGGCGGAGAACTTCATTTTTAGTTGAAAACCGCACAAAAAAATGTTCTGTTTGGGAGGTGTCCTTGAAGCAGAAAGAAATGTGAGCTCTTGAAGAAGGATTTCTGAAAAAATCGTGGTTTTTTCGCTCTACATAGTTCCTATTCAACCTGTTTTGGAAAAAAATGATATGTCAATTTCTAAATCAACCTGAGCTTTTGACGTCAAAATCCAAAATCCTTTTAGGGTTCTACTGAACGGTTTAAAATCGCAAATCGATCATTTTTGGGTAAATTTCTTCTCAAATTTTACGCTTTCAAATCATCCAACGATGCCTTGTTTAAAAAACTGAGGGAATATTTTGGAATTCGATGATACCCATTTCTTGGTAAGTAAGTAACTAAGTATCATCAATTCCAAAAATGATCGAGAAATATCTGCAAAAACTTACGCAATTTTTGTGAGTTTTAAAGGTTGGTAACAGTACTCAAAAATTAGTGATTGCAAATTTTTAATCATTCTGTAGAACCCTGCGAGTAGTCATGGGATTTAATGGCATGGCTGAGGTCGACGCAGAATCTCAATTACCACCTTTTGGAAGTGAGCCATTTTTCCCAAAACAGGTTAGGTAGGTGCTACAGCCCGAAAAACACTTTTTTCGAACGTATCTTCTTTTGGAGAACCTATATTTTATTTTCTCTCCTGGGACACTTCAGAGACAAACTTTTTTTGTAGGTGACTTTTACCTCAAAATGGAAGGTTCAAAGTTTTGGAGAAAATATGTGTGAAGATCATCACCGGGTAAGATTGGTGAATGAGACTCAGGCTGGGATTTTGAAATTAACCAGTGAATGTTGGTCTTTGGGGTCCGAAACCCTCGTGACAAAATTTTCAGATCGATAGTTCACACCTAAACCTTATACAAAAGGGGTGAAATGGACATTTCTTTTAAAAATGTTCATCTTTGGCAGGTTTTCAACCTAATTTTTTCTAGTTAATATAGGAAAGCTGGATGCTACCAATGGTCATTCGTGGACATTTTTTGAAATTTTTTCGAACATGCCTTTCGAATGAAATCTGAATTTTTAGCTTTCTAATCGCATTTTGGGTGACTTGCTTTAGAAGTGCAATCACCAAAAAAAAATAACTATTGTGTATTTCTTCCGGATGCTCAACATATACGAGTATTTCTTATATGGATTAAAGACCTTCAAAAATGCAAGTACTCGTAATTGACTTTTTCACGATTTTTTTTGCCTGAAGTGGTGAATTTTGGTCAAAGTCATTTTTTTTCTCGCAGTATATCATCAAAGACGCCAATTGAACTATTCCATTGACCAGAATTTGGGCCAAATTCGTCAAAATTACGAAATTACAAATCCTCAGTTTTTCCTGCTTCAAGTAGGGACCTAGGTACATTGTATTCCAAATTGGAAAATAATCACAACCAATGAAAATAAGTGAAAAAAAATCAAAGATTAAAAAAACGATCACAGCCTTTATATTGGACTCCCTTTCCATAGGTACTCAGTACAACTCTCTGCCTATTCAAGGTGCAAAAGCAAAAATCCAAACTGAAGTAAAAATTATACCTAAATATTTACTATCCTCCTCACGACGACGACGAGAGCCTAAAACCAGATAAAAAATATACTACGACGAAAAAAATCCAAGCAGAAATTTTCGACACGTAGATAAATGGAAACGAAGCCGAATCTGTCGAGGAGTGAAAAAAAACACGATAAAGGTTGCTTCTGTTCAAATCACGGCTACTGTAGATCCCCTTCTATCTTACTATGGTAGTATATACGAGTAGATAGAGGTACCATATCGTAACATAGTAAATTACGATGACAAAGAATCAGCAGCAGCCGTCCAAAAATCTAACCTATCACACGCGAAAATGAACCGTATAAAAACTGAAGACGTATACATGGTGTACTGCGTCGTATTGGTTTTTATTTCGATGCTCTCAAGACCCAATGAAGAAAAATAAAAAGATTTCTACGTACAGGGCGGAGAAGAAACCGGAGCATGGACGTGACTGTATTAAAAATTGACAGTGTAAAAATCTGTATCAAAGTATCTGTGCGCCTTTAAAAACGCTCCGCTGTAATTTCCAAGCTTTTTTCTTCTTAGGTAGGTAGGTAGTAGGTAGTACGCTATGCTGTCGTGTCCACAACACTGATTCGTACATTTTTATTATCAGTAAAAAGTGGAAAGAATGCGACAGAGAAAATAAGACAGCAGGAAACAGAGTAAATATAATTTTGAAAAGTGATTTTTATACAGTTACTTGGCAACAAAAGGAAAAAAAATACTAGTAGATTAACCTGCAAAACAAATAACCGCATGTTTATTCTTCTGGGGAAAAAACTAATTGCGAAATAACTTTTGTATTACGTACAGAACCGATGCGAAATTGCTTTTTTTTTTGCACAGGCACTGGGTGATATTTGTGGTTCGATGTAGCTCGACGATGAAAGTGGGTTTAATATCTGTAGCTCGATACATCGTCGCTGACAAAAAAAAAACTACCCTCGAATATGAATTTCCTGACCTTGTGGTTTACGAGTACCTATGGAAAAGGGTTTACTATGGATCTGTTTGTACTGCATGGTAGGTGTTGATGCAAAAATTAACACCGATGTGTGGTCTACTTTATTATAGTAGAATTATTTGTAATCGTGAGAGTTTAATTACTTACTTACCTATACTTCGGCTTATTTTGATAAGATACGGCGATTACGGAGTTTTACTGGTGAGTTCAATGAATCAGTACGCTTTACGAATAAATTACTATTCGTGGCCTTGAAAATTATACAAATCAAATTTGTCTTTGGCGTCTTTGTGTAGTTACGATTACGAGTATAATAACAATAGAGATGAATGGCCAAAATTTTGCATTAATAACGAGTGGGCGTCGTATAATTACTCGTTGTGTAGGATAATCTAAGGCCTTTGTATTCATACAGAAGTTGTCATTTAGTCGAAAAACAATACGCAGGATTTCATCCGTCATTTGCAATTATGCAATATCTACAATAGATAAAAAAATTGAAAAAAAACAAGAAGTAGGTATTTCAATTAAAACGTTAGTATACTTACTTCAATGGAAAAATCATTTGAATACCTAATCAATTGGTGGTGCTTCGTCCATTTCTCTTGAAAGATCAAGCAACTTCTACTTATTGATGTTGTGATTTCAAGTTTTTGATTTATACTTACCTCTACTACTTACTTGAATATAGGTATGTGAATGTGAAAAAAAACAGGTAACTTAAGTGCTTGAATTGTTTTTTTTTTTTTTTTTTTTTTGAAGTTGTATTCTTGTCCTCTTGACAGTTGCAATTTTCTGTCTAAATGTTTGCCTCGCCTGCTGCCTTCACTTCCTTTCGATCAATTGCTGAATTTTTTCTCCTTCATTTTCCTGTCCAGAGAAATTCAAAAATTGACCATGAGATAAAGTCACTGAGATTTTATGATATAGCTTAGGAATTGACCTGCAAATATGACAATTGAAACCACTGACTCCTTAGCAGACATGCCTGAAAAAAAGAGACTCGTTCAGTGTGCAAGGTGAACATTGAAACAAAAATTTTAATTTCCCATTGTGTTTGTTTCATTTCTGTTCATACCACCTACCTTATAGTTTTTAAATCCGGTGGGCTTGAAAAAAAAAAATTCTGAAGATCTGAAAAAGACGATTTTTGTAAAGCAAAGCCAATACTAATGCTGAATTTTTTTTTTGGAACCAAATACTAGATTAAGAATATAATTTTAATTTCTAATACGTAATTTTTTTATCGATGCATTTTTGAAATTGAATGTCTGCATCAAGAGAAATATTATTACCTACTTGGTAAGTCTTCCATGTGTTACAAGATGAATAAAAAAATTCAGAGTGGCGTTTGATAAAAAGCGCAAGCATACAAAATTGTCAAATACGTATTATTGTGATGGCGATTTTTCCCTCCTCATCTGCCATCGATTTTGCTTTTTGAATTTGATTTTGTTGTGGATGGTGAACATCCAACATGATTTAAAAATTTAAGAAATCTGAAACTGAGGAATTATAATTATTTTTATACTAACTAAGTAAATCTACTACATTCAGTGTGTAGTTGTTGAAAAAATTGATGGTTAGGCCTACTAATCTGCAAAAAACAAAAACTCTCTTGCAATCAGCGAATTGACAAATGGACTAGGTGTTATCCAAACCTGACAACGAAAATAAAACAATTTGGGAGAGAATATGATAAAAAATGGGTACCAATCCCGGACAGTTACTCATATCTAAGACTGTGGTAGTGATCAATGATCATATCATACTTGGTAGAGCTACCAATCGGAAACAATTCCATGATCTATTCATGATGCACATTCCTAAATTCAACAATAATTTTTCATTATTGCAAATAAACAATATAAGTACCCTACATTAGAGTGGATCGCCAAAAAAAGTCGGCGGATTTTGACCAAGAGATGGCGGAGGTGTACCCGTAGGGGAGATTTACAGGGCCCTCAAAGATGAGACCTTTAAAAAAAAAAATTGTGGTTTTTTCATTTCTGTCGCTACGCAACCTGTTTTGGAAGAAATGATCTAGTCTCAAATGAAAGTATTTAAGATTCTGCGTTGATTTATGTCATTTCCGTCAAAATCCAAGACCACTTTGAGAGCCAGCTTTACACTGAGAGGTCGAAAATTTGTAAATCAATCGCGTATTTTTGAATAAATTCGTATTTTGAAAAAAAATTTTGGCAAATATTTCGCATAAATCATGTCAAAATATTGAAAGATAACATTTTTGAAACTGAGGAAATATTTAGAAAAGCACTGGTGTCAATTTTTTGATCATTTTTGCCTACTTCAAAAATTCGAAAAAAATTCATAAATTTTTGGCTATTTTTTTGGTGATTGTTTGAAGTTGGTAACAATTATCTAAAAATTGGAGCTAAGTGTGTTCTAAAACACTTCATTTGCTCATTTTCAGGAATGATATTTTTCAATATTTTGACATGATAATAAATGCAAAATATTTGATAAGAAATACTTCTTTTTTTTCTTCATTTTCCATTTTTATAATTTTTGCGCGATGCGCGAAAAAGCTATACGGTTTTCACTTTTTCATCAACGTCTTTCAACTTTTAGCTAATCATCGAACAGTAGGTACTTCAATAATTAGCCAATCAACGAATAGCATTTCAATGAAGCCAATTATCAGAGATTAAGATTTTTATTATGATATGCTTAGCAATATTTTGGCGCCAAATTCGAAGAAATTACAAGCAGTTGTTTGCGTCCGTGATGATTAGAATTTTAGCACTGTATACATCAAAAATTTCTACGCAATTTTTAGACGGCAATAAATTTATGAATTTTCAGTTTATATATTGTAGCAAATCACCAAACAGTACATATTTCAAAATAGAAGCAATCAGCAATAAATTACTGTTTATCAAAACCAAATTTGGGACTGATTTGGAATTTAATTTTCAATATATTTTTATTCGTGTACGAATGATTCTATATTTAGTTGAATCATGAATGTTCTAATTTACAAGTTTATTATTGACTTCATTTTCATAAAAGTATCTAGTGCCTATAGGTCTAGGTACATTTCATTCTACTTCATAAATTATTTTTAAAAAAAGGTCAAGACATGGTGAAAGCAAATGCAAAAACTATCTTACAATCAGCGAATAGCTGATGTAGTCAAAGGTTACGTAGTATATATGAAATATCTATCTGCTGCATTTTCTCTGAAATTTAAGGGATAAAAGTCGTGACATGGAAAGAATTTCAAAGATGTGTTACAAACGCGATAGAATGATGTAAAAACACCCAAACAAGAATTAAGCTGAAAAGTACTTTTAGTAAAATTAGCCCCAAAATTAGCCAAAAATATGTAAAAAAAAAAGTGTGTTACAAATGCGTTTAAATTATGTAGAAAACCTTTAAATTCAATTTTCAATTTTTAAAAAATCATGTCAATGGATGTGTATTATGTAATAAAGATTGTGATGAGAATAATTTCATTGGTAAAGACTTGTGGAATAAGGGAGATTTGGCCCCTTCAAGTGAGGAGTTGATCAAGTCTGAATGCGCTTTACTCAATAATCAGTTGAGTATTTGAATCTATTTTGAAGTTCTTAATCTCAATTTTCCTGAAAATTAATGAAAAAATTGCACGGGGAAGAATTTTACACGGAAAGACCGTAATAATTAGGTATATCCTAGTTATAGGCAATATCTTTGCTTATTGAAATTTGAGCCTTATTTGAATATTTGAGATTATAACCCTCTAATTTTGAGGAAAACAATTTTATTGTTTTTTTCACATTCAAATGTTACTTCGGAATCTATTCTAAAAATTCTAATTCTAATCTTTGAAAATTTTTAAATGATTGCCCCTTTTACCTATTCTGTTGCTTGAGCAACTTTCAGAAAAACCAAATACATGGTACATTAGTCCAAGTTATCCCATCGTGCTTGAGTAACAAACAGAGATTCATTCTAATCAGCACCATATTTTCTGTTAACTCACTTGTTTGCTGTGATAAGTTCTCTTTACGTAATTCAATTGCTATTTCATTTGACACCATCTTAAAAGCGAAGATGGCATCCAATTTTATTACAAAAGAATCTCCAGCAGCCATTATAAAAGTACCTATTCAAAATACCATTTCACTTCCAGCATGGTTACTTTAGTCAGCTTCCTCTCAGGTACAATGAACCGGTTCCGTTCAACATACCCGCCTCTCAGGTGTTATAAAATGTAACCATAGGTACCATACTTCGCTATTCACCAATCACGACGTAGAATACGAGCAAATGAAACAGGTTAACAAGCCATAATTATTATTACACGAATTGCCGAATAAACACACTCGTAAGCAGTGTTTAAAAATCCTGTTTCTTTTGAAAAAAATTTCCACTTTTTAAAAATTTAACGTTAAAAGCACCTTTAAAACGATTTTTAAACATGTTTTAAACGAATTTTATGCCAAAAAAAAAACATGCAAATTTGATTTTCTTTTTTATCTGGTAGTTGGTGGAAAAGTATGATTAATTTGTAACACATGCTTCATAATCAAAATTGTAATACATTTTTTCAACAATTTTACCAAATTATAAAAAAAGTAATAAGATTTGAAAGTTTCTCAAAAACCTAGAAAAAAACAAAAAAGAATTCAAAAAACGGAGGCTGAAAAAAACGTTTTTTGCACAACCCAGCTCATAAGTTTACATTGTACGACTACACACACGCACCACATTTCAATCATTCAAACCACACAGACAAGACATGCATAAACAGCTGAGCAAACTTTACTTACTGGTTAACTATACAATGCATCGAAACTCCCATAGGAGACTCGATTAAAATTCATAAACTTTATAAAATACGCTTACGTATAAGTATACCTATATGAGAAGACATATCACCCACTCGTTTTATATCGTTCAGTGTAATCGGAGTTATAATAATAATCGTACTTTTCGTGACATTAAAACCAGTCTTTTCCGTACATATTCGTATAAACTTTTTGACGCGAGAAACCAAAAATAAAATAAAAAAATCTTCCGAGTTTTCAGTTCCACGGTACCCGCTCGATCTTCTATGTAGTAGGTATACATATTACGTGCAGTCGTAGCTATATACCTACTTGTATAAGTATTAATGTCACTCATCGTCAAAATTTTACTGTTCGCATGCTTCAACTTTATGTAGAAATTATTCGAAAATAATTTATTTCTAATAAACGCTCGTTTCAAGTTGACATTTTCACCGTGTAAACATAACTTATACACTGTGTTAAATGATACCGCAAATGTAATATTTCCAATTTTGTCGTATACCTACTCCTACTGTATTCATTTCGGCTCAGCAAAACAAATCCGCAAACGTTTAACTATACATCATTCATCATCAGTGCCATAACCTGTATGCGATTTTTTTAAACACACTGTTAGGATAAATATGTGCCCTCAAAGGTACAGTGGCCTTTATTTACTTCTCTAAAAATTTTTTATGATCGATATATCAAATTTAGAAAAAAATCAATTGACAAAAAAATTCAAGTACCTGGTTTTCTAATGATGAAAAAGTATTGAAATTTGAGAAAAAATATCGAAAATGGCTCAAAAATTGTCAAAAAATAATGAAAAAATCATTTCATATGCGAAAAAATGCTAACTCCCAAGCTAGGGATGAAATATGACGTGAAATTATGAACCAAGAATAGTTCTAAATACTTATAGGTAATTAGGTATATGAGAAAGAAGTAGGTACGCATATAAGAGAGGAATTGCAGGGGAAATGGTCGAGTTTCAAATCCTTTTTTTACTCGAAAAAATAACTTATGACCTGTTTTTTTTCCTCTAATATGTACTTATTATACTTGACCTACTTATTTGATAATTTGTAATTTGGATGAGAAGTGAGGAAAATATTGAAATAATGATGCAAAAAAATCCCAGATGGAAATGGTGGAATACTATTTCCAAGGATAAGTTTGTAGATATAGGTATAAACATCACGAAAGAAATTCTACGAAAACGATTTCTTAGTGATCGACGAAGAAGAGAAGAGAGCTGCTTGAACTGCCGAATGATCGAATTGATAACTTACTCTCGATTTGAAATAACTCTGGAGGTATTTCTACTACATATACATACGA
Organism: Planococcus citri; assembly: GCF_950023065.1. Lineage (NCBI taxonomy): Eukaryota > Metazoa > Arthropoda > Insecta > Hemiptera > Pseudococcidae > Planococcus > Planococcus citri. The sequence continues at coordinate 54,085,713 of NC_088678.1, read as the reverse complement.
TATCTTTTATTTTTAAAATGCAGAACCATCTTTAAGGGTTCTACTGAGCGATTGAAAGTTTGCAAATCGCTTACATATTTTCAGGTAAAGTTGTATTTTAAAGTTTTTTTCTTGTCAAATAGGTATTGATTATTAATTGAGCAAAAACATAAAAAGCTGCTTATCATTTCCGAAACTGGGGTGATATTTTTAAACGATGATGTCAATTTTTTGGTTGTTAAAAATTTCAAATAACTGAAAATAATACTCAAAATCGTGTCTAATTTTTTAGGTTTTTTGAAATTGGTTTTACAGTTACCAAAAATTGGACCCACTGCGTTCCAAAATATTTTCTCAGTTTCAGAAAAAATATACATAAGTATTTTGATGTTTTTAAATTATTAATGCGAAATACAAGTATAGGTATTTTGAGTAAGAAAATTTTTTAAAGCACAAATTTACCCTACTCAAAAATAAGCAATTTGAAAATTTTCCAACTACTCAATAGAACCCTAAAAGTGTTCTTGAATTTTGATGACAATGTCCTCCTAGGTCGACGGAGAATCTCAAATAAGTATGTAGTTACTATCGTTTGAAACCGGACCAATTTTTTCAAAACAGGCTGGGTAGGAGGTAGAGCGAAAAATTTTCCGAGTGACTTTCAACTCTGAATAACGGTTTCCACTAAATGTAGTCAAAATCCTTCCAACATTTTTTTCCCGATGAAATCGCAATAAATATTTGCGAAAAAAATATATATATTTTCAAAATACAAAATTAATTCTTCTTTGGAGAAATGCTCCTACTTTCATTTTGGGGTACACCATCAGAGCTGAACAATTTTCTATAGGTAACTTTTAATTCAGGGTGAAAAGTTTTCATGGAATTTGGTTTGAAATCTTTAGACTTCTTTTTCGTGGTTCACTGCGATCATTTTGAAATTTCTGGGGAAAAATCTCTACACCTATGAACTATTTGGAGTGTTTTATATGTAGATAAATTTTTAAAATATTTCTTGAAATCCCTGAAACTCTTCTATTGGATCCTCAATGGTACCAACTAAAAATAGCACACTACTTACTCATCGTCAGTATACTTCTACCTATTCCTACTACAATAGCAGACTGATTGTTTAAATGTTTATATTAGGAACATTTCCTCGCAACTTATGCTAAAAAAATTAAAGGATAAATAAAAACAAAAAAAAAGAATGCAAAAAAAAACAATAACAGGAAGCTTTACGCTTCTGTATCATAACTTATCGGCCTTTCGAAGTAATAAAACGCTTTACGAGTACCGACGAAGAAACAACGCTTCGCTCTCTTCTCTGTTCGGTATAGCTAGCTATATAGGTAGGTATTTAGAAAACTAGTCCAATGTTTGAAAAACTGCTAAACATTTGAAAGCGCCTAGCGGTAATTTATAACTTTTCAGCGATTTAATATCGCACACACCTGGAAACTTTTGAACGTGAAAAAATAAATCTTTTTGACGATCGCGAAAACATTCAAGCGTGTTCGGTGCATTTTAGATGATTTCTTATTGTGCGGTCTAACGTCGTCGTCGTAGTCGTAGTCTTGCTGCTCGTGTCACGTTGCGTTAGTAGTAGGTATAAATATTGCAAGCTAGTAAAATATTTATAAGCGACATAGACTGCTGTAGTGTTTGGGAACATTTCTAGCCATTTTAGGAAATTGTGTCATTTCATATCGATGTTGCTGGGATTTGTTCTTGTTTGGATGGGAAATTTTCAAACAACATGTAACATACCTATACCTCTCTGTGTTTCAACTCGATTGCTAGCAAATATTTATTTACAGGGTCGAGCTATTTCGGGAAATTAATTTTAGTACTTTTCTTTCTTTTTACGAGGTTTCATTGGAATTTCTATTTCAATGTGAGTGGATTTGAAAACGTTAATGGATAGCAGACTGTCCGAAACCGTCTTTATCTCTCTACGGACCTTCGAAGTTGAAAATTCATCGTATTTGCAGGTTTTTTTTTTTTGATTTTCATAAATTTGCCTTAAGTCTTAATAGATTTGGGTACAAAGTTCAAAAAATTCTAAAAAAATGATCAGTGGTAGAAAACCAAGCTGAAAACCGTAAACCGGATTTTTCAACATTTTTTTGAATATTAGGTATAAACCCTCTTATCAACCACAGTGGCTTGAACTTTTCAAAGTGCATTACAAAGTCGTTATTAAAGTCATGAAAATTGAAAAAAAATGGGTTTCTTTCTAATTTGCCAAAAAGTGGGGTCCAATTTGCAGTAGGTATCTAGCTTTTTAAAAAAAAAAAATCATGTGTGCAGGTTGATTATTTATTCATGTTTCTCTTCCCCCCTTCCTTCGGGAAAACTCCAGTCCTTCTAGCTCAATGAAGCAGATCTGTAATGATGAGTTTTTGAATTGTGAAATGATGAATTATCATTATTTGTTTTGTTTCAGGTGAGTCCAAGTTTTTAAGCATAAAAGTGCATAATATGTATTGTAATACCTGTCTACTTTCTGTGACCGTAACGGTGCACAAAAAGTGAGTCATTTAATCAATTGCCAATTAGGCATCATCTCCAAGCATGACATTGTGTTTATTAGATTATTTTGAGATTTGTCAGAGTTTTCAATATCGAATTGTTGATACAACTTGACGGGTCTTACATTACTACTTTTTCACAATTTTCTTAATTGACGTATTGAAAATTTTTCTCAAAATATAGTCATTGGTCTCTTGTCTAAGTTTCAAATTTTTAGATGAGTAGTGAGTGGCCTACTGCTCTATTTATTTAAATAAGGCTTCGGTTGAAAATACTTACCATACTGAAAACCCAAGTTCTAGGAGATGATTGTAATAATTAATCGTAGGAAAGAGATCAGGACATCTTTAATACCTACTGATAAAATCTAACTACATATCTAGATTTGACCCTACGAGGTTGTTCACAAATTCGGAGTGTTACATTTTTTGAGATTGAGTATAATAAGAGTTTCAAATATCTACTGACTGCTAGTTGGGGTTTTCTCTGTTAGCTCTGCTATTCCTAGCAGTTCTCATTTTTGTGCAACAAATGTTTAAAGCATGTAAAATGGCTAAAAATTAGATACGTCATTGATCGTATGTATTTAAACCTAAAGCTCCCATGGCGTGTGAAGTTGTTACTCTACCATTACATATCCAATGAAAATGAACAGCTATTACAGCTACACGTTTACGTTATTTACGGCGTAGTTTCCAATTTCTTGGATCTGATTTTTCATACACAGTCAAAGTATGGAAAAAATTTTAAAATCATCTTCAAAATTATTGTTGAGCATCGCCATGTGATCATTATGCTAACTTATTGATTAGGTTGGAAGAATTTCGGAGGGTTTGAAAAAAATGAAAACTTGTTCATCTTTTTCTTGCAAATTTCGATATACAGCCTAGAAAATAATCATGGCTTGATCCTCTCAATAAGACGTGAGAAAAATTTCCAACCCCCTTCCCTCCTTAATGGATTGAGCTCAGAATTTTGAAGGAGATAATCACAACATTATCTTATTCTGAAAAAAAAAATTGGAACATTGGTAAAACATTGAGCTGGAGGAAAGGTTGGGGAAAAGTCAAACGTTGACCAAAAAATTCGAAATTTGTATCACATCTGATTGAGATCCTTTGACCATAATTTTTTGCTAAGGTCCATCAAAATTTGAAAAAAATTGATAAAACGACCCACCCTAGTAAAATCACCTCGTGCAATATGCACTTGAATAATACATATATATCTACTCGTAGAAAAATATTTCATCATTTTCACGCATTGCTCGTGTAAGCAGTAGGTAATTATTCTTGTAAAGAAGTTGAAAAGGAAGGTAGAAAGTGGTAAAAAAAATTCGATTTCGAGTCGTAACTTTGAGCCATAGGCTATAAATTATTGCGTGCTGCTCAGTGGAAAATTTACGTGTACCGTTTTGAATAGTTTTTTTTACCTATTCATCCCTAGTGTATTACCTACTACCCTAGTTGTTTTCTTATCGAATGATAATTATTTTCGAAATGGTCTTTCGTGTAATTGTAAATTAATTTATTTTCTCTGGGCGCTTGCGCTTACCTACTCGTTATTTCCCTGTAATTTTATTACAAAAAGGATATGCGATTGCTACTGGCTTGTGGAGAAGGCTTATATTTTGAGAAGGTATTTGAAATGAAAGAAGTACATATGTTTAGCATTTTACTATATGAGTCGTATTTTAATTTTAATGATTGAAATACATACATGTGTACATGAATGAGTTTAAAAACCATACTTACAGGTCATATATAACAAACGAAGAAATAATCGTGATTCTAAACAATACTTATTCCATTCCCACATAGTAAATTACGTATTTATTTATTGAAATATTGGGAAAAAATACATTACTGAAATTTTTTTGCCATACAATAAAACTATTGATCGTAATTAGGATTAATTAATAATTTACTAAGGTACACATATACTCAATTACTCATACTTGAATTTGAAGTGCATTTGTGTCAATATGGATTTTTGAATCAAGATGCGAATTAAATTATGCGTTTTTTCTTCATACTAATCGAAGAGAAAAGTTGGTTGGAGAAAAATTCAGCTTTGAGCAAAATAATGGGAAACTGCCCTAAAAATCCGAGGAAATTTTGATTTTTCAGAACAACGTACGAAACGATAAGCAGCGGTCTTATAGGTTTGAGAGGGGTCTCGAAATGGACCCCAAATATTAGTTGCGTTGCTATGCTGACTTTCCTTCAGCTCATTTTTTAGACACTTTATGTAACATGGGGTAAATTAGATGGAAAACAATATATGTATAGCTTTGGGAATAATATGTGCTTATGTAGTGTAGGCAATATCATATTTTTTTGTATCAAGTAGATACCTACCTAAAAAGCCATTTTTAGCTATTGCAGAAAATTGTTGAAAGAAGTCCCTTGAAGAATCACACCAAGTTACCACCTCCCCAGCCCCCTTGCTGTTTTTTTCATGAAAGGTTCACCTAAATTCGTAACTATGGATTCTGGAATAATTTTTTGAGACGAACAAGGAAAGTTCTTTGACAAAATTGCCCATCTCTAAAACTGAAGGCGCAACGGGCTATCGCAGGACTGTATTTTGTGAAGAAAATCAATTTTTTGTTGCAAGTTTCTAAAAATTTTCAAAAATTGAATTTTTGTGTGAATTTTCAAGACGTGCTAAAAATTTCATTTCGTGGTATTGTCCAACTTTGAAATTGAAATACATAGCTGGAAACGATAGTTTATAGAAATTTTGGGACATGCTTGAAAATTGATTTGCCTGTAGAGCCATCTTTTTCAGAGGTGGGCCATTTTATGAGAAAACTTTTTTTGTTTGTCTTGAAAAGTTGTACCTACGTACCAGAAACTACGGTCAATTTTTTTTTTCAAAATGAGTAGGTACATGGTTCAATATTATTTATTATAAATCAATTTTTTTCAGCCCTTTTAATTTCCAGACTAGATCCATGTCAGACCAACCAATTATGTGACGAGTGTGACCCCTTGAGGACCGAAATATAGGCAACTGCTCGAACAGTTGAGGTACTTTCCGTAAGATTTTCATTTTTTACACTGAAAATGTATGTGCATATTGGCGTAAAATCAATCTAAAGCGATGAAAAAAATTGGAAGACGCACCCTGCATTCAAGTCTTTTCAGAGCTTTTTTTTCGTAGTATGAAGAGGATAAAAATTTCTACAACTTTTATTAGATATTAATATTATTATAAAATCCTATCATTTTGAATTTTTTTCTTGCTAGAATCCCCCTTCCGATTTACTGATTTCAGAGGGTTAAAAAAAAATTTAAATGCTGGGAGGTGTGCTATTTGAGAAAATAGGATTGAAATTTCAATTTAAACCCTTTTTCATACTTTTTAGCAGTTTTGAATTTTTTGTTTTTTAATCTCGGTGAATATTTTTTGTTTTTCAATCAGCGAAACCACTCGAAGAAAAAATAAGCACACGAAATAGCCACTAAAATTTTACATTTCTGTTACCAAAGCTCGCTTCAAATAAGCATACTTGGGTAATGGGTATCTCTCTTCAATCTTATACCTATAGACCTACCTTGTAGTACCCACCGAACAGTACCACAAAGAAATCAACATTCAAGGAGCTTACAGGAAGTTAACGTGTATCAAAGTTTCATCTGTTAACTTGACGGTTAATTAAAACACTAATTAGATTCCTAGAACAGTCTACACAGTCACAGATCAAAGGTGCTGGCAACATTTGTTAACTTCGAATTAATTTTCTTAAGGTGTGTTAATTTTCCGCATTTAAACACGCCAGGAAAACAGAAGAAAATTTATTCCGCGAAGTTAGGATACAAAAATCACAACTTGAAAGACACTGATTTCATTACATGGCATAGGTACGTAATCAGCCAAAAATACAGAATCCTTTGCTGTATTAATAAGAGAAAAAATTCACACGTTTTAAAAACCGTCAGTTGGAATGCTATGAACTACATTGGTGGGTCAATACACGTCTATAATGACAACCTATCATTATTAGCATTGAAAATATCCAAACTAGAGGCCACTTTGGTTATAAACTGTTTGTCAGTACGACTATTAACTAGGGTACCTAGTACCTGGCTGCCTAGTTGGATAAAAAATAATTTCGATCGACGATAAAGCAACCAAATTTTATACCTATAGCCCTTTTTGAGGTCAGAGTTACACGATATACGTTATACAAGTTGATTTACATTTTCTATATAAATCGACGTAGGTAGGTAGGTAAAGGTATAAACAAATACGTTGAATTTTTTAGTAAATTTACTTTGCAAACAGTGAGTGAATGACTAAAAGTGGACATTGAGAATAAATTATGATGTTTACATAGTCAAACACTCTGCGGGCGTTTAAGCCTACACGAGCTTCGAACAATCAACACCGCTTGTCAAAATCTCCAAATATAAGTTCTGTTCAGCAGTGTTCACTGTTCAGACATGATGGAAATGCGATCATTTCAATTATACGTAAAATAAACACACGAAAAGTTCATCGTGCACCAAGTGTCAGATTTCACGTTTGTGTACGAGCAAAATACTGGTATCTGGTACATGGGTACCTACTGGGTACTGGGTAGCGCTAGGTATTCGCAATTTTCAAATACCTACCGGTTGGTTTGTACAGCTAAAACCGCACAAATCGGTATAGAAAATTACCGCAAACGAGTGAAATATGCTTGAATTATTTATTTGTCGAATATGACGTCAATGACGTGTTTATACTTGGTGGATTTTGTATATAGGGTCGTAGGTACGAAAATAATAAGTAATTTTATGTTTCTTATGGTACACATATTGTGAAAATGCAATTATTATTTTGTACGTGGTTTATTTTATTGCCAAGGATTTTTATATTCAATTACGAAGGGTTATAAAAAAAAAATACCAGAAAAATTGAAAATATAACTCGCGATAAAAACACGATACACTTAATTTAATACTTTCTCAAATGAGTTTCAATCTAGAGATAGAGGTGTACGAGACTACGAGTATATCGTTGTAATTCTCATCTAGGGATATTGTACTTGGAGAAAATTGTTGGAAAAAAACATAGGTATTTTTACCACCTTCGCCTTATACTTATTGGAGAATTCGCAGCTATAAATTAAATTGAAATCTCGTATCTACTCGTACCTCTACCTACCTACCTAGTACCTACCTATGTCAGCGTAAATATTTATTTTTATTCATTCATTTTCTTAAAGATAGCTAACGCAAGTGGATCATTGTTACATCAACTTTTTTTAAAAACAACACCTCCGTGTAAATAGCTCAAATCTTGTATTTGGTACATCAGTTCAAATAATAACAACAACAATAATTCAACTCGAGGAATTATTTTTATCGAGTTAAAATAGCATGATTTACAATCTACGTACTACGCAGCGTTCGAAAAATACGTCGAAAATCGTCAAATTTCTACATCGCTGTACTGAAAAGCTCTCAGAGTTGCGGGCTTAAACAGAATTTCAACTTTGACTTTCGAATATTTCTTCAAACAAACGACCTAACTTTTACGTCGAAGTGAATTAAATAATAAGGAAATAGACGAATCTCAACCTGTGTAAACAATAAGCATTATATGTATCCAGGAACTGGTCGTTTCTCGATCCAAAACATTTTCTAGCCTTGAACAAACTTTTTCTTTTTTACATACAAATGTTGAGTGAACGAAATGAAAATTACTCAGAAGAAACTTGAAATTTTGAGTAGAAAGCGGAAATTTGGTAAAAAAATTGAGAGGATCTGAATGAAATTCAGTATGTATGTATGATAATGGACTCAGATCAAAGGTGTCGACAAGACGATGATCTCAATTCTAAGGTCACAAATTTATTTCAGCCCTTCATTTCTTATTTTTATGAGCATTTTTTCGAAATTGAAAACGTCGTATATTGATACTTTACTTACATACCTAACTTGAAATAGGCCAGATTTATTTCCAAAATCAGAGATGATACCTTACCTTATAGAGATGTCTCCAGAAAAAGTTGTTGGGTATCGGAATCGCTGATATAGAAGACGCCCTAATCGACTTGTCATCTTAAAATTTAATCCTACCATAAGCTGAATTCTTATAATTCTCAATCGATTAGCTCATGTTGATTCGCAAATCCGAGCTCCGATCGATTAAGAATATCGAATTTGTTGATCGAAGTTGATAAAAAAAAAATCGAAATGAAAAGGCTCATATTCTGTGAAAAAAAGAGCATCGCAATATTTCTTTCTCCTGGTGGAGCAAAACTTACAAAATAAACTAACAAATCCTTAAGATACTCAAATGAGTCGATATTGGTACTGTCACAGTTCACAAAATTGGATATTATCAGTATGATTTTTGAGAATTCTTTCTGAAATTCGGACGAAGCAATGAAATGGATTGAAAAGTTGAATGGAAATTGAGCATTCCTGTAAGTATGTACTAAGATTTATCGTCTTTGTGACCCGTGTGGTCAATTCAGGTCTTGTGATTCGGATCAGATGGGTTGACAGTTGACAAAACGATGGACTCAATCTATAGCTGCCGAATTTCATTTTAGCCTTTTATGGCAGTTTTTCCAAAACAGGTAAAATCATCTATCGATAAATTATAGAATTGGATGGAATTGCATTTTCATAACCAGGGATCATACCTTACCTTCGCGCGATGTCTAGAGTTGTTCTAAGTTGTTCTAATGTTCTGCATCTACAATATTAGGTCATTTGCACGCTGCAGAATACTTTTTCACAGAAAATAGCCCTTTAAAGTTTTCAATAGGCTCCTGAATCATAAAATGAAATTCCACACCTGAAATTTTTCTCGATGGTGTATTTTTCGATGCTCTTTTAAACGTTCTTTGTCCAGTGCAAAATTATACTGATGATTGGGATCGTCTCTTGTATGCATTTTTATGCTCATCATTATCAGCCTGCAAATCGTGATAATGATGAGTACTAGCTGACAGGCTATACTGGGGCGTGAACACGGCCCTGGCTAATTTATCCTTTGAAAGTATGAAATTGTAATCAACGTAAACGCATTGGCGAAATCAAACCTATTTAACTACCTATAGGTAGTTGATTTGATGTAGGTAAGTAAAACTGATGTTGTCAATATGACATAAAATTGAATTAAAAGTGCAGTAGGTACCTAACATTTTTTCAAATTTGAAGAAGATGGCAAAAATTATCAAAAATAAGAATGATTAGGTATTGAAAGATTTTAGAATACTTACTAAAATAAAATAAAAATAAAACAAAGCATTCTGGATGCATCATTAGATTGAAGCGATGATCTGATTCTGGTGAAAGTTCCGTAGCTCTTGAAGAAATTATCAGATTGAAATAATCTTGTCAAGTTGACTGTCATCAGCTGTAGATACACATTCTTCGCGAAAATTTCCAATACATAGATAATTTTTACTTGCTTTTCATTTTGTTGCCGTGATAGGGGCAGTTATAGAGCATTGGGAAATGTTACAAATAGTATTCGCTGCGCCGTATGTCCATGTCAAATAAACATCATTCGTCCTGCGCTGATTGGGTGGCGACGGCCGGAATATATTCCGGCCGGGCATCCGCTTGGAGCGCTACTGTCGCCACCCAATCAGCGCGGGACGAAGTGGTTTGTTGATGTTTATTTGACATGGACATACGGCGCAGCGAATACTATTTGTAACATTTTCACACAGCTCTATTGTTATGGTACCTAGGACCTACAACTCGATTTTACTCATAAAATAGGGCTAGGATTTTTAAGCGCTATAAAAAAGTTGTAAAAAAGCAACAAAAAAAAACATAAAATCCTATTATGATTCATGTATCAAAATGATAGTCTTTTCAAACTATGATACACTCCCCTCCCCTCTTTGAATACATTTGTGTATTACTTGATACCATTCGTCTCAGAATGGAATGAATCACAAATTAGGTGATAAAAGATCACTGACAGGAGGAACGTGATGGATTCAAGTACAAAAAATGAGTACCTATCTATGTAACTTATTCGAACTAAACACCCTCGAATGAGATGAGAATCGATATGCTACCCCACATTTTTGTAATTTCCAACCTTTTTTAAAGGAGGACGAAAGCTGAAGGCGCACTGCGAGATCGTAACCAAAATACTCGAAAAACCTTTCACGTAATTTTTAATTTTTATCCCTTTTTTACCACCTTTGAGGTTACTCGTAGAGGATGGAGAGAGGGTTCAAACAAGGTGAATCGAAAAAAAGTAAATAATATTCAAACTGAGGGCTATCAAATCACACATCAATTAACATTCCACTTCACATATAGAATTTCTGTAAATTTTGGCCAAAATTAGGCCTTTGAATCCATCAGAAACGTTGTGATTCCAATTTGAAAATTAATTTGTTGAAGAGGGAATATGGCTCTCAACTATTTTACTCATCTTGAATTGTAAACGTTCATCTTATCGCTCCTCCTGAAAATTAATTTTCAATTAAAAAAATTTTAATTATTGATTTTGAACTTCTATCCATCTATTTTTATTCAAACCCTGCGAACTGATTTTCTACAAGTTTTATCAATTTCGAGGTATGAGACGTGTCAAGTGTAAAGCTTTGTAATTAAAAAAAAAATATTTTGCTCCCTCCCATCACTCCCTCCTCCTTCGTCACTTGGAAGTTTCGCATGGAAAATATGACGATCTTCTTCGTAGTATCATTAAATGAAATTCTTCGAAAAAAATGAAGGAAATTATGAACCCGACTTCATTTTTGGTTTGAGTCAATGTAGGTGACCTACGTCTACCTGTATTTGTTCACTGGGAGGGAAATTATAGAATGAAACACAATCAGTTGGTATAAACATACGAATTTATGATAATTAATGTACAATAACATCTATACTTATGAATGTAGGTAAATCATGAAAAAAACAGCCCATTGTTGAAGTTCAACTATCTTTAGCTTTCTTCTTATTGTTCAATTGAAGGAACGCAGCAGAACTTTTTTCATTCCAAGGCAGAAATAGGTAAATTTGACATTTTTAACATAATTACCTATACCTATAACACTTTCTGTATGTCCGTTCCTGAAAATAAAAATAGTGAAATTATTCCTTACAAACGGCTCACTATAGCGATGGTAACAACCAATCCAAAGGAGGATGAGACATTTTCAGAGGAGTCGACTTTTGTGGCAACGTTAGCACCGCAAACGTAACCAAATTATCCGCAGGATTCCTCAAGTTCATCTCCACCATGCTAAGTTCATTTCCATCCACGCCGGTTTGAAAACTACTAAAAGAATACTTTTCCGTATTCGTCGCTAATAATTCATTATTCAAAGTAATAGGAACCGTTACTGTGGTATTTTTACGAGATATCGCCACGATATTCAACGATAACACGGTTATTTTCTTCGTATCCTCAAACTCTGGCGGAAGCTCGCAGTATTCGCTTTGATTCGTCGAACACATTATTAAACCGCACATTTCAACGTAATTATTCAACGAAGCTATGGTAAAATCACTAGTACCAGAATACCCCAAAAATTGGTAATTGGGCTTCACAGTGACGTTGTTATTTTTCCAAACTACTGAAATAGAGCAGTCGAAAGTTTCGTCACCGTAATGAAAACTATTCTTGTGTAAATCTGGAGGATTATTTTGAGTAGTTCCTGGTGGAAGTTCGAATAACGATCTTGTAGTAGTTGAATTCATCACATCTTCTGATACGAATACCTTCTCTTTAGGGCCGTAAGCGGAATATTTTGGTAAATCTGTATCTAAAAGACTTCCATCTAAACACGTAGCACCATTTTTCGGAACTGCTCCGATGATGATTTTTGACTGTCCGTAATCCATTATGTAGGTGCTAAGTTGTTGGTTTCTTCCAAAATATATATTGCTGCCGGCGAATGATGCGTTGATCGGAAGACTGGAAGCTAGCAAATTCACGTCCATTGCGTAAGACCATCCTGCTTCGATAGAAGAAGCTAAAAAAAATGGCGAGAATATTGAAATGAATAAAAAATCAAAAAATGGCTAAGAATTAGGATCTCAGAAATAAGTACATATTGGTATACTCACTTGCCAAAAATGGTAAACTTGAAAAGAATGCAGCTGAAAAGATCATGCTAGTGACTTGTTTTTCTTTCACCAATGTGACGCCTGGATCTTTGAAAAGAATATCGAAACAGATCATTAGTCCGAATGTTTCATTGAAATCTGTCGTGAACGTAACCAGCTCCACGTTTTCTGTTTGGTTCACTCCGTTTAACCATCTTTCGACGAATAGATTGTATTTTCGATATCTGTAATTATCATGCATGTAGATTTACATATAAGTTCTAGTTCTATTGTTGAAATATGCTAAATGCAAGTGGACTCTTAGGTTTTGGTGGGTTCGAAAAAATTTTCGCGAAAAGGTTTTTACTTTTTTCATCAAACTACCAGAACCAACTCTTCTATAAGACAAAACGTGTCCTTAAATTCAGGTTTAGGACCGTAGGGAAAAACCTGGGACTCTCACCAAACAAAAAGTCATCAGCATGACAGTTCTATACAAATAAAGGCGTGAAATTGTAAAAATTACCCCTATTACGAATAGAACCCTTCTAAAATGTTTCGAAAACACTGAAAAAAGCATTAAAATGCTGAAAATTACAAAAAACTGAAGAAAGTTAAGCACAATAATTGCATAAAAAAGTGTTGAAATGATGCATAAAAAACACATAAAAAATGGCATCAGAATCTGTGATCTGTCACGAGAAAACCAGGTTAGAGTCCAAAAAATCGATTTGGTTTTTTTATGGATATTGGTAGTACTTAGTGTGCAGAATCCGCCTGTGGTGGTTAAAACGTTCGTGAACGATTCTTTTGACCCTGAATTCAAGGTTAAAAAATAGAGCAACTACAAAAAAAGTTTGAAAATTTTTTTTTTGTGATTTTCTAGAAAAGTATGTTCTGGGGAGTCAATATGCTCATTTTTGGGGCAATCGGCCCACATTCGGAGGATTAGTGCCATTTTATTGGAATGAGGCTTAAGCTGGAAAAATCCACACTTTTCACCTTGAACAAAATTTTTGAAAGATCACATCTTCAAAATTTGCTAATAATGACACATTTTTGAAAAATTGTTTTAAAAAAGTATAAAAACAAGTTGAAATGATGAAAAAAAAACATCAAAATAAATTAAAATTAAAATGTTCAAGAAAAATTAAAATTTCAATATTGTCGATTTTTTAAAAAAGGGATGAAAAACATGTTGGAATGACGTAAAAACACTTAAAAATACCAAAAAGTAATGAAATTTCGGAGAAATTGAACAAAATGGAGCAGAAGTTGTGTTAAACCTGTTGAAAATCACTCGCAATGTGAATAAAGCCATGAAATCATCGTAAATCAATTAAACTAAAACGACGAAGTTGTAGTGAAATTTAGTGAAATTGTCTAAACATGGTTTAAATGACTTGGAAAACATGACTGAAGCTATAAAATCATTTTTGTAAAAAAAAATGGGTACCATGCAAAAACATTGAAAATTGAAGAAATTTCAGTTGAATTGAAAAAATACATCAAAAATTGTGTTAAAAAGTGTTGAAACATTTTGAAACTATACAAAACCACGAAGAAAATCATTAAAATCAATTTTAAAAATACCAGAAATACAAACAATTTCAGGAAAATTTCGTAACAATTGAATGAAAAGTGTTAAAAACTTGTAAAAATGGTGAAAAAAACACGAATGAGGTCATAAAATGCTTAGAGTTTGCATGTTTTTCCAAAATTTTAATATGACATACTTTGAAACACTTCCCTTTTCTCCCCCCTTAAATATTATATTATTTTATTACATATTACTTTAGAATTTCTTCAAACATTCTAATCCACATAGGTAGTATTTTCCATATTTGGTCGAGCCCTCCCCCTCACCACTTTATGATAAACTCACGAATTTCGATGTGATCGAAAAATTGACACAACTTATGATTAGTTGCATTTTCAGAGGTGTTTATTCAAAAATTCGAATTAAATTTAATTTTTTTGATACGAGCCCTTATATGCCTCCATGATAATTGCAGTAATTTTCTTAAAGTCTCATTTTTTAAAAATAATTAAAAGCACGTGTTTTTTTTTGGAAAATCTGCATTAAAGAAATTCTATTATTGAAGACAGAGAAATAGGATTTCAGTTGATGGGACGAGATCATATTACAAATTATTTCATGCTGATTAGTGATTAATTTTTGTGCGAGCCACTTTTTATATTGGTTCCTTAATTTCTGTCCAACAGCCCGAAAATGAAATTTTTGACACCTTCCACTTTCCATGGGACAGTTTTCCTCTCATTGCGAGTTGGAATGATTGACTCTCACTGGCATAGAGCCAATTTGCCTACACTACTGGTTTTTTTTCACTTCATGAAAACCTAATAAGTATGTAGATACCTAATCAATTTACCTTGCAACTATAGTTCCTTTTCTATCAAACACCACTTCTGTATTGTACAATAACACATCGTCCGTTGTACTATTACTATGGGGGTAGAATTTTTCCCACAAATTGACAGCTACGTATATTTGTCCAGCTTTAGCAGCACACGATAATTTACTGATAACCTAAAGGACAGAATGAAAAACCAGTAACTTACATAAAGAAAATCTGCGTAGAAAAACCCGTCATTTGTAGGATTTAGACTCACGTCATCGTATTTGATGTAATCATCGCAGGGTGTTGCTGAATCTTCTGCTGCAGGAACCTTGACAGCGTGTTGCAGTATCACATCTCGAGGAAATACTCCACACATGAATAGTCCACATTCAGGGAAGACGACAATATCAATCAGCTAAATGAAAATCAATTAATTCAGGTACAGGCAGCTAGCTAAGTATAGAGCTAGGTATGTGTTTTTTAAAAAGAAGAATAAGTACCTGGTCCTAGGTAGGTCTAGGTACTCAAAAGAAAATAGATAAATCATTGATGAACTCACATATCTCGCTGCTTGTTCAATTATATGGGCGTATTGATATAAATTCAGAATCTTGGCCCATTGATAATTATATGGGAAATAATACCCATTGTAATCGACCACAGCTGCCAAATACGAATTATTCGACGTCTTCACAAATACATTGACTTCAACGTTATTTTGTCCATAGTAAATCGAAAACAACAGCCCCTGATAATACGTGCACCGGAAAATGTCAACTTTTTATACAGCTAATTAATAAATTATGTATTTCGAGGTTTTTCTTACCATGCAAAGAATCATCCAAAAAACCACCGATAGGCATAGCCATATCGATTTATTATTACTTCTTTCACTCATCTCTTTCGATATCATAGCATATAAGTCGACGATTCAAATTCAAGGCTAAGTCAAAATTATACACTTATTTCACATTTCATTCGAAACAACTCGTTTCAATACTTTTTTAAATTTTACTAATGAATTTTCAGCTGTTTGTGTAAAATATTAAACTATTAATTTTCTTTACGACGAAACGTGACTTCCTATCGTATGAGGATAAGTGACGTAGTAAGGCACCTAGCTAGGTACTAGGTAGTTAGTAGATACCAAAAATACCCGTAGGATAGATAAAATTGTAATGGTTAGTCATTCTATTCGAATATTGTTTTCGTTGATGACGGTTTTTTTTCCTGCAAATTGATGATGAAATGGAAGAAAATATCACAGGAATGTTCAATGTTCATTTTCACAATTAAAAAAACAGATCTATAGGCAACAACTCAAGTACCTATTTATAAAAATAAGTACACTAACAAAATAAATATTAAACACCAACGATAAAGCTTGAAATCTCGTTCATTACCCCCTGAAACCAAAGGATCAGCAGGTAGGACGTAATTTCACCCAAAAATAGTATCTCCATTAAAGAAAGCATCCACAACGTTGTAATTGGGCGTAGGATTAACCTTCTCTGGGAATTTGTAAATACCGAACGAGATCAAATGCGATACAGGTTTCTTCAAAGTGATTTCAGCAATATTATACTTTTCATTTTCAACGATCTTGATCACATTGGTGAATTCGTAATACGACGGATTCAAAACAGTGTAATCGGAACTCAAAGTAATAGGTATCCTAACATCATCAACAGCCAAACGCGATGCGGCTACAATTCTCATCGACGTAATCGTCACTTTGGAGGAATCGTCGAAAAATGGCGGCAAAAGACACATATAGGTGTTCAGAGACGAACACAATATCAATCCGCACATTTCCACGTAATTATTAATCGAACTCAATGTATAATTAGTCAAACCGTTGAATCCAGCCATACGATAACCAGGAAATCCAAACGAATCGATGCTGGGTTCCCAAGTAATGCTTATGTTGCAAAAGAACTCCTTATTCACGTATCTAAAAGTTCTGACGCGTTCGTAATTTGAATTAATTAACGGTTCCATCGAGATTGAAGTCAAGGCGTGTTCTCTTAAGTGACTTATGGGTATGGCTCGATTACTGTATTTCATCAGAGAGACGTATTGATCGGCGAAATTACGAGGAAAAGGTGCATTGTGTTTGGGCACAGGAGCTATGACGATTGCCGAGAATCCGTAATCAGCAACGTATGTTTGGCTGTATTCTCGACGACCGTAGTAAATGTTATTACCGGCTATACCCAATAGATCTGAATTCTTCGACGATAATATGTTCACGTTCATCACATAAGACCAACCAGCCACTACCGAAGATACTTGAGAAGAGAAAAAAAACAGCTAATTAGATACCTATGGAGGTGTATTTTTCAGAATACGTGAGTTGTTAAATGTGGTTTACCTGCTAAGAAAGGTAATCTGGTGGGTAATGAGCTAGGAAATATGATATCTGTAACGTTGTATCTCTCAATTAACGATACTCCGGGTTCTTTGAAAAATATATCGAAGCCTGTGATCATTCCAAATGTTACGTTGAAATCACTAGTAAAGGTTACAAAATCAGGTTGCGAGAGAGATTTCAATCCTGGTAGGAATCTTTCTATGTATAGGTTGTATTTTCTGTATCTGAATGTAAATCGAAGCAAATCACAAATGAGAAATGTTGAACGATGAAGTCATTGAAAATATGTAGGTACCTATCTTAGAATTATGATGCTTACTTCGCAACTATTTTACCATTTCTATCGAATACTACGGTGGTCAGATACACGGTCAAGTCACCGAATGCGCAACTGGTATTTTCTCTGCAGTGTTTTTCCATCATGGTTGCAGCAACGTACATTTTGGTGCTCTGAGCGGCGCATGATAGTTTGGTTAATATCTAGAATGAAAAGAATTTGCGAATTATTCGATACAATTCAAGCTCTATTCTCTATACTTACAATCATTGGTGTGGTTCCAACCATTTGATACTTACTTCATCAAATTCACGAACATTACAAGGTACTGCTTCAGCCTCAGCTGGAGGTATTCTCGGAGCTATCATTAAAATAGAATCCATCGAATCCAAAATGGAGAATATTCCCAATTCCGGAAACACCAGTATATCAACCATCTATCAAATAGGTACACTTCGAGGTCAGCTTCAGAACGATATTTTTCAACTTCAAATAGATATTCATTCACACTTACGTATTTTTCACATTCTTTGATGATCCCCACATATTGATCGACATTCCATCGTACTTTAGTCAGAATATCTCCTACAGCCAAAGGTTGAAAATCAACAACACCAGCTACGTAATAATCTTCATGAGGCACTCTAACCAATCTGTTCTGCTGTCTAGATTGTATAAATCTCGTCAAGCTCTCCAAAGTATCTTCTTCCACTTTCAGTAAATCTAATTCATTCGAAACAGTATCGGTGTTTTCACGAAATATCGGATCTTGAGCTACTTGAGGTATACGATCGTCCATTTGAATAGGTTTCAGATCAACTTTAGGTTGAAAAACTGGCTCGATTTTCTCTCGTATTGGTTCAATAACCCTTTCACGAACTGGTTCAACCCATTGGCGTACGGGTTCAACTATTTCGCGAACTGGTTCAATCCTTTGACGTACAGGTTCAGCTCTTTCCCAAGCCGGTGCGATGTTTTGACGCGGTGCTGGTTCAGATCTCGAAATGACGGGACCTCTGAGCACATCTTGAACTACAATATCATCACCTCGTCCGGAATTCTTACGCATAACCCTGAATTCATTGTTGGGATTCACTGGGATTTTCTCAGAAGTATCTTTTTTCGAGTATAGGTCGTGTATCACAATATACTAAAAAAAAAAGACACGTAATATTTATGTTAATTTATCAATTAAACGTAGGTAATATAAATCGAAAAAAAAATCAACCAAGTACTCACCGCCAATAATCCGGAACATAATATAATTAATAATAAAACAACGATATGTTTATAATGAATATGCACTTTTGCCATTTTATAACTTAGATATTGGAAATACGAGCGTAAAATATTTCCAGGAGTATTAACACCTCATCGCTGTATTTTTACCAACGTACTAGTAATTTTTTACGATAAAAGTTTCGCGTTACCTAGTACTGTAGATAAAGAAATCAACAGTGTCATTACATTGACACATATTGTCGCTTGAAACTTTCTAGGTAGACCGAACATTTGTGTTGGGTACGGAACGGTGCAGGTGACAGTCGATATAACGCGATTCTTCTGATAAGGGAAGTATCCAATCTGGCAGAAAAAATTGTATAGATCAAAAGAGCACGCAAATTTCCAAAAATGTTTGCTTTTTGAAAAAAAATTGACCAAAAATCTCGCTCTTTCGAGTAAAATTGTCGAAAAACTCTCACTTTTTTCCCAAAATTTGGGTGTCCAAAACTTGTTTTTTTTTGATTAAAATTAAAAATTGTCAAAACGTTTCACTTTTTATCAAAAATTTGCAAAATAGTCCAACTTAAGAAAAAAATTTCGAAAAAATATTTTTTTTTGCAAATAATTGCCCACCTGTCTCGAATTTTTCTAAAACTATCATAACATTATTCTTTTTAACGAAAATTTTTACTTGACTGCAAAATCGCAACCAAGTCTCGCTTTTTAGAAACTGAAATTGTAGATAGGTATAACTTTGGCGGGTTACTTTCATTTTTTTTTTCAACAACGAAAAACAAATCGAATCGGTGAAGATTGTAATTTTCCAAAATAAAATATAACGATATTTCGTGTAGCAAAATTCCAAAGATTATTTTGAATTTAATTTTATAAAAATCGGGCATCTTTCTAAGTATTTATACAAGAATTGAAAGAGTAAATTCAGAAAAATCAATAATTTTTCAAAATAAAATAAATTACGATATTTCGTGTATGTCTGAGGTGAGATTATATTGATCATACCATCAAGATTTGATGAAGAACTATTCAAAAGCATACAGCATTAGAATTTAGATCACCCAATAAGCAAAAGGCAAATGCAAAAACTCTCTTGCAATCAGCGAATAGCTGATGGCTTGTTTCCTATCAGAATATCGGAATATCCAAAATCTCGTGTTGAAGTGTATTTCTCGATGAATTCAAAAAGTCAGCAAATTGACCTATAGGTAAAGCTGAAAGAACATAAGTAAGTAGCTGCATAAAATAAGCGATTTGATTTGAACATATTCGCGGATTTTGAAACTAACCAACTGTTTCTTATGGTCCAAAACCCCTGTGATAACATTTTTAGATCTTCAAATCACTTCTAACTCCTTCAAAAGGGATAAAATTGCAATTTTGATGGAAATTTCCAACTTTGACAGTTTTCAACCAATTTTTTTCAAACTTGCAGAGATGTTAGACATCGCCAAGGATTATTCACGGAATTTTTTTGCAACTTTTTCAAAAATATCTTCTGGGTGAAACGGATTTTTAGCTTTTAAACAGCACTTTTCATTCTTTTCTTTCAGAGATGTAAGTAATAATTATGAAAAAAAAGATGCATATAATTATATTGTGTAATTATTTATCTCTCCTATAATATAGGAATGTCGGCTCAGTTTTTTTTACCCTCTCAGGTTTTCACACCCCCCTCCCAAATGTGAAAAATAAAGCCACCTAACAATAAGTCATGAATTGATTCGAAAACCATATTAACATGATTGTTTTCTGTTTTTTTTTGGAGCAGGATGCCCTTGAAATACGTCATTTTTCATAGGAGACTTTGAAAAATGTGTTATGAATTTTCTTCACAAAATTTTTAAAAAGTGTTTTGATTTAATGGATTGGACGCAGTGAGTATATTGCTGAATTCTACACATTTTGGTCTATTACATAAGCTGGTCATCTTTCACCGAAATTGTTTGCTAAACATAAGAGGGGGTAAAAAAAATAGGAAACGATGCAAGCCCAGTTCTCTATTTTTGGTACCCGGGTAAAAAAAATTGAAAACTAGTAAGTATTAATATTCGTTCTCTAATTTTTTTTGCGCCCCCCCCAATTTTCAGAATTGTACTCACTGACGACCGTTTAAAGGGGTGATATCAATTTTATTCATTTTTGGAAAAGTATTTGAATGCATGGCTTTGAACTTTTGTAAGTAATATTGTCCAAAAAACACTTGCTACAGTTAATATAGGTACCTCTACCTATATAAATGTAAACAATCGTAAAAAAAATTGAATAAATGATTCATACCTCCTCAAATTCATAAGTACAATATGACATAGGTTTGCTATGAAGGCAAACGAAACAAAAGCAAGTACTAAATTAAAGACTCAATTACATATTGTGTATGTAATGTACGTAGGTATAACATTAACACTAATGATGATGCGAAGGGCACTTCGTGCCATGATTAAAATAATTTTCGAGAAAACTTTGAATTCCAGAGGAGGAGGGGGGGTGAAAATAGGACCGTTACCCCTATATTTTTTTAGAATTTTTTATGTAGGTGGAATACCTTCAAAAATATACAAACTGATTTTTTTATGGTTTTTCTCGCTCAAATCGGTCAATTTTAGCAGAAATTTTTTTTTCTCACAACATGCTATACAAGACGTCCAACTACTCCATCAACCATAATTTGGACCGAATTTTTCAATTTTTTTCTACATATTATTTTATCAATTTTACCAAAAAAAATGATTCTCGCCATTTTGGGAACCCTCTCTAATCGCCTTCTCCGAGTCACCCGCGCACGTAAATAAACGCACGCAGTCCAAATTCAATATTCATCTATGGGCTATTACAACTTGAGAATACGAATACGTACATCATTCCAATTATTTTTTTGTACCTATATTCGATTTTTGTCAAAGTCGTTTTTTGTCAATTTGGAAAAATGCATTCATCACAGGTAAATCAAACATTTGTTTAAATTTTTGCTTCTTGTCTTCATTTGGTAAAATTTAGTGGAAATTTCGAGTTTTAAAAATCTGCTGGAGGCTGCAGAACTGCTCGAAAGTCAAAACTGCTCGAAAGCATAGGTAAGTATTTCCATTCGATTCGGCGAGTCGTATGTAAATTGGGAATACAACACAGATCAACTTTCAACGTTCCAAGTTGGTTAGGTAAACCGTAAAATGTTGATTTTTTCCCCAGTTTGGGCAAAAAACAAAAATTCATCAAGTTGAATATAGCACTTCAGACTCCCTCAAGAAATTTTATAGGATTTTTTCGTCATGTGGTATGGATTTTTCACAATAAAACAGGCTTCGATTATTTATTTAGATTATTGTTGCGTCATGCAGTGCTGCTATAGATCTTTCAAAATTCTATATTCGTTATTTTTCAAGCAGAAACTTGCCCAGTCAAAATCGTCTTTTTCGATGAAATATTGCGTATCTTTAGCTTTTCTTATCTTATCTTCATGTGACGTATCAGCTGCATACGGCATGCCTCCTTTGTATGTGGAGAATTCTTCGTATTCGTCGACTCGTCGTTAATCGAAGCGATAAGGCTGCAGGATCGAGTGCTCTCTGGTTGTCTTTGCAAATGCAATTTATTCAATTTCAGTTAGTGCTCGGTGCTCCACGTTCGTGCTCTTGGGTCGTCGAAAAATCAGAAATTTACGTTCGTTAGAAATTTATAAGTTGTTTGCGGTTGGAAAGTACATAGTCATCGGATGACATTTGAAATTTTATGTAACTGTGACCGTTTTCGTCGTGGACACGATTTCTTTTGCGCTGGCGTGTACTTGTAGTGCATTTGTGGAATTATTCGTTTCGTATTCGTGCACGGTCAGATTGAAGATCATCAAGGTGAAAAGATATTCCATAATATCCAAACGTGAGTTTTTCATAGCTAATAATTCATTTCTTTTCCATTTGCCTGAGGAGAGTGTGTAATTAGGTTCTTATTTATACCTAGTTTATCTATGTATACTTACTTAGTCATCTACTCGAGGTAAAGTCTGGCTAAGCTGGACTTTTTTCTGAAGGAGGGAGGGAATATTTTTTGATCGTATTTTGAAAAGATCTTCAGAGTGGGATTTACTCTAATTTGAAATACTTACCCCTCCTTTTTGTTTCTTAGTTGATCTTTTTGGTGGAAGAATTGAGGAAACAGTAGTGAGTGGGAAGGATGTACTTACTTGTAATTCTTCGAGTTACTTCATACTTTTGATTTTTTACACAATACGTACTTCGCGTGATTTTTGAAGCATTTGGTGATCATTTTAAAAGTGCTTCACGTTGGTACATACTCGTACTACGTAGGTTTTTTCTGTAGGATTTCGCTCTGCGATTTTACATCATCATCTTCAAATCATTTTCAACTGGTTTTATGAAATTTCAAAAAAATTTCAAAACTTTTCTAAATCTTTGTTCAGTTATGCGAATCATTTACCGTTTTGTAGGTAGGTAATTTGACTCGTAATGACTGATATGCCATTTTGATGAAACTTCATTCAATTTTGATGATGTTTGATTATTTTTGATTATTATAAATTTAAGTAGGTCTAGGTACCTATCTACCTAAGATGCATCGACCTGAGAAGTTTTTGCTAGATTCTGCTCAAATTGAGTAATAATTTATCTACAAATACTTTATGTAAATGTGGTAATTAGTTGTTTTTCGTGACATTGTGGGTAGATAGACACCTTGAACTGTATTTTTTGTCAACTAATCAATTTCACTGAAATGTTTTCAATTTTTGTAAAGTTTCAGTGAGTTTTATTTTTTATGTGATTTTTTTGGTGATATTCGATCATTTTTTTCTTATTGTAGGTAGGTATTATTGCGAAATTCAGTTCAAATTTTCCAATACTACATCAGCTAGTTTTTATTTTCAATCGTTTTCATAGAATTTTAATAAATCCTGTGGCAATTTTCTTTAAACTTTGCTTCATTTTGCTGGAATTTCGTCACTTTTTTGTTTTTTTGAGGATTTCCGTACTGATCGAACGATTTTTATGATTCATTCGTACCTACGTGACGGAAATTTTCTTGGAATTTTACCACTCTCGTTACTCCTACAGATTGGCCTCAAATTGAAAAAAATAATCATCAGTTACGCATAAATTCATTCTGATTTTATTGAATTTTTTTCTAGAGTTTGAAAAGTGACGTGGTTTGAGGTGAGGCGAGGTGACGAGTACCTATTGTGTATCCGATATTATAAAAATTCATCTTACCATGCATTTTTTCTATTAAAAAGTAGGTAAAGCATAATCGGGTTCGCCATTGTTTTTCGGGCAAAGTTGTAGAATTATCATTCGTTTTGTATTAAAATCCAGAGACGTTTCGATTTTTGAGAGCAAATTGAAGGCATATAGACGAGGTACAAATCGTTTCAAAAATATCAAATTTACCAAATTTTTTGTTGAATTTTTTTTTGCTTTCTGTAAAATACAGAATTTTAAGAACCACTGTGTGCCATATCTAGCTTTATACGCGATTGTTTCCTCACAATGGCACATTCGTTCCAGCTTCAGACACATGATTTTAGTATGGTCTCTTTGATATCAACTTACACTTATCGTTAGGGGAAAAAAATCGAGAATTTTATTTGAATCGCATGACAAAAACGCTCCAGTGTACTTAGATTCGAGCTAACGTCAACATACGCTCTAAGATTTCTACACAGCACTCCATTTCTTTCTTTATTTTTGTAGTCTATTAATTATTGCTGAGTTACATCGTAGACTAGGTTTTTCTTTCTACTCATGTCCACCAAAAAAATTTGGTATCAACTTTATCCCTCTCAAATTACCTACTTTGTTTTAATTTTTTACATATTATCGCAAATCACGATTTGAAAATTACTACGAATTCGAGTCGTATCAGAATAATCACATATAAAAGTACGCACGACTTTTTATTTTAAAAGTATTGAAATCCTTGTACGTGTAGGATTTGTAATGCATAGTGTTCATCACTTTTTGCACCTTTACCTTGGTCGTATAGAGCATCAGGTCAAATGGATGAAATATGTAAAATGCTCGTGAACAAACCATTATAAGATATTGAATGCGTATGAAACCATCGGGAAACCTAGTACCAGTCACTGGTGCCTTAAATAAACAGAAATAATCAATTTCACGTTCACTTTTTTGAATACGATACAGTAGGCCTTGCTGCGTGTACAACGACGAATCCACGTTGTTTTGAAAGTACACATATGTGTGGATGCAGCTTTGGATACCTGTTTCAGAACATTAAGATAAGTTGCCTGTAATATGAATTATCAGTCAATTGAATTGATATTAGGATTAATCTTGTTTGTGAGATTATAACCTACCTTCAAGGCAACTTTTTGAAATGACATACTTCGATTTACATACTTCGATTTGCATGAAATCGAAGTAGATCGAAAAATCATGTCCAAAAATCTCTATAACCAAAATTTTTGGTAAAAAGTTTGTTTTTGGATTTTTTTTTACAGATTTTTCAAAATTCAAGAAATTTGAGAAACTGCCACGAAGACAATCTTTCAAATTTTTCATGAAGTAATTTTTTTTTTGACAAACCGAACATACTATGCATACCTACATAAACGGATACTCCATTTAAATCTTTCCAACTCGACAATTATACCAGTTTTTAAGCAGTCTGGATGCCTGGAGCCTACAGCGAGTATTTATTTTTTTCTCCTCTTTCAAAATTTCACTCTGGAAGAACCTGAAATGAACTTCAGCATCCGTAATTTTGGTCAAACTATGAAACACGAGGTTTGTCATTCAAAAGTGAATTTTTGATTGACCTGCGATTTCACAGAAACTTCCTTAAACGATCGAGGGGGCCCAATAAGCATAAACTAAAATTACAGATTCTGAAGTTCATTGTAGACCATTCCAGAATAATTTTGAATTTCTGAAAGAAGTTAAAAACACGTTGTTTGCTCCACAAATCGGAGGTTGAAATGAAGAGTTCATTTTTTAAGCCTCTTTCTTACCTACAAAAAATATGAATGTACTCCTTACTTACTTATCCATAAAAAATCTATTTCATAAAAAATTTGAAAAATCACCGTGCTAGCTTTTTAAATAATCTTTAATTTTTGAAAATTCATTAAAATCTGAAAATGAACTTGAACGTCGAAAATTTCGGTAATTGGGGTTTTGGAACATGCTCTTTCGATTTTGCATGGTTTTATTCAAATCGGAGTGTGTTGGTTCAAAAGGTTTCCTTGTGAGTAGGTCTAGGTATCTATATTCGAAAATTAAAAATTAAAACAAACCTTGTCCCTTACCTACTATGTCATATAGAAGGGAAATACAGGTCTCCAAAATCTGGTTTCTGGCACAACTTTTTACTTGAAGCGACCATAAAAGATCATTTTGCAATAAATAGTCCATTTCATAAATCGAAGACGTTGAGTCGATGCTGCGCTATCTATGATTAGGTATTCCATATTTTGCCAGGTTGGAATTTTTCACCTCCCACCCCATAAAGTTGTTGCCTCGGATGAGAAAATAATACTACGTGATGGGAGCCCCTCAAGTTTTGAAAAGAATTTCAAAAAATTCAATTTATTCAGAAATTAACTTTTTCTACATCAGAGTTTTCTAAATGAGCTCATTTTCTGAGCCAAACTTCCTCCAATCCTTCCAGCAATGTTTGCAGTTGAAAAAAATCAAGAAGAATGGAATAAATTGAAATCGGTGTAAGTATATAATTTTTAAAAATTTTCAATTTCTTCGTCAGAATTATTCTACTGATTAATCTCCTTTTTCAAGGAAAAATATTCTCCTTACCCTCAAATAATTTTGGGTACTTTTTTATGGAGTCTTCCACAATTGAAAAAAAAAAATGAAAAAAAGTAGGTATGAAAAAGTTCAAATCTCCTCTTAAACGTTGATGGAAATTTTTTATTTCTGAGCAGAATTTCTCCAAAATCCCATTTTCAATATAAACCCCTCCCTTGGTCTTTCGAAGTTGGAAGAAAATTTAAAATACCAGTCTGTAAAATTGTGTCTTGAATTTTCAATTTGTAATCAAAGCTTCTCTAAATAACCCCCTTTTAGCAATTTTGAACCTCTTATATTAAACAGAAGTCTCCAAGTTGCAAAAAAATTATCTGATGAAACCATTTTTTCAAAATTTCAATCTCCTTCCCCGCCCCCTCCCGCCACTAGGTTGACTTTCCAGTGTGACTTGATTTTATTGAAATTTCAAGAGACTTGTTTTTTTCATAACGACCAATTGGTAGCAAAAAAAAAACGCGAACAAATGAGATGATTTTACCCAAATATGAACTAAAGTTTTCCTGATTTTTGTAAAAACATTTTCAAATAGAGGTACATCATATACCTATGTATTTTAGAACTTGAATGTCAATTCCATCCGAATGCTTGACCACTTGCTTCTTGGACCACCTGTGTATTTTTTTACGATTTTTTGCCCCTGAACAACTACACTGGGCAATATTTGCTGCATTATATTTCTTCTCATTAGTCATTAGGTATACATCATGAAAAAATCGTGAAAAAGATCAACTCCATCATCATCCTTTTCCTCTTATACCAACCTGGTGACATTACTTCAAAATACTCGTATTCTTGCAACCATAACGTTCCCCCCTCTTCAAGCCTTCCATGAACATTTCTTACACCAAAATGAGAGTAATTTCGCTGAAAAGAAACCTAGCCCCAATAACAACCGCCTTGAGAAGTGAAAACGGATAACCATAATGTAATGGATAGCATAAGTATATCGCACACCAAAAGTAGGCAGGTAGGCTATACTAGAATTTACCGCGATATATGTGTACTTACATACTACAGTATGCTCTTTTCTAACGCTCTCCAAGTGGCATTTATTTTTTGTAATGCGAGAAAAATGAGAGAGAATTTTTCATACTACATATAGCCAAAGCCATATTGCTAGCTGTGCCAGTGTGCCAGCGAGTCAGCCAGCCAGCTATCGTACACATATGCAGTAAAACACACTGAATATATACATGCTTTTGCACTAATGAAACAATATTCGTGTAAATACAACACCGTCGTCGGTGAATTATTCGTTCGTTGTAAATTTTATTCCGTAGTATAATACTCTTGCAATTGCGCCAGAGATGTAGCTGTCTGATGGGATGGTCCAAGTGGTGCGGGGCCATAAGTAAACAACTGCTGTTACAGCATCAGTCGAGCTTCATTTAATTTATATTCGTCCGGGATATTTAACATCGATGTCTTATTAAAAAAAAAAAAGCTCCAGCTTCGGGATCGCGAACCAACCAACGCGAGATTGAATATAATTAGGGCGAATTTTAATAATCTATTTTACGTATTTCTTTGAAGTCGACCGAGAGTTGCGGACGGTGTTTCGGTATATTCGAGTATATGTGCCCGCGTCTAGAAAAAGAGTACTAAGGGTAATTTTTTCAACATTTTTTTTATTTTTGATTTTTATGTAAAATTTCGTCAAAATTCGAATGAGACCGGTCCCAGACCCGTAGAGTGCTTTTTAAGCGCGCTACACGCGTTTTAAGTGAGTAAAGTCGAAAAATAAATTTAAAAAAAAATGGAATTTTAGGGTTTTGATCAAATTTTATTTTTCTTTCAGGGTAACTTGGGTGAAATTTTTTTTTTTTTGATTCTTATGTAAAATTTCATGAAAATTCGAATGAGACCAGTTCATTTTTCATTTTCAATTGAAATCATTTTTAATAATTATTAGTTTGCACAAAAATTCATTATTCATTGTTCAAAAGCAAAAAAAAAATGATTAAATTAGATTTTCTATAAAAATTCAACTCGTAAAAATAAAAATTGCAAAAAAAAATGTTGAAAAAATTTTGTGCCCGAGGCGGGACTCGATCTCGGTACCTTTCGCTCCGCGAGCGGGTGCCTTAACCAAGCGGCTAGCGCTACTGCAAGGCAACATGTGTTTTTCAACAATATACATATTGCTAAACAGTGTCAAAAACTACATTACCACGCGAAGTTTCACGTTTTTACACTCAAATTACGTGAAAATACAAACGTAAACTTTAAACCGCTCTCCTGTAAAATTTACGTTTTTACCCTTAGTACCCTTTTACTAGACGTGGGCACATATAAGTATTTATTTGCGGAGATTTTATGGTAAATATTCAGCAGCTATGCGCGAGCAAAATATGCGTTATTTTATTCGATAATGCGATTCGAAAATATTATGTACTATATTTATACCACGCGGTACATTTGTTATGGTCGTAACATCCCCCCTCCCCCTTCTGCCACCATTTCATTCATCCCTCAACATTCAAACCATAGTATGGTATAAGTAAAAATGGCAAAATGCTGTAAAAACATTAATATCGTAATTGTTACGATTTTGAGCGTTCGGCTTTCGGTTTATTTCTGCTGAAAATTTAAAATAAAACGATTAACTATTCAAAAGGCTCTTTATAAGACTATACTATGCGAAGTAATCACGAAACCCGATATGAATTATTAACTTTTTGTTGCTTTCTCGTACTTAACCTACTGGAGAATTTCTTAATCTGTAATTCTATTTACAAACAATAGCAAGTTGTTGTTGTGTTGTTGTCGTGTTTTCTGCTGTGCGTAAGTTTGGTATAAGCAAAGTAGGTACATCTCGACCTTAATTTTTGAGCTGATTTAACATACGTGTATGTAATACGAGGTAGATGTATCAGTGTATTCGTGTTGGTTAATAATCGTGGATGTGTATTGTATACTGGTATAGGTATAATATACCTACAACAGGCATTTCTTTAAAAACTATACCTATGCCATTAATTATAAACAGTTGCTCGTAAAGTACATATAATTTAATCCCATTTTACGCCATTTTCAAACAAGAATTATTATCTAGCTAAATATTAAAAGCTCTTGTTTTCAAATAAATTACACGGCTGGAACGTATTATAGGTATATAACCTAAACAAATATCCTAATTAAATATTAAATTAGGTTCTTATTTTGGTACCTATGGTTTGAGGGGAAAAATGTTCCTTTGTGTATTCACGATTCGCAGAATGGGTGCGATGGGCTGTGAGGAGGGAAGGGAGAAGATTGGGAATTTTTTTGGTGCCCGACCCGAAGGTCATTCGATTATGAATATTGAGTTGACCATTTTTTACGTCAGTTGTGACTTGTGAGCATAGTTGTGAGGGTGCATAACGAAACATATTCGGCCTCGGTAGATCGACTGGTTTTTGGAAGACCAGAAAACAAAGTTGCTTACCATAGAAAGGCTCACTTGAATTTTCTAATTTAACACGATTCTGAGCTGGCTGTTTAGTAGGATAGCAATCAGTCATATACCATAGGTAATCATTCAAAACTATATCAAAACTTTATTGATCAAATCAGACTGGTCAATAAACAATTCTTTCCTTTCTCCATCATAAGATGAACGCATAAATATGTACAGTGAAATCGTCCTTATCAAACTATGACGTATTTTCATACCCCTTCAATGTTTCCATGGGAAATATACAGCAAAAAATGAAATGAAATATACATACATACATACATAGACAATAAAATGATATACAACATAGCCTGCACATAAGTAACGAATCCTTTAAAAACCTTGGAAGTCTCATCTTTTGAATGAATAGGATAGCTCACTGAAATAAACATGAGAAAATGTTTAGTCTTTTAGTTTTCCGCATATACCGGACGAACTTTACGTCCTAGCGAAAATCTGATGACAGTGATCTGAAAGAGAATTAAATTCTCTACAAGTTCATAGTTGTGGAATTTTCGTTGGACGCTCAGTTTCAAAATCGTACGTCTTTGAAGTTGGAGTAACAAAACGTTGGTCTTTGAAGTTGGCTTAACGAAAAAATGCAGCAACTTTTTCAACTTTTTGTCACTCCAACTTCAAAGAAGTACAATTATCAAACTGAGAGTCCTACGAAAATTTCATGTACACGAAATTGTAGAGAATTTAATTCTCTTTCAGATTATTGTCATCAGATTTTTACAATGATGTTCGGTTCGTCTGGTATACGCGGAAAACTAGAAGGCCAAAAATTTTCTAATGTTAATTTCAGTGAACTTTTGTGAGCTTCTTATAGATAGGTATTATATTTAAAGCTTTATTTTGATGAATTTTAACCGCTGGGGGGTCCATTTCGAGCAGCTACAAATGCAACCTTGAAATCTTTGAGAAAACAGACTTTCATGTAAAATTATCTTACAATTAATACATTTTCTATATCTGAATGAGTGAATGAGAAAAGTTACTATATCTGACATTCATTTTTTCATCTTTGCATTCGATGGATGGATAGATTTATCAACAACGACTTATTTTATATTTGAAATTCAATCTGACCCCAAACCTCAAAATGACCTGCAAAGGGGAGGTACGAAAAATTTGAAAATTTTCAAAAATACAGTATGGCTACCGGAATCTGAGTTTTCAGGGACGCAGAATTAATTTCTGAAGGCCATTCGACCCAAAATGTAATCTGCATCCTCAAAAACCTATAATTATTCACCTGCACGTAAAAACTGATGAAGTGGGTGAACAGTAATTTTAGCAATCTGTTATTTAACTTTCGTCTCGGCTAAGTTGACTTGAAATGAGCTTTCTATTCAGCTGTTTTGGCGAAGGGTATGCGGCGCAATGGATATTCTACGTTTTACGAGTTTCAATAAGATTAGGTACCGTGAAAAAGCTGCCTTCTAGGGGAGCAAAAAATAGGTTCAAGAGGTTTCAATTTTTCAAAAAATGGTAAACATTAATTTTTTCAAAAATGATAAAAATCACCTGGAACATCTCAACATTTTTTTTAGCTTTTCCCTCCTTAATTTAGACCAGAAATGACCATTGATGTGGTAAAAATCATTGTTTCGGAATTTTTTTTTTCAATTTTGAGCTGTAGACAGTCTATTGAAGTACCTACCTTCTTTTTTTTTCTACAGCTGCATGATTATGTTTCACGAAAATTCCAAAAACACGGATTTTTCTAATGAAGTCATTATTTCTGGTCGAAATAATGAAGAAAAAAGATTCCAAAATTTCATTTGAACCATTTTGCTGATGAATTTTCATCATTTTTGAACTTATTGGTTTTTGTCATTGTTAGAAAAAATTATAGATGGTTTTTGTCATTGTTAGAAAAAATTATAGATAGGCTCTTGCGCAATCGGAACGATATTTTTTTAATTTTAATCTGCTCTTCGAGATGAGGCAACTTTTCTGCGATATTGGAACTCTTAACTCACCCTACTCTAACTACATAATTATGCGAAACAGTGCATGGAAACTCTACTGCCTACCAGCGGCGGGCCTATGATGTTTCTTTATTTTGTTTTAAAAGTTGCGGTACCGGTTGAAGTATTCAATTCGCCATCTTTCATGATTGTGTCATGTCGATTCGGAATGCTCTTCGAGTGTTTTCTCAATTTTTTTCCAATTTATTGAGGACTTTTCTCGTTGAAAAAAAGTGTACAAAAAATCAATCAAGATGAGTAGAATAATTCAGGTGGAAAACTTTTTTTTTTTTAATTCGCAAAATGATCGAGTTTGTTTTTGAAAATAGAAGATATGTGGCTGTATTTCTATTCTTCAACTACATTATCTTAAACGAAATTCTCGATTATTAGATCTTAAAAAAGTGATAAAATTAAATACGTCTAAATCTACTTCAAAATTAACATCATTTTGGTTTTTTGCTCGAAGCGCGAAAAAACTTAATGGAAATTGCTTTTTCATCCACATTCAAATTAGGTATTGTTTTTGTGTGACAAAAATTTTCAAAAATTGACCAGTAATGTAATCAATTTTTCCGGTCATCAAGGTGATCGATTTATATGATAAGTATTCGTTTTTTTCTTGTTTGGAAAAAATCGACAAAAATTGTCTCCTCCTCCTCTTTCTCCCCCCCCCCACCTCAGAAAAATCTATTCTTTCAATCGATTAATTTTCGATTTAGATCATAAGGATTGATCCGTTTTTTTCAAATACATATGATTGAAAGGTTTACCAAATAACTATTACTGTTGATCATCATTGGTCTTATCTACAATAATGATATGAAAGTTGGTTTTTT
Organism: Planococcus citri; assembly: GCF_950023065.1. Classification (NCBI taxonomy): domain Eukaryota; kingdom Metazoa; phylum Arthropoda; class Insecta; order Hemiptera; family Pseudococcidae; genus Planococcus; species Planococcus citri. Next base: position 54,052,874 of record NC_088678.1, on the reverse strand, counting down.
GGTCCGCGCAAAAGCCAATTAAAATCAATCAACGGTCGAAGTTTTGATGATGTCATCGTTCAATGATGTACCTAATATTTTTTAGATTGTTAAAATAATATTGAAATTGCCATTGTAATGTATGTATTATTTCTAGGGAAAAGTTTGAATCATGAATACTTACTTAGCCTATATTTTTTGCTTGAAACTTGATGATAGAACTTCAAATGTCATCGAGGGATTTCTGGATGATTTTTTTTTCAAGTTTTTGAAAGTTTGGTAGAATGTCTGGTATAATTTCATGAACTGAACGGTGTTTTTCCAAATTTTCAAAAATCTGAAAAATGTCAGAAAGTAAATTTTGAAATTTATTCATCGTTTTAAGATACTTAATCAGGAGAACATTCATTCAAAATTTTTACAATTTGGGATTTTTTGAATTCAATTTTACTGTAGGATTCACCTGCAATTCGGACATCTTTCTTTTGTAGAACTACAAGGGGCGAGGCCCAATTACTCGATGATGGGGAACAGCTACCATTTTCTACCATCTTATCAAACTGCTGTCACACCTCAGCCTCAATATCTGGTCGCAAACGTCGCACCCTTTCTTGTACAGGAGGGGGCCATTGGTGTAGATATAATGCGCTACATCGTGATGAGGTTTTCGTGATATTTTGGTCTTCTCTTGACCTTGATAGTTTTAAAAGTACCTAGGTATTTTTTTTTCAAATTTAATTTGAATAAAAGTCAGGCATCTTTCTATCAAAAAATCGAATTGAATAATCCATCTTCAAATTGATGATGTTAAATACGTCATCAAGAGTTGTTTGCAGAAAGACTGAAAGCTGGTAATGCATTAAAGCCATCAAGAAAAGAAAAGCTAATGCAAAAACTCTATTGCAATCAGTGAATAACTGATAGATGCGAAAATTGTTTGAATAAAAATCGAGTATGCTTCCTGAAATGCTGAAGAATTCGGTTAAATTCAAATTGGTTTCGGTACTTTTGCTTTACTTTAAGTAATTATACTTTTATTCTGACCATTTTATTACTTTCGTTCGAAACTCGAGTAAAGCTCGATGTAGGCACCTCTACCTATCTGTACGAGTATATGTGAGAATGTGTAACGTAGACGTATTTATATAAGTACTTTCAGATCCCGTATATATAACTGAAAATGGTTTTCGTTATTAAGTTCCATGTTGAGTAATGTTTCTGCTTTCTTTGGCGTATTTGCCGGGTGCATGATGATTGATCGCATTGTGACGGTAATCTTGGCTAATATTTCAAATGTGCTTGAATGTGGGTAATGCCTGCTTTGCCCGTTGTAACACGAGTGAGGGTTGTTTTTAAATTTGCGGATTACTCGAAATTTAAATTAAGGTGTTATTCGTCTTGGGTGATTATTGCGTAGTTTTTCACAACATCCACTCTACGTACCTATATAAGTAGCTACAGCTCTACTCCTACATTCTACTGCTGCTTCGTCTATAAGTTTTTACTTTTTTTTCCACTTTCGAAAAACACACGAATTCATTCGTTGATCGATTGTCGTAATTTTACAAGAGGAGAGAGTTATAAAAAAAATGATACTTTTTTTTGACGTGCGATTTATCTGCATCTCGAGTCGAGAAAAAGATGTAATCGAGTTTATGAAAGAATTTCGATAAATGTAGTTTGCAAAAGTGTCTGAATTTGGCTAACTAGCGCGGCAGACTCGAGAATAAAATTCTATGCCGATGCGCTGTCGACATTTTTAGCGGTAAAAATGTTCGCATCATTTTCGAATCTACGAATATCTAGAGTTAGTTTTCAAAATTTCGATTCTTTTGCCCCAATTTCGCTGAAATATTTTGAAAATATCACCCAGCAAATCACAGAACATAAATCGCTCATCCGTTTCAAAATCATCTAACCCAGAGAAAATAAAACACAAATATTCAGTCATTTTATAAATCTACCACTATATTCGGTAGTAGATAATTTTTTACGTTTTCTAATAAGGCCACGGAGTTTGCTTCATTCAACATTAAATCTTCTTTGCTTCTTTTCTCGCAAAACATAATTTTAATTTCGCTTCAAGGGTATTTCCCCCTTTTCTTCTGTTTGTCTACATAAATTATTTCGTAAAAACCCATCATTTCCTCGGAATATTTTTCGTGGAAAATTAACTAAATTACTTTCCTTTTTAGGTTAAAACCGAGACATTTTTTGTTCCATCCATTTAGGCTATAAAGGAGAAAAATTTGTCATTTTTCTTCTCCCTCGTTGCTCTTTCTCTCCTTGTGGGATCGTTGTGTAAGCTCGACGCATCGACTTTATGAGTCACTTTATTATAGTATATGTAAGCTTATTTCATTTTATAATGTTATTTTCGTATACTTTGTACTTAGCTACCCCGAGTTGAATCGATATAGTGCTATAGATGAATAAAAACAATCTTAACAAAAATATCAATTTTATATCCGTTCATTGACATACTTATACTTACATAGAAAAAAGAGAGAATATTCAATTGGCAGTGGGTGTTTTTGTAAAGAATTTTTTTTGTTTTTTTGCATACTTACAAGGAGGTAAATGATCTCGAAATTTATACTTAGCCATTTTTTTTCTATTCGTATCTTTTCTATTGAAATATTTTTTATTACCCCATTATTACTTCGATTATTCACGATATTTCTCGGTAATTTCCTCCTACTGTGTTTTCTCCTTTACTTTGTCACACATTAAGATACGAACGAACGAAATAATAGGTAGGAGAAATTACAGCAACGTTACGTAAATGTAACCTGATGGCGAAACAAAATGCAAAATGCCAACGTAAACAACAAGCCAGACAGCATTCGAGTTAGACATAAGACATTAAAAAATAATTTCCCACTTATCTGAGTTGAAAATCCGAGCATTATTCTAACGAAACGCGCGTGACGTTGGCAAAAATTTATTCATTGGTTTTCAAAACACAATCGTCGTTTTGTTTTGCGTTTGTGGAAAACGACTAGGTATTTTGTAAATTTAATATTTGAAAAATCTGCTGCGCCTTGGTTGACAGCTGACCCAAGTAATTACCTTATGTGCTATACGTGTCTTTTGTTGCCTTTTGCTATACCTACATGTACGATGACATGAAAGTACCTTTCTCATTTTACAGATTAAAAAAATATTTTCATGGAAATGTGTGACCTGAAATGTTCGTTCGTTTGGTTTGTTTTGAAAATTCATCAGAATTAATGCGAACATTTTTTCAGGTGATTTATTATGTATTAGGTGACGTGACATGGAAACTGAAGGTATAATAGGCACTTACAATCGTCGAGGAAAATTTAATTAGAATACATTATATGAAAAGTATTTTTTACCGGATTTGGAATAGGTTTTCGTATGAAACACCTAAATATTCATTTTTTTAAAGCTGTATGTGCAAAGTCATACATATACCTACCTATATTGAATTCCTTTTGGAAATTTCTTTAAAAAATGAAGAAAAAAATACTCTAACCAAACGAATAAAAAGAAAATGGAAAACTTTCAAATCAAATGCGTTTCAAAGTGAACGTCGAAACTTTAACCAACTTTGGCCTTCACGATAAAAAGCAGGAAACGGAAAAACATAATAAAATTACGCCACGCTTATTTTATTCCTTTATTTATTAAATTCAAAACGTTAGAACGTGTAAACAATTACTCTAATTACCAGTTTTTCTTTGTATTTTACGTACTTAATGGAAGCTTCAAAAAAGTTTTAAAACGTTCGCTTCATTCGCCTTATATTGTGACAACACTTTACTGTAATTTCAGATGCAATTAAACAAAATAAAACAACTATCTCGAGAGAATAGCTAAATCCGCCACATTTAAAATTTACATTAAGTGAGTAGATGCACTTGATAATGTGTTTTTTTGCGTCCTCCTACTCGCCCTTGTCCTTGTCATTCAGTTACTGAAATCCAGACTGTGGTGGATGTGAGCTTAACCCTTTATGTAGTTTCGAAACTTGGACATTGGACGAAAACGATGATGTTTCGTTTTCGAAATTTACAAAAACTGTTGTTGTGATGTATTTTTTCGGCAAAATAATAAGGGATATGCGACAAGCAGGTCTAGTTAAATTGCAAAAAATGAGCTGCGTTTTGAATTCGAGTGATGTGGAGTAGAAGATGGCGAAAATATGAAAAGTCTTGTAGGTCTTGCCAAATAAGAAAGAGGGCTTCAATGGTGATCTGATCTTGAAAATGTAAAATATAAATGACGAGGAAATCTCTTGAAATGCCCACTTCCAATTTGAACAGGATCGCAAATTTTTAAAAAATATTTCTGAAACTACCAAAACTAAAATTTTTTCTGCCCAAATCATTTTTTGATTTTTGGTGAATTTTTAAAAATCCGAAATTAAGAGAATATTTATTTGGCAAAAATAACGGTGAAAATGACCTCTTGAAGTAATATCAATTTTCTCCCTCCCTACCCCGCTTAGTTTCACTATTTCAAGCCATTTAAGAGCTTTTAGAGAAACTTTTTAATTTCCCAGAATTTTTAAATTTTTTCTGAAGGTGTGGAAACTAACTGTTAGCAGTCTGAAATCCTCTTGTGGCGTATTCTCGATTTGCTTTACGAGTTTATCTACATTTTTGCCGATTTCCAGACACTGCAGACACCTTGAGTGTGATTTTTTGACCCGTATTATTCAAATAGTGAGGGAACTGTGGGCAGCTGAACAAGCTCGACAAATAAAACCTCCTCAATGCCGACTTTGATAGGAGGTTCTGGAAACACTCTTTACAGTTTTCCTCTAGCAGGCCTCATTAATCCCAAACATGGGTGCCATGATAGGGAACAGGTCGGAGTCGAGTCGGTGCATTCCATCTTTTCGTCGAAATTTGGAATCTTTTTCGATCTCACTTTCCTCGACTGGGTGGTCTCGACGGTCTCTATTTTCACGGTTGTGGTTTCGGCTTCGATCGTTAAGGGGATATTCTCAATACACCAAATTTTCTCATAGCATAACCAAAATGCCTTAATTTTACATTGGTCTTATGGGACGGAATAGCACAAACTTCAATGTTATAATTTAGAGCCGCGGATGCATGGAATGGGCTCAAATTTGAAATACATGTTTTTCAAGACATTTTGAACAATCCTGTGCATGCATTTGTCAATACGTTGAATAGTTTTTCAATAAATACAGTTTCAAGAAATGTTGGATTTTTCTCAAAAAGTCCAACATTCCATTAAATCGTATTTTTTCGAAAACTACTCAACGTATTGACAAATGCATGCACAGGATTGTTCTAGTGGTCTTGAAAAACATGTATTTCAAATTTGAGCCCATTCCATGCACAAATGGCTCTGAATTATGTGTTTGAAGTCTGGCAGGCGGACAGATATACTACCATGTATTGAGAATATCCCCTTAAGTCAACTGAGTCTTCCGGCGTGGTGAGGTCAACGCTACCAAGAAGCGTCGGTTCGGGAACTTTCTTCGTTGAATCGGTTTTAGCGGCGGCACCCTCAATACCTTCGAGAATTTTCTCCAAGTCGTCGGTCTCACCTTTTGCCGGTTCAGCGTGGTCGATTTGTTGTTCGAGGAGCGCAAGTTTCATCTCGTTGATGTTCTTTTCGAGTTGGATGACAGCTAGGCGGTGATTTTCCTGTTCTTCGATGAGCTCAGCGTTTTTTCGACGCAACTCTGCTATCTCGTCGTCGAATCGGCGTCTCTCGAACTGCACTGTGAAATCCGAAAAATTCAATAATTTTTTGTTGGTTGGAAAATTTTTGAAATTTGCCCGAATGGCTGTTTCTTGTCTGAAAGCACCAACTACCCTGAATCCGGATTTCACTATGTATCTCAAGCTATTTCCAAGCTAAACCATTACGATTATTAATTTTTCAAGAATTTTTAAATTCCTTCATCAGGTGTAGACATTTATTTGGGCATCTCAAACTCGAGTTTGGCTCCGCAGGCTGTGTTCAGCTTTTCTGGAACATGATTTTTTCTTACCTGTGATCATCCTTGTGTAGGGCCTGGGCATCGTGCTGATCTGAAATAAATAAATATGTTTACTTACCTACTTACGCAATAAGTCAAATATTTGATGTACATACTTAGATGGCCCGTTCCTTATTGTCAGCTTGAACTTTTGTGTTTCATTAAGCTGTTCTCAATTTTGTGCGATTGCTGTAGTTCATCCCTTTCTGCACATTGAAGCTGTCTTCCTGTAAGTTTTGATAATCACGGTATCACATTTTAGGGTGTGTGTTTTTGACCTCTTTTGAAGAATTGAAGGAGAAATTGAACAAAAATTTGCAGAAAGATCTAAAAAAAAAACCGCAGGAAAAATTTTGTATCCCTGGCTTGAACCCATCACTTTTCTACTAAGGTTTAAAGGTTTAAAATTTACCATTGGAAGTCAAAAAAAAAAAAAAAATGGGACGATTGATTGAATGATCATATTATTATGTTCACTTTGAAGTGAGAACACCCTTTTTTGAAAAGTTTTCGCTTTTTTTAAAGGTAATTTCACACAACTTTTTAATTTGTCCCAAATTGTACCTATCATTTTTGTAAGCCATGTAAAATCTCTGGAAAAGTGAAACAACAAATTCAAAAACGCTTTTCTTACTTTCAAGTGGATATTATTACGATCAATTATCACTATAAACACTGCACCTGGGCCCTCTGGGAAGACATCGAACTGCAGGCAACGGGGAAAAAGGACGGTAGTAATATTTTGTGTCATGCCAATGCTCTTGGCTGTGCTGTACTTTGCGTGGTACTTCGTTCAACAATTCGACATCAGCACAGCCAAGAGCACCCAGCGGTTGAATTTGGCATGACACACGTAATTTAGCCAATATGGCGGCTAGTTCGATGTCTTCCCCTAGGTCTTGGTCCAGTGTTTATCTATAATTATCACCAATTATTTTTCGATTTTCAACGTGAAATTTAAAATTTGAACCCCAGTAGAAAATTGATAGTTTATCTAAGTTATGGATCTAAAATTTTTCATGCAGTTTTTCAAAGTCTCCGCAATTTTTGGTCGAATCTCTCGCTTATTTTCAAAAAAAAACTCGATGACGGTCCGCTCTGTTCCATTGATACCAATTAGGTATTTTTTTCTGAGGAAAAATGAAATCGAAATCACTTACCTACTTGCTTTATAATTCTAGAAAATTGAGTTCTGCTGCGTATTTCGATATTTGGTGTTGAATTGTTGTGTCATGGCAGACCATGGCATTGCGAACTGGATTTGCATAAAACTACGGATAATAATTGCTTACAGATAGGTGCATAAGGATGACATTGATTTATCATCAACATCTGTAATTCACTGTAATGTCACCATCCCAGCAGATACTCGTACCTAGTTCCCTTTGGTGTCTTGACCTGCTCCATATATTGTTTCATTCGATTATGAGGATAGTCTGATAGAAGGTTCTGATATTTGATTTCCATGTAGAGTTGTGTAATGGAACTTCATGCACATTGGGACTATTTTTTAGTCTCGTCTCATTTGAACTTCTCCGCCATGTTGAATGTGTGGATTATCACACTAGGATCACAAAATTATTCTTGGTAAAAACGAAAACCCATGGTAACTTGGTTCGCATAAAACTAGGTATCAATGTTATTGTTTACAAAATACGTACCTAGGTATCCATGTATTTAGTTGGCCATTCATGATCCTGAAAGCTTTCTGGTGAAAGTGAGAACCAACTTCGAAAAAACCTGAAAATGAGAAGCAAATGCCGATTTCACATTGTTCTAATGTGTTAGGGTTTTGAAGATTGATTTACTGATCACATTTTTTTTACTGCTTGTAAAACTTTCAAAAAATTACTCCTAGGTGGATGGTGTGGGACCTAATTTTGCGGTAAATTTCTTCATTAAATTACCTCATAGCGCTGTCGGGAATTTGCTATATTCTCTCATCTGGGAGATTGAATTTTAATAACTTATCGACTTGAGATGAGTGATTGTTTTCCTACTGTAAGGTTGTTTACAATGTTGCTTAAATTTAGATCATCGACATCCAGCAGTTTGTCTTCGACGAGTGTAATGTGCAACATAATATGGATCAATTAAGAGTGTGGAAACAGTAGATTTGGTGTTTTGTGGAAAAATTTGTATCATTTTTGTGTGGAGTATCGTGTTGATCTGTTTTATAAATACATATCTTTTCTTACTTACTAATTTACTGTTGCAAGAATCTCCTCATGGTGGGTTTACACCGCAGTCGACAACAGTGTTTCAGAAACAAATTCATGTTTACAACCAAGTTTCAGTTTTTCATTTACACCAAATGTTTCGAAACCTGTGTTTACAACGTGTTGTAAACAATGTTTCAGGTCGCCGAAATTTCCGGCGACTTGAAACAATGTTTAGAAACATTTGTGGTTAAGGGTATTGGTATGAAAGATGAACAGTAATTTAAGTGTGTTTTCCTTATATTTTTTATTGTGAGGTGTATTATTTTTCATTAAAAAGCTGAAAAATCATGTCAGGAATGCTTCTATTGCTACTTTTCTACTAAATACAGCAGCAATATCATTTTTTTGCAATGGTTACTGATAAGCATATAACGAACAAACAAAACACAATTTTTGATATATAAGTACCAGAAAGAGGTGAGTGAACAGACTGCATTGCATAGGATTTAAATCAGAAAGTAAAAATATTCAATATGAAGAGAATTAATTAATCAGAAAATCGTGAAGAGAAATGCTGATAAAAATGTTGCTGTTTTAAAATTTGGTGTAAATCAATCATGTTTCAAACATTGTTTCCTAAACATTTTGTTTTCCAACTTTGTTTTCGAAACATTGTTGTCGACTGCGATGTAAACCCACCATCAAGTCCTACGAAAATTACGTTTGCTTTTCTTGTGTATAGTTTGAACAAAAAAAGCACTCTGGTTGTCAGTGTTTTCCTTACAAGAACCTCAAATGAAAAATAATAATATGTGTGTGTTTTAAAAATTCTTCATGTGAGTAATCCCATCACCTCTTTCAAAATACTTTCTGTTTTTCCTTCTGAAGTGATTCCTAACTTGACCTAATTGTCTTGTCTTCAGAAGATTAGAGAATCGTATAGGTATTTTTATATGTAAAAATGGCGTAAAAAATACTGAAATCAATAATTCAAATGTTTTAATAAACATTGACGGATTTTTATTTGTTCTTCTTTCATTTTCGATATTCGTCGCGAGATTCTTTCAACGCGGTGGTAGATAGGTCTCATTCATACTATTATTTTTTCTGCGACATCGCCATCTCCACTCGAAAAACCAATGATTGGAGTTTTTACGCTATATTTTCTCCTCTTCCATCCATCTTCGACGTTCATCGTATCGTCGTTTGAAATGATGTCATATTGTTGTATTGTGGGTCGTTACTAGTTTCCATTCTTTCAAAGCCGATCAAAATTGGCGATTTTCTTTTTCATGAATTATTAAATAGATATATACAGTTGACGTCGAGTAGTCCGAATATTTTTTGTCCCACGGTATATAAATTGTTTGCGCGGAATAAAAATATAAAGAGATTATAAGGGAGAAAAAATAATGAAAGATTAACTCATCGTTCATTCGGTTTTGTTCTGTAGCTCGTCGTTTATCGTCATTAGAATTTCTCAAGGATGTTTAACGCCGCCGTTCTGCCATCGTCGTTAGGCCGATTTTTTCGTTTCGTTTTTTCAATTGAATTTCCATTATGAAAAATTTATGAGAGACAGATTTCACTCGCCTAAATGTCTCGTGGAAAATGTGAAAGATTGATAGGAGGGGGGGGGGTGGTCTTTCAGTTGGTTTCCAGCGCTGTCTATTGAGTTTTTACCTGGAATTGAGAAACACCACGAAGTCGTCGTGTTTATGTCTCCTCCTCCCCCCCTCCCGTAGAGTTCAAATTAAACTTATCTGTGGTATTCTGGAACTCGAATATTGCCTCTTCAAGCATTAGATATGCAATAGATTGAACAATGAATTATGCACTGAAAAAAAAAGTCCTGCTTGAATCTTTTGATTTTGCTCTCGAATCAAACTTTCTACGCGCGACGTATTTTGTTTTTTTTTCCAAATAGGTAACTTTTTGTGGTTCATGAATAAGCATGTAAGATGCAAATTTCGCACATGCACAATATTAAAAGAGTTAGCGAGTATTATATTGTGGTGAAATACTAAGGTAACTTTACTCCTTGAAATCTCGCAATGCGAAAACTTAGCTACAGTTGTGTAGTTTGAATTGCAGCACGACTCGACTGAAGGAGTCAGATTGCTGCTGGAACACACGCTATATGTAATTAGTATCATTAATATTTCCCTGTTAGAGAAGTTTCTTCTTCTTCATCAGCGACTCATTTTTTACCATTGAAATGATAAATTTTACGATATTCAATGGAAGTTTTTTCGGTCTTTTTTTTTCTGTTTTTCAAAAAAAAGTGCCAAGCTTAAGATTGAAAAATTTATTTACACGGTTTCGCCAACCTAATGGATTGTTTGTAAGCACTTAAATTAATTAAACGAGCGAAATAAATTGATGGTTTCATGGGAGAATAATTGAATTGTAATTAATAGCTCCGTGTTATAAATTTGTAGTGTAATTTGCATCTTTGGAAAATTGAAAGATTCTAGTACCTATAATTCGAACGACAGTTATATTTTTACGAAAGTTTTTCCAATACGAAGATACCCTGGCTGCGATTGCTGTCGATTGAAAATTAATAGAATTTTTATCATAGCTTATATCCGCGCGCGAAAAACACGATTATTCGATTAATAAAATAAATCGAACCGTGTATAAGAAATCAAACGAACGAATTAACTAAATTATTAGGTAGGTACGTAATAATCGAGCGAAATATTTAATTAAAAAATATAGGTACTTACGACTTGAGATTCAACTCGGGTGATTTTTTTATTTTATTCCGAAAACGATTCCTCGAGGCGATATTTTTTCCAAGTTTGATTCTTTCTTCCAACTTACGAATGCCAAACTAGTGTAATATATGCCTATGTCTACACTGCCTACAGTACAATTAGGAGTTTCTCCATGTGGTAACACTGCGTTGTCCTACTCGGAGCTGCACCCTAGACGCAGCTACGAGCGTGTGGAACGGCGTAGTTGTGTTTCGTCTGGCCAGGGAGATGCTTCTATCACGGAGAATTTATACTTGCTTTAAGGTTCGCGATAATTTATACTTGTTATAATTTATACTTGCCGAGAATAATCTATACTTGCAATCGATGTGAATTTATACTTGCTTTGTTAATTTATACTTGCTAAACGTCCGTAAGGACACTCTTTTCGGGTTAAATATACTAATTTCGTATGATGTTCGTGTATTTAATCCATTCTGTGGAATATAATTAGACACCGCCACCCTGCTGAGCTAGCCAGGTAAGTTATTTCACTTTAGTGGTATTTCATGTTTATCCCTCATGAAGTAGTTAGGTTTTACCCTACGATAGCAGGCACTAGAGCTATTATATTCTCACATTGGCGCCCAATAATTACGAAGAGTACAGGTTACCTGACATAGCCTCAGCATCTGTACTCAAATTTCTGTTCAAGTTGAAATTTCAGACCAATTGCGTTTGAAATTGAGACAAGAACAGAGATTTCCCACTGAAAAAACCATTTGCGTTTACTCCTTCGTAAGAGTAAGAATAGGAAAATTAGGTTTCAAATTTAGTTTTTCTCCAGTGTGAGTGCTAGTACCATTTGCGTATTGGCATTTATAGCAGTAAAATATTTGTATAATGACGTATAAATATTTTATTTCAACTCAATTCAGTTCAATTGCAACTTGAAACGAGTCAATTTTTGTCTTACGTAACTGTCACTTAGATTGCATCAGCCGCCTACGTGACCAGTTACACGTGGTACAGACAGCCTAGGCCTAAAACCTCCGCTCCCCCTGCCACCGCCCAAGACGCAAAATCACAATACCTATTGCGTATTGACGATTTTGGACTCAAAAAAGTTCAATTTGCAACCAAAAAGAGTCCAAAATTACCCCCAAAACTGCCACGTGGAGCACATTTGCGGCCTACGTGACAGTTACCTCGTGGTACAGATAGGTAGCGACCCCCGCTCCCCCTGTAGCCACAGTTCGCGCAAAATATTAGTATCAATCGCATATTAATATTTTCAAACCCAAAAAGTGTCTTTTTCTACTGAAAAAGAGCTTTTTCTTTCTTCAGAAACAGCCACGTGGTGCACATTTGCGGCCTACGTGACTGTTCCCTCGTGGTACAGTTAAGTGGCTCCTATCATCCCCCTGTTACCACCCAATAGGTTAAATATTAATACTATTTGCGTGTTAATATTTACGAATTCAAAAAGGTTCATTTTTGCAACCTGAAAGAGTTTGTTTTTTCTTCAAAAATAGCCACTTAGACCTATTTGCGGCCTAGGTGACTATTCCCACGTGGTGTACAGTAGGTTCGACCCCCTCGTTCCCCCTGTCACCACCCAACACGCGAATATTGGTATTATTTTCATACCAGTATTTTCGAAAATTCAATCAGGCTATTTTACAGCTTGATTTGAATTAATTTTACCATATTTTGTAACTGCCACATAGATTGCATCAGCCACCTATATGACAGCCAACACGTGGTGCCAAGTTAGTAGCCTATCACGCCACTTTCCCAATCACCACCCCAGCCCCAAAATATCAAATTCGATTGCATTTTGATATTTTCGATTTTGAAACAGCTCACTTGCAACTGTTTTCAAAATTCCAAATTTTTTCCCCCAAAAATAGCCACGTAAGCACATGTGCGGCCTACGTGACTATTACCACGTGGTGCAGATTAGCCTAAATACCCCCGCTTCCCCTGCCACCACCCAGTACAGAAAATATTGTTTCAATTGCAAATAACTATTTTCAATTTATTTTAGTTCATTTGCAACTGAAAAACGAGTAGTTTTTTGCCTATAAAAATCACCACGTAGGTATATTTGCGGCCTACGTGACCTTCAACACGTTGTGTAGAGTAGCCAATCCCCCCGCTACCCCTGTCACACCCTTGAAACGTCCGTTAAGGTAGAAAACGCGCCATTTTCGTTGCTAGGCTCGTCACACCACGTAGCAAGCAGTGAAAAAACGCGCCAACGGACAGTGGTTACCCCCCTGCCTTCACCCGATCACGGTGCGGCTCGGATCACGCCACGTTGCAAGCAGAGAAGCGCGCGCCGACCGTTATTGGCTCGGATCACGCCATTTCGTTGCTGCTGCAGCTGCGTCCTACCTTCCGACGCATTATCTAGTCGTTTCTTGCCGCGGCAGTTGTTCTCTACACCTCGTGTGCATTTTATTCTCTCGTTTTTCGCGCCTCCTTATACCAGCTAATTTGTACCAGGTATTTCTATATATTTAGTAGTTATTGCCTTTGTATGCTTTTAATTTACGTGCATATTTTCGCTCTGCTATTTATTTGCTTTTAAATTTTGTGCATTTTTCCGCTTGTTTTTCTTGTGATTATTTTCGACATGCCCGTTCAGACCAGAAATAGTACAGGTGCTAGACCTAGATTTGTCCATTGTCTCTGTGTTCTCGCTAGGCATAAGAAAACATGTCCCAATTATAGGAAAAAGCAGGAATCGGACATCGATCTACATGGCGATCAAGATGTATCCGACCCCCCTGCCCAACAGGCTGAAATTGCGCCTAATTCAAGCCCTTTCTCTTTTACGTCACTTTTCGAAAGTAGGAATAATTCCCCCATTTCTCCTCAGGAATCTGACGCGGATGGAGAGGACTCAGAGGAAGTTGATGACGACGCCTCTGATTCCAGCCACATTGCCATACCCTCTGACCCCCCTCCCCCTCCACCTAAGTCGAATGCGATTTCCCAGTCGGATGATGCGTCAGACCAGCAAATTCAGCGTCAACAAGGTCTAATTACGGACACTTCTGATCTGAAATTGCAAATCCCCGAAAACGTGGACCCAAATGATCCTCTTATTGGATTATTTAGGGACACGTGGTCAATGCACGCTCAAACGATTAAGGAAATTCGCACAGGCCAGGCTGTACATGATAAGTACATCCAAAACCTCGAACAGGATAAGGAAAAGGTTGCCAAGGTGTTAAATGACAATACCAAGGTGATCAAGTCAGTCGCCAAAAAGTTCAAACTTTTCGAACGAAAGTGTGGTGACTGGGCTGACAACCTTACCAAGACGGCTGAAGAACACGCCGCGACCTCTGCGGACGTCGCTGCGGAAGCTCGCGCATTAGCGGCGAGCACCGCAGACGAATTTCGCAGAGATAGGGAAGAACGGAATGCTAAAATGGACAGGCATGTTGCGGCTTGTCAGGTTTTAGCTACCGAACTTGCAAAAGTGAAAAAGACCCATTTTGGCGGTTCTCACGATTGCAACAATGCCGGTAGCGCATTCAAGTCTAAAACCCTGCCCATGGATGCCAACTCCCTAAAAAGTGCCGGTATTTTTTACGATGAGTCCCAGAAATTTTTCCCACACGAGTTTGTCTCTCAAATTGAACAATACTTTGAAAACACGAATATTGTCGAATCGCACAAGATTTTCGCGTTCAAAGGTGTTGTCAAAGCGAAAGACGCTCAAACCTGGAAGAATAAAGTAGAGAATGTACGTTCCTACGATATTCTTATCCAGAAATTTTTCGATTTCTACTGGGACAAAGCTCATCAAAATGCCGCACTGAAAGAATGCGAATTACGCTTCATTTCCCCCCCTGGTCCCAAAGAGATGGCTGACGAGATGATTCGTTGGGCTAACACGCTGATGAAGCGTAAGTACGCCATCGAAGATCAAATCGTCGACCTTCTCACCAGTAAGGCTCCCTTAGAGTACAAGATGTATCTTAGGAAAGAGGGCCAGTCTATCGAAGAGCTAATTCGCAAGTTAGAATTTTTCGCCAACGATGACGTTGATCCGGAAAATGAGGTTCCCATTGTTTTCTCTGGCCCTGCTTACACCAAGACCAGATACCAGCAATTAGGCACCCCAGTGTGGAACAATGAAGGTTCGAAAGATATATTGCATCATTTGCACGCAAAATCTCAAGAACCCATTACCACAGAAGACCTGCAGAAACTTTTTAGGAGAATGTTAGGTGGGACAAAGGACAATGACGTCTTAATCACCCTAACACCCAAAAAGAAGTTCGGTAGCAACAAGAACATCGCTAATTATCCCAACCCAGGTCTTAATCCCAAGAAGCAATTAGCACTTCCTTCCACAGGTGCTAATGACGCACAGAAATCTCGCTCAGGCACCTCAAAATCGGCAAATGGCTCGAAATTTGAGAAACCTAGAGAGAAATTTGAACCCAAAACTCCGTCACACCCCCCACCAATTCCAATCCCAGTCTCTTTCATATTCCATAAAGACGGTTTAGAGCCGATTTATGACCCTGAGCCCGATTGCAGCTCATTGTCAGAAGAATCAGACTCGGAGGAAAACCCTCCAACCACCTCCAATCAATCTGAAGAGAAGCCAAGTGACGGTGACTCGACGGAAAACCAATAAAACTAGACTCGATAGGGGCACCGTCTAGTTGCGATTCCCCCTTAGCCCCTGACCGTACTATTTTCTCTGAACTCATATGGGTAGGTGACAGTTTAGCTCACTACCTATATAGAGGAGATAGAGATTTTCCTGCCCAATTACCACCCTACCTACGTGACCAAATCAGCCTCCCACGTCTATATAGTGCCATAGAAGAGTCCAAATTCCCACATGGCGGAAACTTCATTCTTTCTATGTGCCAGGCTGAGCTTAATTACAGCACACGCCCATACACGATCATTGAGCAGGATTTCTTCAAAGTCTTATACCTTCTCTTTAAAAAGGGAGCAGAATTCATCATACTGATGTTTCCGGTAGTGAAACCTCGTATTTTGGAGCCCATCCCTGGCCGAAAGAAGGAAACCCCAGTCTATTTGAATCGATACAAATTCTACCGCAATCTATTTACGAAGGCGGCAGAAAACCCCAGAATTGCGATTCTTAGAGACCCAGCCCTCATTTTCATACACACCGAGTCCCCTAGCGACTCAGAAAGACCTCAGCCAAACTCTACCAAAAGAAGACAGGCCCCTTTATAGTCATCAAACGAGCTGGCCAGAATAGCTATCTACTGTCGCCAACTGACGGCACCACAGTAAATAGGATAGCTAATGTCCGCCAATTAACGCTCTTTTTGACTAAAGACAACCTAATCAAGATGAGATCCGACACTTGCTTGAAATCTTATCTCGACCCCCGCGATATCGAAGACAGAATTCGCGAATTTTTATTCGAATCGCAAGATGATCCCTCCGACCAGAGCGCTGATGAGAATGACGACGCAAATAACGCAATCGATCAGACTCAGAACGCTCCCCATCCCCAAGGTGTGGACTTGACCTATAACCAAGTCACCAAAGCTTCCCGAGCTGTCCATAAACAGCTGATGAATGAAGCCCGAGACCGCCGTGCGCAGTTAAGAGCAACATTCCGCGGTGACAATAACGTCAACGACATCCCTCTCCAAAATCAAGTCCAAGTTCAGGTTGAAATTCACCCGGAGCCAATTACGGCACCTTCAGCGCTGAATACCGACCTCGAACCAGGTTCTGCTAACTCAACAGGGGCAAGTGCTGCTGAAAGGTCCCCATTACGGTCCCAGACGCATTCACACATCCCTCAGAGTGCAGATTCTTCTCCACCCACCTCAGTTTCTCCAGAGACTAGCGAGGAGGTCATACCCCCTGAGCCACCTCCCAGAAAACGCGGTAGGCCGAGAACCCGATCGGTACCCGCGACAGGGGCAGATAGCGTCTCTGAGACCCCCCCTCTCGCAGGCCAATCATACATCAGTCCCATTGTTCCATTTTCAGACCTGCCCGAAATTCCTAATGCGATTCCATTGACGGAATTCTTTAAGAAGGTCAACGACAATATGGAAACCCTCAACTCCCCCGCTTCACTTCCCAAAAGACGTGGCAGACCTCCTAAAAATCCCCCCACGACACAGGTTCCCCCTTCAGTCAACCCTGTGCCATCCACTTCCAATCTTCAAACTCACAATCACGTGATTGAAGGTACCCCCACTCCGTCCACCTCGACAGGGGCAAATGTCATCTTCGACACTCCCCCAGACTCTGTCGAACTCCCCCGGAGTCCACAATCAGTCCGGTTGCGACTGAGGATAACATCCCTAAACCCCCACCGACTAAAGGACGCGGTAGATTGCCAACAACTACTCCCAAAGCACCAGTTCCCCCTCCAGCGAACCCAGTGCCCTCAACTAGTTTAGGCAACGATTTTCCCCCTCACTTCAATTTCGATGACGAGATTATCTTGGGAAACCAAGACCCCCGACCCTCGAAACGAACCCGGAGATCCACTCGCATTCTAGAACGCCAAATGCGGATAGGACCCCCTCCCAGTAGGCAGAAAATCACCCGTCTAAACGTCAACCAGATACTCCTGCAAGAAGATGAAGATGAAGAGTGCTTTTATGATCCATATTACGGATTAGAAGACTCAGATTCATCCTCAGAGTGGGAAAGTGATTCCGAATATGTTCTAAATAACGAGCATGATGAGGAAGAACTCCCCCCTCTCGATGACAGTGAGTACGAAAGCGACCCAGACTATGAATACGTAGTTCATATTCGACCTCTGTGCAGTGAGACTGAATCTGATAATGCTCAAGATCTCGAGTACGACTCAGAAACAGATTCCCACTCACACAGTTCAAGCAACTCTGAAACTAGCTCTATTTGCGAGTATAGTGAAGAAGAGCCACTTGGCGAACGCAGAACCATAGTACCTGGCGTTGAATCAGCTTTCGAACCCCTTATATTTTAGCAATAGTTTACAATTACGTGAACTACATGCTGAAACCCACTCCTCAATTTTGATTTTTGTTGCGAAAATTGCCAATTTACGGTAATTTTTACTTCAAAACCATCGAAAACCACTTCAAATCGCTTCAAAGGCCCTTTAACGGCTTTTGAAACGAGAGTTTTGGGTTAATTTTACTCAGAAAAACTCAATTTCATTTGCAGATTGAAATTTTCGCCGTAAAAAACCATCCAAAACACCCCACGCGCGATTCAATTCGAATTACCCGCTCAAAAAATTCGAATTTCAATTTACGGAATTTGAATTTCCCGCTAGAACGCTTGTTTCCGTTTTCCCACTAGCGATTCTATCGACCAACAAGCAAACTAAAACGACATTCGCTCGAAAAGTTTGTTTTCCCACGAAGTCTTGTCATTGCGATAACGCGAAGGCACGATTCTCTTTTCCCATTCCCAAAAACCATCCAGTTTTACTTCTTCACATCGATGAATTTTAGTAAACAATCCCAAAACACATTTTTGCCGATGACTGATAGCGTTCTGAAGCAACAAATGTCTCCGATGAATTTGCTTTAATTTTCGATGTAATTGGACATTCCACGTGTTAAATTTCCATCTTTAATGCGCGATTAGCCATTTCTTTTCATCGTACCGATTGCGTACTCGATCATTCTACTTTCCGGCAAGCCCAGTAGCGGTAGCTTTCAAAGGTAAGAAATGGCTCCCGATTTGTTACTTCAACCGTTCCTTTTAGCGACGCTGTCAATTTCGATCTACAATGAATACGAAACGTTACCGAATGGACAGCGCGTGTATCGAGTATCGATACAAAGAATCTTTACTAATTGGAATCTGGAATTGTGGATCAACGAATCGGTAATTGTGCAATTACTACAAGTAATAAACAACAACGAGTACTGGACTCAGGTAAGAATAATTATAATCACTCACACAATTAGTCCAATTACGGATGAAAGTGTTAGATAATTAATTCCCTGTGTTTCTGCTTACTGTGCTTACTTTCAGTACCCCGCCGAAGAGTGATTGCGCCGAAGAGTGATTGCGAAGAAGGACAATGACGTCTTTGTTAGCGCCGCTCTTGATCGACTCTACTTTGAGCAAAGAAGATGGCTCATACCAATTTTATTTTGTGTTCCTTTTCTACTTTTATTTCGATAACTAGAAGACTGTTTATGCTTTTATTTTGTTCCCCCCTGTAAATTTGTTCCCGCTAGTTGTATTTTGATTTATCTCAAAGTGTTTACCGAAGAGGCTGTTTAGATTAAGTTCTATTTTTCTACGTAGCGTTAGCTTTCTGTGTTCGTTTGCAATACAGTTCGTTATTCTTTTACTAACCATATGAATTGATTTGACTATTTGCGTCGAAAAAATTCACCACAGTTAGGCTCTTTACAGGTAAAGATGCAGTTACGATGACGTGAACGTATTTTCTCAGTTTTTAGATCAATCTACGGTGAAAAATTCTGACAAATAACGTTAGAATAAAGTAGCTACGGTAAACATATCATCATACAGGTAAACTAGCCACAGACAGGGTGAAATAAATAGACAAATTACGTTACTTTATTTCTTTCTCAAATAAATAAAGTTAGGCAAAAGTCAGTTAGCATTGATAATGACGTTGATACTAGCTAACAACCCAAAACAGTTCTTCGAAAGTTCAGCTCAACAGTTTATCAAGATAGCGATCCTGATCCACGGACAAATAACGTTCTACGATCGAGATTCAAACTCAAACCAAAATACTTATGATGACGTGAGTATTCAAGAACACTCCAGAGCCACTCATTCTCTCTTCTCAAATTGCCAATTACGGTAATGTATGCTGAGAAGTATGCGCAGGTAAGCCAGATAGTCGAAATAGTTCGTTTATTTCTCAAATTAAGCAATTTTCATTCAGAATTGTTTTTATTTTGCGAGAATGTAGTTGTCTACATTTTTCCAAAATAAAACAGTCATTCAGCAGCGAAAGATGAACCAAATTACGGTTCTATTTCATAGCTCGTTTTTCCCCTCCTTTCTATATTTCCTGATAGGTAAATGACTTTGATTTTACAAAATAAAATGACTAATTTTACTAATTACATCGAGAAGTGAGCCAAATGACGGTTCATTTCATCCACTTTAAAGCTCATTTGCAGCTTATGAACGAGCAACCGGAGGAATAGGCTAATTACAGTTTATCTCTACAGTGCTTGTTCGGTTTCATGAGTAAATTGAGCAAGCTGAGGAGTAAACTAAACTCGGTTTAGTCTTCCTCAAAGCAGCTCGGTTTTACTCGTGAAACAAACGCTTCTCCAACTGAAAGTTCAAAGTTTCTAATGTACAATTACGTTCAGAAGAAACTGGAAAGCTCAGTTTTCATCGAAGCAGAAAACAAGTAACGTTTTCAAATCACCATTATTTCTGTTTGGCAATAAATTTTCAATTACGAAAGTTCAAAGCTGAGCAGAAAGATAGGAAAGTTCCACAGGTAGGTTCAGTTGTGTAATTTTATTCATCTGCAATGAAATGTACACGCTCCTTCCCACAATCCCGCGAATTTTCTTATCAGACAAGTTGCACTTTCACGTGATTTCTAGTTATTTGAACCAATGTCGCGTCTAAATAACACGTTTTTGTGCTACTTTCTTTTTTCATCGTTTTTGAGCAAGGAGACCTTTTAGAATTTGTCCAACCACAGTCAATTACGACTGGGGCACGTTTTTCAAGAAAAACCCTCCCCTCCTTGAACCCAAAATCCCGAAAATTCCCAATTTCTGCAATCAGTTGAAATTTGAAATGCGACAATTTACGTTATGCATTCGAAAATCAACTGGGGCACTTAACGCCCGACAAATTCTATCAGGATACACCCCCCCCCCAATTTCGATATTGCATATGCCCCAAATATGTGTTATCGAACAAGAAAACGCATATTTTCTACAACAAAGGAGGTGTAGGCTGGTGGAATTTTTCAAACTATTTCCAAAATTTTACCTATTTTCCCCACAGTAAGGCTCTTTTACGGCTTTACCAACAAAATTTTCAGTGTAATGACACATTGAATACGAAAAGTTCGTCCTACTTCAAGGCAGATATCACGTAAACCCCCAATACTTTTATCCCAAAGTAGATAGGATGAATTCTCAGGTATCAGTTGCATACCGGAAAGCTCAACTTTAGAAGTTGTCAGAAACTTGTCTTGCCTCAAACTTCAATGTTACATATGCCCCAATATGTGTCGTCGAAGAAAACACGTATTCTATACCCAAAGATGAGACAAGTTTCCACCAAACTTCCCCTTCCCAATTTTAAAATCTGTTAGAGGTTTGTTTTGCCTCAAACTTTGATATTACATATGCCCCAATATGTGTTATCAAAGGAAACACATATTTCCCCCCCAAGAGGTGAGATGAACCTCTGATGGATGAATAATTTGGCAATTTCGAAATGACGATAACGTTTATTTTGAAAAAGCTGAACTTGCCATTTCATTTTTTCATTCACTCGATAAGACGATCATTCATTATCACGTATCAAGTCGAAGCATGCTCGAAAAATAGCTGAATAGTTCATTTGCAACTACGCAGTTGTTTGACGGTGCTTTGTCTACTCCAAACCAGTCGAGTGGTGAAAGATGATGAAATCTTTATACCAACGAAAGTAGTGATTCCCAAATTACGGGAATTTTTATTTTCCCAAAACTTAGCGAACCGTTAGCGTTTGCGAAGCTCCCAATGGTCAAATTACGACCAATCATTCGAAAGAGAGTCCAATGACGGACTCAACTTTCAAGCACAACTTTCACTGACGAGACATCGTGAGACAAATTACGTCTAACACGAGGTCTTGAAAGTAGAAAAGTTCCCTGCCAATTCCCTCTTTTTTCCCGCAAACTTTGATGACGACCTTTTCCCAATCCCTATTTAAAAAACCCAAGCCCTAAAAGGTGAGTCAGACAAAGTTTCGCGATCCAAAACCAGTAACTTTCAAACTTAACGTAAATATTTCTCACATTTCGCAATATTAGGAAACCCTACTACGCAGTACTCGTATTGCGATCCTCAGTCCTTGTCTTTTTCCTAGAAACCGGCTTGGCTGAACATGCCACTTGCGCATTTTAGCCGCCATCCTGGCACCGAGACATCTGCCTTTTGCGTATGATGTACGAGGTACGGGGTGGGAGGATTGCTGCGATAAGAAGTTGAACCGACGAGCGACTCAAGCCGGTTGCGCTTGCTTCATTTGTTATTTGTTCTCGCTCGAGTTATGTTCTCTCTTGAATATTCGCTAGTACTTTGTAATTCGCACCTCGTGTCGATTTTTCTTTTATTGACGTGTTTTCTCATTTTTGCTTTACTACAAGGCCCGTACGCCTTTTTCGCTTTTTGAAGTGATTGTTGCGAAATTAAGACTTTCTACATTTTCATTATTTCATTTTTTGTTCTCGTTTTTTATTTCTTAATTTTTCTGTGTAAGCCCGTTGGGCAATTCATTTTTATTTTTCGAATTCGCCCGATATCTTTAATTTTTCGTTTTTATTCGTTAAGTTGTTTGTTCCTGCTGAAACTGTAAGTACCACCGTTTATTTTTTGCTTTTCATTTTTAAATTCAAGTGTTAACGTAACGCGCTGAGGAGGCTCCCGACGCCGAATCAGTAATTGATTTTCAATAGTATATCGATTTTTTACGCATTTCTCGGTACTTTATAATTTATTCTTGCGAAAGAAACGTCTGACTTACCCCCCAACCCCCCCGTTTTTTGTTTGATTTTTCCAGATGGAAGAATTAACGGAATTTTTATGTGACGCCTGTAAGACTCCTCTCACGCAATATGGCCCGATCAAATTGCAAGAGGTAGAGGATGCGGCCGACGACGAGGAGGTAGAGGCCGAATCAGTCTACACTACGGGCTGTTGTCACCTCTACCACGGCTCGTGCGTTTTAAAGTTACTTTTCGAATCCCCCCACCGTAATCCTGAAGGCCTAAAAGAGTTTCGTTGTATTCATGATAATTGCGGTGAACCGAACCTTTTACTCCAACTTAGCCCCCTTGAAACCATCACATCGACCCGTCGTATCCCTAACAGGACAGAACATGACCGATTGCGTCATGATCTGGAAGCCACGACCGACCTCCTTGAAACGACCCGCGCTGAAGCTCGTACCCTCCGGCAGCAATTGAATGAAGCAGATAGGAACTATGGCGTCCTTACTGTGAAATTCGATGCTCTGAAGGGTAGGTACGACAGTCTATTAAAAATGAAGGCAGTTCAGGACTCAATGCCGTCCACGTCGTCTTCAACACCGTCCAAGTCTTCAGCCCCCGAGTCCAAGGTTCCTACCAAAACCCCCACGGCAAATAACGCCAAATCTTCAAGCACAGGACAAATTCCGTCCTTAATGTCAGTCGCCGTAAATCCCCCTTCAACCGATAATTCGCCCTCGCCCCCATCTCAAGCCAAAAAATCAAAATTCAATCCCACCGCGAACTGTCGGTTACAAAGTAATTCTCCGATGGCGAGAAATGCTAGTAACCAGCGAGCGGATCGAGATAGGAGCCCCCTTCGACCCCAAATCGGTTGGCGAGGAGCCAATGTGGCGGCGATTCACCAACAAGCGATTCCCGCCTTCAATCCCCAAAATATTCCCCAAAATCCGGTGCCCATAGACATCGGTGACGTCGAACCGGAAAATCCAGAAAATATCGAAGGCCCCGAAGCTGCCCAACGCGAACTGTGCGCTCCTAGCGCGCACAGTCGCAAGAAATTCAAGCAACGCTTCGGCGTTACCCCCGATATCCTGTACCCTTTTCATCCCCTTACGGCTTTTCCCCATTTTCTGACGGCTGCTGGTATTCGCAAACCCGATGGCGATTGCTCAGCAGTCTTATGCGCCTACGACATCTTCATGGTCGGTGACGGCCATGTAGCGAGTATGGCAAATTTCGCTGTGTTAGGAAAGTCGTTTGCACCATTCCTACACCCCGATTTCTACCGTCGAGACTGTTCGATTACGGACTTGATCGACGCCCTAATCAAACTCCCTTCCCTACCCCCCAAAATGATTGTGGCAATCGGCACCTTCGACATTTTTTAAACGGCTCAGTGGCAGCTCGTTTAACAATTCGTGGACCCGGTTGCTCCAGTATCTTCGTACTGCCCAAGTCCAAGAACTCTATATCATTCCCCCAATCGTTAAATCTCAAGACCCGATTGCGGCCAAGAATATTATCGACATTATCGATCGAGATTGGAAGGCCTATGGCGGCTTCCAAAAATTCCAATTGATTCCCGAAGTAGCGGTCAATTTCGAAGATTTGGAGCCCGAAACCGACCAATATGGCCCTTATTACTTCCCCCCCGATGTCTACCTTCATATGGTGAACCGCATCAGGGAGCAATTCATTCCCCAGATCGGTAAAGAGAACCGGACCCCCGACGGTAAGATTCCCTTCGAGCCAGAGATCGTCCTTCCACCTCCTCCTCGCAACCGATCCGATTCCACTTCATCGAGGATGTCGACAGAGAACGAAGAAAACTCGCAAGTTGAAGGACCGATTGCGTCCGGAACATCGAGCTCCAGCCTCTCCGCCGCCTCTTCGTCTTCCCTCAACGCCGCCGCACCTCCATTTCAACCGAAATCGACGATAACAGCAACGGCTCAATTGCAGCCGACCGCTTCGAACGTCTCAGTGCCCGCATCGAACGTCTCAACGCCCGCAGCAACGGCTCAATTGCAGCCGACCGCTTCGAACGTATCAGTGTCCGCATCAACGTCCGCACCGGCTCCCCAACCAACCTCCAACCCGACAATTCCACCGTCGAAGAAGCAATTCCAAGCTTTTAAAACAAAATCTTCGACGACGACAACGGATACGGTACCGGTGACCACTTTAGCGTTCCAACCGGTAACCGCTTCGACGACGGCGTCTACGAGCGCAGCACCTAATCCAGTTACAATTAGTTATGCGCAGCCACACACGGTGTTGATCCCGTACGACCCGCATTATCCTCCTCAGTACGTACAGGATCCAGTAACGGGCTTGTACGACGTCAAAGCGACCACCGTCCCGAATGCCGACTCTCCCGAATCGATGCAGGTCGACCCGCCGAATAAGCAGAGTCAACCAGCCGCCGTTCAACCGCAAGTTGCCGGAAAAACAACAGGCCAGTTCGACGACGCTGAAATGCCGCTCGCACCTCCCGAAAAGTCTTTGGCTGTCTCCACCTTCACGCAACTTGCCGACCGCGAAGCTCAACTTGCAGCTAAGCAACAGCAAGAGCAAGAACGTGAACGTGAACGCGACCGATTGCGTCGTGAAGAAATCGACCGCTCCGCCGCCCAGCAGCAAGAAGCCGATCGCGCCGAAGCTGCTCGCGCCGAGGCCGCTCGCGCCAAAGCTATCGCCGAAGACAATCAACGAATCCGCGCCGAAACCGCCAAGGCGCAGATGACCCTTCAAAAGAACGCTAAAAAAGCGGCAAGTGACGCCGCTAAAGCCCGCAAAGCAGTCGATGCTAAACTCGCCGAGCAGCAACGCCTCAAAACCCAAGACGAGGCAGATTTTGCAAATTACGCAAAAGAAACCGAGTCCTACGCTCCAGAGGTCCAATCCAAAATGACCTACGCCGGTATTGTTCAGCATGCTGTCGGTAGCACAGCAGAGCAACAGCCCATCGGTCAACTCGTCAAATCGGATACCCCCCGCGTCGAAACCCCGGCGAATCAGCAATTCTACCAAGACCTCGACGCAGCGACCCAGAATAACGACGAGAAATCAACGCGACGACCCGCTAGCGGTACTTCTCGCGGAACTTCTCGCAGTTCCTCGGCAAGCTCGTCTCGCAGCCTGCCAGGAGCCAACAAGAAGCCCAAACCGCCTCCCAAAATCCCGACTTACGGGAAGAAGAAGTCCAAAGTTTCCATTGGCGGAACTACGCAATCTTCTTCTACCAGCCAACTTCCCACGGTAGCGGATTCTGTCCAGAATCGAATCTCCACCCCGCTTACCGACGAAGTCGATATGCTCTTCACTCCTGATCGGACAGTGACGTACGTTCAGGGGAACCGAGCACTCGATGTTCAGCTGAACACTGACGAAATTTTGGATTCGTCCAATTGGCGACAAATCCTCAACGGTGCTCAGGTCCAAATTCCCCAAGTTGACATCCCAGGTCAAGAAGAGTCCCTCCCCGAAGACCTCAAGGATGTCGAGCCGATCAAGGAAGTTGATAAATCTGCCTAATTGCGGTAGATTGTCTCCAACCTAACAATATTTTTTCGTCCCACGTCGATTGCACGTTGATCCCATAAAACGATCCAGTGGCGATCGTACCTAAGTTTTCGAAAATTTTTTCTTCAAACCATTCGTGTTCTTCCCCTAACAAATCACGTTGTTTCCCACAGATCACGAATTCAATGGATGTCCCCTACAAAATCCTGAAACTGGAAGAAATTTCAGATTTTAGCCTCGAGATGGAAGATTACATCGAAATCCATCCAAACCAATTCATCCATTTTCACCAGATAATATATACCGTTCAAGGAATGATTGAAATATTCATTCTCCTTGCAATGGTACTATTCATCTACGGTCGATTCTACCAATTTTACCTCCATCATTATATTCGAACTCGAATGTTGGCAGAATCGATCATTCACCTTTACTTCACCAAGTAAATGCCATTTCCCATCAAGCCTACCCAATTGCGGTAGAAAACATCCCACTCCTTAAAAGCTTCACACCCTTTATGCCCTGTTTCGCGGCAAAATCCAGAATACAATCATGTATTCCAGGGATTTCACCCTCCATAATGCAACGAGGAGATCCCAGTGATTGACATCTATGACATACCAATGGCGTATAAAATAGAATCATACACACCCCCAACCCCTTTATCATCAAAGCATTTCACTACAAATTACGTAGAAAAGAAATGTGAAAATTCAAGTATGACAGTAGCTCATGAATTGAATGACCCTAAGTTTGAATATTGTCGATTGCACAATTATTCAAACACGATTAAGTGTTTCGGATTCGTATCATTTTGCATGCGGTCAACACGGTTGTTTTTGTTAGTTACACAAAAAACATTTTTTTTTTTTTATTTTATTATCAACCTGTTTATTTGTACTTTAATTCACTTAATCGTAAACTAGCAATTAGAATACATTCAATACGTAAGAAACCCCAAATTATTTTTTTTTTTTTTGTTTTTTGTAAAAAATTGTAATAATGGTAACATCTCACGGTTTATTTGCTTCATTGCTCATGTAAAATTTTTTTTTTTTTTATTATTTTACTCAAAAAATCTGTTCTTATGTTAAAATTCAGGGCACTTCATTCAAGACATTTGTAAATTTTTTTTTTTTTTTATCTCTATCGAAATCAAAATTAAGCAACTCTGTGTAGGCACTCGTCATGCTAATTTTTGTTTTTTCTCCTTCTGTCGACGACACTTATTATATTTTCTTTTCTTTTCATTTGTCTTTATATTTTTCTTTTGTTTTTTGTTTCCTTTCCTGTATTTGCATTTTATTTTTAAGTATGTTTATTAAAAAATTGATGATGATAATATCCTAGTAATGTAGTGTGTGTATGTATATTTAGGCATCCTTATATATTTTTTTTTTTGCTGTTTATTTCTCATTATTTTTCTAAACTGGAACGTTACTTGTCTGTAAATAGTATGTGTCCCCCCCTCTATGCATTTCCCCTTATATTCATGTTTTCTCTGTAATGAGCTTGATGCCAATGTTTATGTTTAGCTTTAAATTAATTTTTCTCGCTGCAATATGTATATTGTGAGCCCAAGTTGCTCACTTCCTTTTTATACTCCATTTTTTCTTTTTGTTTATGTTATCACGCTTATTCTTCTTTTGTTATTATTTAATCCAATGATTTATTTATATATTTTTTTTTTTTTTATATATAAAAAATATCACATTTTGAAATGAAAACAGTCAACAAATGCCGAAAAAATTGAAATACTAAACCTCGCGAAAAACGCGACTTGAACAACACCAGCGATAAAATCACGATTTATTTTAAGTTTTATTTTTAAGTTGTACTATTGTCGTACTCGAAGCCGATTGCGCTTTCCCACAAGCATTTACTCCATTGTCGTAAATTTCCTCCCCAATCCGAAAAGACATTCACGTCTTTACGGACACTATAATTTCGCTGTTTTCGCTGAAATTGGCTGTTTGCGCCACCGTTTAATTAGGGAAATTAACACAGTCGCAAGCATAACGTCTCTTCTGTCTGGGCGAAAACACACACTCTAATCTAAACCGATTGCGTTTAAGAGTGCGCTCCTTTTTGGGATAATTACGTCTCAAAAAGAGCAAACTATGGCGTTCCACACCCCTCCCTTCATGAGTGGTCCGTTTGCGATCAAGATGCGGTGTTACCAAAACTCCACCTTCTTGATCATGTCTCGTGTTCTTTGGCACGCGTCCGTGGTGTTGTGTGGTTATTGGTTAGTGCGTTGGTTACTTGACATCTTCGGATGCCAGTAACTGATGGCTAGCTGGTGCCACATGGCGCTGCGGATAGCACCAAATTAACACAAATCTAAATTTATCACCTTTTTGCTTATTCCGTGCATTCTCGATCGCAGAAAGTACGGAGGGGCAGAAGTGTGTCCAAATTGTACTGACAGTTAGGCACAGCACATATGGTAGATATATTACTTTTTTCCGTGCTTGTCTCCGATGTCAATGGCACATCACAGCTAACCGCGGAGGGGCATATGTAATATATGCCTATGTCTACACTGCCTACAATACAATTAGGAGTTTCTCCATGTGGTAACACTGCGTTGTCCTACTCGGAGCTGCACCCTAGACGCAGCTACGAGCGTGTGGAACGGCGTAGTTGTGTTTCGTCTGGCCAGGGAGATGCTTCTATCACGGAGAATTTATACTTGCTTTAAGGTTCGCGATAATTTATACTTGTTATAATTTATACTTGCCGAGAATAATCTATACTTGCAATCGATGTGAATTTATACTTGCTTTGTTAATTTATACTTGCTAAACGTCCGTAAGGACACTCTTTTCGGGTTAAATATACTAATTTCGTGTGATGTTCGTGTATTTAATCCATTCTGTGGAATATAATTAGACACCGCCACCCTGCTGAGCTAGCCAGGTAAGTTATTTCACTTTAGTGGTATTTCATGTTTATCCCTCATGAAGTAGTTAGGTTTTACCCTACGATAGCAGGCACTAGAGCTATTATATTCTCACACTAGTAACTTAGAAGTAAGAATAGTTGCATATTCCGCATTAAAAACTCGCTTCCACTTGGCTTTTTTTTCTTAGAAGTAAACGAGTGTAAGAGAAAAAGCGAAGTGGGGAGGAAATCTTTCTTAAAGAGAGGTTTTTTTTCGGTACGGAATACGAAAAGTCGAAAGAAAAACTCATCGGTGTTCTTGTATATAAGTATAGTACGTATATTAACGTTGAGACGAAAATTTCGGTTTAAACCGCACTGCTTTTTTGGCTAAATGGTTGAACGGTGGAAATCTTCGGATTTCATTCAAGCATGCAGATGAAGAACTGTGCTTTCGTACATTAATAATTTTAAAAGCATTTTATATTTTTCCTCGCCATTAGCCTCGTGGAATATCGTTTACATTCGAATACGAGAAAAACGACAAAATTCAGTTTTCGGATTATAACTTTTTTTCTCCTCTTCTTCTTCTTCTTCTTCTTGTCGACATCGTTCGTTCTCGCTGTCGTCGTCTGATTCCATTTTTTAAAAAGTTGTATTGAAGGGGTTCGCTGTTTAGATGTACGAGTATTTTGAACTTGTGTTGGAAATATACGTGGTACGTATCTAATGCTGAGTTGAGGAGGTTTGAGAATGTTTTCATTAAAATGCGATGGTTCGACTCGACTCAGACGTGATGTGGTTTTTATGCTCAATTGCTCATGCCTCGAGTTAGTGTATGGATTTTTCTGTACATTTATTGAGGTTGGTTTTTGGAGCTGTGCCTTCGACGGTGTGAGATTAGTGATTCGTTTCAAGTAATTTCAACTACTTATGTAGATCTTTTAAGAACTTTGGCCGGTAGAAATCAAGAGATGATGAGTAGGTAAACAAATTCTGATTTTAAATTCTGTAAAAAGCTCATCTAAAAATGAAAAAAAAAAATTACTTACTGAATTTTTGCATAAACC
Source organism: Planococcus citri (assembly GCF_950023065.1). Lineage (NCBI taxonomy): Eukaryota > Metazoa > Arthropoda > Insecta > Hemiptera > Pseudococcidae > Planococcus > Planococcus citri. The sequence continues at coordinate 54,022,857 of NC_088678.1, read as the reverse complement.
CAATAACCCTATACGACCTGTTATCTCGTTCGTAGGCACGCCATTATACAACCTAGCCAAGTTTTTCGTTCGATATATGAATGAAAATATTACCTTTTATTCTAAACATCAAATTAAGAACACAAGCGAACTGATTCATGAATTATCCAACACCGTATTTCCGGACAACGTTATTCTAGTCAGCTTCGACATCACAGCTCTGTATACCAGCATCCCATTAAAAGAATGCGCCGAAATAGTCGAGCAACACATCTTATCATCGGATATTTTGGCATTACAAAAAACTGAGCTTATTTGCCTCATGTACCTACTGTTCTACTCAAACTATTGTCAATTTCGGGAAGAATTTTTTAAATTTGATAATGGCTTTCAAATGGGCAGTCCTATCGCCCCAAAAATGGCTGAAATGTTCATGGCACATGTAGAAGGTCTAATTTTCGCGACTTGTCCTTTGGCTAAAAATGTAACTCGTTGGTTTCGATATGTGGATGACGTTTTCTGTGCATGGAATGGTGACGAACGATTATTGAATGATTTTCTGACGCAAATCAACAGCATTTTTCCGTCAATCAAATTCACAATGGAAATAGGTGGGAAAACTCTGAACTTTTTAGACCTATCGATTTCCTTACATGAAAATCAATGCAGATTTGATGTTTATCGAAAACCTACCTACACGGACATCTTAATTCACAGTACTTCAGCCCATCACCACTCCCATCAAACCTCTGGTATCCAGTATATGATGCACCGTCTGTTAAATACCCCCTTCTCCTCAACCAAGGCCTACAAAAAAGAGCTCAACACCATCATCCACATCGCTCAAAATAATGGATACCCTAAAAAGCTGGTCTTTAAATTACTTAATCGTATACGGTTCAAAAAATTACTCAACAACAACACTACGTTGATCAACACAGTACACCAGGATAAGAAAAAGTTCAAAAAATTCAATTTCCATGTATCTTCAACCTTAAAGTTGGTCCAGGTGTTCAAAAGTAGCGACAAAAGTGACACTCAAATTGCCTACTCATCAACGAATTCGCTGGGAACACTGCTTTGCAACGCCAGAGACAAAATTCCAAAAATGGAAAAAAGTGGCGTTTATCGATTGTCTTGCAATAACTGCTCTGCAACTTACATAGGCCAAACTGGGAGAAGTTTTACAATAAGGATAAAAGAACACATCTCAGCTTGGAAAAACAAACATCTTGGGAGAAGTAATTTTGCGGACCATTTAATAAACTCAGGCCATGACTTTATACCTGACTCAGGCATAGCGATACTGCATACATCCGAAAAAGGTCATCGACTCAACACCCTCGAACTATTGGAAATAAAACGCCATGAAAATTCAACACAATTCAACATGGTCAATGATATTTCACCGAACAGCATTATCGATTCTCTGCTTTCTATGTTAAATCAACCCCTACCCAGCCTACCTCGATCATAATTTACGTCGCATTTTCGTCTTGTTCTTGTTATCGCCCCCCCCTCCCTTAGATAATTTTTTAACGCATCTACACATCTTCTACAATGTATCTCGCAGTTTTCATCTCATTCGTGATTGATAATGGTCGCTACGACGACCGAAACGCGTCTCATTTTAATGTATTTGTAATTTTAATTTTTCGTGAATAATAAAAGTGTTCGTGTTGTAAAAGGTGAAATTAATTGATTATAAAATGTGCGAAAAAGGAGAAAAACACTACATTCAAATTCAACTGAAGTGAATAATTTACTCACTTTTCTATTTACTTACATATTTCGGCTACTCATCACTGAATACTTGATTTCCAAATTTCAGCAAAATTAAAGAATTTTTACCTACGACTCCAAAAATGTAGCTTTTCTGATTTTTTGTAATTTAGGTAGGGCTTACCTATAAAATTTTTCAAGTTCGATTTTCTCGAAATTTACATTTCTTTTACCATAAAATGTATTTATGGCAATAATTCAGTGCCCAGTTGAGCTAGACTCGATTTATTATCGTAGGGATTCGAGGGAGGATATTAACCTTCACTCGAAACCGTGCTCCAAAAAGTCAAAATTGAAGTCTCCTGAAGAAAGGTACGAGTAAAATAGGTGAAGTGCCCCTGTCCTCAGATTTTTGAAATTTTGATTGAACGTTGTTGGGCACCTCCTAAAAAAATTGTCAGCCCAAAAATTTTTCACCATCCCACCCCTCTCCCTTATTAACAATGATGAAAAAATGCATTTTCGGGAAAAATATTGCACTTCAACGAGTTTTAATGAATAAAAAATGTTCATTTTACTCAAAATATGTGCAGGAAGCATGAGTCTATCCGTATGAATTTTTTCTAAATTTTTTGTATGTGGGGGGGGGGGGGGATATTGGCCAATGAAAACTTGGAACCGCCGCCATATCTAAGAACCTAATAATTTAAGCTCACGATAGTACTACCTATTTTTGGAGATTTTTTTCAAATTTTTGTGATGAAGTTATGAAATTTTGCACGTGAACCTTAAAAAACTGTAGAGAATGCAACAATTCCCCAAAAAGCTCATTTTGGGTCCATGGGCATCTCCCTACCCAATTTTGGGTCTGAAAAAGGTTGACAATATGGGTATCGTTTTCATATGAATCGATCCCCCTGAACACGAATATGAAGTTGAATTTACGGGTAGACCCTTTCAAGAGCCCCATTCGGGGGTAGATTGCTCTAAAATTGAGTTTTTCGCTTGAAAAGTTTTATTCTGGCGCTATTCATCGGTGGGACAGCTATATTTACAAGTAATTATCTTAATCTCCTTGATCACTGTCGACTAACTCGTGAATATTTCCATCCTCATCTTCATTGCTGTCTTTATAGTGACTGCCTTAACGTCATTAAATTCCTGATCAGAGAGATTCTGCAGCATAACTGCAGGCTGGTCGGAGAATTTTGTCTAGAAACTTACCATGTGCTAAGAAGTAGGCAATTGCTGCAATATTTGAACAGCAACCAAATAGTTCGATTATATCATTTGCATAATTGCAGCAGTATTTTTCAATTGCAAACAACTGCATGCTATTAGGTTTATAATGAATATATAGCATTTATATCTGCGCGAATCAATGTGCGGATTTTTCTTCAAGTGTGGTTTTTAGGACAGAGTTAAAATGTTCTAACGCACAGCAATGAGGCAGTCGAATATTTTTCTACATCTTGTGATATGTGTCAACATAAGAAGAGGGGGAGAGGAGGAGAGGGAGTTGTATGGTTCTCTTCACCAGGGCCATAGATCGACCTTGATCAAGGAAGTTGCAAGTAGAACATTTTTCCCTAGAAAAACTCAATTTTAGGGAAATACACCCTCAAATGGAGCCCTCAGAAGGGTCCAACTGTAAATTCAACTTCAGAAGTTCATCACGAGTATAATTTTTTTTTTGCAGTGCTATGACACAAAAAAACACATTTTAAAGAGTTTTCAAGTTTTTGAAGATGACCCACCTGGAGAAAAATTTAAAAAAATTTCGTGTGCTTGAATTAGGTTGTTAATGCTGTTTTAAACCAGTTCTTGTATGTATTTAATTTTGAAAAAAAGAGCTTGAATTGGATTTGGAGATACGGCGTTTTCAAGTTTTTAGATTTGCCCTGATGTGCCTTCTTTAAAAAATGATGTTTCTTGTTTTTCAAAAAATCACTTTGGCTCAGGCTTTTCAGATGAATGATTTTTGAAGAAATTAAAAAATTTTCAAATTATCCCAAAAGGGTTTTAAAACCCTTACCAACGAATTCCAAAAAATACCTTCAGTTTGAAAATTACCTGCAATCAGCATAAAAAAAGAAAAAATATATCAAAATATTGTTAATTTAAACTTGAAAATATTCAAACTGGTGATGTAATTTCATGACGCGCACTAAAATTCATCTCCTTGTTGTCAGTATTTTCATTAGAAATTCTAAGTGTGCCTCGTAATGATAAATATAACCAGACTGTATGAAATTTTAATGGAATCATGAAAGAACACCTACGAATGGGAAAATTTATCGAGGTCGTAAAATTTTCTCAACTCATTTTCACACACGTCGATGGCAACATGTTATACGCCCTGATGCTAAAAACACGGTAACTCGATATACCTACTTAGTCCTACACGTTCAAATTTTTAAAAGGCCTTTCCGAAAAGAAAAAAAAAAGAAAATGTATCTACCTATAAATTCAAATATTCGTGGTGGTATATGCGTCAGTTATACGTATGCAAATCTTTAATGCGGATTAAATTACGACTGTTGTGTCGAGTAAAAAGTACCTACCTCAGACTACGAGTAACTACATATATTTGCAGCGTATTTTTAAAAAGAGAACTTTATATAAGAAATAAGGGGACCGCGACTATAGCCGAATTATGGAAGAAACTCCGAGTAACGATATAACAGACCGGAAAATCGGCGAAAATTCGCGTTGTTGGCAAACTCGCTGTAATAAATTCCGAATAAATAAAAAAAAACACACACACTAGTCAAAAAAAATCAGCCGAGTAATTTTTCATCAAGTTTCACGATACAGTTACTGTATGGGGAATGTTACACAACAGTTTGGAAATTTCACAAACAATTTTCCTAAAGGTGTTTTGAAACTTATCGTACGAGTAGATGTGCATTCACGTCTGAGTCTGAGTCTAAGTCGCCGGAAAATCTAGCCTACGATAAAGTGAATTTCATGTACTGCTGCTACTCCTTTGAATTTCATGATACTCGTATGGACCTCATTTCCATTCAGACGAAGTTTTTTGGGAATGGTTATGCTAAGAGATATGGTGACATTTTTTACCAGATTTTGAATCCCTTAACAGAAAAATAGGTGCAGTTTCTATCTCCTATTTGGGTTGTTCTTGATTAGGGACACATTTACATATATCGTCGTCCTCTCTTGGAAATTGAGTTCAGTGTACCCCTCTACGAAAGACATTTTTCTATTAAGTCGAGCTTCTTTGTAGTGTTGAAGGCTTTCGACAATTTCATGTTTTTTCTGATTGAACTCAAAATATTCACCTAGGAACCAAAATTGTGAAAAATCGAGACGAATTTTTGGGCATTCTCATTCCAATAACTTTGAAAATGACCTCGAGTTTTTTCAAAATTTTTGAAGAGTGCCAAGAAGACTAAAAAATTATTACTAATTAGGTACATTGACAGAGGTTCCTTCAGAATTCTACTCGTACAAATCGGGTATGCTTCAGAGCTTGGATCATCGACCTTGTAAATAATTTTGATGTCAATGTGCTGATCCGAAATGAACAAATAAGTATGCTTACTTACTATTTAAAATACTTGGTTCATTTGGTTTGTTTCTTTTTCCTTCATATTCTTAGTGACAGATCTAGATTTTTTCCATGTGTAGCGAAACTGGGATTGGTTGAACGAAAAGAGTGTTGATTTTTTTCTGGGTGTAGCGAAAATTTTTGAGGTTTAAACTGATTGAAGAAGAATAGAAAAAAAAGAGATTATTGATTGTTTATTAACTGTGACCATAAAAACTGGGTCTGTGTAAATAGTCAATTAGCAAAAAACCAACAAAACGAATATCTAGTTATTTCTAAAAATTGAAAACGGAAAAACTATGCATTCTAGACAAAAAAAATCGTTTATAGGTTGCTGGAAGTTTTATTCTCTACAAGCTAAGTTGTATACATTTTTCACGTAGAACACTTTGTTTCGCCTCCGATTAATCTCAAAAAAAAAAAAAAAAAATTAGAAAGATCAAAAAACTGAGTACTCTTATAACTGAGCCACCCTGTACATATAATATGGAGCTGTGCAAATCATAGGGACTTCTGAGGTGGTTTCACATGAATTTTGAAAATTTAGGCCATGAAAATTGACGAAAAAGTGAAAAATGATTTTTCGAACGAAGGTCGATTTTGTCTCGTCGCGTCACATATATGTATTATGGATTCCAAGAGAGGGAGGCCAATTTTTTTAACCATTATTACAGATTTTAAAAAATTGAGAAAAAATTTCTCCATAGCTAACTACCCTACGGTGTGAAGGAACCTTGAAATCAAGTCTAGTGAGTTCCAATTTCCAATACCTCAGAGAAGTTGCCTCTTGGAGAGCATTTAAAAATTGAAAAATTATTTTTATGATCGACTAATATACCTTTCGATCTCGCTAGAATCTTTTTTTTTTTTTTAATCACAAGAATAATAAATTTTTCAAAAGTAGTAGAAATCTTGAAAAGTGGTTTAATTGAATTTTAATTATGTTTTCTTCATCATTTTGCCTTGAAATGATGATTTTTTGGGTGCAGAAATTTTTTTTATTTGACAATTTTTAGAGATTTTTAAAACTTTTGGAAAAATTGATTTTTGCCCATTTCAAAAATTTTGGCTTTTTCGCAGTCAAATGATGTTAATTGATTGAAATGATTTTTAAAAATAATTGTTTTTAAGAGCGGAATTTGCGATTGATACCTTACATCGTGTTATTCTATTCGTTGCATTTTCAAAATTTCAACCCATAATATCTCCGCTCCTATAAAAACGAAATCAAAAACTCGTAGGTAGCCTACTTGTTTGGAACCCTCATTGAATGGTGAAACTTTTTCGTTGAAATAATTTTTTCATAATGTAATGAAATGGAACCGTCATAAAATTGGGTTCATTTTACAATTTTTAGATTTTTTTTGATTGAGAGGGGGAGGGGCTGTTGATAATTGCGAAATTATTACACCCATGCGGAAGAAGTTATTAGATTATAATTATGTATTTATACCGAGTTGATATGAATTTATAAAATGTTCATCTTGAGAACCCCTGGAACGAAAAAAAAAATCCTGGCGCAGAGGATAGTACCACTAAGTAGATATACAAGTAGTGTATCCAAAGTGATTTTTGCCATAAAAAGACGTTCTTACCTTTTCTTCATCAAAACTTATGAATTTGAGGGGAATTTCATAACTTTGTGAAACCACTGAAAAGGGTTTGAAATTTGATCTCGAAGATGTAATAGCAGTTTCGGAGTCGAAGTGAGATGAATTTTTGAAGTTTCGATTGTTCATCTCGATAATTTTATATTAGCTGGGTTGCACTCTTCTGCAATTTTTTAATACCTGGCATGGCACCTTTAAAGCTATTGGGTGGTCCTTTTTCTGATGTACATAGTTTTAAAATGGTCACTAAGATTAGTATCTGCTTACATTTTATTCTCCCACCTAATTTCGGCTACATGATTGGTCAGTCATCATGAGGTCAAATAGGTAGGTACTGGGTTAGATAGAGACCTTACTTCTTCGAAACGTATAATAGTGCACCTCTAACGGATCACTGCAATTCTACGCGTATTTCGACGCCAAAAGTGACATCGAAATTCGAATGTGGAAATTAGCCAATAAGAAAATGATTTTCAAGTATTAAAATTCACAAAGACCGTCTCTCTGTAGGTGAATTTTTTCCCTATGGTTACAAAACAGCTACATCTCATCGGTATATGATAATTTCACCTTCCACATACGTACTCGTACATTCGTAGTGAGTATATAGAAAAGGGATCTGCGATGGTAATGAAGGCAAAACACGCGATACACATTCACGTCATTAATTTGAACACGGTGCAAATTGCGTTGCTCGCTGCTCGCTCCGGTCCCATTATAAACGGAAGAAACGAAAGTAACAACAAACGATTCATCTTTATTTAAATAAAGACACTTATGTAAACAACGTGACAAGCTAGTGGATAAAGGGCGAAATTAAATAAGTCGCGTGTGTATTAAAAATATTGGCTGGTGGCTGGTGCGAGCATCGAGCAAACGTCAGGTAATTTTTTACCCTGATGGATATCCACGTTGTTGGAGATGCCATCCATCGTGTGACGCAACATGGCATTCGCTGGCAATAACTCTCGCAGGATTACGTGGCCGGCCAATAAAGGCAACAAAGAGCCAATTTTATTGACGCTTGATAAGTTTCAAGTGGTTTTAATAAATTTTCAATCCGAGCCGCGTTCTTTTATACATGTAGTTACGCTCTTTAATAACACGGTGAACGAGAAAATTACCACATACTGGCGCGATACCATAGAATTTATTTGTACCTTTACCTATCCATAATATACGTTGTTGATAAAGAGAGTAACTAGGTACCTACGTAAACGACAAACGTATATGAAAAGTTCACGCGAGTGGAGACGAACACGTCGATATATTAAATTAAGCTAATTACTCGAAACTTTCAATATTGAAATTTTTTCATGTAGGTAATATTTACACACCACATTTTATACGAACAACATAATAATTCAACACCACGTGGTAGAATTAGAATACTCGTAATATAAATTAAATACCAAAAATGAATATTGATTAGATATTCGAAGAAAATACGCGTATAATTAAGACATTGTAGTATTCTGAGACCTTTGAAGAAATAATGTTTTTTTTTGTTGTTGTAGGTATGTTCCTATATGTACGTTTTTGGATGTTGATCAAAATTTGCATCATTCGCATGTATTTCAATAAATTGACTTGAAAGGTATGTACGTAAAGTACCAATTTTATTGATATTTTTGAAATTTAAAAAAAAACACACCGATGAACGCACTTTCCTATTCATTCGAAAGGTGAGAAGAGAGTCAAGATTTTAAAGCTATATAAAGGGAGATGTTACCTTACTCTCATATTAAAATGCAAAACACCATCTTAATTGAATAAGTTTTCCTTCTAGGTAAGATCAGTTTCACTCAGTCTTGACATAGGTACGAACCGGTTACCTAGATTTAAATTTAGTCATTGTGGTGCCCGGTTTTGGGCTTGTAGTGTCCAAATCGGGCACCACAAGGTCTTTTTATATAAAACGATGTAAAATTGAATGAAATGCACTCAAAGGTGAAAATTTTTTTTTGAGGTGGGCACCACAAGTACCAAGTTTATATAACGGGCATCACTATTGACTAAAAACCCAAACTGCACCAAAATACCTTTATCATACATATAATACCTATGTGATCCTCTATATGTACGTGGGCACCACAATTACCATAAAAGACCCGGGCACCACAAGGTACTAAGTACGTGTATTCATATATATTTTTTGAGTAATTGAACGACTAAACACGAATCCTCCGAATTTATGCATTTATTTCAACATTATATTCTCACCTCTTAATAACTGAACCTTAAAAGTAACTGCGCAAATAGCTTCGGAGTACTCACTTATTTCAAACTTTTTGACTGTAAATTTAAAATTGAAATTTTTGACCATGGCCTTTGGCTACTTACTAGAGAGGCATCTCCACCGGGGAAAACATTTTCGAACCGAACATTGCAAAATTGAAAGAACAAGGAAACATACATAACTAGCCTAACCACGCACCCTTAAAGTGCATTTTTCATTTTTTTGGTGAATTTTGGAAAATTAAAATTCCAAAAATGATAAAATGAATCAAATTAATTTAGAAAGCTAAAATTTGATACGTACCGAGCTGTTTTCGACTTCCAAATTGATCGGATACTACTCTGAATCACTTTGATCAATTCTGGAGTCTTCATCAGGTTTTTGAAAGTGGCAGTTTCCAAAAAAATTTATTCTGTGAAGTTGGAAAGCTAAAAAATTTACTTTGGCTATACTCCAGTCTCAACGTGCTTGGTAGATTGCAGATGGGTCTGTGTCGCAGTCGTTCTGGAACCTCCAGCTATATTTCGAAAATGTTGAGCTTTGAGCTGTTCAAATGGACTTTTAATCTCCGGTGATTTAATAATTAAAAATATGGAAAATTCACCATGCTCATGTTGTTTAACGAGAAAATCTTAAATTCAGTTTTTGGCCTATTATTTTACACGTCGAACCGACGCGGAAGATGGTTTTAAGGCATTTCGGATTCTTCAGACAGGTTTTGGAAATACCTGCAGTTTTCATGAAACACCCTCAAATTTGCACAATTTGACTTGAGAACGTATGTATAAACGTAATTTATGCTTGTTGGTGGCTAACTTGACCGATTAGGAATGCACTATTTTTTCAAAATCAGTTTTCGCCATATTTTTTCAGTGATTTTATGTGTTGAAAATTTGAAAATCATACGGTCTTGAAGTGACAGACATCGATTTTCGAAAATTCATGTGTGAATAAGTAATTGGTCAAGTGGATCAGGAACAATGCCCTGAACACGTTTATGGGTACCTACCTACTAAGGTCATTTCAACTGATCTTATTATCATTTTTTTTTTTTGAAAATTGGAATTTCCAAAAAATAGCTGGACACTCCAAAATGGCTTAAAACTAACTACGATCGACTTGGCGTGTTAAAATTGGGACATACATTAAATTTCAGTTTTTTTCGTCAATTCACACGGGTACAGTGAATTTAAAGTCGCTGAAAAATTGTACGGTTCCGAACTGGCAGTAATCGATTTTGGAGAAATGGTGTGTATGTATTTGATCCTTTGGTATTTTCAAAACATGTCTGAAGTCTGAAGCCTCCAGAACGGCTTGAAACCGCTTCCAATCGAACGAACATATTGAAATTAGAGTATAGCCACCTAAATCTTGACTGTTCAATGTTCATCCTTCATTGAGTAAAAGTTTTTAGCAACTTCAACTGTCAAAAATCTACTGTTCGCTCCAGAACTGCTCAAAATGGTCTGAAACTAATTCCAATCAATAAAATTTCAGCTTTCTAGTTGTTAATCCAATGAAATTTTAATCCCCTTCCCAATTTTTGACCCTTTGATTCTTTAAAATTCGCCAAAAATTAAAAAATTGCTCTTCAGCAACTAAAATTTTGGCTGTTAGTGCGTTTTTGCCTGCTCTTTAAAATTTTAGTTTGATTCGGTTAAAAAAATTTTCTCCTATTGGAATACTTCCTCTCTTGTGAGTCTGTAATTTCAACATTTTGATGACTTTCATCCCTATAAGAAAGTATTTATTACCAGACTTGATGAACTCAGCGTTCAGTTCTTCAATTAACAGACTAATATACTTGTCTTGAGTTCTCGTACTTGAAATAGCCTACTCGTATTATACCACTTGAACATTTCTTTCAAGTATATTTTCATCGTATCGTGTTCTTCAATAGCTGGGAGAACTTCACATGTAACAGTACTTCCAGAACGGTCTTCCATGAAGTAGACAAATTGTCGAACCCTAATTGGTAGATAAATGAATTAATTGATCTTTTAGCTGTTTGCTTTAGAACTTGCCCTTTAATATCAACTTACAACTCAGGAGCAAAATATTATAAAATCGTTAATTCTCATTTCAGGTTTTCACAAATTCACAAAAGGATTCCAAGTCTATATACAAGCTGAAATAATTTTTTTTGAGGAAATCCAGTTTTTCTCCCAAGTTTTAAGAAATTAAATTTACCAACAACCTGATAGAAATACTCAACTATAAGAAAGAATTTTACCTTGTTGTGAGCTGAAGATCATTTGTAGTTTTCAAATGTTTATATAGTTTTTGGCGCCGTAAGTCAAAAATTTATTTCACTTTCAGTTTTCATGTTCAAGTCACTTAAACTGGTTTTTCATCTCTGAAGTTGATTTCTCATTACCATAAAGGCGCATGTCTATTTTTCACGCCTCTCTTGCACAAAGTGTACAGCACCAACCAGAATGATGGGAAGGAGAATAAAGGGATAATTTCCTTTGAATGCGCACTTTTAAACCTGTAGAAACGAATTTAGGAAAATTATACTTAGGTACAATTTAGATTTTTTTAAACGGCATTTTGGTCTTCTGCAACATTCTTTAGATCTTCTAAAGGACCAGAATTTTTTTTTGAAAACTCCAAAGCATTCTGGACCTGTTTACAGTGGATTTGTTTATAGAATAATGCAGAAAAAACTTGATTTCATCTTTGTTTTTTATTCAGATCGAATTAAAATGAATTTATTTTGAATTAGAAAAATTAATTTTTATAAAATACCTTGTATACCACTTTTTTAGAAACAAGTGGTTTTTTAGACCAACAATAACTTTATTATTCTACTGGTCGTGATGTCGAATGAATCTGTTATTGCTACACTATCAACAAGATGAATTATGAAAAATTCGTTTTGAATTCCTGCTAGGTGTTTTGAGCTCCTCCCTCAACTTTTTATCGAATCCTCTCCAATTTCCTCCCAAAAAAGTCTATAGACGACCCATCCTACATGAGAACCAGAAATCAAGTGCCTAATTTGACATTACTTATTTTTTTACCATTTTCCAAAAATTCATACCACTCGCCTAGAAACAAAAGAAAAAACTCGACTTAAAAACTTTTCTGTAGACGTCATCCTTGTGAAACATTTTAAAGAAAATCTCGCCTCATTTCATAACACATTCTGACGTATAGCCCAATTTGTAAGATTCAAGTCATTATTAATCAAAAGAATGGGAAAAAAGTTTTAACGCAGTCGAATTCGTGTAGATATTTCTTTCCGAATTTTTTTTTTCGTGTATATTTTTTCATTTCGTTTATTGCTCGTTGTGTAAAATTTAGATTACGATTTCGTACATATTTTAAACGTTCAGACATTCATTTTGAAAAAAACTGCGAGTAGATAGAGATAGCAACTCGTGAATATTTCATTGTTCGCGCATCGTTGTCATTAAAAATGAATGCAGATTGTTTACCACTTGGAATGGTACCTAGCTACCTATTCTGCGAAGTTTTCCATGACATGAATGCCCATCAAGTGGTGGACATTTCTTGTAATTATAATGAGTATAGGTAGCCGGAGTGCGATTTTTAAAAAACACGCAGATCAATCATATTGTGAAACATTAATTATGCCCTACCTACATAAATATCCAATTTTTAAGAGGTTTTAGCTTGCTTTCTCAATAGACCTCAAATCCTAATATTATTATTAGAATTGGAGGTCTTTTTTTTTCTTTAAGCAAGGTCTTATTGGAAGACCTCTTTTTTTCAAATTTTTCGTTTTACCCGTTCAAAAAGTTCGTGATGCTTGCATCAGAGTTAATTTTTCAATTTGAATAACCACCTTCAAGAATAGTTTACACTCATTTCGAAATGTTTATTAATGTTTAAGCGAGTAAGTAAGAAGTTGGGAAATATACAGGTCATTATATAAATTTTTCAACACTGTGGCTGCGTGTGGGGTATTACTATGGTGTGAAAACGACTTTCAAATAGGTACCTTTAATATTTACTCAATTTTTCCATCACATCGTTTAGATTTAGCGCACTATATTGTACTCGTATGTAGAGAGAAAGCAAGCAAGTATAACGGTGTGTTTTACGAGCGAAAACCAACATAAGGGATAATTTTTTGTCTACATGTTGAAGTACCTACATTCTCCCTTTCTCCTGAAACGTAATCACTCGAAAAATTCAACCACGAGTTGAACGTCTATTGTATTTACGCGGTCGGGTCTTTCTTTTACGATACACTCGTACGACAAAATCCAGAACGCGACTTTTCAGCACAACTTGTAGTGGTCAACATCGTTTTGAAATACGACTTTTCGTTCGCCAGATGGTGTTTATTTTCGTACTTGTATTGTTTCGTCGACTGAAGACGTTCGTTTTGTGGTGAAAACAACAACAATAAATCGACTCGATTCGACATCCAAAGCGAGAAAGAATCGCTAGCAAAAGGATATTCATCACGAATCGAGCATTTAAATCGTCAATTTTTCGTTAATAATGAAGACGAAGAGGATTGGTCGAGGTAGGGAGGGGGTTACAATATGACCATTTTTTTCCTACGGACTTATTCGTATCGCTCCCTTCGATAGGGATTAATATTGGCGGAATTTTTTTTTTCAAAAACGGGGTGTATGAGGAGGTGAGGTACCACTTATACTTACTATACTGAAGTGACGTCGAGTTGAAGCGTAGTTACCGAAAGCCCGCATGTGGTTTTCATTGTTCTCTGTAATAACCCTCATCGTATCTTCTATCGTATACGAGTGTTACGTATGTTTTCGCTTCGCGTCGCAACTACCACGATAAGCTATTGATACGATACCGCCTCGATGTGTAATAACCTTTTTTACGATTTTATTATTTAAAATAAGAATGAATTTGTTGTCGAAGAAGAGACGAAGTTGTGGTGAGGATGGCGTTTCCAAACAGAATTTCGAAACGAAGGAAAAGTCGAAAGTTGAGATGAAGTGGTTGTAAGATGGTCTGAGAAAATTTGCCGAGAATGGTTTATTTTTTCATGGATACCGTTTTAGATTGACTGTTTAAGAATTAGGGAAATTTTAACACTGGGTGATTTGAAAAATTCTTTCGATTTTTCGAATTCGACCGATATAAATATCTTTCTGATTTACTGACTGCTCTTCCCCTTACGCCGAAATCCAATGTAGAATACCTTCAGTTTTGCTCTTTAAGAGTGAAACTATGAAGTGATGCAAGTTCAGTTTGGAGTTGAAAAAAAAGTAAAAACAACCATCACCAAAATGCAAAAACTCTTTCGCAATCAGCTAGCGTTAACTTTCATCAAATCTCTGTTCAGACGTTGCGTGTTTCTTGTAAACGTGATTTTTTATTTTTATTCAACTTCATTCATGATAAGCGCCTTTCAGCTCATTTTTTAGCCTTTTGCTTGATTATAAAACATCGAATTGTCTTAGCATACGTAATTTTTAACATATTCTTCGTATCAACCTATAGATAGTTTTTTTATTTAAGAGATTTTTTTTCGTTTCACCGGAAAAAATTTCAACAGTAAGGACTTTTTAAAAATTATCTAAGAAATACTGCCCTAAGTTACATACTTGGAGTCCCCCATCCTAAGTGGTGAACGATGCCTAGGAGGGGATGAGATCTTCACAGAACTACAAATTTTTACGATTTCTTCCGAAAATATGGCCCCTACGAGGAAAATATTCGCGAACATAATACGTCTGGATGAAATTTTCAACAAAAAAGGTTCTTATCACTTTTCATGTAGAACAGATTGTTATGTAGTGAAATGTCCTCGAAAGTTGGAAAATAATCAATTCAAATAAAATTCGACGAGTTTAAGGAATTCATCCAAAATTGTCTAGAAGGGATGTTAATCGAGGTAGTTTGATACCTTGATCATGGATACAATGTCGATTGTTTCATAATGGAGTATTTACCTGTCCAAGAGTACAAACAAACGATAAAATTTTATTATCAATGTTTTGACTGTTTCAGCAGATGTAAAGAGCCTAAAAAATGATTAAGAAGGATAATTTTCTCAAAAATAGTTTTTTGCAATTCTGTACTCCAGAGCAAAAAAGATGGAAAGTCTTGTTTTTTTCTCGATTTTGCGATTTTCACATCATTGGAAAGAAGCTTGCAAGAGCTTTCCAATGATATAAAAAAATCTCAAAATCCAAAAAAGATGGACTTCCATCCTTTTTGCTCTGGAATACAGAATTTTTTAGTAATATTAGAAACTTTATTTTTAAGCATATCAATGCTAAATTCGTGCTGAGGGTTTCAAAACATTCCGATTACCTGATCTTTCTTGATTATTTTGATTCAATTCCTAATTCCTTGAATTATTTGTGTTTTTTCCCTATTTATTTGACTTAAATACCCTCCCTCACCTTTAAAAACGTTCATTTACCTACGTATCAATTCGTCCCACAAGAAAATATAGGTAACTATGCTTAGAACCTTTTTTGTTGAAAATTTTATGAACCTAGAACGATTTTGTTCCGGGCTATTTTCCTCGTGGGAACATTATTTTCTAAGAATAGTGAAAAACCTTAGTTTTTGACCCCCCACCCCCCTAGGAAGACGGTCGCCTTTCAAGGGGAAGGATGTCACTGTCAGGACAATATTTCTTACGTTGAAAAAAAGGACTACACTGTATTGTTGAAATTCTTTTGACCGAGACGTGGAAAAATTTTCCAAGTAACATGTGCTAATATAATATGCTTTTCAGAAATTGAATTTACTATCGGATTAAATTTGGTATTTGAACGAACTCGCTCACCTATAAATTTCATTTCAATATTTTTGGTAATTCTAATGAGTACTCAAAATTTACACGATGCGTTTGAAGCGACGTGATGTAGAAAGTTCAAACTTTCACAAAAGCTTAAGCTTACAATACATAATGTTTGAGCTTTTCTGATACGTTGAACTTTTAAAAACACTATCCTTGAAAATGTATCCATGAACATTGCATAGGTATTTTAGGTCCGTTTTGTAATCACCAAAAACAGAGATGGAAGAAAAATCACTTACCTACCAGACCCATTTTCGAATTTTAGAGTAGAAAAAAGAAAGAAAAATAACACATTTTGACTTGATTATAATTGCACGTTAAAAACACATTTTTTGAACATTTTCGAATTCTTCCTATTTCTTAACACTAAGCTGCTTCAGTGCTTCTCGTACGGTTCGTTTAGAAAGTTGGGATGTTTCAGAACTTCTTGTGTAGTTCGTTTAGAAAGTTGGGATCGAAAGATCATCGTTCATTTATTTTATTGTTGGTTATATGGAACTGATTATCTATGATGTTTTGCTCCATTAGTGGATCACTTGCTGTGATAAAATGGACGTTTTTGGTTTGGGTGACTAAAAATCGACTTGCATTTTGCTATGTTGGTAAAATATTCTTCTAAGTTTCAGTCTAGAAAACATTCGGCTCTTTGGTTTCAATTACTTACCCAGCTCAAACGGATATGTATTTGAGGGTTGATTTTTTTTTTTTTAAGAAGAGAGATCACTTATTCGAGTATGTTGTTGATGGAATTGTAGCCTTTAATAGGGAAAAAATGCAAACCATCCTGAAGCATACTCGTATCCTTGAAGAGATTTTTAATACTGGCACTGGCTATGGTTCGATTGAAACCATGTTGATTAGGTACATTGATTCAGCATTAGTTAAACGTAATGATCGATAAAGTCTCAAATTGGTCGCTTTTGGATTGCCCAGAAGTGCTTGTGAGAGCATTCGCTGCGGAAAATTGTCACATCGTAATGATCAGTTCATCATTTGTGAATAGTTTGCTCATAATCAGAAAGGTAAAATATCATCTTGCCATTTTTAGTGCGGAACTGGCTACAATAATCACATGTATGTAGAAAAAATCCAAAGTCCAACCTTTTTTTTTTTTTTTTTGAGGAGTGGAGGTATCCGAATGTTGATGCCTCGAAAGGGCTCCCAATTTAAAGATGTACTCAACCGCTCAAGATTCCTTATATTTGTGTACAAGCTTGCTATGCATTAATCATGGCAGTAAATTTTAAAAATGAAAACTTGGTCGAGTTTTTAAATTTTTGTTCGAAATTGGATCTATATCTATACCTCAAAAAAACCTCCTAGCAGAGAAAAAACTACCTACCTATTTTCAATGCATGAGAAATTTTATTGATATTTATGTTCTAAATCTATGTTTTTTCATTTTTTTCTTCAAGTCTTTGGTAGTGTTTTTTTTTTCAAAAATTGATCTTTTTCATCAAAGGCAAAATTTTCAAAAAATGTCAACTTTCTGCCTCACATCAATCAATTTTGAAATTAAAAAAAAGGTTTAACTGAAACATGAAAGAGAAACAACAAAACTGTAAATTTAAAATTCTTTATCGTTCTCAGCGTTCGAGTATTTTTTTTTTTTTTCACTTGGCAGTTTTTGTTTTGAGATACCTACTCGTACTTCCAGTGAAGGTTACAAAGTTCGACTTCAATTTAAATTGATTGTGATGATCAAGTTGAAATTTCATCTATTTTTTCCCTCAAAGGAATTAATTTTTTTGGAAAACCTAAGGTCATTGGGAAAACTTGAATAGGAAAAAAATCATAATTATAAAATTTCCAACTTGTATGGAGTGTGATTAAGTTTTTGTAGGAACCTTTGTTCTTGTGATATTCAAGTATTCCTTGCAAAAAATGAAAACCTCATACTGACAAACTTTTAAAATTAATAATCTTGTATAGTAAGTACTATGAAATCAAGAGTATCTCTGCTGAGTTCTTTTTGGTCATTTTATTGCCAAACTGCGAGGAGTCCCCAGCATAATATGCTTATGAAGTTGCATTGATATTAAATGCAGTTAACATTACATGAAATTCACTTATTCAGTATGCTTCTTCTTGATGTTCAGCTTTATTCTTTTTGGTATTATTTTTGAACATCCACCTCTCCTTTTAATCAAACGAAAACACGCCACAGAACGTAGCATACCATACGTTTAATCCTACCCGTTGGCAATTTTTTTCTTCACCTTCATAAAAACGACGAAGACGATGCAAAAAAAAAACCAAACGGTCGCAGATTTTATATGTATAATTCCCGCTCCCTAAATGGAAAACCAACCTCTGTATAATGAACAACAAAACTTGGTAAAATTTCCGCGGTATAATTTTACCGCAGTTTAATAAATCATATGGGAAAACAGACCGGAGAAAAAAAAGAGCAGACATTTGTTTTATTAATTATCCAATCTACGTTAGCTATTCATTAAAACCCGCATCTTTTTTGCCAAGAAAAACATACGAGCTTGCTTGTGCGTTTTGCACCAAAGTCATGCTGTACCCATCGTTTCCTTCCCTACAACCTCATCGCCTCATCCCTTTCGGTATTAAATAGAGAAAGCATTTACAACACCTTCGGTAAATCTAGAAAATCTTACCGACGAACACGTTCAACATATGGCCAAGAGGGAAGAGGGGCTGGAAAAAACCCCACATTCGTATGAAAAGTTATACCATCATCTATTTCTTTTTTGCTGCTCGTTCGTTGGTTCGTTTACTATACCTACCTAAACCTACAAACAGAAGGAGAAAAACGCATTCGCATTATACCATAGTACGAGTTTTACCAACACACAAAATAAAGATGAGAAAATAAACAATTGAAAATGTAGACTTTCTTCAAACCAACATAAAAACTTTTAGATTGTCTAGCTTTTTTCGTAGATGTTCTCGTATTAACGACGGATCAAATGGACGTTTGTTTATACGTGTTTAAATGTACAGGCCAAGGGGAAAAAAATTCTCGACGAAGTTTCCTTTTCCACCTTTCCTTTCCAGATTTTTTTTTCCTTCAATGGTGTGATTAGATTTTAAGGGTCTTTTAATAGATGAAGTTTGATTAGAGGGAGATAGGTTCATTGATGCTGCGATTGCTGTGTATAAGATGAACTAAAAAAGCAACGTATATTATAGCTCGTTACCCAGGTCGTATTTTGTGTACTAGCTAAAGCAAATTACATCTTTTGAGATAAAATCAGCCGAGGATTTTGCCAGTTCTTGAGTTCTGACACGTTTTGCATTGCATTTTGTGTGTACTTACTACTTATTGTACGAGTACCTACACGTACGTAAATTTGCTCATTAGACAACGTGCAATTTACTACGAAGAAATATGTATCAACGTAGGTGCTTATTTCTATAGTGTAGGTATACTGACAAAACGCAATTTAGGTCACCGCGATTAAATGCAGTATGAGTGGCGAAAAAAAAAACGAAAATGAAATAAAATTCGAACGGTGAATATAAAGTACTTTGGATTACAAGTAACGAGTCAAAGAAATGCTAAGACGTAACTAGATACGGTAACTAATATAAGTCACGTAAGTATCAAACACGCACTTTAACATAGGTATAACCTTTGTTCTATTTTGAATGTAGAATATTTTCTGACGTGCTGCATTCGCGCAAAAGAAAAAGAACCCCTGTACAAAAAATAGCTTTGAAAATTTGACTTTCGATACGTAGGTAGGTACCTACCAAAGACGTATCTTCTACACGTTTCTTACATTTGTTTAGGGATGGGATGGGGTTGGGGTAGAGATGGTATGGTAAGTTATGCATCACATAAAGATACTCTACCTCTAGCTTTACCTCTTAATACACGGTAGAGATACCTTGTAAAAGCTAACGATACCGGAGCACGTGTCTGCAAATATTGTCGAGATATCACTATACGAGTTCCTTAATTACAAACGATTTCCGTTCATGTCGGAAATCGAAATAATCTACAGAGATGCCAATGGCATGTTTAGAGGATTAGGGTTGGAGCTGAGCAAGATGTTGATGTAGTACGTAGAACTTCAACCCTTTATTTTGATGAGGCTAATGAAGATAAAATTGGGTAATTTTTGACGCTCGAGTTTCCTTTTTTTTAATCTTTGTGTAAATTAGCTGAGATACAGGAGAGTTGGGGGATCAGAGAAACACGACGTTTGAACAAATTACGTGGGTGCTTTGAAATATACGTACCTATGTAGTTGCAGTTTATTTTCAGAGTTCATTTTGAACGGAATTGTTAACCTTGATGATATTGTTCTGGTGCGAGTCATTCTTTTGTACTTTATGTCACATTGCAATACTCAGCAAATTTTACATAAATATGGTTGGCTTAGGAGACATATTTAGAAGCGAAATTTTTACTTGAAGCCCTACTTTACTAACTGGTGTCATTGGGGAGGGGAGGGAGTCTCGAAAAAATGTAGGATGATTTTGACCAAATCCAGTGAAGATCTTTATTTTGAGTTGTAAGTCACTTGGAAAAAATTTGCGCTTTGAAGGTGCCTCTGGAGGGAAGATGAATTTTCGATGAATAGAAAGAAAGTCGATTGATTTTGGCCAAATTCAGCAGAGACCTTCTCTTTGAGTGGAATATTACTCAGAAAAAATTTTCTTAGTTCGGAAGGTGTCCCTGGAGGGGAAAAATGGGTCTTCAAAAGAGAGTGCATTTTCCGAAAAAATCGTGATCTATGCCATCGCCGTCAAAACCCAAGCCCACTTTTATGATTCTACTAAACGGTCAAGTTTATGGTTAAATTCGTATTTTCAATATTTTTTCTTCGCTAATGTTTCGCATTAATTTAGCTAAAATATAGAAAAATATCATTCCTGAAGCTGAGGAAATATTTCAGAACGCAGTGGTACCAATTTTTTGGTCATTTTACTGCCAATTTCAAAAAATTGAGACAAATAGCCAAAAACTTACAAATTTTTTTCGATTTTTTCAAGTTGATGGTAGTGACTAAAAAATTTGGCACTACTGCGTTTCAAAATATTTCCTCAGTTTTAGCTTTGACTAACAAGAGGTTCATGTGATTTAAAATTAAATTTTTTTCATGGAACACTATTCACTGAACTGACTGAACTTACCTAATACCTGACCCAGCAGCTGGTTTGATGTGATAATGGACAAACAATACAATTGCGAACACAAGCGCTACGAATAATTCAATTCTGCAACTAAACGATGCAAAATTAATCTCAGATATAACAGTAGGTATTATGTTGAAAATGAGGCAGGTACCACATCATGAGGATGCAATTTTAAAACAATCATTTTCATGAATATAGTAATCACACGGAAGAATTTTCAAAAATGAACAACTCGAACATTGCTAATGTTATGTTTTGACACTTAATTTGTTATTCAAAAACTCACCCAACTTAGCCGCTTCATCTTTTGTTTCAAAATTTTACTCCTTTAAGCCTTTTCAACTGATCGATCTTCAGTTTCGAAATTTACCTACTTCTTTGCTGAGATCTGTTTTGAAATGAAAACAATGGGAAGTGAATATATGAGAAATTTAAATTTTGCTCATTTAGAAACATTTCAAATTTTCAAAACTAAACAACTCAAAAATTGAAAATGCTTTGATAATTGTTGTTCAAAAACTCGCCCAACTTAGGTGCTTCAACTGATTTTCAGTTTCGAAATTTTACTCCTTTAAGCTGCTTCAACCGATCGATCTTCAGTTTCGAAATTTTACTCCTTTAAGCTGCTTCAACCGATCGATCTTCAGTTTCGAAATTTACTCCTTTGCTGAGATCTGTTTTGAAATGAAAACAATGGTACCTTAAACATGAAAATTGGAAATTATTAATAAAAAAGAAATTTTAAACTTGCAGTTTACTTAAGCTTGATAAGCACTGCTCTCTAAATTTGAAACAGTGAAATTTCACTGCTCAGCAGTGACGACATTTTGCCTTTTTAAAAGCAGTAGTTTTGACTGCAAAACAGTAGAAAAACTACTGAATTGATCAGTTAAAATAATTTTTATTGGGCAATTCAGTCGATTTTTCACTGTTTTGCAGTAAAAAAAACTACTGCTTTTAAAAGGGCAAAATGTCGTGATTGCGAAGCAGTGAAATTTTACTGTTTCAAATTTAGAAAGTGGGGTTGCTGTCAGAACAGTTACCTGAGCTACCTGTTTGTTTCTCATTCAATTACCTTAACACAGAACACCTGCTGTGTTGTTCAACTATGTGATGGTGAACTAGTGCTTCAAAACTTGTGTAGCTCCAAGTGTATGAAATATTTCACTTACCTGCCAGTTTCCTTTTCAAATAATCGAGAATTACAAAAATAAAGACATGAAATAAAATTACTGAAACGTTATGAAAATTGAAATTTTTAAGAATAATAATCAGTTTATCTTATCAGTGTTTTTATTAATGGAGGGGAATTTGATTTGGCCTTGACACAGCAGATGTGCTGACTTTGTGACATATCGTGACGTTACTTCGTAATGTTATGAGGGGTAACATCACCTCATGGCATGACCTCGTGAGGTAACCATACCATATAAGGCAATTTAACCTTCGAGTGTGGGTGTGTGAACCACGTTGTATTTTTATCTACATCTATGCTTTAGATGTTTTCTTTTTAACAGTAAAACCATTAAATATATGAAAAAAAAAATCGACTTACCATAGCTTTCTGAAAGTTACTTAGGTTTGTTGCTTTTTAATATTCCAATACCAATTTTTAAGCAATAATGTCTAATTCCAATTATAGTAGACTATATCGCATTCCCAAAAAAAATAAAAATAATACCTAAAGTTAATATAGATAAATAAAATAAAATACCTATTTAAATTAATAAATAAACTAAATCGAAATAAAAAAATATAAACCTACTACGACCGCAGTCAGAGTAGAAGGACTAACTCGCATTACGTAATAAGTACATAAAAGTATCATATCTTCTTGAGTAAACTTCAAAGTGTACTTTCATTTTATTCTCGATTAATCACTCGTGATGTTTTATTTATTCTTTTCTCAGATGAGCGATGTGATTAATTCACATGTGCGATTCCGAAAAGTCAAAATTCCCATTTTACCCCAACCCTCCCTAAGACACATTTTAACACCATTTTGAATAACATACTGAAAAATTTTCAAAATAGGTTAAATTAAAAATGAACACCACAGAAAAAATCCAAATTTTATTCAAATAATAAATTAACAATAAAACATTCAGGATCACTTCGAATTAAAATTGATAAACACCATGTAAAAATAAATAAAAGGTATCTACCAGTCATTTTAACTTAATAAAAAAATGAGTTTTAGAAATAATATCTTTCAATGTTTTGGCGTAATTATGTAATGCAAAATATTTGCGTTCCAAAACACGAATTTAGCTAAAAATAGGTAATTTTTAAATTGTTTAACCTTTCAGTAGAACCTTAAAATTGGTAAAAAATAATTTTTTTCAAAAATTCACTCTCTTCACAAGACCTATTTTTCCCTCTAGAGACAGCACCTGAGCTAAAAATTTGTGCTGAGTAACTTTCAACGCAGAATGAAGGTCTTCGCTGAATTTGATAATAATCCGCCGTTTTTTTTTGGTTGGGGGGGGCAACCACCCCCTAACTGCTTACCTCGTCAGGAATTCTCAAGTTTCTTGAGTGTGTAAGCAGGAGTAATTTACTGATTCTCGTTTCATGCCAAATAAAATGACTGAAAATTGTGGCTTTTGACCAAAGCTTTAAATGCCCGAAAGACTTGCTTTTTGTTTTGCTAAAATTTTCATGGTTTTAGTTACTTATCCATCCAAATCTGGAAGCTTATTAGCAGTATTTGTCTGATTACTTATAATTAAAGGAGACCAGTTATTGGCTATTGGGAAAGAGGTAAGCAACCTGGCCATTGTCTAAAATTACCTCTCGTTCATTCATCTTTTGTCATATTTTCACAGAAAAAAAAACTTCCAGGATTTTAACAAGAAATAAAGTTGTATGTAGAAGGGCTTTAAAGCTAATTCCTGAACATGTGCTCTCAATCACGTTTGTTCTGTATTGCAAATTCAAACTTTAAAAAGAACACACATTTTATGCTCACCAATACAGCTTTCAATATCATGATTTGTTTCCCATTTTCCAAAAAAAAAAATTAACAAGTTTTGATATTTCGTTTTCATAGCCTTTTAATAATTATCTGTCTGGGTGATTTATTATTTGAGCTGAATGTGGACTTAGCTACTCGTAATTTGAACATTTTTTAAAACAAATTTTGACGTTTCAAAAAAGAATTGGGTACTTAAAAAAAAATCGAAAGAATAATAACCGATGAAATTTATGCATTTAAAAAAAAATGATTGATTGCTTAGGTGCCTACTTATCGCGTTACATCTAAAATGTCAATTTCACTGGAATTCTTCATAAATTTTTAATCTTCCCGATATTATCAAATAAGGAGACGATAAATTACACCATTCAAGAAGGAATTAATTGGCATAATCTTTTCATAAATTTTTCAATTTATTCTTTCTATTAGCATCTTGTACTATATCTGCAATATGTAGGTATACAATATAAATACTCGTACAAAAGGGAGACGTTAGCACATTTTATAATCCCTGTTGCGCAGTTATAAAAAAAAATGTCTAACGGTATGCTCTCTAAACGAATTTACGATTAAGAGGATTTCAACCGACATTATTCTTAATTACTTCTCGTATTAAAAATACTTGCTGAAAAATAAAAAAACTAGAAGAAGAAGTCGACCCGAAACAAAGTCCTTTTTATTATTTTTAAAAGCTCGTTAGCCCCGATGACAGTTTGTTTGGAGATTTATCACGAGGTAAAAAAATATACCATATACAAAATTCACATTAGAAAGATACATCGTTTAATAGTACGTATACGAGTAGAGAGAGAGAGAGTTATGAATAAAAACTCGATTTAGTGACGAATTTAAGCTCCTAAATAAAATAAATTCACTGATATTAGGTTGAAAATTATACTTATCTTTTTAGTGAAAAACTTTCGCCAACTGTGAAATTTTCAAAGAAGTATAAATATTCATTTTTAATCCACTGCTGCTGTATATGCAAAGTCATGAAAACTTATTTATATTTTCCAACTTAATGAAAAGGAGTATTAAAAGGAGAACGTGATCGGCTTATGCAGTATTAACGACGAATGAACATATACATATGATTTAAAACGCACGCATAACGAGAGTTTTACTCTCTATTTAAAGAGTATTTTTCAACGAAACGTATTAAATCGACGTATCAAGAGTTTATAATTTTTTTTTTGTTGCCGAAGAAGCGCGCCGCTTTTTGTGTAGAAATTGGATCTCTCTCTCTCGTTCTTTTGTGTTGGCAAAAATTAAGAAGATTTTGGAATATTAATTTTGGTACTCGTGCTTGTATTTGTAAGCTCGAGTTGAGAATAGATTGGAATGAATTTTTTACAGTTGAAAGGAGATTATGCTGGGAGGTTCTTTTTTTTTTATTACCCAAGACTGATTTTGTCTCCCTCCTCGTCTTTCAGCTTGGGTGTCCCCTTCGGTCATAATGTAATTTTTTGGAATTGTTTATCATTGAAGTTTTCGGCCCTGCCAAGCTTCCTCATCTGTATTTCTTTAAATTATTTTTGGTGTGACGATTTTGTCGGTACATCTTGGACAACAGTTCCTCACATTATTTCGTACCTAACTACGTATATTTTGAAATTAAATGAGATGATAATCGACTCACAAAAACTCGATTTGTTTTTTCATTGCTTATGGTACCCTTTTATTTCTCGAAGTAACAAAATCATGTTATGTAGCATTTAATTATGATAATGTTAACGTAGTTACATTTATGAAGTCAGCCAACCGGCAGCTTTCATTTAGATGTCAAATTAATGCTCCCTCATACACCTTTTAATCTGCAAAAGGGTGAATGGACCTTTTTAGTTGACTGTGGTATTGCGTATTGTTACGATTTGCGTTCCGATAAATAGATTATCAATTATTATCATTCCTAGCGCGAACTCGTAATTCTAGCGCTATCTGTACTTTTGTATATAATTATCGATGTGAATATTGTGTGTAATATATGTTGAATAAAATATGGAAAAATGTAATGAATTATTTCGAATTAATAACGAATAATTTATCAGTGGCGACGAGGATTATGGAAATTAAAAGTATCCAACGTTTATTTTTAGCGTTACATTGTATTCGAGAAATGACTTTTTAGTGCAATTGTGCATTCGTGCAGTGTATATTCGTTTTCCTGTTATCGTAATTTTTTATAAGTGCAAATGGCGACTAATTCAGCAAGTGTTTTTGAAAATTTTGATTCGAAAGCTGAAGATTTTGAGTCGTATGCCGAACGAATTACGTCGTACATGGACTTCTGTGGTATAACCGGTAATAATAAAGTGAAATTTTTCATCGCTAGTATTGGATCCGAAACATTTGCGATTTTGAGGCGGCTTGCTTGTCCAAAGCGCCCAAAAGAATTAACTTTCGACGAGTGTATAAAATTATTGGAAGAGTATTTCGATCCTAAACCGTTGCAAGACGTATGTCGTTATAAATTCAGAAAACGAAAGCAGTTAGAAAACGAAAAATTCGCTACATTTCATGCTGCTTTGAACGAATTATCAGTGAATTGCAATTTCGGTGATCGAATGGAAGAAGAAATTCGAAGTCAAATTATATTCGGTGTATACGATGGTCGAGTTCAGAAGCAGTTATTTAATACTCCAAATCTCACGTTCAAAAAAGCTGTCGAAATAATTACCAATTTCGAATTGGCTAATAAAAGTTACGATGAGGTTCATGTTGGCGAAAATTCAAGTTCAAGTTATACAGCTGCGCCTAATGTTAAAACTGAACCGAATGTAAATAAAGTAAACGAACGAGTAAAGAAAAATTATTTTCCTGCTTCGAAAAAGAGAAGACCTCCATCAAAAGTTCCTGTTGCACCGTCAGCTAAACCAGATCAAAATTCAGTTGATGTTTGCTATCGTTGTGCAAGAAAAAATCACCGTGCACCTGAATGTCGTTTTATAAATAGTACCTGTAATTCCTGTAAGGAGGTTGGTCATTTAGCCACAGTTTGCGGAAAAAATCACGATGAAATTCGAGCAGTGGCTTTCCGTAAAAAGAATTCATCGGTTAAAGTTGTAAATACAAAGCATTCGTTAGAATCGGTTGTTGATATCGGAAAAGTGTCCGCAGTTTCGGTTTCGAGTGCGAAAAATAATGATTCAGAATTACCACCTGATAAAATTTTTATTGTGCTCGCCGTGAATGATAAATCTGTCAAATTTGAAGCGGATTGTGGTTCCGATTTTACGTTTATGTCGCTTGCCGAATGTACGAAATTAGGTTTGAAAAATAAAATTCAACGTGCGCATCGTGTATTCGAATCATACGATCATAGTTCTATCGAGCTTTTTGGAATTGTACCTGTTAAAGTGCGTTATAAAAGTCGTGTATTGAATCTTCGACTTCGTATTGTGGATGGCGATTATTCTACGCTTCTTGGTCGTGATTGGTTACTGCCGTTCAATATCGATGTTCGTGAACACGTTAATTCAACTGCAAAAATTTATCAAACCAAATTGAACGACCAAAACGAATTGTTGCGGAAAATCGAAGCGTTACATGAACGGTTTGCAGATTTGTTCGTTGAAGAAATCGGTTGTATTCCAAATTCAGAAGTGGATATACATTTGCAACCAGACGCTGTTCCTGTTTTTTGTCGAGCTCGTCAAGTGCCCTTTGCGTTACAGAAAGCGGTTAACGATGAAATTGATCGACTAGTGGCCAATGGAATTTATACCCCCACCACTTCATCAAAATGGGCCACACCAATTGTTCCGGTAAAGAAAAGTAACGGTGCGATTCGTTTAGTCGGTGACTACAGTATTACAGTCAACCGTCACATTGTGCCAAAAAATTACCCAATACCGAATATTGAAGAAGTGTTGGTTGGTTTCAGTGGTTGTTGTTATTTCACGAAATACGATATTCGTGATGCGTACATGCACAAAAAGTTTTCGAAAAGTGCATCAGAAATTGCAACTGTCAACACACCGAAGGGTCTTTTCCATGTAAACCGAATGGCTCAAGGTTTGCAAATGTCTGCGACGGAGTGGCAATCGTTTATCGATGATATGACGAAATTGATCCAGGGATGCGCTGCGTTTTACGATGACGTGAAAATTTCTTCATCTTCACCAGAAGAACATTTGCGAAGAATTGAAGAATTCCTTATCGCATGCCGAAAGAACAATCTCCGTTTACACAAAGATAAATGTGTACTTTTGACTGACAAATTGGATTACCTCGGTTACAGTGTTGATAAAAACGGTTTGCACAAAACTACTGAAAAGGTTGATGCGATAATTAAAGCCAAGAGACCTGAAAATGCGGACCAATTGAAAGCTTTTACTGGCTTATGCGGTTATTATGCCAGGTTCGTGCCAAATTTGAGTGATATCATGCATCCTCTCAACTTACTTCAACGTAAAAATGCTCGTTTCGTGTGGTCTGATGAATGCGAAAATTCCTTTCGTAAAATTAAAGAAGAAATTGCTTCGGAACGAGTACTTCATCATTTTGACCCAAATAAGAAGCTGATTTTGGCTACCGATGCATCGCCTTACGCCTTGGGAGCTGTACTTAGCCATATCGATGGAAATGGCAACGAACGTCCAATTGCGTTTGCTTCGCGTTCGTTAACCCCTACCGAGTGTCGTTACAGTCAAATCGACAAAGAAAGTCTTGGAATTTATTGGGGCGTTAAGAAGTTTTTTAACTACGTTTATGGTAGAAAGTTCGAATTACAAACGGATTGTCAGCCATTGCAGTCAATTTTTGCGTCAACAGCAAGCAAACCTTCGCTAAGTGCAACACGTCTTCTGCATTATGCGTTATTTTTACAAGGATTCGATTATGAAATTAAATACCGTAATTCGAAGTATCATGCGAATGCAGATTTTGCATCAAGGTTTCCAGTAACGAAGGGCAATCCTAATCAAATCGATATGCCAACGCAAATTCACCGCGTTCAACTTCAAACCTTACCTGTGACTGCGAAGGAAATTGCAGACGAAATTTTAAACGATGATTCGGTTTTGTCGTTATATCGCCAACTTCAAGGTATCGATCCGATTAGAAGAAAATCGCAAGAGTTGCAGGAGTATTCGTTACAGGATGGTTGTATTTTCAGAGGAGAACGTGTCTATATTCCTCCCTCCCTCCGTTCTCGAATTCTCAAAGAACTGCACGTTGGCCATTTGGGCATTGTCAAATGTAGACAATTAGCTCGATGTTTTGTATATTGGCCTGGAATCGATAGTGATATTCAGAAGGAAATTTCTGCCTGTACTGAATGTGCTGTAAATGCCAAAGATCCGGATCGAGTCAAGCCACATCCATGGTTACCTACCGAAGAACCGTGGCAAAGAGTTCATTTTG
Organism: Planococcus citri; assembly: GCF_950023065.1. Lineage (NCBI taxonomy): Eukaryota > Metazoa > Arthropoda > Insecta > Hemiptera > Pseudococcidae > Planococcus > Planococcus citri. The sequence continues at coordinate 53,993,505 of NC_088678.1, read as the reverse complement.
ACTGTGCTCAATTCGAGAGCAAGCAAATGCTCATTATCGTGGATTCATTTTCGAAATGGGTTGAAGTTTACCAGTTAAATTCGATGTCTGCCTCAAAGCTGCTAGAGTGCTTAGACGAATGTTTTTCTCGTCTTGGTTTTCCTTTGGTTTGCGTCTCAGATAACGCTCCGCAATTTGTGTCGGATGAATTTTCTTCATTTTTCAAGACCAGCGGAATAGAGCATCGAACATCAGCTCCGTATTGTCCGATAAGCAACGGCCAAGCCGAACGATTTGTGCAGATTATCAAATCTGGTTTGAAAACAGATAAAATCGGTTCGTTTCAGGAACGCCTAAATGGTGTATTGTTATCTTATCGGCGTGCTCCTAATGTAGTGACAGGGAAGTCACCTGCCGAATTATTATTTGGGCGAAAAATACGTTCAAGAATTTCTTTAGTGTTGCCTGTCAAAAAGAGCGATACCAAGTTACCTTCGAATGTGAAACGAAAATTCGATATTGGCGATTTAGTGCATTTCCGTTTGTACTCCGGTTCTCAAAAATGGTCTACTGGTAAAATTCAAAAGAAAGCTGGAGATGTAATTTATTATATTCGATTTAACAATCAAGTCCACAAAAGGCATGTGAACCAGATCAGAAAAGCGAGTTCTTCGATTCCGAATTGTCGAGACGAAACGAATTTCGAGTTTCAAGTATTGAACGAAAATGAAGATCAGCCCGTGGTTCGGGATTTTCAAACCGAAGAAAATGTGGGGCATGGTTCGCCTAGCGTTTCACCAAATGCGAGGCATGTTTCGCCTAATGTTTCGCTTAATGATTCTCCTAAAATTTCACCGAATTTAGGACCTCGTAGGTCAAAGCGTGAAAAAAGAAAACCAATTCGATTTTCTCCATAGGGAGGAGGATTGTGGTATTGCGTATTGTTACGATTTGCGTTCCGATAAATAGATTATCAATTATTATCATTCCTAGCGCGAACTCGTAATTCTAGCGCTATCTGTACTTTTGTATATAATTATCGATGTGAATATTGTGTGTAATATATGTTGAATAAAATATGGAAAAATGTAATGAATTATTTCGAATTAATAACGAATAATTTATCATTGACTATGCCAACATAGGCAGGCACCAGCACTATTTATCTTAATGCTTAGTTGCATTAAATCATTGTTATTGTATTCTAGTTATAGTCTGGGTCTGTACGAGTATAACTCGAAGTGACAGATTGTAGCGAGCATTCCTTATCCTTTGGACTCGACGAATAGGTATACATTTTCACCTTCACTCTTAACCTTTCCTTGTGTGCATTATCAGACATGCTAACGAATTATTTTAATTACTGTCGTGTCATAAAATTGCATTTTTTATGGAAGTACATAGAATGACATTTTTCAAAAAGTTTTATTTAGTTTTTCAGTGTAGAAGGAATTGGGTGCTTTTGGATGCATTTGAATCGAGAAACTATCCTAAGTACATATAAAGTCATAAAACCATATTGCACTTGGTAATTCCCAAGTTTTTCATTTTTTGAATCTCATTTATTTGCAGGGGAAAAATATGAACATCTTTCAATCTACGATTAGAATGGAAAATCAACTTTTCAAATGTGCTGATGGCTTTTCAATGTCAAGTTGCAGCTTCATAAGTTGAAACTTGAAAAAAATTTTGAAAGCCGAAGCAACCAATAAGCAACAAATGAAAACCATCTTGCAATCTGAAAATGTGCTTCTTCTACTGCTAACTATCTTATCGCACCATCTATTTTTGTTTGCGGATGTGACTCGTGATTCGAAAATATTAACAATTGACAAATCATGTTCGTGATTTGAGTCTTCTTCTTTCAATTTTTGAGGCTCCCAATTTAGCATTTTTATGAAAAGTCCAGCATTCATAAAACTACATATTATTAGCATGATGATGTATCTAATCACTTTTAAATTTCTTCCGCAGAATCAAATTTTTCATGAAATTGTGAACTCCTCACATCAAAAATAAGACTGTTTAACTTCGATCGAATCGTAAACATCCGAGAGCTTTCGCCTTTGCTTCGCTGGGGCTAAGACATGGCGGACCTCATTATGCTCACCTTTTTTAGAACCTTATTCTCACTACGGAACCTCACAAAGAGTCCCCCAAGGATTTGGATGGAAACTAGTCTCAATGGTAGCCTTTGGCCCAAGTACATACCACCATTAAAATTTTAGCAGACAATAATTTCGAGTTTAGCTCTCACAGTAAAATTTTGATCATGAAATCTGCAAAAATCGCTACCCCGACGCTCAGGTTTTTTCCCCACGGTACTGTCGTGGGAAAATTATGACCCACGCGCTTGCGCAAGGGGCTTCGTTCATTTTCCCATTCAACTAAATTTTTCATATTACTCTTTCAAGGATTATTCAAATTTTCATCGAAAATAATGAATTCGAATATTCTTCGAAAAATATAATATGAAAAATTTAGTTGAAAGGGAAAATAAAACATGCTCCTTGGTCAAGCGCGTGGGTGAAAATTTTTCCACGTTAACGCCGTGGGAAAAACTTGAGCGTCGGGGTAGCAGTTTTTGAAGATTTTAAAATTCAAAATTTCACTGTGGGAGCTAAACTCGAAACTGGCAGGTAAAATTTTAATGGTGTGGTGCTCGGGCCTAAGGGCTGCCACTGAGACTACTTTCCATCCAAATCCTTGGGGACACTTCATGAGAGGTTCTCTAGTCAGAAGAAGTAATTAAAATGCTCCTAATATCTCCAAGTTTCAGAAACTATAAGGAGTGATTGTTGAGTACTTCCAAAAAAATATCAGCGAATAGTCCGCCCTTCTACCATCTTGAATGGTGTTACTGAAAAAAGTGTTTGTTTTTTTTTTGGAAAAATTCTATGTTTATGAGTAGGCTCAAGGTTGCTTCCCATTTAAGCTGAAATTTTGGTATCACACAAAATATTTATAGGAAGTGTGGGCCTTTCCATATGATTTTCTCGGGATTTTTTATCGCATTGGTAGGAGAAAATTAATGATGAAAAACTATAACCGCCATAGGCAGCTCCTGCACTGAAGGGGCTACACTAAAATTTGTTTTCACTAAAGTGTGAATGTAGTCTGATGAGTGATGAGTAGGCTCTCTCAATGCCAACGAATGTTTCTTTCAACACTCTGTTGCAAACTATGTTTTGAGGTCTCGAGAACAGAGTAGGACAAATTTTTTTTTTTTTTTGAAAATGAATTAACTCTTCAGTAGATTGAAATCATTTTGAAGAAGGTTGAAAAATGGTAACTCAAACGAGAACCAAACTCTGAATCAATATCTTTTTTTGATGAGTTCGATTATTTTTCGACTCTTTTTGAACTCTCTTAAAGCATCAAAGCATTAAGGTATCAATGAAAAAGAGTGATCGAATTGAAAAACAAATTCGAAGCACTGGTGTAGGCAAGCCCTACTTGAGTACTTCTGTTTACTCATTTTTGTGATGTGCTTATCAAAAGCAAAAATATGAATGTAGGAAAAAATAGTTGAACAGATTTGAAATGGGTTCGGCTAAATCTACTTGAAAAAGCACGGATTTGGCGGTTTCTTCAACTACATAAATTTTGACAAAAATGAAATAAAAATGAATTGAGAGTCAACTTCAACTCACAGTTAACGCTTAGTTGGAATTTTAAGATAACTCCTTGCCTAGCCCTGGTCAAGGATGAAAATGCGTACCAAAAAAAAAAAAAAAACTCACCAAACATACGCAGTAGTATTTTATTCTACTCTTGGAGAATCGCTTGCGCCCAACACTAGTTAATCCCATCAAAACGATACCTACTTACCCATTATAAAATTGTTTCATTAAGTTATTTTCTGTGAGCTTCTGAAATTCAGATGTATTTACTCAATCACTAGCACATTATCGTCACCATCGAGTATTTCCAAGGGGTTAATATGGTTCGCCATAGTTTCCTTGCTTTTTTACTCGTAAGTATATGAATACCTACCTAATTATTACTTAATTAATAAAAACCAATAACTTAACTTACTATACTTTCTTCAAACTTCAAACATGCTTTTATGAGAGAAAGTAGAAAGTGATAATCCAACGTTGCCAGATCACTCCAACATAAAAAAAAGAGTGATCGAATTGAAAAACAAATTCAAAATATGTCCACGTGGTGTAGGCAGGTATTAATTGAGCATTCGAGTACCTACTTCTGCGGACTCATTTTTGTGATGTGCTTATCAAAAGCAAAAATATGAATGTAGGAAAAAAGAGCTGAACCCATTCGAAAAGAGTTTTATTGAACTCCTTGAAAAAGGGACTGGATTTTGCGGTCTTTTCAACAACATAAATTTTGATAGGAATGAAAAAATTAATTCGGATTCAACTTCAACTCACAGTTAACGATCATTTGGAGTTGAGAAATAACTTCTTACCTATCCCTGGTCAAGGATAAAAATGCATACAGGGAGCCCAGAAATATCGAGTACCCCTAAAAAAGTTTTCTACTAAATACTTTGGTTGGTCACAATGAATGATAATAATGATAGCACATGAGTGGTTGTTGGACTGGAGAGATAACATTCCACCAATCATATGCGTCATTTCACGTTGCCAACCTATATTTTTAATGAAAAACTTTTTTAGGGGTACTCAATATTTCTGGGCACACTGTACCAAAAAAAAAAAAAAAAAAAAAAAAACACCAAACATACGCAGCTGCAGTATTATTTGTGCAGCTGCAGTATTATTTGATTACATTTTTTGTTTCCTCGTCAGTATTTTCTGCGAGCTTCTGAAATTCAGATTCCCTAATTCCGTTGTACATATTATTACCTTACTTATTATATGTGGGTATTATCCACAAGAGATACATTTTTTCTCAGTGTAAGCATTCGGCGGAATCATCCTGAGATTCAAATTACACTTTACTTAGTATGTAGTTCATAGTTATCAATGTTCCATAATTAGCTACAAAAAAATGACGTACAGGCCATCTACAAAAACATTATTGATACTTTGAAGTAAGCGAAACAGGGCAACCATACTCTAAATTTGAAACTGTCAAATTTCACTGCTTAGCAGTCACGACATTTTGCCTTCTTAAAAGCAGTAGTTTTTTACTGCAAAACAGTAAAAAAATTACTGACTTAGACAGTAAAATATCACTTTGACTGACCAATTCAGTAGATTTTTCACTGTTTTGCAGTAAAAAATTACTGCTTTTAAGAAGGCAAAATGTCGTGACTGCTAAGCAGTGAAATTTCACTGTTTCAAATTTAGAGAGTAGTACCATTATGACATATATACTGAAGATGGAGTAGATTGCAGTGGCAAAGTTTCTTCGTCAATAACTTCCAACGCATCAACGTAATCTTCAGGTATTATAATATCATCGTCGATTACAGCATTTCCTCCAGTTTCCATTGTCTATTGTTCAGTTGCCGCAGTTTGTTGTTGAGTTAACGGCACTGCACGCGAATTCAGATTCGGAGATGAACGATCAATGTTGCTCGTTGTTGCTCTTGGTTTTACTGTGTATCAGTAGGTAAGGTGCCTAAAAGAAATTGCAGCAGAGATACTACAGCTTTGGAAAAATTAAGAGAAAGGGCAGCTTCGTCGTTGTCATCGTCGTCGTCGTTTGTCGTCAAGAAGAACAAGAAACACTCTCTGTTCATTACCGCGTACAACAATAAACGAGTCCTCAGAGCAAAACACGGTACCTATAACAAAAGATATAAATGCTTTCTATAGCCGAGGGCTAAAATGTTTACGACGCGACGACGGTAACGAGTAAGAAATTAATTTCTACAAATGTGCTTAATTAACGCGTCAACGTGATGAAAGTCGAGTCGATAAAACAGGAAAAAATGACGCAAACGAGTAACGTTGCTCAGTGGCGCGCACGTCCACGTACAGAGCTTTTCCAGTACCTAATATACAGCGTTAATTTTCCTTACACTATGTTTTCTCGCTTTATTATTTAAATTGAGGTGCACCACACGTTCACTCTCTAAACAACGAATTTCTAGATAAATACTCGAGAAAAGAAATTATTCTTATAAAGGTTTGGTTTTTCAAAAAAAAAAAAAAAAGTGCCTCGATCGTCAACACACCATATATTTCCAATGGGAGCCTTCATCCAAAAAGGAGAAAATAACCCTAATAAAAGCCCATATATATAGTCTTATATGTACTGCATAAATGGGAAAAGTTGGAAAAATATTGTTTAGCCGGTGGATTGGTCCGGGGACTTGAATGTTACCGATATTTATTAATTTTTCTTCAGGCTAGAAAATTTCTTCCGCTTAGTTTTTTTTCCCGCTCTCGGTTTTCTCTCGATATACAACGAAGATTACAACATCCAGCCAGCCTGCAAACTGTACGAAATGTAGGAGAGTTGTTTTTCACTCTTCTCTTCAGCTACTCTATACCTACGAGTTGAGAGTATACTAACTCGTATACACAAAAACGCGATACGCAGAGAGCTAAAAATTTATGCGAGAAAAGTTCAGTGTTTTTCTCATTAAATAGTGATTTATAAATGTCTTATTAGTACATTTAAGTTTTGTTCTTTTTAAGGAAAACCAATTTCTTTGGCGCGCAATCTGTTACCTCGGTGTTTTTTTCACCGAGCGAGGAGAGCGGCAGCAGATTTACACTCAATGGAATATATTTTCCTTGTTTTTACCCGTAGCACAATAGTACTGGTGAATTATTAATGAATTTTACTTCTCCGACATAATATCGAACACTATATTACGACGAACGAAGTAACAGCGCGCGGCTCCTCGTACCGAATTTGCTAAGCTAATCATTCGGTGTCATTTGTTGAATGATAAGTTCGAGAGCGCAGGATGTGCGGTAAATCTTACTCTTTTCTGCGTTCTCGCTTATAGTTTAGAGGATTGCTTAATTTGCCATGTTGCGAAACACGACATTTTAGGTACAAGGTGAAGGAGTTTGTGATATCTCTCAAGCAAAGTACTTGAAATTTTAAATTTTAGTACGTTTGACGTAGGCAATGGGTAAGTAAATATATGTATGTTGGGGGTACATTCTCTTAATTAAAACGTACCAATTAAAATATTCATGAATATCATATTACGAGTAAATATGTACATAGAAATAAAATAAGATCACATGGTCCGAAATAAAAAATTGTAATTAAAATTTTGAAAAATAAATAAGATAATTTGAACAGGTATAAGAAACACATAAAATAGAAGATTAAACTAAACAAAACTGAAGTAAAAACAAGAATAAATAAACAGAAAAAATGCAAGGGGTTTATGGTTACCTTGTAATCACCACAAATTCTTAATTTCCCCTTAGAATTCATCTCAGGAACAATCCCCATGTAGAGTTTTCAGCCTTGGAGAGTTTTCAGCCTTGGTAAAGATGCCTTCTTTCTCCAATGACTCAATTGTTGACTCAACCAGGGGTTTCAAAGAGTAAGATACGACCCTTGATTTCATTAAAAATCGAGTAACATCTTTCGATTTGAGTGAACATTTGAAATTCTTCACATTGCCTATTTTATCATCAAACAGGTCACTGTACTCTGAAACCAAATTTTCAATACTGAGGTTATCATTTTGGCAAGCCACAGCATTTACTTGCATTCTGAAATAATATTTAAAGCTGTTATCCAAGGTCGGGCCAAGTAACTCAAAATAACCATTAGGAACGATGTACTTACCTAATACTTACTAATAATTCACTCTGGGTTGAAGATTTGAACACTTCCCGAATCACCTGAGAAAATAACCAGCTTATCAGATGTTTTTACGTACGATAATATTACATCTGGTAAAATTGAATGAATTCGCGAAATCGCCATTGTGGTCACAGATGTACCAGTATCCGATTCGAATTCTTTTATTTTACCACCAATCTCAATTTACAATGTCAACTTTTGAAAAACAGCACTCAGCAGATGCGCTGGGAACTGCCAACGTTATACCGATTTTTAAAAATTGTACCTATAAATATTTGGAAAGGCCAATTGCAACTTATAAGCTGATAAATCTTAATCAAACTATCCGAATTTTGAGGAATCTTTTTCGATTTATTAAGTACTTCGAGTTTCTTTTTTTTCCATTTTCATCACATATTGTACTTAGTTCTTCTTCTCTGTTTCTGTAAGTATATCATCTGAGGAAGAAGGATCCTTCTTCTTCAGTCGATTGATTGTGAATGAACTCGCTCAGCTTTTTGGTTTTTTGCAAAGTCCTCCTACAGGGTGGTCTGGATGAGTGGATGTCAAAACTTCAGATTTGGATATGACCGGGTACGACTTGAAAAAAACGTTATCATTGACAAATTGCATACCTTACCTATCTTTAAAATTTTAGGGGCAACTGAGCTTTGAAAGAAAAATTGCGAAAAACATATTTTTGAGCTTGAGAATGGGTAGAGTGCTTTGGAAAATGAACAAATTTTGTCATTATGAATTTTTTCCCAACTTAATAATTATTGAAAGGCTTAGAAATATTTTAAAAGAAAAACTTGAGAAAACGTGTTTTTGACCTTGGGGAGTGGGTGGTACTTTGGAAATTCATAATGACAAAATTTGTTTCTTTTTCTGAGTATCACCCACTCCCAAGGTCGAAAACACGTTTTTCTCAATTTTTTCATTTAAAAGATTTCTAGCCCCTTCAAATTTAATTAGCCAAAAATTCATAATGAACACTACTGCCCATTCCCATGGTCAAAAATACGTTTTTCGTGATTTTTTTTTTCAAAGCTAGGTTGCCCCTTAAATTTTTAAGAAGATAGGCAACTTGTCTATATAACATTTTTTTCAAGTCGTACCTACCCGATTTATGTCCAAATCATGCCAAATAATAGAGCATCGATATAGAGCTTTTCTTGAAACGTAACCCGGACAAATTTTATTGAAAACATCGTGTCTATTTTGAGTAACGATGGAATAACGGTGTTTTGCATTAATATTCTTTAATTTCTTCGCCGTTTCTGTCCAAATTCCGGCAAAGAGCCCGGCGAATTTCCGAGTGGACTGATCGTATACGAGTATTTTGTCAACTTCAGGGCAAAGAATCACTCGGTTTGTGGATATTTCTCGAATCTTTTTTGTTGAAAATGGACACAAATCTTTCATGACTCCAAATTTCTCATACCTATTTGAGAAAAAATTCAAGTTTATAAAAAAAAATGATATGAGGAGCTGTATATCAGAACGCCGTAAGTCCATTTTGCAAAATTTTCAGAAATGAGAAAAAACTGGGGGGGGGGGTCGGGGGAGTCGAAGGGGGTCAAGTGTGGTATCAGAGGAAAGAAGAAGTCAACATGACCTCAAAACATGAAAGTGCCCAAATTTTTGAGAACCAGGGGGGACGTGAGAAGGGGGAGAAAAATTTTACTGCGTTTTGATCTGAAACTTGTTACAAAAATCACGCACATTTTATATCAAAACGCAGTAAATACACCGGCACTCTTACTGAAATAAAAAACACACGAGTAGAGCACCATTTTGATGATTATTATCAATTAATAAAGTGATATCTATTAAATAGAAAACAGAATATTCAAAATTATTATTATCATGGCTTTATAATAAGAAAAACTACTCAAAATTATCATTAATAAATTTTAACAAATTGAAAATAATACAGCGGAGCGCGAAATAAATCGAATTTATTTACAAAATCAATGTTTACCAACCTTAAAACACGAAAAACGCAAAAAATAGTGTATAGTTACTGGTTTTTACTGCGTTTTGATGCAAATCTCAACTTTAACTGGGATTTTCGAGGTGAAGCATGGCAGATGGATTTACGACAATAGCTTCAATCGATTCCCCGTTGAATTTTACATAGGAAAACATTCTTATCTCATTTTTCATAAAAATGGACTTACGGCGTTTTGATATACAGCTCCTCATTATGACCTATGCCTGTCTTTTAAAAGCAAATTTATGTTTTGACAGCCTTTCAAATGTTTAAAAAATTATGATTTTTTTTTTTGAAAAATGGGCAATAAGTATCATGACTTTTAATACTAATACATACTTACTTAGATCTTTCTTTCAAAAAATTGATTTTTTCTTCATGGTAAATGTTCACTATAGGTGATTTTTTTTAACGAACCCCTTGATTTCAATTCAAGTTTTGAGTTGGAAATTTTGCTCAAAATGTGAAATAGTGTTAAGTCGGTAATAGTGTGTAATATATTATTATTTTATAGATTTTTGAAAGTATGAATACAAATATCAACTTATTTTCTCGATTTGATCCCTCCAACGCTCACCTATCAATCTCTCAAATTTCGTGAAAATTGAAAAAGTCCCGTGTTGAATGGCTTAATAGCTTTTTTGGGAGCTGTGAATTAAAATATCAACTCATTTTTTTTATTCGGCCTCTTCAACGCTCTCATTGATCCTCAAGAAGAGGACAGTGGAGGTGCCGAATCAGAAAAATGAGTAGATAAATATTCGTACTAAGCGCTTCGACTTTTTTCATATTTTTACTGACATTTTTTGGGTTTCCCCCCTCCCCCTGGCTTAGTGAATCCTATCACGAGAAGCTCATAGATGTTAGATACTAACAAAATGATTTTGATCTAGTTGGTGTACTGCATCCTATGATGGAATTACTTCTAGTGGATGAATATCATAAAAATCCATTCTTCCTGGATTATTTTCAAAGTTTTCAGAAATTAAGGTTCCGAATTTGGAAATGTTTTAAAAATCGATCGATTCAATAAATTGCAAATTGACAATTCGTGTCCGTATTTACACTACAATCTCGAATGGAGGAATTCGTGTCTCTGTCATTCACGTACCGATGCATCTTACCAAAATTATGTAGCTACCGGTGCCTGCCTAAAACTTGACGAAGAAGCAAGCAATAAATTTCGGCGATATTACGATAACATAACGAAACATTTTGGAAAGATTCACACTCAAAAAAAAAAAGAGACAGAAAACGGAAGGAAGAAACGAAGAAAAAAAACGAGCTGATTTTTCAAGTTGATATAACTTGTACCGTACGCGAACTGCAACAACAAAAAGTCAACGACCGATCAATTTTTCTCTCCATGAGTAGATAGGTATTTTACAACTTATGTAAGATACTGGTAGGATATATGTATCTATCGTATCAAGATGGACGAAATTAAATAGCCAGCTCTCAGCTCTGTTAGTTGACTTTTTGATACCATTGACCGCGTTATAACGATACATTTAACGAAAAACAGCCAATACGGCTCCATTTATTGGGATTTTCTCTTGATACAAGATTAAACTTCTGCTTCGTCTGTAACAATAAGGTTATCGTGCTCGAGCTGCAAATCATTGATTACGACTGCAGAGTGCTTACTGCTTTCGTAAGACTTGAAATAAAAACCAAAACTTCCATTATATGCTCAATTAGACCGGTATCGCGTGATTTTATAATTTCCACTGCTGAAATTACTACGTATGCTGTGGCGACTGTACGCAACTAACAATGTTAATGTTAAACGTTCGAATGGGCGTGTATAGCCTAAACAGGCGTAGAATGTTGAAAAATTGAAAGTTTTTCAAATTCTCGGACATGTTTGGCGTGAAATTAAATCTTTTCGAGCGATTTAAAAGAATTCTTTCTTCCTGACTTGTAGATATATATTTAAAAGTTGAACAAAGTTGAGAAAAACTATCGTATCGTGTTATTAAAGTTTTAAAATGGAAAAAGATACGCGCTTGTTTGGCGTTTTTTTGCTTTCCTAGATTCTTTTATACAATTTTTAACCTAATTTAGTTATTCGCTGTTTACGAATTAATGAAATTTTACTTCGATTGTTAAACATCGTCGTGATTTTTATACGTTATTCAAGTGGCAGTGGAAAAGTTTCATCGATGAAATTAGGTACAAAATTTCTATTCTAAAAATAGATTTGTAAAGATTTATTTTTTAAAATTGAAAAACAACAAACTTTTAAAATTTTACTTACAGAGGTAATTATTTTATTAGCTTCTTTCTGCGTGAGATTGAGGCAGCTATACTGAGAGAAATTTTTATACGAATTTGTACTATAAATCATGAGATTTTGGATGAACTCTGAAAAACTGACGATTTTTACGATAGTAGGTAATTTTTGTTTTTTCCATAAAATATGCTATAATTTATAGAAAGAATTCTTAAATTTATAGTAAAAATCGTTGAATTTTCAGAGTCCACCCGAAATCTCTTTATTTACCTATAGTGAAAATTGCGATACATTTTTTTCTGTGTAGTCTTATTATTATTGGAGGGTTTTCTCATAAATGGGTTGTAATTCACTTGAAATTCGGTTGGTTTTTGAAACGGTACCGGCCATATCTGTTGGCTTTTCCGGAGCTGCAGACGACGACGACGAAGATGAATCTTTTTTGTCGAACGAAGATTTTTCACCATTACGTTTCCTATAGTCGAGCACCAGCTGTACGTCTTCTAAGACACTGATTCGTTCGTCTAAACTGTCCAATGCGAAGGTAATTTCGTTAGCCGGTTTGACTTTTCTAATTTTCTTGCATACGTTCCTAAGTTCGACCGAAAAGCAAGATAATAATATTTTGAGCTTTAAGATATCTTGATCGAGATTGTCGCCGATATTAGCAAGATTTATGGCGATCGAACGGATAAGATTTAGATTCTTTCGGTGCCCGATGGCATTGGTTGAGTGAGTTCTAAGTATTTTGAGTCCTTTAATTTTGGGAACAGGTGAAACGATTCAGTGGCACTCTAAATCTGTTCTGGGAACATGGAGGTAAAGTAGGAAAGAACCGATATGTGGTGACAAATGATGAGACCTCTCGCACCACAAGAGCAAGTTGGTGCACTTTCTCATCTCAAATTTTGCTGTGTTTCAAACCTAACATACAATTTATTCAAATAAAGACACTCATTGCCAGTTCTTTTCTCGTAACAGAGGTGCCTATAATTACTAGGTACTTGATAAATGATGAGTTTTAGATGGATAGTAAGCAGGTCTAAATAAGTTATAATGCTACCTGAACATTGGTTGTGCGATCTTTCATTGAAGCTTGCACAGTTCCGGAGGCATACCGGAATTACCCATCATACCTCACAGATTTTACTCTATTGTGCTAAAAAGCATTCTCAGATTTTCGCAGAATGCTTGTATCCTGCAGTCCACTAAAAAAAAAATCGAAATCGACGTAAAAATGTGAACACCATATTTCAAGAAAAAAAGCTTACCATGTGTTATTTTGGTGATTTTATACTTAATCACTGTTACTCTTTGTGTTATTGCTTATCACTGTTAAATTATCTTCAAATTTCTGTAGAAAAAAAAAACAAATCTAGTACATATCTGAAGTTTATAAAAAAAACCTTAATTATTATATAACATATAAAATTAAATGCTTATCTAATGATCATCCTTTCCATCCATCACTGAAACAAATCTCCTATTATGAACCACGATTCAATACTGTTTGCTTATCACTGCGAAGTATTTTTAAAATTTCTGAAACTAAAAGAATCACAAAGTATCCAAAACTCGAAAACAAATTTTGACAATTGAAAAATGAACAACTTTTCTGGTAATCTGTTTTTTGCATCACTTGAAACCAATCTCAGATTATGAACCATGATTTCATGTACACCTCCCAAGTTCCAGTTTCATTACCCTAACAAAGTTATTCCAAAATGGGTACCTGAAAGCTGAAACAAAAATGAACACACATTACATATCTGAAACTCAAAAAAGTAAATTTACCTAAGCAATTTTTAACAGAATATCCGAACTTATTGTACCTAACTATCCATATTCTGCAACTGTCAACTAATTTTTTCTCCACCAATCTGAAGAACAGCATCTGATAAGTGTCATCCAACAAGTTATTTTGATTTCTCAACGACTACCTATGCAAGATATCAGCATGTGGAAACTTTCATTCGATGTAAAATTGTCATCTCTACAAAAAATTATTGATTCATTGTTTCCTAAATCCAACCGTTTTAAATTAAATTTGAAAAACCGATTTTTCATTTGTTAGGTATTTTTCAACATTATTTTATCTATCTGAAATTTCTATCAACAAACTCAACTGTGAAATCCGGGGATGGAAAGCCGAAAGATGAAACTTTTGGTTTTAGCTTTAGGATTTTCAAATTCGTAAAGTTGTCTAACTGCTAGCAAGCGTTTAGCTTTCAAAAATTTAGCTTTTGGCTTTCGGATTTTCAATTTTTTTTTTTTTAAATGAACTTAATTGAAAGAAAAATTACAACCACAACAAAATAAATGAAAAAAAAACGAAAAAACGAAAAAGTATCTAATAATTGAAAATGAATAATATGTAAAAAAAGAAAACAAGTTCAAAGAAAGCCAAAAAAAAGTTTTTTGGTAGCTTTTAGCTTTTTTAGCATACAGCTTTGGCTCAGGGATGGAAAGCTAGCTGAAAGCTGAGGAAGTTTGGGGTTTTTGAAAGCTAAAAGCTAGCCAAAGCTGTATGATTGAAAAGCTGAATGCTAGCCAAAAGCTTTATTTATTCAACTTTCTGTCAACTTTTTTACAAATTCATTTGGTTCAGTTTCTGTTTGAATTATTTTTCGATTTTCACATTTTACTTTTCTTCTTTTTTCATTTTTTTTGTTTTTTATTTTTTTTCGTTGTGGTTGTGAATTTCCATTTTCCTTTCAATTCACCTCATTAAAAAAATTTGAAAATCCGATAGCTGAAATCCAAAAGCCAAACGATTTTTAGAAGCTAAAAGTTAGCCGTTAGAAAGCTACACGAATTTGTGAAGCTAAAAGCTAAAGCCGAAGTTTTATTAATTTTTTAGAATCTAAAAGCTAAAGCCAAAAGTTTCATCTTTCAACTTTTCATCCCTGCTTTGGCTACTTTTTGGCTTTCAAAAACCCACAATAATCGTTTACTTTCGATTTTTAGCCTTTGGCTAGCTTTTCATCCTTGGTAGAATCACGTGACTGTGACGTCACTACTTGGTAGCTGTATACTTAGACTGGTCGTTAAGGGATAGGTAATTGAAATTTGTCGTCTCCACAAAAACTTGTTTTCAATTTTGTCACTCATTATCTGGACTCTGGACACCCTCCAAAAAAAAAATGGTCGGAGGATTTTGGTCAAATTCATTGGAGACCTTCATTCTTAGTCGAAAATTCCTCATAAAAAATTTGAGCTTCCAAGGTCTCCCTGGAAAGAAAAGAGGCCTTCAAAAAGGAGTGTGTAGTGTGTTCAAAAAAGTCGCGTTTTTTGTTCTAGCCCCCAATTAATTTTTTTTGGGGGGATGGTCCGATCCTATAAAGATAGTGTTTGAGTTCTGCGTCGACATAGACCATTCCCATCGAAATCTAAGACTGGTTCAGGGTTCTGCTAAGCCGTTGAAAATTTTCAAATCGTTTACTTTTGGGCAAATTTGTGTTTTGAAAACATTTTATTCTTATCATTTCTGAAAGTGGGGAAACATTTTGGAATATAGTGGTGTCAATGTTTTTTTTTTTTAGCCATTATTGCCAATCTTGAAAACTCACTTTATAAATTTTTGGCCATTTTTTTCGATTTTTTGAAATTGGCAAAAATGATCAAACAATTGGCACTACTGTATTCCAAAATATTTACCCAGTTTCAGAAGTATGTAATCGTACGTACAAAATCGATGCTTAATATTCAAAGATGAAATATTTATACCTACTTATAAAATACGAATTTGCCAAAAAATGAGTGATTTAAAAATTGTTGACCGTTCAGTAGAATCCTTGAAGCGGTCTTGGATTTTGATGGTAATGACCTTGAGTCGACTTAGAACCTCAAATACCATTTTTTGAGATTGAGACATTTTCCCCAAAACAGATTGAGCAGGAGTTAGAACGAAAATAACACGAGTTTTTCGAAAGTGCTCCCTTATAATGAAGTACCACAATCTCTCCTCTAGAAACTAAAATTGTTTCTGGATTACATTCAACTCAAAAGGAAGGCTTCACTTATAATGTGGTCGAAACACTTGTACATATGAAAGACGAGTGCTCAAAGTGAAACAAAACTAGAAAAAAAAACTACCTCATAGATACAATCGCAAGCTTATCCATACATAGTTAAAACAATAATAAATGAAATGAAAAAAAAAGGCCAACAATAGTTCGTTTTCTTTTCCTCTCTTATTTGATTTCTTTTATTCTCCCAATAGAAAGCTCATTCCGCATGTACACGGTTGAAAATTGCATTTATAAATACCAAAGTATATACGGTCGAAAGCGCATATCAAAGGGTGGCGAACTGGCGAATCGAAGAAATACTAATAAAAAATGTATAAAGAACGAGATACCACGAGCAGCGGAATGAATCAGCAGCAACGAACGCAACCAACACCCTCTACGAAATATGAACTCCCAAAGACAATTATACCCGTAAAAAATCCATTTATAAAAGAGATCACCGGGGTTTATTTCCTCTCCGTCGACTTAGTCGCTTCGGCATTAATTTGAATGAAAATTGAACTGACGCTAATACGCTTAAACGAATTCAACCAGCTTGAAATAAGTTTGATAATTTTTTTACCCATCTCTCTCTCTGTCTCTTTTTCTTTTTGGCCCAAGTCGAAATTCTCTTCTTCGTGTATCAACAAAGAACACAGTGTATCGTATCTCGTGCTTTTTTTTCTTACCTACTTACTGCGCAAGC
This sequence comes from Planococcus citri, assembly GCF_950023065.1. Lineage (NCBI taxonomy): Eukaryota > Metazoa > Arthropoda > Insecta > Hemiptera > Pseudococcidae > Planococcus > Planococcus citri. The sequence continues at coordinate 53,976,883 of NC_088678.1, read as the reverse complement.
GTGTGTTTTTGCCTTTGTGCAAGTCTAGGTATACGTAGACGTACACATGAATTTTATATCTAGCCGAATGATAAAAAATGTAAACCAATAAATACAAATAGCTACTTTGAAAACTAGTCGTCCCTTTTGATGGTACTAAAAAAGGCCTCGCCCCAAGAACTCTTTCTTGGCGGGCTAATTAACATGAAAGTTTCTTTAAAACTATCTACAGACGATTTGCCAGAATAAATACTCGCTGCTCGCGGACTCGAAATAAATACATGAATATTGAAATGTTAATTACCGTTAGTCTCTCAAAAAATGAGGAAAAATGAATATTAAGGAGGAAGGAAAAAAAAGAAGAGAAAAAACGAGCTCTGTGTTACGGATAAAGAAATTCCGAACGGACTGAAATAATAATGTAGCTAGATTTGCCAAGTTTTCTTATTTTAACTTGAAATATTAAAAAGTTAAAATTGGTAATGAAATTTTTCGTTTGTAATAAGTTTTCGAGATAATATTTTTCTCTAGCTGTGAGATTTTTTCGCGTATAATTGAAAGCATTTTTTGCCACGTTAATGATATCTTCGCTCAATTCTTATGCAGCAGTGATTCTCATATAGTTTACAAGGTGTACGTATAATAATTTTACTAGATGGTAATTTTCTCGATAAAATAATTAACCGTGTAACTTCTCCAAGTTTAAATACGCTAGAAAGCGTCGGAATTGTTTGAGAGGTGTTCTTTTTTGCGGGGAGAGGGAAGGGATTCGTTGTTGATGTTGGTGGTGTTTTGATAGACGAGGTTCATTCAACGTTTAAGAATCGAATTTATTTTAGAAGATGAGAACTGATGAAGAATTATGCTCCAAAGTTTGATGAAAAAAAACATTCCAGCTTCAATTTTTGTTAAAATGCCTCAATTTTCCCAAAAAGTAGCTGGTGCCTTGAAATCAAAAATATAAACCAAACAGTCGAACAATTTTTCTTGTTCAACCTCCCTAGAACCTGAAGTACCATCTTTGGTAGAGGCTTAAATTACATCTTTTTTGATGATTTAAAATATGAATTTGAGAATAACAATTGAAAGTGATCGTACTTGCTCCATCTGGTGACTGATGGGATGAGCTCGATCACAATTCAGACGAGTTTTGCTTTTGCTTGTTGAATTACTTTTGACTATTGACCAATAACATAGAGAACAGTTGCCACTATTTATTTTCATCTGAAGTATTGTTCCGAATAAACCAAGGGTTGCCGAATTTTTTAAACAAAAAACTGCAATTTAGTGATTGAATTCACCTCCACTGACAGTATTCTTAAGCATTAGATAATTGGTTCAATAAGAAAACTTAGTTTTTATTTGCAAAAGCTTGGAATATGGCCATTGTTGTTTTTGAAGTTTCGAGCGCTGATTAAAATGAGAATTGATCTAATGATGAGTCAAGTTTCTAAAAAATATTGAATTATCCAAATAAAAATCTATAATTGCGTTTCTCTTTGTTTTAGGTGAGTACGAATTTTCTCCCTTGGCTACCTCATGAAATAGATTACGTACACAGCTGCCCGAATACGAAAATGAATGTAAGTTTATGTTTGATTGATGATTGATAATAGTATATTTCGCGAAGATCGATTGAAAAAATTACTTACTTACTTAATACAAAGTGTTGACTCATCGTGAATGATCGAGTGATTCTAGCTTATCTAACAAATTTTCTGGAGCCATAATTTTTAAAATTTTCGATGAAAAATAGTTACATGAGTTCGGGATTAGAATTGGAATATTTTTAGTCGAATTGCATTGAAAAATTTGCAAGATTTTTTTGTTCATGTGTATTTCAAATTCAATGGGTTCAAATCTCTATACCTACGTTGATATTCTGCTTAACATTTTTTCTTTCTAAATCGCTTCGAAGCTTGGAAATCTCCTTAAATCAGAGATTCCTCAAAGCTAACTGTTCACTTTTTTGTTGGGGAACAGTGTATAGGTGAGGTGAAGCCTCCGAAAGTTGAATGTTGTGATTGCTGCAAGTTTTTAGTACGTCTACGTAAGTGCCATTCACTACATCGGCATACTGATTTTCTGCTTCGAACTTCATAATATCTTCAGCATTGTTCTCTACTTACATTTCGACTTTGGTCCTTTATAGGTTTAGTAAAAAAAAAAAAAGACACATCACCGTTGTTCATGCCCAAATTGTATAGCAATTACTACACCAGGGATGCTACGCGGTTACTTTTTAAGTAACCAAGTTACTAAAGTTACTAATAGTAACTTTTGGTTAGGTACTTTTTAAAAATTTTGGTTACTAAAAGTTACTTTTTCCGTGTTTTTTCACAAATATCCTTTTTTTTCTTCAAAATTTTACCCAGAACTCTTTTTCTTTTCATAAAAAATGATGTTGTTTTACCTCTCAGGAATTGTGAATTTTCGAAAGCTTTTGCCCTCGCTTCGCTCGGGCTTTTCTTCATATTTCTATAAGTATACGCATAATAATTTCCTGAAAAATTAAAAATTTTGAAGCCAAGAAAATCAACTTTTTACTTATATCACGGGGAATGACGTTGTTTTACGTCTCATATCATCAATTTTCGCAGCTTTCGCCCTCGCTTCGCTCGGGCTTTTACTCATATATTTTATACAAATAACAAATGGGTACTTAGGTATATGTAATTTTCTGAAAACTTTTAAAATTTGAAGCTTTTGAAGCCATGAAAATCAACTTCTTGCTTAAAAAATGAGGTTGTTTTATGTTTCGAATCATAAATTTTTCGCAGCTTTCGCCCTCGCTTCGCTCGGGCAGATATGAATTCTACTACTACAATTTTCAAACATTTCCTAAAATGGAAAAATCAACTCGACAAATTCCAAAAACATAATCTCATCAATATCTGACCAATTATTTGAAAAAATCTTGTTGTTGGGTGGGGGGGGGTGTGGTGGTAGAGTAAAAGTTGGGAAAATCTAGCGTGAAAAGTTGGGAGAATTTCAGTCTCCCCCCCCCCCTCCAACACATCGCTTCATCACACCTCTGAAAATAAAATGTAGTAGTTTTGTATGGATCAGAATTTTTCGGTCACCTCACCTATATTTTTTGCATTGAAAATTTTTTTGGTCACTTTTTTGGTTACTTTTTGGTTACTTTTTCCAGCTTTTTTGGTTACTAAAGTTACTTTTTTTGAGAAAAATTTGAGTAGCATCCCTGCTACACGGAAAAAAATATGGATAATTTTTACTATTTCATACAGTAACCGGATCCCATCCAAAAATATGTGATTTTTACTATGAGAATAGTAAATTTTACTATGAGAGTATTAAATTTTTACCTAATTCTAGATAAAATGTATTTTTTTGCTGAGTAAAAATCACTATTATTTTTGAATGGGATCCGGTTACTATACTGAAATAGTAATTTTTATTAATTTTTTTTTTCGTGTAAGTACAGTTCTGGTATGTTTACATTTTTAGGCGTAACATTCGGAAGAAAATTCAACGCTCATTTCCCACTATAAATCTTATGTATATCAGCTTAAGTTTCTTTGCAGCAGCCGCCTTTGAACATACAGTACATTGCGAGAAATTCTCGCAGTTTAAATCCGCGTACATTCGTTTTCCTTCTTAATTGATTCTCGAGTAAATTATATTTGGCATTGAGCCAGAAAAACGGATCATAAACTTGAAGGCGCGGCGAGAAATTCTCTATTAAAGTATAAGGTTGAGCCGGCGGCGTGGTGTGTGAAAATGCCTCAGCGTGGCGAGGAAAACGAAAATTCGCTTGGTTGTTCTTTTTTATTTCGTCTTATTATAGAAGTCTGTTTGAAACGACTACCTACTTGAGTAGAACTCGATGCGGAAAAAAATGAATTAGCTGAATTTTGTAGCTTTTGTAGAGAGGAGATGTGTTTTCTTTCTATTGTTAGGTTGCGTGTGCGTTATTCCTTCCTATCTGCATGAAGAATTGGTCACGTGTGCCTTCTTCGGAATTTTTCCATTAATCTGTCTGCAATTTTGTTTTTATTTATGCATATTTTCACGAAATTTTTGAATTTTCTCAATAATCGATTTCTTGCGATGGAAAAATATTTTGAAATTTACAATTTTTCGTTTCAAAGAATTAAAATTGTGGATTTCAATTTCTTAACAGTAGCTATTCGTAAATTCTGGTATAAGAGCTGTTGTTGTGATACTTGGCGCAGTCTACTCCTGTTCAATTCTCTGTGGGATACGATTCCGTTCCTGGCGAATCGTGTGACGAAATGAACTGCACTTCTTAGAGGCAATCTTATCAGTTATCATTATCGTTTACCTTTTTTTTTGTTCTTTGGTTTTTTCGAAGTGTCCTGCCGCCAATTTGCGAAGTTTTCACCATTTGTCGGAGATTTTGGTTTTGGTGATTTTCGACTTTCGGTAGCATTGTTCTAATTTATTCTGTAGTAATAAATATTCAATGGAATTTGTAATACCCTCCTCCCCCTCTCTTAGGTTTTAAAGATTGGCAACTCAAATTACACTTTCAAAGAAACCTCGTGTGGTGTCCAATTGTCCACCTATAGTTAGAGAAGGACCGCGATTTTTGAAAATAATATGCTCTCGAAACTTAAACTTGACCTGCCCGAGTTGATTTTTCGACTTTCAATGAATTTTTTTAAAATTCTAAATTGACTATTTTCGGCAATGTAGAGTTGTTTTGTAAAAATTTAATACGGATTTACTTGGGGAAAATTATGGAAATTATAATTATCTGAAAATATGTACATTTACATATTTTATCAATGCCTCCGAACCAAGTTATATGTACTATTATTGGCCATTTTTGGAACCTCCAGCGCGCAGCGTGATTTTCAGTTTCTCGAGAATTTCAAACTCTCTCCAGAAGACGTGAAAATTAATTTGGGTGGGTAGAAATCGAGTATATGTATTGTTCGAAAAAGGTAATTAAGGTGTCCGCCTAAAAATCAGGTGAAATGTGGATTGTGGACTCCTCAGTTAAATACGAGTAGGTCAAAAATAAGTCAGAACTTGATTTTTAACAGGCCAAATTGATTTCGACACCCTCTGGAGAAATTTTTGAGTTCCAGAGAAATTGAATACCTAATCACTTTTGAAGGCTCTGGAGTGGCTCGAAATGGTCAATTTCGAATTGTGGGTGGAGAGGGGGTGGGGGTAGACCGAACACAGAATGCAGCTATTCGTGCACATTTCGGATATTGCTCCACAATTCTTTTCTATTTTGAGAAAAAGCATAATTTGTCGAAAATAATCGATGTTGGATTTTCGAAAATTCGTCAAAAATCGAAAAACAAATTTGGGCTGCTGGAACTAGGTAAGACAAATAGCAAGTACATGGAATTTTCAGGGAAATATGATCGACAGGTGGGATTGAAAAAAGTGACCTGCCTAACCACATGAATTTAATAACCAAAAAGAATTCGTTTCTTATTATCGAAAGTGAATAGAGGAATATTTACAATAATAGGTATCAACCTATCTAATCAAAAAACACAATGCATTACTCGAATAAAAAACTCAGAATTCATAATTCAACTCAAATAATTTGAGATTACAATCGATTTAAAACATTATAATGTCCTCGAATATAACATCGAATAAAAAATTACAAGTTTATATGAACGAAAACATGTGTTCTTATTACTCGAAAATTACACATTAATCTAGCGTAAGTAGGTATGTACCTACCTATCTACCTAGGCGTCCTAAACGTAATTATTTTGGTAGCCTTGAAAAGGGCCGTTTTAATTGATGATTACTCTTCTTGGCTGCTAGTGCTTTGGTGTCCGAGGAGTGGTAGTACAAACTTCCGATTTGAATATTATAACCGGGTATGAGCAAAAAAACGTAAGATGAGCAAGTTGCCTATTTTGAAAATTGAAGGGGTAAAATACGTTTTCAAAATCCAAGAGCCAAAATTCAATTTTCACCATGAGGGTCGGCAGTACTTTGAAAAATGAACAAAATTACCTATTATGACAATTTACCTTACTTGCAAATTGAAGGGACTACGAATGATTTTTCAATTTCAAAAAATCGCGATGAAAAAAATAAATGCGGAAATGAATAGTAGGTACGTCGAAAAATAAAAAATTCTGTTATGATCATTTTTTTCCTTACTCTAAAATTTAAGAAGTTTTTGAATCCCAATAAGTTTTAATTTTCTAAAAATAATTTTCCAGCTTCAAAAACTGCTTAAATTTTAGAGTAAGAAAAAAATGATCATGACAGAATTTGTTTATTTTTTGACGTAGTAGGTATTTATTTCCGCATTCATTTTTTTCTTCGCGTTTTTTTTGAAATTAAAAATCATTTGCAAGTTAGGCAAAAAGTCATACTAATTAATTTTATTCATTTTTCAAAGAACTGCCGACCCCCATCGTCAAAATTGAATTTTGGCTCTTGGATTTTAAAAAAGTATTTTACCCCTTCAATTTTGAAGATAGGCCACACCTTCACATAACCATTTTTTTCTTAGTCGTACCTACCCAGTTGTATCCAAATTTGAAGTATGTATGCATTGGCATCCACTCACCGGACACCCTGAATTGAAAATATCACGTGAAATTTTTTTTACCTCGAAGTATCGAATGCTGGAATGTAGGGCCCAATGAACTCTGACGATTTTATTTGTTCCAGCAGCCGATAGTGAACACAAAATGTTGATCTCTTCTTCACCTTCACTCATTATTATTAGGTACCTATAAATGAAATGCCCAGCTCATTACACTCACATAGGTATAGATTTCAACTTCGCCTTCATAAGACTTACCTATAAATATGATCAAAATTGCAAAACTTTTCGAGTTCCTTCTCAGTCTCTAAACTAGGTCATATATCTACAATATAACAATATTTCGCCTATATTTCATAGGCTCAACTGTTTGAAGCAATTTATCTTTGAAAAAATTGCTCGATTTTTTTTCGTCGCTGAATCTGCTCCCATATTATAAATAATGTGCTGCCTTTAGATGTGAAAATGTTGGTTAAGCACGAACAAAAAAAAAACTATTGCAGATTTTCAAAGTACGAGTGTAGTAAGTATAAAGTACATATCCTGTAATCAGCACAACATATGTACTACAAACTAAAAGACGAATCGTACGTAACACTCGAGGGCGAAATTGTTATGCGAGATCACGAATTCGGTTTATTCAATTTCTACTACATATTTCGACTTAGTGTATAAACAACACATAATGTGTATAAATACGTATACTCTTTAGTTTGACGAGTTTATACCAATATTATTTTTGATTTTAACCAATCGCGAATGGTTGAGCGAAATGTGTATACGAATAACGTGTATAGTTAAATTAATGCAAAGGGTACCACAAAAACCATCGTAGAAGTGGATAAATGCTTCGGTAAATTCAGAGGTACCTAGGTATTCGTTCTATCGACTTTCCTGATAATTAATATTCCAAAGTCGACCAATATACTACGTTTAGACAATAGGTATATTTTCCTCAAAATAAGTATAGAGACTCAATACTCATATTTTTTGAGTACCTACTTCGAAGTATTCGAAATTTTTACAAAAAAAAACTTCTAAAAAATAAATCGGTTTTTCACCAGTGTTATTCCGTGAAATTTGCTATCTATCGGCAAAACATTCCGATAAGTAGGTATCCTCAATCGAGCAACAACGTAAAACAACATTTTTCAAAAACAATATAAAACCATAAAAAGAAAAATATCATAGAAACTCCTACACCTTTTCTCTTCTTCTCGTATATACATACTTTACTTACCTACTCGTATAGCTTGGTATGATAAAAACACGAAGAAAAATTTTCATCACGCAGTATTTGGACCAAGACCTCGAGAATGCTAAGTAGCTTTAGCTTGGAAATATACAAATTCTATTATGCGCTGAACTGCTGATTTAACAAAGTAAATACACTATTAACTTTTATAGCGCAATAACGTAACGGATGTTTGACTCTGAATCGTTTTCAACGTTCGCTAAAAATTACTCCGATGAGTTATAGAGCGGTCTGTCAGCGGTGAATACTTGATTATTTTTCTTTCGCTTGTTTATCTCGAATTGGAAACTATCCTTTATCTATTTCGCGGCTAAAATTATATAAATAAAAACCAACTCGTTCGCAGAATGGAAATTTCATTTTTTAACTGCGTTAGGTATTAATTTATGGTCAATAAAGTAAAGGTACCTATGTATTATGAAACCGAGTACATAAAAAGTGAGAATTATCCACCGGAGGGTTCTCGATTTCACTTAGAGAACTTACCTTTTACTGGTTTTCTTCATTTATTTTTTTCATTATCGTAGACGTAGATGAGAGGACAATGAGGAAATAGCAAACAATAATGAAGCAGCAGAGACTAGGTACATAGCTATATGGTATACTTAGTTAACTTTTTCCCACAAAAGCTAGGTCTATTTTGCTAGGTACTATACCTACGAGTAAAAAGAATAAATACTGCATCATAGGACCGACTGAAAGACTTTTCAACAGGAGATAATGAAAAAAAAAAACAGAGTAGAGTAAAGGATTATGCGGATAAATACTTATGCATTAAATGTCTGGGGTTATTCTTATCTTTAACGTGTTTCCCATTTGCTTTAACAGAACTCTTATTTCGTTTCGTTTTTACAAAAGCCATTATTATTTTTTTCCCAAGCTGAAATTACAATAGTCTGTTGAGCGAAAATGTTCCTTGAAAAAAATAAAAAAACACGCTGGAATAAGGTGAATTTTGTGTTATTGTCGAGATTGACAATTATTTTCAAAATTTATAAAACGAATAGGTACCCACTTGAATTAAAGTCGATGTAGAAGAGAAAAATGAATCATGCTAAGAGCATAGGTGGAATGGGACAGGTGAAAAGATTCCTATTTCTATATCTATTGCATGATTGTCTTTAAACTTTCTGGTATGATTTTCAGCCATGCACCTTCTAGTGTAGCTAACACGATTTTTCGTTTGCGTTTTGTTTTGATAATTTTCGAATTTTTCAAAACTTTGATGGAAGATCTAACAAGAGTCCTTTTGAAAATATTTTTTAAATGTTACTTTGTATGTATTGCAAACAATGCTCAAGATTGTCATGCATAGTCTTCCTATTCTACACCAGTTTTGCATTTACTTTTTTTGATTTCATATCACTTTGGATCTCAGATCAGGGTGCTGATCTTGAATAAATATTTTTTGCTTACTTACTCTTTATGTCTGATGATTTGTTACCTACAGAAGGGCCTTGCCATACCTTTCTCACTCCATTTAATAAATTGTTATAAAAATTTACGTTTAAAAAATCTCCTGGAGACTCCAGGAATTTTCAAAAAGTCGCTAGAGGCTCCAAAATCACTTGAATCCACCTGAAGTCGGCTTGATAGAGGAGTGCAGATTTAATTTCGACTTTCCAACTCCTTTTGATGAAATTTACAGGGAATTTCAAGTTTCAAAAATCTGCTGGGGGTTTCAGTAATTTTTAAAGTCGCTGGAGACTCAAAAACGACTTGAAATCCAATTGCAGTCAACTTCATAGGGTATTTCAAATTGGCTTGCAGAATAAATTTCGGCTTTCCAACTGCATTTTCAAGTTTCAAAAATGTGCTGGAAGTTCCAAGAATGTTTAAAAATTCGCTGGATATTCCTCAAATAATTTTGCAAGAAATTAATTGTAATTAATGAAATCATGAAACGAATAAATTAGATTTTTTGTAGACTAAATTTGAATTAAGATTACGCAAAATTATGAGTGAACAAATAGGTATTTTAATGAACAAAAATTTTCAGAGTTTTATCCATTGTCTTATCCCCTTTGGATTGTTTTTTTTTTCGAAACCATCATCCCCTTCAGTTCCATAAAAAATGGAAAAAATGCATTAATTATTCATTAAAAACAACAAAGTGAAAATATGCAATCATGTATTTGGCCAAAATGTGAATGTGTCTATTAAAAAAATTGAAAAAAATTGAAAAAAGTTAGTAGAGTTGGGTAGGATTTGAACCGCCGACCACCGGCATGGCGATCCGATGCATAATGCAAGCAGCCACGCGGCTGCTTTGTAATTCAGCCACTACAACACATTACTGCTGCGCTAGATGGCAAAACTGTATGGGAATTCAAATGTAACGGTCCTTTCTTTTTACACAAATTTAATCAAAGCTGCAGAGCTTAAACAGAAACTAAACGAGTTGAAATTAAACCTGAGAATAGTCGCTTTTGCCAATTCCAAAATTCAACTCGGTCCCATTATTTTATATTTGCTTTTTGAAAATGGATGAAATTGACCAAACAGCAAAACTTTATAAAGCTCTAAAATCCTTCGAAACCATCCGATTAAATTCAAATTTTCACAACTTATGCATTTCAATCCATAGATTCAGTTTTTAATATCAGTTTTCATTTTTTCGAAATTTTGGGGCTCCAAATGGGGGGGGCGAAGGGTCAAATTTCAAAATTTTCAAATACCGTCACCCCAATTTTTTAACGGCGACGACATTTTTTCAATACATTTCACTCTTAAAATAAAATTATAGCACGAAAAATGTCAATTCGTTGACAAATTGGGGTGAGGGGGATTTTTTTCACATATTCGTCTACACATTGATAAAATATTTCAAAAATGCAAAAATTTTCATTTTTTAGGTTCCTGATGGTACTTTTGCAATGAAAATAAAACTTGTAATTTTTTTTTCTCGAAAATGAAAAAAAATGCCCCTCCAATTTTTTGATATGTTATTCTACATAAAAAGGACTAAAACTGAGAATTTTTCAGAATTTTTACTGGTGGACATCGTGGTTATATTTAAATTATAAGTTTTCAAATCGAGTTTTTTAGGTTTCAGAAAGTGGCAACACTGATTTTGACATAATTCGTCGATTACCCTCTCAAAGTACTACAATTTGAAAAAAAGTTCAAAATTCTATACCACGTACAACTGGAGCAATTCGCAACTGAAATTTTCCATTTTCGGCCATTTTGGAGAACTTTGAAGCGCCACAGCTCCGTCAAAAAAAATCGAAAAAATGTCCGCTTTGCGTCATTCGTCATCGTTTGATGACCTCTACACAAGATCTGATTTTGAAAAAAATCGAAGAACCCTCGTGCAAAAATCCGCCGATTTGGCATGGAATGACCCTAAGTAATTATTATTGAAAAAAAAACACTGGTCTAGTGTGAGTCAGTGGACACTTTGACAATATCGATACCCCAAAATATCGATGATATCGCATCGTTACATAGATACTAATTATTAAAGCACCAAAAAAGCAAACGCAACAACTATTTTGTAATCAGCGGATCATTTATGTATACCTATGTACTAACTAAGGAGAATGGGGCTAAGCACACAGCCCTGACCTAAAGCACACTAAACAAAACATCAGTCCATGGACCCTGGGTATTACCAATCTTTACAGATTGCTTTCTACTATGTATTCAGATAGGATGAAAACCATTTAGTCGTAAAGGCCCTAATCCCCAAATTCTGCAGTTGGTAACTAAAGATATCATACTTGATCGAATCAGAAGCCTTCTTCAGATCAAGGAAAACAGCTAGAACTACAGTGCGAAACCTATTTTCTAGAGCTATACCAATCTTAGTTGCAAGGTCAAAGACTGCTAATTCGGTTGACCTACTAGCCAAAAACCCATATCGTATATCAGAGAACACACCAAATTTTACAAAATATTGCGTTTCTCCAGAATATGCAGACATTTTATTTGTCTTATTCTTGACCTTATAAGGATATTTAACGATTTTATCCACTTTAGACCTGATTTAGAGGCAGACCCCTCAAGTAGTTTTTTTTATTAGCATAGGAATTTATTTTTAAAAAATCAAAAACCAAAAATTTTCTATTCGTTGGAAAATTCTTAAAATTTACAATCGTCTGAAAACACCCCCTCCCCCGTCCTTCTCTTTTGACCACTTCTATCAATCCTGGAGTCTTGAGCGCGATTTTCGATTCCTTTAGAAATTTTTTTATTTTTTCAGTTTGCGTGGAACTTGATTTAGGTGGTTAAAAATTGAACTGTGTCTTATTATGTAATTGTTTGACAGCAAATAGGTATTGACCTATGGTCCCAAAAAAAAAACACTTTCGAGCTGTTCGCTTGAAAATCATCTCAAGTGTGAATTAATATCGTTTTACTGGTCGAAAATAGGCTACGACTCTATTTTCAACTTCCCAGATTAATTTTACCGCTTTCTAAAAAATTTAAAAATTCTAGAGAAATCGGAAATCGCGTTTGGAGGCCCTAGAATAGCTTGAAATGATAAAAACCTGATTCGAGTGGTCGCGATTTCGTACAAAATTCAGCCATTTGTAAGTACACATTTCAGTAATTTCCCTACAAAAATAGAGAATTTCTGATTTTTTTTTTTTTTTTAATTTTTTTCACTCAAATATCAAGTATCTGGTAGGTATGCCATATTCCAGTCAAAAAATGCCCTCGAGATGTCGTTCGAAAATTGGTTCAAAACATTCTACAATTCGATCGTCTGCAGCATTTGCGTTATTTTCACATGTTTTGGAGAAGTTTCAGAATTCTGAAGTAATCAGAGTTGGCATTGAAGGCTCCAAAATAGCCAGGAATTATTATTTTCTGTTCATGGGAGTTATTTTTATTGAATAAGTGATGTCAGATGTGTATACCTAATACCTATGATACTTACATTTTTTCACAGTATAAATCTCCGAAAACAGTTACCTATAGCACTCGTAAATTTTGGATAATCGAAAATTCGCCAAAAACCGAGAAATAAATTTGAGCAGCTGTAATTCTGATTAATTATAAGAGTTTTAGATCATGCTCTTCCCAAAAATTGCGGTTTCGTTTCATTCATATGCGGGCACATCGAGAGTTCACTTGTTTGTGTACAATCGACATGGATTTTTTCAGATTGACGTTTAGGTACACCTGCAACAGAGATTTTTTTGGAAGAACTAATCAGCGCTGAGTGTTTTATTGAAACCAAATAACTACAATGGAATCATTTTGATATTGTTCTTAAATTCAACTTGATGTTGAAAATAAAAATTGATAATTGCAGCCAATCAGCAGAGAGCAACAATTTTCTTGCATTCTGATGACTTGAATATATTACCTATTATGAATTGTTAGAGGACGGCGTACTGTCAAGAGTTTTTCTATCAGAAAATTTGATAGATACGTACTTTCTCATTTTGAAATCGTAAAATTCGTCCAAAAATCATAAAATGGAATTTTGAAAACTTTTTTGGTGCTTAACGTTCGCGTTACCTATCGAAATTCTGCCTCGGTTTGGATACTGGCATTTGGAGTGTTTCCTTTGTTGGGAAATTTGCCTCTCGACATTTTATAAAAAGAGAAAGGAAAATCCTTCTCTAAAAGCATCCATCGTAACAGCTACTATGCTTTTTTTATTCGCCTCTAAGTAGAGAGAGAATACCTACCTGACTGGATGAGTTCACTTTAGCATCAACGATTTGGTAAAAGAACGCGGAACTATTTGAAATTAAAGAATTTTTTGAATGAAAAAAAAAAAAACGAAGCAAGAAAAAAGGTGTTTGGTCGAGCATTCGAAGCAAAAGACAGAGATAGAGAAAAAAAACTAAAAAATCTTTTGTTTTCGAGCTGTTTCGAACGTTAATTAGGTTTCGTTTTTTAGTCGTCGCTGATTATCTATTCGGCGTTTTAAGGTTTTTGCTTATTTTCGTTTTTATTCGCGCGCCATTTCATAGAGATGAGAAAAAAGAAGAATTTTCTTATTCAAAAGAATATTATAATTTCTGCTTAGAGCTGCGTCGTCGTGCTCTTCTGCCGGCGTGTTGGGAAAAACGAAGCGCGATAATTCATTTTAATAATCTTGGCACAAGGCACAATTAATTAAAATTAACGTTTATAGTTTGATTTAAGTAATTACCCTTTTATGTTAAATTTAACGGATCCTTTTATTCGTTAATGATTACTTTGAAAAGTATTGTCTTTCTCGCTCGCACTTGTTAGTCGTGGTGGGGCCCGAGTGCCTCTCTAGAGGAGGCACAATGGATATAGGTAAGAGGATGGGTTGGGGCAACTCGAACCAGATGATTTTAATATTCGACTCGTCCTATGTTGGTGTATTGTGCTCTTCGTATTATCAAAGTGTATGTTTTTTGATGCTTTTTGTTCAAGTTTCATCTCATGTGTGTGAAAGTTCTAAGAGAACGTGCTATAGTTATTAATTTTATACGAGCTTCTGATTGCAATAATCAAGGTTTTTTTTCTCTTCATATTTAATGGCATATGCGAACGTACGAGTATTCGTTTAGCATTGGTGAGAAAATTATCGAAGCGATGAAATTGTTGTCTACACAATTTTTCATCGTCGCGGATGAAGGGTTGTTGTATGTCAAGTTTTTTTTTTCTTTTTCATCCAATAGTGTTTTTTTTTACTTCAGCCAAATACCTACTAGTTTTATTTCTTTACGCGTCGAGGTATTTTAAATTGATAGGTTTTGCGACACGTCGGTGTAAAATTTATCCAATAAACGAAATTTCAGTGTCAACTCGGTTATACGTGTGAAGCGACCGATTATACACGTTGCTGCAAACTTTTTGCCAGCTATACCTACCTACGTGTAGCGAGCGTTTACATAATATTAATGTTTATCAAATGGTCGAAATACTCGAACTGAATATATAAAAGGACGCGCCAGCCAAATTTATCGTTCGCATGTATTCGTTGCTGGCAAATTTATAGATCTCTTTATTTTTTTGAGTCAAGTTAGACGTGAAGTTAACAAGTGAACTTTGTAAATGAAACTCGCTCTCCGACCTTTTGATTTATTACTGCGAAGTGTAAGACTTGTACACTTTTTTTTTCGTCTTCTTTTTTCGTTTTTGCGCAAACATTAGCTACACTGTGCGAAAACTGGCGCGAGAAAAAAAAAGAAAATAAATTTAAAAGCGGTGTTAACTACTCCTTTGAGATTTTTTTTCATTGTGTATTTTCTCCTGGACCGTCTTCGGGGGCTTTATTTATACGATTCGCGAATCTGTGGCGTATTTTTCGCCTCCCTCGAGTTGTTGCTTTTTTGAATACGAGTTCACGATTCGTTTAAAAAGAAATACGTACAACAGAACGTTTAATCGAAAGTACCATCTTCTAGCACACGTTAACGAGTAGATATTTTTTTGTTAATTGGACAACTAGGGGTATGGTTCAGGTCGAATATTGTTATATTAACTGTGTGCTAGTGGTTTGTAATTATTACTCAATGGAAATCTTGAATTACTCGCAGAGATGTACAGAAGGAGGAGCGGGGTGAACAATTTTCCCTAGGCTCCGATCACCTGAAGGGCTCTAGAAATGAAGAGTCAACAAGTAAATACTTATTACCTAATTCAACTTCAAAATTTATTATAATTTGGAATTTAGATCAATTTATTATTTATTTTAATGATTTTTTTTTTGAAAGTTGTAAAATGTATCCAAATAGAAATACCTGCACTGAAAGCTAAAAGGTAAAAGCTGAAAGCTACGGGAGTTTGGGGGTTTTGAAAGCTAAAAGCTAGCCAAAGCGAAAATCTTTTTTTATTCAGCTTTCTTTCAGCTTTTTTGCAAATTCATTTCTCTGTAAATTTCTTGATTTTGACTGTAATCAAATTTACGAAAAAAAAAAAAAAAAATTAAAAAGCAACTAACAAAAAGTAAAAACCTTTTTGCAATCAGCGAATAGCTAATGGCATGTTTCGTTTTAATCTCGAACTGCACGAATCCGCTGATCCAAGGGTCGACCGGAATATTCTGACTGAGCAACAATGCAGGTTTTTTGCTTTACATACAGGGTGCTTATTCAATCTGAGATACATTACCGTATTCGGTATTTCATACGGTTGATTCGGATATCAGATTGGCTGAGCTCACCAACAACGTCTTTCCGTCATTTCAAGCCAGTGGTATATCCCAGATTAGATGTGCACCCTGTTTGTGTATGTTGTAATATGTAATGCATAGTGTCAAATCTGCGTAACATTGCATGCGAACTCTTCTAATGAACTTCTTGAGTACTCCATGCTTTTCATTCTTTCAACAGTATATATGTGAAATGGAATAGTGTTTGAATTTGAAATTTAGATTAAAGTGTAGTCTGTTCAAAATATCTGGTTATCTGCAAAACATCACCAAAATCACCACATAACTTATGTACATACACATACCTAGATTAGAGTAAATCGAAAAAAAATAGTACACCTTTCAGATTTCAGCAAAAATTGCTGAGTATGTTTACTTTGAGTGGGGAGACTACAAAATAAAATCGAACCTTCAGCTGTACAGGGCACTGAGCCAGGAGTTCTCAAAGTAAGGCCACTGTTGAAAAACCTTGGTTTTTTGCCATAATTGGACAAATAGGGATCCAGTCAATGGGCTGTGACTGGCTCTCCTCGTTAAATTTACTCCTAAAATCTGGTTCTAATTTACGGTTAATTTGCGTAAGATTGTATACTCTTCCTTGTAATTGTAAAAAATAAAAAAATAAAAAATAATTGGACAATGTCAATTATGCGATTCCTCGACCCTGTTGGCTGCCTGGCACCTTTTGAAAGGGAGGCGAAGGTGATCGAGGTACATGTGAAGAGTGATATTCCAAAACTCGCTTTGTCCATTTTCACAACTTTTCAGGAGAGAGGAAAAACAGTTTCCCTTTAAACGGGTAAATTGACTTTTTAGGCGAGTTTAGCACTTTATTTGGGTGGATTTATGATGTAGGAGTGTAGGTATACATTTCATCCACTAAATACTGCTGAAAAAAATTTCAATAAAAATGGACAAAGCGCGTTTTGGAACATTATTTTTTTTTAAATTTTTAGTGAATTGGCTATTTAGGTGAGTTTAAAACCTCATTTTGGTAGGTTGATGATGTAGGAATGTGAGTTAATACTTCATCTACCAGGTACCACTGAAAACCCAACTTTGATAAAAATGGACAAAGCGAGTTTTGGAATATCACTCTTCATGTATAGATTACACTGAACCAAAGTGGCTAAACACCCATTTTTTTATTTCAGTAGTGGTCCTATTTTGAAGTCCCCTGGTTTAACTCTCTGTATACGGCAAGGAAGCTCATTATTTTTCTGAGTATCTCCTCCAGGGTTGGGAAAGGGGAAAACTCTTTTGAAAATGAATCAATTCCTCGTTCGATTCAACAACTCGCCTCTTTTAAAACTCTTTCAAAAAAAAAAAATCGAAATCTGAATCGAAAACTGTTTTTGAAGAGTTTTGATTATTTTGCAGCTCTTTTTTATATCTTTTTTGCTAAATTTTTGAAAATTATTCACCAATGCCATAGCACTTCCGTACTTGTAAACCACTATCCAAAACAGAGAAAACCCCTTCAACGCTCTTGAGGAGTTCTGCGGATCCGAAAAGGAAAATTTAATGCCCCAAAACATAGTACTTTTTCCAATCCGATTTAACAGATAGACAATCATCGAGTAGTATTTCAACTAAGCCGATGAATGAGCAGCGTTTGTTAAAACCAAATGCGAGAATGAATTTTGAATTCACTAGGTTGTTCATATTTATATTCCAAAAAATTGTTTGTTGAATTTTTATTGTGCCACCCGCTCATTTTTTCCTTTAGGTGTTAAGTAGTTCACGAAAAAAATTTCAGCCAAAGCAGTGAAAATTGGTCAGTTTTCTCTCGGTCCCTCAATGCCCCTTATGGGCTTCAACACAGGATCTGAATTATTCATATCTATTGTGAAAAAAGTAAAACTACAGGTTTGACTAAATTTATTCATTAAAATTGATCGTTTAGACCTTGAAAAGCAAACGTGTGGGGTTTTGATGAATTTTTAACTCTGAATGGTCTGTTATTGAGAAGCTACGAACCCTCAAATATCGTGAAAATTACGGTTTTTGGGGGTCTGTAGCCGCCCATAGCAGGCTCCCTTCTGGTTAAAAATGCTTTATAATTGCTGGATGTTGTTCATATATTTGCTTTCACGTAGTCGAAACAATCAATTTCGGAGATATTCAATCAGAACTGTATTTTTACTAAGTTACCTATTTTCATAAATGTAAAATTCTATGTTAAATCCCATAAGAATATAGAGAGACCGAGAGGCACGGGTTGATCTGCACCACCGATTTGACTGAGTTTTTTTGGAACTATCTACCCCTAAAAGAAAAAAAATGAGGGGATGACAAAGCAAAAGCAAAAACTTTCTTGCAATCAAAGAATAGCCGATGGCTTGTTTTCTGATCGTTTCAAAGGTGTGGAATGAAAATGTTCAAAATCAAAAAATTAAAACCCCCGCAATGCGTATAATTCCATTTCAGCTGTCGAAATTTGCTTTTAAATGTTTTTCTTTGTGAGTCCTGAAGTGGATCGAATGTTGCTCAAAGAGTATGCGGCGTGATAAATAATTCAGCTTAATCAATTGAATTCAAAATGTATAAATGAAGGTGGATTTTGAGCTTTGTCGTTCCTATTATTTATGGTTGTAAGTGAAGGTGTAATGGCGAGACACGAATCTAGCACTTTCTCTCTTCCAGATCCATCTTGGGTTGAAAGTGATCTAAAATAGTTGTAGTGCCAACTTAGTAGGCATAATACCTACCAGTTTGCCCCTCGGAAGTTTTGAAGTGGTCGAAAATTCGAAAGGATGTTCAAATTTGATTTCAGTAGTTTGCATCGCTTTCTACTTCTCGGAAGTTTCGTACACTACAGTATTTATAAATCCTAAAAATACTCAATCAACCTTAAATTGAAGATTACGAATTGTATATTAACCTCATGGGACTAAAGACAGTATGCACATGGCTTCGGTATCTGAACAGAAATCATTTCTATACAATGGATACTGATGATACATACTTACATGATTTTTGATTTTTCTTCACAATTTTATTTGAAGTATAGTTATCACTTGGGGGGGTCGATTTGAGGCTCGTCTGTGGTTTCCGAGTCTGATGCTCAATTCCAACTTTTTTTTTCTTCACTTTTCATGGCCATTAAATTTTACTGTTCGATGAACATATTCATCTAGAGAGCTAAGCGCGCATGAGATGCCGTATGTCAGCTCTCCTTGTAGAATTAGGGAGCTATCCAGAAGTTTTCTTTCTCGCTCCAGTTTGCGTTTTAAATTCCCGAATTTGAAGTCCGTTTGGAAGAATTCTAGTCTTAATTTACAGTTTTCTTCTTCCAAGTCAGCAAATTTGTTGTTATATTTTACCAATTTTATGTGATCAATGCACTAGTTTAAAAATGAATCCATTGCTGA
Organism: Planococcus citri; assembly: GCF_950023065.1. NCBI lineage: Eukaryota > Metazoa > Arthropoda > Insecta > Hemiptera > Pseudococcidae > Planococcus > Planococcus citri. Next base: position 53,957,657 of record NC_088678.1, on the reverse strand, counting down.
CTGGTTGGGTCGAAGACTACAACGAACTGCATTTTCAAATTGTTTTACGGGCTGGTCCAAAATAAATCTATTTATTTACCTACTTTCTTTGAAATGGTTGATTCCTTCTAAGTGAGGGGTCTCGAAATGTCAATTCTGGCTTTCATGTTACTAGGTATTCTTTTTACCAGTTGAACTAAGTTTGTGGGCTGTAGCAGATAATGCATATGAAAAAGGAAGAAGACAACCAGGTGTCCAAACCACGATACGCTACAATAGTCGAATTTTTTTGAACGAAATCCGTCAAAAAATTGGGTGGAAAAATAAGAGAACTACTCCGGCGCTCGGAGGTATCATATACCTACCTGGTACTGTACCTACCTAAAGAAGATATAAAAGTCGGACAAAAATTAGTGAGAGTTCTAAATACGTTTTATACCTTAATAAAGTTTTTATAAACGTGCAAATTAAATTGTTCAACTTTAATGGCATTTGAAGAGTTCTCATCTCCCATGAGGGAATGCGTTTGTTACTCGAACCGTTAACATCCATTTATCACTAAGCGCTTTTAATCAGCGGAATCGTATAGCACCTTGCTGAAATCGTGATGCTGTTAAACGTTCTCCCATCTTGACTTATGTACAATATCGCGTCCGATTTTTAGCATTTTTTTTTTCTTTTTACCTTGGTACATAGGTACTTCTTCTTCGCGAAGTACTTCTCGCTTATTCTCTTCTGGCTACCCACTTTCACATTTTTAATTCTCTTCCCTCGTGTTACTTACAATCGAGCTGTTCTTCAAAAAAAGAAGGAAAAAAACGTGAGAAAGGATAGAGAAAATAACTACCTCAACTCGAACAAGATTAAAGTAACCATTGAAGAATGCTATACGAGTACAGTAGTCAGTATAGTGGTACTTTGTACAAAACGAAGCGAGGAAATGCGAATAAAATTTAATCCCGCGAACAATGGCAAAAGGATTTCTCAGAAAATACTTTTAACCGCGACGTTTCCAGCCTTACTGTAATTTTCAACATTTAGCGAATTTCTTTTCCATAATCTTCTCCGTATATTTTTACGAAATAAATACACGCACTTCTGCATGCCGCCTCCTATGTCTTTTGTAAGTATACAAGAAACATCCCCCGAACCCTCTGCTCACACGATGGTAGCTTCTTATACTACGAGTATACAACACCAACATGCCAGTTGTTCAACCATAATACGACCAACGTAAAAGAAAATGACATAAATTTTAACCAACCTTACGGAAACATTCTCGGTTGAAATTCCGTTTACTTACATGTTTGTATGGCGAACATTTGCTTTAGGTTTTTTGCCTTCGGTCTTGTTTCGAGCCAGGTTATGTGTACTATGAGAAGTTAGTGACGTACTATGTGACGTTTATTCCTGAGTACCTAGTTCTGGAAGGGAAGCAATACTGAAAATACCCTTTCACATAAAAAAACCTTGGATGCCCCCTCCTCTTCATACACCCAAAAGAGTCAAATTTTTGAAAAATCTATCTTCACTTTGAAGCCCATTTTGGGCTTTGGGGTCAAATGATTTTCAAAAAGTGAATTCTGCATCCTCAAAACTCCAAATTTAGCCACACATGATTTTGGTGATCATCTTGAATAAAAACCTCCGTTTCTGGGCCCCATTAAAAGTATGGAGTTTGGGGCCAAATGATCGTCAAAAATTAATTCGGTGCCCTTGAAATCTCAGATTGTGGTAACTATGTATTGTATTTTCCAAGTATTTTCAATTTTGGGCCTCCTCTTTGAAGCCCATTTTGAAATTTTGGGGTCAAATGGTCAGCAAAAATGAAATCAGGGGATAAATCCTTATTTTTCATTACAGTTGGGTTCAAACAACTCGCTCCTTTCCCAATTTCATTTTTGAAAGAGGCTTTTTTCAGTAATTTTTCAAACATGACCTGTAAACATTTTCCATATTGATCTTTGAACTGCAAAGCATCCGATAATTTCGTTTTACTGAGAGCATCAGCTTCAAAAAAATTGATTTTTTTCACAACTTACGACTGGTAGGTCAGTTATATAAAACTTGAATGCTGACATTACTCATTGGTGGAAAAATTTCTCCAAAAAATTGCCATCATTGCTTTGAATCGATTGTAGGGAAATATGTACCCATAATTTGATGCAATACAAATATTGTATTCGAAAATAGGTATTTTTGAGTCGAAAACTTCCATTTATGTAATTATGCCATTAGAATCCTGTACAAAATTTTCCTTTTAGTAATTTCAGAAATGGATTCTTGCCACAGATAGCATTTGATGAGAAGTGAATTAGTATACCTACATAAGTGGTGTAAATTCATTTTTAAACTTGACTCAAATAAATTAGTCGATATACTCGTAATTTTAAAAATTGCTCGTCAAGGCTTACCTTTTCATATGAGTCATTTCCATCAAATAAAATCTTAATAATCCAGAAAAGTGTCAAAAATTATCAAAATACTTTACAGTACAAATATTTGATCACGACACGAAAAATTCAAAATAAACTCACTTCGTTGATGAAAAAAAATCAGTTTCAGTGGTTGAAGTAAATTTTTTGATCGCTAACGTCTTCTGATATTTTCGAGCCCCCTTCCCCTAATCGATTGTGAGAAGCTTTGAAGTGTTTCGAGCAGTTTTGGAGCCTCCAATACATTTTTGAAAGCTGAAATTTACTCATGATTTTATACCCAATGAAATTGAAAATCTAAAATTTATTTTACACCCTAATATTCCAACATGATGAATCAATAATTGAAGGTTAGTTTAAGTCGTTCTGGAGTCTCCAGCCATATTTTGAAATTCTTGATTTTCACAAATTGTCATGCTATGAGAATAAAAAATCTACGAAATTTGATAATTCATTTTACCCGCATTTGCAAAAAGCCTTATTTTTTTAGAAAAGTCGGTCAATTTTTCTGCTGTCTTAATAAAATGAACTTTTATTGTTCAAATCAACAATAGACCATAGTAAGTATTGCACCGGCAGTTGAATTGAGAGCAAAAGTAACCAAAATAGTGGTAAATCAACTGACTGACACTTGATTTTCACTAATGATGGCTTAGAACTTCTCATTCGCCACTTAGTATGCGTTTTTTCATCGAATGCAGCAACCCAGTCAGTGTAATCTTTAACACAATATATGCTGCATCAGGCAAGTACCTAGACCTACCTCGGTGTCACTTTGTGAAATGATGACATTACTTCAATCGCTATGAAGCTCAGAATAGAAGAACACACTTGTTTAAACTCCATTTCGTTGGAGATATTGACTTGTTCAGATGTTAATAACGTTGTGGAAGGTATAACGGGGAGCATTGAGCCAATTAGAAGGCAGCATACGAGCATGTTGGCTGATGCTCTAATTACGTTTGTATGTGCTGAATTTTATTTGGACCGTTTATATGGCAGTTTGTAAAAATATGGAGTTTCAAAACTATGTCCGAAGGCTCCAGAACAGCTTGAAACAACCTCTCATCGACTTAGTGTGTTGAGATTAGTGTATTAGGTAGCGTTTTTCTACTTAATAAAATTTAGTTAAAATTTTAGCTTTCGAAAATTCGCCGAAGGCTCCAGAACGCCTGAAAATGGCTCAAAATCGTTTTCAATCGATTCGGAGGAGAAGGGGGTTGAAAATAAAGTACTTACCTTCACATAAAATTTTTGTTTTATAGGTCAATTGGATGAAATTTTATTTCTTTTGCATGTTTGACCTAAAGATTTTCAAAAATTTATCAAAAATAAAAAACTAAAAAAGGTTTTGTAACATACGAGAAATTTGAATGAAAACACCTCTGGCTGGGTGGTCACTCATGGTAATGAATGAAATATATTTACTTACTGAACTTGGATTCGCCTTTTCAACAATCCATTCTTATTTTTTCACAATCGACAATTTCACCTGGCTTTGATCTTTGGACTACAATTGTCTCAAATTTTCATTCATATTTTTTCCAATTTTCCAGCACAATTTACTTCTAAATACATACAAACTCCATATTATGTAAATGCACTACATGTAGATTTAAAATCATCTGTAAACGTTTCGCTGCTCGAATTAAATAGGCAGTTGTACGAAAAACAAAACAGAACGAATTAATTTAAAATTCAAATTACATTCTGACAAATGGAAATAAGATCGTTGCCTCTAGTATCACAGATATTTTTTTTCTTCCCTTCTTTCGCTTACTCGCGATTTCAAGTACAAAGAAAATACGTCCATCAAATACACCGTCTGTCAAATTGACAAAATAATGCCATTTCATTTATTTAATACGTGGCGTTGTATTCGTTTGTCTACAGATATTCGAATGAATTAGCTTTCTTCCAAATGAAAAGATATGTAGATTGATGGAAAGGTAGATAACTAGAGGTACCTATAATATTTTTTCTCTCTTATATTTCTCTAGAAATAAATACAACAAAATTCCGATTAATTTTTGTGCAAGAATCGGAGAAAAATTCTAATCATATTATTGTGCGGAAGCCTGAATTTTCTTTCATATCTCGATTTCAATTCAATTGAAGGTAATTGAACTTGAAAAATACAATATTGGACAGGGGCTTTCTTTTCCAGTATTTTTTCAATGGAAAAGAATTATTCCCCCATAGATATGCTTATAAAGTCTCCACTTCCCACAGAAAAAAAATCGTCATAAAAATGTTTTCGAAAAGTTTCCACGAATTGGTCGGATAAATTTTGGCCTACTCGTTTTTCGTCAAGGATAAAACAACAAAACATCGAGAAAATTTGGCGACAAGTATACGCGCATAAACACCATAATATTAAACTGGAAGAATGAAAAAAAAATCATAATAAAAATTTTTTCGTACCTTGTTAAATTTTCTCCACGGTATATTTTATCTTTTTTGCAATAAGTATCTACTTTTCTACATTTCGATCCAGCCAACTTTTTTGTTTAGCGAAGAAATAAAGTTGTTTTCTTTTACTTCTCTGCAGTTTTACACAGTTTTGGAGAAAGTTTTCAAGGTTTATGAATCATTAGATGCGAAATTTGGTATAGTTTTTTAGTTATTTATCGACGTATCGGACGATTTAACTGTTATGAAAAATTTTTTATTCGATGAATACGAGGTTATGAGCTTACAAATTATGCACTCAAGAGTGCCAAGTTATATACGAACAGTACGAACACGATAAAAATATGTGTTAGTTTCAATCTTCTGTGAAACAATAAAACTATGTATTCCAAGTAGAGGAAAGTCTCGATTGTATAAAATACTTGTAAACTTTCTTTTTCCGGATTCGAATATTTTTATACATACTTATAATGGGTGAAGGGAGGAAAGGGGGTTAGGTTAAATTTTTCTCGATTTGTTGCAATTGTACTGAATGGATCCCTAAATAAACAAGTCCAGATGTAACTATAGATAACTACTTACTTACCTTATGTGATCATTAGGCCTGCTTCTATATTGGCCTCTGCATTGCAAATTGGTGAAAGGATGAAAATGAAATCAGAATCAAGATGGAAGAATGCATGGGCAACGCAACGTATTTTTTCATTTTTTCTTATTCGTTCGTTTTTTTCTTATCGCATGAAAAAACTAAAATGTCAAATTTCACCTACATACGAGTACATTGGGCCAAATTTCACTTTCAAATTTTTAAAATCAATCGGGCTTCCAAAGATAGAAACTTTCTAAACTGTTGGAACTATAGCGAAATTTGTACAACATGAAATTCGTAGGAAATTTGATTTCTTACGAGATCGGTTGAACAAATTTTTATTTACTTACTTATTATGAGTTAATGTGTTTTTAACGTGTAATAATAATCAAGTCAAAATGTGTTATTTTTTCTTTCTTTATTCTTCACTAAAATTTGAAACCTTAATATTAATTTATCAGTTGTAGCATGCTGAGTGTTGAAATTGATGCGTTAAAGCTCCTAAAATTCTTCTCCAACTCGAGGAGTCTGAAATCCCTTACAAATTGGATCGACTCAGGCTGCTTCACAGCCAGTTATTATTCCATGCTATTTTTTGGATGGAAGTTAGGAATATAATTATCATAAAATGACCACCTAACCGCGGTTTTTTTTTTTTTTTTGCAATCTTTGAACTGAAGTAAATAATCCGCTTACTAGTTACTAAAATCCTGCGGCTGTTTGTACTCGAACGCTATACAGTGGGGTAATTTTTGAAAAAAAATGTGGTTTTTTACCATTTTTGGGAACTGCCATCTGTGCAAACTGCAGAACTGCAGCCATTCTCTCCCCTCCAGATTGATTTGAGTTTCTGAACCAGTCTTACCCATTGACTTTGAAATTCAATTCTACTTTTAGTTCTCTAGAAGCAACTTGAGCTTTGGTGGTTCGCTAATATTTCAACTTAGGCACCAGTAGTCGGTATAAGGGGCACTAGAGCAGGTAAAAGGATATTTGCGCGCGTTTTTAACAAATTACCTGAAAAACCCTTAGCCCTTTTTATTCGCCCTTGCTTCGCTCTGGCTAGATCACTTTTCATATTTGCCTTTTTCTCACCAAAGTTTGAGAGAAGAAAAATCGATTTCTCACATCATAAAATAATGTGTCGTTTCACTTGAAATTTTCCAAAAAAAAATCTTATTGCATTCCAACATCAAAACTGTCAGAAAGTAGCAACTTTCTCTTTAATATTAAAAAATGCTCTATTTTTCGCCATAAATTCAAAATTGTATTTTTTAAGAATGTAAAAATTCAGTCCTGAAAAAAATTAAGAATTGTGAATTTTCTAGAGCTTTTGTCTTCGCCTCGCTCAGGGCATCTTCATATTTTTAAAAATATTAGATTTTCCTGAGAACTAAAAATACTGAAGCCATGAAACCCTGTTTCTTGCGTATTCAAAAATAAAGTTGTTTACGTTTTTGAATTATCAATTTTTCACAACTTTCGCCCTTGCTTTGCTGGAGATTGATCATTATCTCCTTTTCTTTTCTCTGACCAGAAATTAGAGGGTGAAAAAACTTACCTTCATTTCGAAGAAATATGAATCAAGCCTTGTTATCATATCGTTCGGGCTCATATACTACCCTGAAACTAAGAGATATTTGTCGTGATTTTTTTTTACTCCGAACTCCGTCACAAAAAGTATGTTTTTTTAAATAAAAAGACAAAACACGCTTGAAATTAAAAAATAATGTTACTTTATTTTCAAAAATTACAAAAAATCGAAAGAGAAAAAAATTAAGTATTTGATGAAAATTGAAAATACAATACATACATTCAAGTAAATTAATGTTTTAAATTTTTTTGGTATCTTTCGGCCTTCAAAAGGTTGACCTCACCTCTGAGATGTCCAAGGTGTTTCCAGTGGTAGTGGCGTCGAGGTAATGAATCACATTTTTTTGGCACCCATGTCCGAGCCCCAGTGTTTTTCCTGAGCGCTTTTGTGAAGATCGCGAAGTGTTCGGGCTCATATATTACTACTCTGAAACGAAGAGATATATATCGTGATTTTTTTTTGCGGAACACCGTCACAAAAACATTTTTAATAAATAAAGAGACGAAATACGATTGAAATTGAAAAACAATACTTCATTTTCAAAAATTACAAAAAATCAAGAGAAAAAAAATTATTTAATAAATTGGTATTTTAAAAATATTTACTTACTTACATTCATTATGTTTTGGGCACCTTTCGGCCTTTCAAAAGGCTGGAAACTCCTCCGTGGTGCCCAAGGTGTCTTGGGTAGTAGTGATGTCGAGGTAATAAATAAAAATCTTTACCAAAAAAAAAAAAGAAAAAAAATGGAAAAATCTAAAAAAGTGAATTTTTTTAAAGAGCACGAAAGTTGTGAAATCAAAAGCAACTTACCCACTGTATTTAATTGCTGCAAATAATGGTGTAATTATTTTTGGTGGATGATTTCTTCACGAGTACCATAGGTGGTACATATATGAACAGACACAGCATCAAAGCACCAAAAGCTACACGAATGTAGAAAGATTTGGTGAAGTAGCCAGTGTCTTGTATTTTTTGCCTAGGCTAGAGCACAATGATACGCGAATTTCCAATAATACGCGAGAAAAACGAAATCGAACCAGCCACTTCGCAGATTTTGTAAGAACTGATTTTGTTGAAAGATATTTATAACGTAGTGGGTCCGTTTAGAAAGAATTGGCGAAGTAGCCAGTGTTTTGAATTGTTTGTCTGGGCTAGAGCACAATGATGCACGAATTTCCAATAATCATCGTAAGGATATGGTCATCCGCATTCAACACAGTAGAAGTACTTTTAAGTAGGCTCCAGACCTACAAACCTTTCTCATATCCTTTAAAATAATTATGTACATCAAGGCATCGTAACTGTTGTGTCGCCAAAAATCATCAATACAGGTGAACAGATCGTTAAAATCAAGTTGTCTCCAGCATTCCAGTCAACACCATCGACCATCATAGTGTTTCGTATAAAAAGAAGCTTCTTGCTAATGGAAAGGTGGTTTTAACGATCTGCATATTTACCTGTAGGTATTAATGATTTTCAACACCACCAACAGTGTGTTCAAATCACAGTGGGGGTGGAGATATCCCTGTACTCTAGCTGACGTATCGAATAACCTTTCATGCACCTTTGAATTCTATTAAAGAAAATGTAACGCTACACTTGTTCTCAGCAGGTTTGAATACTTGACTCGTAAATGTCTTTTTCGATTTTCAAAATTCATATTTTTTTTACTCATTTTTAAAAGGTGATTGGAAAAAATGTAACCGACGGAAGTGAATTCGGACAATTTGATTGAAATGACCGTTCTTTAGATAAGTATGCCTATTTTGAGACCTACGACCTTCCAAGAAACTCAACTGGTTGTAATTGGGCTGTAGAGTTTGGCCTGTATCTTTACCTTTTTGTAATTCGGTTTTTTAATCAACTGAATAGGTGTTAGAATCAAAATCTAAAAATTAACAGAAAGATGCTTTACCAAAGATAATTTTACACAGAATTTTCCACGTGATGTACTTATCGCATGGACTGGTAAAAACCTCATTCAGTAATCGTTCATTATCTGATCAGTTTGTTGTTTAATCGATGTTTACTCTTTTGTTCCATCAATATATTTATGGTTCCCAGAGGTATTTACCATAATTTTCAACGTTCAAAAAAATACGAGTAGGTACCAATATTGTTCAATCTGTTTATTGCTGTGTATTACGATGTCTACTGGCGATTCGTATAGATACATAATACATATTTAAAAGCAAACCTATGTAGGTATGGCACTACTGGTAACTCGAAGTGAATTTTCAACATGGGGAAAATTGAAAATCAGATCTTATCTGTATCGCTTTATCGTTTGATGCGGTAAATTGAAGCGACTTTTGATTTTAATACAATTCGCAATCACGTAATGTGTATCGTCAATATAGATTTGGTGCCCAGGTAGCTAGTAGCTACATACATATTATAAGCTACAGCTACACATTTCCTATAAGTACAGAAGACAAAAGTTGAAAAGAATATTCGTATTATTTGTCATATTCAATATCGCGACACGACCCTGTGATTCGTTCTATTATTTTTATTGCGTGACATTTTCGATAAATTTCTTTTCACTTAATGGATCGGTTTTTTTTTCGGTTTCATTTTTACTCGTACCTATTTATCTTCCATGTCATGTTTATACTTTGTGGGTATGTTCGGCGATTATCCCTTCTCCCTTTGACTTTTTGTGGAATTTTCTAACCCTTTAAACGATTACCTATTTTTGTTGGTCTGGTTCAATATTATAAAAATCCATCGAAAATGCAAAATATCCATCAAATCATTATGGTAGTTTATGATCGTTTACTTATTTAGCAAACTTTTATTTATTTCAATCATCATCAACACTATACCTACAGTTGAAGATAATTTAAACACCCGATGGAAAAAAATTAGATTTATAATATTTATACTGATACGCGCTTGAGAATTTGAGTAATTCTCCAGCTGTGAGATAAATTCATTTTGGTCCAATAAACTATCTAGAACATTTTACTTTTTGATAGTTTACGAAAAAACAGTCATTCAAGTTACTTACTTATTTGGTCTCAAGGCTCTGTAGTCTATTATTTCAGTATCGGACTATACAACATATTGTTCAGTCTCGTGTATCGTAAAAGAATCGCGATTTTTTTCTTTTTCTTTTTGGAAATGATGACAAATGCTAAAGATCGAGAATCCTCAAGAATGTCTACATCGTGAATTACAACATTAATCAATTCATCAACTCGTATAGCTCCACAAATACCAAAAATCATAACTACCTATAACGTAGATTATTTTAATTATTTTAGCCTATGAGTATAAAAACCCAAAATATTCCGGAGCTTTTGTCAAAACTTTGTCAACATCATCTGGAGGGTATATACTTCGGATTTTTTATTCTCAAATCAAATGAAGTTATAAAACTTCCTTCAATTCCTTCAACAAATAAATACAAATCATCTTCACTTTCCAACGACATTTTAATTGATAGATCTTAGCAAGCAAAAAATAAACTCTTCTTGGAAAAGAAACAATTTTATGGTAGCTACATCGAAGAATGTCGGTATTTCTGATCTTTTTTACAAATTCAAAAACACTCACCCTTGTGGCATTTTAAGAGTTGCTTTTAATTATGCTGAAATTTTGCTTCCCTTCGAACCTTTCATTCTTTCTATATTCGACTCGTAGACACTAATGAGAATAAGTTTCGAAATGTAGGAGTTCTTTTTTTCTCTACACGAAAAAAAGAAGAATAATAATTTTAATTATTTCAAGTTTAACGTACCTTGCTTGGTAAATTCCATGCACCTTGAAACAATCGCCGGCATGTAGAGTAAGTTTTTAATTTTTCACATTGTTATTAACGATGAAAGTTTCTTTGATCAAGTCGTTGTCAAATGAAAATAAATTTTTCGGATAATAATGTTATGTTCAACGTACGTGGACGTTATAGGTGAATTAGGGTGGATCTTCCCCCCTCTCTTTTCAAAAAAGTCGATGGATTTCAAACAAAATCAGCAGGGACGTCCATTTTGAATTGAAAGTTACTTTAATAAAATTTCAGCTCCGGAGATACTTCTGGAGGGGAGGATATATAGGCTTTCAAAGAGGGAGCATTTTCGAAAAAATCGTGGGTTTTCGCTCCGCTTTAGCTCCTACCCAACCTGTTTTAGAGGAAAATGATCCAGTCCCAAATAAAAGTAGGTATTTAAAATTCTGCGTCGGTCTATGTTATTACCGTCAAAATTCCAGCCCACTTTTAGGGCTCTGCTGTGAGCGGTTGAAAATTTACAAATCACTTTTATTTGAAAAAAATTGTGTTTTGAAAATTTTTTCTTCGCAAATTTTTTGTATTAATTGCTTTTTCCACAATATTGAAAGATACTTATCGTTCCTAAAACAGGAGAAATATTTTGGAACGCAGTTGTGCCAATTTTTTACTCATAATTGTCAATTTCACCCCCCCCCCCCAAATAAATGATAATTTTCCACTGTTTTTCTCGAAATTTTGAAATCGAAAATAACGAACGAACAATTGGCATCACTGCGTTTAAAAAATTTGCCCGGTTTCAAAAATGTCATCTTTCCATGTTTTGGCTTGATCATTGCTAAAAATTTGAAAAGAAAATATTTTTAAAATACGAATTTACCTAAAAAAAAGAGATGATCTGCAAATTTTCAACTGCTCAGTAGAGCCCTAAAAGTGATCTTGGATTAAGATGGCAATGGCCTAGGCCGACACAGAATCGCATATACTTATTAGTTATTACTTATTGTATTTTGAAACTGGGACATTTTTCCCAAAACAGGTTGGGTATAGGCTAGAGCGAAAAAACCGTGATATTCTCGAAAATGCCCTTTTTTTGAGGACTCCTTTCAGGGCCACCTCCAAAGCTAAAATTATTTCTGAGTGACTTTCAACTTGAAATACGAACAGAGCAAGAAATAAAGAAGACATTTATTAGATCCGTCACTGCTTTATAATTTCTAATAACGAAAAGAAAAATCGATCTTAACGTTTTGGGTGCGAATATTGGTGAATTTCTTGGAAGAATACGTTTGGAAATGGCTGCATTTGCACTGTTCCCATAATAACACGGATTTTCCATTTTTGATTTTGTGATATATACGTGTTTTTCGAATCTAGTCCATTCGACTGATTTGGGTAGGATCCTATTTTTTAGACGATTGATTTCCTGATTTGATTTACGTAAATTACTATAAAGATATATTTTGTTCGTTGATTTGTCTCAATACCTATGTAGAATTTGTAATCCAGGTTGAATGTATAAAGCACCTCCACAATCTGTAATTTGTTGAATTGAATCTCTCTATTACGCTGCGTAAGGCTTCATTATTTTAGGACGTTGTAGAGTGATCAATGATCAAATATGCGAAATGTTACTCTGTTGATGAAATTATTCATTCTGTATGACTCGATATTCTAGGAAACATCTCAGTTGAACAGAACCTTTTGAAATTTTCAAGAAAGTTAATAGAAGCTATCAACCAAAGGAACGATATGAAAATCCTTCATGCAGGATCGATGCCCCGTATTCATTATCTTTATAACTGTTATTTTTCTTCACTAAAGAGTGGAATATGTCGGGAGCTCTATTTAATGTGACAATTTATGATGATGATCGATGATTACTTACTGAAGTAAGAATCTTGGCATGGATCTATACAAATAAAAAAGTATTTCTTCGAATTCTACAGAAGATTTGTCGAAAGAGCCAATTCTAGTCTATACTTATCTACACGATATTAGAACCAGTTTAACTTTTTCTGAGCCTTATGAATACGCAATTGTAAAGATAGTAACATAACCGGTTCAAGTAATTTATACCTTTCTTTTTTAATTTGAATTTACCACAAACAATTTCAGCGTCTATGGGTCTCCAAAGAGGAGGAATTTTAAAAAAAAACGTGGTTTTTAAATTGGGAAGGATATTTTGGAATTCAGTGATGCCAATTCTTTTATCGCGTTATTATCCATTTCTAAAATTTGAAAAAAATTGTTCTGTTTCTTGTTTTATATTTTTCTCGATTTTTTGGATTTGGCAATATAGTGACCAAATAATGAGCATCACCGTGTTCCAAAATATTTCCGTGGTTTTAGAAATTAGGGAGGGGGGCTGCGGACTTACATAATTATTATTCGAGCATAAAATAGTTTCTAAGCTCAGATTTACTCTAAATTAATAAAGTGAATTCCAAATTTTTCTGTCACTAAAAAATGTTCTCGGTGACTTCCAACTCAAAATGAAGGTTTCCGCTGAATTTAATCAAAATCCTCTTCCATTTTTTTTCGTGATCCACCCAAATTTGGGTTGGATCCAACATTTTACTAACTTGATTTGATTTCTCTCATCAAAGATCAAGATATTGTCGGATGAGGTTGTACCTACTTCGTGAATCCAAATTTATTTTCGAAGCCTCGAATCCAATTTTGCATCCATCATCTTTTCTAATTTCTCCAATGTATTCGTAATTTCACCTTCAAGTTCAACGCACGAATAAACATAATCGATAAATCTACATTCGCCACTATAGATATAAAATCACATCATTTCTAGGTTAGGAATGAAAAAAACAACTCGATGATTGCCTACTACACTAATGTAAGAAATTGAACGGTTGAATTCACGCAGTAAATATTCGCACATCCGTCCCTCCTCTTCACTCAACCGCGTCTTTTTTTTTTTATTACATCGTATGAGAATTTAGAGGCCTTTGCCCTATGCCTCATCTATTATCGATATAATTCCCATATAGTGGAGTACGTACACTACACTCGTATTTCAATCAGATTCGATAAGACTGCTTCTCGCAAGTTAAAAAGGCAACTCGGATTTTATCACGCGACAATAATTCCGTTTGAAATGCGCTGAAAAGTACACCATACTCGCTGCTCCTACCGATACATTTGGAAAAAAACTTTTTTTTTTGCAGATAGCATTAATCATACGGTTTTTATGAACGATATGGCTCGTCTCACCCCCATCCTCCCGCCTTTCCTTCGAAAGCATTCGATACGTGGCTTGCTGTACTGTGTACTGTCGCGATCTAAATCAAACTGCTGCGAAATTCCGACAACGAGCTATTTTTTCGCATTTTCCACTTTGTAATCTTGTACCTACGTTATCGCGAACAGAATCACTCTATAAAAGAGGGTACGACATTTTCACGCTGACTTATCTATAGAGTGTGTAATGACGTATTTGTGAAATAATTTACTTTACTCGATTCAAAAATCATATTCGCGACAACAGAGAGGTGTCGTGTCGTATTTTTGCACTAAATCGTTATTATAGTTCGTCTGCTTTTCCCCCCTCTTGAGAGCTTCTTCATCATCCCCACGGTGGCTAAATTGTTTACCCAAATCGGTGAAAATAATTAACCGTATATGGGGTATAATTTGAGCGAATATTAAGCGTTCTGTGTATACGTAAAATGGAGGCGTGAAGGCATATTATCTACTACGGTCGTACACGTTATGATGTAAATAAAAATACACAGAATACGCGAATTATTGCGGACGTTAGGTTTGAAATTTACGAGGCATCTTTTGAAAATTTGCGCAACAACACGATAGAATTTTACAAGTCCCTGCGGAATCGAAACGTAAAATTATTATACCTGCCCAGTTTGAGCCAATTTATCGTATTATACTATACGTAAAACCAGGTTTGCTGACTGTTCTACGTACATATACGTATAGGTAGGTAGCCTAATACACAACGAAATGCATACGTATTACCTATCTGTATCTACATATACGTATAGTACAATAATAATACGTATAGCTTAAATTATAACGATACCGTTTCATTTGACAAGCTTATATTCTTGTAGCCATTTTCGCAGATAACAATACCGTTTATATAATATTCTGCATGCAAACGAATTCTTAACTTGACAACTTGGGAATAAAGAAGTAAACGTGTATGCATTTACCTCTCTTTCTAAGGGGTTTTGCATGATTACCTATACCAACGGACGGATACCTTTGCACGATAAAAGCAACAATTCAATAGGAATTTTCGTCTCGTTTATAGCATGTCGCATCATCGTCATTAGAAATATTGGACGGGTAAAAAAAAAAGGCAGTCGAAAGATTTTGATGAAATTTGGTGGTTTTTTGTTTTCAATTGAAAAGTGACTCAAATTTTTTCAGTCCTAGAGGTGTTCTTGGAGAAAAAATGTGGGTTTTTTGGGAAGAGTCGCCCAGCTCCAGTAAGTTGCTTCAATGGATTACCTAGGTATATATGTATGTAGTTAAATAATTACAGTCGTTTCCATCTCAACTCTTCATGTAGGATCGAAATGAGCTATTTAGTATCAATTTGTAAGAGAGAATACTCGCTTACCTTCAAGCTTCTGAATTCTTGATACATATTACATGGTAAGTTCACGATTCTGGCTTATTTGTGCGAACTTCTCCTGTTATCATTGTAATGGATTACGTTTTGTTTACCTGTGAAATTTCCATGTACTTATTTTCAATTTATTGCGGAACTTCAAAACTTCCTTGAAACGCCCATAACTAAAATTTCAGCTGCCCAAATTCATTTCATGATTTTGGTAGAATTTTTTAATATCAAAAATTGACTATTTTCGGCTATTTATTAGGTCTTGAAAAATGAATAAATAGGTAAATAAAGGTGCTACTCATAGTGAATTAGAGCAAGGGGTGGTCAGTTTTTATTTTTTTTTGACAAGCTTCCACCACTCCAAAATTTTTAAAATTTTTATGGTATGTTTACGGATAAATAACACGTGTTTGGGCTAAAAAAATTCAATTGACGTTTTGACCCTTCATTACAAAATGGCGGCTCAAAATTTTCAAAACGGCATAACCCCCCCAAAAATTGCCCAAAATTTTTTTCCTGAATTGGTTTTGTTCTTTGGACTCTCTAGAACCCATCTAAAAAAACGCGAACTTTTTATCAGCATTTGGTGGGAAACGAGAAAATTAATTTTAAAAAACACATTTTAGCCCCTCCCCCCAGAATACTTGCTCTAGGAGTCCAAAATTTTTATCACCGTTTTTTCTCATCATGGTTGACCTTTTGGGGCAGGAGCGGTCAATACCTGTTTCGGAGGCCAAATCACCATACTAAACCGGCTATGCCCTTTGTTGAACAGATTGAAAATACTTATGCTACAACTGTTCTAATTAATTAAGTAGGTACCATGCCTTCTGGAAAAATCTGAAATTGCGCTGATCGTTTCGGAATGACATTCAAATGGTGAAATTTGATTTCAGGAAGTTGATATCAGTTTCAGGACTTTTTAGTGAATTAAGAAGTTGGTACATTTGTGTAAAGAATTGAAAAGTGAAACATAGATCGTCGAAAATGGTTAATTTTGGATCTTCAAAAGTTGGCCAAAAATGGAAAAATCAAATTGGGCCTTTGAAATTATGCTTATGGGGTCTCAGACTATAGTCTTTCTAAACATCCGCGGTCTCGTTCGAATCGAAAGTGAAAGGTTATCCATCTGATGTGAAAATTAAGTTATTTTTAAAAAGAAGGCTTACCTACAGTACCTACACCTACCTAAACTGATTAAAAGTAATTTTCGGGGTGATCGTCATTAGGATAGGACATGCGTTTTTAGGCCATCATTTTCTCAATTTCGTTTTTCATTTATGATAGAAAAAAGTGAAAAAAACGACGAGCCGGGTTATAGGGTGCTCAATTCAAAAACAAACTTCACAACTTACATTTGATACCCAATTGAGCATACAGTACCATTTTACTACATCATTTCGTGTCAAGAAATGTAATGTTGATAGTGCACTAGTGAAATACACACCAAATAATTTATATGTACATAGTACATAACTGCGACCATATCGTCTCATCGCGTTTAATATTTGCCACATTGTAAGATGTATAGCGTATAGCTATTTAAGGGCACGAATTTCCTTTATTACTTTATCGGTAGTTTGGCGGCGTGGCTTGGTGCCCGACGAGAATCTGCCGAATCTCGTAAGTTTTCGGTTTAATATCTGTCAAGTCGCACGAATAGCGTAGGGTGATTGATGAGAGTTAATACCTTAGATATTGTGACCACGATGCGATACTTTTCGACGCCAATGATAAAACCATACAAATTAAATTCTATAACTTACTATAGATGTTTATGAACTCATCGGTGTCGGAGTCGGTATATTGTAAGCTCTATTGAAATCGATTCGTGTCGCGGATGATCCTTCGCTCTATTTATCTTATGTTGGAATTACTTTTCTCTACGGTATTCCTTCGTCATGAGCAGTAGGTACCGTAAGTGAGCGCAAATCTACGTAGTACCTACTTAATGATTTTTGTAAAAATATAATTTTTAATAACCAAAATAACCAAAATTTCAGCTGCCCAAATGGTTCTTTTCTTTTTTGAAAATTCAAATTGACTATTTTTAGACAATTTTTGCTTTTTTCGTAAAAAAACAATGTTTAGTAAAAATGATGAGAATTAGTCATGCAAATGTTGATATCGATTTCTTCGAATCGAATTTCCTATTCCCAGTCATTTCAGAGGTTCTAGCTCGATTTTCGATTTCTCCATAATTTTACATTTTCTCCAAGAAGCATGTAAATTAATTTGGGCAGCTAAAAATTGAGTTGTGTCTTATTTTCAACCTGTTTAAAGAGTTAATGCTCATTTGCACCGATTTCCTGGTGAACACCTCGAGGGTGTTTTGTGGCCAGCATCATTAAAAATATTCTGGTCAAGAAAACGCGCTTAAGTGTCCTCCTGGAAGTCGGGCCAAATGCAGATAAACTCGTTAAATTAGTCTAGAATAAACCTCAACTCCATTTCTAGCTGTCTAAGTTGATTTTCCTCTGGAGAAATCGAAAATCGTGTCGGTGGTTCTAAAATGGCTCGAAATGGCAAAATTCTCGGATCTAGGAAGCTATGTGAATATTGTCGTTGAAAAACGCCTTTGAAGTGTCAGTTTGGAATTCGGGCCTTGTTCAAAACGTGATATTTTACTTATCCTGAGGTCTCAAAGCTTCAGTAACTTGAATTCGGTGAGCCTTTAATCCAAATGCGGTTACAAATTTCCACGCAGTCGTCTTAGAAATACTTCTTCCAATTTGCGTTTTTTGATTTCGACATTCTGCATCTGCTTACTTTTTCACCATGGACCTATTCAAGTAAATAAAATTGAAATTGAAATTATTTGATTTCTGATTGATATCCACAATTTTGATATTCTAGTGAGAAATTTCAAATTTAAATAATATCAAGTTTTACTCGTAGTAATAACATTTTCGGAATTGTCAGATTTATCTTTATCCGAATTATTATTATTTTTTAGCCACTTCAATAAGCTCATCATTCAATTAAAATTTTAAATTTATGGCCAACATGTAACAACTATACAACTATAAGCTATAAGTAACAAGTAATAATAACAGATACTGATCGACATTTTACGACTGTTCATCTTTTTATTTTTAGATAATATTATACTTTGAGGGCGTGATTCCTTTGCACTCTCTTGTCTCGAATTATGTCTTTCTTAGGTATGCACAGTATTGATTCTGATTTGATTTTGTTTCGCTCGATGTTCGTTGTTCTTCCTTCGATTATTACTTCACCCCTCTTTCATGTAAGAATCAGTGCAAAAGAATCAGATGCAACCCACATCGGCTGGCGACGCCAGTGATACTGCCTTGAACCTGCGTATTATTATACTTCTTTGAAAACATAATTATAAAATGTCTAAAATAGTCAATTGTGGATTTTCAAAAATTCGCTAAAAATCGATGTCGAAACATCGTCTGCCACAGCTCCCGAATCCTTGATATAACCACGTTGATCTCTTCACGTTCTGCACAAAATTGGCCTACTGACATTATGGCCCTCTGCGGAGACCTCAGAACAAACCTACGTATGTTCCTGCATATGGTGGTTGTTGGTATCCTGGATCCGGCTAACTGGTTTGATTTCCAGGCGTCTTTCTCGGCTTGATTTCTATATATCACTTCACTCAATATTGCGTGAGCGAGGCCGTCGCCCATTACAATAAACAAATTAATATTGTAATACACCGCCCCATCCCGCTCAGCCTGCCAAGGACCCAGGCTCCTCCATCTCGTTGATAATACAAATCGTCGCGAGTCGTCAGCGTATTATCGATGATCACGCCTCTGCTCCGCATTGCCTGCTCAATGGTGTCGTGTGTCACCGGAAACCAAGTTGGTTGATGGTACCGATTCGGTGAATCCCAAGCTAACTGATATTCGGCCAATATCCAGACTGGTGCCGGAGGCGGAGGTCTTTCTTCGGGTGGTACGAAACACTCCTCTATCGGTTGTAGCTCCATTCTCCCTTCTCGCACGAGAGCGCTTTGTCGATCGTGTTCGCGGATCATCTCTTCCAAATTTCGTCTCAACTCTGTGTCTCTTTCTTGCATTACTAACCGCGCTCTTTCTTGCGGTGTCATTTGAGCAATGCCAGGCGCCTCGTCTTGGAGTACCGGGCTTGGCGGCAGTGGCGGCTGTCTCGGTGCAGGTTCACTCAGCGGCGGTGGAGTTCTGACCGCGAGCTCCTCTACTTCTCCAGGGCTCGCTGCTAGCTCGAGTACCTCCTGGCTCGACTGAGTTACTTCACCTTCTTTGATTGACCGCGACTCGCTTCTTGTTTGACTCCTCGTTTTTACACCTTCGATAACTTGTTCGGGAGATGCTTCTCGTATAGCCGGTGTTTTACCCTTCGGTGTCGATTTGCGCGGCGGTGCCTTTCGCTTGGTGGCCGGCTTCTTTTTTGGCGTCGCAGGCTTCTTCTTTTTTGAAACCAACTTGCTCTTAGTGTACGGTTATAGTGAAGCCAAGCAGAGCAGAGCCAAGCAAAGTCACTAACGTTGAAACATGGATAAAAAGGTTGACGAGACCTTTCACCAACGCATAGCCACGCTTTCAAGAATGGCAATCGCTATTCTTTAAAGCGTGGCTCTGCTTGGCTCGTCCTTCCACCTTTTTTCCGTGTTTCTAGCTAGGCGACTTTGCTTGGCTCTGCTCTGCTTGGCTTCACTATAACCGTACACTTAGCCGGGGACTCGCGCTTGGCTGTTGCTTTCCGTTGAGGTCTCTTTGGTTGCGACGAATCTGCTGAATCTGAGTCGGATTCACTCGATGACTCGCTCGTTGCTTTACTTCTCTTTACCAGTTCTATGCCACTGATTCTCAACGTACTCGAGCTACTCGATTTCTTCGACGATGAACCGCCCGCCATCGTACTCCTTCCGCTCGACTCTGCGGTACTTTTGCGCGAGCTGCTCGCGTTGTTCGATGCTGGAGTATTCGGAGTTCCGTTTGCCGGACGCTTCTCTGACCGAGGTGTCGTTACTGGTGGGTCTGGGCTGTCATTGCAACCACAACAGCTTCTGATGATGCTAAAAAAACGCTGAAACAATGAGAACAAAATAATGTTTCTTTGTAATACCTAACGAGGTACAATTTGAAAAAGTTATAGGTAGGTACATACCTATACTAAATAATTCAAGTCAAAAATAATTACCTCTAAACAGCTCTGCAAAAGTCTGCTGGTCATGACTGATTCCCAGCCCAGACTGAATAAAAATTCCGCCAATTCCACAACTGCCTGCAATGAAACTTTTAGTCCAAACGCTGTGCTGGTAATAAAAAATTTCTGCTTGTGTTTCTCAGCTTCTTTTTCCCATCGGCGAAAAAAATTCAAAAATTCACGAATAACCTATTAAAATGGTATAAATAAATAATTGTGAATTTTGTGTTGAATTAAATTAAATGATAAGTACATATTTCATAAAACACAACCATTATTTATTCATTTAAACGCAGGAGATTCAGCACTTTTAACCATTATATATTCATTTAAAACGCATAGATTTTTTTCCACATTGATTTTAATATGATTTTAATTAATAAACGACCATGAATCGTAATGAATATCTCAGGCATTAAAGCGGGAAGGGGAAATTAGTCATCACCAACAAAACCTATGCGCGAGCGCGCTCTACAGTCCACGGCACGCAAATGTGACATGATTTTACTGAGTTCCCATTTGAGTGACTCGTCTTACCTTCACTGTCTATAGTCTTAGACCATGATTTTTCCAAAAATCTCTACACCATTCAAATTGAAGGCAGGTACCTCGAGAGGTTTCGCTTTAAGTGCATAAGAAACACGTATAGACCCTGGACCTGCGTATAAGACAACCAACTGGCAGCCATCTTGGCAAAATATCCTGTGTAACGCCAATTTATCCCGCTGGGTGCTCTTTGCAGCGCTGTAGTCGATTTTGCAGGCAACAGGGTAAAGGGAGGGTTGTGTAGTCCGCGAGGAACTTCTGGATGCGCGCGCAGTCAGGAGTTCCTCGCGAACTACACAACCCTCCCTTTACCCTGTTCACTTGTTGCCTGCAAAATCGACTACAGCGCTGCAAAGAGCACCCAGCGGGATAAATTGGCGTTACACAAGTTTTCTTTACCGTTTCCGTTCCCCTCGGCCTGCAGTTGGTTGTCTTATACGTAGGTCCAGGGTCTATAGAAACACGTTTTTCAAACATTTTTGGAAAGTAACTGTGCTTCAAGTTACTCAAGTAATCAGAAAATGATCAATTTTTATCGTTCATTTGCCCTCTCGAAACGACTAGGCCAGTTGCCCATTTACGTCTAGTATCATTGTAGATACAATAATTGACCGGATTTCCAGGTTTGATACCTCGAAGTTTGGTATTTTCGATCTGTTGAAGTTGATCCAAACGGATACATTTTATATGTGGATCAATAAGCAAATCCAACTTGGTTCGATAACTATGACGCAATAATAATTTAGCCGGAGTTTTTCCAGTTAGACTGTGGGTAGTTCTGCGAAGTTGAATAAGTAGCAGATTGACTCTTTCCATAATCAACGAACTTTGATTGCTATCAAACAAACTGATCTTCAAGCTGTTTTTCAGAACTTGCACATACCATTCAACCTGCGCATTACATGCAGGATGGTTTGGAGCAGAGAATTTATGAATGATTCCATTTGAAACGTTGAACGTTTTGAATTATTCACTTGTCCATTGAGGACCATTATCCGTAACTATCATAACTGGTAGACCGAATCGAGTATACCTTAAAGGTCTTGAAGTAGGGCGATCGTCTTAGTACATAGTTGTAATCGAATTCATTACGAAAATTTCAACCCACTTGCTGTATGCATCGACAAGTAGAAAGTAATTATTGAGAAACGGTCCAGCAAAATCACAATATTTTCTGGATACGCCGAGGGATGACGATCGATTTTTGGCGGATTGTTACAAACTTGCGAACATCCGGAACACTGAGCAGTAATACTTTCAATGTCTCGATCGATACCGGACCAATAAACGTTGTTTTCACTACCTTCAGAATCATACATATCGTACCAGTTGTGTTTAACTACCTGCGTAAATTTATTCAAATGATAAAAATCAAATCATAAACAATAAAATCACGAATCTATATGTATCACTTCAGCCGAAAATTAATGTAAATCAAATCACCATTCACCACACTCCAAATAATAAAATGGAAAAACTATTCTTGAAACGTTTCTGGATATATAAGGTTCGGTGGGTATATGTTTTCAAGTATCGCATATGTATTATGTGAAAAGGTACTCGTATTCTCTACTTTTCAAAAATGTGCCTCCCTTCTCAGATTTTTTTTTTGGGCGAAAACTTCCAAAATGATAGGGCCAATTCAATGAAAAAGAATAGGTAGGCCCATAATTGCAATTCGTGTGTGTTAATAAATTTGCATAGCTAATTTGTATGATAGGTAATCCAATTGATTTTACTCCAAGTGGCCCAAACTTGAATAATCTTTTATTCCAAGAATATTTTGAGTTGAAGTAAATCTGTTCGAAGAATTTTCAAAAGAATAAATGAGAAATTTGAAAGGTATGCTTACATTTTTAAAAGCTTGAATTCGAACTTTTTATATGGAAATCTTAATTAAAACTCTTCTTTCTTACCTATTTTTTGTAAAAAAAAAAATGTCCCCAATATAATTGCGACAATTCTCCTCGTGGGTCAAGAACCCCTAATTTTGATAAAAATTCAAAAAAAATTTTAAATGAAGTGGCATATCGATTGTCGATATTTTGAAGGCACTGAAGTCAAATATTGGCTCATTTGATAGGTTTTCTGAAACGCTGAGCCCAAATAAAGGTATCGATTAATTTTTCAATCCTCAATCTTCTAAAAACTTCCCTTCTCACCCCTTTCCTAGCTGTGCCCTTCGATGTGACCAAAAAGCTAAAAAATTGAAAATGACGTGTGACACGTCGTTATTGTTGGGTTTGTTACGGAAATGAGTTCAAATTGACTCAATTTTTTCGATCAAGGCTTTTTGGAACCTTTTCATTCCTTTCCCCCTCTCCTCAAAATATGTACCTGAAAATTGAAAATGTTCCTGTGACGCATCATTTGGTAGATTTTGCAAGACGCTGAGTCCAAATCGATACTTCTAAATTTCTTCCCTTCCCTGCCTTCATTTCCGTGTACCTAAAATCCAATAAAAATGTCAAAAAATTTAAATTTTTGCATGACGAGTCATTTTTGAGGTTTCCAGTTCGCTGGGTTCAAAATTCTCTTATTTTTTGGCCACAGTTTCCAATTTCTTCCTATAGATGTTGTCGAGAAATTGCGATAAAATGTGAACAGGAACGAATAAGCAATAAAATTGGTGTTGCTGATGGCGGGATTTCAAATATCGAAATAGTCGCCAAGTCACCCTTTCATTTACGATTTTACTTCCTTTTCATTCCATAACAACCTTCGTCGTTTTACATTTATACGAAATTTTAAACGATTCCGCAACAAAAAACCAACTGATTAGCACAGGCAGATGTGGAGCGTCGATTTGCCAGTATTACTTGAAAATTTCTTGGCCAAATTTAAATTATCCACCATATAGTACCTACAGGGTGGAATTGAATAGGTAAGATTACAATACCGTCGTAATTAGTTCTTTAATGAAGTCACCGTTATGTGTATAATGATGATTCGCGATTACAATAGGTTTATATGGGCGTAAATGTGCAGAGACAATTTCACCATATACACAATACGTCGTCGTCGTCGCCGTCGACTGCGGCGGTGGCGTTATATTATTGCATTACTTATATAGTATAGTAAACCTACTACACCACACGTAGTACTATAGGTACTACCTCGTACTACACAAATATATGCGATTGTAATCGCGGCCTTATTCAACATTTAATTTTAGGCTTATCTGTGGCATGGCACAGCTCGCGACGACGACGAGTTTATATCCAGGGAAGACTAAACGGTGACCTGACGAAGAATAAGAAACTCTTTTCGTACGCAACCGAAAGGCTTTGTCAAGATTTAATTTAAAATTCATCAAGAAAACTGCTCGGTGTTCGCGAATCATTGTTGGTAGAGTTGGCAGCAACTTTTGCCGCACAAAACGCCTAAGACGACAGATTAAATTTTCCCACTATAATACGTACCGAGTACCGACGATGAGGAGCGCCGAACGCGAAGAAACGAGCGAAAAATTATTTCACCGCTGCGTGTTCTTCGTCCCCTTTCCGCAATCGTACTGGCATTTTCGTTTCGCATCGTCTCTACGAGTCTCTAAACCCTTTCGACAAATTTTTCGTCGTAATTTTAATAATTGGGTCAGTTAATTAGGCATATCTGAATACCTAAGCATTTCTGTATTTAGTATACGCCGATATCGGTAATTCTCTTTTTGCCACTCTGTTTTAAATTCCAATCGGATTTTCGAAAACTTATTCCTTTGAATATCGAGCTCGAGATAGCGAATAATAACATTTCTCTTTCTATCCGCTTCTCGCTATCCTGCTTCCTCTTTCGCAATCGACGATGAGATGGGAACTTTCAAACAGCAAGAGCTTCTTCCTCTTGCAGAAAAACATATTCGATGCGATGATGGTAAACAATTCGGTAATTATTCGCGGCATGAAAAAAAATAATCTTCCTGGGGTTTGAATTTAATGATTTTCGTCATTTCTATGCTAATTTTTCTCAAATTCAAATTAAAATGTTCAACAGTTACGCCAGAAACCAATTATCATTTACATCTGTAACTGCGTATTCGTATTCTTCGATGAACTGGCGATGGATGGCGCCGCGCTGTGTTTTGTTCATTTTTTTTTCTCGAATCGATATCAATTTGAATTAATTTCTCGAGTTTTGCTACCGAGTTGCGAAAAATCGAGTGCTTGGTGAATTTTTTTTCCAACTTGTCAACTCCGATTGAGCTGAAATTTTGCTCATTTGGGAGAATCTAATGAAGGATTTTTCGATTCGTGGTGATTTTTTGTAAATGGAAAAAGTAGCATTTTGATGACGATTTCAATTTTTTTTTTCAAATGGAAGTTTTCAAATCTTCTCCTAAAATTTGAGATTCACTCGCCATAATCCATTATAGGAATGTCAAAATAATGACAGAATTAAATGTTCAGCTGGCGAAAACTTACAATGTTTCCTGGAGCGAATTGAATTTTCTGGGAAGAAAGTCAAATTTGTCTAGCGATTCCAAATAAGCTCGAAAGTGGTCGAAATCGATTCGAGAGGTGCATCGGGAGATGAAGAAAATTGTAAGCAATTTATTGCAAGAATTGACGATACTGGAACTTTTTGTAAATTCAAAATTTTTTTTCAACTGGAGAAAAGTTAACTATCGCTGGAGACTCCAAATCGGCTCGAAAATAGTGGCAAACGATTCAGGGTGGGCCTCCTGATCAGTTGATCACCTTTGAAAAGGTTGATTGCTCCTTATGATCGTACCTGGGATCAAAAATTGATCGATCGGAAACGTTGATTTCTGAGAATAAAAACGTGTTTTTTTAGCCATTCTGAAATTTTTTTCTAAATTGAAATTTTCAACT
Organism: Planococcus citri; assembly: GCF_950023065.1. Taxonomy (NCBI): domain Eukaryota; kingdom Metazoa; phylum Arthropoda; class Insecta; order Hemiptera; family Pseudococcidae; genus Planococcus; species Planococcus citri. The sequence continues at coordinate 53,931,768 of NC_088678.1, read as the reverse complement.
GGAGAAACCCCAATTTTTGCTGGAGACTCCAAATCGACTGGAAAATAGCGACAATCGATTCAGGGTTAGTCTCTCCTGATCACTTTTTAAGAGATCGATTGCTCTTCATGATCGTACCTGACAATGAGAATCAAAAATCAATCGATCGCAAACGTCGATTTTTGAAAATGAAAACATGTTTTTAGAAAAAAATTTTCTCATTAAAATAAAAATTTGAAAAAATCAAAAATCAGAAATCGATTTTCAAAAATTGTTTCTTTAGAAAAATAGACCCCTGGAGACTTGTGATCATCATTGAAAAGATCAGTCACTTCTTATGATGGAAATCGCCATTTAAAAATCGAAGGATCGAAAATATCAAATTTCAAAAGATCAATTTCTGAAAAAAGACTGATTTTGGGTAATTTTTCCAAACAAAAACGAAAACAATTTTCCGGCAGTCGATCACTCCTAAAGATCGAAATCGGAAATGAAAAAATCGGTTCTTGAAAAACATTACTTACTTTTTGAGAAACATGAAGTATGTAATGTAATTGAATCAGATTTTCTATCTTATCACATGATCGATCATTAATATGAGATATAAAATCGCAAATAAATCGATTATGAGGTTCGATTAACACTTGTCGAGGTTCTCGTAGTTTGAGTGAACTCAAATTGAACATCTGGTGAGTTCATCATTATTGGTCACTCCAATGTTACATACAAAACAGCAAAAAAAATCTTATCAAAAAAATTATTTTTCACGTCGGAAAAGAGGAAATTTGAAAAAAAAAGTTTTTGCCTATTTGCGACTACAAAAATATGCAATGGAGGGAGTGAAAAAAAATGTGTAAATTATGAAGTAACGACAACTAAAATTATGTCGCTGAAAGAGCTTTTTTCATACTTACTTATTTGAATCGAAAAATCACTTCGGATATCCTCAAACAACATTTTTGATAAGTAAGAAATTCGATTTTTTAGACGTGAAAATTTACCAAAAATAGTCGTTTATCTGGTGATTTCTGAGGTCAGCACTTTACTGTTGTTTAAATAAGATTTTCTAATCAGACATGAAATTTTATCTCAATTTCAGCTATAAAAGAATATTCAAAGGATGGAAATGAAAAGAATCCATTGTCTATTTTTCATAGCGAAATTGGATTTTAGGTATGCCTGATTTCCGACTCAGTAATCCATTGCAGATGCTGTCTGAAAATCTTATTTAAATAACAGCAATGTATTGGCCTCAGAAATCACCAGATTAATTACTAAGTTTTGAATTTTTTTGATTTGAGAAGAGGATTACTTACAACAAAAAAATGTTGTTTTAGGATTTCCGTCGTGATTTTGCGATTTATGGAAAAAAGCTCTCTTGGCGACATAAATTCACGTTTCATTCACTAATAAATTAATAATATTCATTTTTCGACAGACGCCCATTCCAAGTTCTCTGGATATTGTTAACTTTAGGAAATACGGATTGCCCTTTTTCTTGGTTGCTGTTACTTCATAATTTACACAGTTTTTTCTTTCCATTGAACATTTTTTTAGTCGCAAATAATAAAACCTTTTTCAAATTCATTTTTTTCCGACGTGAAAAAAAATTTTTACATGATTTTTTTTTTTCTGTTTTGTAACTATGGAGTGATCTCTTATAATGAACTCACCAGAGATGTTCAATTTGAATTCACTCAAGCTATGAGAACCTCGAAAGCGTGAATTGATTTTCGGTCGTGATCAGTTTTTGTACTTACCTACTCCGTACTCGGGAAGTCGACTTCAAAGCTAAGAATATATGATCAATCATATACAAGATCGATCGCAAATAAATCGATTTCGGCGTTCGATTAATCAATTTTCGATTATGATCGGTTATTAGTCAGAAAGCATTTTTGAAGCAAAGATCAATTTTTCATTTTAACCATGGACCATGAAGGTCAAAAATCGCAAATAAATCGAGTTGGATTTCGATTTATCAATGTACTATGAAGCTCGATTATTGACCGAGAGATCCAGGCTTAGAAAATAGAAAAGTAATTTTTGTCAATGCTTACATTCAAAAACAGAGATGAAACGGAACATACAAAAGTATTCGTAATGTTGAATATGATCGATGCAATGAATCGATTTCTGGCGTTCGATCAATCAAATTTAGATAATTATTGACTTTTGATGGCGTCTGTTTTTGAAGCTAAATCGCAAATGAATTGGTTCTTGATCCGGATAAGTTCATATTTTTCAAGACCAAAATTGATTTTTCATCTTGCACTTGAGTGATCATTTTTTATGGCATCGAAAATCGGAAATAAATCGATTTTTGATCGGGAGATCTTATTCGAGACGTCAACCGTGGGGGGGGGGGTAAAATATATTTTTAGCAACTTTAAATTGGTATTTCTATGTACTTCAGCTACTCAGAAAGTTCAAAAGTGAGTTTTTACAGAAAAAATATGAAATTTTCATACTTAATCTCAGAGGCCCCTCTTCCATAAGTCAGTTTTCCACACAATTTTATGTTTTTTCAATGGTTTACATTGATGAATATCGAAAAATTCATGCTAGAAATGTTGTCCCGCTTTTTAACAATCAGTCTTTGATTTTTCAATTTATGTACTTTTTATGGAATCTTGAAGAAATTTCGTTTTTGTTTTCAACCCGAGTGACGAAAACATTTTGCATACAAATGGTCTTTAGCAGGCAAATAAAAAATTTCTAAAAATTTCCCATTTTTTTTTTTTTTTTTGAACAATTTTGTTGAAAAACTACGATGAAAATGTCATTAAAACGCTCAAAACAAGTTTAAAAATTTTAAAACATAAAAATTGATAAATTACTTTTTATTTTTCAAATTCCATTATGATGCCTGCTTGACGTTCCATGTAGGTAGGGGTAGGTAAGGTACTATTAGGTACGTTCAACCACACGCATAAGAAAGCTGCACAGGTAAAAAGCACTCTCCAAAATTGTACACGTAGCGTCGCTATAATTAAAAGCACGGTCTCTAAAAGCAGAATTATCAATGGTCGAAGTTTATTCGAGAAAATTTGCTCATATTTCAGGGCGGTAAAAGCTTTACGCGTACTTGTACATGGCGCGTAATAAATTCGCATAAAAGATCGGAAGAGGCGAACGTTTTATAATTAAACACGATCAACAACTCAACGGTAATCTCCTAATTGCAAAACAGAGATCTTGCAAACTGACAACAAAGTTTACACTTTGGTACGTAACGGTTCGTAGAGTAGAAGCCGAATATGCTTTAGAAAATGCCTACCTTCCCTAACGTTGACTTCCAAAATCGTAGTATAGGCAGGTAGGCAGGTAGATAGGTAAGTTGGCGAACTACACCGTAATACGAGCAAGTATAGTGTGTATAAAGGTCTCGACGAACATAAACACCCACTATTATTCCTTGAAATTTATTCGATATTAAATGGCTAAGTGTGAATCTAAGTGCGTAAATTTTGTCAACTACCTATGCGGTGTTATCATAATTTACACAATTTCATTCATTATAAATTTTCAAATACGTATTTGGTGAAATCCTGTAGCAAAAAATCCTCACTTTGAAATTTCAGATTATAAAAAATATTTTCGAATCAACTTTAGCCACCACTGACGACAAAATAAATAAATAAAAAAATAATGAAATGAAAAAAAAATCTATTTTTTTCATTTTCGTATTGCGTTATATCGATGATGAAGGAAACAGAAAACGCGAGATGAAAGGGGAAAAGGTTCATTTTGAAAATATTCTATTTTGATTTCTTTTTTTTTCTCCTCTACTTCTGTTTACTCAAGTTGGTTATTTACTCGCAGCGTCGAGTTTAATACGTTAACTGCCACCTCTTCTTGTTGCAAAATAATTCCCATCTACCTACCTATAGAATCCAACTGCAATGATTTTGTTATTCCATCGAGATGATTAAATAAGAAGTATCTTATTGGCGATGGCGCAGAGCGGTATAAAAAAATTATCTGTTACTGAGACACTTCGTTTCATACCATATACTTTACCCCAATAAATTAAATCGTTCGCAATTCCAATCTCATTGGTACGTTGAATAGAATTTTTATTCCTGCTTTAAGATAACTCGAGCTTGGAGCTTCGTACGAACTACCAAGCTGAATAAAACTTAAACAACGTTCTAAATTGTTCGTAAAGATATCTGATTTGTTTTATTCTGTCGGTATTGTTGATTATGGTAAAGTTGTTAGAAGTACATATGACAATGTGATTTTATTCTCCACTGCTTTTTACATTTATGTGAATTGGTTAGGTACCAGATTTGCTCGACGTCAGAATCCCCTCGGACGATTCGTCGAAATTTACATAGTTTAGGTAACTTTTTTTTTTAATTTTTCGTGATGATTCCTCGTTTTCATCTTGAATTAGTGGGCTGTGGATCATGGTAACGTTTTAATTTTAGTGGAACATTCTTCGGTTTCATCATTAATTTGACGAATTAACTTGCTAATTTTTCAACTCATTTGTCAACTTGTGTAAATCTGATGTCTTTATGGGACTTTGTTGGCGACGAAGACGAAGAATCATGTCAATTGGAAAGGGCGAGTTAAACATTTCTCATATTGAAAAAGAGGTGAAAAATGTGTTGTGAGTTTGAATATTTCATTCCTGGTTTTCATTATTGCTACGTTGAGTGCGGGTCTCTCGAAGTTGTTTCCTGCAGTTCCATTTTTTTCAAGTTTGAACGTTTTTTAACATCATCATTAAAATTTTTAAATTTTGAAGCAAAAATAATAAACTCCTTCATTTATTAGTTCATCACACAAGAAAACATTGTTTTTATATCTCTCGGAGTATTAATTTTCAAGAGCTAAACCTCGCTTCGCTCGGGCCCGTTTGCTTTTTGCTTTCAATTTTGAATTTTTCAAAAAAAAATCATTCCAATTTCAAAATTTTGAAGCAAAATGATAAACTTCTTATAAGTAACTCATCACACTTGCCGGTGTACTTATTTCATTCTTCAACAATTTTGAGTAGAAAATTTCAAGGCAAAAAAATCATGAGTTGGCATTTTCATGTTTTCTCCCCCACCCCTGAAAAATTGTTTCGCAGTATCGGGAAGTTGTGATTTTTGAAAAATTTAATATTCTTTATGGTTTATGGGAAATTTAATTTCCTATTTTTTATAAACTTTGATTGTTTACGGATCAAATTTTCAATTTTAGTCTCTTTCTAACGGTACAAAAACTATATTTCTTGATGACTTTTTCGTTGAAGTATAGGTATATTTCATCTAAAAATATATCAAGAATTATTATGGTATTTATATCGTTGGAAAGAGAAAACAATTCTAAATGTTGTGGACTGATAAGAAATTAGAGTTTATAATTCAGTTATCCAAGTAATTTCAATCCAAAGTTGCGAAACACTGAAAACGGCTGAAAATGAAAGAAAATAAATAACTTTTTATAACCTTAAAACTGGTCGAAATCGTAATTTTTTTTAATACCAAAAAATAGGAAATTAAATTCTCCGCAAATCATAAAGAATATTACATTCCCAAAACCCTCCCATTGTTATCTACATCAAAAATGAAAAAATTAGCGGGTTGAAAATTTCTAATGAATATAGAAATAACCCACTTTATATGCAGTGTGTTCAAGGAATCGTCTACCAAAAGTCAACTGCAGATCAGCAGATGGTACCTTACCTACTCGAAAAAACGAACAATAAACGTTATTAAGGTGTGATGTTATAGTAGGTAGTTCAATTTTGAGAATTGAAGAAATTGTATCCTTCCCCAAAACTGGAAGTTTACTAATTTTGAAAAATTCTTCAAAAATGAGAAAATATTTTTAAAAAATTAAGTATATAATACATACCTATATTGTGACAAATTATCTATATTAAAATTTGAAGGTGCAAACTTGATTCAAAATTACTAAATTAAAAATTTTTAATTGTGTTTATCTCCTCAATTTTCAGAATAGGCAATTTGTCACAGTTTTTTTTCATCCACGCGAATGACTATGGGTTTGTGAAGTCATTTAAATATCCAAACATTTTCTCTTTTTATAGTTTTTGCGCGATGCGCGAAAAAAGTACCTATATTGTTTTCACTTTTTCATCAATATAATTATTTTCAACTTCTAGCCAATCAGCGAATAGCATTTTGATAAAGCCAATATTAGAGATTAGGATTTTAATAATGCTTAGCAATATTTTGGCGCCAAATTCGAAGAAATAACCAGCAGTCTACGCAATTTTTAAATGACAATTTTATGAATTTTCAGTGGCAATCAGCAAATAACTGTTTATCAAAACCAAATTTGGGACTGATTTGGAATTTAATTTTCAATATTTTTTATTCGTGTACGAACGATTTTATTTAGTTGAATCATGAATGTTCTAATTTACAAGTTTATTTGACTTCATTTTAATAAAAGTACCTAATAAGTCTAGGTACATTCTACAATCTACATATCTTATAAATTATTTAAAAAAAGGCCAAGGCATGAAAAATCAGCTTCATGCTTCAAGTTGATATGTATTTGAACGCAAACTTAGCAACTAATGCAACCATCAATCAATCAATATGGTGAAAGCAAAATATGCAAAAACTATCTTGCAATCATCGAATAGCTCATGGCTGGTTTGGTGTATTTTTCAGGATTGGTGTACCTGCTTAATTTTTTTAATTCACTGGTATTAGACTGAAAAATCAGCGTTTAAATACAGAATGGTAGGAATTTATTTTTCAGCCCAAATCTCTGCTCTTGCTTTTTGGTATTGGGGACTTGTGGTAATGGCTATTTATCACCAATTTACTTAGTTTCGTGAGGTGTGTATATGAATTTTAAAAAAAATAATAGTATCATCCTTGAAAACTAATCAGTATTTTCAAATAATAGGAAAAAAAACTTCCTGAACATATTTTCAGGCACAACTTTTTAAAGTCAACGAAGTGATATTCTCTTACAAAATAGTCTATCTTATTTTCAGGCACAACTTTTTAAAGTCAACGAAGTGATATTCTCTTACAAAATAGTCTATCTTCAACTCCCTAGAACTGAAGCCGGTGTGGACAAACGAAGTTTTAAATTTATTCTAGCTGCTTTAATTTCTGAGATAGGCAGTTTTATTAAGTACACAACCTTTTCCTCGTCTCAAAAAATTACATGGTAATACGAGTAGATCATGTGATAGACCTTCAAATTTTCTGAGTTCACAAAATTTCATTTTTTAGAAAAATGGGATTTGAAATTGAGAAAAAACCACGTTTTTGAAATATTTAATTTCAAGTTGAAATTTAATTTATGTTGATTCTGCCTCTAGCATTTAGCTTATGAGGCCGAGGCAAACGAAAAAGGTACTCTCGTAACGTGGCCTCCTTTCAAAACTGAAGAAATTGTGAGAAAGTTTATAATTAACTTACTTCACTTTTTAAATTTACCTCCTATACGTAACACCTACTTTTTTTTGAATTGAAGACTTGTCGACTTTGAATTTTGAGAGTCAATTACAGCGTCATTTTTCGAGAGAAGTGAAAAAATTCTTTTTGTGAAATTTCCTATCTTTGAAATTGAAGGTGAAGGGGCTACGTAGAGTAAATTTGGAACTTCATTAGGATTAGCCCATGAGCAAAAAGTTCTCAATTAAGTATAGAGATGAACTATTTTGCAAAAAAAAAAAAAAACGTTTTTCGTTCGCTTTAGAAAGTTGTGCATAAAAAATTATTCAGACTTCTTCTATTTCTAAAATTTTGGTAAGTATAAGTTATCAATGGACCTAATTTTGAAAAAAATTCTTATACATCTGACAAAACGAAGTACCTACATTGGTGCTGAACAGCCAACACCACAAGTTCTCCTCACCAAGAGCAGAAATAAGTATTTTGATGAAAAATAAATGCACTACCAATGGATTAGAGACAATATTTAAAGGAACCAAACATCTCATCTTTGTTGAATTTTTGAAAATAAGTAAATTTTTAGTTTTTCGGTGCATTTTTATTCTCTTCAATTCCCAAGGTGGTGGATCAGTGGATCACCCTTTCGTATATTTCTATAACTCGATATTTGATAATTTTAGCAAAAAGCAAATCTGCATAAAATGTTATACTTGAGGTAATTTTTTCAGAATTTTTCAGCGTGGTCGCCATACTTGGAGAGCAATATCATTTCCAACTTTTTCAGCCAATTTTTGGTGCTCAAAAATGTGGCAACACTGATTTTCACCATATTTCCAAAAATGTCTTCTTTATACGTGTAAACCCACAAACTGGCAATGGTTCCAAAAGTGTACCATTTATAGTTTTCAAGTCAACCCCGCTTGAACTTCACAATATCCTTATTTTCCTCAACTTTGAGCACCCCTATATAATTCTTCTTCAAATGCACTTTGTGAACTGCAGTTTGAGCCATTCTTCATCTCTCATCGAGGTCTAGCCAGATAAAAAATATTTAGAAAATTGCAGACCACGAGTGCGAAAAGCTTGTTGATTTGACATGGAATGACCCAGATGCAAAATATGAGGTGTCTTTGAAGTTTTTAAGTGCTCTTTTGCATTAAATTTTGAGTTTGGAAAAAAATAATTAATTTATGTAAGATTCATATCGCTATAACCTTTTTATAATTTGACTTGAGATGTGTTTCTTTGGCGCGAGCTTTAAATTGATGCTTTACCTATGCGGATTACATCGACTTTTGAACATAAATTATGTACCTATTACCTATACCTGTGTGCTATAAGATGATTTTTCAGTCCATTAATGAAAAGCTGATTTTGTTTTTTGTTTCAGGTGAGTTCAAATTTTTGCCATGAAAATGAGAAAACGTGATAATACATCTAAGTGAGTCAGTTTATGATTTATGCACATAGTTATATACAGTGTATTAAAAATGAGAATTCTCAGTGTAATAATTCCCTTTTGTAATTCCACTTTGAAACTACATCGGATCGCTGACTCTCCTCTTCTCCACGCCCTTGAACCGAGTGCAAGGCGACCGACGACGTTGATTAGTTTATTTGCTCTGAGAAAACATGAAGTATCACTTACACTTTCGGACATTTACCCGAATCAATTTATCCAACCGGTCAGTTTTCCTAAGTATGGGGAAGAAATCAGCCGGAATTCGTTCTCACAAAAAGTATACGCTACCTTTACGATATTTTCGCCTGTAACATCAATTATTTTCACTACTACGAGCTTAATCAATCAGTTGTTGTCAGTCCACGACATGGAAAACTGTTGCTCGTAAAACGTTATAGTTGCTTTTTATCGATCACTTTTCCGCGGTCAAGTTTAAAAGCTGATTTTTTTAGCCATACCTACTGTACTCGTCGTACTCGTAGGTAGGCTACGTATTTGTTGGTTAAACAAGCAGCCGAAGAATGAAGAGAGCGAGTTGCGATGAGTAGGTATATGCCGAAGTGAACAAATGATATGAACGAAACCTCGACATAATACCATCGTCGTTTTATACTGCGGCCAAGAGTATTATTTTTTTATTTGCCATTTTATGGATACTTTTAACCATAACAATGGGTTAAAATAAAATTTTATTCCGTGTAAACTTCGTCGGTTACTAGCTCGCCACAGCATATACTTAGTTTCTTCTCTGTTCTCTTCATCGTCCTGCTCCTGCTCCTGTACCGCTCGAGCGTTCTCTGTGCGCTATGAGGAAAAGAGCAGGTTCCTTTTTGATAAGTAGAATGGGTTAAACGACTAAACTTTAATAAGTCGTTATAGGTATTAGAATAGGTACATACCTGAATGAGATAACACTGCTGTTTTGTACCCTATTCCTTTGCAGATGTTCTTTTCGTCTTACAGGTTGCTTTTGTTCTTTTTTTTTGAGTCGAAAAATTATTTTCATTTTGGTGCTATTTTTTGCTGTATGAAGAGCTAATCAGTGAACAAAATTGATTTTTTTTCTACTTGATAATTTTATTGTGTAGTATCTGTGGTGAAAAACCTAACATCTGTCAAATTAAAAAATGGAGAAGCTAGACAAGAGAAGAGAACCTCGTCAACTCGTCGCCTCCAATTTGGCTGAAATTTGGCTCACAACAAGTTCATGTCACCCACACCTCAGAACCAAATTTTCAGATGCCGAAGTTGATTTTTCGAATTTTGGTGAATTTTTGAAATGGCTGAAGTATAGCCCATTCAGGGGCAAGGTTTTGCTAAAAATGTTAAATCACGAGATAAAAATCTGAAATTTGGTTTCCCAAATTGATTGCGACTATTTTCGAGACGATCTGGAGCCTGCAGCAGATAATTAGTTTTTCTCCAGCACCCTGGAATCGCTCCAGAAATCGCTGCAATAAACTTCGGCAGCTGAAATTTTAATCCTATTATAAGTTTGATATTCTCAATCGATTAGGACGATTGAATCGCGAATCCGAAGTGACGAGTTGAAGAGTGTATTTCTTTGCAAGTTGAATATCCCATATTTGAAAAAATCTCCAGGGGTGCATATTTCTAAATAAAACTGCCCAAAATTTTCGCCTACCTATACCCTAAAATCGACCTTCCGAATCGATCACGACCATTTTCAAGACAGCCTGGAGCCTCCAGCAGAAATTAGTTTTTCTCCAGCACATTGGAATCGCTCCAGAAAGCGCTATAATCAACTTCGCTAGCTGGAAATTTGGTTCTGTGGTCTTGGTGAGATGAACTTTCAGCGCGCCAAATACGCAGCCAAATCGGAGGTGACGAGTTGGCGAAGTTTCCTATCTACAGCATGTGGCAGGTTTGTTAAAATTTGAATGTTGAAAAAAAAATGTAAGCAATAAAACAGCAACTCTTGCAATCAGCGAACAGCTGTACAGGCCGGTAAATTAATATTAAGTCTTGGTTCCTCAGCTGCATTGTAAGCAGTCGCTTCATCTGGATTAACCCTTTCGACTACGAGACAAACTGACGGATAAAATTTGAAGTGCTTTAAATTGGGCAAGGCAGGCAGGTTGCTGCCTGAAACGCGAAATTTGCTGGAAATCACATATTCAGCAAATATTCATGTCACAAGTAACAATAAACCTCAAATTGCTTATTTTTCCATTTTATGACACCGAATAGCTTTATGAATCAAAATAAAGCCTTCTGAGGCATCTGATATTCTAAGATGAAAATTTTAATAACAGGCATTATTGAAACTGGAAAAAAAGGCTTGCTAAAATAAAATGGAAGTTGTGTAAAAAAAGAAATAATGAAAGGAAAACAAGTCATGTGACTTCAGATAGTTATTCAAACTGCAAATGTTTAAAGGCAGTTGCTTTTGGAAGGATTGAAATTGATGAAAAAATCTGTGCATTATAGAGAGCATTTTTTGACATTTTGAGACCTTGTGTCACAATTTGACGCGAATTTTTCGTGAATTTCTGAAAAGTATGATAGCATTTTCATTTTCTGACGCATACATTTCTCTCGAGGTGATTTGCTTGGACGAATAAGTTACCTCAAAAAATTACTTGATTCGTTTTTTTACACAAACTTATTTTATTTTAGCATGTCTTTTTTTTCTAGTTTCAAAAATGCTTGTTACCATTATTTTCATCTTGGAATATCAGATGCCTCAGAAGGCTTGATTTTGTTTTATAATGTTATTTGATGTCATAAATAGAAAAATAGGCAATACTTGCTGAATGTGGGATTTACAGAAAATTTTGAGTTATAGGCAGCAACCAACCTTACTCAGTTTAAAGCACTTCAAATTTTATCAGTCAGTGTGTCTCGTTGTCGAAAGTGTTAATCGATTTGTGAATGGGAATACCTATCATCAAAATATTTTCTCAAACAGGCGTATTTTCACTAAACGTGTCGAACCACCGACCAACACGACGTGATGTATACTTATCACTTTTTGCGAAAAAGAACTATCCTCTAACGCTTTTTGGACCAAGTTCATACATTTCTTGAAAATCTTTGCGTTAAGGCTGTTGAAAAACTTCGAGGAGATGTTCCTACCTACTTACGTTAGTTCTAAATCAATACAGAATAATTCTTCGAATATGATAAGTCTCATAAACAGAAATTATTTTAGGGGTGTTAAAATGAATTAAGGGAAAAACTTGAAAAATATAACGTCTGGAGGCTTACTCCACCAAAAATTTTAGGCATCGGTACCTATCTATTGGAATAAATGCAGTGGTACCTCCTACCTACCTAATTACTTTATTTACAAATTAAAATACGAGTAGATACCTAGTAGATTTTGAGAAGAACTGTACATAAGGAAGCTTAGGAAGCTTCATACTCGAATAAGCACAAGATTGGAGCACATTAATAATCAATGCGAAAAAAATTTACTTACTAGTAGTAAAACACTTTTTCCATGAATTATTTCTTTGGCCCTTGTTTTGATAGTTACTTAGTCAGTTCTCGATTTGACAAAAAACGACGTCCGCCCGCGTATTCTGTGGAAAGCAATTTTATGATTATTGTTCTATAGGTCAATACAAAAAATTTAGCCCAGATGTCCTTTTTACCCCTCTTTTTCCGAGGATCCACCCCCCCCCCAAACTTGAAAATCCGTCTACCTCTTCATCTATTGGTCGTATGAAAAAAAAGTTTAGATGAAAATTGTTCCTTAAAATCTCCTCTACAACGTGGTCAATGGTTATCTTCAATTTTTGTTTGGAACAACCGTTGAGCTTAAAAGCTCAAAAAAACTTTCTCAAAATCCGTTTTTTTTTTAAATTTTCAGGTGAAGAGATGGACGAATTTTCAAGTTAGGGGGATGGATCCTCGGAAATGGGGGAGGGGAAAAAGGCATTTGGGCTAATTTTTTTTGCATTGACTTTTAGAACAATAATCAATCATGAAATTGCTTTCGACAGAATTAGCGTACGGATGACCAATTGAGACCTGAATATGAGTTTTCCTGTCAGTAGATATTTTACTTTTGAGCTGTCGAGTGTTCTGCTTTAATTCTTTAATAATTCTGCTTGTTATTTTAGAATTTTTTGCGTTTTTAAAACTAGGTACCTACTTATGATATTTTTCATTTACGTGATGCAGCTTTGACGAAAAAGTTAAAAGTAAATAAGGAGTAAGAAATGAACATAATTTCCAGATTTTAATTCACTAACCCGAGGATAATGCATGAACTCAATTTGTAGCTTTTTCTGCTGGTGAAACGTGTCTCTTTGAGATGAAAAAAAATCGAAAAATTGCGTGATTCCGAATCGTAATTCATGATCCAGTTCTAAATCATTTCATATATTTCGTGAAAGTTGGTTCACTGAAAATCCATGTTCCTCACACATCAGAACTGAATTTTAACTGGCATGCAGTATAGCTAGATGAATTGCAACTCCGAGGCGACTAGTTGAAAAGTATACTTTTACCAAGCTAAAAATCTTACATTGATAAAAAAATCAGAAATTGTGTATTTCTGCAATATGCATAATTTTGTGAGTGATTACGTATACTTAAACTGTGCTGCAGTAATGAAATATTACATCTTTCAAGCCAGTTGTGCTCGCTAATATTGTTGGAAATTTTCTAATCCAAAAAATTGATCAACCTATTCAGGTCGCCGACTCCAAACATTATAATGTTCTCTTTCCATTGGGATCAATTCTAAAAATGAGCTTCCTAGACGACGATTCGAGGATACAACATATCCCTGAGTAATGCGTGCTGAAGAACATCCATATGGATAAAATTCTTATTGTAGATATGTATTTAATTTTCAAAAAAAAAAAAGAAAATTCAAATTAGGTAGGTATTTATCTTTATTTTCTAAAACTTAAAGTTGACAATACTGCTTAACCTTGTAATTTATGAGCCTGAAAAATAGGTTAGAATATGTTTCTTGACTGGGCTTTATTAGACAAATTTACCTATAGGTATACTTACCTTATTATGTATTTGTAATACGTATTAGGAAGGGCAGAAGTACTCATTTCATCAATCTCACCTTGAGCAATATACCGATCTGAAATAAATACGTTCATTTACTTACTTATTTGCTCTTGAGTTGACTAATTCTGAGTACCAAGTTGAGTTGGGGAATTCTTTTTTTATTATTTTGTGGGTACCTCGCATTTGAGAAGCAATAAGAAGGAAGAAAGATCGTCATCATTAGTCCCAACTCTCCTTGGGGCAAATGGGATGAGATTCGCTGAAAATTCTCGTCATAATGTTATACTTACTTTGAGAGTTTGATTTCTTGGGACTGCTGCAACTTGGAGAAAATCTGTTTATATGGTAATCTAAAGGTACCTAACTGAACGAAGTTCAGAGAATATTTGTCCATTTCGAATATTCAAAAATTGAGCTTTATTTTGAGAGCTCAATTTTTAAAAATTAGCCAAATTTCGTTTTTCAAATCCACACCTTTATAATTTTAATTACATATTTTATGTACATTTTCATGATATTTACAACTAAGAACATTTCGTGATAGGATTCACAAACCTGTTGGGGGGTGGCAGGGGGGTAATTCAGAGCCCCAAAATTCTGGTCAAAATGTAAAAAAAAAAATTGTCAAATATTGTACTACGAACCTGTCCAATAACGACTGCACTAGCACATTATAGGTACTGGTCTTGTTTCCAAAAATTTTATATTTTTATTTCAGCCTGCTTCCATTGCAAACGTAGCTATACTTTCAAAGGCTATAGGTACCTACTCTCAATAGAGAAAAAAACCAGCCTGAAAAATGTCACTGTTGTTTTATTACCCTACTTGTAATTCTATTAAACGACTTTTAATGTATTTAAAAAGTTCACGACTGAAAACACGAAACGATGCTTATTGTACAATGCCCTCATTATTGGTTTTCACTAAGTTCATTTCTTATTCGCAAAGTTTCTTAATTTAAAAAGCATCAAGTTCATTTACGCTTGTTAATTATTTACCACACAATTCTTCTTTTTTACTTCAACTTTATGGCGAGAAAATTTTCCTAATTTAACTAAAACCGAGTGATTAACCCACGGATATACGTTGTCGAGCTGGGAAGATTACTCGTTCTCTTTTCTTATTTTTTCCCCTCGATTTTCTTTTTCAAGAAAAGAGTTCGGATGGTTCAAAGACACACGTGTCATGTTTATGGAATGTACTTAGTGATTCTTATATAATGTCATTAATTATTACTTTAGCACCTATTTACTCTCTCGGGTGTGTATTTTCGCAGTTTCATTTTGACATCGCAAAAATTTTAGCTTCTTGTTAAATTTGCTCCAAAAGTGTCAGCTTTTTGAGCCATCTCGACTGTTTGACGTTCGAGTATTTTGCTTTGAAGTGTTTCAAAATGTATAACGTAGCTTTTTATGACGTCAGGAGGTGGCACTGATTTTACTTTAATTGGGTTATCTATAGAGGAAGTCGGTTTCTTCTATGTACAAATACATTGATTAGGTAAATACCTAATATTTAAAAAGTTGATTGAAATATTTTTTTTTCTATATCAATTTTGATCAAAATCTAGGCAAGTATATGAAAGATTTATCGATCTTGAGAAAAACTATGTACATTTATCATCTCAATAAACTCAAATTAAACAATTAATCCGATTTTATTACGATCGATGTCGTCGAATGAATTAATACCATATAAAACACACTAATTTGGCATATTTTCCGCACTAGATCTCTACAATTGGCCACTCGAAGGAAAGTTTTTTTTTTATGGGTTACGGAAGCTAGTAAAATGATGAATTGATGTTCGCGCATCCCAACGTAATAAAAAAAAAATATTCTCTGTATTTTACGAAGCATTAAATCGTGGAAAATCCCCATATATCGTTCGATTGTGTATACCCAAAAGGTTATTGGCATTCGTTTAAAAGGTATAAAAATTGCTGGCAAAGTATATTCTTGTGGAGGGAGCCAGAAGTGCCAATATTGAAGGCCGTCTACAGCCAAATGAGCAAATAAAAAGGGCAAGAATAACGCTAATAAAAAATACCCGTCCGCGAGTAACATCTTGTTTCCATAAATCACCTCACTTTACAAATTGACTTTTGCTTTTTTTACGTGTGTAGGTAGCATATACCATTACCTACCTACGTTTACTGATTTACGCGTCAGTGCGGTGACGTATACCTAGCTCTTGAGAGTTGAGAGGAAGAAAAAACGCTAATATTTCGATATCCTTAGACTGCTGTATTGTAGCCTACGTAAGTATATGCCGAGTAAATAGAGAATGTTCTTCTCAGTACATTTACGTGCTTCTTAAAAAAAATCCTCCTACTTGAGCACTATAAAAGAAATCTTTTTAAAATTAAAATACACTAAGAAAGTTTTATGAAGATTTTTTTTACCAGCAGAATGAAGTTTTATAAACTTTGATGTGAATAAAAAACAATTTTATCGTAATAAAGCAAAAGAAAGTTGAAAAGTTTACTGCTTAGGTTTTTTTGCTGCGTATATTCGCTTTTTTTCTTCCTTTCTTTATCTGATAAATTAGCTTTGACGCTGTTTTTATTCCCTTGTCTTTAAACATTTAAAAATTAGAATTAAACAATTCCGGGCTGCAAAAAAATTACCACTGAATGGCGTCGTAGGAGTGATTTTTGCAAGTGTATACGCGTCGTTGTTCACGTCTCGTTCAACTCTTATCGCCTCGTTCAACTCTTATCGCCTCGATACATTTTTAAATTATTATTTTTTTAATTAGTTTCCTTTGTATGTAGCTGTAGGATTTTTCTAGGGAATGTTTGTCAGGAATTCATGTGATGGGGTACGGTCCGCCTCTGGATCTCTGTTTTTTTTTTAACGTTCTTGATGTGAGTTTGTGAGGTTCACAGCCACCCCTCGTCGTTTTTTTGAAAGTGCATAAACCGGTAGCAAATGTTCGTTTTTGAATGCAAATATACGAGTATAATAATCGACATTACTTTATTACCTCGGCGGTACGGACATACAATGTACTAGCAGCACTCTGAATGTTTTCATGGTTGGTGATGCTTAAAGTCACCGGAGGAGTTATATATATTATGTTTCTTAGACCATAATTCATGGCAGATATCTTCGCAATCAAGGAAACAGACCTTTTGGCCTGGTCCCTTTCTGGTGCAGAACACAATCTTTGTACGTACATACGATTTATATTGCATTGTTTAATTCTATTCTCCACCTGGGTTGAGTTGACTATATGGTTTTCAGCTGCCAGTTTTTTGAATTTGCAGCTCTGGGTTACGAAGACATGGCTTCACCACTACAGAGTTGAACCTGAAATTTGAAATAATGACTGTAATGGTTGGTGGAAACTGGAATACCTTTCTAAACGTTCTATATCTATACCTACATACTAGGGTGTTCCTTATTTTGAAAAGTTAGAATTTTGTAGCTTCCGCCACCCCAAAAACATGACCTCAGGTGAGAAAATAATTTCCTATTTTTTATTTTTCCCTATCTAAAAAAAAGTGGTGCCGGTAGCCTCCTAAGTGGGGCAAAAATCAAAAAAATCAAAAAAGTTCTATTCATGAAATTTTTTTGTTTCTGCGCCAGAATGTTTCTAAATAATCCCCTTTTCAAGAAAAAAATTTCCCCGGCCCTTCAAACCATATTAACCCTCTAGTAAGGAGCCCCTCAAAGTTGAAAAAAATCACAAAAAATGATAATAAATCAAAGTTATAGAAAATTTGATGAAAATATCTCATTTCCACATTAGAATTGTTCTACATAACCCCGGCCCTTTTCAAGAAAAAACCATTGTTGGACCCCCAAATAATTTTGGCTCTCTTGCATGAAGTCCCCCAAATTTGGTAAAATAAAAAAAATATTATAAATTGATGTCTGTAGAAATTTTTTGAAAATTTTTTATTCATGCGCAGCATCTTTCTGAATAAGCACTGTTTCAAGAAAAACTTTCCCCCCGGTCACCCAAATCATGTTGGTTACCTTTAAAGCCCCTCAAAGTTGAAAAAAATCAACAAAAAAATGAACAATTCATATCTATACAAATTTTTCGATAATGTTTCATTTCTGAGCAGAGTACTTTTAGATAACCACTTTTTCAAGAAAATCACCCTTTTGTCCTCCAAATGATGGTGATCCATTTTTATGAGACCTCCAAAATTGAAGAATATTGGGAAAGATGGAAATTGATGTCTATAGGTACTCATTAGGTGAAAATTTTTCATCTCTGTGCCAAATGGTTTTAGATAATTCTTTTTTCCAGAAAAACCTTTTCTCAATCCCCTCTACAATGCTCACCACCTACACTGCGGAAAACAGTTACTTTCCTCCAGACGTATTTTCTAACCACAAAACTGTCTAGGAAACTACTCATTTTCCGATCATATGAAATTAAAGATAGGTAATTACATAAACGTCAGAACTAATCAAAATCATTTAGGTTATAAATACATTAAGTATAATGGTCAGTTCTTGCAGTATTTATACATATTTGTGATAAATCCATTTCCTGTCATTTTTTTTGTTGACCTCACTAGATTTTGTGAGAAGTGCGAAGGTTCCAGTATTAGGTCATTTTTTTTTGAAAATGGTTAAAAAACCACGAAAAAATGCACATTCTGTATTCCGCATTTAACGAGATAGGTGTCATTACAGTGCAATGCATGTGATTTATGACATCATGGCATCTCGGAGCACTTAGGGACTCTCTAGATTGAGACACTTGTGTCATCCCGCTGTTTCAAAGCCACCCCAGAATTTGGTATTTAGTTGTTAAATTCTTCTAATCCATAATAATTACAATAATGAAATAAACGAAATAATTTCGCTTACCGATACCGATGCGAGTAATCCGTACTGAGAGATGAGTCGTGCACTCGCGCACATCCTTGCTTAATATTTTCAATGGTTTTTAGCAGTCCTCTGAACTGACATTTCAACTTAGTTGATTGATTTTTGAATCATTGGCTTTTGTTTACCTATTTTTCACAGTTTTTACACCTTACTTAATTGCATTATCAGCTTCCAGTGGAATCCTCTCGTTATTGGAAACCATGAATTTGTGTTCTTCTTTCCTCTCAATTTGTTAACCCTTTGCAGATTCTTCTCTAGATTTCCAGGTTGGGAAAACAAATTACTTTTAAGAGTGTAATAGTGTACCGGTACCCTGCCCAATTGGCCAATAAATCACAAAAAAATTAACTTTCAAAGGAAATCATTTTGGGAAATGAAAGTTTTGAAAAATATTTTCGATTTATATTCATTTTATTTTGTTGGAAATGAAAGATTTGAGCGTTTCCAAAACTTTCAATTTCTAAAATGGTTTTTCTTTGAAAGTTCAATTTTTTTGTGATTCGGCCAATTGGGCAGGGTAGGTAGGCCTACCTATCGCACTCTTCAAAGGAATACAATTTGAGAAATTTTTTCCTGATTGATGAGTTGGTATTCGTCTTTTGAAATTTTGATTTTATGCATTTTCAATATCCTACCTTAATGGTAATAGATTTTTTTTCAATTTCCAATTTGTCAAAAATCAAGCTAAAAATTTGGTTTTGTTAATCATTTTCTATAGGTATTTGATGTTTTGGTCTTACTACACACTACGCCGTGGAGGGTTGCAATCAGTTGGCAATCAGTTGAGATCGGGCTCAATTTTTGTCACGTGATTTCGATGGAGTTTAAAATTTCAAGTCTTAATCACCCAGCCAAATTTTAAATATCTAAATTAATTTCCTTATTTCCAATTCAATGTTTGCCAACATGTTCCTTATCCCTCGCTCACATACACCGCAATAGGCGAGGAACAGACGCCGCATCATTATTGGTACTTTTACCTATAAGCTGAAAACAGAGAAGGAAGGGTAAAGCCACACGAAGGCGAAAATATATAGTAATTCTTGAAGGAAACTATATATGCGAAAACTCACAAGGCATCGGCGGCAATTTCGCCGTTGAGAAGTTATGAAAAGCGATATCTTAATTGTTGTAAGATATTTCGCAATGGCAAAACTTTTTGCAGCGCTAACTAAAAGCTGAGATTAAATTTGAAGAGGTATTGTTCTGGCGAAGTTTTGATGGTGTTATTATTTTAAACTATCTTCATATTTGTAGTTATAATTACCATCGACCAATACACCAAAGTATATGTATTTCTAACCTATAGTCTACTATACTATGTGTGTGCTAACGAACGACGAACAGATGAAAAATATTCCCATTTTAAATGGTTGCTTGCCAACATCGGTCGGATCAAAGTTAATATCTTCGCATTGGCGCAACTCTTCATAGGTATGCGTTTTTCTCGCGGACAGGGACGCACACGGCTGCTGTATGCAAAAAAGTTTCCCATTGATGGTGCTTTAATTAAAAATCCAATCGCGAATGGTAATTTTAATTAAAATTTCAAATGAAGCGCATCTGTGTAACGTTTATCCTTTCTATGGTCGTCAGTCGAAGTAAAAATTTCAATTGAGTGGGTTTTTTAGAAGCACCAGTGAGTGAGCGTGAGCGACCTGACCACGTGTAACGTGCGAAAATTTTCTAATACTAAAGCGTCGCGTCGCCATCGCGTCGCGTCGGTCGTGTTGTATGTGATATGGAAACTATAGCGTACGTTATATTATTTAGCTACCTATAACGTAAGAGCGTAGCGTAATGTACGTTATGAATAGATTGTTCGATAATAGTTTATATCATCTACCTTTTATGTTTGAAAATTCTCATATTCGCACAGTTTACATGCAAAAATTAATTATTTAAACAAAAGATACAGATCCGAAATCTTCGCATTTATCAACTCGGGGGAAAAATCACATTTTTCGATAGTTGTATGCAGTTGTGGATTGTAGGTATTTAGGGGTGGATTGTACCGAGAAATAAAAGAAATTGGGCCCTGTTTGTACACGAAGGGCCCATTTTTCTTATTTTTACTTCGTAATGATATTTCTTTTTACAAAACAACTTTCATGGACAGTTTTTAGGTGGGGGGAGGGGTGAGTAAATTGTTTTATGAACCTTCGCAGTTTTAGTTTTTTGGTGCAAAATTTCAACTAAAAAAAATACTTAGGTGCTTAGAATTTAACAGCATTCAAAAAACGTAAAAAATTGACTGAAAATTGTCTCATTAGTTGTTTTTACACATGAGAAAAAAAGAGGAAAAAATCAATAAAGGATTCTTGGAGTTGAAGAATAAAATAACAATAGTAAGTGCATATTTAAAACGAAAAAGAAAAACAAGCGGAAGTTGAAGACTTGAAATTGTAGAATTTTGGCAAATTCATCACTTACCTAATTGGCATAATTTTTCAATCACTTCTTCAGAATCAACTTCAAACAATTATATTTCCCTTTCCATGTACATTGGAAGAAGAGTTTCTACATTTTCATTAGAAAGAGTATTTCTGGTTTTCGTCTTGATTAGTTTCAATTTTTAAAATACTCGTTCACTCATTACCTGTGTCATAGGTAATGTGAATAGGTACCTACGCATATTATGTATTTATCTATGCAACGTATAAATTTTTGAATATCGAATTCAATGGAATGTAATCGATATCGATGGAGAAATTCTTAGGGTACACATAGGCATCCTGTGCAAATTGTCGATTTTGGTTTTTCTGATTCTGACTTCTCTTCTTTTTCTTCTAATTCACTTTTGATGTCATCTATATCAGTTGAATCAGAATCAAAATCACTCACCTTTTTATACCTAAAATTTGTATGTCACAATCAATTTTCGCGATATCAAAATGACTCCACCTGGTCAAAATAATTCAGTGTTGAACTTCATTTTTCAATTTTTGATGAATTAAATGGGGTAAATCATACCTAATTTTACCAAATTGATAAGAATGTTGATATTTGGTGTACTCTTTTGTTGTGAGCAGTTCATGAAGCCTCCAGCAGATTTCTAAATGTTGAAATTACCAGTAATTTTCCCAAAAAATGCTGTATTTGTTGAAATGAATTTGAACACATATAAAACTTGACCAGTTGCTTGCCAATATCCAAAATTGATTTGAGCCAATTGGGAACAGTGAACTTTTTCAAAATTTCAATTCTGAAATCTCATGAAGAACTATACCTACTTGCATAGTTATACAATTTAGAACCAACATGAAACTATTGAAAAAAATAGTCCTTGATGGATCAAGTTGGTCACTAACAAGCACAGATTGTGTTTATGCTACTTGATGAAGTTAAATGTTAATGAATATTGAAGATGTTATAGGTTTTTGAAATCAGGAAAGTTCATTCTACAAAATTATGTAAGTTTCATTTTTGAAATGAAAACTAGGTATTTTGGTATGAGAGATGAAGTGCTAAAATCGCTTATATTTCTAAAACAAAGCTGAAATAAGGGTCAAGGCCCTTATTTCAGCAAACTAGACACATTCAACATTATTTTAAGCTATTTAACATCAAATTTCAATGAATCCCGCCTTTTTGAGAGAGGTTTGAAGTGTTGGTTTATGGTTTGTTTACAATCAAATTCTAATTCAAATTTCCGGTTCTGTTTCTTCAGAATGGTGTTTTTGATGTCCGTTGGGCATCAAATCGTCGTCAAAACTACAATTACTCATCAGAGACCCTCAAACACATGAAAATATTCATCATCTTTTTCAAAATCTAATGTAAACAAACACTTCTAACCTCTCTCAAAAAGGCAGGATTCATTGAAATTTAATGTTAAATGTCTTAAAATAATGCTGAATGTGTCTAGTTTGCTGAAATAAGGGTCTTGACCCTTATAGTTGAATAGGTACTTTTAATTCAGATTTCTTTTTTCAAATTGATAATTTTCTAAAAAAAATTCAGAACCATCAACCAATATGGTGAAAACATATGCAAAAACTATCTTGCAATCAGCGATTAACTGATGGCTTGTTTATGTTAATAGATTTACATTTAAAATTGTTTATGCTCATTATATGGTAAATCTTCCATTTATTGTCGAATTTTGCTACGCTATCCTTGACACGATCTAGACAAATGCAAGAAGCATTGGTTAATAAGTTGTCGCTTATGTCCGACTCTGCTGCCTCTTCATTCACGCCTGATTGTGGCACACCATGAACTAGATATTATGTGTTGGTACTTTACCAGGGTAAGCGGGTCATGTCATTAATAAGCCAATTATGGTGGATCATCTTTGAATTTTTTTTTAGAAAATTGCAGGGTGTAGAATGAACAGTTGTGGAAGGACCTCAAAGGAATGCAGGAAAAATTTTGAACTTCTTACTTGACCATCACTTTTCTACTGGGGGTTTCAAATTTGAAAAATTATTACAAGTTAACGTACATAGGTTAGGTACATTGAAAATCAAAAAAAAATCTTTCTATGAAAAACAATTTTCTGTTGATAAAATTGATACCTATCTATTTAGAAATAAGAACACCTTCTTGGATTTCTTTTTCACCTTTTCAAGGATTTAGCGTAACTTACTAAAATAATACAATTTTTGGACGTGATTGAAAAGCTGTGTAAAATAACCTGAAAAAGTGAAAAAAAATTTGAAACCCGTATTTTTACTATTAAGTAGATTATCACAAAAAAAAATGTTTGAAACTTTTTTTTTCATTTTCAATGAAAATTTCAAAATTTGGAACCCTGGTAGAAAAGTGATGGTTTTCCCGCAGTCTTTTGAGGTCTCTCCACAACTTTTGATGGAATCCTCCCCCTCCCAAATTTCCAAAGACTGTGCCACGCTAGTAGGAACGCCATTACTGAACTTCCATCGACTTCTCACTGCCTTTATTCATCGGATGAAGGAGATTTTGATACATTTTGATTTCGTCAGCATTCACACAGATAGGTAATATATAATTTTGTAAACAATTTCACGACTTAATCTTCTGAATATCCTTGTACTGTTACATTTACTAGTTTTCATTTACTTTCTTTGTCTTCAAGCTGGGCGGAGGTCAGAATTGGATCAATATAATACGATGAATTCGTCTGAATTGGAAAAATCAAATCATTTATTTAATCATCTAGAGGTCTATTTAGGACCAAGAAATTTACATTTTTCATCTTATCTCTCACCAAACACATCCTCAATCATTGCCGGATATATGTAGTATGGCCTTCTTTATTTCAACTTGCATTGCTTCCAATTGCAAGCTGTGAAATTCATGGTCCATTTCTAAGTTTTTTTTAATGTAAATTAGAAACAATATACTTACCTACAAATTTTTTTTTACCGGCTGCATCACGATATTTTTGGAAAAAGTAGCATTGTCTATCTTGATTCTTTTGAAACCTTTTAAATACGTATATACAAGTATTCTACGAGAGTTGTTCAAAAAGTACGCAGGTTCCCGCCATCATAGAATCGGCTAAAATGGACCTTCGGGAGTAGACGAGGTCTCATCTTGTAGCTAAAACTCTCTAGTTTATGCTTCAAATCGAAGTAGGTACTGTAAGTTTTTTTGTTTTCAAGTTACTCGAAATAATCTGACGTGACCTCTTTGAAAGTTGCCGCCAACTTTGAGGATCACTCATTGATTTACTAGGAGATGGCATTACAAATTGAAGTTCACTTATTGTTATTTTGGCCTGGGTAAAATTAAAGTAATACCTAGGTACTTAATACTAATTACTTGGGTGAGAAACGTTTATAAATTCGGCCTTAAGTTTACAAATCAACTATGTACCATCACCGAAAGAAACTGCATGATGACACGCAACATGGATTTCGAACCTAGGAGTCGCAAAATACGACGAAAAAGAAAACTTACCACTTACATAATTAGCACAGTAATCCACACAAGGTTCAAATTCAGATCAGATCCTGCAATACAATATCACTGGAAGTAATATTAAGGATACTGCTTCAACGCGAATATAAATCATTAATAATCAAAGTTAATTACTTACGTGTTGATGAAATTTATTGCAAATTCAATTCAACAAACGGTAAAGGACCTTTCTTAAATTATAAGCTCAACTGTTCCAAAAAATTCATGCAAAGATAACGCAGTGATGACGAATTCGGATGACGAATTCAACAGACTGCGCGTCGCTCGCCTTCAATTCCTCATTCCACCCTTCCATCAACGTCATCCCCTCCCAAAAGCCATTGAACCCAAGGAGGTGGGAACCCTCGTGCATTGGGCGGTAAATCAATTAGCGTACTTTTTTGTACCTTTCTCTCAACTCATCACTTTGAGCTGCTTCAGATTTTTTATATGTGAGGGCGCATACGGAAAGGGTCCAAATGACAAAAAAAAAATTCCCTGAAATTGTTGTAGGAACTCTTTAAAGTGTTCCTACAACAATTTCAGGAAACTTTTTTTTTTTTTGGTCGTAAGGGTCCCTTTCCGTATGGGCCCTCACATATGCAACTTCATTGAAGTTTTTCTGACTTCTCATCCGAAGAGATTTCTGATTTTTTCACCCGTGAGTGGACGAAGAAATTTTCTGTTCTGCTCTTCTTCAGTTCAGATCTCAATTCGCTACACAATACCTATGAGTAGGTCTAGGTATGTAATTAAATAAATATAAATTTCATTCTTTCCATTGGAAGCCATCATCCTCACCTCTACAGCATCGAGCATCCACTGAACAATGGTATAAATAGAAAAGTATACGTACATTTCAAAGTTAATAAATCTTCGAGCAGACCATGTTTACTTTCATCTCCGCATCCTCATCGTATAGTTTACATCCAAAATAGGAAAAATACACGCGCCATATACGCAGGATTTACCTTACTATACCTTGAGAGAGCGAACGCACGCCAAAGTGAATCCGTTCGTACGCGGAAGAAGCTTTTTGGAGGGGAAGAGGGAGCGAAACGCAACATTAATAGTGGAAATCTATATGATTTATTCGGGGTCGTACAGTTTGAATTTGGCGCCGAAGGCGGAAACGGATAAAAGTACGGTGGCTATCTGAGCATCTGCTTTGTACGAGTATACTAAGAGAGGGTTTTCCATTGTAAAATTTAATAATTAATTTATGCGAAGGTAACTTTCTTCTGGTTAGCGTTAAGTTTAGACTTTTAATCCCGAAAGGCTGGTTTATAAATTCACGTTGTGCCGCCTCATCGGGACAACTATCTGAGAATTTTAACGGTCCTAATTAAAAGGATTTTGTTTCGCTTTGTTTCCGTTAACCAAATAGTTTATTGTCATTTTGTTACGGTTGTAAAATTAAAAACTTATTTTGAAATTCAATCTGGTATCGCAGATATCGGCGCGACGCGACTGTTGTCAATTGCAGGGCTTACAGGAACTTGAGGGGAGGAAATTGAGGCTATATTATTGTGATATCACTGTCGAGGCAAATTAAGTCGATTGATGTTTTTTGATGGGTCTGAGTAAGCCGAAAAATTAAACGATGAAATAAAACCGTTGGCGTTGCTGAAGCCGTCGCTCGAAATTTTCATTTGTTGAAGAATTTACGAGTTTGCGTATTCATCAGACGACGGATTTTATTAGCGTATAATTTAATTCTTCGCCAGGGCGTAATTAAAAGGGATAAATTTTACGACCGAATTGTATACTAAAAGAATAAGATGTACTGTAGCATCTATTTTAAGCCTTAAATAAGGTTCGAAAATCGCGTCGAGATATCAATTTAACCATTTTTATGCGATATTATATTACCATTTTTGTATTTGACAGGCTGATCGTAATTATAGGCTATTAATTTATCCGCTGGTGTTGTGAAAAGTTGCGTGATTTCGTTCGAATTGACGAAAGAATTGGTCAAGTTTGAGAAAAATTAATGTTTTCAAGGGTATTATGTCTGGACAGAAATTTATTAAATGACAAAGAAAGCTTACGACTATTTTCATTTCAGTTTTCAAAATAAACAGATCAAACTATGAATCGAAATCCTGGTGAAAGCACATTTTTGCAAGTTTTTTAAATTGTGATTTAAGCAAAGATTATCTAAGTAAGTAATCATATTAAATACGCACTTCAAGTTATTTTTCTGTCATCAAAATTAAAAGTCAAAAATTTGCTTTACCCTCATACTCTTACTGTCTTACAAAATATAAAATACTTCTTTTTCGAACTTGCTATATTGGTGTTGAAATATGTTAGGAAACAGTCTTGAAGTGCCAAATTGTCCACTTCCCATTTGAACGAAACCATGATTTTTAGAAAGAAATTGGTTTGAAACTCCCATAATCAAAATTTCTGCTGCCCAAATTTTCGTTTCATTGATCATTTTCGGCGATTTATCACATATTTACTCTTTAAAATGATGAAAATCAGTCCTCAAACCAATATCAGTTCTCTCGAAACAAATTAAAAACTTTCTGGTCATTCTAAAGCCTCCAACTCCATTTTCAATTTTGTCAGATTTTTGAAACTTCTCCAGAAAGCATACAAAATCAATTTGGACTGCTAAAAATCAGGTGGCTTATTCTACGTAGATCTGTTTAATGAGTTTACGCATATTTAAGCTGATTTTCAGACGGATACCTCGAGTGTTTTTTTTTCACCTCAAAATGATACTTTAGTACTTATCGAAGAAAAAAAATCCAAAAAATCACTTTCTGTTTTTAGGTAAATTTTTGAAATTTACATTTTAGTTTCCTCCCATTTGATAGGTGTGAGTATATATGTTAATTAAAAAATAACCAGCCCAAATGTTGATGAACAACTCGTTAAGTACCTCTATCTACCTATACCTACTCTATTTTTAAGGCCCAAATATTTATGAAATTTTCGTGATTTCTGGAGAAATTGAATTATATTGATTTCAGGACAAATTTTCATCATCTTTACTCAATAAATATGTTTTTCAAAGAAAAAGCACGCATCGCTGGACCTTAAAATTCGATTTTGGATTTTCAAACATTCACCAAAAATCGAAAAATTGATTTAGGCTACTGAAATTTTGTTTGTGAAGGTTTCTGATTCTGCTCTTCCTGGAAATTGCGGTTTCTTTCAAATTGGAAACGGACACTTGAATTCTTAACAAAGTGCGTTCCATTCAATTAAAAAAACTTGAAACAAATTAACCTTGAATTAAAGTCTTTTAAGCACCGAGATAACGACACCTTTTTAATGGCAATTTACTAGTAAAGAAATACCAGTAGGTATGTACCTGTATGTAACAAGTATTAGCACAGGGCAATAGATACTGAGTTGGTAGCTCGAAATGATGATTCCAATTCCCTGAAAATTGTATGTAGGTACATGAATTCTCAGAGTTGAGCTTTTTCAAATCATTGGTAAGCATGATAAAAAGTTGCGAATTCACGAAATTCATTGTGCTTATAGACTCTTTTGAATGGCAATTTCAAGCGCTTTCCAATGGTGTATTGGAAAATAGGGTTGCGCTCGCTGGTCACCTCAAAGAGGAAATTATCAAATAATGATATCTCCATTATTCTATTCCAGTTGGAAGTTCTAATTTTGAAAATTCACTAGATCACAACTAGACATTTTTTCAATGATCCAATAGCATGCATTTTCAATTTCCATCCCTATCACAAATAGATCTAGAAAATACAAGAAAATACTAAAAAAAAAAATTATTTACTTACTCTTCAAAAAAAAAAAAAACAAAACGTAATTTCTTCGTGATTGCACTCTTTTGATTGGAAATTTCAAGCGCTTTCCAACGGTGTATTGGACAATATGTTTGCCCTCGCTGGTCACCCCAAAAATAGGAAATTATATTTGTAGAAAATGATATCTCCATTATTGTATTCCAGTTGGAAGTTCTAATTTAGAAAATTCCCTAAATCACAAATGATCCAATAGCATGTATTTTCAATTTCCATCCCTATTATAATAATAGGTCTAAAAAATATTATGTACTCACAAGAAAATACTGAAAAAAACAAATTATTTACTCTTCAAAAAAAATACTTATCTATACATAAATGTCAGGTAGATATATATCATTTCAACAATGGTACGTTTTTGTATACAATTAATACAGTACAGAAATACAGACAGATAGCTAAAATTCTACAATGAAATGATCATTTTTCGAACAATTGCCTCAAATTTAAGGCGACCTGTCTCCAATACACCGTTTGAAAGATCTTGAAATTTTCGTCCTAAAGAGTCTACCCGTGAAGAAATTTTCTAGATCATCAGAAATGAGTCGGAGAATTTGGATCGATCTCAGTGGAAACTATTTCGAATCAAAAAAGTTTCCTAGAAAAACTTTTAGTTCCAGAGGTGTCCCTTAAAAAGGAGATATGGGTCCTTAAAGTGAAAGCATTTTTCTAAAAAACCGTAGTCTCTTCGCTCTAGCCCCTGCTCGATGTGTTCTTTGGGGGAAAATGTCCTCGTTCCAAAAGAAACCTATAGTATTTGAGATTCTCCACTATTAAGGTTCTGCTGGTTATACTGATTGGTTATAAAAATTTGCAAACCGCGTATTTTCGAAAGAAATTTGTGTTTTGAAAATATTTTCTCAAATATTTTACATCAGTAGATAATGCCAAAATGTCGAAAGATGTAATTTCTAACTGGGTAAATATCATGGATCACAGTGATGTCAGTTTTTTACCTTTTCGACGTTCCAAAATATTTGTCCAGTTTCAAAAATGATCTTTCGACATTTTGGCATTATTTTAATGTATTCAGAACATGAATTCGCTCAAAAATAAACGATTAGCAAATATTTGTATTCAATTTGTTTGGTAGAACATTTAAAAGTGATCTTGGATTTTGATGGCAATGGCCTAGTTCGACGCAAAATCTCAAATAGTTACTCACTATTTTTGAAACTAAGACATCTACAGCGAAAACCCACGATTTTTTTGAAAATACACTTTTTTTGAGAACCCACTTCTCACCTTTTTATGATCGTAGGTACTCATCTACCCACAAAAGTTTTCTAAAAAAAAAATCATATTTGGCTCTCATATGGGAGTTATGGACCGAAGTGAGCGATGAAAACCGTACGAAACATACTTTATAATATGTATATCACTAAAGTAAAAGATCTCTAAAACTGTAGATTTTCAGATTTTTTGGCAACTTTGAAAAAAATGGACCCGAAGAATATCTCTCCCTTTTCTCTCCACCCCCTGGCTCAAAAGTTAGCCTCAATTTACATATATTGATAGCAGGGTCCGGCTTGGATCACGATTTCGTGAATTGAATTCAAAAAATCGGATTTTTTCTTTTCATATGTTGAGGGTCATTGAATTAAAAAAATTCCTTACTTATTCAGTCTAAGATTTTCCAATTTTTTCACCCTTCGTCGTCTGATTATTTGATGGTAGTACCCCCCTCACCCCATCAGAATAGAAACAAATTGAATATTTCGTTCAAACTAATTCAAGTTTACTGTTACATTTAGTAAACTTCAAAATGTCTTACCGATCACTACGATAAGTTGTAAAAAAATTTAAAATACGCATGTACTATCCAAAATTTCAAAATTCAAAAACCGAAATCAAGTTCAATTTTTTATTTTTCTAGCCGTGCACTCGATTCGATTAATGCCTCATAAAAGTCATTTCAAGAAATATAAAACAAGAAACATTTTTAAATTAACATAAATTTTGAAGTCATTAAAAGATAATTATAATTTTTCTATAGGAATGATTTCAGAACAAATTTGTGTTCTTCCAAACATATATGTATTAGTTTTAGCGAGTTCTTGGGGAGGTTGTTGAACTTTGAGTACTCTCTGTGGCGGAGGTGGAAGGAGTACCTGCATTACTTAGCGTATCAATCTCATACTCTTGGGCCTCACCACGTTGGATCTCAGATCATCAAAATTTTTGTGTGTTTTGTTTGACTGAATACTTAGAACATATAATACTATTTATGTTCTAAGATTGAATACCATATCAGTATCGCCAACATTACAATATATTGCAATGTTGGCAATACTGATATGGTATACTATCTTTTTTACCCCACATCTCAACGAGTACTCAGTACAAAACATAACAGAAGTGAGTTAAATAACTTACTGGGTGACTTTTTCAGACAGACATGTAATTTTTTTCTGGCGATTATGGCCAGTTTTGTGATCCGAATCACGGATCAAGTAAAAATTCTTGATAATGATCCGAATCATGCCGGATCCTGGTTGATTAGGTACATCGTATTTGAAATACGGCTAACACTTTTCTCGTGGAATGATCCGTTATTTGATTTGTTTAATACTTATCCTACATATTTAATGCAATTTTCGGGCCATTTTGAGAAATGCAAACTGTTCTAGGACTCTTGATTTTGCAATTGGTTAATTGAAATTTTTTGTTAGCAACCCTTTAGGTATGTCTCCATGGTCCAGTGAGAAAATTCATGAATTAAGATATTCAGTCACTGAGTGAATATCCTGTAAAAACCATAGCCACTTACATCCTTTTTTTTTTTTGGAAAAAAGATTCCAACAGGAGATAATAGTATTCTACCTCCCAAAAAATGACCTAATTTCCCATTTTTTTCGAGTATAGATCATGGTAAGCACAACTACGTACCTCCGTGTATGTAGTTACATGTTATATACGGAGCAATTTCTCCAGAGAATTTCAGAACTCCGAGGAGTGAAATAAGGTAAAACTGCAGGCACACGCAGGCAACAATGGCGAAAATATCCTTCCCTTTTTAATTTTAATGCTCGTTTGAAACTTTTCGTCGCTCGAGTATACGAGCATATACCTCCATATACGGTTTTACAACCTCCGTATGACAATTTGGCCGACGGAATTCTTCCATCAAACTGAGAGATATCGCGTACAGCATTGGCAACTATAACGAAAAATTTCTCATACCGCATACAACTTTTCGCAACCTTTTCCTGCTACGTATTTTTTTTTCCTCGTTGACGTAGAAAAGTAATTTATTAACACAAACTCGGTAACGTTGGCAGAATAACTGAACTGTTCAACTTATACAGAAATGACAAAAAAAAAGGAGAGAGAGAGAGAAAAAAAGAGGAAAAAATGCGCTTAGAGACAGGGTCAAATCAGCATGGTAAATTACAAGCCAATCTAGCAATTGTCAAGACATCCAACGTAAAATGCATATGGTACGCGAATGCGAGAAAAATACATGCATATATACTTACGTATACGCGAGCGAATATATAAGGGATGAAAATTCTCCCTACTACATTATTTATACGGAAAATACACTCTTTAAAACAAATATACGATATGTATAAACGACACGCTATACGACGAGAATTGTTTTATATTTATAATAAATCAATAACGAAAAAAAAAAAAAATAAATAAATAAAATAACAACGAAACGACAAAAATCAGCCGAATTTATCGTCATTTTCCGGAGTCGATAAGTCAATATGAAAAAATTAGCTGGGTTTTGTGCATTTATTTAAAAAGGAAATGGAACCTCCTCTAACGTCGTTCTCATCCAGGCTAATACACCACCAAATACTGTAGTCGAATTTTCCACTATTTCCTTCGGATAATGCCGCCATCGTTGGTAATTTTTTTGATATATCGAGTTCGTGTGTTTGCTGTACTGGCTAAAACGCTGATGCTTCTTGTAAGTCGATAATTCAAACAGTTTAGTTGATTTTATAGCGTAAAGTCGCGTTTAAATGGTATTTTTGTCGAATGATTTTTTCCCCCTACGTCCATGTGCTTTACTTTATTGGTATAAAGAATTGTGACATATGACACGTGGTTTGATTGCGATGAGGTCATGGTGTCTTATTGACAGTCTAGACACTGTAGTTATCTGTAAAAAAAAAAAAAAAAAAAAATACATTGTGTACAAAATTGAACAGTAGGTATTTTCAATTTTTTCATTCTCTTTTTTACATATTTTTTTATTTCATTTTATTTTTTTGGTAGAAGAGCTAATCAGTGAACAGCGTTGTGATTGAGCCAATCTGAAATCAGTAATTCATTGAAACCAAAAACGTGATCAATTTTGATGTAGATTTTTTATATTTTTATTAATGTTTCAATTTTTTCTTCTGCGAAAAACGACATTCGATAAAAAGTAAAAGCACCCATACAAAATTATTATTGTGACTGATGCATAGAAAAATGAGGAATCAGGAATTAAAATTTTGGGTGTATTGTGCTAAATTTAGTTCAATGTTGAAAAACAATTTAAAGCTACATACCTACCAACCAGCAAAAAGCGAAAATTTTCTTGCAATCAGTCTATGTGAATACAGTATGGTATAAGTGAGTGGAATCAGGGATGGCAGTAAAATCTCAACTGAACTGTTGTTTAGCTTTCCGCTGCTTTCGTATCAACTAATTTGTGGCGAAAAAAATGATACATATTTTAAGAACGAGTACTTTTTTGAAATATTCCCAATTAGAGTTGGTGGGGGTAAGAGTGCGGAGTGGAGCAAGAGTACTATACGTTCGTTCTCATACTGGCTGCACTGATTTAAAAAATCTGAAACACATATTACAGTCTAATTTTATTCTCAACGGATCAGTGATCAATGACGAAAAAAAGAGAAAAGAGAGGGTAAAAATAACGCTTGTGAACAGATTTTTGAAAACTGCCAAAATCACTCCATCCCCTTTTCTTTTGAAGAGTTTTTTATTATTACAAATTTTTTAATAATAAAAAACTGGTTTAAAAATTCGAAGCATGATTTTAAAAAAATAACCTACAATCTTCCATCACCATTTCGATATTGTGCAAGTGCAATCCAGGCTATGTTGAATTGCTTGGTATCGTTTTTACGGCGAACTAGTTATGCAATTTCATTAACACAAAATGAGGTGTGTTGTACATAGTGGAGCTTATTTTGAAAGATTGAATATTGCTTCTTTTACATATACCTATGCATAGGTAAATTGGTTCATTTTAGTTTGAAAAATTAGATTCTGAAATTTCAGCTGAAAAATTGATTTTGACTTGTGCCTCACGATTTTTCTTTTCCGCTACTTCCCTCATTGTTATTGAGATACGTCTGGGGAAACATGCTAAACACAGGCCATTTTGCAGCTTAAAGATAGGTACCAAAGAGGCCATTTTTGGTTTTAAGAAAATTGAAAATACAAGGGTACTTACTCCATTACGATGTATCAGTCAATGTTTTCCGTGTGTTCCGTTTTGGATTTGTTGAGTTTTGCATCCTGAAAACGCTAAAATTTGTGAGAAAAAAATATCAGATTATCATTTTGACCTCAGAGAGACCTAGTAGAAGACGAGGAATAAAAGTCCCTGCCAAGATGGGTGGTTTTTCGTTATTTTTTTCAAGTTTGTTGGACCATAAAAAAAATTATAGTTAAATTGCAAGCCCATCGATACGTAGGGAAAATTTTAATTCTTAGTTGAAAAAAAATAACTTGTAAAAAATGAACTTTGAGATTTGCTAATGGCCTAAAAACGCTGATATGCAAGTACCTACTAAAAACATCGAAAGATCACATGAAACATTTCTAAAAAATTTTAGAATTTTCTAAACTTGGAGCTTTCGCCGCGAAGCTTGAATATTAATTGGCCTGAAAATTTGAAATTTTTCCTGCGTTTCGTTGAAGTCTAAAAAAATTTTAACGACGAGCCACCCTTGGCCCAAAATATTCTCTAAATTTTGGACAATTCTTTCAATTGAAATACCCACACGTATGTATTGAAATAAACATTTCAATAGGGACATTTTGAAGATGGCGAAGAGCTTGTCATTTTTTAGTTTGTCATCAATAATTCTGAAGTAGTTTTTTTTATCAATTTTTTTGAATACCTATTGCATACTTGAGTTTCGTGATTTTTTTTACATGTTCAAGTGAAATTGTACATGAATAAATGGTGATTCATTATTTCGTGTTAATTGTGTACTTTTCCCACAATTTCAATAAAAATTTCTCAAAATTTAATAATTTTCAAGAAATATTCAATGACAATTTCACTTGAAAATGTGAAAAAATAACGAAACTTTTGTAGTATATATTTAAAAGAATTGGTAAAAAACTACCTCAGACTGGATAACATTAATAAATGACAAAGCTCTCCGTCATCTTTAACATGTCCCTATTACATTTGGAGTGTGAGGATTTTGAGACAGTCTGGCGAGAGGGTAGGCTAAATGCCCAAAGTTTTGATATTCAGCATCTCTATAATTTTTGTACATTTTTTCAAACAAGTACATAACATTGACTCGGATATTTTCCTCTGAAACTAAAAAGCAGACACGAGTAGGCACTGATTGTGAGTATGAAGTGAAAAAAAACACGCACGTACACAGTATTATGGGTTTTGACGAAAATTGGCGTGAAAGTTTATAAGTGGGAGACCACCTAGAACAATTTTGAGCTTCATAGCCGTGCAGAAGGTGAGCTGGGGTCCTCAAATTGGGTCCATTTGTGAAAGAAACATGGTTTTTCTGACGAAAATTGGCGTGAAAGTTTATAAGTTTAGTGGGAGACTAACCCAGAGCAATTTTGGGCTTCGTAGCCCCCTGCAGAGGACTGAGCCAGGGGTCCTCAAATTGGGTCCATTTGTGAAAGAAACATGGGTTTTCGCCATTCTTCTACACTCTCATTTATGCGACACCTAAGCCACCCCCCCCCCCCTCCTACCATGAATGTGCGATTTGAGTTCTGAATTCCTTTTGAACCACTGACGTTGAAATTCAATTTGTAGCCTCCTAAAAAGCGACTCGAAGATTGATA
Source organism: Planococcus citri (assembly GCF_950023065.1). Lineage (NCBI taxonomy): Eukaryota > Metazoa > Arthropoda > Insecta > Hemiptera > Pseudococcidae > Planococcus > Planococcus citri. The sequence goes on along the minus strand of NC_088678.1, from coordinate 53,896,382 downwards.
GATCGCAAATGTTTCGATTTTTGCCACTTTTGTAGGACTTTCTGTCATTGTAAATTGTGTTGTAGAAGAATCAGGTAACTCTAGATTCACGCTCAGTAGGTTGAAAGTCGATTAACGTCTGTTTTGCGATCATTCTGATCACGTTTCCAAAATTCATGTTTTTTGACTTATTTTTGTGCTTAGGTGTTTGAAGAAAATCAAACCAAAAAAAGTGAATTTGGACTATTTGTCGAAATGACCGTACGAAGTGTGGTGATCGGGGTGTTTCGACGTATTTAGCATGAATCAAGTATTCGTTCTTCCCAAAAAGAAGTTCAAATGGTTGAAAAGTGTCATGAAATTGATGAGAAATCGAAATTTTTGGGATCTATGGTAATCTTCTAGTTGCCTGTAGAGATTTAAAAGTGGAATTGAATTCCAGAGTCAATGATTCAACTGGTCACAGTGCTCACAAAAATGACAGAGAACAGTTTCAAAAATAACCTAAATTTGACGATTCCTGGTTCAGCTTTCTGTATACGTTTCAGGGGCTAAACGTTTTTCTGGGTACTCTTCCACCTCTATGTGAACTTCTTCGCTAATTTTCCTCACAATCTAGGATTTTTTTCTCCATTCCATCCAAATTTTGGCTTATTAGAAGTTTATGGAGGGCGAGGAAAGAAACTCACGAGCCCGAAATTTTTGAAAAAGATGAAAAACTTTACTCATCATTTTTCGAGAAAAAGTCAAATTAAATCGAATTGAATGTCTTACCACTTCTGAATAATATGCAATATGAGAAGTTGCTTCAGATGATTTTGAAAGGTAGGTACCTACTTTATATTTCATCATGCAATCTTTCATGTGCCATCAATGAGACTTTTGAATCATACTGTACTCTTATTTGAACTCTAAATATTCAATAACACGATAAAAAATTACAATGTTCATTCTACTACGTTGAATGGAAAAAAAATCGAATATCAGTATTCCGTCGACTGTTGTTTAAAAACTTATAAAAATCAATTGATAATAAGCGTTCTGGTCCTTTCATTAAGTTACTTTTTACTTTGTTTACACAATAACTTTTTCAACTTTTTGATGTCTTTTATCAGAACAGCAACCGCACGAAAGTGTGGAAAAAAACTTTGATCGTTTTATTCAAGGTATACTCGTTGACAAAAAAAAATTTCTATGAAATAGAAATTAATTGAAAATATATCACGGTGGGTGGTTTTGAATAGGTAAGTATTTTTTTTTCTACGTCGAAGTTTTGTGTATCGTGGAAAAAGGGCAGGAAAAAAGTCTGAAACGTTGACTGCGATCCGATGTTTAGTAAGGTTGGTAAAGAGGGAAAAAAACTTGTTTGGAATCAGCCTGTCGCAAGATTTACATTTCATTCGGTTTCGTGTGTTTGAGTTTAGCAGGTAGGTAGCTAGGAACCTACTTTTGTTTGAATCTTTCATTCCAGAGGCCCTTCATCAGACGTTATATTAGTTGGTTCGTATGTACGATCTTGCGCGCTCTCAAGCGAGGTATTCCAACGGATGGAAAAATTTTTGAACTAGACAAAACATACAAGAATACATCTCCAGCCAAAATTTCAGAAGCTCACTTGCACATCTTTCCAATTTTTTGATGAATTTTCCATTATCCTCCATATGTTTGACAGTTGGTAGGCGCACAATATGGCTAATCGTTTTTGATATACCTACCATTTTATCACCATGTGTCGACGAAATTGACATTTTTTTCTATTTAAAAGGAAACATCATCTGACCTTGGGAATTTACTTCTTCTTTTTTTACCCCGACGTAAATCGAAATTCACGTATAGAAAAATGACATCTGTTTGAAAACTGAATATGTTTCCGTTACGGGTTTGGTTTTTCTCGCTGCTGCTTCTCGTATATGTCGCCGGGTATTAGAAGAAGAAATTATTTTCCTATATAAATTCGTTTCGTATACTACGCTATATGTATATTCACACGTAGCTAAACACGGTAGAAAAATATTCTATTGAAAATATAACAATCCGACACAATTCAAAAGGCAGAAAAGTGAATTTTATCGCCAAATGTGCCGTCTTTTTATGTACCGTTTACCGAACGAATCTGCCCCTCTTCTTCGTTGATGCTCGTTCGCCAATCTGCACGTTACAGACGTTTGCGACGAATATATAAGAAATCCATCTATTCGGTTCATTTTCCTCTTTGTATGCTATACGTTGCTATATAATCTCGACGACGATTTCGACTTTGAAATTGCAAACGTACTTATACGTACTCGTATATGCGAGTTTGAAATACGACCTTTATTTGATATTTGTTTTGTCATATTTATGCCATACTTATTGGAAATTTTTCATCATTTTTAATGAAGTTACCAAACTGTGTACGGATATTACGATAAAATATCCGCGAAATTATTTCCGATATGAAAAAAAATCAATATAATAAGGATATTTTTTGAAAAACGCAGAAAAGAAATAGAGTTTTTTCGAATATCTAGAAAGGGAAATTTTTTTTGAAAATAATGCGACCATCGGCGCTATAAATTACATAGGCTTGAGATTAAATCAGATTTTAACTTTATTGTACTCGTATTGGTAATTTCAATGGCATAGTCGAAGTTTACCTTAACATAGCCATAAATCGTATTCCGCAATACGCAATGTATCAGTTTTGGGAAAAGAACACAATTATTATTCCGAACGAGTACATCGTTAAAGAAGCGAACTCGCTTTTTTTCGATATAGTCTACCTCACCTCTAGATGTACTTCTACTATACAAAAAGAAACGCTGGAAAAAATTCGATTCTTTATGCCACTAAAACTGAAAATTATGATTTGCATAAGTTTCGGTTTCGGCTAAAAAGGTCTCACTTGAATACTGACTCTCGATTTTTTCTTATGTATTTATTTACCTAGTTCGTTTCTGATTTCTTTTCGGTGATATGTACCTATTTTTTTGGCTTTTATCCGAGAACAGACTAGCTTTTTTAAGAGACTCGTTTTTAGATTTGAGTTTTTTTTTTCAAAACCGATGAAACTTATGGGTTAATTCTTAGAACGAATTTTAGCTGTTAAATTGCAGAATTTTGGTCATGGGCGTACATTTTTGAAGTTCCCAAAATGCGAATTTCTACCAATTTCACGAAGTATTGATTTCAAAAAAGTTAAAATTTACTTACTTTCAAAAACTTTCCAAAAATTCAGTAACATTTCGACCTTCATGCAGGCGAATTTAGTTGTCTTAACAAAGTAGTCCCGGTTAACTCGAATCGACTGCAGCTTCATCTGAAATGCTTATGGCAATAACTCGAACACTTTTTCTTCCTTTGAACTTTCTCATTTTAAATTGAAATTTTGGTGGCGAAATATTCTTACAGGAATGCATATTTCAGTCTTTAATTTTCATAGAAGACGTTTCAGAAAAAATGCTTACGAAAAAGAACTCGATTTAAGCTATTGAACTTTATAATTTGCGCTCAAAATATCTAAAAAATGAAGTTTCATAGAAAAAAAAAAACAATCCCACTTATCTGATTGAAAATTGTTCGCTCCACAGTTTTGCTATCGAGTTGTTCGTAATGAAACATTGCTCACAAAATTCTGAGAATTTTCATTTTGTGAACAAAAAATACAAATCTCATCATTGTCATCGATACTGATTTTTGAGCAAAAGTAAGAATCGATCGTTGGGAAAACACGAAGAAAAGTGAAATTGTGGAGTATGGAATTTCCTACCAGAAGAGTGTCATTACTTTTTCTGCTAGAATGTTTTATTTTTGAAATATTTTGGGCGAAAATGTCAAATTCCTACATTTTCCAATCAGAAAAATTGATCTTACCAAATTATATGAACTGACTGGTCTGCCAGTGTGTTAGCCCTCGAGTTGAGTATACACTATACAGAGTTGTCCTTGGTGAAAGCACAACAATTTGTGTTTTTTGGCCTTTTTTCAGATGTGGGTCCGGTAAAAGAAATGAGCCCCCCCAAACATTTTTTCTCACTCGCCTTCACTACCTTCCTCCCTCCTCTGAAGCTAGTGTGGTTCTTGTTTTCAAAAATTCAGGTTGAAAATGAGTTGTTTGGCAAAATATCATTTTTCATAAAGTTTTTCTCAATAAAGAAGTCCCCCCCCCCCATAAAAAATAAATGATTTCGTTTTCAAAAAAGAAGTTTACTCGTGTAAGAAAAGTTTCTTCTGAACAAGTTTTATTTTTTTTTAATAGTTTCTCAGGTTTGAAGTTTTGAAGTCAAGAACAAATTTTATTTCGCGTCAAACAATTTTTGGAGGAAAGTTTTTTATGTTTTAGAGAAGGTTTTTTTTTCGACAACATTTTCCAGAGACTTCTTTTCGAACCAAAATTTAATAGCTTCTGTTCCATGAAGTTTCCGTTTCCTCTTCGAAAATGAAGTCATCAGTGTTTTTTTTTTAAAATGGATTTTCAAGAACGTGGGCCCAGAGCCTTGTCTGTGGCATTAATTCATCATTTTCTCGCTCCCGATCAAAGAACGCTTTTGCTAGGTATAACTGTGAAAATGATAGATGTGACTGAGTTGTTACGTACAATTTTGCAAGTGATTCTTTTTGTCAATCGTATTTTATTTTCTTTGCATTTTCTGGCTCGCTGTGGTAACCGGACACTTCCCCGAATCCACTTCCCCGAAAGACGTTTTCCCGAATACCAAAATCCCGAATTTTTTTATCCCGAATCGACTTCCCCGAATCCGTTTCCCCGAAAGACCTACACCCGAAAATTGAAAAAAAATTGAGTTGAAAAATTTTTTAATTTTTCAACTGGTCCTTTTAGAACAAGCAGTTCCCCGTTTCGTCGAACTGCAGTAATCGCTCTTGACTTGCACTCTTGCAGTCTCACTCTTCGGAAATCCCAATACGTTTTCGTTCCATCTGGACTTTTCTTTGACTTCACGTAGACATACCCTTGCAACAATAATTTCCCGTCACTGATGGCGGCCATTTTTTTTTCTAATAGAAAATTCAATTTCCATATGAGTAACATAAGGTGCTTACACGGCATAGGTAACCATTACACCTCATCATTTCTATTTCCATGGTAAATGTACTATTATTCGGGATACACCGAGGCATTCGGGATGTAGGTGTTCGGGACATATGCATTCGGGTTAAAGGCATTCGGGATTTTGGACGTTCGGGTTACAGATTCGGGTACACGGCATTCGGGAAAATGGATTCGGGATAAAAAAATTCGGGATTTTGTCATTCGGGAAAATGTCTTTCGGGGAAGTGGATTCGGGGAAATGTCCGGTAATCCTCGCTGTTGCTGTAACAGCGTGTCAACGGTCATAAAAGTCAGTAGAAGTCATGAAAAAGTCATGAATTTTGTTCGAAACACACTTGAAAATTTTTTTAAAAGCACATAAAATTTAAAAAATTAAAAAATTAAAAATTCGTTCAAAAAATCAGAAAAATGAAAAAACTAAAATACCTGTACTTGTCTACAAATTGAAAAAAAATCGCTGTTTCAATTTTTTCAAGTTTTTAATTTGGGGGGGGATGCGGTAAAAATGTGAGAAATATGTAGGTCATGAAAAAGTCATGACAACGTCATGATTTTTTGTCTGGTAGCTTTCTCCTTGTAAGTGTGAATAAAATTAGAAATTTTGACAATTTCGTGTCCCTTCATAAGAAGGAGGCAGGGGTAGACATTCGGGTGGGTCGTTTTCAAATTCTGTTTTGAAATTCAACTCAGCCCAGCAAGAAATCCTGGTCAAATGACCGTATAACAATACATAAGGAATTTTTAAAAAATTTTAGGTCACTGTCTTACCTCACTGGCGAGAGCTCAACGTTCGAAAATTTGAACGGCATGTTCAGTTTTTTTTCTTCTGACAAAGGCAAAAATTTTATCATATTTTGAAAGGAATGAGAAAAAAATCATTTGGTTGAGGATTCTTGAATTTGACCAAAATTAACTTTGAGTTTTGTGATAGCCTAACTATGATGATTTAGGTAGGTATGCAAGTATTTAAGACATCAAAAAACCACTTGAACCTACAAAAAACAAATTTAATGTACTTACCTAGGTACCTTTATTTATTTGAAAAAATTAAATTTCAGAAAAACTATGAGAGTGACTGTGCATTACATGTTTCGTCTTTTTTTTCTACCCAAGAGGATTTTTCATTCATGTGCCTTTTTTTTCTCCTCCAGCGATTTAGTATGAGTAAGTGAAGCTGTTACTCTTGATGGGTAAACTTTTACGATATTCAAGTCTAACTTACATGGAAAGTTGAATCGTCTCTTGTAAAAATAACAACTTTCTCGTATACGAGTATACCTTGGTATTTGCTTCGAGTTGCAAAAACTTATATCCAGATTATTAGGAATTTCGTTTGGCATTTAAACGCGATACCTATACACGAGCACCACCTCTACTCATCTTCCTCCCTCCTGCTTTCGGATAAAATTACACCTTTATTTTTGATACTCGCCGCCATGCCTGCCATCCCCATCGGTGCGTTTATTTAGCCTGAAAATTTTCCCAAGTCAACTTTTGTGCTTTGTGTGCTGTGTATGATGCACGTACATGTTCGTGCGGTTTAAGTGTAGATAACGCGTTTTGGACATAAATATGGCCGGTTTTTTTGTTTACCATTATCCAAAAGCTGATGTACACTGCACAGTGTCTGTATACTGCACGCTTTTCATGGTTGAAAAAGCATCGTGACCTAAATGCTCAAAACACGTATGTATCAAACCCGCGTGTAATGAAATCCGACTCAAAGATATATCTCTTTTTGCAAACGTACTCCGTATGTAACATGTAATTACACGTACGTTACTTATGTAGTATTACATTGTATGGAACTAAGAGTATAACTTAACATAGCCCAAGCATAATGTGTAATGAAATTATTGCAAAAATACCGCGCACATTTTCGCGTAGTAGATGCGAGATGCGAAAGTCTTTGATGATATACATTAGTAGGTAGGTACCCTATATACCTACGTATGTACCCTAAATCATTTAGGTATACACGTGTAAGCATATCAACTTGTACATATAAAATGATGGTAGGTTGGTCTTGGTGCAAACTGATTCTCGTCACGTTGAAAATCAAACGAAATATAATATTTGTTTGGTTATTATGATGGGTTGTACGAGTTGCTTAAAATTATACGCAAACTACAAACGAAAACGTACGAGTAAGATGATATGACATGTACCACATGTGCAACCTTTTATTATGATTTCGATTACTTACTAATCATCAAGATGTATCAAAAGAGACAGATATTAATTGAGAAAGGTGCTCGTACCAGTTTACCTAGCTTTGAAGGGGGCCCCAAAATATGTAGTCAAGTTTCCAGGTGTTTATATTTAAAAGTGATTATAAGTGCATGTGAATGAATTACTCAATTAAGAGGAGGATCGTGAAAAAGAAGTCGAATGATTCTGACCAAATTTGAAGGAGGCATTCATTTCGAGTTGAAAGTCACTTAGATAAATTTTTAGCTCTGGAGGTGTCCCTGCAGAAGGGAAGATAGGCCTATGAGTTCTCGAAGAGAAATTTACTAATATTTTTCGGCAATCCTAAGCTGTGGGAAACGACTCAAAAATTAACAAGTGTTTTTTTTTTGGGCTACTGAGAGACACTCATCTAGGGATTTATTTGGAACCTTTTGTATGCAATTGGTAATAATTATCCAAAAAATTGGCAGCCCTGTGTTCTAAAAGTCGAACTAAGAGGAACTCATGTGAAAAACCTCTATAAATGGAAATAAATTAGTTTTCCTAGCACTTCCCTATCTAAACCATATTAAAGTAACCTTTATAAATTTTTTACGGAACCTACATGTATACTAACGAGAACCCCCCCTCTCATGATAATCTCTGATTGGAATGAAACCTGGACTGATGGAAAGAGGACCTCAAAAAAAAACCATCCCCCAATTTTCTGCTGCTCAAATTGACTTTTTGATCTTTGGCGAACTTTAGTTTTGTTTTCAGAAATAAAGCTACATATTTCATTCAAAAAATGGGGAATTTTATTTTTAAAAGCATAATAATTATATATTAATTGTATAAAATTTCTAAATTAATTCAACAAATTTTTTTTAAAGATCCTTTTTTTATTTTCTCGCCCGGTTCAAACTATAAACATTCATAATTTGGTAAAGTGTGAATAATTAAGCTTTCAAATTAAGATGACATTTTTTATTTTTACAAAAGCAAAGTTACATACAAATTGTAATTTGTAATAGGTAATTCGATCATTTTATGAAAAAATAGGTACCTATACCTAATGAAAATGATAAATTCGACAACGTCAATATTTCTTTTATTCGCGAGGCCTCTCTCTCTGTGGATATGCAGAATGCTCAGGTGATTTAATCTCAATGCCTTTAGCGTGGACCTCAAATATGATTTCTTAATTTTCCAAATTCCAGGACTAATTTTAGAACAGATAAATTTTCCCGCAAATATTCAACGATATCTGCCAAACTTTTTGGCTTACCACATTTCACATCGTTTTTCATCAAGTTGCAAACCATATCTCTGTGTAATATCAAAGAGTGGTCAGTTAGTTATGCAATCTATGTGCCAGAAATAAAAATACCATTTAATTTTTTTTTTAATTGAAATAATTTTCAAATTTGAGGGATCTTGATTTGTTTTGAAATTTGTATACAAAATTTTCGCCTGGTGCGTTTTCGATGAAGGTATTTGTTCTGCATCCGCTGAATTATTACTAAGTACGTATATTCGATGGTTTTGCAGTGCCTCATAGTTGGCAACCATATGTCCAAATAGGTTTAATGATGGTTTTGTAAAGTAGAAGTTTGTTACCTAATTTAGTTTTAGTGCAAAGAGCCGAGCCAGCTCATCTTTTCACGTTTAAGTTTCATTTCATCTCGTTTTTTCTCAATAAATGGTCGTTTCTCCTCACTATATGAACTTGAGCAGCTGAAATTTTGGTTGAAAGGTCTATGCTTGATACATACCTAATCGACTAATACTACTGTCGGCCGGATCTGGAGTTATCATGAGAAATCGAATTTGTTCACATAACATGAGATAAAGCAGTAAAAAATTCTGTTTTCTGACCTGACACCCGGATCCGGCCAGTGATGATATCAGTCAATCAGGTATCTAGAAGGCTGCCTTTGGCTGAAATTTGAGCCCCTGAAGTTGATACGCTGGAGAGATGAATAGGTATTTGTAATTTTTCCCCATTTTTTGAGTGAAATAGCTTCACTTATGCAAAGAAAACTTCAAACGTTCGCCAAAGTTTGAAATACGAGTATCAACTTGAGCAGCTGAAAATTGGGAGATGGATTTTTTTGAGGTCGTCTTTCCTCCAGTCCCAAGCGGTGATCATCATGGGGGTGGGGGGGAGGGAGTCCCTTCTAAGAGGAATTTTGTTTTGAGTAGCAGAACCTCTGCAAACTGATATGTTACTTTCGATTTACCTCTATAAGTGAAATTCTTTCCCTTCTTACATCTTTAACTGAATCACTTATGTATTACCTATGTATCAAATGTGGAATGAGAAAAAAAAATAAAACTTCAATAACTGGAATTTTAATTTGATCAACTTCTATTTTTTTACTGTTGAAAAGGTATTTTTAGGATTTAAATTTTCCAAAAAATGTCTGCCAGATTGGTGATTTTTAAAAGCTATTTCAACTTGTGTATTTCCAATCTTGCCTCTTATTCACAATCACTAATTGGCAGTTAATTTTGTTTTTTGTTTCAGGTAAGAGCAATTTTTCATCAAATAATGAGAAAGCCTAATTACATTATAAGTAAGTTTATTGTTTAGTATTAATGTGAGAATCTACTCATACATGGTGACATGCTGTACTCTGGCGGGAACAATTTTGCGAGCTTTATAATACTGTGACGCTGGCTGAGTGAAACGTTGAGGCAAAGTAATTGATTGTAAATAGAGCAGTATACTTTCATATACAGGCCTACATCTTCGCCTAGGGTAAATCTCATATCATTCATTTGAGTTTCTAAAAGAGTGTGCTTACAACAGCGAACAAAGTATAGTCCGCCAAATATGAGAATGCACTCGTTAAATATCCTAGAACGCGCGACAACCGGTTTTTCAGGGGGTTTTAAAATACGTAACAAGAACAAAACGTCACTATTCGACAACAGCTCAAAATCACTGTTTATTTGCTATATTTTACAAAATGCATGGGTAGGTAAAATCAATAAATTGATGAAATAAAATTACAAATTTGAAATTAATTATGTTTGATGAAGGGGGGTGGCCAAATCATCCCCAGAATCGTTGTCATCTTCACTCTGAGAGGATGGATCGTCTTCTGATTCACTATTATTCCCCAAATTGACAATAACTTCATCAATTTTGTCATCAATTATAGGATCGTTTTTGTAGTATTCATCTTCTAGGCCAATTACATGTTTCATGAACCCTTTTGTATCTTCAGCTGTAACTGAGGCAATAGATTGTCTGGACACTTCTTGAAGTTTTTGAAGACATAAATCACCAGTTACATTTGCTTCTCTAGCTTTTGTTTTGATTTTGCACCATGCCATCTCAATAATATTTAATTCACACATATAGGGGGGTAGTCTTAAAACCTGGTGACCAGCTGCTCTTATCGTTTCATCAGCAATGTATTTTTTCTCTTTAGGCTTATGTAATTCGATTAAATTGTACAATTCAAATTTTAACATTTTGTCAGAAAATGGAATTTGGTGTCTTGTAAGCCATTCATTTTGAACTGCCTTTGTACAATATTTTGTTGGAACCTTGTCAATTGCTTGGCTAGTGAATGACAATCGCATGTCATTGTGAACAGATGCGGTATTGCTTCTTTAAACTTAGCGGTGACGGAATTATGGGCCCCAAACATGACGCTTGCACCGTCTGATGAAAAACCGATCAGGTTTTCCTTGTAAGGTATTTCGTTTTCTTCAAAAAAGTTGACAATCAGTTTGAATAACTCATCGTGTTTACCGTCAGTAACCTATTAAAGAGTATGTAAATATTATAAAGGTGAAACAAATATTTGGAGATAATAAATTAGCTGAATAATTATCATCCATACCTCTAACAAAGCTAGAAAATCATCTCTTGTAGTTCCACCTTCTAACACTGATCACGTACAACAATAACAAGATGTTTAATATCTCCAATGCCTGTGCTTTCATCAATAATGATAGAAGAATCTGGATTTTGGACGTTTTTTAAAATCTCTTTTTTCAACACTTTTTAGATTTCATTCATCAACTTTCAAAACCTCAAAAGTCTTCCTCTTTCAAGTAAAATCCAAAATCCGTTTTAAAAAGCTACTACCATAGCAGATTCTCATAGATTCTAAATCTGCCAAAATCCGTGTAAAAAGAACACACATTTTGGCAGATTTAGAATCCACAAGAATCTGCTCAGGTAGCAGCTTTTGAAAATGGATTTTAGGTTTTACTTCGAAAAAGAAGGCTTGAGGTTTTGAAAAATTGGTAAATGTAATCTCAAATGTGTTGAAAAAAGATTTTAAAAAACGTCCAAAATCCAGATTCTCGAAAATCTGCCAAAATCCGTGTAAAAAGAACACATTATTATTGTCGACGAGAAGTCAAGCTTCTCAGCATGATCATACTCAGTGTTGCCACTTGATACATGGTACAACATGGAGGACACTTCGTGAGGTTCCCTGGTAAGTTGATGCTGTATTGTAAGGTAATGGTAATAGTCTCTCATTTTCTCTGTTTTCAACAAAGGCCTCCCTCGTGAAAGCTGGCACCAGCTGCCAGAGACCTCATTTCAACTGATTAGTGGTTTTGCGCACGTTTTCAACACATTTATCGCGTCTATAGGCAAATATTTCTGGTTTTATGGATCCGCCTAATGGAGCGCTTTGCTCTCGTTTTCATTTTTTCTCACTAGCAGATTATCTAGGTAGTACGTAGAAAATTATTACAACATATTTGACTCTCGATATGCAGAAGAGCTTTAGGCATATACGAGTACCTTCAGCTATACGAGTATGTACATAAAGCGGTAGCGTATTTAGCATACTAAAGCAAACCGAGTAATTTATTAGAGTGAACATTTATGGAATTTTTGCGGTCGCGTTCTCTCCTAAATCACATCAGATTTAATCTTTAACACGTCAAAGCGTCGATAAAACCGCGATAATTAATTTAAAACTACATTCGAAGGGTAATTTTTTCCCTTCGAGAATCGCGTGAGTCAATGCAGCGGAGACAAAGTCGCACGATTCGGCATTTTTCGCAGTTTAAAGAGTATAAAATACTCGAAAAGGAAATAACGCGTTAAAAAGATCCTGGCGCCATTAGTGATTTGTCAAAATAGCCGCATATTTATAACATGGAGATTTGAACTAATAGCTGTGCGGTATAAAACTATATAAAATATCAAGTTTTTTTGCATGGTAAACTTATTAGTAGCATTGAGCACTGTAGCGTGAAATCACTCAAAGATGAAATTCCAAATATTCTTGTTCTATGGAACGATTCAACCAACTTTATGGATCGTGACCAAAATGTATAAATTCGGCGTATATACGAAAACAACAAAATTGACACTAATGCGACTGTTAAAAAAATCTCGTATTAGGCATTTTTCTCATTTCCTTCTCGAGAACGAGAAAACTACCTTGTAATTTATGATCAGGAAATGGGGAAATCTTTCAAAGTAGTGGAAATTTACAACTTTTTTTTTCTTTTCTTTTCATTTCATTACTCGGGTTATAGACGATATTCGACAAAGGGAAATTTTTTCAACCCGATATCGCCCGAAGTCGTCTACTATTTAAACGAGAGGGCGAATTCCGCGAACGAGATTTTGGCGACGGTGGTGGAGGGGAAGAGGGGAGGTGTTCTTTTAGGCAGCTAGGTATTTTGAGAATATTACCATCTTATATAATTAATTTTTTAAATAAAATATTTAACGAAAAGAATACCTTGGCTGGGTATTGTTCTTTATAATACCATGCGCTCGTAAGTATTCCAACAGACGAAAAAAATTTTCAATGTAGAAAAAAAAACTCGAGAACACCCCGATAAAAGATTTATAGCTTTTGTTAAAAACTACGTGGGAAGGTTTACCGAGCAAAAATTATTAAATGAAAGAAAACGGCGAGAAAAAAAAATTCAAATTCATTCGCTAAAGAAATATTTTCATTCAACTTGTGGTCGACGAGTCGAGTGCAAAAAAATGCGTGTAATTAAACCTTACACAAAAGATGTCGTGAAAAATAACCTAATAAATGCGACAATTATTCATTTTACCTGTCAAAATTTACAAGATGAGTATTTTTACAAGAGCCAAGGTGAAAGCAACTTTGATGAATAAGACTGAGTTAGAGGTTGGAGTGTGTTTTATTTTTTCAGCTTCCTTGATTTCCACGTGCTGTGAGCATTTTAGCCTTTTTTTAGCCTTTGACATTGAGCGTGTTTAGGAAGCTGGTTTCTAATCCTTCGATTGGAATTTGAAACTTGGAAGATGTTCAATTTTATCTCAAATAAAAAAAAATTGAGAAAAAATCAAAAAATTTTTTGAACTGAATTAAATTGGAATTTTTTTGTGGCCAACTACGGTCGTTTTTTCGAGCCTTCGCTGAGTTTTGGGAAATTTTCAGCAAAGGAGGCGTATTTATAAGTAGTTTTTTTTTTTTTTTTTGGTCGCTAACCATAATCTCATTTAACGAAAGAGCTTTTATTCTTCATCTACTAACTGAACGTGTAGCATACATTTCATCGAAAGTTGTTAGTTGACGCGTTTAAAAATGTAAAAAAAAAATGTTGGTATTGCGTAGGTACATTTTTTTACACATCATTTCATGAATTTTTTCGCGCCAATTTCAGCTTCCTCGAGGAAGTAGATATTTAGCTGGCGAGCTTTGCGCGTATAAGCTTTTAAATAACTCGAAACGTGCTCGAGATAAAAATCTTATTTACCTAGGTATTTTTTTTCCTTCTTAGGTATACTTAGGAGCATACTTCTTAATTCGGATATGAAATCTGACAATTTTGTCACGTACCGAACTTATCCATTATGTATTTAAAATGAACGTAAGCTTCAAAAAGGCTGCGAAATAAATTACCATTTCTAGGCGTATACGCATTACACCTCGTTAGCGTGTGTACTTTTTCCTCTTTTCCAAATAACCATAGCGTTATTAGAATTGTTATTAGGAGATGAGATTATATACAGGGTGTCCTGGTTGGCGGTAGGATTTTTTTTACTGGTTATGTGAATGAGCTGTTTTGATTTGGTGTGTATACGAGTATGGGTGCCTAGTTTTTAAATCGAAAGGGTTGAGTTGTGTTGGTATGAAACAATTTTTTTTCTCAAGGGTTGAGATGATTTGGCTGTTGTTGCAATCAGTGTTTCTTCATTTTAATTTTTGTTAATCAAATCAGGGATCAGTATTTTGATGAGCATAAGGTAGCAATAATGTTCGAAAAGATTATGTTTTATCGGCGTATGTGAGAAAAAATCAACTGGGTACCCAGTGAAATGATGAAAATATAGAAGATTATAGAGATAATAAGCAAACATTTTCTGGCAATCAGTCAATAGTTGAAATAGTTTGTGAGGATTAATCGTCATTTCTCCTTTTTCCAAAAATTTCAAATGTTATACATTTTTCAATTTTTGGTAAATTTTTGAAAACCAAATTCGAGTCAAAAATGAAAAAAGTCGAAATTTTACCAGATTGACATAAAAAAATTGAATTTGGTATGTATGTACTTTATTTTCGACTCTTTCCCCTCCCCAATATGATTGGAAACGAGTTCGAACCGTTTTGAGCAGTTCTGCAGCCACCAGCAAATTTTTGAAAGCTGAAATATGTATTTGCAAAATTTTACCCAAAGAAGTTGGAAAGCTAATTTACTTTCTAACTCAATTTCAACATACTGAGTAGATTGGAGGTGGTTTCAAGCAGCTCTGGAACCTCTAGTCGTATTTTTGGAAATTCCAGATTTTCAAAAAGTGCTATAAAAACCGTCTATCCAAATGGACTTTAGCACGTATAAACATGGTTGGGGATTGTGAATGGCTTCATCTGTATAGTTACAAAAATTTTTTTGCAAAATTGGTTTCTGTCGTTTCAAAATCGTTTTTTAATTTTCCGGTGGTTTTATAATTGAAAATTTGAAATATTCACTATCCTCGTGTCGCTTGACAAAAAATCTGTATTCCAGTTCGAGTCTTTTTCCCGACATGCTAAGTCGACTAGAGATATTTTAATGTCATTTTGGAGACTTCAGCATCTTTCAATTCTTGTTTCTGAGAGAAATGCCCTGAAATCTGTTAAATTTAATTCGAGTTCGTACGTTTCAAAGCGATTGGTGCTTGTTAGTGGATATTTGACCGATTACACAACATTTTTCTGAAATCACTTTCTGCTGATTCAGAACTGTGCATGTATTTTTGAAGGAGGCTTCATAACGGCCTAAAACAATCTCCAGTCGACCCAGCAAGTCCAAAAATGGGGCGTAAACTGAATTTTGCCTTTTCTCATCAAACAGCACTGAGACTGAATGTTTTAAAGTCTCAAGTTTGAAATCACTAGGGAAACGTACGGTTCCGAAATGGCAGAAGTCAATTTCGGAAAAATTATGTAATTAGTTAAGTGGATCACTAATAAGCACCCATTGCATTTATACGTGTTAACATGTAATTCGGATGGTTTTTATGGCATTTTGTTCAAGTCTGAAATTGCTAAAATATAATATGACGTATTCTCGCAGTCAATTTGAATAATTCCCAAAGAGGAATCGTTTTTCCTGATTTCTTGGACAATTATTACATATCATGTAATAAAAACTTACAGCCATCTTCTTCTTGCTCTCTGAAATACGAAATGTCTTCGATGCTTAGTTTCCAGATTTATTGGAAAAGTATTACATATCATGCAGTAAAAACTTACAGCCATCTTCTTCTTGCTCTCAGCAAAAGCAGATTTAGCCTTAGGTATAGGTATTAGGTAATAAGTTTCCTGACTGGAAAATTATTATATTAGTATTGTAGTAAAAACTTACCTACAGTGAGTTTGTATACAGGCTCCGGAACAGCTGAAACAACCTTCATTCGACTGAGCGTGTTGAAATTATGGCCTTTGAAGTTAATTTTAACGTTTCAACTTCATCGTGTAAAATTTTGTGGATATTTTAACCTTCAGAAAACCTGTTTGAGGCTCCAGTATGGCTTAAAACGGTTCAAAACAGTTTCTAATCGGTTTAGTGGGGAGAGGAGAGAGAATGGAATGTACGTAGGATGTTCATTAAATTTCAGCTCTCTAGGTTAATCTGAATGAGACTGGTTGAATATCCTGATATTTTGTAGGTATTATACTCTTAACATACAATATTCATTGTTTACCTGGCAGATGAATAACGAAAATAACGAAATACAATGTATAATAATTTTTAAAAATGTAAAAATATTTTTAGTGCTCAGTTAAACAGCCTTGTTTAAGCAAACGTACTTACAATTTATAAGTAACTGAAAGTAAAAGCTCATTTTAGCGTCACATCTTGCCCATCTTTGAAAAATATATAATTATTTTCAACTTTAATTTTCAATATTGTATTTTCGATTGACGAATGCATAGGCTGTGAAATTGCCCAAGATGAGTAAAAATATGTATAGGTAAACTAGAACAAGGCAGATCTAGGTAGCATATAGGTAAATGAGTAAAAAAAATGTTTCAGATGAAATTGTATTTTTAAAAAGCCTCATTTTAAAACATTGAATGACTTCAAAACAGATTTTAAATTGCTCCTGTCCAGTGCTCATATCTTACATTTACCTAATGCCTACAATTTTTCCAAGAGTTACCTAGTCACGTTACTTCATCTTTTGATGGGCTTAACTCTTCAGCGATTGAAAACCCTGAGCTAAGGCACTATAGCTTCACTCAGGTGAAATCGGTCGGCCAACTTTGGTGCAAAATTATGATTTCAGCCATAATCACAGCACAGTACAGCTGTTCGGCAAGTTACGTCACTGTGACGTTTCATAAAAATGCTATTGTTATTTTGCACCAAAGATGGCCGAGCGATTTCACCTGAGTGAAGCTATAGTGCCTTACCTGAGCCTACTTTAGATTTTTTTTTGCAGAAATTATAGTTTTCTGCATAATTACGTTTCATTCAGAATGAATTTCTTTTTAATAAATTGACTTCTCTTCTCTTTTGTATCTTCAAAACTATGTAGGTATTTCTTTGCTTGTAATGTTGGAAAACCTATCTATCGTTATAGACCTGATCAGAAAATCGTTTGGAAATCAGTATTACAAATTTAAAATTCGCTTCACACTAAAATTTCTTTTGAGGGGAGAGATGATGGAAAAACTCCTTTTCAGAGTTGTAGATTTTGATAAAAATTGATTTTGGAATTTGACGATGAAAATTCCAAAAGTTTCTCGAGATTATGCCTCAACTTTAAAAAGTAATTTGAGATTTTGGATAACTGAAAAACAAACGTTTTCAACTGAAACTTTAGGTTAAGTGACAACTCAGAATTTCTTCAAATTTTCACGTTAGAAATTCATTTTGAGCATAAAACTCTTCTCAAATATAAACATTTCAGCATCAGTTTTAAAAAAAAGTTTAATTTGATAAGATTTTGTTTTTTGTCCCTTTTCAACCTGAATACTTGAAAATTCACCAAAAACTCGAAAAAGCACTTGACGTCTAAATTTTTTGCTGGTCATGTATTTTTTAGTGGTTTTTTGATTAACGTAAAGCTTTGATCATTTTCTTTATTTTTTTACGAGTTAGGTATCAAACTAAAAACCATAAGTTGACAATTAGTGTTCGAAGGACTGAAAAAAGCCAAGCAAAAAACTCTCTTGCAATCAGTGAACGTAATGAAAATTGAATACTTAATGAGAAGACATTACCCATAATTATTTTATATGAGTAAAAATTCAGCTCCCTCAATTTTGAAGCAATGCAAACATTCATACATGAATTGAGGTCTAGTTGCCCACGTCACTGATCGAAGAAGTTTTATTTTCAAATAGGACACCCTGTATGTGTGTATAAGATGAAATTCAAGCTAGAATATTTCACGGCCATGCCAACCTCACACTCTTCTCGCATATGCTCTGTGTGCTCACCTATCTACTCTGTAGTGCTACTTTAACATTGTAGTTGTAGTTGTATCTGGTAGGTATGGTACATGAACACGAAACTAAAAATAGTAGTTGCCTCTCTGTGATACTATGCTAGTACTACAATGTGTACCATTATACACCATCAAGATGAGAAAGAGAACAACACTGGGTATTTTTCTCTCTCTTTTGTGGGCGAGAATATCGCGCCTGCAAAAAAATTTATGGTAATGTTTTCTTTATTGCTTTTTTGCTTAACGTTATTTTACGTATACTTGGTGTATTTCACTCTTATAAAACTAACAAAACAATGATTTTATACATTTTAAAATAACCTCCGTAGCGTTTTAATTCGCCCAGCTAGTTTTTGCATTATTATTATTACTACACTGCTCTAAATTTTAATTAAATTTCGCTGCCGAAAAAGAAAACCAGAGAGAAGGGGCAAAAAAAGAAACGCGAACCGAGGAGACGTTAAGTTGTATTACGTTATGCACTATGAAATAGGAATTTTCACCTTTCACTTTTTACCTACCTCGTTTCTTTAACGTTTCGCGTGCCTAACCTGTTTCATTGTGGCGGTGGCTTTTCTTTTTTATGATAATGGGTTCGCAAAGGTTAGGGGTTTTTCACGTGGCCGCGGCGTGAATGATGTGATAATGATGTTCCTGGATGGGTAATTTTTTTTCCTTGATTTTTGAGGTGTGGATTGATGGATACTGTTTTATAGGGAGGGGGGAGTGAGAATCTGAGGTGCGATGAGCTAACGAACTATTTAAAAAAGGTAAGTTAATAGCATATCAAATTCTCACTCGTGAAATTCCATCAACCTTCTTACTCTTGCTTTTTTTGGTATTTTGCTGGAGGGATTTTCATTACATTTTCACCCATGTCCCTTCCCATCGCAAAAAGACATTCAATTTTTTCTGAACAATTTTTAGAAAAGAAAAAATTCATGAGATTGTATTTATTATTATATAATATACAAAAAAATCTCGGATGGCTTAAATTAATTTCAGATTGATGAACTAAAATATCATCACAGTCATGAAAAGGCCACAGAAAAGCGAATAATTCGCATTATTTAGTTCAATTAGAAACTTTATCAGTACACCATGCGTAAGCGTTGAGAAATATTTGGAACCACGGAGAATATAAGTTGTCGGTGGGACTCGAAGTGCTCATGATTTTTTTCCATTTGGCGGGAATATAGGGCCACTGCCAGAATTGCACGCAACGCTCTGGATGAGGCATCATGGCTAAATGACGACCGTCTGCTGAACATATGCCAGCTACACCACCTGTATTGGAAAATGATAAAAAGTATCTGTCTAAGGATTGAGTTTTCAAAAAATAACCTATAGGTGAATTTCCGTGTTCATTAGTAGGTAATTATTAAACAAGACCTCCTCTTAGATATTTTTCACATATGCCTAAATTTGAGATCTGAGCCATCTATACTTATTATAATTCATATATGTAAACAGAGGACAAGTAATCATCAGCTTACATGAACTATGTATCTATTTTAAAAACACTTACAGTTGAGAGCTTTACTTCACAGGTCCTCTAAGCAAAGCTGATTTCAATTTATGTCCTAAGGTTTTTTTACGAATAAATGTTGCTAAAAAGTTGCCAAGTTTACCAAAAAAATGAAAAAAAATCATAATATTTTAATTGCGTTCAACACCTTTCAGAGTTTGGAATACCTACAATAGGTATACGAGTATACATATATGTACATATAGCATGACTTTTCAACACGTCTTTCTTTTCAGTTTTTTTTTTCATTTTCGGGGAGGGTGGGATGCCATGCCACCGTAATGTGTCAGATTGAAGTTGAAAAACATAATTTATTGTGAAGGTTGGAAAACACGGAAGTCTTTTTTGAAATTGTTTGGTGGTTCAGACGTATAGTGATTTAAAAACAAAAATCAGATCAAAGTCTCGTCTTCAAGGAAAGATTTTAATCCTGGATGTATTCTTTGCTCGAAACACGATTATGAATAAAATGACATTGATAGAAACTCTGCAGAATTTTCCATTCCATACGACTGACCATTTCATGTCCTTAGGACTTCCAATTTCGCTCAAAATTTCTGTAATGAGTTCCTCATCTTGCTGGTTTGGTTTTAGATATAGAACCACTACAGATCTGAGCTAAGGGAGGGCGTCTCATTCATTTTTTTTTTTGAACATCTCCAATTTTTTGTTTTAGTGCCCAAATTCGGAGCAGTGTGAAACGAAATCGGTCGAAGTTGAGAAATTCTGTTTGTGAATGCGAAATATTATTTCTTTGAAATTTTGGAATGTTATGAGTTGAACTTTATTATGCCAAAGATGAATTTTCTTATGAATATAGAATCTGAATGCTACTATTTTAGAAATAGGACCACTCACGAATTCTTCATTTTGGTTGTTTTGTTTTGTTCTACAAATTTTTGTTCTTATTTCAGTAGAGCCAAAATTTGAAATCAACTTTATTGAAAATATCACAAACGACACGCCACACGATTTTCACTTTTTTTTCGAATTTCACTCCTTGGGAGTAGGCGTGAAGAGTACAGAGATCCTTAAACGAAACATATTCGGATCTATTTGATGTAAAAAGTCGTGCATGATGATTTTTTTTCCCAAATTTTGGAATTTTAGCTCTAGAGTTTGGAAGACTTGAAAAAATTTAGTTTTCGACAAAAGAAGTTTGACTTGATTGGAACTGACGGAATTTTAAAGGAACAATTTTCAATCTTACTTCAACACTCCTCCAAACTACTCCAATAAATAAGCTCAAAATTTGACCGATTTCATCTCATATGGTTTTGTAAAATGATGGTGACCCTCCCATCGCAGAAGGAACCCGAAAATTTTTTGAGAAAAATCGGAAGATCCAAGGTCACAAATGGGTTGTCTTCAAATGAAATGGACCTTGATTCTAATGGCAATATTCACATCATATTCTGAGATTTGCAGGCCACTTTGAATTTCTGGTTGTTTATATGTATGTACGAGTACTCTTACAAAATTACAAAAATTGAAAACTAATTTTGAAAAATTTTCTGTCTTTTTCCAAGTTGCTAAAAGTCTGATAGAATCAAGAATGTCTAACATAATTTTTGTAACTTGACAGGAATTTCCCGAGATTTCAAACCCTGACAAAATGTAAGAAAATCATTTTGGAGATTTTTTTTATAATTTTAGCAATTCATTGTTTTTTTTCGCCAAAAATCACCAATCTATTAAAACTTACTTACTTGTTATTTACCATAAATTACTCACTTGTCGATTCCGAATACTACGTACTGGTAATGAATTGACCAATAATTCATAAAAAAAAATAACCTCCAATTTACCAAAAAACCATCACAATTTATCAAAAGAAATCGCCAGTAATTTACCAAAAATTACCCAAACTTTCTTTAAAAAATGATCAGAATTTACTACAAATGACCAGTGATTCACAAAAAGTTACCAGTAATTCTGTAACGTCAAATCAGATTTGGTAAGGTAAGCGCTCTAAATTTTGGAAATTGACCAAATTTTTTTCCAAATTTTGTGATGTCTGACATGAATATACATAAGTAAGTACATAATAATTCATTGTTATTCGCTCAAAGTTCTTGACGCCCCCTCCCCTCGTTGTAAAATGATTACGACAGGAAATCCGTCGGACACCCTGTAGTTTAACTCGTTATTGTCGCATTTTCATGCTCAAAAATAAGTTTACAAATCTAGTATCGTGCATTTTTGTAAATTAAAATATACCTCGACTGCCGTTAGGATTGAATGGATATTGTTCTGTAGCTTCATTTCGGTCGTCTACGTATCTCACTGCTATGCAATTTTTCGCATTCAAGTATTCTTCGAATTCGTCCGATGAAAACGTAAATCGTCCTATCATAAATAAGTACAAATGACTGAAATAAATTAGGTACTCCCGAGCATTGAAATTTCAAAAATTCTTATTTTTGAAAATTGATACAAACCTTCGCCGTGAGCAACCCACACTCCTAAAATGCTGTTTTCCATCCCCTTCAGCATAATTGCCGGTGATTTGGTGATTTTCACTGATGAAAACCTAGACTCAAATCTTCCTGACAAATTTTCTTTCAACTCGATTTGAGAGTCCTTGAATTTCGATCCATCTAATTTTATAAAATTGATAAAAATAAAACATTCAGACACAAAATCCTCTTGGGCACTTGGGCAGACTAAATGAAATTTTACCTCTGCCTATCCATTTTATAAGACTCATTAGTTGACATCCGTTGCAAACGCCGAAACTAAACGTATCGTTGCGATTGTAAAATGCTTCGAACTGGTCGTAGAGTTTCTTATTGTAAAGCAGAGTGGCAGCCCAGCCCTTTGCTGCTCCAAATACATCTGGAAATTAATTCAAATGAGCGATAAGAATGTTTGGAGTGATAAAAAATCGCCAAAGTTGGACAAATTCAGATTGTATACCGGCGTAACTGAATCCTCCAGGGAAAATGATTCCTCGAAAACGTTCTATGGTTATTTTTTCATCGAGTAAGTCTTGCATTGTGCAATCCCATACTTCGAAACCAGCCATGTGTAGGGCAGCAGCCATTTCTCTATCTCCATTTAGGCCTTCTTCGCGAATCAGAGCGACTTGAATATCTGCAAAAAAACAAAGGGAGCAGTTTTTAAAATTTTAGTAAAAATTTTGAGAAATATTTTTTTGTTCAGTTTAATTTTTTTTTTGACCAATCCGATTCATTGAGATATTTTTTTGACCGAAGACTGATAATTGGGTAGGTAGGTACCTAGCTTCTGGAAATTTCGAGAAAAAAGCAAGTAGGTAGGTACATACTTATTACAGGTAAAGGTCTGGAAGGGTTAATTTCAAGACTGTAATCGTAATCTGGAATTTTGCGATTTTGAAAAGATTTGTATTCTTGATTGGCGCAAACAGGATTCATTTGCAGTTTTTCAATTTGATAACTGGTATCTTCCCAAATGGCACAAAGCGTATTCAAATCTACGTTCAAAATCACCTCACCACCCAATTCTATGGTAACCTGAAATCAGATGTCATGAGTAAAACTCCTAATGAGATGGAATATATCTTGACTGTGCATTAATCACTTCAGAATCCATTCCATATCCTTCGACAGTTCCAATTTTCGAGCAAGTGACGTTATTTTTCGTAAACTGTTCAATAATGTAGGTGGAATCTTGGCTTTCACATTCTAAGATCCATCCACATTCTTCAACAAATAAATCCGTCACAATGTCACTCGTGCTTTTTGGGATTGAAATTTTTACTCCAGACATTCCTGCTAGAGCCATTTCAATCACCGTTGTTATAAATCCACCATCACTGATATCATGTCCGGAGAGAACTTTATTTTCTGTAAATTTAAAAAAAAAAAAACATGAAATTTAGAAACTTGTTAAGTCTCTTTATCGTTATCTAATTCTAAGTGCTATACCTTCGATTAATTTCTGAGTGATTTCAAACGCAGAAACTAAACGAGATGGATTTTCAATATCGGGAACTTCTTGACCGAGTTGTTTGTAACACTGGGCTAATACAGAACCTCCTAAACGTTTTTTTCCAGCTGATATATCGATTAATAAGAGAACACCATTTATGCCATATTGAGATGATTTCACATCAGCTGTTATTATTTTACTGAAATCGGGACAAGGAGCGTAGGTAGAAATAACCAAGGTACCTAAAATGTATTCCAGTTTAAAAAAAGAATCAGTAACAAAATAATTCACTGGACTTCTATAGTTACCAGGTGATTTGACTATTTCTTGGTTATCAAGTCGAACAGCCATGCTGAGTGAATCTTTTCCACCATCGACTGCAATTCCAACCGATTTCATAATAGAGCACATGGCCACACAGGCATCGTACAGATTAGCTCCTTCGCCTTGTAATTTAGCTGGCCACATCCAATTTCCACTACATTTGATATCCTAGGTGTATGAAAAAATAATGGAAATGAAAGCTGAAAGTCTACTGATCGAAAGAACATTTTTGGATTTTACTTTTATTGAGGATATTTTGGCGAATACCAAATTCGATAAAGCTTCGGCAACACTCATTCTTGCTCCGGCTGCTGGGTCGAGTAATCCTTTGATGGGCTGTTCGCCAATACTGGTCGCTATTCCATGCTACGTTAAATCATCAATTGATCAATCTCGAATTCAACCGTGATAATTTAATTTCAATAGGAAAAATACAATACCGGGTCAAAATAAGAGATAGCAGTGACAGCCACATCTGAAATTGGAGCCTGTAAAGGACCTACACATTGCTGTTGTACTACAAGACCGGTAACGCTTCTATCGACTTTATTGGTGAGGAATCTCTTGCTACAGACGGTCAAATGCCTGAGAACTAAGTTCAGTGCTTCCCAAATTTGCAAATTGGCTGGTAAATTTAGAGGTTTGAAAAGAGCTGGCTCGCGAGTTAATTCGAACTCCTGAAATAAATGCGATAAAAATAAGGGTAGGTGTACCTAATCATGCCGTCAGGAGTTATTTGATTGGAAAGGAATTTTCAAGCATGAAGCTTTCAAGCAATCAATAGGTAAGTTGAGCAAAAAGAAAATGCAAAGCTTTCTTGCAATCAACGAATAGCCGAAAGGTTGTTATGAAAGCCTTTTACGTCTGCAGAATTTTTTGGACCTGAGTTTTCAATAATATAAATTCCACTTCTTAAGCTTAACTTGTCAGATTACCTTTCTGGGGACTTTTCCAAGAACCAATTCCAATTCTAAATCAACTGGAAATCGTTTGCCATCGACTGGTTCACCGTTTAAAATATTTTCATAATCAGTGAATTCTTCAGCCAGGATAATTCTTCCTGAATTGGTAACTGTACCGACCACATTAATAGGGCATCTTTCTCGATGGGCTATAGATTTCAATTCAGCTATAGAATCATCGCTGCATAATATTCCATTATTTTCCTGGTACTCGGCGCCCCATAATTCCAATACGTTTATGGACGGATCTCCTAGTTCGAAAGCTTTGCAGCAAATGACTGCTCCTTCCGGTTCTACCAGCTCTTTTAGAACGTTTCCTGTGGGAAAAGTTATTCGTGAAAGTATAGTTTTGATGAAGAAATAATTATGTATTTGTTTTTTAATCTAACCATTTCCACCAGCTCCTTGATCGTGTATGCTTAAAATGGGGTTGTTGGAATTTTCTATGCAGCTTCTGACCACTCGATTCATTTTTTGTTCCATTTCTGGATCTCCTCTTTGGACCGCACCGTAATCTAATTCAGCTTTATTGTCGCCTTGTACCTGGAATGGATTAGATTTATGAGATGAATCGTTCTTATTTAGAGTAAATTTAGGGAGTACAATCTTCAAGTACACATGTGTGGCAAATTTGAATTAAAATTACCTTAGTTGAACTTGCAGAACCACCTCCAACTCCAATACGATAAACTGGTCCTCCAATTTTAACAACTTTCATTCCTTTTAAAAAGAAATGCAAGCACGATTAGTAGGTAGATGACATCAGGGATGAATGTTTCAAAATGTAAGATTATTTCACCTACCTTTTGATGGTTTTTCTTTGATAATAAATCTGTCATCTAAGGTGCCCATTCCACCGCTAAATAAAATAGGTTTAATGTATTCGATTCGTTGGTGATTTCCCTCATTGACGAACGAATATGAACGAGTAAATCCACAAATGACAGGTTCGCCGAACTTGTTTCCATAATCAGAGCATCCGTTGCTGGCTTCGATGATTATATCGAGAGGTTTGGCAAAAGTCGACGAGTACTGTAATGTTTTTTCCTCCCAAGGTAAATTATAACCTGGAGAATGAAATTGAAACAATGAGTTCGATCAAAATTTGAAAAATTGTTCCAAAATCTGGATAGGATAAGTTGCCTACCTGGTATCAATAAATTCCCAACAGCGTAACCTACAGTGCCAGCGATCACATTAGCCCCTCTACCTACTGCTTGTACATCTCTGATACGACCTCCAGTTCCAGTAGCTGCTCCGCTATAAAACCAATTTTTAAAAAATGATCAAATAGGGGAAAAAATGGACGAAATTAATTGATTTCAACCTACCTGAAGGGAGACACAGCTGTGGGAAAATTATGAGTTTCAGCTGTGAATGCTAAATGCTGAGTGCTATTTTCAGTTTCGAATTGACTCGGCTTATCGGTTGATTTCGGTTTGAGTTTTTTTACTTGGAAACCTTGTATGACACTGCTGTTATCGTTGAATTTGATGACATTATTTTGATTTGAAAATTGCTGAGTGTCCATGATGATTTTGAATAACGATTCGGGGATGGCGTTGCCGTCTATGTTGAGAAGCCCCTAAAAGTGGTAAAAATTGTTGAAATTTGGACGAAAAAATTGGTGTAATGAAACAATAATAGGTACCTTGAAAAACCAATGTCTAGAATGTTCACTATTCGACTGAGCCAAGTCAAAGCACTCGACGCTGGTTGGATTTCTTTTCAATTTTTCGTTGAACAACTCGGTGTAAAAATTTAAATCCCAATCATCGAACGCCAAACCTGAATATTATTAATCAGTAATCTATCGCGTAAAAGCATAAAGCATTAAAGCAGCCAATAAGCAAAAGGTAAGTAAACGCAAAAACTCTCTAGCAATCAGCGAATAGTTGATGGCTTGTTATTGATTATTATAATGTATAAAGCGGATAAATTTTACATTAGCCCTCATCGTCAACATTTTACATACCCAAATCTTCATTTATTTCTTCCAAGGCTTTCTTGCCTTTACTCATGACATCGACAATGTACCAAGGTTGGGGCTTGACACCGTGATCAAACGATGTGATGGGATTTTCATACAGATATTCGGTCATACGATCGTGTAAAGCGTTCGTTATCTGCAATAAAGAAGAAAATTATCCACTTGCATTTGAAAAACATTAATTTCTCTTAATAATCACTTGATTAAATTTGAATTTGAATTTTACGATAATTTGCAACTCTTTTTTTTTAGGAATAAATGATGTAAAATAATTTTAAAATGGTAGTAAGTACCTACCTCTTGTTTTAATCCATTCCCTGCATTATTCTCGACACTGATCAAATATCTAATGGATTTTTCAATTCGTGCCACTTGCGTTAAACCAGCTGAGTGACAAACTGATACTGCATTTGTTGAAAATGGAGTAGAAAAATTCAACCTGCAGATGAAAAAAATATGATTTCATTATCAATGCACTTGTATTTCATAGATAGAAGGTATGGGTACAAATAAATTATCCAGACTATCTAATGATTTTCATTCGTACCTGGGGCCAATTTCAATAAGAAATTGGTTATTGGATGTTGATTTTAAAAACGGCGATTCCTTGAAATTATTTTCCTCCGACACTAAATCGGACAATATCCATTTTATTTTTCTCACATCATCAGCGAAAAATTCTTCATCGATTTGAATATTGAAGCAATACTCAAAATCGATTTTTTTGACTGCATCGAACCGACGTAAATTTTGTAACTTGCGTTCAACAGCAAACGTGTTCGACGGAGATTTTAGATAGTAATGTAAAACAGCCATATCTGCGAAACTATAATTAGTAATTAGTCTATAAAGTAGGCAGGTAAGCAAATATGTTGGATAGTTTGATGCTAACTTGCTAATAATGTAGATAAGTATGTAAAATAAAATATGAAAATGTGTATAGGTACCTGTCTTGTACTTGAATTTTTTTTCAACAATTTGGAAGCAAAAGTGAATATTTTTTCATGTGTTGATGCACTGAACACGACATTGGCAGAATACTTCTTATTCTAATGCTACTATAAATTGATAAGATTTACGTGCCATGTGCTTTTTAATGCTCTAAAATTATGTAATTTCACTATCAGCGTACTTTGATCATATTATTCAGTACCTGGTGTTATTTCCACTCAGATAATATTTTAAATACCTATCTATGAAATAACGATCGATTGAAATTACGTGCATGTTTCCGTTATTAGTCTAATTTGTAGTTGAAAATGGTAAGTACTTATTTTGCTGATAGTAGGTATGTAATTATAGGTACTTGGATTATACCTATCTAAATTGTATTGTTAATCAATTCATTATAAGACAAGACATTTTTTTCCCCATTTACTTCGCGACATGACTTTTTTGCCAGAAAAGTAGTTATCTGAAGACAAAACCATCTTCAAGTTTCCTATCGAAAAAATCCTACATATACCTACTTACTTTTTTTTGGTTGACTCTTTTCTTACCTCACAAAACACTATCACAAAGCATCCTATGCTGAGAAGTAGATCTGATGAATTTTTAGATTTTATTTGTAAATGTGTGGTTAATTTGGTGTTCGAAAGATCCCAAAAAATTGTGCTTGTGCTGCTGCTTGCAATAATCATAGATAAGACGTACCACCACAAAGTTCCTACATTTTTAAAAGAAAAAAAACCACTCACCTTACCAGATATGGATTACTTAAACGCATGCTTGTCTATTTTCAAATTTTTTGGGCCAATGCCTCTCTTATCAAATTTTTCAAAGTTTCTTGTAAATTCCTTAACCCTCCCCCCTTTCCTCTGAGAGATCAAAATTTGATCAATTTTAATAATATGTTTAGAAAAAAAGTCACATTTTTTAGAACTAATATTATGTATTTTGAAAACTTTTGAACTTGGCAAATACGAATTTTGATCTCTACTAATCGTTTAAATGTGATTATATGGAAGTACCTACTTGAGAAATCAAAGGACCAGCACTACAGACAGAATAATATTGAAAAAATTGTCAAGTTTTGAAATTTTTAAAATATTGAGCTCATACTGAAAAAGTGATGTATCGACCAAAAAATTTGAAAATTTTCAAAGGTCTCGAAGTTATTTGGCCGTGATTTTTTGCCAAGTTCTATCAAATTTCAGAAAGAAGTGAAAAAACCACTTGCCTTTTCAACGTACATATCGTATGAAGTCGAGCTTATTACCTTTCAAGTTCAATTTCACGCTTTTCAAATTTTAATTTGGTACTAATTTCAGAGCTTCTATAATTAATTTTTTTAGAAAGCTTTACGAAGAAGAGACTGTTTCAAGTTGAATCAATCATGAGATGAATTTTCTTGCATTATGAGCCTTAAAAGTTGATTGATTTTGCTAAGAGGGTAACAGTGAACCTTGGCATTATTTCTTCAGACTTCAGCTTATAAATTTATAATAATGATAGATATGATAGATATTCTGTACTTACTATTCAGGTGATTTTTGATAGTTCTTCACGGTGGCAAAAATGCAATTATTCAACTATTACTACATACTTATTCATCACGAAACTATTCGTTTATGAAAACTTTCACAAGTATAAATTCATTTAAAAAATCACTGCAGTACATATCTTTAACATCCTCGAAACATCCCTGATACACGCGGTTCGCAGCAGTTCTATTCCATCTCTACTACATAATGCGTAATGCGTATTCGACTGTTTATATTATTTTGTAGATACCTGGTTGGTAAAATGGTTCATTTTTCAAAACTGGTTTCGAAGACAGTTCCACGAAAAAAGAGAAACACGTGATTCAAAAGAGCACTCGGGATATACCTATATATGAACGAATACAATTACTCTCTACTGTAAAAATGCGCAGATAACAAAGTGCAAAGAAAGAAGCTCCGTTATGGATAATTGTTCAAAATGACGTCATGCAGCGGATGTCCTAGGAATATGCTCAGTGAGCAGATAAAATGGTACTTGATTACGATGCACTATGGGCCAGGAGACCCCCTAAAACGCTCGTAATTCAATATTTTATCCCAGTATAGATATATATAAGAAAAAGTCATTGATCATTATGTTTTTGAGGCCGTAGAATCCGAATTTCGCAAAAAAAATTTCGAGGGGTGGGGGGGTGAGGCGTTAGAGGGGGGAGAAATGAAAAATTTGTGCATATCAACGTGCGATACATCGATATGTATGTTTTTGAGGTCGCAGAATCCGAATCTGATGATATTTTTTTCGTTTAGTGGGGGGGTAAGGCGTTGGAGGGGGAGAAATGAAAAATTTGAGCATATCAACGTTTAATACATCGATATGTATGTTTTTGAGGTCGTAGAATCCGAATTTGGTAATATTTTTTTGGTGGGGTGGAGGGGTGAGGCGTTAGAGGGGAGAGAAATGAAAATTGCTTTATCCAAAATTAATTTTTCAAAGCGACCGTTTTTTACATGACGTTGATTTTCGTGTTTCTATGAAAATTATCGAATACCGCCGAGTTCCGCGTACTTTTTGACTTGGACAGGTTCAGTAGTATGTGCCGAATAGGAATGCATGATTTTTGGGTGCCCCGAAGTGCCCCTAGGTTTTTTATGATATTTTTCGTTTTCAAAAATACATAATTTTGATGAAAATCGCTCCAAACTCACACACGTGAATTTTTCTCTTCCCGCCAAATACATGCTTCATCCCCCCTACATCCCCCACCCAAAAAAAATCAAATTCGGATTGTACGACCTCAAAATGAAAAATTTGAACATATCAATGTTCGATACATCGAAATTCATGTTTTTAAGGTCGTACAATCCGAATTTGATTTTTTTTGGGTGGGGGGGGTGTAGGGGGATGAAGCATGTATTTGGCGGGAAGAGAAAAATTCACGTGTGTGAGTTTGGAGCGATTTTCATCAAAATTATGTATTTTTGAAAACGAAAAATATCATAAAAAACCTAGGGGCACCTCGGGGCACCCAAAAATCATGCATTCCTATTCGGCACATACTATTGAACCTGTCCAAGTCAAAAAGTACGCGGAATTCGGCGGTATTCGATAATTTTCATAGAAACACGAAAATCAATGTCATGTAAAAAATGGTCACTTTGAAAAATTAATTTTGGAAAAAGCAATTTTCATTTCTCTCCCCTCTAACGTCTCACCCCTCCACCCCACCAAAAAAATATTACCAAATTCGGATTCTACGACCTCAAAAACATACATATCGATGTATCGAACGTTGATATGCTCAAATTTTTCATTTCTCCCCCTCCAACGCCTCACCCCCCCACTAAACGAAAAAAATATCATCAGATTCGGATTCTGCGACCTCAAAAACATACATATCGATGTATCGCACGTTGATATGCACAAATTTTTCATTTCTCCCCCCTCTAACGCCTCACCCCCCCCACCCCTCGAAATTTTTTTTTGCGAAATTCGGATTCTACGGCCTCAAAAACATAAGGATCAATGACTTTTTCTTATATATATCTATACTGGGATAAAATATTGAATTACGAGCGTTTTAGGGGGTCTCCTGGCCCATAGTGCGATGTTAGAAAAATAATGCAAGATAGGTCTGCGGCGATGTAATTTGATACCTTCATATTCATAAGAAAGAAGCATAAATGCATTTACGTATCTAGACTAGTTTTACTACTGAGTGCGTATTTTTTGTATCAGAAAATCTCGAGATTTTTTTACTTGATAATTACCATCTCAATAACCAATTGAATTTGTTTTCTTCTCATTGATTCAAGTGCACGTTCGAATAAGCTTACGTGATTTTGGACAACTATGAGGGGAAAATGTAAAAATTGCGTTACTAGGAACATGATTTTATTATTTAAGAACCAGAAAAATTATTATAATAGGTACTATCTATCTACGTATACATAAAACTAGTGACCTTCAAAAAAAAAAGCTTCGGCTTTCGGCTATCGTCTAGTCTAAAAATTAAGCTAACTAAAAGCTATTTACATAATTATATCTTTTGATATTTTTGCTAAATGAGTACGAAATATTTGCAAGGGAAACATTTTCAAAACACGAATTTATCCAAAAATTAGTGATTGGTAAATTTTCAACCGCTCTGTAGAACCCTAAAAGTGATTTTGGATTTTGTTGGTAATATCATAGATCGACACAAAATTTCAAATAATTTCGTTCGTGGTCTGGATCATTTTCCCAAAACAGGTTGTGTAGCGACAGAAGCGAAAAAGCTACGATTTTTTCGAAAATGCTTCTCTTTGAGGTTCCATTTCTCCTCTCTAGGGACATCTCTGGAGCTAAAATTATTTCTGAATAACTTTAAAATTACTCAAAATTAAGGTCTCTGCTGAATTTGGTCAAAATTCGCTAATTTTTTTGTGTGGGGGGAGGGCAGAGGAGATCCTATCTGCAACGAGTAGGTAAGGTTCACAGTGTTCACACTGAAAAACTCATGAACTGAGGCATGTACTCGTATAGTTGCTGGAGTGATGATGGACATGCATAATTATAAAATATGTACAAATATTATTTCACCTCAACATCAAATCTTCAAAACAGCGACAAAAAAATCTGAACAATTTACGGAGTACCTAATAACTAATAAGTAGGTAAAATTAATGTTACTAAGATCACTTGAACCTACACAATATGATCGAATCAAAGGATTATTTTTCCACGTTCACAGGTCTTGTATTTTTCGCACTAACTCTTTGTACTTGGCGTACATGGGAGGATGCATTTTGTGTTTCGGATTTTCCACGTAGTAGACGTATTACTAGCACAATTCCAAACACAGCCAACACAGGGCATGTGTAAAGATGCGAAAAAAAAGCTCCAATACCATAATAAACCGATTCCAACAAGCCCTTAAGAAGGTCGTATAAATCTTGCATAAAACTTTGCCTCTTTTCTTCTTTTTGGTCTCGGGATACATATGGAATACTTGGATTCAGAGCAGGAATAATAATAACGGAGCTATTGAACTCGGTGGTTTCATTACTGCATTGTCTTCCTAGTAAGCTGCGAAAGAAATTTTTCATGGGTCGCTGGAGTTGTTTTTAAAGAATTATATAGTGTTGTGAATTTACTCACTTTTTAGGGACAACGCGATTGGGCCACCAACTGTGATAGGTCACAACGCTCCAGTAATCACACGACACCAAATTTTGTCCATTGGTGCTATTGGTACAGTTGGGGCCAGTGTCTAAAAATTTTAGCAATTAATTGGTTGATAAATGAAATGAACTAGGTAAGTATGTGATTACATGTAGGTAGGTACATATGTAGTTTAATAACTAACTCATTAAGTCGTTGAATGGGTACCCGTCAATTCCAAACTTATGTGTATGTAGAGGTATACTCTTATCGCACATATACATGTACTTCTTGTTTAACAGACACTCCACAGATGCTCTTGAAAAAAAAAATTGTAGGTGTAGTAATGTTGACAAAAACGAAAACAGACAACACGAGTAGGTATGCTATAGGTAGAGTACATACTTACATTTCTCCTTGTCCAGCGCAAGTAATAGCACTTACATAAAATTTGTATTTGGTATTTGGTTTCAAATTTCTCAATTGTATTAGTAATTCGTCAGCGTCGCTGTTTTCACTGATTTGTATTATTCGGCTTTGTAAAGGTCCCAAGTCACAATTGTGTACAACTTGGAATGAAATGTTGTATCCAAGAACGTCACGATATGTTTTACGAGGCTTTTCAAAATACAGGTGCATTGTTGTGTCATCCAATAAACTTGCATACAAATAAGTAACAGGTTCGGAGACTGAAAATGAAATCACATTAAACTCTGGATGAGCTAATAGTGTCCTTTTAAACATTTCCTCTCCCGGAGCATCATAGAGGCTGAAATTCTGTCATTTTTTACCAATACCAATTCCCATTTTAAACTACCTATATTATGATTTCAAAAATCACTTACGTACAACTCTCACCGTAGTTGTGGTGTTCTTTGACGATGTTTTGTTTGTGGCATAACATGTGTAATTTCCTGCATCAGAAAATTCTACATTCCTGCAAACATTTACCATTTTAAAAAATGCATTACCTATATGATTATTTTCTTTCTATACATATATCTAAATTCATTCTAAACTTAGCTTACTTAATCATCAAGTTTCCATTATCTAAAATTGTGAATGCGTCGCTGGTCACTTCAATACCATCTTTGACCCATTTAGTGCCATACCCTGACCATCCATCAATAGCGCAATCTATTGTCTCATCGTTACCAAGAACTGCCATTTTATCAGGTTGTGCACTAGAAATGACTCGAAGGGATACATGACCACCCTCGCTCGTATCTAACGCGACGTAAATTGAAATTATCAAATTGAACCAGGAAAATATCGATTTGAAATGCATTTCGGACGATAAACGCTGTGGTGTTGAGGCTTATGCAGGTACATACAATCTGGAAGCCAACAGTAAGTAATACAATTAGGGTGGATCGCAAAAAAAAGGTGAGAGGATTTTGATCAAATTTAGTGGGAACTCTTTACTTTGTGTTGAAAGTGTCTCAGAAAAAAATTTACCTCTGGAAGTACCACCGAAGTGAAGATATGGAATATGGATCCTCAAAGGGGGGCATTTTCGAAAAAAATTCTGTTTTTTTGCTGTAGCTCCTACCAATCTGTTTTGAGAAAAATCGTCTACCTCAACCAAAAGTTGAAAATTTGAAAATAGCTGATTTTTAGGTAAATTCGTGTTTTGAACATTTTTTCTTCTCGAATATTACGCCTTAATTGTGCTAAAAAATCGAAAAATCTCATTTTCTATAAATCTGAGGAAATATTTTGTGCCAATTTTTGATCATTAGGTAAGTAAGTATACCTTAGCCAATTTCAAAAAAGAAAAAAAATATATAGGTTTTTGGCCAGGTATTTTTTTCATTTTTTTTTTGAAATTAGCAAAAATATTCTTTCAGTCCCAAAAATGATAGGCTTACCTTTCGACATTTTGGCAAAATTAATTGAGTAGGAGTTGAAGCCAAAAAACACGATTTTTCGAACCCCCCCCCCCTACCCCCTTGAGAACACGTTTCTCCTCCAAGGGCACCAGCGAAGCTGAAATTTTTTCAGAGTCACATTCGACTCAAAATGATGTTCTTCGCTGAATTTGTTGAAAACCTTACTACTTTTTTTTTGGTGACCCACTCTATAATGCAATATTATACAGGTGTTTACTATTAAAACTACTTACTCATTTCTAAATAACATCAATACGAGTGCTATGGGGAAATATCGAGCGGTAATACGACTCGATGATTATGTGATACTCTAGCGATTGAAAAAAAATCCCTGATGTTGAACTTTAGAGGGTGCAAGCCTAACCCTAAAGTAGCTTTTTTGAAAACCGAAATTCTTTCAAAACTACTTTCCATAATATGAAATAATATTACGAATCTAGATGAAGTTCGAGTTGAACTGAAGATAATTTAAATAGGTACCTAATTTGTGATACTTTGTGTTTTAAATAGAATTTACCTCAGTTTGATATGTGATCTATTGGATCTGATGTTGAAAATTTCAAATTTTTCGAAGCTAATTTAAATCATTTTTCCGACAAGACATGAAAATTGGAATCTTTTGAATGGCAATGAAATGGAAACATTTTCAACAAAAAATACATATTTGAAAATTCTCTTTCTATTGAAATATTCCTGCTAATCATTATTTTAAAAAAGTTCAAAAACACCTGCAATATTCAACCATTTTTAAACATAAAACTAAAATAGGTACTTGTATTGTACTTACGCTATAATAACAAAACTCCGACCGAAGACAATTATTACAGTTGCTTTTAAAGTTGCTTAAAATACCATCAAAGTTGGTAAATTCTCGTGAGATTTATTAAAACAACGTCACTGTTGTTGTAAGATGCCACCACAATAAAATTAACTGTATCAAAAATCGAAGAAAATGTAATTCAATTTTCTAATAAACTCATCAAAAATAATACCTAGTGATCTCAAATACGAGTAGGTATTACCCAATTTGATAAAATTACCTGAACTTATATGTGAAAAATCATAGTTTTAAAAAAAAATCAAATTCGATACATTTGAATCTCGTTCGAGGTCGACGAACACAAGGCCTACTAAAAACAAAAAAATAAAAGAACTATTTTGTAGGCCTATCTAAAAATTTTTGAATCACCTCCGGACCGAAACATGCATCTCTCAGTTGCGAGACTCGATCACTGTTTTTCTGGTTGGTAAAATTCGTTATGTTTACTTTAAATTCTTTAAAACATATTTCGGGGGTAGTTTTGCGAGAAAAAAAAGTAGGGATGAAAAAAGCATTTGCAATACCATGAGCTAGTAGGTCTACTACATACGTAGTTTTTACCCTGAAAAATGGATTAATAATAGTGTACCTCTACCTACAAAGAATAGAAGGGACCGTTATTAGTGTATTTGAAATAAAGTCGGGTGTTGCCGCATAAGAGGGATGAGTGTAGGCGAGGGCGTTGTAAGGATGCAGGACAATGATCATCATGCTGTCAGCTGTGATGCGACAAGACTTTAGCGAGGGTAGTAAATACTACATATAGTACTCTACTGTGTAATAGTTTGGAGGTTATGGTAGTGCCAGACATGGACAGCTGATTGCGAACAGCTGTGTGCATTTTTCAGGTAAACAAAATCTTTTTTGCGTCGCGTTGTTGCACTTTACTTTTTTAAAAATGATTTCTAAGGTGATAAATCGTATGATTTATTGGAGGGGAGAGGGGATGCATGATCAATTAAACTGTATAGATAGGTAACCAATTTTTTTTAAATTTTTTTGATGAGTAGGTAAACTTGATTATTTATACAATACTTTTTACACTTCTGGTGTATCATGGGCAATTTTTTGATTCTCTGGCAACCTAATTTTACTCTAACAAACTAATAATTTAAGGAAGCCAATTAGCAAAATGCATTATAAATCCTCTTGCAATCAAACAAAATATAAACCAATAATTCATCATTTAAACGCAAAGAGCTTGAGCACGTTCCTGTCCTTGGGTCTTTATACCATATAAATTCTTTTATTAGAGGACTGAGATCTGGCGAATCATCAATAATTTTCATATAAATTAGCGAAATAAAATATATTAGGAAGAGAATCATTTGATTTAAATAAAACTCCTGTGGGGTTATTTTAGTATGTACTTTGACTGGAAAAACATGAAAAAATAGTAGGTAGAAGCTTTCTGGATGCAAGGGATTAATACAAATTTGAAAAGGAGGAATTTCGAACTGATAAATCTGGTTTGTATGTACGTACATACGTACGTACCTACCTACCTACCTACCTACCTATCTACCTACCTACCTACCTACCTGCCTGCCTATACTGCTCTTATTTTAAAGATATTTCCATTCCAAAGTAAGGAAATCAAATTTACAAGAAATTTATTCGACTTCATTTTAATGATAAAGAAAATCAAGAAATAAGAAGTCAGCTTCAAGTTGATATTTAAAAGCAAACGTAGCAACCAATGCAACCATAAAAAAATAATATAGTGAAAACAAATGCAAAAACTGTCTTGCAATCAGTGAATAGCCAATGGCTTGTCTATAAGTTATTCTGGTATGCTGTTGGCTATAATTAATCAAAAACTTATTTGCTAGCACAGAAGAGAACACCTTTGCAACTGTAGGTACTGTTTAGGGTAATTGGTCTGTAGTTTTCAATTTGGCTTCTTTTACCTTTCTTAAAAATTCTGTACTTCAGAGCAAAAAGGATGGAAGTCCACTTTTTTTTGGATTTTTGGATTTTTACATCATTGGAAAGCGTTTGCGTTTGCAAACTTCTTTACAAGATGTAAAAATTGCCAAATTGGAAAAAATGGACTTCCATCCTTTTTGCTCTGGAGTGCAGAATTGAAATTATGACAGATTTGTTCCATTGTACTGGTACCTCTTGTTTTTCATGATTCACTCCACGTTTTTACTTGTACGACAGAAAGGATGTCAAAATTTGACACTCAAGTGTACATTTTCAGCACCATGTACATAGCACTTAACAGAGAAAAGCACCAAAGAGAATGAATATTACCTGTTAGATAGAATCAATTCATATTATACGTATATGCGCTGGTTTTCTCTGTGTTCCTGTACACATTGGAGACTTAGGACCATTTGCAAAGGGAATCGGCCACAGATCAATGGTGGATTGACACGATGGAAATGTGTGGCTGGAGGCAGCTGCTCGGAGTTTCTTGGATGGCCAAAAGAACTAATGCCTCGATTTTGAGTGAAATTTGTGTGACCAAACAACTATTTGCTGTGGCCCTTGGTCAGATACTCAAGTACTTCGGACAGCTCACAAGAGTGGATGCCATGAAGACAATGTTTGTGCAAGGCAGAGTAGAATGAGCCACAGCCAGAGAATGATTGCCAACCCAGTGGACTGACTCCATTCCATTTGCAAAGCAACAGGCCACAGCTTTGCCGAATGCGTTAGAAGCGCACAGGACTGGGAGCAGTGGTGCACTGCACACTTACCCACAGGATTATGTAACTGCAATGGTCACAATACCCCGCACGGGGTGATATGTTTTGATGATGATGATTGGGATCATACACAGTGAAGCACAAAAAATCATTTGGAAATCAACTCACTTACTTACAGTCAAAAAAGAGGTTTTTTTCAAACTGCATAGAGAATGCTTCCCTGAATAACATACCAACTGTGTTTTGTAAAAAGGGCCAATCTGCATTTTTCAAGATTTTTTACAACTCGGGGCAAAACTGCTTTAACTGCCAGAATTGAAAAGGTAAAAAGGGCCAAACTGAATGATGCAGTTTGGCCCCTTTTTCCAAAACACCGTTGAACAAACTACTACGCACTTGGCGTTAATGCACTCAACTTTACTGGACAGAAATGCAACCAGAAACAACAGTTGCAGTCAATCTGTTGAAACTGAGCCAGGGATACCGATGATATTAAATATCATGATAATTGATTGATTGAATAAACGAGCTATCACAATTACCGTGATATCATGATGGTAACAATTTGCAATCTTTTCCGCAAGAATTGCCAAAGTGAACGCGAAAAATCGTACATTGCGCATGTCAAAACTGTGGGCGGAGCTTACTTCCAAAACACAATGACCTCCCTCCAGTTCTTAGCATGAATTTCCTGTTGCACAATAGCGATCCTCGCGGAAAAGATCGCAAGTTGTTGGTATTGTAATATCACAATAATCGCGATAATTCGAAAAAATTAATCAATTAACATTTGATAATATCAGTGGCATCTCTGAAGTGAGCAACTTCTTCCAAAACCAATTGGGTGAGTTCTGAGCAAACTTAAAAATTTTTTTTTTTTAAATTCTCCCTCTTTGAGGACCTTTATTAAGTACATACCTATATATTTCTTCTTTAGGGACACCTCCAAAGTCAAACATTTTCTGGGTAATTTTCAACTCAATGTGAAAAATCCTTCCATCTTTCTTTCATGATTCATCCTATGTATTTCTTTTGTGAGGAAAGGAGATGAAACTTCTGTATTCCACATAGGTGCCAGTGGCAGTGATTCCAATTTTGGTGGCAATCCTCAACGTCAGAATGCTCATTGAGAAAGCTCGCGAGTACAATGTTCCTGCGGTGTTATGCTTTGTGGACTATAAAAAAGCATTTGATTGTGTCCAGTGGCAGAAATTATGGCGGATCCTGCTGGAGATGGGTGCTCCGAAGCATCTTGTATGGCTGATCAAACAACTGTATTGAGAAGGGATCAGCTAATGTCCGCGCCAACAGGACAACATCAGGGAAGTTCCACTCAAAAAAAGGAGTTCGCCAATGCTGCATACTGTCTCCTGTTTCATTCAACATCTGCGGAGAATACATCATCAGGGATTTTCACAAAAATGTTTGTGCTATGTGTATATATACCTATAGCATCCAGTACCTGACCTAGCTAGCAAAGAAATTACATATACATACAATACAGAGGATCTCATCTCTGGCTCATCCGTCGTCGTACAATTCGTACCTCGTATCTGTCTGCGAAGAAATCCGATAAGTAGGTAAACAAGAAAGAACAAATTGTACCAGCTTTTCTCGGATATAAAAAGATGGATTTCAAAGCATATGCGTTACGTACGTACCTACGCCTCTGGTGCAAAAATGTTTACACGAATTACTCTTGATGCAGTGGTACCACCCCACTTACGTACAATACCTACGTTCCATACGAGTTGCGAGTAAATTAACTGACGAAGTAAGCCGTGAAATTTTTATAGCTGTACGTAAAGGTTTGAAAACGACTTACCTTGGAAAGATCGCCGCGGCGCGGTGCACGGTGCGCTCTGCTCCTTTGCGAAAGGGTTAACTTTTATTACTTGGAAATGGCAGATGAGGCGAGGCGAGACGCGGGCTACGTTAGCTGCGAGTTCCGACGAATGAAATGGGTATCGCAAACGAAGTGACGTTATTTACTAATCAAGATATCAAGATAGATAATGGCACTCAATGCTTCGGAACTTTTGTTTTGTAACAACATTAAAGTTAACGTTTGTATAGTAAAGAAAATTAGGTACTTTGCAAATTTCCTCAGAGCCAGTGCGAAAATTAGTGTTTTCCAAGCAAAATAAATACGTTTGGTGGTTCCATTTCATTAATTGCTTTCCTTTTTTCCTGCCTGCCTATGCCATGCCCGCCCGTTTGTTGCGACAACCGCAGCTGAGCCTGGCCCGTTACTATCGTTTGTATAGCGACGATGAGGTGAACTTTAATTGAATATTTTTTGCAAAAATTTCACGCCGAGGTGTAATTATACCTATACAGTGTCTACCTACGTGGTGCTATGTATCGATATGCGAATTACTGCGACGCGATTAAGTCAGCCATTGGAGGCGAGCAGAGGAAACGGTTTATGTATGAGAGGTACCTCTGGAAAAGTTTTTCGTCAAAGTTTGCTTTCCGTTTACACGTCACATCTGCGAACGTGTATATGATAATTAGTTTTCTCATCGCAGAAGCCTGCCAAATGAGCGTCAATACTTTGCTCGAACGGTGTAATGGATTTACCTGGTATAATAAAATTATCGCGCGCATCAATTCGCATATATTACTCGGATATCGTTTCACACTGGTCTATGTACTTGTGTGAGACTTTCCGCATCATCAATGTCTTACTATGCATAATATATATATTATGCAGTTTCTCATTAAGGTACATGCTACAAGGTATGGTGCCGAGGAAATTTCCACTTCGGTAGGTTATTTTAAAAAACTCATAATCTGCTTCGAGGTTTTCTTGGCTGTAGAATTGTAGCTAGCTCAGTAGGTGATCGGTT
This sequence comes from Planococcus citri, assembly GCF_950023065.1. NCBI lineage: Eukaryota > Metazoa > Arthropoda > Insecta > Hemiptera > Pseudococcidae > Planococcus > Planococcus citri. The sequence goes on along the minus strand of NC_088678.1, from coordinate 53,855,242 downwards.
AAGAGACACTTTCAAAAAAAATTCTTCTACGAATCCTATGAAAATGTTTGCATTAAGTAACCTTTTATTTGAAAAAAAATATTGATTGAAGTGAAATCAATTGCTTCAGAAAAAAATGAGTGATCTCAAAAAACCCTTCAAAAAAATAAAGTTTTCTTTCAAGATAAAAACTTTAAAGAAATTTAATTATGAAACAGTAGAGAAATGTAATCATTTTAAAATTGAACTTTCACCTTTCCTTGGAGCATTCAACTGTTTTTATGCTCTGAATGTGAATTTTTTTTCTTTAATAGTAATCATTGACTCTTGTTTATAGTGTTTTCCAAGAACTAAAATCTTGAAAATTCACGATCTAAAAATTTCAAAATGAGAAAACTTACTGATGTCTTCATTATAATTGAAGCTGTTATAGCGTTGTTGTTTTTTTTCTATTGACGACTTCCTCATACACTTGTAGGGTAGCTCAATCGACTCCTCTACTTGAAAGAGAGACGAATCTATGGTCGTAGAAATGAGTTTGGGGGGGGGGATGGGAATTGAAACTAGCCGAAGATCAGTATCTTATAATTTTCAACGTTGGTAAAAAAAAATTATAAAAAGGACTGTTTCTACATGTTTGCCGATTCTACAAAACAGGAGGCCTCTATGGTACTCAAATAGACCTAAATGAACGTGCCCAACATGTTGTGAAATTTTCAATCTTTATGTGGGTAAAGATCCATGAATATGGAATTTGAAATTAAGACATTTTTTATGCTTTAAGACCAATTTTCTAAATTACTGGGATGGATTCAAAATGACGATATGAATTTTTGCAAATTCAAATACCACGAATAAGTTTCCTTTCGGCGAGTAGGTAGGTATATTAAAATGGAAAATAAATCATTTCAATCGATCGCTATTTTTTGATCTCGTAGGATCATTCACATTTTCAGAAAACGCGAATGGCAAAAATAAGATTTTTTCTTTCTTATTTAGACTCGAAATGATGACCTTTTTTTTTTAGAGAAAAATCATGCTTCACAAATATTCCGAAATAATTATTTTTTAACAGAAAAAAATCAACATTTCTGGTCTAAACAACGAAGATAAAAGCTTAAAATTTCATGCGAGTGGTTTTTAGCAATTTTTATGATTTTTGAAAAATGTGTATTATTTTCGTCTATTTTTTTGAAAAATTGAATGCTCTTGCGCGATTGGAAGATGTTGATCGATTTGAATGATTTTTTTTAAATTTTGAAATGTTTCCTGATAGACAATTTTTCCACTGTATTGGAACTCACAAAACTTAATTTCACTATTTAGACCCATTTTTATCATGCCCTCAAAAGCTAAAACGTGCGAAAAAACTGCTCAAAAACCCCACTCTCGTCTGAAATTTTTCTGTGTTTTGGTGAATCTGCCTTGTTGTATTTTTGGAACCACTGAAGGTAGTTCTCAAAAAATCTTTATCCTTTTTACTACCTTTAAAATGTGCATTCATGTGACTTAAATACTGTCTGGGGTGCAATAATCAATACGAGTGACATACCTTGATTAAAAAGAGGGTGTTCAAGAGAAACAGAACTTTCAAAAAATATTGCAAAAAATTATAAAATTTTTCGTTTTTATAGTTTTTGCGCGATGCGCGAAAAAACGAATTGTTTTCACTTTTTCATCAAATGATTTTCATTTTATAGTCAATCAGCCAATAGCGTTTCAAAACCGATTAAAAAATTATCGCTGTTTTCGTTTTGTTTTGTTAACATTGCATTTAAATCTCGATCCAAACAATTAATCTGCAACTATGCCATAAATAAGAAATAACTTGTTGGGTATTCGTAAAAAATAAAAATCACGAATTGTTGAATTTTTTATTGAAATTTAATTATGACAGCAGCTGCTGTAAAAGTGGGCTGCCGATAATTTTCAATTACAGTGAATTAAAAACATTATAATGGGTAAGTACTAAGTAGGTACATTTATTTTTTCGTTTATGAAATTATTCGTAAAAAAAAAATATATTTTTTTACATTTATGATTTATTTTTTCTTCATAAAAACAAAATTAAAATAATGAGAAACGGAAACGAGTCGGTAATCAATTAACCAACGAGTACCGGGTTCATAAAACCCCCAAAAAAAACCAAACGCAAATACTATTTTGCAATCAGCAAGCGTTTAGCTTACTGTCCATCTATGTACGTTGTTGGAAATGTTTTTAATATTTATATTCACCTTTTGACTTTTTTCAGTGTAGGAGTACAGGTAAAGGTCACTCGTATTTTGGTACCAATTCTGCGACTGAAGAGGATTTTGTGTACGATGTGTGAATTTTTTTTTTGAATTCATTCTAAAAATAGCGAAATATTATGGGAAATTTGTAGTACAAATACCTACATCTAAATTTCTCAAAGTGAAAATAAAAACTGCAATTGGAGGAAGGGGTAGGTTATTATCTGGTGTACTATACAATAATCAATACAAGGGACACCCTTTGTTTGAAAATGGGGCGTTCAAGAGAATCAAAACTTTCGAAAAACATTGTAAAAAATTAATAAATTTTTCGTTTTCCTCCATTATCTCGGAAAAAATTCATCTTGACCACCTGACTTGACCTTTTACAGTGTACTAATAGTAGAGGAAGTGGCCACGCATTTTTTGGTTCTAGCCTTACGCCTGTAAAGCTTTTAGTTTTTGAGGTGTGAATTTATTCAAAAAAAAATTCACACATCATAAACTGAAACCTCTTTAGCCGCAGGACTGGTACCAAAACACGTGTAGCCTCCACCTCTACTACACAGCTCTTACATTGAAAAAAGTCATGGAGTTTACTATATGAACTTTTACCAAGATAAGAAAGAAAAACGAAAAATTTTGTAATTTTTTTCAACATTTTTTGAAAGTTTGTTCTCTCTAGAACGAACGTTCTCTTTTTCATACATATAAGGGGTGTAATGTCACTCTTATAGACCATTGTACCCCAGACAATACCCCGTTGCAATGCCCTAACCCCCTCCCTCGTAACCGTATTCAAGAGAATGTGTATTGAAAAAGTTCCAAGGGGCTGTATCTCGTGTCTCTGTAAACTGATTAATATGCAATCATTATAACATTTGCATTCCCAGCTGTTATGGATAGTGAGCAATAGGTGTTTGCCTCTGATTGGTTCATTATAACCTATAAATGAAAATGGCCAGCTCATTAGGCTCACACATAAACTTCAGAGGGCGATTGCATAAATAAATTACTTCGTTTTCAAAAAATCCTTTCTTAAGATTCTGTGGCAATGGCTGACAGCACTGCCTACGTAACGTACTACTTCGCTATTCCTGTACCTACGTATTATACCAGACCACTACCTATTAAAAAAAACAAAAAAAAAACCTCTCACCTTCATTGATGCGTAGATAACTTCTACATAACCACAGCGTGCTCTGGCGAACAGCCTAATTCACATATTGAACTGAATGAGTGCTCATTTTGTAGCCTGAAGTCTGAGGAAGACGATGGTGTATTCAGTTTTTCGATAGCAGGACTCATACAAAAAATATCGACGAACTCGAAATATTTCTAACAAACGTATCGAGTTGCAAAGTTGTTACTGATAATTATAAAAGCACTCATCTTTTATTTTTAAAAAAAAGGCAAAGAAAAAAAGAGAAAAACAAAAAAACCCTGCTACAAAATCTCCAACTGAAAAAAATCTTCACCAGCGATGGGATTTTCTGAAGCTAGATAAGTACAAGTATCACATATAAGTAGGAAGTTATTTGATTTGATTTTTAGTAGCGTGGAATTAAATTTGATGCATGACGTGTTAAATTGAATTTATCTTTATTCCATCATGACGTATTCAACGTGAAGATTTTGCACGTCGGGTCGAATTCTACGCAGTATACCAGTACGTAACTTCAATTTTCATTCCTCCTTTGAAATAAAATTCATTTCGATCGTTGTCATTTTTCCTCGGCCTATTTATTCGATTATGATTGAAATGGTTTCGTTCATATGGATACCTACAGCAAATGAAGGCGAGAGTTTTGGCCTCTTAGAATCGCCTAGGTATTGATTGGATTTATAAAGGTAATTTTTTTTGCTAAAAAATTATTTTTTTCAACTTTTTGACTTAATGGGAAGTATTATACTTACTTGTACATTTTAAGAGCTTGTCCTCTAGTATAAAACTGGTTTGCATTTGTGGTCCAAGGTGAAAAAAATTTTCTATGTAGTTGCACTTTTTGCCACCTACACAGATAATATTCAAGCATAAGTTCAACTTATTAATAATTTGTTGCTTTTTTAAACCGAAGCTCGACATCTCTATAATGACATTTAAAATAAATTTTTTTCATTCGAATAAAAAAGTTTGGTACGATGAAATTTCGCGCCAATCAAACTTTTCAAACTGAACACACTATACTTCGATGATTTTATTTTATATTTAGAACGGCGATACAGAAAGGTACATCGGAGTTACAGTATAAGTATAGGAAGTTGGAATGAATATAGAACAGAAAAAAGAGCCAGAGAGACAGAGAAGAGAAAAAAACTTGAAGGACTTTTCAAATCAGCTAGGCGGTTCGCGTAATACGTGAATGTGTAGTAGGAGATATTTGATATAGGAATTTGATTTGGGAAATTTCCACGGCCAACAAAATAAGGTATAGAACTTCTGGCAGCGAAAAAGTTTTAATGGTAAACTTAACAGCATTAGGATTTTTTTTTCTTTTTGATCAAACCCCAACTTATTAAAATGTGATCGTATTGTATAGGAAAGTGCGTGTAACCGTAACGCTGGCGAATGGTGATTTCTTCGAGGCATTGGAAAACAGTAGACCTCTAAAACAAGTTCGCCTCTCTACACTATCTATCGTCTGTTATACTGCGGTGAAACCGCAGTTTCAAACATTTCTAAGCGTTGAATTATCGCTGTAATGGGGAAAATAAAAGCCATACGTGGGGGTGCGTATTTCAAAACAGTGTGGAAATTTTGGTTTCGGAAATGAGAAAGTGTATTTTTTCGTCGTTACGTTTTGGTCGATTCTGTGCCACAGAGTGGTTTGCGAATAAAGCCTGGGAAAATATCGTCGGATTGAGAACGTTGGAAAACGGAAGATTCGGCGATGCGATATTCTCAATTGAAATCATATTTGAACTTCTTGATGGGCCAAAAATTAATATTTCTGATGAATGAATTCGTAAAATGAATTTTAAAAAATAATTTTCAAAAAAAATAAACTTACCTACCTAGTTTACTTTGATTTATAGCCATTGAGAACAAAGGTTTACGTACTTACGTAGGCCTGACGTAGGCTTCCTTGAATTGGTGTATATGTTACCGTTAATGTGTTTACTCCAGGTAATGTATGAAATAACTAGTTATTTCATACATTACCTGAGAAAGTGTGAAATCGATTTTTTTGTGCACTTTACCTAGTTATTTCATACATACACGAGGTGTGTATCGTTAAAGTGTGAAATCAATGAATAAAATCCGTAAAATTTCGAATATGGGGGATTTTTAGGTCGCTGAAGTCGATTTCTGCATTTATTTTACCCCCAACCTCAAAATGAGCCCTCAAAGGGGGAGGGGGTGGTGCAAAACATGAAATTTTGATAAATTCGTGATGGGTACCAAAATATTATTTTTGGAGGTCGCTAAAGGGCAAGTTGGGGCAGCCAAAATATTTTTGAAAAAATGGAATCAACGATTTTTATACTTACTCAAAAATGTCCATATTTTGATATAAACCCATAAAGTTTTGTTTTGGAAAAAAATGAAATTGACATGTCTTACAGCATTTTGAAATCAGCAGTTTTTTTTTTGACTATTTTGAAGTACCTACCTCAATTCAATCATTTCTGTAGGCAAGCAAAATAATGAAAAAGTGTTTGAAATCACAGAAAAGGAAGTGGAATAATGTAGAAAACATCTACATATTCGTATTCAACTTTTGAGACTTTTCTAATCAGAGGATTTTTTGAAATTGGCCGATATTTCTTCATTTCCGATAATTTGTTTTTCAATTTTCAAAACTTTTCGTCACCAATCAATTTTTAATCATGCTCAAAACTGTATTTTTGTAATATGTAAAATAATTTTCAACAGTTCATTTCATGATTTAACTGATCACACCTAGCTATTTCATAGAATAACTAGATTCTTCATACATTACCTAGATAAACTGTGAACAATTTACTTGCATTAAGTACTTTTTCGTTAATGTATGAAATAACTAGTTATTTCATACAATACCTGGAGCACACACATTAACGGTAACATATATTTTGTAGTAATGGACGTGCAATAGAATCAGCTGTGCATAGAATAAGATGAACATTAAAATTTTTCCTGTATGTGCAATGTGGTGGATCGCGAGAAAAAATTTCGGAGGGTTTTGACCAAATTCAGCGTGGACCTTCGTTTTGAGTGTTGAAAGTTACTCAGAAAAATTTGAGCTCCTGAGGTGTCTATGAAGGGACGATAATTATAGTAAGTAAGTCCTCAAAAATAGGGAATTTTCGAATTAATTGTAGTTTTTTCGCTCTAGCTTTTACTCAACCTGTTTTGGAGATTATTTTTAGGGTTCTACTGAGCTGTTGAAAATTTGGAAATCGCTTATTTCAGGGTCTTGAATTTTGAAATTTTTTTCTTCGCAAGCATTTAGCATTGCTTATGCCAAAATATCGAAAGACATAATTTTTTGAAACGAGGAAAATATTTTGAAACGCAGTGGTGCCAATTTTCTGGTCATTATTGCCAATTTCAAAAAATTGAGAAAAATAGTCCAAAACCTTTTTTTTTTGGAAATTAGCGATAATGACCAAAAAAATTGGCACACTATACATTCCAAAATATTTTCACAGTTTGAGAAATGATATCGTTTTATGTCTTGGCATAATTAACGCAAAATATTTCTGGAAAAAAAATCATTTTTAAAACACGAATTTACCCAAAAATACGAGTAAGTACGAGCAATTTTAGATCTCAAGCCACTCAGTAGAATCTTAGACCTTGGATTTTGATTGAAATGGCCTATAGGTCGTCGCAGGATCTTAAATACTGTCTTTTGGGATTGGACCATTTCCCCCAAAAACCCGTTTTTGTAATGGTTGAAGCCAAAAAATCACAATTTTTTTCGAAAATGCTCCCTCTTCAACATTTTATGTCCCCCTTTCTAGTGCTCCTCTGGAACTACTTTTTTTCTGAGTGACTTTCTTCAACTGATAATGAAAGTCTCTACTAAAGTTTGTCAAAATCCTCTTTGACATTTTTTTCGCAATCCACCTTGATGTGAAACAGACAAACTAAAATAAGGAATTCTGAATATTAAATAAGTATTAGTATGTCTTCGATTTTCCCTCTTAATGGCATTTGCAGGATAAAGTTCCACTCAGCACTCACTCGCCCTTTTTCTTTTTTCTAATGTCTCAAAATGGACAAGTATAAATTTTTTTCTTTTCCAATTGAATTTCCTTAAAATTTTTGAGTGTGGGTTTGTACATAATAAATTTGACATTTGAGACGTCATAATTTTCGCTTGTTTTGGTGAGTGTGCCTCTAAAACACCCCGCTGAAAAAATGTAATTGGCTCGTAAAGGACCGAAAAGGTATGTATTAAATTTCGAAATAAATGAGCTTGAGATGAGGTTCAGAAACTCGAATCGTACTTTTTAGGGGTTGCCAGAATTCTGCACAGATACACTTGCCGAAAATGACCATGATTGTTTATTTTGAGGACTCCTGGCTTGATCCACCATGAGGCAAGATGACTTGAAAATTTTCTATTTAGTCTCCCGTTCAAATTTCTTATCAAAATCCAGTTTTTACTTTTTTTTTCCATTCCACTCAAACGAATATTATTCCAATTACCATTTTACCAAACAAGAAACGTTATTCTACATAGTTGAGATATGGAATAGGAAACCGTGCATAACAAGTCTGTCATTTCTTCAACATCAACTCTCCTTTTTCTACTTTCTTCCTGAATTTCAAACTCAAATCTGACAACGGATGGGTCGGTCGTTTTAAAACTTTTTTCAAAATTTTGATGAACTTTAGTAGAAAATCATGGCCAAATAACCTCAATAAGACGCAAGAAAAATTTCAAATTTTTTGGTCAACGTATGAGTTTTCAAAATCTGAAAATCATGAATGACTTCCTCTTACTTGTAGCATAGACATAGACAATCTATCCTGAACCCATGTTCACATGTGATTGCCTAGTCCGAGATTCAAAGGAGCAGTGTTATGTTCGAATAAAACATTTTATTTTGTAAAGCAATTTTGATTTCTTGTCACTCTAGAATCGTGATAGTTTCTTGAAGAAAATAGTTCGTTTTTTCTAATTTATGCAATCACCACTTCTACAGTTCGATTAGTCGGAAAGTCGAGAGTTTAAATTCTGAAAAATCACTCTCGAAAAATGCAGAATAAATTGTTTTTCTTTTAGAATGGTCCAAAGAACACGATCTGCATGTAGCACAAAAATCGACTTTAAAGTTCGAACTTTGAGCATTCATTTCTACAATTCCACTGGGTCTTCTTCTGCTCAAGGGGACACTTTTTTCAAGTAACTACGAAATTAAAACAAAAATGGACATAACGTTCATTCAGGTTCCCAACAGAACAAGCAGAACGTTCATCTCGTTCTATCTTCTGTTGATGAATGAGAAAAATGAGAAGTTAAACAGAAGTAATCTGAGCATCACACACACATTTTTTGTTACGTATAAATTCAAAAGGATAAATCATTAGAGCAATCAATATTCGAGTAACTGTACAGAAAACAAAAGCAAAAACTTTCGTACAATCATGTTTACTGATTGGGTATAGGTTGATTACCAAAAATGCATTGTGTGAAGTGTTGTTTTCGCAATTCGGATTCGCAATATTTTTCGAATCATCGCATCATTGTAGGTTCATGAATTTTTCTTAATTTTTAAGGTGAAAAATTCTGATTTTTTTTAGTGTGATTTTTCAGAATTTGAATCCTTGTCTTTTTTTAAAAATCAATCTACATAATTATGTAGATTAGAAGAAACAAACTTATTACTTCAACGAGATATCGTAGTTCTTGAGGGACAAAAGGTCAAAATTACCTTATGAAATCGAAAAAAAAAAAATTACTCGAGCATAACCTAGTCCCTTCAAATTTTAGGCTGAGCAAACATACATCTCTATGATGGAGAATCATTCTATAGCAGGACACCCTGTATTCACAATTTCATCACTTATAATGTCCCGAAAAAGCTATCCGAGAAGTGCCCTTTATGCGAATCACCCTGTATAATACGATGGCTGTGGTACTTTTAATGAATTTCAGTACTTTTTTCCTACCTCGTGCTGGGCTCTCCTGTGTACGGTTTGACGTCAGCCATTTTGAATATTCATCTTGAACAACGCATTCATATCGGACCCGCAGAGATGCATCTTTGCATAAAAAGTGTTTCTTAATAACGAAGTGCTCCTCTTTCATGAACTAAGATTGCAATCGCTTGAATATTAAGAGAGCTTTTAAAAATTGACGCGATAAGGCTATCGTTGCATCTGCATCTTGCCCGCAACTTGTGCCCTACGCCGGACTCATGCTTGGGAATTTTAATCATTTCTCGAGATATTCGAATGGAAATTCGTATACTCGTCATGATGACGACGCAGCTTCCAGACACATCGACTATCGTATAGGCCTAGAGCACTAATACACATCACAGTTGGGGCAACAAAAAAAAAAATGTAATCGAAAAAAACGGTGTATTATCTGCGATATTTATCCTTTATATTAAATCGAATCGCATTCTATACCAGCCAATAAACTGATACGAAGGAAAAAAAAAGAAAACAAAGATTTCATTGGTTGAGATTATTGGTTCTTGGCTTGACAATAACTATACGCGTATCCCAAAACCAAACATAAATGGTAGTTGGATTGAATTTATGATTTTTGTTTCTTTTCAATTTTTTTGCTCGCTTTTTCGAGGTCTTTATTCGAGATGAAATTTTTTCCATTTTTCTCTTTCTTTCTTTCTCTCTTTGCGCTTCTCTCTCTCGGTATATAGTGTTGTATAAAACGTTCTTTTTAAATATGTGCTGTTCTAGGTGGATAAAAACAACTCTAGGTTCTCTGTTCCTTGCCCTGTTCTGCGCTTGTTCTCTATTTATAAGTATACGCGAACGAAAAAAGAAAAAAGTCTTTTGAGAATTTATGATTTCATTTTGTTTTGGCGTGTTTCGGCTTGGCTTTTGTTGTATGTTTATTTCATGAAATTCGCTTTTTTCGTGTATTAATCATACGACGTAAAGTTGATTGTTTCACGTTGTCCGATTTTTTCTTCCTCTTCTCGCTTCCTCTCGATCGTGGTTATATAATTTACGAAAATGCCGTTCGAGCCGAGCAATTTGGCAAATACCATATGTACATTTTGTTCGCTAGCTCTCTAATGCGAATTCGTTAAATATATTTTTTTCAACGCTATCGCCGCATACCATCGTTCACATTCTCTCGTTGTAAATCTTATATACCAAAAATATGGAAGAAAATTACACCCTGACTGTTGAATGGACGATATAACTAGAGCCAAAAAGTTTTTCAATTTTTTTTTCATCTTGAGAGAGTTTTTGTGTGGTTTTAAACCGTGACGCCTCTTTTAATGATACTTTAAAACGTGTAAAAATAATAGTCGAGATAGAGTTGAATTTGTAGCAGTGGAACTTGTAAACTTATAGTTTAGGGATGAGAAGATTTGGGTAGATGAAGTGGACGAGGGTGCGTTCTGGAATAAAACTTCGAGTTACCATCGAGAGATAACGCTAATTACCGAATTAATCGAGAACCTATATCAAATTTGTGGCATTCGCGTTTCATTTTCAACGACTTCTAATGTTAAATAAGCGTCGTTTTGCTGTCAGTACGTCAATTTACCTTGCTAACGTTCGAAATGAAGAGAAATAAGTTAATACGACTTTGTCATATTTTTGTGTACTGTGAAATGAGTGAACAGTTTAGGTTTAGGAAAGGACGAACGAAAGTTCACATTTTTCTCATGCTCTTTCAACTTGAAATTTTTTATCGAGTCGAGTTGAAGGATATAAATGTGTACATCTTTTTCCCGTCAATTTTGGTAGGTTTTCAGCGAGTTTATTGTATCAGATGTTATAATTAGAGAAAACTGAAAACGTATTGGTTGTGATAACGGTTGAAATGGAGTAGTTTTTACAAATATTCAGCTAAGTAAGTACATATATCTAAACAGCAATTTTGAGGAGCACCTCCAAAAATCAAAAGTAAAATGTTTTAAAATAAAGCATAAATTGTGCCTTACTTGAATAAACATTGACTGAAATCAACACTCATGATCTTCAATTGTACTGCTGTGGTTTTTTTCTTTTAAAAATTGTCCTTACAAGGCTGAAGAAATAATCTTTGAAATTTTCCATCGAAAGACAGCAGGTACGTTAATCAATGTTTTTTATCGTAGATTGCATGAATTTTTTCTGAAGGGGCGACGAAAATTTACTGCGTAGAGTAATAATGTTCATTGAGCGTTTAAAAAAAGTTTATCTTCACTGTGTGCAAATATCTGTGGTTCCAACTGCTCGAATGCGTACTGGATATTTTGCACGATTATGTGCGATCCCGCGAAGATGCTGTCTTTATCCCATATCTGTCGATTTGATCTTTAAAATACGTATGTCAGGAGGGGGGATTGCGAAGAAAAGTCGATGGATTTTGACCAAATTCAGCAGAGACCTTAATTTTGAGTTGAAGGTTACTCAGAATTTTTTTTAGCTGCGGAGGTGCCCCTTGAGCGAAGAAATGGTCTCTCAAAGAGGGTGTATTTTCGAAAAAAATCGTGGGTTTTTTCGTTCCTGTTGCTACCCAACGTGTTCTGGGAAAAATGGTCCAGTATTAAAAGAAAGTAAGCATTTGAGATTCTGCGTCAATCTAAGTATGCCATTGCCGTCAAAATCCAAGATCACTTTTAGGGTTTTGCTGAGAGTGTTGAAAATTAGCATATCGCTCGTTTTTGGACAAATTCGTATTTTGAAAATTTTTTCTTGGCAAGTGTTTCACTTGAATTATGCCAAAATATTCCAAATATTAAAAGACATCATTCCTTAATCTGGAGAAATATTTTGGAACGCAATGGTGCCGATTTTTTGACAATTTTTGCCAATTTCAAAAAATCGAAAAAAATATCTATAATTATAAACTTTAGGAAATTTTTTTAATTTTTTTAAATTGTCAAAAATGGTCAAAAAATTGGCACCATTGCATTCCGAAATATTTCCCCTGTCTCAGGAATGATATCTTTGAATATTTTGGCATTATCGATGCGAAATATTTGCCCAGAAAAAACTTTCAAAATACGAACTTTTCCAAAAATGAGCGACTTTTAAATTCTTAACCCCTCAGTAGAACCCTGAACGTGATTTTGGATTTTAACGACATTAACATTGATCGAGCCAAATCCCAAATACTTTCATTTGAAACTGGGCCATTTTTCCCAAAACACCATTTTTTCGAGGATGGTCATCTTCGAGGGCATATTTTCTCCCTCCAGGGACACCTTTGGAGCTGACATTTTTCTGAGTTATTTTCAACTCGAAATGAAGGTCTCTGCTGAGTCTCGAATTTCGAGATTTTTGTTTATTTCAGATGGATTTTCATCGAATTTGGTGATAAGTCACCTAGAACATTTTTTAGCCCTTGAGGAGTCCCGGAACAAAGGATATGGGTCCTCAAAAAGGAGGAATTTTCAAAAAAATCGTGATTGATACTCGTTTCAAGTCCCACCAAACTCGTTTTGAAAAAAATTACTTACAATTTATTAATTCCAAAAGTTGAGATTCTTATTACGTACGTTGAATCGGCTTTTACTTTCAACATCCAAAACCTTTTCAAGGCTCTATTGAGCAGTTGAAAATTTACTAATCGTTCATTTTTGGGTATAGGTACTCGTGTGTTTTGAAAATACAAAATATACATATAATCACCTCGAATAAGTATTACCCGTCAGTTATGTCAAAACATTGAAAGATACATTTCATTTCTGAAACTGGTGGAATATTTTGGAATTCAGTGGTCACAATTTTTCTATCACTATTGCCAATCTCAAAAATTCGAAAAAATTTATTCGTTTTTGGCCAATTTTCTAATTCTTTTTGAAATTATCAACGGGAGTCCAAAAATGGTGGCAGTGTATTCCGAAATTACTCCAGTTTCAGAAACTACATCAATGTTTTGGCATAATTAACGGATTATATTCTATGGGATAATTTTTCCAAAACACAAATTCATTTGAAAATCGTCGATTTACCCGCATACTTTATGAACCGCTCAGTGGAGCCCTAAAAGTGAGCTCGGATTTTGACGGCTCAAACTATAGCCTGCAGGGCCTGCACTGATGACGAAAATTGATGAAATGTGTGAACCATCATGTGATTCATGTGGTCACATACTTCGTTTCTCATCGATGGGTTGGATTTGTTCTCTGCTTTGCTGAATTTTGCCAGAATCCAATAGATCCAACGAAAACGAATACATTTACGCTGTTTTCGAAATTCGATTACACATACACCAATTTTTTAAATAATTCGCTTACCTACATATTTTTTTCTAGGCTTAGATACACTGGCTGAATGACCACCATGAGTATACATACGAGTATGTATAAACGATTTGTGCTGCAATTTTTTCTCAACAATGAGAAATTCGGATCGGAGTATTTGCTTTTTGAGGATATGGGGATTACATGAACTTGATTCATACGCATTGGCCGGAGCCAAGAATAATAAATGGAATTCTTTTTTTTCCTCTACAAAATGAGAACTTCATTTCTGGTCGAAATTTGTCAGATTTTTAAAAATCTACCTATACAGGATGTCTGGTTCAGAGTGAATGTCAAAACTTCATGAAAAAAACGTTACATGGACAAGTTGCCTATCTTTGAAATTTTAAAGGGCAACCAAGCTATGGAAAAAATTGCGAAAAACGTATTTTTGATCTTGGAAATGAGTGGCTAGAAATATTTTAATTGAAAAAATAGAGAAAAGTGTGTTTTTGACGTTGGGAAGGAATGGGTAATACTGTGGAAAATAAACAATTTTTTGATTATGAATTTTTGCCTAGGTTTGAAAATCGAATGTGTCAAAATATTTTGAAAGAAACAAATATTTCTGACCTCTTCGATTTCAAAGTCTGGCAAAAATTCATAACAAAAAAATTTGTTCATTTTCCAAAGTGCATACCTACCTACTATTCATTCCCAAGACCAAAAATACGTTTTTGCATTTTTTTTTTCAAAGCTCAGTTGCTCCTTAAATTTCAAAGATAGGCAACTGGTTTACCTAGAATGTTTTTTCCAAGTCGTACCAGGTTATATCAAAATCTGAAATTTTGACATCCGCATTCACCACCCTATTTGTAGACATAAAAGTTTGTCAAAATTAATCACTCTGATTAAAAAAGTGCATCATATTTACTGTTGGTACTTTGAATATAACCATCGTACATGGATTTTTCTGCGAAAGTTTCAAAAAAATTCACAACTTCAGAAAACAATACGTGAAAAAAAATATCCGCATAGTACAAATTTCGTTGGCTATATAGCTCACGCGAACGCAAACCATGGGGAAAAATATATCGCAGGTAGATGTTTAAAAGCATGATTTATAAACGTATAATGGGGTATCTGGGTATCGTACACTATTATAGGTAAACTCCGATGACATTGTCCTCTTAACTAGTACAATAAGGACAAGGTCAAGCTTTACGAAACACTGTACGGAATAATATACATACACACGAATAAACAAATTATAAATGTTTTACTCTTGGGAAAAAAGCAACAATTATTTAATGCAGTATAGACGGAAGCAGCAGCGCAAGCGTAGCTAGCTTTTGGTACATATGTGCGCTCGTAATTTATATTCGCAGGTTCCATGTTGCTTGAGGGGGTGTCGCGGACATCGGTTAATTCTAAATAAAAACCGAAAAGCATTTTAAAATTACGTTTAACTTAGCGAAAATTTTAATGGTAACTGAAAAGCCTATTTTAGAATTACACTCGGTTACGGCGGCATGTACAGTATAGGTACACCATACACTATACAGTGTACAGGGTAGAAGAATGGAATTCTCAATAATGGATGACATAGTGAACTTATTTCTCTAGAGGGAACAGCGTGCGGTCGGCTTCGGTATACGTGAGAAGAAAAAACAAGCCTTTGCAATTAATTTTAAATTCGAAACAGATCGTTCGCGCCTTTATCTATTTTTAAGGTTTTTAAAAATAAAGAGCTGCGCGACGATAAAATTAAATTGTTATTACGAAGTAAAACGAATGGTGCGAATTTGCGTTTTCATTTACACACCCTCGGTACAAAATAACTACATCGTGTATACTATATAGGCCTGAGCGCTTTCTTTATATTTATATTTATTTATACAATAATTTCTAAAAAACAAATTATTGCGAGTAACTATTTTGTAAAAGAAGGAAAAAAGTATCTCTGCGGTGTACCAAGAGAAACAAGATCAGCGAAATAATATGGAGAAGTAGTGGGTCATAAAATACGAACAGAAACAACCTTCGGTGCATAAAAGAAGTTCAAAAGAAAGGAACAACCTAATACAAATTTTGAGTAATGGCCTTTTATCTTAATTAAAGACTTCCTAAAGTTTCGGGGAAAATATTCCTCTATTTTGCTTTGGTAAAAATGCAGAGAAGGGTTAAGAACAGATTCAGTTTTTTTTGAAGAATTCTTCAATTGTTTTCAAAGTAAAAAATGAAGATGTGGAAACAGCTTCAAATCTGACAATACAATTTCACGAATGAGATCCTGGTGTTTTTTGGGAAAATACCTACGTTTACACATATGTGATTGATTCGTGTTAACCAAACAACGATAAAACTCTACGTGGACTTATTCACTGTGCAGTTCAATTTTTCTTTCCGTTCTCCAATATTCTCACTAATACATACATGAGCTAACAGGATGGAAAAACTTGTAAAAATTTCAAGAAAACTTGTACAGCGGTTGAACCTCGAGCTAAAGTTGAAATAGCAATTTCCTCAATATGTTATGTCCAAAATTTAAAATTTAAATTTAAACTTTGAAGAAAAATTTAACTCAAAGCACAGTAATTTGCAAAATCCCTCTTGCAATCAGTGATTAGCTAGCTTGCGTTCTCAGCTTCCATCAACTTTTCTATAATACATATGACACGAGTAGATCTGGTAGCTTATTTTTAGTCCGGCACTTTATGCGACTCCATCATGAGAAGCACTGGTTCTACCATTTACCTACTTTTGAAAAATATGCATACCTACCTAGTAATTATTTTATATTAAGAGTGTGGCTTGAGGCTGAAAAAACAAGACTCCACCTCCACCACCACCAAAGCTCACATTTATGAAATTTAAAAAAAATATAATTATATCTTCCACAGTGTTTTCAGATTAATTTTCCCTTTTACCCATTTCTTTGGTAGCGAGAAACATATTTGTACAGTTGTACACACATTACTGACATTACACAGGGGGTTTCATAGATGGTATAGGTAATAGGTATAATTAATAATTATAGTTGATCAGGGAGAACAGCACAAAACCAAATAAATAGAAAAACGTGTTTCAAAATTGATAATTTTCACCAAACAATTTTCAAATTTAGGTAGGTACCTGTTATTTTTAGTCTGAAATGAATAAAAATTAGCAAAAAAATTTTTTTTAAAGATTTAAAAAACATATTTCCTTCTTCAAAATTGTTTAAAATTCATAAAACATCATAAAAACGAATGAAAAAATTCTTGAAATCATTTTTATGAATTTTGCGCAATTCTGAGGAAGAAGTTTTTTTAGGGTTTTTTCTTGAGTAAATTTTTAATCTTTACTTCAAAACCCACATACTTAACTGTTAAGGTAATTGAGATAGAGATATGGACGTTGCACCGTTGGAAAGTTTTTAAACTGTTTTTTCACGGAAGTATGATGAAAATGAATGGATGAATAGGAAAACTTTTCGAGATGATCGAGAAAAAATGATGAAAATCATAAATTTCGAGCACATTTTTGAGATATTTTGTTTTGTGTGGCCTTTCCCAATCAACTACTATCCGACCACCCTCACCCTCATAGATGAAATAAGCTATATATGAGTAGATAGTCTACATACATATGTCCACATACACAAAATACAATTATTTTTTTTACAAATATAAATTTCTCCTTGGACTTGATCATAGTACTCATGCTCACGATTTATTACTCAACCACTGCGTTGATTATTATTACCAGCGACGAAATCGGGATAATAAACAATGTACTTGCTTTTTTGACTGAGAGTACCTCTATCTAGTTTTTTATCCCTCCATGTGTATGGGCATTTGATCTCAATTACATATTCATTAGAAATTCCATCCGGGCTGCTACCCAACACTCCGCTTGCATGTAAATGTAAACCTATAAAATAAACACGATTATTGAACAATGGTTATAAAACTGTTTTCTCAGTATTTTCTATTGCTGTATTTAGTACCTTAAAGTGCAACTTTTCAACTATTGTAGTTCTCGAGTAACCAAAGGTTAAAAATGACGAGAAAAATTGAAAAACAAATTTTTTCATTTGAGCATAACTTAGCACCTTTAATTAAAAAGAGGTAGGAAAACATATATTTTATGTGTATACCCACTTGTCCTCAGCTTGAGTTGCCTAAATATTAGATGGATGGAGATAGGTCTCATATGAACCTTCCAACCCTCCCTGTATGTATGTATTTTTCAAGCGCTAGAATTTGAGAAGAAATTCCTTCTGAGGAAATTTACATGCATCAGAGTGACAGTTGCTACCACTTATCCATTTTTAATGAACACTTCGCTTACCTTTTTCAGAGTATTTATGAAAATTAAAAACAATATGTTTTTCTAGAATTTTTGAAAGAGGGTGCAAATAAAGGAATTAGCAGAAAGTGGGTCTTGCGTATTATTTGATAAAAACAGCTCCATTATACAATCACGACGACATCATTTGAATGAGAAAAAACGATAAAAAGGGGAAAGTGAAAATGAATTAGCTTACTTACTTTAATAAATTTTTCCAGGTAAAAATTATGTGGTGCGTGATATTTTTGTAGAATTGTACCTCCGCACATTTTGCGTAGGTAGTTCCAAAAATTTGTTATAGGACTAAAAATTATTAAAACTTTAATTTAAAAAAAGATAAAAAAAATCATGGCTTCAAAAATCA
Organism: Planococcus citri; assembly: GCF_950023065.1. Classification (NCBI taxonomy): domain Eukaryota; kingdom Metazoa; phylum Arthropoda; class Insecta; order Hemiptera; family Pseudococcidae; genus Planococcus; species Planococcus citri. The sequence continues at coordinate 53,837,011 of NC_088678.1, read as the reverse complement.
AAATTATTTGTCATTGTTTTGAACAAACATTGTTTCAACTGGCTGTATTTGTTGCCTGCGTTTCAGTTTTGAACTCTGTAACGTAAACCATGCAGTTGAACTGTATTTTCTCCCGAATTTCTATTTTTCAACTTTTCATTAAATGCGGAAACCCATCCACCCATAAGACTCGCCGTTCTTAAATTATCAAGTTGATTTTTTTCAGTGTCACCATGAACCTTCTGATGTCTACAGTGTTGGTTGAATTAGCTTGTAATTTTTTCTGATAGTGACTAAAAACACTCAAGATGTCCGCCACCTTGGCCATTAATTTTAAATAGGTATTCTTATTTCTTCAAAATATCAAAATACTCATATCCAGTACACTCCTCAAGACGATATGATTTGAAGGGAAAAAAACGATAAAAAGGGAAAGTAAAAATGAATTGACTTACTTACATTAATAAATTTTTCCAGGTAAAAATTAGGTGGTGCGTAATGTTTTTGTAAAATTGTAGTAGCTCCACACATTTTGCGTAGTCCCAAAAATTTGTTATAGGACTAAAAATTATTAAAACTTTAATTTTAAAAAAGATATAAAAACATCATGGCCTCAAAAATCAAAATTATTTGTTATTCTTTTGAACAAACATTGTTTTAACTGGCTGTATTTGTTGCCAGCGTTTCAGTTTTGAACTTTGTAACGTAAACCATGCAGTTGAACTGTATTTTCTTCCAAATTTCTATTTTTTAACTTTTCATTAAATGCGGAAACCCATCCACCCATAAGACTCGCCGTTCTTAAATTATCCAGTTGATTTTTTCAGTGTCACCATGAACCTTCTGATGTCTACAGTGTTGGTTGAATTAGCTTGTAATTTTTTCTGATAGTGACTAAAAACACTCAAGATGTCCGCCACCTTGGCCATTAATTTTAAATATTCTTATTTCTTCAAAATATTAAAATACTCGTAGCCAGTACACTCCTTGGAAGTATCTTTATTCTTCTGAAAATAAATTATTAAAGTTAACCAGTTCGTCAAAACTGCGTTGAATTTACCCGGTCATGTCTGGGGAACGGGGAAGAGGCTAAAAAAATTAGGGAGAGTTGGAAAAATGAGGGGGTGTGGGTTGAAAAATTTTGATATTGAAACTTATCCTGGTTGTGTAGCTCCCAAAAAAACCCTTGGAATAATCCCTGATACTGAATTACACAGGGCATCCCTGGAAAAAATGTTTAGATCAAATTTGATTTAAAAAATGACGATCTAATTTGATCTAAAAAAATGTCTATCAAAATTAATCAAATCATACATTAATTTATAAACTCAGATATAGGTAAGTAGCTTGTATTTACGTCTGAATGGATCTGTGATCCAATTTGATCCAATTTGATCTATTTGTATCCAATTTAATCAATTTAGGTATAAATAGATCTACTTACATCTGAGTTTATAAATTTATATGTGTATTTAATTTGATTCATTTTGATAGAGACATTTTTTTGATCAAATTATATATTGAACACATCAATTCATAAAAATGTCGTGTACCTAAGTAATTGTAAAAAAATATAAAAATTATCACTCAAAAAAACAACAAAAACCTTGCGCTTACTTTTTTTCGCGCTTTAATTCGCCCAATCTCTGGGTAGTCTGGGTTCAGTGGGCGTTAATTTCTTTTTTCGAAGCTAAAGGCCACCCTTTCGTCTTAGGCACAGAATTAACGAAATTTATAATGGCCGTCTTTCCTTTCTGGTCTAGCGCCTTTCATTTAGACATCATTTTTTCGCTGCCCTGAGCCCTGGGTGGCGTTCTGGTTAGATCTGTTCAGATCTTAGCAGATCCAACAAGAGAAACCTGATCGCGATCAGACCAGATTTAAATCCGGAAAATTCCCTAAATCCTATTATAAAGATCGAAGAGCTGTTCAGATCTGATCCAGTAAGGGAGACCTGATCGAATCTGACAAAGGTCTGATATCATACTTCATCAGACCCATTATTTCTCTCGGGATCGTTGGAATTTCCTACAAATTCGACACCACAGATTTTATTTTTTAATATAATTCATGTGAAGATCTTACTTACACATATTATAGATTTTGCTTCACTAAATGTGCCTCGTGGGATGATGATCCATAAATTATGTTGTTTTATTTTTTTGTTTCAGGTGAGCACAGATTTGCATTAAAATATCGATAGAACATTATCATATGTATAAGTAAGTCATTGTTTATGATTCGTGTGAAAACCCATTATTACTTAACGTTCACAGAACAAAATGAAATAATTGAAATATTTATTTATAAGCTGTTAGAACTAGTTGCCAAGTACGCCCCAATTTCTGTAGTCAGGCATCTAATTTTAATCAAGAATTGACTCATCTTACACATTAATCTCAGTTTTTCTCAATTAAGTATCGTCTGCGGCTTAAAACATCATTTTTAATAAAAAGGAGTCAAAAATATCAAATGTCTCAATTTTAGGAAACGTTGGTACTAAAAAGACAACACTTAGTGAAGGAAGAAATTCACCTAAAATGGGCTTACTTTGAGAAGTAGACTGTAGGTCTAAGGACTATAATAAAGGGCCATATCGATAAAAAAAAAAAAAAAGTCAGACGGTCAACAAATAGGTAGGTACCCGAATTAAAATTTAATATTTATCGTTGTCTAATATGAAACTTGAAAAAAGTAGGTAATTTGGGTAATCGTTCAGAAGCGTGGAAAGTGGAAGAAAAATTATTATTAATCAAGGGATAGGTATTAGGTACGTACAAATCAAACAAATGGAAACTTTTTAGCTTCTACTATGGCTGGTTAGTTTTAAAAAAAAAAGCACTCGTATGAATGACAGTCTGGCCGAGTTTTTATTTTCTCCTATGTAATTTGTCAACTACTGTGGATACGAATGGCATTCGTAGGTAGCTATAGGTACATGTTTACTGAAACACGATATCTACGGTACCGTCGAGCCGATTTGATTGCCTTTAACAAGTGTCCGTGTCCTCTATCCTCGCGTGAAATAGGTAATTTTATGCTGAAAATTTTTCGAATTCCAGCATACTTAAAAAGAGCCCGGTGTTGGAATGTTTTTTTTTTTTTTTGCTTCTTTGTACACCCGTAGGTAGGTAATACATATATATCGTTGGATAAGATGCTATAGAAGAAAGAGCACATACAATTTCTTTTACTAAACAAATTGGAAACGTGTATACGTGATTCGGCGACTATCGGCAAAGTGTATAATATGAGGACTGCGAAGGCGAAATTTAAGGCTACTTCAAAGAAGGAACTCGTTTACGTCTTTGATGTAAGAATTCGTAATATAACGAATATTCAGTTCAATGATTGTGAAAAGAATCCGATTACGACGAATGCATGTAACCTTATACACGCATTCGAACTGTAGGTATACATCTTTAATTAGATTACATCAAGCTTGTACTAGAGAGCGAAAGAAAAAACACGCAGAAAAAGAAAATATGCGGTATGCGAATAGTATATGGTGGAGAAAATTTACATGCCTAGTTATTTTATGGTAATGATAAAATTTCAGTTAACGTAAATTTTCCACGTCGTGTCGCATTTTCATTTTCTCGTACAGTATATTCGCTACGTGAATGTGATGTGACGTGAAAGTACGTAAGAAGAAAGTGTCTCATATAACTTAGACTGAATTTTAACCATTTAGTTTTCCATATCGAGCTGTACGTGTGTATTTTTAATGTCGTCGGTTGATCGGAATGCTGTAGAAAAACATTTTATATGGGTTGCTTACCATCTACTCTGATGCTAAAATTACCAATTTACTCATTTTTTTTCTTCAAAATGTATCGTTTGAGTTTTTGCTTCGAATTTATTCGATTTTAATAATGTATTTACCGTGATGAATTTTCTAATGGGTTCATAAAATCTACATATTGGCTCCAGTGCTACAAAATACGGTATTTCTGTCGATTCAAAATACGTGTACTTACAATTCGTCAACTCCGATTAAGCTGAAATTTGACTCACTGAAAGAGCATGTCACCCGAACCTCAAAATCGAATTTTGAACAGCTGAAGTTAATTTTTCGAAGTTTTGGAGATGATAAAAATCGTCCAATTGATATTTATTTTTCATCACAAGAGTAAATAAGAAAATGAAAATCTGAAAATTGGTTCACTTGCTAAAATCGGTCCTCCAAATCGATTGTCTATCATTTTTTAGCTTATCTGGAGCTACCAGCAAAAGTTGAATTTTTTCCAGCAATTTCGAATCACTCCAGAATGGGTTATAATCAATTTCAGTAGCAGATAATTAAATCCTGTCAGAAGTCGAACCATTCCGAATCGATTTGGGCAGGCGAATTTTTTAGGATCTCCATTTCAGAAACAAAAATTGCAAAATCGTCAATTTTTGCAGCATATCAATCAACTCTTCTACTCCTCAAATCGACCTCTTGGAAATCGAGCTGTCCGATTAGAAATCGCTGGAGAAAGTTCAACTTTTCTAGAGGCTCCAAATCAGCTCGAAAATGGTGGAAATCGATTCGGAGAATCAACTTCAGCATATAAACCGACGATTTTCAGTTTTTCATCTCTATTTTTTTTACTCTTGTTGTAAAAAATGAATGTATCAGATACTTGGACAATTTTCGCCATTTTCAAAATTTTACCAAAATTTGAAAAATCCAATTATTCAACTGCTCAAAAATTTATTCTGAAGTCTGGGTGCAATGTTTTTCCAATGAGCCAAATTTCAGCACAATTGGAGTTGATTGGTTGTATGTAAAAGTTATTCCCTTGCAGAGACGGTTCGAAGTCATGTTATTTGGAGGGGTGTATCACGTCATTTTGCCGACAAAAAATTGTAATTTTTCCGACAATAATTAAAATTTGAATGTGCTATGTCAAAAAAATTGAAAAGATAGTGAATCTGTTCAGAGAAAAAAAATTTGCATTTTTCATGTGCTTTGAGTATTAAGTATGAGTACCTATTTCTAGAATAATTTTTCTGTTCAATATTGAATGGCCCGAGCGAAGCGAGGGCAAAAGTTTTGGAAAACTTGTGATTTGAAAAGTAAAACAACATCAATTTTAATGTAAGAATTCGATCTGTCTGATCTCAAATTTTTAAAAATTTTATTAATGATTTCTTGAAATTTTGAGGTTAGAGAAGAGAACCACATTGGCCCGAGCGAAGCGAGGGCTAAAGCTTTCAAAAATTGGAATTTTTCAAGAAGCAAAACAGCAATACTTTCGATGTGAAAAGTCAGTTTTCCACATCTGAAATTTTTAGAAGTTTGAATAAAAATATTTTCCAAGCACAATTATGAATGATTTTTAGCCCGAGCGAAGCGAGGGCAAACAATTTTGAAAAAAATAAGAATTTTGAGGATGGATCGCTGATTTTGTCGGCAAATTAACGATTTTGCCACCAAAACGACGATTTTTTTCTAGTTTTTCGAATTTTCTCCTATTTGCCGACATTTTCCGACAGTTCACCACATTGCCAATTTTGCCGACGATTCTGAACATTGGAGGGGTGTTACACCCCCCATACCCCCCCTTAAAACCGTCCCTGTTCCCTTGTATGCGTATGAGCACTCAATTCTTATCGAATTCTTAGCGCTAATTTGTCGGTATAATTTTTCGTTTGAGAGCTTTCCCCTAAACTTTTTTTAAAAATATTCTCGGCCTCAAAAACAGCTTTTATGTCGAAATCTAAAAAGTTTTCTTACCAGCCACATTCGGTACTCGGTGAAACAGATTTTTTTCAACTTTCCCGATCGCCTAGCATTTTTTCGGTGGCTTCTTCGATATCCCTTTGGAGGTTCTTTAGGTTCCCATGTTGGGGAAACAAATTGCTTTGAAGAGTGTAATACTCAGCTTCAAATCTGTTCTTGGATCGGAAAAAAATTATTCAAATCCAAAAAAAACGAGGCGGATTTGTGAAATGATTCGAATCTTTTTGATGAATTCGTTGGTTTTCAATTTTCGTTTGAGATCACATTTTTTGGGATATGTATTTCAATCAACACGTTGTAATCATTAAAAATAACTCAATTGGTGTCTTGTTTGGTTAAAATAATCGAAATTAACCGTCAAATATTTATTGAAAAAAAAATTAAAATAATCACAATGAACCATTCGGAAGTCACAACCCTGTTTTTAAGGATGTTTCTATGCGGTTTTATTGAGAAAATGAGACAGAATTTTTATAATTATTGCTTTATTGGTAGGTATAGTTTTGATAAGAAACGAAAATAATGAAACAAAAACTCACCGAATTGAATACATAGTTAGTTTCATTTATTAAAAAAATTAGCTTGAGCTGGAAAGTTAGTTTCATTTATTAAAAAAATTAGCTTGAGCTGGAAGAGTTTTCCGAGATGAACCATCCTTCTTTGACCTCAAGCGACGTACGTAGATTCAACTTCCACCACTTTTGTCCTACTCTCTGGTGGATTGGTGATAGGTCTTGTAAATTTTCGCACCCGGTTTCTTGGAAATGTTGTCAATTTTCAGAGTTGATAAACTACGATCACATTTCACTTTCTTTGAAAATTCAGAAAGCGATAAAAACTCATTAGATGATCGTGTGAATTTAGAATTTTCAGCAATCTGGTTCCCTATGCAATTCGTCTTACACGTTACAGGAGAGATAATTATGTTGCATAATCGGTTTGCCGTAAATACATCGTGCGAAGATTTCTTATTACTCGCACAAAACAACTCGAATCAAAAGTAAAATCAACTGTTTCACTTTTACTCGACATTTTTCTACGAATTCCCCTCAATGGTTTTTTTTTACAGAATCCCGAATGGTTTCCATCTTCAACTCTAGTGAATTGAGATGTAGTGGTGAGGATGATGAGGGGAGGTTAAATAATTTTCACGCATTTGAGATTTATTGCAGAACTGAAGAACTTTTATGAAGTTCCTCATCATCTCTCTAGATTGATTGTATGTACTTGAAATAAATCAGTTTCCACAGGTTTAAAAAATACTGACCTGTATGAAATTCCAAATCAGCGCTAAAATTTGGAACGTTTGATTGGAACTTTCAGGAAGAAAGCTCAATTTATCTTGACGAGCACAAAAGTTTGAAGCTTTCAATGATTTTTCTATCATCTCGTATGTGTAACGAGTAGTGGTGCGAAGTTATCGATGTGAGCTTTTGATAATTCTGGGAGGGCTCGTCAAACCTCCAGCACCAACAAGTTAACATATGAAATCAAATGATACCAACGTTGATGGCGCTTGCGTAGATTTCTGAAAAGTGATCACAATTATAAACCTCATACAATACTACGATATCAAATAAATCAGTTTACTTACGCAGAAGATTCCATCATAATGTAACTTATTAATACATATGATAATTTGGTTGTATCGAAGTTGTTTCATCGATCCTGCCACTTCATTTTTTTTTTTTTGTTCCTTATATGAGTAATCAATTAATATTTTTAATATTGTATTGACAATTGATATAAGCAACAAGAAAAATGGAACTACAAGCTTATTTAGGTAATTTATCTTGAATATGTGCCAAGTTGAGAATTTAATTGATATGTGACATCTTGAATAATTGGTTATCAACATCATCCCATATTATTCAGCAAGCACCTATTCATTGCGATTCAAAAATGTTAAATATGTACCTAATTAAAATTTTCTGAACTGAGGCGCGAGCGTTTTGGCGCTGCAAAATTTCCACATGTGGAAAACATCCTTTCTGAAGAAACAGGGCTGCCTGGTAACGAGCCAATTCTTAAACTGAATATTTACACTAGGGCGAGTAAGGAAGTTTGAAAAAAGGCTATATGAAGGAAAATTGATTAGAATCGATTGACATTGTTCACAACAGAATTTATATATTTTGTTTTTCAAGTTATACCGAACAAGTGCTAAGGTGGAGAGTGAAAAAAACTTACTAGGTATGCTCACTATGATTTTAATATGTTATTACAATTTACGATTCGACACAAGTCTGTTACATTGCGACAAGCCAATTCTTGAACTGAATCTTTACACTAGGGCAAGAAGTGGAGCTTGAAAAAAGCTAAATGGAGTTTCGCGACTCTAAGCTCACTTCTCAGGGAGAATATCAAAATGAAGGAAAATTGGTTAGAATATATCCTTCACAACAGAATTTATATACTTCATTTTTCAGGTTATACTTAACAAGTGCTAAGGTGGAGTGGGAAAAAAACTTACTTGAGTATGCTCACTATGATTTTAATCTTATTACGACGGCACGACGACACAACGTGTTACATTGCAACGAGCCAATTCTTGAACTGATTCTATACATCAAGGCAATAAGAAGGAGAGTTTAAAAAAAGCTGAATGGAGTTTTAAGACTCTCAGCTTGCTTCTCTAGGAGAATATCAAAATGAAGGAAAATTGGTGAGAATTAATCAACATCGTTCACAACAGAATTTATAATTTATATATTTCATTTATCAGGTTATACCTAATGAGGGCCAAGGTGAAGTGAGAAAAAAAACTTACCAGGTATGCTCACTATGATTTTAATCTATTTCAACAGGTTCATAGTGAATTAATGGAACTACACATAACTAATTTTTATTTTTAGGCACATTTAATGGTAGACTTTGTCTTGACATCCACAACTCAAACCAATCTATTTTGATTAGAATACACTGTAATGACTCGTCTGAGTAGTCACTCGTTGACAGGCATACCCTTGTTTTTCAATATAGTAATATCTCCCACTTGAAGATTTGGCTCTTTGCTGGGCCATTCGGCAGCTACATGAAGTTTCTCCTAATCATGATGCTGACCAACGCAGCTTAGAAGCAGACACAGTTAACTTTGAAGCATAGGTATCATGCATAGGCTTTGAAAGCACAGATGTAACTAAGAAGGAACAAAATTCTGTTATTTTAATTACTAAAAAATGAAAGCAATGCAAACTGGGTACCAAATTTTGTACTCTCTCTAATCCAGTTGGCATAGGGTAGGTCAACATTGACTTTTTCTGTAAAATTATATGGGGGATTGGATAAAAAGTTGTGAGGGACCTCGAAAAGACTGTAGGAAAAATTTTGGATCCTCGACCAAACCATTACTTTTCTACCAAGGTTTCTAATTTTGAAATTTAGGTTACATTGAAAATAAAAAAAATAGTCTGATGAAAAAATTTTTTGTTTGTCAATTGATCATATTATATCCTCTTAGAAGTAAAGAGACTGTTTTTGAAATTTTTTTATTATTTTACATAAGTCATTTTACGCAACTTTTGAATATGTACAAAATCGTATCATTTTTGAAAGTCATACAAAACTCTCAGGAAGGTGAAAAAAATTCAAAAACTGTCTTCTTACATGAGTACCAATGATTAATTGACACACACAATTTTTTTCAAATAAACTTTTTTTTGATTTTTAATGTAAACTTTTCAAAATTAGAAACCCTGGTAGAAAAGTGATGATGATTCGAGTGGGGGATACAAAATTTTCCTACAGTCTTCTGAGGTCCCCCTACAACTTTTTATCGAATCTCCCCTCCAATTGTCCAACAAAAAAAAAGGTCAAAGTCGGTCCATCCTAGTTCGCAACCATTGATAGCCTTGATGAATGACATGATAGAATAAATAAAATACAGATTTGGCAAATCAGCCATAATTTGTGTTTGTGTTTTTGCCACAAATTCTACACAAAAATTACACACATATTTCAACACCTTGAGATAGAATAATTTAATCTAATTATGCAATATTGCTGACACAATATAGATGTTACTTACTGATTTTGGCCTCGCATGAACATTGACCAGATGGTGTTTCGAAGTTGATAGCAATGACACTGAATGATTTGGGTTGCTCACTCAACGGCACTGAAGGCAGCAATAAAAAGAGCGGTGTGGTCATTACGTTATTACAATTAATAATTTCAAGAAGTCCTGCCAAATCAACTCCTAATTCGCGAACTGCTCGAACGAATTTAAACGGTAAGATGGAAGCTGGTCCCATTTGTAGTTCGGCAGTTCGAAAGATATCGTTTCTAAAACTGGAGAAATATTTTGGAATGCAGTGGTAGCTACTAATTTTTTAATCTTAGTTGACAGTTTTGAAAAGTCGAGAAAAATATCCAGAAATTTATAAATTTTTTTCGATTTTCTGGAATTGGCAATAACGACTGAAAAATTAGCACAACAGTACTTCAAAATATTTTCCCAGTTTCAGAAATTATGTTTTTTGATGTATGGGCATAATCTAAGTACCTATGTGAAACATTTAAGGAGAAAATATTTTTCAAAACATGAATTTAGCCATAAATAAGTATACCTACTTGAGAAGCGATCAGCTAATTTTCAGTCACTCAGCAGAACCCTTATCGACGCAGAATCTCAAAATATTATTTTTTGGACCGAGCCATTCTTTCCAAAACAGGTTGGTAGCGTCTTGAGCGAAAACCTCACAATTTTTTCGATAATGTCGCCTCTTCGAATCTCCAAAGATGAGGCATCATTTCCGTTGTTTTTGATTCTTTCTGTTGGTTTTGTTTTTGGTTGAGAATTTCCTTTCATTCCACCGACCTCCATTAATTGAACATACATTCTTATTGGAAGTATTTCACGTCGTTTTTCTTGAAAACAAGACGATATTAGTATAAACGCGAGCGAAAAACATAAATTTCGATGTCCATTCCGCGAATCGAAAATTACACCCAGCTTGTCGATTAATAATTCATTCCATACACCTTTATCCTCATCCTTTTCACGTTCTCTCTTTCTCTATTTCTTTTTCAAAATCGTACACATATATGTACGAATTTCATTAATAATATACCTACTCGAGTATTGAATAAACTACATCACTGGCCGCCGTAAGTATGCGAAGGAATTATATTAGAAATTTCGCAGCCAAGGTTGAAAACCTGGCGGTGGCTGCAAATCGCACGCCAAACGCAACAATGTTCGTGATTAAAAGCAATATTATTTAGAACACCGCTGATAAACTGTAATAAAAAAGAATATTATGAAATTACATAGCGCAATAATTACTACATTAAAGAATAACGTTACTTTATCACCTTTTTCCCGCCCAAGTCTACCCTCGGTTCGGCGAGGAGGGGGCAAGAGGACGTTGTTTTGTTTATACGGGGCGAAAGTTTGAACTCGCACGCGGTACCTTGATACACTATATCAAATTTGGCGGGTGTTTTATTCATAATTTAACGATAAATTTCGAGTTGTTTGAATAACGTTATAATCTACGGTTACATTACTATATTACCTAGGTAGTACCTGGGCTAATTTTCGACCTTGCGAATACGTCTTGTATAGGTATAAGTAATATTAGTATAGAAAATGAAAAATGAAAAAAAGAAACCCTGACGTATATACTGGTACCACTATCCGGTGACGATCAACATTGTCTAAAGAAACTTTTTTATTCGTCGTTATGCGACTCGAATACCTAACACAAACCTGAAAAATAAAGAAGACGACTTCGACGAGACGTATTTATTCAAGCATAGAGTTCCATTATCGTTTTATAAATCAATGGTGTTAAAAAATGATACGAAAGGAAAGCGTACCTAACCTACCAACGAAGAAGTACGTAACGGAGGGATTACGAGGTAAAAGTTATACCCACGTTTAAATACTTACGAATAGATGGAAGAGCAGAGCTGTGTACTTGGTACGACGAGCCAGTTTTTTAGTTTTTGAAAAATTTTAACGCCAGCGATTTTCGAAAAACATTGTCTCGACATGCCCGAGGTATGGAAACTTTCACGCTGCTGTGTGAAAAACTTTCAAATTGAAATGTTATATTAATTGAAATCTCCGCGTTTGAACAAAACTGATAAACTGAGTAAGTATATTTCAATTTTCGAAACCGTTGAAAAGTTTGATTTATAGTCTTCAGTCGAGTGCTGTTTTCAACTCGCGTAGCGTAAAGGTGAAGATAAACTCTGAAGATGGGTTTCAAAACAGGAAATGATAATGAAATTAGGTCTCGCAGTTTATGATTTGGGTTTGGTCTATACTTTACTATGGGCATCTTCGTGATCGAAATTTGAAATCGGTGGGTATTTTTTACTACTGACCTATATAAGCGTTTTGGATTATTTTTTGGCGCCAAAATTCGATTATAGTCGGTAATTTTTAATGCGTATAAATTATTTAAACCTTACCTATGCCTGTAGACATTGTACTCGGAGCATTCAATTTTTTTTTTTCTGAATTTAATTTTATCGAGGGAAACTCGATCAACTTTCATTTAATGATTCAATCAAGAAATGCAACGAAAGCTGAAACTTTGAGTGTTGAAGGAAAAAAATTGAAATCGATCGATCTCTAAAATATTAGCAATTGGCAAAATCTTTCTTGCAATCTGTGAAAGAGTAAGTTCTTAGTTTTCATTATTTAGAATAGGTACCGCGACTTTTTCTTCAACACATTTCCTCTAAAACACATATTTTTTACTAAAAATTTTGCTAACATTATTTTTTCTCTAAAATATATTTTATAGTATGTAGATATGAAAATTTACCATTTTTGTGTCTGAATTTTTCTGAATATAATTTCAGTTTTCAAGAAAACCCCCTCCCTTGGTCTCTCGCAGAGGTCTCTAAAATTGAAAAAAGTAACAAACAACCCTTTTGAAATTCAAAATGTCGACCTGATAAATCAAATCAAAAACCTTCTCTGCGTGTGTATAATAATCCCAATCCCAAACACCCCCCCCCCCAAAAAAAACAAAAACAAAATAAATGTAGGTAAGGTACTTGAAAATATGAAATTCAGATTTGTAACAAATTTCTAATTTCTGGTAAAACATTATTGAATACGCCCCTTTCACATTTTCAATAAACAGCCTCCTTCCGCACCTGTCCCTAATATTGGTTCCCTTGTGTAAAAATCCTCAATGTTGAAAAACTTGTGTAAACAATCAAAATTCCTCTCTGCTAGGCAATACAAATGTTGCAAATTCTGTCTTTTAGAAAAAATTGTGTTAGAGACTATGCGTTAGAGAAAGTGACATTAGAAAATTCATCATCAGCGAATAAAGTTTTAGAGAAAATGACATTAGAAAAATTTGTTATTAGAAAAAATGCTTTAGAGAAAACGTCATAGAATCGATTTTTTCAGTACCCCCTCACAAATCTTACCCAGATGTGCAACATACCTAAATATTTCCCTCAGGAGTTTTTATACGGCTGAAAGACCTTCAAAAATGCCAAAAAAAAAAATGATTTTGTCACAATTTTTCCCACCTGAATGAGCGAGCCCACTTTGATCGAAAAAGTTTTACCCTGTAATAATGAATTTGGACCTTCTTCAATTTTTTCTAGCTATACTTTCGTATTTTTACTAGGTAGCCAAAACAAATCGCGCAATTTTGGAAAACTCTGACCTCCCCCCTCCCCCTTTATGATTACCCACCTAGGCAAAATCCGCGCCTACATCTACTGCGATTTCAGAGAAATCGAAAATTCTCGATTTTTTTGCTCATTTTCATCAGAGTGAAGTGTTTTTTTGATTCGTAAAAATGCGCTCATTTCAGATGAAAAATTCAAACGTTTTTAATTTCTCTGGAATTGCAATACATGATGTACTTCTAGTTGGTATCAGTTTAGATATGAATTTTTGCCAGGTTGGTCACCTTAAAAGTGAGGGTAGAGGTTTCCGAAATTGCTCGAATCAATTTTTTTAATAAAAATTACAAAACAGAAAAAATTGATCCAGATGCAGGCTTATGTGTAGTTGGGAGTTTTTTACATAAATAACACATACTTAAGCTGATCTAATCAGAGAAAGAAAATTTGAAGATAAAGAGGCCGCCTCCTTCTCAAATTTTCTTTTCGAGCATTGAACGAACAAAGGGTATTTCCGGATAAAATATAAGGGAAATCCCCTGTTCTCGAATTTTTGAAATTTTTCATGAAACATTGTTGGGTAAGTACCTTTTAAAGGGTACATTTCCCCGTACCCCCCCATTTTGGGAGGGGTGGTAAAAAGCACCTAGAAGGATAGTGCTAGGTTAGTGCTGGTTAGTGCACGTATCGCCGACGTTAGTGCACGCCCCCTTCACCCCCATTTTTTAAAAAATATGTGGGGGGGTACAGGGAAACGTGGTACCCCCCCATTCGCGGAAGGGGGTTAAAAACCACCTAGAAGGATAGTGCTAGGTTAGTGCTGGTTAGTGCACGTATCGCCGACGTTAGTGCACGCCCCCTTCACCCCCATTTTTCAAAAAATATGTGGGGGGGTACAGGGAAACGTGGTACCCCCCCATTCGCGGAAGGGGGTTAAAAACCACCTAGAAGGATAGTGCTAGGTTAGTGCTGGATAGTGCACGCATCCCCAACGTTAGTGCACACTTTCTTCACCCCTCCACCCCCTTTTTAAAAAAAATTTGTGGGGGGGTACGGAGAAATGATTTACAAAAAAAGGGGAAGAACGTTGTTGAAAGGGTTAAAACCCACATAGTTCGATTCAGTTTCGTTAGTGCTGGTTAGTGCACACACTTATACAATTATTCCCCCTCCCCCTCCCTCAATATTAATTAAATGAATAATTTTACACCCTATGGTCCAGTAAAATGAGTATCGAATAGGGAAAATCAAAGTGGCAAGCTGATTTTCAGTATATTGGTCCATTTTGATGTCCTGAAAATGAATCCGAGGAGTCCCTCACTGTACCGAGTGAGCCCCCCCCCCAAATCGGGGGTTTGGCCAAAATCTCGAATAGTACATATTGACTCTAGCGCAAAAATGGTTTTACAAAATGTTCTTCTACTTGTACATCAAATTTCCCATCAGATGAGCCATTGATCAATTTTCCAGTCCCAAGGGTGGGGTGGGGGCTATGGCGTTTCGAACATTATAGAAGGTTTGGGATACCTTCATAACGTTGATAGTTGATATTGATCGTAATATTTTTAATCATTCAAAAATGACATGATGGTGATTCACTTTCTTTTTTTGAGGCACAGAGCGGACTACCAGTGTCACCCCTCCCACCTGCCCCTCACCATTTAGTTAGTTATTTGCCCATATAACGTACGTGAAGTGAATTGAAATGTACGGAAAAATGTAAAAATGTCGAATGGAATGTTAATACCAGTTTCAAACAGCAAACACCCATTTTAACGTAGAGTAATGAATTCTCCCCCTTTGTGGGTCCCAAGCCCCCTGCAACTTTTTCCTATCCATCTTCTTTAATATGTGTCAAATTGGAAAAATTGTGCAATTGTTCTGTTCCAATTCATGTAATTTGCCATAAAACGAACCTTCCTTCATAGTTCTCACCCCTGAAGGGGCGGGGGGTGTACCTAAATCATTGAATACCTATTACCTACGTACCTTCTCGTTCTCACAATGGAATTTCCAATTCAATCGTAATAGGCAGCGCAAAACTGTGAAATTAGGTAATTATAAATTATAAACACACAAAATCTAAAAAAAAGTATTCGCAATATTTTTTTTTCAGTTTTAGATTTCAACTTCAATATGTTTGCCTGAAAGTCCAATTTCAAGTTGAAGTTTTCAAATTTTATCACTGATTTGGAATCCCTTTACGTACCTAATTCTTCTAAAATTCCACAATTAATCAGATTTGCTTCAAGTTCACTCAAGTCTTGAGAAATGAGAGTCTCCAAAGTTTGTTTATTTCACATAAGACCGAAAGTATGATGTGTGCAGATTAGGATTACAGTGTTTTCCTATCCCACTCCTCTCCTCCAAACTTTTAGAAGTTTGTGAGGAAAATGATTTTTTTTTAGCAAGACTGCTATGGGAACACCTTTAAAAAAATGTACCTAAAGGGAACTTTTAGTTCAATGTTACAGAATCGAGACTTTTAGAAAAATTTGAGGAAGTGTGAGGGGAGGAGATGAGTCTTCAGCGAAGACACAAAATCACATTTTGCTAAAAAGTGTGTGAAAATCCGCTTGGGGAGGGATTGAAAAGTCATTGAAACACTTAAAAAATACATCTTGTAACAGGAGTCAAATAATTCGCCTGGTAAAACAACAATTACAATATAATCGATTTAATGGTGCTTAACTATCAACGTTATGAAGCTATCCCAAACCTTCTATAATGTTCGATACGCCATAGCCCCCCCCCTTGGGACTGGAAAATTGATCAATGGCTCATCTGATGGGAAATTTGATGTACAAGTAGAAGAACATTTTGTAAAACCATTTTTGCGCTAGAGTCAATATGTACTATTCGAGATTTTGGCCAAACCCCCGATTTGGGGGGGGGCTCACTCGGTACAGTGAGGGACTCCTCGGATTCATTTTCAGGACATCAAAATGGACCAATATACTGAAAATCAGCTTGCCACTTTGATTTTCCCTATTCGATACTCATTTTACTGGACCATAGGGTGTAAAATTATTCATTTAATTAATATTGAGGGAGGGGGAGGGGGAATAATTGTATAAGTGTGTGCACTAACCAGCACTAACGAAACTGAATCGAACTATGTGGGTTTTAACCCTTTCAACAACGTTCTTCCCCTTTTTTTGTAAATCATTTCTCCGTACCCCCCCACAAATTTTTTTTAAAAAGGGGGTGGAGGGGTGAAGAAAGTGTGCACTAACGTTGGGGATGCGTGCACTATCCAGCACTAACCTAGCACTATCCTTCTAGGTGGTTTTTAACCCCCTTCCGCGAATGGGGGGGTACCACGTTTCCCTGTACCCCCCCACATATTTTTTGAAAAATGGGGGTGAAGGGGGCGTGCACTAACGTCGGCGATACGTGCACTAACCAGCACTAACCTAGCACTATCCTTCTAGGTGGTTTTTAACCCCCTTCCGCGAATGGGGGGGTACCACGTTTCCCTGTACCCCCCCACATATTTTTTAAAAAATGGGGGTGAAGGGGGCGTGCACTAACGTCGGCGATACGTGCACTAACCAGCACTAACCTAGCACTATCCTTCTAGGTGCTTTTCACCACCCCTCCCAAAATGGGGGGTACGGGGAAATGTACCCCCTTTTAAAAAAATATTGAAGCGAAAAATTTAATTTTTGGTCAGCCTCCTCCCCCAATGTGACCCTTAGGAGGGTCCCACTGCAAATTTAACTTCATATTCGTGTTCAGCGATTTCGATTCATATGATAACGATACCCATATTGTCAATCTTCTTTCGCCCCAAAATTAGGGGAGGGGGTGCCTATGGCCCCGAAATTGGGGCTTCAAGAATTTTGGTTAATTTTCTAGTGTTTTTAGAAGCCTGAATGCAAAATTGCTGAGTTTCTTAGGATGACACAAAAAACATAACTTTGAGTGTTTTTTTTAAAGATGGTCCACCTGGAGAAAAAATTTTAAAAAAATGAATTTTGTTAGCTCCTACATTTTTTTAAAAGGTATCTACCCAACAATGTTTTTTTTCAAAATTTCAAAAATCCGAGGACAAGGTCATTTCACCTATTTTACTCGGGCATACCCTTTTGGAGGGGCGGGAATAATCGCGAAAAAAATATTTTTTTCATATTTTTGAAATTCTTTCATCCGTATAGAAATTTTTGAAAAAATGTACCAATAAAAAATGCGCGTTTTATCAAGAAAATATGGTTAAGAAAATTTCCAAAAATTTCCTTATGTAACCCTTGATGGTACGGTGGAACTTCCTCTTTTGTATTATGTTTTCTAGCTCACAATTTCGTATTCTTTTTTTTTTTTTTTTTTTTTGCAATTTCTGAATCTTTTTTTTGATATTGTCTTCAGAATATTACGAGTAATGCTAATAAAATTAAAATTCAGCATAAACCCGGATTAGCCATCGATCTTTATGACCTTTTCGATCGATTTTTTTCAAAACCATTTTGTATCAGTTCAAATCCAAATTTTTTTTCATTTTTCAAAAAATTATTGTTTCCAGGCCGATGCCTCAAATGCGTTTCTTTGGCCTGAATTTGTTAGTGGGAAAAAAGTAAAAAAAATCGAAAACTTTCTTTTACGTCTCAAAAAACTGGAAAAATTTTGGTTGGAAACCGCCAAAGGTGGAAATTTTTTGCTGAAATCATCATTTCCTTTCTTTTGAAGGGTTAAGGAGTGAGGTAGGGAGGGAAAATTTCACCTCAGGAGTTTTTAGCTACATAACAACGTTCAGTTGTAAGTTTCAATATCCGAGAATAGGGCCCACATCAAAATATTCCCCTATTGTATGTATCAGTAATTCCTGTTTTCAAATTTTTATACATGTTTTGAATGTGATGTGAACCTCGACTTGATATTCATTACTTTGAATTTTTTTTTCATAAAGTTGTGCTTAGGCAAACAGGTCTGTATTTACTGATTTTCGTTCATCACCTTGTTATGTATACTTGGAGGAATAATATCAGATAATTTAGAGTCATTTGGTACAATCAGAGTTTCCAAAATGCTGTTAAAATAGACTCTGATGAGTTTTTCAAAACTGTTCGTTTGATAGAAATATTTGGTCATGGCCTGTTGCTTTATTATTTTTTAGATTTTTTAAAATTACTTCTATTTCTTAAAAAATAATTTGAGGTTTTGAAAGTTGGTGAATGGAATCTAAAAATTGACCTTGAAAAAAGAGACTCCAGGTCCATTGTCTTCCCTTTCTTTTTGAAATCAGTGTTTAGATAATTAGATTGAATTCTTCGCAAAAACGAATCAATCTCCAACCTCTGTCGTCTCTCGTACCATATCCATACTTACTTCCCTATAGTAAACTCTTGCTCATTTCTTCCTTTACCAATTTGACTGTCGAAATCGCCCATGATAAAAAGCTCTCTTGAAAATACATCACATTAATTGAAAATTCTAGATAGTTGATCATAGAAATCTTCAACATATTTTTCATCAGAAACCGAGGTTGGTGCATAAACCTGTATGAATTTGATTTTAGAATAAGTCAAGTACCTAAGTATTAAAACAGCCAATAAGCAAAGGCAAATGCAAAAACTCTCTTGTAATCACAGCGAATAGCTGATGGTTTAAGTTAGGCTATTACGTTTACTGTTGTGTCTTTTGGTTTGCATTTTAAAAATGTTTGAAATTACATTTCACTCTTTAAAACCTTTAATTAAATAGATTCTATTTTCATTTAGTCATTAAAATCGGGTTTTGTTGCATGAGAGGGCGAGGGGGCGTTTGGGACCAAGAGCGCGTACACGTAGAATCTGCCACCGCGTGTCGTGCGTGGAACCGTAGCTTCTCGCTCGGGAGTAGCGTTCTCATACTTCGAGTGCTTCAATGCATGGTTTAATATTGACCTAGAGAGATGAATTTTTCAGGATCTTATGTCTACATGAAATGGAACATTTTGGCGATGCGTCGCATTTAAATTTCCCAACTTTTCATTTCCGCTGCCAGCCTATCTAATGAAAATTTCGTCAAACTAACCTCTGTATTGAACCCCCGTTTAAAAAATACTCCACGTCTTGGTAATTCATTCGCTATAGTTATTTTTCACTTGTAATTTCGTTCACGTCACGTCGTCGCCTCGTCCTACTCAAGTTAACTCGCGAAAAACAAGATGAAAGTAAAACGTAAAAATAACGAGGAAACAGGATAATCTAACAAAACCGAAGTGGTAGGTTTATTTCTCCGTTGTTGTTTGTTAAATAAATGAAGTAAAATTCGTCCTTCCGATAGACTTCTTCACACCATACCTGCCTACCCATCCGATGCTCGAGGTGTGTAACTATATGAAAAATACGCGGTCAATTTTTTTTCCTAGTACTTGGAGCTTTCAAATATTAACGAGACGTTTACTCGAGTTAGAAAAATATCCGCTTCGTATCGACGATAATTACTAAACGTACTACTCGGTTTGTGATTAACGAGGAGAAACATGTCTACTCGTCCAAGTTGAACAACGACCCTATAGGACGACGATAATTTTAACGAGCGATGTCGAATCGATAAAAATCATTTGTCGTATGGTCGTCGACTCGTCGTATATAGCATAGTCGAGTTGTCGGCCAAATACGCTTGAAACTTTATCCACGAGCACGGTTAAAATGCAAATCGTGCTTCGATATTCCATAATAAAACAAGCTTTACCTTTTAGTCTATCTGGGGGTAAATTTCAAACTTTGTAAAACGTTATAAAATTTTTATTTAGACGAGTTCGAAGTTTCGGCTAACAAAAAAAATTCCCTAACACGGTATCAATTTTATAAGCGTTTTTTAATTTCTCGTTATTTGCTTTTCAGAAACAGAAAAATATACGCTCGGTCGTAAAAAAAAAAGGCAAGGCGAAGCGAAAACGTTCAAAGATATCGCAGTTTTTTTTTTATCAACATTAACTGACCGTTTTGGGCGGTAATTAATGGGATAATTTGTTTAATATATGGTCGTATTCGCAAAACTTCGCTTTATAAAAGCGGAAAAACGGAACCCCTTTGCGTGCACAGCCGAGCCGCTTTGAATACTACCTTATTTGTATTAGCAATTTTGATTTTGTTCAATCTACACTAGGTACACTTACAACTTCATCGAAGGTTTTTCTTTTTTTGCCCTACCTACCGCTGTGTGTGTTTTGAGTTCCTTCCTACTGTGTGGTTTAAAGGTCATCGCATTAGCGTTTAGTATTTATACAGATTCGTATTCGTATACCTACCTACCTTGTATAATACATAGTTTTACCAAAGTCACTTTCGTATAAGTATAAAACAACCCTCTGGCGCGGTAATTAGAGGTAAATCGTTCATGTTTTTGAATACTAAGCATGTAAACGTAGGTACTATATATCCAAGTCGCAATTTTATAGAATGAAAATTTTCACCCCATAAATACAAATGGGAATAAGTAAGTATTCAAACAAAGCGAGCTTTCTTTCCATTCTCTCGAGTGTATTATACGCGAATTGATACCAAAAAAAGAAGAGGTATGCAAATTTAGATATTACAGATTGGTTTGTGAAGTGACTCTTGAAAGTTTTTTCCCCCTTTTTTCACTACGTTGAGAGTCATTACCGAGTAATGATTTACGCAATACGCACCCGATTCGATGTAGGTTAAGGAATCAAGAAGTAGGTATATATCTTGATAGCGATCCTATCGCGTATTATAATTTTTTTCACAATAAGGAAAACCATTTTTCAATAGGTACCTGTCTCGATACGAATTCTTTTATAATTTTGGGTCCTGAGTTTTTTTGGAGAAAATTGAGGGCGAAAGTTATAGGTTTGGTGAACTTTCAAGAACTTGTATTTTGATAATCATTTTTTCGACGATATGTCCTGAATTTATCATTTTTACTTCGATCGTGATGTTGGATGGAATTGAAGCGTTGCTAGTCTACTTGCAAAATTAAAGGAGCTATGAAAAATCAAAATTTTCGTAATACTCTAGCATTAACTTATTTTTTAATTTTCAGTTTGTAGCCAATCAACGAATAGTAGGTAATTCGACATAAATCAGCAATTACTGTTTATCAAAACCAAATTCGAAACTGATTGTGAATTCAATTTTCAATATTTTTTTATTCATGTATGACTATATGAATAATGAATGATTTTATTTGGTTGAATGTTCTAATTTACGAGAAATTGATTCGGCTTCATTTTAATAAAAGTACATTGTTAGTACATTTTACTTAATAAATTATAAAAAAGACCAAGAAATGAAAAATCAGTAAGTATAAAAAAATGTAAATAAAAAAAAAAGCTTCTAGTTAGTTAATATAGTGAACTTGGCAACCAATGCAACCATCAATCAACATGGTGAAAGCAAATTCAAAAAATATCTTGCAATCAGCAAATAGCTGATGGTAGTGATGGTTTGTAAAAATTTGGAAGAAAAATTATAAAAAAGATCAAGAAATGAAAAATCAGCTTCTACATAGTTGATATAGTGAACTTGGCAAACAATGCAACCATCAGCCAATATGGTGAAAACAAATGCAAAAACTATCTTGCAATCAGCGAATTTAGAAGAACTAGCTGCTTTCATCTGGTCTGCTCTTTGCTTGAGTTCAAAATCAAAAGGGCTAGAGTAAGTTAAGTACTTACTTCGAAAATTTTAATTAGATATCTTTCTGCTTTTGTACTTCCTTTCTTGGGGGGACGCTAAAAACATAAATGCTACTCAACTTGTAGAGCTTCGAATGCTTTATGAAAGAGGTTATGTTTATATTTTACTCACGTCTAAAATTGAAAAAAATTTGAATATTATTGAGGTGAATCCCGAAAATAAATATCGAAGAATTTTGACATGAAGATCTTAAATTCTGAGTTGAAAATCATTCAAAAAAAATCGCGCCTCGAGGTCAGCCTTGAGTTGGTTGGTCCTCTCCAAAACCGCGTGAATATCGACTTGTCTCGTCGGGAGATGATCCATTACCGTGATAGTTTTGTCGCATCCATCGACCACGCACAGAACTTTCTTTCTTTTTCCGGAGGAGGTGGAACAATGGCCGACCACAAGAGTTCCGCATCCTCAGAAAGCACTGAAGAGGAGTCATCAATTAATTGTAGTACCTCGTCGATGGCATCGCTAACTTCGGGATAACGCGTGTTTAGCTCTCGTACAGCGATGTGTAGATCATGTATGTGTTCTTTCTGAGAGTTGCACCGTTTTTCGAGATTATCGTACTTGGATTTGATATCAGCCAATTCCTGGTTGAGAACGTTGAATTTGTTCTCAAGCTTTGCCCAAGTCCACTTTTAGAATATTCTACTGTGCAGTTGAAAATTTGAAAATTTCCATTTTTGGGAGAATTTGTGTTTTGAAATTATCTTTTTTCACATAAATTATACCAAAACATCGAAAGAAATCATTTTGGAAACTGAGAAAATATTTTGGAACACAGTGGTGTCTATTTTTTGGACATATTGCCAATTTCAAAAAATCGAAAAAATTAGGTAGGCATCGAAGGTTGTTAGCTATTATTTTCTCAATTTTTTGATATTGGCAGCCCTGTGTTTCAAAATATTTTCCAAATTTCAGAAATTGTATTTTTCGATTTTTTGGCATAATTAATGCAAAATATTTGAAAAGAGAATATTTCCGAATAAGGCTTTTGACGTATTGCGGGTTGCATATCGGTTTGCCTGAACTTTATCGGTTTGGTGGGCATTCTTATCAGTGAGTATCAAAATTTCATATTTTGAGCAATTTTCACAAGGTGTTTTTAAAGTTTATAGCTTTTATTTAGTTTTTCCTTCAATTTTAAACACTGTTAAATCCTGTGATGGAAAAAGATCCGCTCTTTGCCTCTTTGTTGAGGTTCAAAGACGTTTTATCAACTTCTTTAAAACTAGACGAAGAGAGGATCTTTTTCCATTACAGGGTTTAACAGTGTTTAAAATTGAAGAAAAAACTAAATAAAAGCTATACATTTCAAAAACACCTTGTGAAAATTGCTCAAAATATGAAATTTTGATGCTCACTGATAAGAATGCCCACCAAACTGATAAAGTTCAGGCAAACCGATATTCAACCCGCAATACGTCAAAAGCCTTATTTACATAAATGAAAATTAGCGATTTGCACATTTTCAGGCACTCAGTAGAACTCTGAAAGTGGTCTTTGATTTTGATAGCAACGATCTATACGTCGACGCAGAATCTCAAAAACGTACTACTTTTTTTATTACGAATAAAATGACTAACTATGGCGAAAATGTCGCGATTTTTTCGATGGCTAATATCTCTCCTCAAGGGACACATTCTAAGCTAAATTTTTTTCTGAGTTACTTTCAACTCCAAATGAAGATCTCCCTTGAATTTGATCAAAATCCTACGTCTTTTTTTTTCGTGACCTACCTTAATAGACATTGCTTTTTTTGTAGAGAGATGGAAGTTCTACGAGTAGAGTTGCATGTATTTTGCCTCAACTCAAAATTGAAGGAGCTTGAATTACGTATTTGAAATCTAAAAAATGCAAAATTTAAAACACTTTCAAGTTTTTAAAACGCGCCAAGGCCTTCAATTTTCAGTTTAGGAAAATAATGAACGTATAACTCAACTGTATAATGAGTACTTTCAAATCGAACACGAAATTCTCCAATTTTATATTTTTCTAAAGAAAAAAAAATGGTAGATATCGAAATGCGATGATTAATCATACCTACACATTTTTGTTTAATGTTACTTAAAGTTTGAAAGAAATGGTGAAATTATGAAGAAAATAGGCCAACTCAAGAATCTTTCTATCAAGAAGTGAAAATGAATTTTTACATTACTTAATGCTAAATATGTGAAACTATTTCAATGATGTCATCAGAGCAGTTTGAACAGAAATTTAAAAACATAAAAGCAACCAATATTCAAATATCAAGTGCGAAAATTCTCTTGCAATCAACGAAATGGAAAATTTGATATATTATCCATCAACACTATCATCAGTTTGCGTTTTTTTTTTACGACGGTCTCAGCGCCTTGTCTAAACAGTAATCATTTTCTGAACTTCTGCCTGATTTCTTTGTATTCCTTGAAGTCCCGTACAGATCATAGTTTTAAATGTGAGCTTGAATTGTTGACTCATTATGTAATACGCTACGAACGTAACAGAAGTATTGATGTAAGCTATGGAAAGAAATATCGATATGAGTAAATTGTAACATCGGTAATTCATCTCGCTGGATTTAATATCGTATATCATCGCCATAAAAAAAAGTATCCCTCGTGGAAATTCGGCGATTAAAAATAATATCAGGACTGTTAACGATATCATTACTGATCGATCAATTTGTTTTGTGCTATTATGACTTCTCACGTTATTTTCAATGTTTCTGAATGGAGTTGATTGTTCCTGGTATTTTTTTCTTGCTAGTAAAGTAACAATCAATCTGAAAACAAAAAACAGAAAAAAAAATGTTTGTAGGCAGTCAATTTTTAGTCAAGTATAATAGCGGATAATTGAGTATAACTGACTGGAGCGGTTGCTTTTTGGTCTCCAGTTATGCTAATTTTTCGGTTTCTGTGTTTTTCTAATTTTTGAAACCCTCTAGAAATTTTTCAGCTTTGTCACGAGGAATATGACATATGACCTATGGCCTTCCATATAATCAGAAAGGTAACGCTTGAAACAAAAACGCATCCACACACACTTCACACTTTGTACATAAGAAAATCTACCGAAGCAAATGCTCTTGTGGGCAAGACTACTGACTATGTCTGAATGTTGTTTCTTGGTTGGTAGACATCAAAGTTTCCACACATTTTCAACTTTTTGCGAAATCGCAAAACTTGAGAGGCCAATTTTGTAAAATATTTCATAGTGGAATTTTTTCAATTATTCATCATTTACTCATATTTGTACTAACAGAATGATTTTTTTCGCGATTACTTTTTTTTGCATTTGTTCATAATTTTTTCAAATTGAACGTTGTGTAAAAAGTCATCTCAACAAAATTTATTTCATTTTTCAAGTAAGTGTAAGTACCCACCTTTGGATCAATAAAATGGAGGGCGAAAAAAAACATACCATGATTTTAAGCAAATCTAAAAATTTGGGCGCTGGTGGATTGTTCGTTAATACGGTTGAATCAAAATTCCGATCGAAAATGTCGTGATTTGATTCGTGATTCGTATCTTTTTTTGTTGTGATTCGTGATTCACAACAATTATGATCCTTGAATCACGTTTACAAATCATTTTTGAGTGTCTCGTCTTCTTTATCAAAGACATTACATTACATTACATATGTAGTATGTACTTTTGATGTTTGCAAAATTTTACTTTGATTGAGATAGGTACCTATCTGTAGGCTTTAAAATAGGCTTACACAATTTTTGCCTGGTTCATTTCAATTTTATTAAAATATCATCAGCAGGGCTCCGATATTCTTTCTCTAAAAAACCCTAAATACGTATGCGCTTGAAAATACATAGTTCCTTAAAAATGCTAAAATATGCTTTAAAACGTAAAAATATTCCCTAATACCTATAGACCTACGAGTTCGATATGGGTACTTAATACTTATTGTTGTACAGGAAAAATCAATTCCCAGACGATTTTACTAACAAAAATGTAAAACAGAGCGTTTTATCTTATTATACGTTGAATTAAAAAATCAACAAGAAATGCAAACTTTATTAATTCCTTACCTATCATGTTGGTACGCGATTCAAATATTTGCTCGGCAACATTTCATCAAGTTTTTAACAATTTTCGTCAATTTTCACGCCAATTTTATCGTTTTTCTATGGCTAATTTCATCTCATTTGTTAAATTTTTTCTTATTTTCTTATTTTTTTTTTCTAAATATTTAGGCATTATTGCAAATAGATATTGTGAGTTTTTTCACCAGATTTTAGTCATTCGCAATTTTTATGACATTTTCAAAAAAATGTTGAGCAATTTTCACAAAATTTGTCAAATTTTTAGGTGAAATATACTTAATTGCATTTAATGAGGTCTGAACAGATCTAATTTAGATTCAGGAAATAATAAGCTGTATGATCAGATCTGTTCCGATCTGCTTAGATCTAATTAAATCTCCTGTATTAAATCTGATCAGTGATCAGAACCGATTAAAACTTTGATATGAGGGGTCATGGTCTAATCAGGTCAAATTGGATCCAGGAAATGTCCGGATCCGATCAGATCTGACCAGATCCAATCATTTTCCTCTGGGTTACCTGCAGGTATTAATTTTTCAGCGACTTCAGCAATTTTTAGTAGGTACCTATCTGAGAAGTCAGTTTCACAAATTTTACAGTTCAGTTTTTTAAGTGATTTATACACAATTTCATCCCAATTTTTGAAACACTTTCTTAACTTGTAGTCTTTTTTCAATCTTTCTTTAATTTTTGGTTACTTTGAGTGATTTTTACACCAATTCAGTAGTTTTTATGATACCTACTGGATGTGTTTAAATTCATTTCTAAAATTTTAATAAACGTTGATTTTTTCGATTTTTTTTCAAACTTAAGAGGGAAAGAGTTTGAAATGATCAGAAAAGTCTTATCCTAAATCTGAAGAACTAAGTATATATGCTTCAATTCTGCTGTGCATCAAAATTATTATATTTTTTTACTCACCTCAGACTGAACACAGCTAGCACAATCGAAGGTACCAATGCACCCAGCACTCCATATATCAGACGTGGTAACGAGAAAAGAATTCGATCTTGCGTATGAGCAATTCTATAACTGTATATATGATCAGTAGTACTATTTCTTTCAACGAATCGCGAAAAATATAACGGTATGCTGAGCAAAACGCATATTACGTAGTCAATGGTCATCACATTGCGAGTAATTGTCATATTACACCATAAACGTTCCTTCAACGGATGCACTACCGCTATATATTTCCATACCGTCAACTGCACTGTAAGGAGTACTGATGCCAGGTGAAACGTAATTATAAAATCATTACAGCATATATGAACTAATACTTCATTGTAAGTCCATCCTTCGTCTTTGCGACCACCGTGTTGAATGTTTTCAATCCAGGTATGTGGTATGGCTCCTAATAATACCGCTAAATCTGCGAGGGCCAAATGAGTAAATATCAAGTTGACTGGTGAAATCATATTCTTCCTCGTGAATACCAGTATGTTGAATAAGTTTAGAATCACTCCAATAAAACATATTGGGATATCTGCGTATCCGCTGAGATTTATTTTCGAGTAATATTCACCTATTGTAAGCAACGTGGTTCCGCAGAATGATCCTTCTGTTGACGTATCCATATTTTCGATGAGATTTTCACTCTAAATCACGCACATGGATGCAATTTTTCAATCAGTTATCGTTATTTCGAAAGTTCGAATCGAATTATACGCGAATCCATCGAAATGTAAGCTATAATTTATCTAAAATATTATTTAAATTTTGACAAAATACTTATGTGGGGAATGGCTGAGTATTCCGAAAACATATTCGTGGCATCGGGAGAGCCAAAAATAAACTGATGAAAACGTCAAGATAGGTTTTTTTTCAGCCGCCAAGTGGAATTGCTTAAGTAAACTTTAGTTCCATTCTTTGGTATGTGACCAGTAGGTAAAGGTACGTGAAGTAGTATGTAAATAATAGTGAATAGACGATAAGTTTACTCGTCGATTAGCATATGATATTGTACTCAGTATTTTATTAATTTCAATTGAAAAACCCACGCAAGCACGTAAAAAGGTGATAATTATTATCTTTTTAAAAATGTATCGTAAAACTGAGGGGTAAGATGAAGCAAAAACCTCATTCTCTCAGTTTGACGAGTTTATTATGCCACTTGAAATTATTGGTATTCGGACCTGTCTACCTTACTATGATTGAAACTGTTTTAAATAAACGTATTTTTGTAGCTCAATGTTGATGGATTTTAAAAACGACAATAACACGATAGTTCCTTACCTCTCTCTAGGAGCCCATTGTCAAATTTGATTTACTGGATATTGTACCCGTTGTTTCTTATTTGAGCAACAAAAATATTAGGTACTATACCACGATTTCCTATCATCTGCACCGGAGAGTTTCACGTTAAAGACTAACAGCTTGTTCTTCCATAACGTAAAACTCTCCATCGCAGATAAAAAGAAATCATGGTCATATTTTTATTGCTCTAATGGGGAAAAAACTAGTAAAAAGAAAAAAAATTAAATCGTGTTCAAGAAACAAAGTGGGTACTCGTACATAAAAGCATTGAATTAGGTACAAATAAGAAACGATGAATTTTTTATGTGTTTCTTTTAAAAATAGGTAAGAGGTTTGAAATATCTACTGCGCTGTATAGAAAACTTTCATAATTGAAGTACAAAAATTTTTAAATGCGGTAAAAGCGTCGCAGAAATGGAAAATTTCCCAACGCGAAGACAAATTTACCGCGTAAAAAAAATGTTGTTGGTATTTACCTAAAGAGGCAAGAAGATGATAAAGTATAAAGTACCTAACATTGTAATCATCCAGCGCCCCCCTTCTACACACTGATGACGACAAATTTTCTAAAAAGTTTTCATTTTTTTTACTCTCTCTCTCAAAGGGATGGATTATTTTTGTAAAATTTTAACGGCATGGTTTACCTGGTCTGCATGTTCGTCGAAACGCAGAATCAAAGGACTAATTTAAAAGCTTTTATTTACTTATATTTTAAAATGCCACGAAATTTTTTTCGTCTAGAGATGCGAAAGTCATTGTTCGAGTGGTTGGGTACCTACGCTGATGAGGTTGGTTTTGGGGCATTTTTTTTTTAATATCACAAAAGTAGAAAATTTTCTCAAAGTTTAAGTGGTTTAATGCCTACGAGAGCGAAAAAAACGTCGTGTTGTTTAATTTGCATCTTGGCGTTATGCTCCCACATACTTCCTTTCATCATCGTAAATGTAGAGTTTGTTCTAAAATAAGATTGTTATGAAACACCACAACTCGTCAACACCCTTTTGTGCGATGATGAGTGGTAAGTATAGAAAATTGTTGACGAATGTTTTATTTTATTCTAATGTGTTAATAATCGTTTCTAAATTCAAATTTTGGATGCATTTGATGGAAATTTTACCTATGTGGAATAGACTCCAGCGAGAGATTTGCCTGATCACTTTCTCAATTTTTTTCAAACTTAGGGAAACATGGAATTCCTGAAAAAAAACGTTACTTACTACATTAATAATATGTATTTTTAATTGAATTTTTTTCATAGAATCTGTATTTATTTCAAATATACCAGAGTTATGAGAAATTTTGTTCGTAGAGTGGGCAAAAAAATGAATCAAAGAAACCTCATCTGACTGTATGTGATTGCTCTGAAAAATCGAAATGCATAATTATCATATCAACATCGTTAATTAGCATATTTTCAATTTTCATTTGCTCAGAATTTTCATTTCATTTTATAAAAGTTTCAGTAAAATCATTGGGTTTGAAAATTTACGACTGGAAAATTAATCAATGAGTAGTATCACGTGCAGTGAAAACTACAGCCTACCTATGCAAAAAGTGAAACATGGTTGTTTCAAATTTAATTAATTGAGCTGAAGCTGATGAAAAATCAATCTTCACTATTTAGAAAAGGGTAATTGTAAAATGACAATTTAAAAAAAAAAATTGTGAATTGTGATTTTTTTTTGTTTTACTATTAAGTATACCAAAAATTCAATAAAGAAATGAAAAGCAACGTGCAAAATATCGAATGATAAAAATTGAATCTGGAAAGTTGTGATGGGATGTCTATTAAGAAAGATGGGTAAATTTTTAGATAAAAGTGAGAAAAATTGATAAGTAAGTGGAGTTTTCACAAATAATTACCTATACCTCACCAAGTCAAATTTTAAACACTAAATTTCTTTTTTTGATTTCCAATGAATTAATTAAAAATTCAAATTAGGATGCTATAAGATTACGGAATTCTTACAGCTTTAAATCTGCTTAAGTTTACATTTGTCAAGGAACTTATTTTGGGGTACATAATTTGTACAACATATCAAAATGAGACTACTATACCTACAATCTTTCAAATTAGAATACGAATAGATTAAATTTTTTCAATTTTTCAGTTTGCATTTACCTTTCCTATAAGTAAGAAGTCACTTTTTTGGAAAATTGTCTGTTTGCATTTTTTGCACAATATTTGTATTTCTTAGAGCTTTAACAACATGAGAAAATAAAAAAGAACTAAAATCCGATTAAAAACAGAAATGGGTTACAAAATTCAATTGGTATTGGTCCTTTTGAGATGACCAACCCATTTTAAGGATTTGACACGAGACGAGAAACTTCTCTTTATAATTATTAACTTATGTCATCGCTTAATTTAATTTGAGTCTCAAGGGAAGAGCAATGTAAGTTAGGGTGGATTATCCCCCCCCCCCCAAAAAAAAAGTCAGAAGATTTTGACCAAATTCAACAGAAACCATCACTTTGAGTTGAAAGTGATTCGGAAAACATTTTAGCTCCGGAGGTGTGCTCTTGAAGGGGAGAAATGGGCTGTCAAAGAGAAGGCATTTTCGAAAAAATCGTATTTTTTCACTCCTGTTTGTCGCCAACCAATCCGTTCATTCGTGTTTTGAAAATTTGTCTTCTGGAATATTTCGTGTTAATCATAACAAAACAATGAAATGTATAATTTCTGAAACTGGGCAAATATTTTGGAACGGAGTCGTGCCAATTTTTAGGTCATTAATGAACCAAAAATTCGAGAAAAATAGGTAGCCAAAAACTTATGAAATTTTTGTATTTTTTGAAATTTTCCATAATATCTAAATAATTGGCACCATTGCGTTCCAAAATATGTCCCCAGTTTCAGGAATGATATATTATTTCGATGTTTTGGCTTGATCAATGCGAAGTGTTAGAGAGAACAAAATTTAGTAGAACCCTACAAGTCTCAAAACAGGTTGGATAACTAATGACAGAAGTGAAAAACCCACGATTTTTTCAAAAATGCTCTCTCTTTGTGGGGTTATTTCTCTCCTTCAAGCGCATATTTGAAGTTGAAATGTTTTCTTTTTTTGGGCGATCTACTTTAATTTCAGTATTTACGAAATGCTGTTGAAGGTAAGGGAAGAAATGCATCAGCATGAATTACAAGAATATCTTCCAGTAAGTAGGTGTTGTCTGTTGTTTTACTTAAGCTTATAGCATGCCACTAGCAATTTGTAATTCCATCATTGTATCATCCTAGTCTGTATGGGTAGTAGGGTGGTCCTTGTTTTCAAAGTTAAAATTTTGCTCCCTCCCAACCCCCGAAGTGGTGACCTCTGGTGAGAAAATGATCCCTATTTTTTATTTTATCCATTTTCAAAAAACTCGGGCTGCGGTGAGCCTCTCAATTTTCAAAAATTTTATAAAATACAAATTCACTGTGAAGTTTTAAAATTTCAAAATTTCAAGTTCTGTTTTCTCTAAAAAAATATCTTTTGAGTAAAATAAACTCTCGTGACGATTTTATCCCCCTCCATTGAAAACCAGGCTGACCCTCCTAAAATAGCTCAAATTTAATGCAAAATATGAATTTCAGCTATTTCAGGGGACCAACTTGGTTTTCCAGGGATGGGGTTAATATCCTGATGAGAGTTCATTTTACTCAAAAGAGACTTTTTAAAAGTGATAGAACTTGGAATTTTTGTATTTTGAAAATGCTTCAAAGTTGGATTTTTTCAAGTTTTTGGAAATTGAGAGTCCCACCGCAGCCCAAGTTTTTCAAAAATTGAAAAAATAAAAAATAGGGGATTATTTTCTCACTAGAGGTCACCACTTTGAGTTAAGGACCATCCCTAATAGGTATGGGTATTTAGAAAGAGACATCTCTTTGGTTGCACTGTGTGAGAACGATTTACCTGTCAAAATACGATTTTTTTCTAATAAAGGAGTAGATTTGGTTTCAGTTGAACTACAGAACTATATTATTGATATCACACGCAAGCAAGGTACTACATACCTACTAGCAATCACACACGAGCGTATAAAAGTGTACATCCTGCCATAGATACCACCAGAACAGGCAGGTTTTGTGCCAGGAAGAGGCACAAGAGAACAAATCCTAAATGTATGCCAAGTGATTGAAAAGGCAAGAGAATTCAACAAGCTAGTATATATGTGCTTCATTGACTACAAGAAGCCATTTGACAATGTGAACTGGAAGATCCTCTGGCAAAACCTCAAAAAGCTTGGAGTACCAGAGCACCTTGTCAGTCTCATGGAGAGTCTGTATTTCACAGGTGAGAGTTGAAGGAGAGCTCACCAATCATTTCCATACAGCAAAAGAAGTGAGACAGGGATGCATATTCAGCCCAATTCTCTTCAATGCATATGGAGAATGGGTAATGAGAACTGCCCTAGAGGATTGGGAAAAGGGAGTCAGAATTGGAGGAAAGACATTGTCAAACTTATAATATGCGGATGATGCAACCCTGCTTGCAGAGACACCAGATGAGATGAAGGAAATGCTCAGGAAAGTTGAAGAAGCCAGCAATGAGGCAGGTCTGAGGGTCAACAAAGGAAAAATCAAAATAATGATAATTGACAGGGAGCAAAAGAACAGACCTGAAATATTGGAGATTGGTGGTATAGAGGTTGTATAGGACTTTGTGTACCTTGGTTCATTAATAACGAATCAGGGAAGCTCAGCTTGAGAAATCAGGAGAAGGTCGGCCATAGCAAAGACAGCAATGGGAAAGCTCAACTGGATATGGAAAAGCCACAACATTACAAAGGCCACAAAGCTGAGAATCGTAAAAACGCTAGTCTTCTCCATCTTCCTCTATGCGTCAGAATGCTGGATAGTACGGAAGGCAGATCAAGATAAAATTGACGCATTCGAAATGTACTGCTACAGACACATGCTAAGGATATCATGGGCCCAGAAAAGAACAAATGCATCAATACTTCAACAACTGGGCATAAAGGAAAGGCTAAGCACAGTCATCACCTCATCAGGAGACGAATACTACACTACTTCGGACACATCGTGAGACAGGACAACCTGGAAAAATTGACCGCCTAAGGCCACATAGATGGCAAGAAGGGAAGGGGAAGATCACCCACCCGATACACAGACTTAATTAAGAAAACTGCCAAAATGTCACTGGGAGAATGCACGAGAAAGGGCGAGGACAGAGATAGCTGGAGGGAACTGGTCGCGGAGATTTTATAGTCGCAATGTCCGGATACAGGCAAGCGAGGAAGAAGAAGATACCAAGATAGACAAATACACCTAATCCACCCACCTCTACCCCGTAAACTGACTAAACAAAATTCTAAAATAAAATTAAAATACGTTCACTTCTCGTAAACTGTACAATTCAACAAAATTGTTCTTATAATTTCTTCTCAACAATCAAAGCTCTTGTCTTCCAAAACAGGAAACTGTACCTACACTCGTATGAATTTCAAGGTGGTAAGTATAAAAAGTGCCATGTGTGGGATTTAAAACTCAAACACAGCTAAAATTTAATTTCATTATTTTCAATTCACTTTTATCGAATAAACCTTTTAAAAGTT
The DNA here is from genome assembly GCF_950023065.1 of Planococcus citri. NCBI lineage: Eukaryota > Metazoa > Arthropoda > Insecta > Hemiptera > Pseudococcidae > Planococcus > Planococcus citri. Next base: position 53,803,200 of record NC_088678.1, on the reverse strand, counting down.
ACGCATTCGCCACATTTTGTTTCGCAAAAAAAAATCATGTAGGTTGAGTTTAGCCAACTGATATGATCAGTCTCGACTCGTTTTCACTCCAACGACTCGTAAAGCGTGCCTAGCTGCCTACCGTAGCAAATTCTCATAGCCTAGTGTAAGTATATCGTGTTCCAAGAATCATGAAAAAATTTCCCTATATAACAACAACAAAAGTATTTACCGAAAGCTAAAAATTGAATAAGTTGGTCGTCACGTCGACGAAAATAAGTTTTCCTCGCCTTCTTTTATCGTATCGTCGTACAATGTAGACGTATACCTACTCTCAGCATCAGCATCAAACTTGTAGGTGGCCTTTTCCTGCATTTGCTTTTCCTTACAAGATCAGTCATTTATGTGTATTATTAAGCTATGCCTACTCGAAAGTAGGTAGAAATAGGACGAAGACTTAGTATACCAATAAAACAATGCATTCGATTTAGAATGAACGTGAATAGTTTGGCGGATATGGAAGCGTGCGGTTTGATGAAATGCTCGGTTTGTGTAGCCGTTGAGTGGCAGTGGCAGTTTTAACAAGGTTTGTTTTTCGTTTGCAGATTTATGAGCATAATATGTATAATACCATAGCCGGCACGTAACAACAAATTAACTATACGTAACGTAATTTTACGCTGTGCCGTTCGACCTGAGCCAGTCGTATTATTGTTTGGTGAAAATTTTCCAAACCGGGCCAAAATGTCAGCTGCCTTTTGAGCCGGGTATTGTGTATTAGGAGGTCATAGACCGCGACTGTCGTTCGAATAAACGCCATCCTTTCTCGCCCCCTGCCCCCTCCCCATAAACCCCGAATACCGATGGATGAGTTATCTACAATAATGAATGATGTAGCATAATTTCGCCATTAATACAGCGGCGTCAGATCGATGAGTTTTGTCACCACCCTTATCTGGTATCGGCTGTGCTCGCTAATTAGCCATGTTACGAATACTTCGAGAGCGATGGTGGTGGTGGTGGTGGTGGGCAACGACGAGAGCGATTAAAATATGCATTAATGGTGGAGTACGAGGGGGTGTAAGGGCGAGTGGTCGAAAAAAGGTTCAGTTCTTAGAGAATATTTTTAATTCAGTCATGAAATTCGAATTAGGTGGCGCGTTTGACGAGCCACGCTTTCTTAAATGTAAATTAATAGCTGCCAAATATGTACGATGGAAATATTTCAAAGTTGATTTTAATGCCGAAAACATAGGCTTGTAGATTTTAGGTTAGGTATAGAACAACTCGCCCACGTCGACTAGGAGTGGGGGGGGGGAGTACACGAGCCGCGCCTTCAAACCATCGTATAGACCTTTTTGGTACAATAGTTGGCGTTTTACGAGACTTGTGTACTCGTATACCACGACGACGACGTACGAAAGTACCTACGAGAACCTATGGCTCACGATGTACGGGGCAGTGTGTGAGGGAGGGAGGGAGGGTAGGGGGTAGGTAGAGGAAGCACGTGTTGTAATCGGAAAAACACCGAGCCCGCGTAAGATTTTCAGCCACCACATTTGTTTGAATTCGAATGAAAGCGGTCTGCGGTCCTTCATAAAATAAAGCGAAACTATTTAGCAGTTAATTAATACGTGGCTTATTCAAAAATAGTACGTTCGTAATTTCCGAATATAACGCTTACAATTAAAAGCGTATTAAGCTAAACGCCGTCATGGCGGGCACCGGCCCGTACCGACGAATTAATTTTACATTCGAAATTTAATTAATTTATAAATTAACGCGCGCTTTTAACGCCCTGGCTAAGGTTTTTTTTTCGTTTGGTTCTCTAATGCCTGTGTACTAAAGTGTGTGCATTTGCTGCGTGTGAATTTAGAGTGAATACTGGTGGAATGCGATAATCTGATTTCATTTTAAGCCATAAAGTTATGGAATGAATGAAAATATTTGTTATTTTTATATTTATGAAGGTCGTGATATTTGAGGTGTGAGGTGTACTTTCGAAGCTTAAATGTGTGGTTCGATTTAAAAAATTGAGATGAAATTCGTCAATAAATCTGAAAAATGAATTCAAATCGATCGTAATCATATTTTTTTGTTATAAGAACAGTTGAAAAAGATGTCGTTGAAAAACCGAAAATGAAAAAAATCTTATGGGGTCAATTTTGGAAGTGTATGATGTGGTTTTATTCGATGTAATGAATGAGTGAAAGCATACTTTGGATAAACATCTTGCCCCTTTTTGGGGAACACTTTTTGACAAAAGTTGGAATAAAATACGGGGACCAATGCTCCAATTTTTGGATGAACACATTGGTTGTGAAATGAAAATAATCAAGAAAGGAGTGGTCAGGGTGGATCAGGGCGTTTTTTTTTTTTTTACAAATTTTATAAACTCGTTCCGGAAAAATGCCGAAAAAACAGAATGTCAAGTACATAAGTAATATGGGAATATTCCCAAGTAGACCTCAAGTGACAGAAACAAAAACAGAAAAACGCATAAATGCTCTAAAATATTGAATTGCTTTGAAGAGTGGGGTAGGGCGCCTTGCCCAATGGGCGGAATCGCAAAAAAGTTGAGCTTTCAAACAAAAAATCTTATCGGAGAATGAAAATTTCAAAAAAGCTCAAATGTAACAAGGATTTTTTAAAAAAATTGAATGGATCAAAAAGATTCATCAAAAACATTGGTCAAAAGCACTTTTTCAAAAAAAATGAAAAAATGAATTTGAAAAATGAATTTTTTCAAATTCATTTTTTATTATATTTCTTTTTAAAAAGTTGGAAAGCATCAAATTGTTGTATTTATTATAAGTGAAAAGCACACAATATTAGACATGGTAACATAAAAACAATCGAGTTGTTGTATTTTATTATAAGTAGGTACCTGTACCTAATAAGAACGCAATATTAGAATTAAACAGGTACAACTGCTACCTAATTTTCAAGTAAGTAAATTTTGAATAACCAGAACGAACAATTTACCTACTTTTTCTTCCAATTTTGAACTTTCAACTTAGATCTCTCAGCATCCCACGTTTAGCACATAGAATATCTCCACCATACCCGAACCTCCTCTCAATAGCGGCACTGCTGGAGTGCTGGGCAATCCAACGTTTAATTGTCAAAATACCTTCAGAATACGAACGTAGGTATTTTGGTTTGCAGAGAATACTCATGATGGAAGTGTCTAGCAGATACTCTTCTACCATATGAACCACATGCGGTAAAAACTGTATCTGATTTCCGATGCAGAATGACCTCGAATATCCCAAAAAGCGTATCCGAATGCCGTTTGGATGTTTACGCTTACAGGGGTTCCTAAAATAGTACTACTGTTGAATACAGTTCAATTTTCAACTCAAATTTTCTCAACTTTTATTCAAATTTCCCATCGAATGATTTGTTCTCAACTGTTTGCTTTCTTAAGTAAAGAAGATGTATTTTGTACTGCAATTTAAGATTTATGTTCTTTCGAAGTTCCTTGCTTTTGGTTTTAAATCAAGGAAAAATCTTGGAAATGCAGTTACGAAGTACACTGACTAAACCTCAGGCACAGTTGTGCAAGTCCTGAAATTATTTTTTTTAAATATGAAAATATATGATTAACATTAGTACCTAGGTATGTAACAAAATCACAATAAAAAATACATTGAAAAATAGCAACATTTTATATGTACAAATTATATTTTACACCTTTAAATTTATAACCCAACGCTTTCAGGTATTCCAATCTGGAAATCTCTTAGCTAGAATATTGAGCAGTTTTAAACATTGCAAGATCATATGAAGTGCTTTTCTACATAAGTGATTACGCATTTCTACTTGCAATACAAAATATGTATAAGTATGTGGTATATATGTAGTATTAGTACCTCCAAACTGCAATGTTCTTTTTTTTTTCAATTTCATGCTGATCGGTGTTCATAAATATTACTTCCGAAGTCCCTCCTGAAGTAGCATCAGAAACGATCGCATTCTCTATTAATAAGTGCATGAAAAAAAAAACCAGAAAGCAAATGATATAAGGAATAACATGCAGAAAAAGCGAAATTATAAGTTATATGGTTCTTACCAGGTAATCTGAGCAATATCCTGAACATCAGCCATTATAGAGGAAAGAACTGATGCTGCAACATAACCACGTTTAAAGAAAAGAAACAAAACTAAATCAAACGTCCACTTACTTATATCTCACAGTAGCTGAACGTTGGGGAATGATTGCTAGATGTTTACGACTTGTTATCAGCAGTTTCGGAAGTGAGGCGCCGTTTTGACGCATGGTAATGGTTCCTATAATAAAAGGAATGATTCTGCAACATATTTGAATCATTCCAACACAACCAGTAATTGTTTTTAGAAATTTAAGAAAGATTCATGTCTTCGAAGTTTGGTAATCATTGTAAAAAAATTGATGAATCTGTACTCAACTTCAAGAAACAATTCTTTTCCATTGAGTAACATTGAAGTTTATTGTCACGTTAGGCAATCGTTCCATAACATCGGAAAATATGTAGTTCGGCATAAAAAATATTTTTTTCTTTCAGTGTATGTATTTTAATTTATAAAATAAAATGAATAAAAAAAAGTAAAAAAAACGCAGGTGGTTGCTCAATGAGACCCAACTCATGAAAAAATTAAGCGTTGAGCTCTCCTAAAGAAATCATTTTGGAAAATGAAAGTTTTAAAAAAGCTTAAATCCTATTTCCAACAAAACAAGTGAACAGTTCGAAATTTGTTTTCAAAAATAATTCAACAAGTAGAAAACAATAGTCGAAAGCACATTTCGGTAACATTTTTTAAAAATGAATAAGAAAAATCATTACGATAAAAAAAAGACATCTGGAAATTCCGAAGTTGACCAAAAAAAAAAAAACTCAGTGAAAAAGATGCCTTTTTATTGGTCCACAGAAATCAAGAAAACGAACATCTGGGTCGCAGAAAGAGGGGATTCTTTTATCAAATCATAAAATCTTGTCGACAACGATTTTATGATTTGATAAAAAATCCTTTTTTTGTGATCCAGATTTTTATTTTCTTCATTTCTGTGGACCAATGCATTTTTTTCACCAAGTTTTTATTTTTTACTCAACTTGGGAATTGCCAGATGACCTCTTTTACTATCGTTATCGTGATTTGTTTTCTTATTTATTTTATAAAAATGTTTTCAAAATGTGCTTTTCACTAATATTGGTGTCCGCTTACGTTATTAAATTATTTTTGAAAAAAATTTCCAACCTATTTGTTTTGTTGGAAATGAAGGATTCGAGCTTTTTCAAAATTTTCATTTTCCGAAATAATTTCTCTTTGACAGCCTAACTTTTTTGTGATTTAGACAATCAAACAAGGTACTCCATTGCACTCTGCAAAGCAATTTGTTGCTCCCAACATGAAGAATTCAAAAAATTGGTTTTTGATTATTTTTAATTTTGAGATTTTATTCGAAGTCCGACAATTCTGTCCAACTTTTGCTGGATGGTGTCATGGTTCGTTTTTCATCGTGCGAATCGCTTGTTTGAACGTATAAACGTGTCGTTCTGCTTGTCCATTCGTTGCCGGATCGTCAGGTGCCGACTTGATATGGCGAGTTCCGGTTTTTCTTATGAATTCTTAAAATTCATGCCAATTTTTTCGCATTTTTTGGTCATTTGACTACGTATTATAATGAAGGTAATGTTCTGAAAAATACTAATAGGTATTATTACTTACACAAAATTTTGCAATTACCCCGGGCAGGGGTAGTAAAGGCAGAATATAAAAAATTTAAAAAATGAATCGATTCGTACTTATTCCAATTTTGAAATTTTGTAGAATAGTTACCTTTCGATATGTTGTACAAAATAGGTACTTACTCCAAATTGAGTATCCTGAAAGTTTTATACAGATTAGTTTGTTACTTTTGAAATAATGCACTGTCAAAGCGAACTTCACTTTTTTCGTTTTGCAACTACCCCATTGCTCTTTAATTAATTCTATTTTTTTGCTTGTTTCAGGTGAGTTTAAATTTCATGTTCCGAGGGAGAAGCATAAGTCTGGGTACCTCGTTGTGGTACTTTTAACTAATCTATTTCAATTTCGGTCCTACGTGATCGTACTCTTATGGTGAGTTTTTCATCGTATTAAGCAAATCTACATACATAGATATATACCTTTCAATAATAGGTATTTTAATCATTTCATGCTAGCTGCAGAGGATGAGCTTTTCAAATTTTGAAAATAATTTTTTTGTCTCTTATACCTACACGTACAGTTAGTTGAAGGTACATACCTACCTAGTACATATGTACAGCAGATTGTAGGAAAGATCGACAATTCGACATGTTTATGTTAGAACAGGGGATTGAAGAGGGGAAAAAATAATCATCCTAAAATATTGTTACCTAATCAGAGGAAGAAAGAAGAAAAAAACAAAATGCAAAGATGGTACCTTCCAGGTTACATGTTATCATTCTTCACACAGCCTATATTCGACGACCGTAGTTTTTGTAACTGTAGACTACTTGGCCATTTATGGCTATTTTCAGAATCTCCTCAACTATAGTTCACATCTTTGAAAAATCTATTGATTCAGTTGTGATGTTAAAAATACATAGGTCATCGCAAAAAATTACTGAATTCAAACCATCAACTACAGAAGTATCTCTCAATAGAGCTCGAGGTACTGACTACTGATAAGAATCGCGTACAATGGCTCAAGGCAGTTCAGACAGATACTCCTACTCACCCATTTGAAATTCAGACACAAATTGGAAATCGCACCTGGGTATACGTAGGTGGGTCTCGGTCTCGATCCATACCTACGTGTTTTTCAAGATTACCTTGTAGAAAAATTAAACGTAAACATTGCCAAGATTGATGCTATCGTATGCCAGCGCGCAAAGGTTCGGTTTTTTACATGCTTTATTTCGAGTCTTCACTATACACAACATACTACACACAATACAGTAAATTTTCCAACCATTTGTAAAGGTGTCAGTCAGTTTTTTCCTATACACATTTGCGTGATTGTAAAAACAAAAGCTTAAATCGCGACGCGTAGATTTTATTTAGATAGGTTTATACGCTATGCGTACCAAATACTATGTAAGAAAAAATTCATTTCCTGTTCACGTTTTCAGTAAACGTATATTTGAAATGTTGGGCGGGATTCGGGATTTTTTTTTGACTCTGTGCTTGCTTTGCTTTTTTTTTTCTTCCTCAGCATATAGTACTACTTTGAAAAGGAATTTATTCTTTATAGGAAACTCGAAGTAATGCAAAATTCGCGTCTACTTCCGCTTTCGCGTTGTGTTGTACGTAGTTATTGGTGCTGCCGAAGCTTTCGTATGTATACCAAGTTGACTGTATAGGTTTTGGATGGAATAGGCTTACGCGATGCAGATTAACTTTCCAATTGATGAATTCTATCATTTGTTTACATGATGAGTGAAAAATTGCCTCGAGTTTGTTTTCGTTGAACATTGGTTATTGAAAGAGGAGGGAAATGCGAGCAGAGAACAACAGGAAACGTGAGAAATGACTTACCTATCAGTAATCAAATGATTAAATATGCCAGTGTGCAATCCATGAATTTTTTGCTTCTTTAACGAAGGTATTCCATCTGCAATCTGCATACAAAATTCTGAAAAAATGAATATCGTGTGAAATTCTCAGGGTGGATCGTAAAAAAGAAAAATCCGATGGAAACCTATACGATGCTTGAAAATACACCTTGATCATGCTTTTCCACGGGTTCGTAGGCCATTATACTAGCACTTGACAAACACGAGTAAATCATATGGATGAAGTGTGAAACAACGAATAGTTGAGAAATGCGGTAGGTATTTGAAGCTTGGAAAATGCGTCAGCTTCGATGTCTACAATGCTGATAGTATAAAAACGACCTGCTGAAGACTCGAAGGTGGCGAGAATTTGTCGCCATGTGTTTTACGTTCTTAAGGGGCGCAATTGTTTGCCGTAGAAATTTCAATTATCCACATACCGACTTGGTATGCGGTACGATATTATAGTCGCGTGCTCGGTAAAAGCTTCTCAAAAGCTTACTTTCGTTTTGAATTCGTAAAATAAACACGTTTCCATTTTATCGACACAAATTCGTTTTCTTTTTCGTATATATCGTTTTCACGTTAGCCTAACTCTTCTCTTCTTCCACGTATTACAATAAAGTTTACAAACGAAAATGTCACTGCTTAGGTCACAACGATGTCATTTCTTTACTTTTTTATCTTATTTTCTCGACTCTTCGACTAAATCGTATTACGTTTGCATGATCATGAAACACCTTGTTTACATTTTGAGTGATTAACTGCAACAATTTTGATCCATACGAGAATATTTTCCCTTAATTTTCAGCAAAAAAAAAAAATACGTATCGCGAATTTGCTTTGAAACATTACAACCCCTCTGCAAAAGAGCAGGAAAATGTAAATAGGCATTCGATAAAATATTTTTATAAAATAGTTTTCATTAAAATACCAAGTGCTGAAAAAAAATATGAAATAAAAATTATCTAAAAAGTTTGTAGAAAAAAATGTAGCATGCACTTCCTGCCTTTGATGAGAATTTTTTTCCCGTTGTAAATTAGATTCGTTAATATTTGGATAAGGAAATTCAATTTCCCGCCACGTAAATTTCAAGTCGAAAAAGTAATATCGGAAATAGCGAGGCATAATTGTAAATCTCGAATGTTACAATTTATTGATAGATAAAAAAAAAGAAAAAAACAGCGGGAAAAAGAAGAGAAAAAATAGCGACGAAATCAAGATTAACAAAATGGCTTAGAGACGATGCACAAAAGGCTATGTAAATTTAATGTTAAGGTTGAGTAAATGAGGGAAAAATAATCGAAGTCGTAGACTGTTGAAAATGAATTTAAAAGATTCCACGACGAAAGCTTGTCGTAATGGAATTTCACCAGCAGGTAATATGCGTACAATTGCATGAATTTGTATTTTCTTCTCGGTAAATACGAGTATGGTGACAGTGGCATTTATAGTACGTAAGTTGTTTCCATGAGCGAGGGGTTGAATCACTTTTTCTTTATCTCGTGTGAGATTTTTTGAGAAATAAGTTTCTCCTTCTTGATTTCAACGTTGGTGTGTTTTTGGAGAGTTATTTTCTTACTGACTGCAAAATTTTTTAACCGATGGAGAAAAATTTCTGAGATACGTTATCCGGAAAAATTTTAGGCTCTATCTAAGGTTATTCTACACTTTGTTTTCTCTAAACATGTTGGTGATTTGGAATGAATTTTTCTTGATTATTTTGAATCGTAGTGATTCAAGTAAAATGATTTTTTGTTGCTGTTCAGTTATTATTGAAGTTTTTCGAAGCAAATTTTCAAAGAATTTTTTTGATGGTGATTTTCAATTTAATTTTTTTCATTTACCTAGTTTAGAATTTTTTTGGTGACGATTTCAGATAGGTAGATTTTTTTGTGGCGATTTCAAATGATTTTTTTTTGTACTACCTAATTGCGAACATTCAAATCAATTTTTTTGTAGCAATTTTGAATGAATTTTTGTTACGATTTCAAAAATATCTGGAGATGATTTCAATTCAAGTTTGCGATGATTTCGAATGAATCTTTTTTGGTATCGATTCTAATGAATTGTTTCGTAAAGATGAAAAATGATTGTAATTCTTAATCCCAATGAAAAAGTGCATTCTCGCATTCGTTATTACGCCAAAAAACTCATTAGAAATACACTCAAAAACATTTTTATTCATCTTGTTTAAAATAATTGCATTCCGAATCATTACAATAAATTGCATTCGAAATCACTACTTGAATTTGAAATCAATGCCAAAAAAGTAGATATTCTATGCAGAAGGTCTGGTGAGTGGATGTCGACTTCATATTTGAGTATAATCGGGTACGATTTGAAAAAAACGTTAGATGGACAAGTTGCTTATCTTTGAATTTAGGGGTGACCGAGTTTAGAAAAAAAATGTTGAGAACAATGTATTTTTGGCCTTGGGAATCGGTAGTACTTTGGAAAATAATCAAATGTCATTATGAATTTTTGTCCAACTTTGAAATTGAAAGGTCTACGAGTAGAAATATTTTAAAAGAAAAAAATATTTCTTACCGCTTCAATTTTATAGTTGGACCAAAATTCATAATGACAAAATTTGTTAATTTTCCAAAGAATTACCCATTGGCCATTCCCAAGGTCAAAAATATGCGATTTTCTCAATTTTTTTTCAAAGCTCGGTTGCTCCTTAAATTTTAAAAATAGGCAACTCCCAAAAGAGTTATTCCATTGTGAAGTCTGCTTGACATAGACGTACCTACGTCCGGACTCGAGCTTTCCTCAGTCTCAGCTTTGGGTGCTGCTTGACCCTCAGCAGTCTCATTATCTGCATTGATTTGGCTCAACAAAATCTACATTCCTAGCAACAATTATTTTTCCTTGAACCAACACTCTATACTTAACCTACCTCTGAGTAGCTTATTACATAACTTACCTTTTTGAACCTTATCATTTTGATGACTTCCTGTTCTTGTCTAACTAGGACGAGTAAAAAAAAAACGTGAGATATACAAGTTGCCTATCTTGTAAATTGGAAGGGGAAAATACGTTTTCAAAATCCAAGATCCAAAATCCAATTTTGACCATGAGGTTGGTAGTACCTTCTTTGAAAAATGGACACAATGAGATACCTATTATGACTTTTTGTCTTACTTGCAAATTGAAGGGGCTACAAATGTTTTTTCATTTCAAAAGTCGCGATGACGAAAATGAATGCGGAAATGAATACTACGTATGTCAAAAAATAAACAAATTTTGTTATGATCATTTTTTTTCTCACTCTAAAATTTAAAAAGTTTTTCAAGTTCAAAAATTGTAAATAATGAAATTTTTAGCAAATTAAAAATTGTTGAGCTTCAAAAACTTTAAATTTTAGAGTAAGAAAAAAATGATCATAACAAAATTTGTTCATTTTTTGACGTACCTAGCATACATTTCCATACCTATTCATTTTTTTATCGCAATTTTTTGAAATTAAAAATCATTTGTAACCCCTCCAATTAGCAAGGTAGGCTGAAAGTCCTAATAGGTAATTTTTTTCATTTTTCAAAGTGCCTACATGGACCCCCATGGTCAAAATTGGATTTGGCTCTTGAATTTTGAAAACATATTTTGCCCCTTCAATTTTGGTGATTGGCGGGTAGGCCACTCCTTCACTCAACTTTTTTTCTTAGTCATGCCTGGTTATATTCACATCTGAAATTTGTACCACTAGGTAATCCTCAGACACCCTGTATAACAAGCAGGAAGAAAAACCCAACAGCGAAGCGGACGAAGAGGAAGCCGAGCTGCTAACTCCCAGACAGAAAAGTTACCTTTTAGTTTCAAGTTATAAGAAGAATTTTATCTTTTGTTTCATGTTAGAATGAAGTTAAGTTGTAAATAGATGACTGGTGATGATCCATAGTTAACGATGATTGAAAATAAAACAAGGTGCATTACTATGGTGAGCCATCAAAAAAAAAAAAATTGCTTTCTTTAGAGCCTTATCAATTATCATACCAAGTTCAACAATCGGACCGTGAGCAATATTTTAAATGAAATTATGATACTCAATGAATTTTTCAAACACATCAAATTTGTTTTTTATCGGATATACCTACTTACTGTAGCAATACGCCAATACTTAATCGTCTATGAATGTAACAAAATAGTTTTCACCATTAAGACCTATTGTGGCTATTATATTATAATACATATTTTACATCTGTATGAGTAATTTCACATCAATAATTTGCGCGTGTTCGTAGGTCGCCATATTTCAAATCAGATTGCTTTGATTCGACACAAATTTGGCATTTCATACCTCCTTAGACGAAAATTGATTTCAGCTTCAGTTTTTTTAATGCAGTAATTAGTAGATCGAATTAGAGCAATTTTAGTCTCAATACCTACGATGGTAATCTTTCTTAAAATATATCTTGGGAAATTGGAGCATTTTATTCATCAAGTTGATCGAATTACATTCCCATCTAATTATATAATCGCTATTTCTAATCGTGATTGGCGAATTATATTTCTTACAAGGTTTCAAGCAAGATAAAAGGCAAACTGAATGTTATAAATTGGTAGAAACTTAGTAGGTACTTACCAACGTTTATATGCTTTTACAAATACCTTCGTCTTTTGAAAATAATCATCATAAGCTGTTTTCTAGTCTGTTTTTATACTCATATACCTCGTACCTTCGTATAAAGTATTCTGTATATCTATGGTAACAATTCGCAGCTGAAGGGTTTTATCTTTGTTTTTTTTTCCTGCTCTACTTTTTCAATTATAAGGAAAATTCGTCGTTATTAATTGAAAGTAGGTATTCAATAAAAATGTCAGATAGAATCCACTCCGCTAAAGCGACGTTTTGAAATAAAATTCACCGACTGATTTCTTTTCGCAATTTCGCTCAAACTGATTTGTATTTTCATTCAACTTATTCGGCTTTAGTTATTTAATTAAAACGAAACAAAAGATATGTAAATTGAATTTTCTCCTTTGATTCGTCGTGTATACGTATCGTATATATTCGTACGTTACCATATGTACCTACCTAGTATACGACGACGAGGAGCTCGCTTGCTGCTGTCGCATTGTCGATCTACATTATGCGACGACGACGCTCCGAGCTGTGATGGTTTTGAGAAAAATAGAATTTTTTGACGCGTTAAAAATACGTATTTTTCGATTGATTAGAAATACACATGCGGTATTCGTCGCTCTGTATGTGCACTGTGCATAGTATAATATGTATTTCTTTTCACGTATTTTGTTTTCAATTTTACTCTAAAAGATGCTTCGACGAAGGGATGTTATTTTTTTTTTACAAAAATGAAGTCAATTATTATATGATAGGTACTGTTATTATAATATGTGGATACCTATATATGTACATTTAAAAGCTACACCTCGCTATACTTCGGGTTTCATACGGTACCATAGTATTATACGAGTATGTGCTACGTAGACGAGAAATTGAATACCTATGAAATTTCAATAACGTTGAATAAATATTCAAATTTGATCCTTGCCAACTCGCGTAATATTTTTGCACCACATATCACCGATAGCACATCATTAAACAGTTGCTCTCGTATAATGGTATTATATTACAAAAGGAGAACCCACATAGTGTTGAAATATCAAAGAGAAAACATCTAGTTTAGCTGAAAAAAATTACACAAGACGAAGGAAGTAGGTAGTCGAGTGAAATAGTTAGTAGGTGTCTACAAAAGGGTGCACGAAATTAAACAAATCAACGAGTTCATTAATTTTTCACCGACTAGACAAATAAATCCTTTCAAAAAAAAACTTCAGTTGTCCCTTGAATAAAAATTATCGAAATGAATTCGATGATCCCCTCTCGTGTGTGGAAAATTCCTATATCTATCGATAACGAGTTCAGTTTTTAACGAGCAATGGGATAATTTCTTTTGTGGTTGAATTTTTGGCTCGATACGATAATGAAAAAAAATACCCAGCACGATATTACTACAGAGTACATCATATGAATGAGAAATTCTGGTACCTAACTCGCGTTGTTGGTCTATTTTAATGGTGATTTAGTATATTTTTTTTCGAACTGACTGAAAATATTGACCTAGCTACGCGGATTAACGCGAGAAAAAGTTTAGCTTTTCAGTTCGCAGTATTGCTTTGATAAGGTATTGGAGTTTTCTTACTCTTGGCGGTGGTTTTTTTGATATTCGTTCTTTTTATATATACGTTGCCACGTCTTTCACGAAAGTATATCTTTACCTTGTAGTTTCAGTTTAAGTGGGTATTTTTTGGGAGTTTGTTGGGAAAAGCTCGCTGCGTGTTACGTTGGTAAGTATACCGCTATAGGTAAGGTAACTCTTATTTATACCAAAAATCGAACCGAAGTTGATAAAAAAAAAAAAATTAAAAAGAAATTCTTTGATGAAATTTTCTCTTTTGAAAGAGACTTTTGCGGTGTTACGTGCTACGTCGAGTGGAGAATGTCGAGTTGAGAGATGGTTTTTTGCGACGAAAAATTATCCTGTCAAAGTGTACCTGCCTAACAAGGTTACGACGACGTAGCAATGAAGTTATATTTCAGGCCTTAGACCTTACGAAATCATTAAATAAAAATACAAGATATTGTATCTTGAAAGATTTTTCAGGCAGTGGACTGATACATATAAAGATACCTTACTAGGTGAGATTTTTCTATTCAGTATTCTGAAGAATTGTTTCCAATATCTAACTGCAATCAGTAGGTAATGTAGTTTTTTAATTCTTGACTCAGGAAAATAGTGGTGGATCCAGTTGCTTCCAAGTTAATCTAGATTTTGAAAATAGTCATCCAAAAGGATCAGAATGCATTTAGCGAGATCCAATTTTGATCAGAGTTGAATCTAATTTGATCAGATAAGATCTGCAATTAAATTCAATTTGGTTATCCATAAGATCATCTGTTTTGATTTGAAAAATGGCATGATAGGTGCCTATATCTATTCAAATAGATTCATTCTGATCTGTTTATATATCGATTCTGTGCATCTTGATCGCAAGCATGGGTCAAATTTTCATTGAGATAGACCTATCCTAATTGTAATAATCCGTTGACGGCATCGCTAACACCTGCTTGTGATATAATTTTATAAATACAACGACTAGGTTGAAATGTTCTTTTCAGCAAATTACAATTGACGTGTTTAGGATGAAATTTCGTTTGGATCGAATCAGGATTCAAACAGATTAAACCGGATCTTTTCAGTTCTGTTTGGATCGCGCCATGCCAATTTTTGGAAATCGGATCTGATGGAGCAGATCTGATTGGACCTAATATGGTTTTAATTGTAGATTCCATCTGATCCAACCAGACCCAACTCGGATCCAATTAGATCGTGTTCTGTTCCAATTGGATAAAAGTTTTTTCAAAACCTGGATTAATTGGGATCTTATTGGATTTGAAACCTTGTCCTGGAAAGCAAAAAACCTCTCGCAATCTGCAGAGGTTATCTACACCAACAAATTCCTGTCAATTGTTTCTGTGCGAACTTGAATCTTTGGAAGTTTTGTATAATCATAACAATAAATTCTATTTCCAGATTTGAAAGATTTTGTTTTAATCGTAAATAATCAGCTGTCACTACTCCTTCTTCAATAAAGAAACCATCCCAGTTATCCGCGCAGGCATCATTGATATCAGAGACTGAACTTTTTTCTTTTTCAACAGAATCACATGTGTCTAGAGTGTCTTTACCATTGCCATTGAAATTCGAGTCCTTTTTTGGAGTTCTACTGAACCTGAGTGGTAGAAAATTTTCGAATCACTTTGGTATTTTTGGATGATACCTACTACCTAAATTAATACATACCTATTTTGGAAATTTTTTCTTTTCAAACATTTCACATTAATTAGGTATGTTAAAACATAGAAAGATGTAATTTCTGAAACTGGCGAAGTATGTATTTAAGAACACAGAGGTGCCAACGTTTTAGTCATTTTTGCAAATTGAGAAAAAATTGAGAAAAATAACAAAAAAATGATACTCTAAAATGTTTCTCCAATTTGGAGAATGATAGGTATATTTAAAATTTTTTGGCTCGATTAATGCAAAATATTGGAAAAGTAAAATTTTTCAAACCATGAATTTGCCCAAAAATAAGTAATTTTCAAATTTTCAACCTCTCAATAGAACCATTAAGATCTTGGATTTTTATGGAAATGGCAACGGTCAATGCCGAATCTCAAATAACCATAAACTTTATCGGAACAGCGCCACCCCCTCCCCCCAGGTTGAGTAGGTGCTAGTGCAAAAAAAAAACTTGATATTTTTTTGTTGAAAATGCCACCTTTTTGAGGACTCATATCTTCTCTCCAGGGTACCTACAGAGCTCAAATTTTTTCTGGTCAACTTTCAACTCAAAATGCAGCCTTTCTCTTTCTTTGGTCAAAATCCTCCTCAATTTTTTTATGTCCCACACTAATGTTGATTTATGTATATATATTGGAGTGATCTTATGGGTCGTGGAAGGAACATCCTCCATGAGTGGCGACCCAGAGAAACACTCCGGTTTTGTAGCTGCGCCTGAGATGAAACAAAACCCCTTTTTTGTTGCTCCAAAAAACCTCAAATGGAAACTGCAGACAGAAAGAAAGTTTACAGATTTAGCTACCAGCTCCTTCAATTTCCAGAAAAGATATGTTTCAAAGAAATGACAGAGGCATTTTTAAAGTGAAAAACGTTTGCGAGTGTGAATTAAATTTTAAAATGCATAGAAATGCTATACTTACATTTACAAGATCATCTTTCTATTACATTAGTTGTCGAGATGAAGATTCTGTCATCAATACGTGTTATTTGACGAAATGCTGTTGATTATGTCACTGGATGATGATTAATTCAATGGCAATTATTATTTGTTGATGATTACTAGCGATTCATTTTTCAATATTTATACATCTGGTAACTGGAATGGCTGGTGTGCTTCATTGATTTCATTGATTAAGTTGGAAACAACTTTATTCTAGGGCAGTTGGGCACCAAAAACTTATTGCCCTGTGTACAAACGTTACTCCATCATGCAATTCAGTAGAATATAAATTTTGGCCATGGTTTTAAATTTCAAACTCTGTCTTTAACTTTTTTCTATTAAAAAATTATTGATCTTTTTGATTTGTTTGAACGTCTTCATGTACTGGCTGTGAACGGCTGACTGCTTCTTCAATTTGTCAGATGATCTAATTTGCTAAACATTTTGCATGTTGTTTCTCCTCCCACCAGAGCTTGATGGTCCGTTTTTATACTAGACTTTGTTGAATCTTCTGCCCCATGAAATTTGGGATGCAATTGTTTAACCTTTGTATAATTATGTTTATTGTTTAATCATCTCTTGTTCTTCGTTACATATCTTCTCAGTGGGGGGTCCCTTCTGAACCTTCCCTCATCAATAATATCCAGATCTACATTTCTGGAGTGGGAATCCCATGACTCTACCACTTACTTTCCACTTTAAGTTGGCGTATTTAGATTCTCATTTTGAAATTCTGGTGTTTGTGTTTAATTATCTCTTGTTCTTTTTTATTACCTTACCTTCTCTGCAGGGGTCTCTTCTAAGCATGAACCTTTCCTCATCAATGATATTCAAATCTACATTTCTGAATGTGCTATAGACGAGCCTAAATAGAAATAGTTAGGCAAAACTTGGTACATAAATTCAATGAGCCCATCTCAAGGTTAAAATCTATGGTGGGAAACTCGAGTGATTATGACAATAGGTATAACCTACCTATTAGGCAGTATGTTTTTTCTACTCGATTAAGAACGTGCGTTCGTATTTTTTCTATAATTTTTATCTGTAAATTTGCCTGTCATTTCATGGCAGTATTCGAGTTTTTTGTTTAAATAATTGAACTAATTAAAATGATTTAATTTCTCCGGTAACGCGAGTGTTATTTGTGTTGCTATGAATTTATTTCACTAATTGATTGGACAATAATTCTAATGGAGTAAGTTTCCTGGTCGAGTTACCGGCAGGGCTGAGGGAAATCCTCTAGCCAATATGTTGGTCAGCATTTAGGTTCTTATTTCAAAGTATCGGGCTAAGATATAATCTATGAAAAGATTCAGTCCAAACTACTATTGATATGGTCAAGGTAATGATTAGGTTAATGGTAAAGTAGTTAGAATTTCTCTGAATGATCTAGGTATGGATTTATAACAGTGATTCAATCTGAATAATCTAGGTATAGATTTAGTAGATTTCCAACTATTTCGACTTGTTTACAATGTCTAGAAATGTACGTAAATTCAATTTACTTTTCGAGTTAATTTAACACTGGGATACGTTCCAACTATGATTGTGTTTGATGTAGGTTCTACCTACCTTGTATATAAAGTCCCTTTCTTTTGATAAAATATTGGTTGAAACATATCTTCGTGAATTTGAGTAAAATTAGAGCATTTTTGTATTATGTGGTTAGGTAGGTTTGTCTTATCCTAATCCAAACCCATCCCAATATTTCCTACTCGTGAATTTTCCTAATACCTATTTTCTCATTATTTGTTCCTAGTTCTAAAAATCTCTTTTATTCCTAATTCCTACACCACATGAAGTAGGAAACCATGACTCTACCACTTACCTACTTTACATTGTTGTATTTATATCAACATAAATATGTGGTGCGTTTGATGTTCTGTACTAATCTTTTCAGCGGGGTCTCTTCTGAGCCTGAACCTTTCCTCATCAATGATATTCAAATCTACTTTCTGAAGTAGGAAACCATGACTCTACCACTTACCTACTATACTTGTGATATTCAAATTTAAAATCGAATCTATGTCCTTCTCAATTATACAGGGTGCGCAAAAATATCATGCACCCCAAAGAAAGTTTTTTATTAAAAATATAAGTTTGCATCATGAAATAGGTGCATATGATTGGTGGAATGTTATCACCTCAGTCTAACAACCAATCATGTGCTATTGTTATTATCATTCACTGTGATCAACTGAAACATTCAGCAGAAAACTTGTTTAGGGGTACACAATATTTCTGCGCACCCTGTAGGGGAGAGACCACTAATAATTAAACTTACCTATTCTTCTTGGTGCATGAAACATCCATCCTTAGGTACATTGGTAGGTATCCTTAAAATGAAAAGTAAAGATAGCAGCATCCGGTATAACACAGTAATTTGCGACCACCAGTTCACCTTTAGCAGCAAAAATACTCACGCTGTAGGGAAATATTTTACAGCAGTAATATCTTCTTTCACTTTATCCAACTCTGCAGCTAAGTGAGTAAGTACGCTTTGCGCAAAAATCTGATTCTGACATTTAATTTTCACGTATCTTTTATTCTTTTGATCTTAAAATCAACAGCTGAAAGTCAGGTACATACGTATGTAAGTATTTATACATGTTTTCTCGTCTGTATGTAATTACCTACGTTTGTTTTACGGTTAGGTAGAGAATGAGAGATGCATCCTATTTCACCTATATCATAGGTACATACACCAAAGGTTATTATAATGTATAGAGCTTTTCCCCCCTTATCCACCTTATCTACTCGTAACAATTTTGTTAATTCAGCTTCGCGAACAAGAACCAAAGTATGGTTTTATTTTTTTTATCGGTGAGATAATGCGCGTAAAAAGTCTTCAGGTTGCAAAGAAAATATACCATAGTGTAGCGTAGTACTCGTATTTTCGAGTTAGCTTGAATTTCCTCTCTTATACACTCGAGCCACCGTAGAAAATTATTCCTCGTAGTTTATCTGGTAACAAAAGAAGAAACTATCTGTGTATAGCGTTATCCGAGAGAAATATTTTTCGAAGCGACAAAATTTCCGTAACACCTTGGTCGGGTCATAGCCTATCATAAGATCAACCGACATAAAAAAAACAATGACCTAAAATTTTTGACTTTGAACAAACACTGTGGAAAAAACATATCGCCTGAGATAAGATCTCTCTATTTTAGTACATAAGGGTTGGTTTGGCTTCGTATACGTATTTTTCACTACGTTGCATGCGTGATACTGTATAGTATACAAAAGGCTGCTTCAATTTTTCACTGCTAGATACACGTACGAGTACGTATAGCTTCGTAGTGTAACTAAAATTGAATCGTTAACTTTTTGATTTTTATCTGCTTTGTGTACCAATGTTTATGTATAAAGGCGTCTATTAGGGTGGGTCTATGCGAAGGTTAAAACGTTTACAAAAAAATAAATTATCCCATTACAAAGAGATTTAAATTTTGTCTCTTGAAATGTGCACTTTAGTTATGAAGATATTCATGCTATACGAGTAACATAACACGCGTTGGCAATTTAAACGATAAAAAGAAGTTTTACGAAGGGCAAAATTTGGGCGAAATGTTTCCAGATGGATTTGCACGAGTGGTCCTCTTTAATTTCCACTTTTCCCACTTTATATAACTCTGCACTATTCTGTTTATATTTTTTTCAAAAAAAAATTTAGCTTTCCAAAATAAAAAATTTTTTTTCTTGCGAGTGCTATGTTTTCAATTATTTTTTTTTACAAGAAAAAATGATGAATTTGACTTTATATCCTCCAAATAGTCTAGAAAAAACCACCGATTACTCCGAGGGGCTAAAATAAAATTGAAGGTTTTCATGCTGAAGAAACAAATAATTCATTGCTGGAGAAGATTATGGATTTTAAATTTTCAGGAACAGATTCTGAAAACTTATTAAAATTTGAAAATCTTTCATTTTTTCTCCTCCTGGCGCAGAACTTCTGCCAGCTGGAAACTTGGTTTCTAAAATTGCTGTAAAAATTTTAATACCTATTCAGGCACCACGTTGAAAAAAAATAAATGTTAGACATAAATCTAGATATTTTTGATATGTGAGATTGATTCTTCTAGTTTTAATATTTTTCAGATTTGAGCTGTAGCTTTTCAAATTTTTGCAATTTCAACCCCCCTCCCTTCCCTTTAAAACAAAATCTAAAATTTGACGAGTTTTAAATTTGAACCGTTGTTTTTCAAAACTTTCAGTTTCTTTTAATCAATAAATGAAGATTAAATTAATTTTTAAATTGATGCTACGTATATGTGAAGTTCTATTGAACATTCCATCAGGAATTGTTTGAATAAGAAGGACCTAAATCAACCAATTAGCGAAAAGCAAATGCAAAAATCTTCTTGCAATCATGGCCATGTTGACTTTTTGAAATAATAAATCTTACGAGCAAACCTTAATGTTGTTTTACTTCATGAATTACAATTTTTCGGAAGGTTAATTCGTTTCTCTTTTTCAAAACTGAATACTGTGTTGACATATTTTTGAAACCTGAAAAATATCAACACTAATAAAATCAATTTCACGCTTCAGAAATATATTTTTGTTTATGATTTTGAAATTTCCAAAGCTTTCGCCCTCTCTTCGCTCAGACCAGTAAAGAACCCTGCCTCATTCCAAAAAAAAATCTAAGAAACTTAGAAAATGGCTCACTCAAATCAACGCAACGAATCTGAAAAGCTGAACTTTTGAATAGGCACTAGAACAGTACAAGATTATGCTACCTACTTCGGATATGGTTTTCAAGCAGAAAATTCCTATTCGACAACTATTCGAATGACCTTCTAGAACGTCTCAAAGGCTTAACATTTTAAAACACGGAATTTCTAAACGATACCATCAATAAAAGAACAAGAGTAATTTACCTACCTAATGACAATTGACGGTAGTTAATAACGCGGTATTTAAATTTAATCGAGGCTTAGCTTCAGTATCAAGAATAGATCAGAGACTCGTTATGGCAATGGCTCGATGTAACACTTAAGGTAAGTAGATGGATATAAGCTCAAAGTGCAAGTTACGCGAGGAGA
This sequence comes from Planococcus citri, assembly GCF_950023065.1. Taxonomy (NCBI): domain Eukaryota; kingdom Metazoa; phylum Arthropoda; class Insecta; order Hemiptera; family Pseudococcidae; genus Planococcus; species Planococcus citri. The sequence continues at coordinate 53,781,863 of NC_088678.1, read as the reverse complement.
AATTCCTCCCTGTGAAATACTTCGCTTTGCTAAATGAAGTTCATCGAGAAGTTGCAAGATTTAGGATAAAGCTATTATTAAATCTGATTTTAATCCGTTTTAATTCCTGTTCGGAAAACGTTTTAGAGAAATCTCAAGACGTTGTAATGTGCGACTCGTGTAATTAAAATAATTCACGTTCAACTTGTTCGTCAGAATATTTATGATATTAATTTGCGAAGTGAGTCCAACTGTTCGAACTTGGGTAATGATCTCTTTGAGACTGAAAAAGTTATTCGAATCAAACCACCGAACTGAACCCAAAATTATATAGCACGGTATACAATTTCAATATCCCCGGAGTTGTTAGAACGAAAACCAAAGAGTAGGAGTTTTAAAAAATTTGTGATGTTTTCAAGTAGGTATTTGGAATTTTTAAGAATATATACCTAAGGATAAAATAAACGACTGCAAGGTATTTGTAAGTTGAGCAATATTTCATTATGGTAAAGTCCTAAAATAGGTATTCAAGTACCTACTCGATACCTACTATAGCGAATAAATACACCAGATGTGGAACGATATCGTGCAAAATATTTGATCGATTTGCCTGCTTTCGATCCTAGGGGAATAATTTTCTTCGCTTATAGTAGAACGAGCAGCGAAACGAAACAGATTGATGGTTACCGCCCGCTCTCACTCCATCGTCTTTGCATTTGATATTTGTTATAATGAAAGAGCTGTGCCTTCTTTACGATGACGACGTTGGATAGGTACCTCTTGGAGAAAAGAAGCAGGAAAATGACTTATTAAGCTAATTCGAAATCCGCTCTATACAGTATCGTTGTTATGAAAAATCTGTGTCGCGCAAACGGTAGATAAAAAGCAATACAGTCTCCTTTTCCACTTTGATTATACTCGAGGGCTAACAAATAATCAAAATTAACATTATAAGCGAAAATGGTTCACTGTGAAGTTTTACAAAACAAAGCGAGTGAAGGAAAATCTTAAGACTCAATTATGAAGTCGTAAATTCGGCTGCAAGTAAACTTAAACAATAGATACGAAATGAATAGAATCCCTTTGACTTTCTTAAGACAAGAACGTTTGCAAAGCTTTCTTCTTGCGATTTTAATAATTAAGCCGTATTTTGTACGTTTTCCTTTCGCGGGACATCACGATTTCGGTTTTTCTTTCGTGCTGCGTTGGTGGTTTTTTCTTTTCTACGCTTGCTTTTTTTTTCAACGAGCAACGAGAAAATCTGGATATACTTTTGTGCGTTTCCTTTTCCTCGAGTTTTTCCAAGAGTGCCACGCTACGTGTATTTTTAGTATACAAGAAGGGGAACAGTTTTTTAGTTAAATCGTATTGTTGGATTTTGTTTTTCGGAAAATTATTATTCTTTGGCATAAGCTACCTAGTTGAATGTTCGATAGTTTAGGAGCAGTTTTTGTTTTCGGTGCGTGAACGGTGAAAGTGAAAACAAAAGCATTATACCTATCCCAAGTCGACGTCAGGGATCGTGTAAAAGTTTTCGTGACGTTTTATGAAAAATTTTTCGCAAAATAATGAAATAATTAACGGAAAATTTTCCTCATGTATCTAACACGAAAGCGTTGATATGCTTTTTATACACGGTTAATAACCACGTCCAGGCTAATGCGTGTTTGACGACCTATTTATCTATTCAATAATGCTAGGTCGCCCCATAAACACTACAAGCAACTCGTTTAACACGATAGAATTGAAAATCATTACCTTCCGTTATGAATGGTGAGCAAGGGGAAGGATGTTTTTGTGAAAATTCTTCGCCGCAAAGTTATTTGCAATATGAAATATATTTTTACGAAAAATATAGTGATCTTGATGCTTTACAAGGGAATTTCTCTAGGAGTTCGCCTCCGATTTTAATGGGATTTTGTGATTTTTGAAAAGAGACTAGTCTAAAACCCCCAGTCCCCCATACTTGACCTAAAGTTCACCTGCCCAAGTTGATTTTTAGATTTCAGGCGAATTTTTAATCATTCAAAATTGATCATTTTTGGTGAAATGGCGATTGATGCTATTTTTTATTTTATTTTATTTATTTTGGTCATTCTGAAGCTTCCTGTGCGATTTTTGATTTCTCCGAAATTTTGGAGTGTCTCTAGAAAATGAGGAAATTAATTGGAACAACTAAAAGTCGAAATGTGGCTTATTCTTTATCTGTTTTAAGGGTTTATACGCATTTGAGCCAACTTCTGGCTGACACCTCAGCTTTTTTGTGTCAAATTCTGAGATTTTTACTTCGTTGAAATCGTAAAAACCTGATTTTAACGTTTTTTCGAAGAGTAAAATCCCAGAATTTGGGCCAAAAAAGCTCAATTATGAAAGTTACAAGTAAATCAAATGGACAATTATCGAACACTTGATAAGTGTGTTTCAAATGTAAATTCTTCAATTTATTTGAAAAAATATGCATAAACGCCTTTTTTAGGGGCGTCTACAGTGGGTGGGACAGTAGTAGGTGGGGCACTTTGGAGCACTCAAGAGTGGAAATTCCCAAAGCGACCCACTCTTTGTAATTTGTTTGAAAAATTGAGAAAATAAAAAATTAAATTCATCTAGTAAGTAAAAAAGAACATTGATACCTACTTATTTTTTAAACATATGAAAAATACGTTCATTTTTTTCAAAAATTTAAGTAAAAAAAAGGTAAGTAAGTACATTTTAAAAAAACATAAAATCGATAAACACTTATGCGTTTTGAAAACTGTTGCTCCATGTGAAAACATAAACTTTCTCAAAAACGAAAGCAAAAATTAAAATCACTGTTGAAAAGTTTTCAAAAAATTGAAAAAAAAAGTAAATGAAATCATTAATGAATTAAATAGGAGTCACTGTCCCTTACACATTTAGACTAGGTAACATACATATATAAAATATTACACAGGTAATAGGTAGGTACATAATCTAAGAACACACAATATAATGAAAATACTTGAATCTATCTAATCACAAAAATTAAAATTACTTTAGCCCAGAGCCGTTGTTTTCTGTTTCTAACCCCTTGCGAAGCCTTCTCATCTGCAATTCAACCAATTCAGATTTTAATTTCGCCTTATTTACTCGAAATTCTAGTACAGTTTGTGTTAATGCTTCCCATTCTTTTATCTCTTCGATTAATGCAGCTTCAAAGATGACTCATACCTAAACAAGTTAATTCATTACAAAGTTATTAACTTACCTATTCAAGTCAAAATGAAATTCACAACGATTATACTCACTTGCACCAGTTTTTCTGATGGTCAATTTGCGTTTTCAAATTGGTAAGTACATTTCATGTTGACGATAAGGGGGTAGGGCGAGCTGTACTGTTATTCTGAATCTAAACCTAGACAGACTGTACAGTATTACTCTGGACTGATGTAGCTTGCTTTGGGTCATCAACATATTCGGAATTTGTTTCTTGTTCTCCGCCAATTCCATCATTGGAATTATAAAATACTTATTAATCTTCCATTCTCAACACTACATTGCGATGATGACAATTTTCATGCAATTGCCACTGTATTGCTACAAGTATTAAGTGTTTGGGGTATCTCCTCAACTACACTTGCAATAGCAATAGCATCGTCAATGGTGGGGTTATCATTTGCTGGAGGAACAGCAGTTAGACTACTGCTAGTAAGCATAAAATCCCTCTTCTTTTTCACCCAACTCCTACTTCTGTTGCAGCTTCATGTTTTTGTATTTCTAAGTTGTTGAGTTGTTTTCTCTTTACAACAAACCATTGACCATTGAAACAGAAACAGTGAATCACGGGTATCATTTTTGATTTCATAGCCATAATTTCTACATTTCTCTTACCTGTGTAAGTAACATTTTGCTGTGAGTTAAATTCTATGGTTATTTAAAAAAAAACAACAAAAAAACATACAATCATACATATTTTTCATATGTTTAAAAAACGAGTATCAATGTTCTTTTTTACGTACTTAACAGATATAAGTAAGTATATAATTTTTATTTTCGTGATTTTTTAAACAAATTACAAATAGTGGGTCGCTTTGGGAATTCCCACTCTTGGAGCCCCAAAGTGCCTCACCTACTACTTATTGATACATGTAAATGGCAAAATATCAACTCCATAGCTTTGGCGTCCCTATCTTCATAATTTGCCAAGTCTTCATCATAATTGTAATTTTCTGGTACTTGTTCATTGTCTTTCGCAGGTAAAGGCTTCTCCTCTGTCAATGCTTGCAAGCAACCATGGCTCCTAAGAATATAACCTTCATTTGAATGCACCAGTCAGAGTAATATTTGATTACCAAATTTAATGGTGGCAACAATAAAATTACTTGTCACAGTTGTCCCTTCTGATCATTGGATGTCATTTTCACAATATTAAACAACACAACCTGTATTAATGAATAAAACAAATAGATAGTTTTAATTAGAACACTGTATTTGAACACACTAAGCTCACAACCTATTAAAATTGGGCAAAAAGAAAACGTCTTTCATATTATAAAGAAAGTAGTAAAATTATGAAATATGATGCAATATAATATCTATCGATGAAACAAAAACTTAAGAATAGTAAAATAATACTTAAACGCAAAGAGGGCGCTGGCGCTTTTTCTAGTTTTTCCTTTTGGGTTACTAAGAGAACAATTATCATATGACAGTAATAAACATTTTCAAGTGTATTACTTGATGTATTTCGATTTGTCCTTATCATCAACAATCCAGCCTTTATGGTTTCTAGTTCTGGTGCGTGTTTGTTTGCAACACCAAGAACCCAGCGCTTGAAAGTTCTCACGTTAGTCAAAATTTTTTTATAATTTGTAATAAGTAGGTATGTTCGGGACTACCCGAATCAACAATAAAATCGACTTTACTTGGAGAGCAATAAATTGATCTTACCTTTGTTCTGATTTTCATCGTACATAGCTGAGGAACTATCCTCATCCACGAAGTTCACGTTTTTCTTATGCTCTTCCAACTTGATTCAATGACGGCATTCAGCATCCAAATGGCCAAGTTTATCAGGTTTATGACAAAATTGACAGAATTTATATACGTTGACGGCTGTGATTGTGGTAGTTGTTAATGTTGATACCATCGTTGATCTCCTTATCTTTGAGGATTCTGCTGATGGCGTTGATAATTATTTCGATTTTGATATCCTTTGTTAGAAGGACCTTAATAATTGGAATGATTCGAGTTGAACTGATGAGAATTCGGGGGATTCAATTGGTTGTCCTTGTTGTAGTGATATGGTTTTATGCCATAATTACCACAATTTGATCTGCGACCTCGTTGAGAGAAACGTTTCTTATTAGAATTGAATTTGTTCTCACCCAATTTTAATAGTGAAAAATATACAATTTGAAATTCAGTCCTAAGTGAAAATTTAGTAAATATAATTTCAACTTTGGATACCTAGGTACGTCTGGAATCTTTTCCTTTCAACTACTTGACTTTAGAATTTTCAAAAAAATATACAATTTGAAATTCAGTCCTAAGTGAAAATTTAGTAAATATAATTTTAACTTTGGATACCTAGGTACGTCTGGAATCTTTTCCTTTCAACTACTTGACTTGAGAATTTTCAAAAAAATTGCCCTCGCTTCTCTCAAGACTAATTTTTTTTCCTTTTCAGAATCCTTTAATTTGGTGTACTTTGAAAATGATATAAGGCTTTCGACTCAACTTTCAAAAATATCAAAAAAAGCCCTCCTCCAAAAACAGATTTTTCTCATGAAAATAACGTCGTTTACTTCTCAAATCCCTCTTTTTCCAAGTTCCTGCCTCGCTTTGCTCGGGTCAATTTTCTTTTCTATTCCAGAATTTAAATTTCTAAAAAATTGTCATTCCAATTTAAAAAATGTCAGACCTGTAAAAAATGAACTTATCACATCGAAAATGATCTTAAATAATTTTTTGAATTATTAATAAATATGTATTCGAGAGCTTTCGCCCTAGCTTTAATCGAGCTTATGGTTTTCTTATCTAAATTATTCGAAAATTACTGTTTAAATTTAGAAAATGTCAAGGACTAGCAAAATCGACTGCTCACTAAAAATAATGCATAATTAAGTTTTCGATTAATGAATTTTCAAAAACTTTTTCCTTCGCCACGTTGAGACCAATTTTCTTTTCTTGTTCAAAATCAAGATTTATAAAAAAAATTTTCAAATTTGAAACGTGCCAGTGCCGACGAAATCAATTTTTTATATCAAAAATAATTTTGTTGAGTTGGGTATTGGTTTTTTGAATTTGTATAAACTCTGAAGAGCTTTTTCCCTCCCTTCGGTCGGCGTTCTGGATTGCTTTGAAATTTGAAAAATGCCACATAAGAAGTGTTTAATGGTGACATTCTCTGAACGAACACCAAAAAAGTTAGGAAAAGTTGTGTGGGAGGGAGGGATGAGGTTGTAGTGAAAAAGTAATGATTTGATTTTTGTCTGAAAAATTCCGTTAGATAGGTACCTACCCTGAATAACCTCGAAATACAAACATTTTCTCATTATTATATCGTTAAAAAAAGAAAATGGAGTGCAGAAATAAACTCAAAGGTATCGCATTTAGATATTTTTAGTCGAAAAAACACAGACTTAATATTTTTTTGCGACTTTAGTGGGTTTTATCAACCAACTCAAGTTTATCTTTTCATCGGTTATAATAATTTGACGGACGAGCTTGTTTATCTGTTATTTATTTATTCATTCTTTTTTTTATTGTTTATTGACTTTCAAATTTTATGTGAATTTTCAATTGCGGCGCGTGAAGTTACTTATTGAGAAAAATTTTTACGACGAGACGAATTCGTCTCTGTTTCTTGTATTCTGGCAAGCCACGAAAAAGAAGCAAAAAAAAAAAACACGAATAGTGTTACAGGGGATTTTATCCTTCGCGACTTGTATATATCGCTGTGTGATATTGTACAACAAGAGCGAGACGAATGCATTTGAATTTCATATTACCTGTTTTATTCGCGTCGCGATGTGTATAAATTGATAAACACTCCGAATGTTGAAAATTACACAAACTTTAATATTCCTATTTATTGAATGTAAATAAAAAATGACGCTAAAAATTGGAATATTTCACCGTAATGTCGTCAAATAAATTCAATAATGACGGAAATACTGCTGAGAATACGGCGCGGTGAGCATATCCCGCCAATAGAAATATTGTTTTTTTGTTTATTTCCCACAGAAAACGGCGAAGATTGGTATTTCGCGAAATATTCATAGCGTGCTGTTTATGAAAAGCGAGGTCTTATCGTTGTTTATTTATTTTTTTTACGCCAGGGGTGCATGGTGGAGAAGGGTTGATAGTTAATAATTCTACGCAGATGTTTACAATAATCGAATATCGAATAATGAAATTGCGAATTTTTATGATTTGTATGGTTTGGGGGAAAATTCGGTGTGGTTAATTCTATCACGCCTCGTGTCCTCTTTGTAGTAGGTACTCGTACATGGTTCAGAAACCTTGTACAACCTTGAATTGGGCATTTTCATTTGGTATTCCATCAAGTTTTTCGAAAAATGTAACATCGTCGTTTCAAAAACAACAAAAGCTAGACAGATATCAACAATATTTTACAAGATACCTTGCCAATTTCAGTTTGCAAGTGAGTCTTGGAAATTTTCTTTTGCACAAAAACAACGCGAGCTGACATTGAAATATTTAATTAAAACGGTTATCGTAAACTGTTGCGTATAAATAAAGTTCAACTCGACGAAGTTTCCATTCATGTTCGGTAGAAAATTATCTCTCTAGCGAAGAAAAGTGGTGCAAGGTAATATAACTGAGAATTTATTAAAGATTGAAAAAAAAAACGATTATTGTGTTCACGAGCTTCGAAAAAATTATATCGTGGAGAAAGCCACGTGGCACGTGGCAAGTTTAGACTGCTATGTAGTAATACCAGTAGATATGCGAAGAATTGGATAATTCTAGTAAGTATACCTTCTCATAAACTGCTCGTTAGGTACTGGACTGGACAAATAGGTATTGCTTTTAAATAGAAATGCTGTCGTCTGCATTGCAACGAAAATTTTGGAATACCTATAAGTATTTGTCTGACATTTATGCAGCGAATCCTATTTATTCTGTGGACACCAAAGTGTTTGATGATTGATGAACCCCCTCCGATAAACTTTCGAACGAATTACAGATTTTTGAGGACTAATCGTAAATATCTTGTTTCTAAAATCAGTTACTTTAGCTGTTTGAGTGTAGGTGCTATTCAAAGTCGGAACTCTGGTGTGCGAATCAATGGTTTTATCACTTTCTAAATCATCTATCTCTCAATCTATCCTCGAAAGCATCCATCTACCTACGCGTATCAATCTATTCATCTCTTCTGGACAGTGGACATTGAATTAGAATTATCTCTGAAATAAAATTCTTATACCGCAGTAAGATTAATTTCTTTGAGTATTTTTTGATTTAGCTTAATAGATGTGAAATGGGTATATTAAGTTGCTTCCAGTCAGCGGTTAGGCACTTCCAAAATTCGCCGATTCTCAGCTCATACAACTTATCGACTTCTTTACCTGATTGTGCAGCTAGCACACTCGCGTTCTCTAACTCCTTTGAATGCGTTTTGGGGGAGGGGGCAAATTTTCTTTATTTTTTCTTACAAAACATCCCCACATACTCAATATTACCTACTTACGGGTAAGAAAATACGTAGCTTCATATGCACTAGGTCATCTTGCATTGATAAAGCCAACATTCATCTAAAATTTCTGTCGTAATGGGCAATAGTGAATTTTTCAAGTTACACATTTATCATTATCACATTTATATTAAGTAGAAAAAAAGGTTTCGTATTATGCATTAATTTTCAAAAATAAACCTTGCAATGTATGTATCAAAATAAGCTGAAATTTCTCTAGAAAAACGAAAATTTCAATGATTTACTTTTTTATCATTCACAAAAAATGCGTGGCTCAAAATTTCATCAAATCTGAAAAAAATTGAAAAATCAACTAGCAACCTATTTTTTGTAACTAGGTTAAAATTTCGCGAAAAAAACGAAAATTCCGATGGTTCACTTTTTTGACCACTTACAAAAAAATTTGGGTGTAGATCTCATCAAATTTTCATTTACCACGTGGCGCAGGATTTCGAAGGGACGTAAAAAAGGTTCACTTCAATTTTTGTCCATCTTTAAAATTGAAGGAGTGATGATTGATGGTTAAAATTTTTAAAATACTCCAGCACCTTTGGTTTTGAGTTTAGGTAAATAATGAATAAATAAGACTGAACTTATAGGACCTTGAAATACTTTCTCTACAAAAAAATGACGTTTTCGCATCCTTGGGATTTGAAAAATTGGAAGTGCTACAGCATTCTAAAAATTTTAATCACTCTTAGCTCCTTCCATTTTGCATAGGTAGGGGGGAAATTTTTAAAACAGTTTGATTATTCTCCCTTCAAAATTCTGCAATATGGCGCAATCAGCTCCAGTTATGATAGGTCGTGTATCAATTTTCCTATTTTTTCAAATTTGATGCGATTTTGAGACCCAAAATTTTTTGCAAGTGATGGAAAAAGTACATTGGTGCATCATTATTACGTAATTCTTGTTTTTCTCGTAAAATTTAAATCTGAATTTATTGGTCTCATTTTAATTACTCACTCATTTTTTCAAATTTGATGAAATTTTGAGCCCGAAATTTTTTGAAAAGGCAAAAAAAATAATAATGGGAATTTTTTTTTTTCCGAAAAATTTCGACGTATTTTGATTGGTTGCAAGGTTGCTTTTCAAGATAGTAAGTATACAAAACCTGAAGTTTATTTGCTCAAAGGCACTGCGGTCACTCATTTGTCATTGAATTCTTTTTCGGCTGCATCTAAAGGAAAACGTACAATATTGGAATAACATAAGTAAGGTGTTTGAATGATTGAATCATTTACCAACTTACGCCTGGTCCTACTCAACGCGTCTGAGGATATCTGTTTTCATTTCGGCAGCTTTAGATTGGTTAAATTTGAGACCACGTCTGTTGAAGAGCCCTGAGTGTCTTAAACGCACAAAAAACAAGATTGAATTTTGTAAATTATCTATTCAAAAGCAAAATGAATCATTCGTCATCCAGGTTTGAAAAGTCATGTGTTGTTTTATGAATGGCCACTGGGGGTTTTGGGAGACGGAGTTGCTTTTTGAGATGGCGTGTTTCTTTTTTTGTACCACATAGTCAATTTTGACATTTGTAGGTAAGTACATATTTTTCGAGGTTCTTGTATAATTTCAATGAAACTACACAAAGTAAGACAATTGGAAAAATTTGTAAAATACCTATTTTGTGTCACAAGTCACAATTTAATATTTTACCGAAATTTTGAAGATCGAATGTTCAGAATTTCTAAAATTTCAGGATCTGTTTCCAAATTTGTTTCGTGTCTACCCTTCTTATCACAGTTTGAAAATCGTGTTTCAAATTTCAAAACATTTTGAAACTTCTGAAATTTTGGAAATAAGATTTTAAAAATTTTGTTAAGAGGAAGTAGGTAAAAAACAAAGTTGGGAACAGAATTCAAAATTTTTGAGATTTTGAAAATTTGATTTTCCAAGTTTCTGCAAGGAAGTCTCAAAATTATGAAAATTCAGATTTAAAATTACATTTCGAAAATTCAATTTTAATAAGCAAGCTTTTAAAAATAATGTAAATGACTTTCAAAATTTGAAAACTTTGAAACCTATTTTCTATTTTTAAAACGAATTTTCGAAATGTGAATTTTAAAACCATATTCTCATAATTCTGAAAAATAGGAAACGAAAAAAAATATCCAAGTTTGTTTCATACCTTCCTTTACAAAAATTTTGAAAATGATTCTGAAATTTTTTTAAAATTTGAAAGACCGATTTCAAAATTTATATTTTGATAAATCGATTTCGGTATACCTCATATAGCATCCCCACAATTTTGAAAAAATCTGATTGCTTTTTTTCGAGGGGTTAGGGTGATCTAGGGACCTGGAAATTTCATCGCACGAATTTGGTATTGCGCTGGACCACTTTTCTCTTTATTTTTCAAAAAAGTGACTAAAAAATGTGATCAACTTGTTCGCGTTTAATTACAAGAGCTACAAAACTTGTTAGATTCTGCAACCGTCTTCAAAGTTTCTACCGCATACAAACCCTCCTGATAAAATTTCATACGCTTTGTCGAAAATTTTAAATTATTCAAAATTGTGACTCTAATTGGCTGAACTTACCATCAAGTAATTAGCAAACATTGATCGAACTAAGGTTTCTACGCGGTAAAATTATGCACCCGGAATTCTCACCGGAATCGCACCAATTTGAAATATTAATTTCGTTTGAAACTCTGTTCCTACTCGTAGCTGTTTGAGGGGTTTTTCAAAAAAAAAAAAAAGAAAAATTCGATGAGTTGCCTACGCACAAAATTTCTCCAATTTTTTCTTTCGAAATTCCCCAGACTAAAAGTTCGCGTGTAAATAAAACTGAGAAGTAAATTCAACCTAGTGATTCTGTAAACATCCTTGGTTACACTCGAGTTCCACTTCTTGAAAAAATACCTACGTAAAATCAGTATCGTCGAAATAATTTACATTGCAGGTGAAAATCATAGCCTCGATTGAAATTAAAATTACAGTCATTAAATTAATATTAACGATAACTTGGCCTTTTTAAAATGATGATTAATTCGTAAACCTGACGTGATACATTTTATTATTAATATTAATGAAAAATGAAGCAACGTTAAAAAAAAGTTTTTATTTCATTTCGGCACTTTGCTCTCCGAAGATGGTACATAAATATTCATGAATGTAAAGAAAACAACTTTTCACCATTTGTTTAATGTCCTTTTAACGGCTAGAAGATAAAAAGGTTAAAAAAGAATGATCAAACTTTACCTCGGCGCGCAAAACGAACCCAAAACTACCCCACTCTCGAGCGATAATTTAACTGGAATTATTCTGGCCGCTCTCAGAGATATCCTGCTCCAAGAATATAACTTCAAAAGTAAACATCAAACAAAATTAAAACGTTTTCGTTTAATACTCGCTAACATCGTTATAAAAACCCAATATTCAACCAGATTTTTTTCGGTTATGTTGCTTTTTTCACTCTCACTTTCATTTTTTTATGTACAAGTATCCCCCTGTTTAACCTTGATACACTTTGCCTCATTTCTCAATGTCAAAAAATGCCATCGTATCGTTGTATAGGTACCTTTTACCAGTGTGCACGCATTAATGAGTATTAAACTCGCTGTGTAAGTAGGTATTGCCAAATTATACCAGTCAACTCGATGTCTTGCAGTTTTGCTACTTTTTGAATTAAAATACGAAAAACTTACTGTCTCTCGAGTTCCGGTTATAAAAGGAAATAGTTAGTAAGTAAATAAACCAACTTATACATTACATTGCGCAAACGTTTTGTTAACTAAAAACTTTTTTACTATTCTGATAAAATTGTTCGTATTCTTTTTTTTCTTCTTTTAATTTTCATCGTTTTATTCGCAATTATTCGTTCTCTTGTATATATTTTCCAGTTAAATCTTTCTGATCTTTTCGTTTATTTTTTGGACATCTAGAAGTTAAATTAGTTTGTTTTCTTTTGAGTCGTTGGCTCCTGTTTTGATAAAGTTTTACTTCCTGGTGGCATTTACTTTATCCTTTATCGTACTACAATATCAAAACAAAGTCAACTTTTAGCGAGAATTTCTCCTGTGATTGGGATTTTTCAGCATCAGCGAGCTTTTTACTTAGGCTGCTGCTGATGCAGAATGAACTTATTATCATTCAACTGTAATGTTGGTAAGAAAATTGCCACAAGTATCATTTGTTTAATTTTAATAAATCTTGGACATTTGGAGGGGGCACGTGTCATTTCAGACAGCTCTTGAAATCCAAATTTTTACTTGCTTTAGCGAATTTTTCACTATAGTTATTATGTTTAGATTTTCTAGTTCTTCTTTTTTTTTATATATCGTAATGAAAAAAAAGTCAAGTAGATCTCGTTGCAAAGCTCGGAATCATTCTTGCTTTTCTGGACCAAAGCTCGTTGTTTTTTTTTTCATTTCTATTCATTCGTATCAATTTACCTAAATTCATTTCAATAAAACTAAAAAAAAAAATTATCACGTCATTAAATTTTCCGTTCATTTATCAACTCCACAAATTGTCTTCAATTTCTCCCCAGTAAAGTACATAAAAAAATTGCAATTTTATTTCGACAATTATGAATCTTCTTCGTAAATAAGTATTAATCGTTTCGTTCACGAATGAAAAAACTTATTCAAACTACCCTGCCAGCTATCTCTCTCACTCCATAATCACGTGATATTATTAGCATAATTCGTAATCCCCGCAGCCAGTAAGTAGCTGAAAGAGTAGATTACTTAATTTGCTCGTTGCTGGAATATAAAAAGCTAATTTCGATTTTCGCCATTAATCCCGGTTGATTTACACAGGGTTGCCTTTGCCATTCGTCAGTCGCGTATAAAATGCTGAAAAAATAACATCACGAGAAAAGTAGAGCTGTAAAAAAATGATTGTCTGGTGTTTTGTTGGCGCGAGACAATGTTACAATTTATTCAAATAAAAGTTGATTAAATGCATTGAGAATCGAGATCACGTTTTAAGTTTACAAATTTTTCAAACTTTTGATCATTTTTTTTCCTTCTTTCGGGTTTCTTTTTCTCGAGTCGAGTCGTGTTTTACTGTACGATAGTCCAGTGACCTTTTTTTTCCTCGAGGAATTTGTTATTCATGATACCTACTTTGTGATGAAAGAAGTAAGTGGGTAGGTAAGTTGAGGCGGCAAAAAACTTTTCAATTTTTCGAATAAACTTGGTTATATCGTAAAGTTGTCTTAGTTGATGCTAATAATAAAGATTGAAAATTATATATTTTTTCAAATTTTTAATCATTGGTACTTTTATGTTTTGTGTATTCAAAAAAATTCATACCTATTTTAAATAATGTCTTCATTTTCCATGTTGTTTCTACCTCTACTAAATTTTTACAATATTCCTTTACATGGTACCTACTCTATTTTGTTGTTTTCGTCGGAGGAATCGACAGTGTTGGCATGTAGATTCTCTAAAAAAACAAAATGAACCTCACCAACGCGATTCAACTCTGTAAAAATAACAACCAAAACAGTCAATTCACCAAAAGTTGAATTTACCTAGTTGAGTCAAAAAAAAGTGCAACTACCTACTTTCAAACGCTCGTCGTCGGTAAAAATTGAAAAAAAATGTGTTACTTACTTAGATGAAATTTAAAAATAAATCTTCGAATTTTAAAAAATTTTGAATTTTTGCATAAGTATGTCACGAATTTTTTTGGTTTAGGTGATTTTTTTAGGTGCACTATTTTGTAAGTATAAAAGTGTACTGCTTAAATTGAATGGTCAATCTTGATTAATATATCATTTCAAGGGGATATTTAATCACATTATACATATTTTGAAGGGAAGAACGAAGTGAACACTTCGGAACTTGACAAAAATGAACTTTGAGCTTTACTAATGATTTCAATAGTATGAGATGATATAAAAGTACAAATACTAAAGATATCATGACTTTTTGAATCAAAAAAAAAAATTTCAATTGAAAAGTTTGCAAATTTTGAAAATTTTTTCAACTTTTGGCTTTCCTCAAGGAGATACAACATCAAACATACCTATTCACTTCTTCCTAAATTACTCACCACTCATTATAATTTCTCCTCTCTCTTCTTGGAAGAGAAATGTTCACTGAAGACATACCACATGATCAAACGCATTCAGTGCTTCATCCAGCGCCTTATAACTTTGGAAACTATAGGCTTAGCCGTGTTAATATTCAATTTTTGGCAACCAATGAATTTTAATTAATGTAATTACCAAAAATTCTACTGGCGAAAAACCTTAATATTATCAACATCTTCACCACCGGATAGAACCGGTTACTTTACCGGGAAAGCCTACAAATATTAAATGATTTCTTGGATTTGTATTTATTTAATCCGTAGTTGATTTTAAATTCTCCATCAGGAATTCCGACTGTCAATCATTTTAATAGAGCGACTTTACCTAATCTGAATGTATAGAAATACATATCATGGCACATGGAGAAGCATAGGATGGCGGAGGCAGAGCTGATGCTCCCGGCATTGCTTGGATATTCTTCAAGATCATCTACTCTTGTTGATTTTCACAAAATTCACGTTTTTTTTTTCAATTTCTCAGATATTGATTCCAGCTCTTTGATTCACTGATCAATGATTCTTTTTCATTTTTAAACATTTTCTGAACCTAAGAATCATGGAAATCAATACTTTTCTAATCACTTAGAGGTACATTTAGATGTTCAGATCAAAAGTTCGAATTAAAATTAGAATTTATAAGTAATCATTCAGCGAAAAGTAAAAATTCTGTTGCAATCAGTGAATAGCGTTCAAAGAATAGCACTAAGTTTTATTTTTGTATTATTTTTTATTTTTTTATTTTTAAACTTTGTTTTGTTGCGAAATTAGTATAAAATAATGGAAGAATTACTTTTTCAAATGTAGGTATAAATGCCTACGTTTAATGCTTCAACACATACATTCAATTTACATATAGTACACACATACGTACATTGTAGATACCTAGAGAAGATTGAGCAAAACAAGGCCTTTGCCTCACCGTGCTCCAAGAATAAGGGAGGTATTCCTACCAGTAGGAAAATTTTTGAACCGAACATCGAAAGAGCATGCAAAAATACATCAATAGTTGAAATTTTAGGTGTTGGAAAGCATTTTTTAATTTTTGATGAATTTTCAAAAATCAGATTTGGGCCCAAAAATGCGAAAAAATTATAATTTTACCTCAACTGATCCAAAAAGCTAAAATTTGGTATGCACCCTATTTTCGGCCGTCCAAATCGATTAAACACGATTTTCAACCGTTTGAAAAAATTCTGGAGGCTTTAGCCGATTTTTGAAAGTTGAAAATTCCATAAAATTTCATACAGTAATAAAGTTGTGAAGACAAAATTTACTATATACTTATATGTATGTACCTTAATTTTTCATCGTGCAGAGTCGGCTGGAAATGGTTTCAAGCTATTTTGGAGCATCTCCAGTTACTTTTTGAGTACTGTAGTTTTTGAGTGGGGGGGGGGGGGGGGAAACCATAAAGTCTGTCTAATTTTACTTAAGCTCGTGGCGATAGGTGCTTGTAACTGACCTAAATATTTGTTCGGTTTCACACCAATTTTCCAAAATCAATTTCTGCCACGTAGAAACCGTATCTATATTTTTTTCAAATTTTCAATTATACAAAACCACCGAAGAAATGCACAGTTCCGTACTAGCGAAAATCAATTTTTGAAAATTTGTATGCAAATCCTCAAGTTCATTAACCAGCATAAGTCCAGGTTATTCGTGCTAAGGTTTAGTCGAGCCGCATTTAACTATGGCATTTTTTGAAAATCTGGAATATCTCAAATAAGTACGACTGAAGGCTTCATTACGGCTTGGAACCTTTTTCAATCGATTCATGAGCATTTTGAGATCAGGGTATTTAAGTAAATTTCAGCTTCACATTATACATATAATTTTTCTTGAATGAATTCAAATTGGAAAAAATTTACCGATCTTGAAAAATTTTGTGGAATTTTCAACTTTCAATAATCTCTCGGGGGGGGGGCTCCAGAACTGCTCAGTACGGTTCAAAACCATTTCAAATCGATTTGATGGATTGAAAATTATAGGTACTGGTACCTACTTACTGAATTTCAGCTTTCCAAGTCAATCTGAAGAAATTTCGATACTTAGCATTATTTGTGTCCTGATTTTCAAAAATTCTCCAGAAATTGAATCTTTCGATTTAGTTTTGGTCTGTTCGAAAACTTTTCTGCCTGTTAGGAATGAGTACCTCTGACTGGGTAGGTATCTAACAAGTACCTAGCGAAAGTAGTGAAAAAAAGTGGATTTTGTAAAAAAGGTAGTGAAAAAATGAAAAAATTCAAAATTTTCGATCTTCATTCCATAGAAAAGAACTCATTTGTCGATTTTTTGAGAGCTTGAATTATACATTTTCAAGAGCTTTTGCGCTCGGGCTATTTGCTCTTTTTCAAGATGAAAAACTTATTGTTCAAATTCAAAAAATGTTCAAAGTTTGAATCAGAAAAATAAACTCCTTTCTGCATGAAGAAACTTTTTTTTACTTCTCAAAACATGAATTTTTGAAAGCTTCTCGCTTAGTAATGAACTTCTTATACTTGATTAACTAATCACACAAAAAAAAACAATACCTCTTGAAATACTGATTTTCGAGAGCTTTTGCCCTGTCTTCGCGAGAGCCAGTTTGATTCTCTTTTCTGCAATTAGAAAATTCCAGACATGAAGCAGAAATCAAAATTTTTATACATTGTATGAATATTAGGCAAAATTGTACCTTTCAGGTGACGAAATTGTTATTTCATCTCTTACTTATTGTACTTTGAAACTTGCCGTTTCATTTCGAAAAATTTTATATTTTTTTCCCAAATGTATGTCGTTCAAATTTTCCTTCAAATTTTTTAGAAATTTGTACTTAATGTCGAGAAAAAATTTTTATTCACTCAATTTCATTACTTTGTACAATATCCAAATTTCAATTTTTTTGAACATTTTTCGGTGAAAAGTTTGACTTTGTTAATTTTGTGTATGTGGTGAGAAGGAGGCGGGGTTGAGTGGATAGCTTTTGAAAATTTGGTTGACAAAAGTAGTGATTTTAAGGGGGTCGGTTAGCTTCCATGGTGAAAATTCTCGTTTTTTGAATTATCCTCAAGAATGTATCAGAGCCATGAACTGAACTTGATTGTGGAAGATAATCCATCAGAAACAAAAAGGGACGTAGGAATTTAGTATTGAAGTTTGTAAGATTCATACTGTTAAATGCAGTTTTCTGAAAAAAATATGCAATTTTCTGAAAAACTTTTTTTCCTCCTATATGTCACTTTTCCTACTAATATTCAACGCCTATCCATGAAATATCTTGAACTCGATGTTCTCAATCTAAATATCTAATTCCCCACGAGATAATATTTTTTGTACCAATGGGAGAATTTTCTCAGAGTTGGAAATTTTTCTTGAATTGCTCACATTTTTTGTCTTTTGCTTTTTTGGGAGGATATTTTACTAATATTTGAAGAAATTACCTCGTGGGGACTTATAAATTTGTGTATTGAGAAAGTATGTGAAGAATTTTGCTGGATTAGCACATGTCAGTAGGAAAATGTGCAAATGTGGTGCTGAGAAATTTTGATTTAAATTTTTTTCAAATTTCTCAAAAATATCATTTTCCTACTGATATTATTATTCTTTCTGACTCAACTTGAGGCATTATGACTTCGATAAAAGTGGATCTATCATTATGTGGGATAAACAGGTCCAACATGAAGTATTTTTCTTATGCAGCCAATTCATACCATAAAAGTAGCATTTTGGGAAGCTTGATTTTCCTACTACAATTTTATGTTTTCACTGCCCCTGATGGCTTATATCAAGTTTAGAACCCATATCACGTCATAAAATGAGGTAATCAAAAAAACCATAAAAACATTACCTACCCCCTTAAAAAAATGTGTTAGATACCATGCTTTGAGCAATCAATCAGCGAAGAGCAAAAGCCCTATTGCAATTAGTGAATAGTTGGAGTAAAATTCAAGTAAAGGTAGATGATCTCAGTTTTTTTTTTTGAGTTAGGTAAATGGAAACGATTTTCTCGTTTTATGATTTCGTCAGCTTAAAGGCAACGGCGAGTGTGTCCATTTAAAAAAGAATCGTCTTTGTGCGTTACTGATAAGACTTTGGGATGCCCTGAAATGGAAAATTTGCACCTGGGTGCAGTAAAAGTGAACCACGGAAAATCCACGAAGCTAACCGATATTCAATCAGGACTCAACGAACCCTTCCGAGCATAATATCCAAACCTTATGAGTGATGCGTAAAATCGTACTTTTTTTAATGGACAATTGGACATACACGCCGTTGCATTTAAGATGACGGTTTGCTCTAAGACTAAAAAAATATTTTACTTTCAAAATAGCCTAGCCAGTGAAGCTCTTGTTCGATCTATTGAAGTTAATTCGTTCGAATTTGAGATGACGATGAAGTGGAGAGTTTCCTTCGTAAACAGAGTATTCACAAACATCATTGTTGCTGCAAATTCCAGAAGGCTGCCTGCAAAATACCTTCGTTTGATTTTTCATCTCCGACGTATAAGCTTTACTCACTCGTATATCTGGCATGTGTGTGTAAAAAATGTCAAATCGCAGCGGTCTTTCAACGCTTCGAATAACTTATAGAAAAGAATAGATCCAACCTATCTCATCTTAACATGAGGTAGCATATCAAACATGAAGCCTAGCAGCCTTGGTATTTACCTATTCCTATATGTAGGTATATGGTTTCTTATGCTATATTACATACTTGTACGTAGTAGAACTGCTGTCGTGAAATGGAAGAGGCTTAAAGTTTTTGGAAGATCGGTAAACGAGCTTTTATTGACGTGTATCTTATCGTATTACTGTTCGTTTCGAGGATCAATATACGTAAAACAGTTTGTCATTTGATACCATATCCTCATAGTACATACATGTACGTCTTAGAGTTAGGAAAAAGAGAGTAAATTGACACGTGTACACGTACACATCGTCACAAAACTCGAGCTTTGTACTCATGCATATACTACGTAGAATGTAGATAGCTGTCTAGTTGTTGTACCATGGAAAGAAATAAGAACTCGCTAGTTTTTGCGTACTTGCTATCTCGTACATATACGATAATCAATAAGTCGAAGTTTTATTTTTCATCATACTACAGAAAATCGTCACTAAAAACTTTGCCGTCTTGGTATCCTATGCACAGCGCCCGACGAGCTACTATATTTACGACGCAAGTTGACGGAATTCAGTAATTTGTATAGCTGTTGACGTTTCTTAAATAGGTATAAATTTTAAAAGAGGAAAAGTTTCAAACAAAAATGTTCCCAAAAGCGAACTACCAGAGTATTTACGAGCGCCACCGACTACACCAAGCCCAAGTGTACAAAAAAACAGACAAAGATAGAGATAGAAAAAAAAACTCGACGTAGCTCGGTGATATTTTTAAATTTGCAATTGCCATACGTTTTTGTAAATTAAGCCGGGTAATTTTCTAGCGAACACCTTGCCATACTTACAGATGACATATTTCTTTTTGTGAAATTTTATGCATCAAACGCATATGTCTATTGTTTGTTTCTTTTTACTTCTTCTTCTTCTTACTATGAAGTTGTATTATTCGTTGCACAAAAAAAAAACAGAGAAAGAAAAATGTAGGTACCTTATGAAAAAAATACCTTACTAAAAAATAAAAAAAGAATAAACAAACGCGTGTTTGGAAAAACAACTTGCGAGAAAAACGTTTGAACTTAGAATCGTACAATGATGCTTGACTAATTTTCAAAACAATATACATCGTGTAAAAGCTTTGGGTAGGTACAAGGCGTATAAGCGTACAGTAGAATGCAGAAGGTGGCTCGTTAAATGAATGGAAACGTTATACGTATATATGGAGAGAAAGGTAGGTGTAGGTAGAGCTGTTAGAGGGATAGAAAGAGAGCTTTTCTCCGCGCTCAAAGTGGATATTAATTTTCAAATATACGAAGATTTATGCGGACGAGCGAAACGACGTAATACGCTATACGAGTATACTTTGGTTCGCGCATCGCGCGTTTTATTTACACAAAAATATTCCCGCCTGAGAAAATTCTGTTATTATAAAAAGAAGAAATAATTAACGTGGCGAGTTTCCGGATTTGATTGTATTTTTGTTTTTTACTGGCGGCAATAAAACGTTGCCGAGATTGGCCATCCAGTACTACCTGCTGTACTCGTATTACCTATTTTCGGGGCGATAAAGCCAACTTTTCGGCGTATTTTGGCTTTTTATTGTACAAGGTGTAACGTGCTTAGATGAATTTTTAATGCATATTTTAGGCCATGTTTCACTCGTCTGACATATTATCTTGGAAAGTTTTACTTACGATGTGGTTCGTGTGGTGTGTGAGGGTAACCTTATGTGGGGACGATTATTCGATAGTTTTAGTTATTGTGAGGAAGGGTAGAAATTTATGGGGGATTTTCTATCAATTCGTTTGTTTCGATTCGTGTGATGAAGCGATCAGTGATGTCAACATATCGTGATGGTTTATGATTAGAAAAATAATCCTGATTATGGATAACTATACTATAGCATTTGATTGGTGTATAGATTGATGCATCGTTTCGTGTTATCAAAACATTTTGGGATATTTAAATGAGGAAAAAACCGTAATATATCTTGCACGTAATTAGGAACGATATACCTACTTACCCAAAAATCTGAAATAATTAGGTATATAAGATGGATATCCATTAATGGTGTGGTTTGTATTATTTTGTTTTTTGATGAAGCTTTCAGATTGGACTTCAAAAATTGATCACATTCAGTGAAAACTTATTTCAAGTTGGAAATCTCTCAGAAATATATTTAGCCCGGAGATGTAGCCTACGTAGAGTCCGGCCGAGGTGTTGGTCTTCAAAGAAGGGTCATTTTCAGAGAAATCATATTTTTATAGCTGTACCTATATAACCCCTACTCAATTTATTTTTAAAATATTACACAGTTCTTAAAAGTAGTATTTGAGATTCTACGTTGACCTAGGCTATTGCCGTTGAAATCCAAGATTGCTTTTCGTTACTTTAAAGGCAATTCCATGTATGACCATGAAAAAATTGTCTTTGTGTGTCGCTGATAAAACTGGGATGCCTTGAAATGGAAAATTTGCATCTGGTTGCAATTAAAGTGAACCATGGAAGATGCACGAAGCTAACCGATGTTCAATCAAGACTCAACGAACCCTTCCGAGCATATCCAAACCTTAACAGTGATGCATAAAATCATACTTTTTTTCTGGACATACACGCAATTATTGTCTTTAAGGTAACGTTTTATAATCCTATTGAGGGATGGAAAATTCGCGAATCGCTTATTTTTGGGTTAATTCGTGTTTTGGAAATATTTTCTCCTCAAATATTACAAATGCTAAAACATTGAAATTTGTCATTTCTGAAGCTGCAGGGAAAACATTTTGGAATGTTGTGGAACCATTTTTTTTTTTTTGCCACAGTTACCAACTTCAAAAACTCAGATAAAATTGAGAATTTTGGTCTATAATTCTCAAAAATTTGGGAATCGGCTTCAATGACCCATAAATTGGTAGCCCCTGCTTTCCAAAATATAACCCAAGTTTCAGAAATTATATCTGCCGATGTTTGGGCACAATTCACAAGCAATATTTGATTGAGAAAAAAAATAGGTATTTAAAAAAAAGGGTTTACCTAAAAATAAGTGATTTGCTTAACCACTCAGTTGAACTCTACAAGTGGTCTTGGATTTTGACAGCAATAGCCTATAGAGCCTGAATCGACGCAGAATCTCAAATAAGTAGTATTTTTTGAAGGCGAGTAATTCTTCCCAAAATAGGTTGAGTATGGACCACAGAAAAAACATGTGATTTTTTTGAAGTCTTTTCTATTTGAAAGCCCATATCTCCCTTCAATGGGCACCTCCGGGGTTTAGATGTTTTCTATTCTGACTATCAACTCAAAAAAAGGCCTCAGTCGAATTTGTTCAAAATTCTCTGGTATTTACTTGTACAGTGAAGATTTCATTGTTTGATGGAAATCGGTTAATTGATTCAGTCAACTTACTTACTGCATAAAATCCTGTAAATCACTGATTAGAAAGGTCATGTCGTTGCCTTAGTTGCAAAGTAGCGTATGTCCATCTGTTCACTTGATACCTAGTGTAAAAGTGCTTTCAATCTGGAGCGCCATCTATTGGGTTTTAGTGGTACCCATTGGGTAGGTATGCTGGCGGGACATGTCCTCAACATATCTACCCAAAATGTACCAATAGATGGCGCTCCAGATTGAAAGCACTTTTACACTAGGTATCAAGTGAACAGATGGACATACGCTACTTTGCAACTAAGGCAACGTTGTGTCATTTTTTGTGGTTACCTGCACAGATTTTATAAAACCATGTATGATGACTAAAATCGAACGACATGTGGCTTCCCATTTGTTGGTGCATAATTCATTGAGTAAACACTGTATTGCTTCATATAACATTTCTGGATGATTTATAAGAAAATTCGTCCACGCTGAAAAAAATGAAATTTGCTTGAAAAATAATTATTTAAACACTTACCTACTACCTACTATGTCTTAATGTTGTTCAAATAACTTACTTTGGATTTCATCGTGTAGCATTGGCTCTGTTTTAGCTACGAGCTCACCGTAAAGTTTTTTCAGCGTGTCCTTTGGATATATGACTGCCTTCTCTTTAGCTGGGGCTGCCGATGCAGGTGCTTTCACAGCTGACGGCTTTCTTAGAACTTTCTTTGTAGTGCTCCTCAGGTTTCTCCTCGGCTCTACCACGTTATTCATTCCTAAACGTTATTTTTGTTAAAAAATGAGCAAATTCGCGTAATTATTGTAATTGTTTATTTCATTCGTAATTACTTGTAATTCATCGTATTATCGAGATACATTGTATTGTTTACATTTCTGAGAAGTCAACAAACATCAATCGGGACTTTTAGATTTTTCTATTCGAATTCTCCGATTCTGTTCGAGTATTATTACCGTTTTGCGTTTTTCCGTTCGCATTATGGCGATTTTATTTTGTTCGAATTAATGTACATGTTTTTATATTTATGTATTCGTGTAAATACATCTTTTATTTCGAATTGTGCATCATATTTCAATAATTTTTATTTAAAAAAAAAAAACCATTGTTAGTTCTGAATACATATACAATTTTGAGACTGGCTCTCAATAATAAGTATCAAATGAGAATCTAAAAACCACCTTAGTGGTAGGTGGGTTACTTTGTTGAGGCCCCTATAGTGAGATTCTCAGAGTGATCCGCCCATAAATCAGATTTTTTATCCCAAAAAATAATTTAAAAAAATACACAAAATACATTTTTTTACTCAGAAATTAAAATGAAAAAAAAATTAAAACGTGAAGAAACTTTAAACTATTATAAAATTACATTGATTACTTACTTTTACACACAGGTATTTGTTATTCGGAGCTGAGTCAAGAAATTCTTTTAGTTGTTCATTAGTGAGGACTTTCGCTTTTTTCGGTTCGTAATTTTCGCTATTGCGTTTTTAAAAAGCCAACAACCTAGTAAGTATATTCCGAAATATCTATTTTGCCTTTTTCGTTCAAAGCGATGGTAGCTTTCAAGCACCTATTCAAAAATTAAAATTGAAAAAATGGAACCCAACAGCCTTGAAACTAAAATGAAATTACATTTTATAGTACACACCCTGCTGTGTTCAAAGTACATACATATTATTTGCATTAAGATAGAAAAAAACGAATGCAAATACTTACTTCATACATATCACAATACATGTATTGAGAATCTTCTCTAGAACTTAAGGTTTGTTTGTGATTTCCAAAAATTTTTGAAAATGGGTCTGAATTTCTTGTATAGGCACCTATAATTGACAAATTTATGAAATGTACAGGTACCAATTTTTCAATATACAGATTTGAAAATCTCAAACAAACCTGATGCAGCATTTATTTACGAAGGTATCCTTTAAAATGAGGAACAATGATACACCTATAGGGAATCACTAATGCCATTTTTCATATCTTATTCTGGTTCCATTAGTTCCATTCCACCACACTTTGTAGAATTTTGAGACCGTCTAGTAATGCTGCTGCTCATATAAATACGGTAGGTATATACTTTAATAAGCTCTTGGGAGAGGGGGGCACGCTTTGATTATTTCTTCCTCTTCTTAGATGTAGATATTGTTATATTCCTGGAAAATATGGTAGTATAAAATTTTCAACTTTTTTTGTGATCAATTCACATAAATTTTTGTCAAATTTATCTACACTTGAATTTTAGTTTGTTCCCTTGATTTCATTCACTTTTATCATCCATCAAACTGCAACTTCTCTAAAGAATCTTTGCTGGTAGAGGTATTTGATATGGTATTAACCTCTCTCGCTCTCTCCTTCTGATTAATCCATTCTTCGACTACATATTGTTTTTGTACATACCTTAAGTTGCTGTTTCAGTGTCCCCTCAGCAATCTGGAACGAAATAATTTCAATTTCATGTCACTGCGCGCTTTTCTCAAATTTCTCACTTAATAGACATGTATCCATTATTTTGATCTCACTTCAAGTGTACCTATAGTATGCCTATATCTGGCATATCGTAAAACTCGACACATTCGTGTCACCCAAACCTGCGAGCTGCGGTTCACTATAAAAACGCAACGCTGCGTGCATTTGCACCATTATCTCATCGCGTTTTGTCATTTTTATTATTTTTTCAGCTCTCGTTGTTTGGGCAACTTTGTAGCAGCAGCTGTCCTTTATTTCATGGCGATGTAGAGAGCGAGAGCCGCGAGAGGTGCTGTACTTGGCGATGTTATTACAAACGATGGTCGCAGTTGCCATTACATTAACTGCAAGGGATGTTTTGCTCTTACGCGGTGCTATTTTACCAAAATATTTATTTTTCGGGGTCGACACTTTTCTCTTTCAATTACAAACGTAAACCTTATTATCGAATTTACAGTTTCTGTTTGTGTTAGATAGGTACATATATTGTGGCGAGTGGAGCAAAGTTATGAAGAGTTTTGTGTGTTCAATGCAAGTGTATAAGTTATGAGTGGTGCATTACCTATTTTGCTAAATGTTGAAGTTTCCGCCCCCCCTTGAATTTGCAGTTATATTTACGAAAGCACTGAGTTCAAATATCCACTTTTTTGGATGCAACCTTCAATTCCTCACCAACCCCCTCCCTCATCTGAAAAAAAATCAAAGTGTAACTCTACGTGATGTGACATAAACTATCAGTAATTGATAATTTGAGGTCACCGAGAGTGACTGAGTAAGTTTAAATATTTGGATATTTTTGAAAGGCATGATTCCTTGTGAGTTGTGTGTGTGTTCTTTGGCTATCATTTTAGAAAAAGTTGACGATTTGGAGAGCCATATCAGTAGAAAAATGAGGTATGTGCATATTACATCACATCAGGAGTGAACCAGTGCAAACGAATTTTCACTCATTTGACCGATGATTGAGGAATTTTTATGATGTATTTTTGTCCGTATTATCTGGTAAAAAAAAATCCAGTACAATTTACTTTGTGAGCATTTTAAGATCAAGCTTTTACTTACTTACATTTCCTAGTAATCACGCCCGCCTTATTTACATGTCGCTCCATAAATTCTGAACTCTATAACAGATGTGGCGATTGCATTCAGAAAATGATTGTGTTGCTTACAAAGAATCCTTTTAAATTGGAAACCAAACGGGATCGAAAGAGCATATTGTTAAACTCTTATAACCAAAATTTTAAGGGATAAAGTTAATTTTTGGTAAATTATTGGAAATTTGAAATTCTAATAAGCTTCTTCAGTGATTTTTCAAATTTTCCTCACCGATATCTTTTTTCTCAAACAAATTAAAATAGTGTGAAAATAAAATTATTCTAGTGCATACATACAACTTCTCATTCCGAAAACTAACGATTTTAGACCATTTTGGAGCCTCCTGTGAAATCCCAATCATCTTCAAAAATTTTAAATTGATCTAGACGGGTCAAAAATTATCTTGAGCACCAATAAGTTCGGTTGGTGCATGTGGGGCACCCTCTTGTTTGAACAGTTCGCTCAAAATGAAGTAAACAAATTTGTAACCTGAAGGAAAATCGATTTGCTTTAAATCAACTGCTTGAAAAAAAATTGCTCGAAATCGAATCAACATATCTGTAATCTGGAAACAGATTTGTCTCCTTCAAATTATAGGTAAACGGTGTTTAAAGTGAGGTTTACAAATCAGTAACCTGGGAACAGATATGTTTATTTCAAATTTATTGTAGTGCTTTTTTTCTTGAGACAGGTGTGTTGAGGAATTTCAAAAAGTGATTTTTTTTCTAGACTCAAAATGAACTAAACAAAATATATTTCTTCAGGTGACAGATTATTAAACAATTTGTAAATTTTAGCAGAAATGAAAAAAGAATGTTTCCGAATGAGATAGCTCCTAATGTGTTCAATTGTCCATCTACGGTACATAACCACACGACTTGAAAACAATTTTGTTTATAAAACATTTTGGAGTCTTTGGAGAGTTTTGAAATTTCCGGAGGAAATTGAAAACTCTCTATAGAATTCTAAATTGCCTGTTTGCAATTGTTTTCGTATCAAGCAGTCTGACCACAAAATATTTTAACCAAAAAACCCCGCTCTGGTATGCCATTTTTGAAAATTTGGGGTTTGAAATTCTTGAAGAAAAAAATAAAAATTTGTCGAAGGCTTCCAGAATGACCTAAAATTAGTAGTTTCAAAATGAGAGCAATAATACCAACGAAGAATTTGAAAAATCGCCACGTAAGCAGCTTTTCAAATATTTTATATCTTCCAAAAATTTTCTAAAAATCCAAAAATAATCCCTGGTTTTAAAATTTTGGTTGTGTTTTGGGGATTTTGAAGCATGCTCTTTCGATCTGGTTCGGGTTTGTTCAAATTGAGGAGTATGTCATCTCAAAAGGTATAATACCTGCATTTTCACTGTGATTTTTTTTTTTACATTTTTAGTTGTATGTAGCTTTCAGATTCGGTAATTATTATAATAAGTAATGGACAGATCTGTTTTAATTTTAAAATCGCATTCGCAGAAGTACCTATGTACTCGTCGTATATTGAGTATTCCGTTTTTACGGCGAATCGAGTATGCAATTTTATTAACACGTTTTCGTTGTCGCCACCCCTCCCTCCCAGCTCCAGCTCGCGTCCTATTCTCATCCTATACAAATTCAAACCAAAAATGAATTTGGATCTATTGGATTGGAAAATGAAAAAAAAAATATGAAAAGCAACCAATCATGCAAAAAGCAAAAACCCTCTTGCAATCAGCAAATTGCTAATTTCTGGTTTGAAATTTATTTCTTTTAATTTTAATATGATCGGAAAATGAATAGTTTCCTAGCCAGTTTTGCGGTTGGAAAATACGTCTTTAACGCAGCCATCTAAACATGTGAGTTACTTTCCTCCCTAGGGAGGAAAGTAACTGTTTTCCGCGCATGTTTACAAATTCGAAATTGACAATTTTTAAAAATTTCGGCATTGATTTTCCTCTCATATGAAATTAAAATAGTATACGCGACAGGATTGGACAGTAACGCGATTATCTTGTGCGATTTAAGTCACTCGGCTTCGCCTCGCTCCTTAAACTTCGCACTCGTTAATCGCATACTTTCCGCTCCTGTCACGTAATATACTATTCTATTGATACCTACCGGGAATATATTTTATTATTCTTCACCATCTGTTGAGCTTCAATTTCATGGTGGGATCAATTGTGAATTATCATTTTTTTACCAAGCTCGAGTCAAAAATGAAAAATAATTTTGAAATTGTATTTTTACATACACATTGAACAAAAATTGTCTTGAACAAAACAAACTTCATTTTCAAACGTAATTTAAGAAGCACTGCTTTGTTTCGATGGATTTTTAATAAAAGTAGCACTACATCGAGTGAGTCTTTTGTGATATCGTGTTTTTATTTTAATAAAATTAGCTTTTAAGAATTTCATATTTCTAGTCTAATTGTTTGAAAGCTAGAAGGAAATATACTGGAATTTCAGGAAGTCATATGAATACATTATTGTTGATATTTTCCTCATCGCCAACTATGCTGCTAAAAAAATGAATTAATACTCTCAAAAAAAAAATTCCAGCCCAACATGCCTTAATTCAGAAAAATTCTGAGAATATTTTTGAAAAAAATTTGAAAAATCATTCCTCCCGGTTCGCCTTACATACCTCAAATAGGTATTCAGCTCAACTGTGTCGAATTCCAAACTGTACGCCGATTCCGTAGCGCTAACTTTAGCTACAAATTATACTCAAACGTACATACGTAGATACGAGTATATTATTATCATTATGTTTTGAAAAATACGAATTTTATGCTTCGCTATTTACGTACCTACTGAAAAAAAAAAAAAAAAAAACGAAAAGTTAGTCTGGAAAGCTTACGGTATCGACTAAAGTTCATTTTTATTATTTCATATACTCGCATCAACGAAAAGTTTCATCGCCAAGTTGGCATCATTTTTTAAAATCTTTCCATCTTATTTTAAAACCCATTGTACCTTTGGGATTTGAAATATGTTCAGACCATAATAAAAAATACATCCGAACCGAAAATTTTTCTGCTACGTCATGCTAAATATTTTGTGACTGGAGTTGAAAAAAACGAGTACATTTTTTTGCTTTTTTTTATTTCCTATTATCGAGTTTATTTTTATAAATTATTATGTTGCGGTAAACCTTTGATAAAACAATCCTTAACAGATACTTGGAAATACGTCCGTGTCAGCAGAATGAAGTACACCTTTTAAAAAATCCACAAATAGGCGGTTTTTTTGGGCATAGATATACTATAAGATAGGTTTGATAGCTGAAGACGTTGAAATTGATTAAAATAACAATGTAAACCGAGAATAATAATATCATTTTCACCCTTCTTTAAAGCATATAGCGCATTCCCCGATTGAGGGAGTTGAAAATATATAAAAAGTTGGTTTTTTTCTGTGATTTTTTTATAGCCTAATCCATATACTATACGACGACGACGACGTATACTGTAGATGAAGGCGCCCGTATAAAAGGGAAAAATCCATTCCGGACTCTATATAACAAATGTCGTCATCAGTAGGGATACACGAAATAAAGATAATATTGTTCGCTTTATTGGAAAGTCGCTCGCAAAAATGATTACATTTCTAGTGTCCATCTAACAGTGATATTTGTTAGCAGTCTGTGATGAATGCTGCTACCTTCTGAGAATGACACTTTTCGCAGATGCTCTTTTTATACTACAGTTTGGGCGATAATAACGACCATAGAATTATCTCTCGGTCCGACGATGCTGTTACTGGTACCTCTACCTCTACCTATAGCTTCGTACTTCCTCTTGTATGTAATTCGATTCAACCGGAGGTATTATTTTAAATAGCGTTTTGAGTTGGTTTTTTTGCCCTTACGCAGCACGTGGCATGAGGGAAGAAAAAGACACAAGGTGGAGATGTGAAATATCGCACGTCGCATAGATACATGATGAACGTATTGAAATTGATGATATAGAAAATTTTCGCCATTCAATTCGTCGGATTAACCATTTTTTTTCTCGATGGTTTCTCTCCTTTTTTTTTTTTGAAAAGAACGATGAGACGATTCGGTCGCTAGCGATTCGGTATGTATGTGTGTATTTAAAAAGAGAACTTTATGCGTATCAAAGGGGTAGAGAATGTAAAGCAAAAAAAAAACTTTCGAAATGGTACAGCTTTATAGAGTGGCGCATAAATCAAACGATATAATTTCTTCGAAATCCGCCAAAATTACCTATTTCTCGGAGTAGTAGCAAAATGCGTCAGCGTCACCCTCGTATTTTGCTAGTTATATATACTTTCGTTTGCTCGGCTCTCTCGCTTGTTGGAAGATTTATACGAACGTATTGCGTAACGCAGCGTATAAAATGTTAACAAAAATAAATGCTAACGACACCATTAACCTTACTCAATTAAGTTACACATCAATTTACGCTGCAATTTCGCCAATACCTTACATCGTTCTTTCAAATTGAATTTACTCGCTGAAATAAATTCCACTTTGAATCGCGAATAAGTCATGTGTGCTGTGGAAAAAGTTTTTTGAATGAGAATAAAGAAGTACCCCGGTATATACGGTACGTATAGTACGCGCCGAAAATAAAATAAAAATGCTTCAGATAAATTACCCTTTTGGTAACTTTCAACCTAAGGTTATCACGTAAAATTCAAGAAAGAGAAAAAAAACAAAACAAAAAGGTGATGTACCGTAAAAGAATAAGAAAGAGGAAAACCCTCAGCTAGATATTGAATTACTGCCATAGATGGAAGTAAAAGAAAATTCCGCCAACGAAAGATCTCATTGATGAGAGACTGAAATAACCTGAAATCTGAGCGAGACAAAAATAACACGCCGGTAAATTCGGTTATCGCTGACGAAAAGACAGACCTGAAAAAAAAATACCGGAACAAAATTACTCTTCGTTTCTCTCACTCTCTCTCTCTCTTTGTACCTGCGTTTCGCTTTCTGAGACGTTATTAAAAATGAACAAATCAGAAGAAAATTCATTTACGCGTAAAAAATGCTGCCTATATCCATTGCCTGCGAGATTAACCAATAAAATGATTAATTACGCGGATACCAATGGCAATATCTCAACCTACGAATCATCGCATCCAATCGCTCGTTTACCTGCATGAAAAGTCAATTTTAACTCCCCCATCTTTCATTTACTTATTCTAAATTTCTTTAGGTACCCAGTTCATCGCTTTCTTTGACTACCTAGGTGGTTGTCTTGGTAGTAGCATTTCTTAATATACTCGTACTTGGACCCCGAACGAAGAACGACGCGTTAATCGTTCGTTTTTCAGTTTTTATTTCACGAATATGCGATTTGTTTGAATTGGTTCATAGTTTTGGTCTTACAATCAGTTGGGGGGGGGGGGGGGGGTAGAGAGGGTGTTATAATATAGGTTAAGGGATGATGATGAAATACATGCGAGAATTCTTTTTTTCATCATTTTATTTTTTTTCACAGCACACTAGGAAAATGTGCTGTGAGGTGTCAAAAAATGATCCCCAAAGTTTCATTCCTTTATAAGTTGATTTTAACCGGTGTTTCAATGGCCCAAACTTTGGAACATAACATCCGAGTGCAACCTTATGAGTTTCATCAGGATGTGTGGTAGAGAAATTTTCGGTCATGAGTCAACTTTAAAACTGTTTTTAAATTAAGTAAGTATATCTTCTACGAAAAAACAAATTTTTGAATTTTAATCCCATGTGGAAAATTGAGCTTTCAACGCACTTTTATTTTCGTTGTTATATGTACATTTCTCTATACTTCTTCATCACCTGCAACAAAATGCAAACAGTTACAAGGATATAAAATTCACTTATTGTACCTACTTATTCAATATTTTTTCACTCGCTAGCCATGGCCAATGGCCATCAATTAACATACGTATATCCTGGCTAGAAACTACATACTTCCATTGAATGAACATGACTTAATTAATGAAAACCAGATTTTCATTTGGGTATGTTACCTATTTGCCGCTTCATTTTTTGTTTAATTACGTGGAGTAGGAATCGTTTCTGATTTCCATTTTTTTTTTCATTTAATTATTAAAGTCATCCACTAGTTTGGTTGACTTGTCTGCTCTTTCCATATTGTATATTTTTTTTTCAAAACAGAAAAATCCAAAAGTCTGCAAAAATGAAATTCAGCTCACAAAATTGGGTTTGTTGGTGTATTTTTGGATGCTCTTTCAATTTTCTTTATCAAGTGATTAAAAAAATTCGTGCCCGGTTGAGATACTTATTTCGTAGTTGAAGGGGGGGGGGGGGGTGCTGGCGAATAAAAGTTTGCCTGTAACAAAAAATCTTTAAACACGCTCTAAAAATAAAACTTTAATTTTTGAAAATTCATTGGAAGCCATGAAACGATCAAAAATGGTTGTTTTTTATCACCATTCGATTTACCTAATTTATTTTTGAGTAGGAATGTACCAATTCACTAATCGAGAATTATTTTTGTTTTTGTTTTAGGTGAGTACAAATTTTGTCACATGAGTAAGAGAACGTACATTTCATAATCAGTAAGTGTAATATGCCAGAATCTCTTAAAATAGCTACTTATAGGTATTTATGATACTCTAGCAAAGTATTAGCGTTGAGAAATTTTTGTTGATCCGGTGCAATATACAATACATAGATGCCCGAATAAACGTGTTTCAACAATGGAGAAAATCATAATTCAGATGAGAGCTTCAAAAAAATCCTGGAAATGTTGTGTCAGGAGGTCGATAACTATTAGTTTGGGTTCAAATTTTATGGATCAGGTCAAATTTTAGGTACCCAGACTGGACTTTTTGAATTTATTCTTTTCAAAAATTCAATTTCTGTTTGGAATCATTGTTGAATGATGAGTTGTTGAAGTTGTCCACTGGTGAGACCATCAGATTCCTTTTCTGATCCTTTTCTCTTGGTGTTGCTTACATTTTCAGAGACAGTACTGTAACGTCTCATTCTGCTACAGCCATGGGGTCTTGGCCTTGGTATTTGATTTTGAGCATGAAGTATGGGTCATTGACTCGTTCGTTTCCGAAAATTCTGATCAGCAGAATTTGGCCATTCAACGCCATTTTGAAAAGACGTCTTTTCTGTCATAATTCAGTAATGGTGAATGGTAATGGTGGAGGAGGGGGGGGGGGAGTAATGGATGTCTTATCCTCTTCGCAAAAAACAAAATTAGAATAAAAATCTGTATCTTCAAGAAAGTTGAAAATTGTTTCCAATTTTCGATTCTTTTAAATAATTTTTTGGCATTCTAGCTCACTCAGAAAATGATCATCACAATATATGTTTTTGAAATAGATATGTACCTCAAAATTCTCAATTAGGTACTGAATTGGGTAGGTACTAGGTAGCAAAAAATTGAAATCTCAATTTTAAAAAATAATAATAATTTACTA
The DNA here is from genome assembly GCF_950023065.1 of Planococcus citri. Taxonomy (NCBI): domain Eukaryota; kingdom Metazoa; phylum Arthropoda; class Insecta; order Hemiptera; family Pseudococcidae; genus Planococcus; species Planococcus citri. The sequence goes on along the minus strand of NC_088678.1, from coordinate 53,748,221 downwards.
GGTACCTACCTAATTTTTTATTTTCTCATAGAATTGTAAATTGAAAATTGAAATGCAAAAAAAATTCATTTTGGATGATAGATTGCTTTTTAATAAAAGTACACTTCGATTTTTGGTGAATTTTTAAAAATCAAAGAGCTAAAAATGCGAGAAAAAATCAAAACTTTCATCAAATTGACTTGAAAAACTGATCTTTAGTGTGTACCTTTTTTTATACCCCCGTCCCCCTTCCTACTCCTCTTCGGTGAGAAAAGGTTTTGAACTCGTTTAGGCAGTTCTGAAGCCTTCAGCAAATTTTTAAAAGTTGAAATTTCCCAGAATTTTATTCAGTGCAGTTGTAAAGCTATCGTACATACGATATAAGTACTATATACATATGTACATACATCCTCCAAATTGAAAATTACTGTTCTTAGTTTTCAGTGAAAATACTTTCACCTTTTGGCTACTTCGAGCTACCCTTCAGGGAAATGCAAAAACCTCCTTGCAATCAGTGATTAACTGATGTTTTCTTATAATTAAGTTTAATCATCGATGCGGGGTGTACTTCTGACAAACATTACATCAACTGAAATTTGAGAAGTGTACAATGGTCAAAGTTGATTTCAAAACTTGAATATGATTGCCAATTCATCAAGTTTGAGCGTTGATTTCAAAAGAGCATAAACGGGTAAGAAGGGCAAATTCACCCTCGGTTGGGATTTTTAAATCAATAATTTGAAGTTGGTCCTTGGGGTCCAAAACCTCTATGACGAAATTTTCAGATGAGCAAAATTGATGTTTCTGTTGAAAACTGCCATAAGGTTATTTGACGGTTTCAACCAAATTTTATTCTCACTCTTACAGGGCATGTCATGTTAAACATTACTGAAGGTCATTCATGCTTTGTGAACATTTTTTGAAAGTTTTTCCGAAGTAGCTGATGTCTTTTGAGTGAAATTCGTATTTTTAGTTTTTTAATAGGTAAGTACCATAGCATTTTTGATGATTTTCTTTCAGAGGTACAATAACAAAAAAATTAATTTGGAAAAACTTGGAAATTTTCATCCATGCAAAAACCCTCTTACAATCAGTGATTAGCTGATGGTTAGTTTCGATCTGGTAATGGCATGAAAATCAGTAAATTTATGCAATTTTGATCTTGAATGACGAAAAATGTTATCTTTGGATTTTTTCAAATAGGGATTTGAAAAGTGTCGCGCTCTAGGAAATTGTGGTCAAAAACGCTGGAACTAACGAAACTATACTAGTTCTGAAGTTATTTGCGCTTGAAATTCAAGACATCCAAATTTTCCTAAAAGCTTCAAATCTTCATATTTTGCCCCCGCCCCTCTTGTGCACGCAAAGATGTGCGAATTTTGCTATTCGTTGTCCTCCATGAAGGTCTAGCCACGTGGAAATTATTTTGAAAATCGCCAACTCCAAATTACTCTTCTTCAACTTTCAATATACGCAACATGTCCATCTGACGACGTGTTCTTTTAGTGCATCCTTCTGTTTTATCACCTACTACAGTTTGGACACCCTGTATAAACGTAAAATTATGTTTGCCCTGCAATTTGTTTCATGCATTATTTATTTTATTTTTTTACTATGTATTTGATCTCGTGGTAATTTTATATTTTTTGTTTATTACGTCATTATTTTGTTGATTTTTTTTTACTTTCATTTCAACTAGGTACCTACCTAGTGTAATAAATTGGTTGTAGTTGGTGCAGTATACGATGGTGGATATTTTTGTTGAATACACAAAGGGAAATATAGAGGGCTAAACATATTCGATTAACATTTACCGACCCAAGATCGTAAAATTTTATCGTTATACATTACGTCATGAAATTTATTCGGAAATTCAATGTACCTACTAACGTAACCGTAATCAAATTTCAAACCCAAAATAGGCTCGTAGTTGGTTGTTAATCGACGACTATATCGTCAAAATACGAAACCGCAGCTTATTTTCAAATCTAAGTATACGTACACTATACACTCCTTCGCTACAGGGGTAAAAAGTGGCAGACTGTACTCGAAAATTATATTTAATACCGAAGAATGAAAAACAAAGAAAGCGAATTAATTTTTCGCCCGAAATAGCCGAAGATAAAATTATATCTCCTAAAGCTATAAAAATCAAAGGTTAAAAAATTAACCCGATATATCTATCTACGATTGTGTGTATTGGGGATAGGAAAGCCTTACCCTATAGACGAAAATATTTAATAACGTTTATAATTCAACAAGATTTACAATTGAATTTTACGTGTTATACCCTACCCCCGGAAGAGTGAGGGGATTATTCTATACTCTTAGCGAATTCTTTTCCATTACGAAGGCCGAAAGGTCGGCATAAGGAATCGTTAAGTTTCGAACCATCCCTCTGTTTCGGAAAGATGCCTTTCTTATTTAGTTTACGCACGTTCGATGTTTGTTATAACTTAGAACAAAGAGAGAGTTCTTTGGCAATGTAATCATACCACGAATTGCCTTAAAGTACTGTAATTTTTAGCATTCCTCAAGGCTCCGAATGTTCGTTTTATTTTTGCTGGGCGCGCACAAAAACTCGAATAATTCTATTTCGTATACATTCTGCAGCAATGATGCTCTGCGAAAGCTGGTTTTAAAAAATTTCCGTTTCATTTACGATATCTTCGACTCTTGCGAAAGTTGTTCTCGACATTTGCGAATTTTTTTTCTCCGCAACGGGTACGCCCTCGAGTATGCGGAGATTTTTCTCCAAAACGTACACATAAAAATAATTACGAAAATGTTTGGAAGTTTTTTATTCGCTCAAAACGTTGTGATTTCATTTTCACGTGAAAGATAAGTACCTTACCTACCAATATACTCGAGTTATTCAATTCAAGATGCACTTTTATATGTATCTATCTATAGGTACGATACCATTTTGTAATTCAATGCGAGTTCGCGATGTTAAATATTCGATAAAGTATTCCAGTAGGGCATCGGTAGTATCGACAAATCATTTTATACTTATACAATTTTGTATTACATTGTGCATCATAGATACGATAATACTCCGTGTACTGGAGAATGTACGAGTATGTATCAGTTCTGCATTAAATTCTTTCTGATACTTGTATATTTTTCATTTGATTTTCTTCGATGTCGAGTATAGGTATTATACCTACTTATAAGGTGCACAACGACGACAACGTGTGCTCGCTTATTATTATTTTTATATACGCAGATCGTAAAATGGCTTCGCATTAAACCACTCTGCTGTTTCTCGAGCTATATTTTATACACGAAAAACACCGCATCAAAATAGAAACGACAAAGTTCTCGGATGATAAATAGCGACGATAAAATTGCGCCGAGGATATAGCCGAGTAAAAACAATTACCGAACATCTTTAAACATTTCCAATGTTGCTTTACGTTTCTCAAGGAAGAGAAGACGACGGCGCTTGTATTTTGAATACGAAACGAATAATTCATTTCGTAAAAATGAATAACACGCTTCGAATACTAGTATAGTATATGACAAGGTATTTTTTATATATATTTTGAAAAAATACTTGTTAAGGGAAATTTATTACGTTTGAAGGCAATGTTCCCGGAGGATGGTTTCAAGCGTGAATATTTTATTCGTTGACTCCTGAGAAGGCTTTTACGATTACTTTCCACTCGACAAATATTGCTAAAATCAGATCATTTTGGGAATGGGTTGTCTTGCACATTAGAATATTTCATTGTTGTGAGTATGGTGCCATTGGTGCCTATAATACCAGGTTCTTATGCTAATAAATTACCTACCTGCCTTATTTGAGGCCTCATTATTTTCGTTTGGGGCAACTTGCTGATTCGAAATAAATACCTATACTTATTTACTGTTTCAAAAATGAATTTTTTGAAAATAATTCTTCTTTAAGATTGATACGCAGGATTTTTCTTTCAATTTTTTTTTTTTTTTTTTTTTTTTGAATGTTGGCAGGCAAATTATTTTTGAGGAAATTTTCTTCAACGAAGCTATGTAAGATGATCAATGATTATATTCATGTAGACGCAAAAAAATTATTTGTAAAAATTTTTCAGTTCCCTAAAAAGCCCACTTTTTTCTCATATTTTAAATAGGTGATGGAAAAAATATTCTTATAGTTTTCGGTTCGAATAAATGGGATATGGATTAATTTTACGTTTAAAACAATCTGAAGCCATTTTACATGCTTGTCCTTTTTACAGTGGTTCTAAAAAATATGTTATGGTTGTATTATTTGTTAATTTTACATCGTCATTAGGTAAGTAAGTAGGTACAGTACCTACATGGAATATTTTTGAGATCCTAGAATGCTGCGAATGTGTTAAAAGCTACCTCGGGACGATTTTTTAATATTGATAATTTAATTAATTTATGTTACAAACCTACATTTGACCCAAAAATTATATAAAAAGAATTATTTTTGAAAAATTGTAAATTTTGAGTACTTTCTTGAAAAAAGAAAGACAAAATCGCTGTAGATATTCAAAAAGGTCTTCTTAAGTGAAATGAATCAAAAAGTATTATTACTACCGTGCTTAGATAAAAATTTATCAGAATGTAATTAATATTTCTAGTATGGGTCATCTTTGGGATCTGATTAAAAGTTTTAGGGGCATAGGGGGACCTCAAAAGACTACTGGAAAAATTCCGGATCCCTAATTTGAACCATCACTGTACCACCGAGGTTTCAAATTTTAAAATTTACATTCAAAATTTTGAAAAAATCGAAAATTTTTAATGCGTTAATCAATTATATTTTATCCACTTGAAGGTAAGAAAACTGTTTATCATTTTACTCAACTTTTGAATAGGTCCCAAATCGTATCTATCATTTTTGCAAGCCATACAAAACCCTTAGAAAAGTGAAAATTTTCAAAAACTGTTTTCTATAAATCTAAATGAATAAAATTATATTATAATGAACCACCACGCGGAAAAAATGTTCAAAAAAACTTCTTTTTTTCAATTTTTGATGTAAATTTTGAAATTTTAAAATCCCAGCAGAAAAATGGTGGTTTAAATTTGGCATCCAACATTTTTTTCTTCGAGTCTACTGAGGGCCCTCCTCGAATACCTCCTGCAATTTTTTGTAAAAAAGGCCCAAGAAGGCCCTTCCTAGTAGGATCAATTTTTCTGTGAACATGTACTATTTTCAACAAAGTGCAAAAATTGAAAAAAGTACATACTTACTTACTTTATATACGTTTTACGTAGGAATCAATAAATTGCAACCAGTTCCATGTAAATTTGCTTGAAATAATTAGGTATACGTATAAAATATGATACTAAAAACAGTAGTTTTCATTCCTTTCTTCCTTGAAAAAAAACTCCAAGATCACCATGAAAATATTTTTCAGCTAAAAAATTTTCAACGACCATTTTTGATTCAAAAAATTTCAAAAAAATTTTAACATGTTTAAATTTCTAGTCCAAATAATAGGAAATACTAAGTAGTAGGGTGGGTCGTTTATCTATTCATTTTTGAAAATTTTGATAATGAAGGAGTCTTTGTGGTGTGATGGACTTGAATTATTGTCCAAAAATTTCAAAACTCAAACCTCGATCCAGCCTTTTCAAAAACTATGATCTGAGGCTACAAAATTCACAAAACAGGTTATTCTTGGTACTCGATCATATTTTTTCAATAAATATTTTTTTAAAAGATATTTTCGTCATTTTGGAGTGGAATGAGAATAAGAGTCCCTCTCTAGCTCTTGAAAAAGTAAAATATGGGCAACAAACGAAAAGAAAAAACTGCTTTTATCTATGTAAAATTTCCCATTTAGGTAACTTTTATAATTTTTTTTCGGTTTCTTCTACTTTTCTTGTGAACTAGCATGAGGGGCCTTCTAATTCATACCTATTATTTAAATTACCTAAATTTAATTTTGAAATTAAAAAAAAATAAATTTAAAAAATATCAAAAATTACATTTTAAAAAAAAACAGTTTTGAAGCTTAGAGATGTGCACTTTTCAGAAAAGTAATTTTGGTGAAATGAAAAGTGAAAAGTTCATTGAAAAGTGTGAAAAGTAAATCGTGTGAATCTCATATTAAAGCTCTCTGTAAGAGCTTCAAATTGATGTATATTTTGACTATCTAAAACACACAAAAAAACAAAATCATTTTTTTTCACCTACTTAATGAAATAGTGGTAGTTTTGAGCCTTTCTAGAGCCTCTGACATTTTTGGGTTTTTCAGTTTTGAAAAAATGTTGTGAAAAATATCAAAAATGGGCACTAAATTGCTAAGGTGGAGGAGTGGAGAGAGTGAAACTTGATATTTGACTTCATCAGTGAGGTCAGTGATCTCTGATGAGTAAATTGATTGGTCACTCGCTTTTTTTTAAAGTGAAAACTGAAAAGTGTAATGAAAAGTAGGAACTTTTCTTTTCAACTTTTCATTGAAAGAAAAGTACTTTTCACTTTTCACACTGCACATCTCTATAATGAAGCTGCGCGGTCCTAAGCCTAGCTCTTATAAGAGTTGAAGGTCTGCATTATCAGCGTGTTCATTTTAGCCTATCTTGACACCTTCGAAATAAAATCGTATTTTAGCTTTTTAGTACTTTGTGCTAGAAAGCCAAACTGCTTATTGCTCAAAAAAAAAAAAAAATTGCTTCCTACAACATGACATCAGCCTGACCGTCAGTTTGCCTTGTATTAAAGTTTTCTGCAATTGAACTGGCTCATGGAGTAGTATGTAGATAAAATCATCACTATTGCCCTGGAAAAAAATTCGTGTTTTGAAAATGTTTCTATCTCAAATATTTCGCATTAATTATGCCAACGCGATGAACGAAATCATTTTTGAAACTGGAGAACTATTTGGGAACTCAGTGGTATGTATAAATTTTTTGATCATTGTTGCCAATTTCAAAAAACTGAAATAATCTTATAAGTTTTGAGCTTTTTTGTCGTTTTTTGGAAAGTGCATTAATGACCAAAAAATTGGCACCACAGTATTCTAAAATATTTCCCAAGATTCATGAAATTATATTTTTCGATATTTTGGTTTAGGTACCTAATTAATGCAAAATATTTGAAAAGATGAAAAACCACGATTTTTTGAACCCATATCCCCCCCCCCAGGTACACTTCCGCACAGCCACATAAAAAAATTTCTGAGTGACTTTCAATTCAAAAAGGTTTTTACCGAATTTATTCAAAATCCTCGCGAAATTTTTTTTTTTTCGTGATTCATCCAAATGTAGGTAAGTACACATTACAGGTATATTTTGAAAACCAGAATAGGTTCGAATTTTGAAAATATATCCAGCTTGAACGACACTCGCTCCACTATAGATACTAAAACTATACCTACATAGGTAAGTAAGTACCTACTTGCAATCACACTGTCAAACTACCAAACAAAGTATGATCGCAGCCTTCTTCAAGAGAAAAGTAAGCAGGTATTTCATTTACTGCCAAACAAAAAAAAAGTTTAAGATATCGACGAAATAATTTATTAAGGCGAATACGCCAGTTTTACTTATAGGCGATATCGTGAATGTTTGAAGGAATTTGTTTGGTCGTTATGTGGTTTCATCAGACGACGAAATAAAACGCCACCAAGTTAATATTAAATTTATACCGGTGTTAATACGTTGCTTTTTTCGCTTACCTACTCATTTATCATTTATACACGACTTGATAAGAGCGACCATTTATTTTTAATAGGGTATTTTTTTTCGGATCTTTTGTAAGAAAATAAAAAGAAAACTTGATATCACGTATAGTTTTTCTCTGTCGTCGAGGCAAAAGTGACAAATGAGCGGAAGCACGCTACTAGTCGGTTGAAAGAACTGATAATAATGCTTTTCTCATTTAATAAAGCATTACGCCGTTATACTCGTACGTATAGTATATACTGGCGTAGTACTAATACACAGTATCAAAATGCTCATAAAAGTACAAATGGGTGACATGACTAAATGCAGTAAATGCACATACAATTATCCGCAAACACGTTCCAAATTAAAATGGGGTGAACTTTTTCATAACTTTAACTCGGTACCAAGCAGTTGCTCGTCGTGTAGAATACGTGATGGGAAAAAATGCATTTTATTCTGACACCATTACCGCACATTCGTTTCGTGTCGACGAAATAACTACATAGCAAAGTAGATCATTCCAAAGTGGCTAATTTGATGGCTGAATTTACACCTACTTTCAGCTTTCATTTCGCACATTTATTATGCGCAATAATTTAACGCTGAAAAATTGAAAAATTCGCCTTTTCATCGGCTAAGCTGCTGCCGTATAAATAAAATCATACCTACATAATGAGTGATTACCCACGCATGAAGTTATTATTCTGTTACGCAAACTTTAATAATTAATTGTTAAACAAGCTCGTCGAGTTTTTCGCCTCTATCTACCCACGCATACAGTACACACACTTGAAAAATAAAAAAATAAATAAATAACGATAACGTAAAAATGATTTTAAATTTCCATCGTGTAAAGTTTTTCATTGATATTTCAGTTACTTGAGACTGTTAAAGTTTTCTTAATACAGAGCTCGTTTAATGTTAACGATGCCATAATTTAGACACTGCCGTTTGGAACCTTTGTCTTTTATGATTTATTCATGTTTATAAACTATCGCTTATTTTTCCTTTTTCGCGAATTTTTTTGCTTTTTTACGCCCAACAACGGTGAAAGCGAATGACATTTACGAATGAATTAAGGCTACGGTGTTTTTTCTTCGTGAAATAAGCCAAGTTGGGTTAGATAAGACGAATAAATTGTAATAAAATAGGTAGGCAGGTATTTTTATTTTATTGCGAACAAGTTGGTTGGTATGCAAAAACTCAAAAGTGTTGACAAATTTTGGAAAAAATCAGAATATGCTCGAAAAATGCTAATTTTTTTGCTCAGAATTGTTTTATTTTCACCTAAAATATTTTTAGAGTAATTTTAGACTACCTATCACTAAATTGAGTAAAAAATCGAATTTCGAAAAATTGAGTAGAATGATTGCAAAAAGGGTGGTAATCCACTGCTGAAATGGATGATAGGTACATATTTTAAGTTCACTGAAAACTTTTGACACCCCCTAGCAGCCGTTAAAAAAGGGCTAGAGGGCTGCGATTTGCGCCATTGGCCATCCCATCAGAAGGTCTTTCCACTGGAAAAATTTCAAAAAATCGCCGACACCCCCCCCTTACCACTTCTTGGTCAAATTGACGTGAAATGACCGTGTATACTTATTTTAGGGCTGAAGTTTGTAGGTCTATACGTTTTTCGATTTTTTTCACGATTATTTTGCTTACCTCATTAATCAAAACTTGTAAGTTCTATTTTTCCCACCACTATAATGGTGTTAATTAATCTACATACTTAATTTCCTTCTTCTTTCCACTTTATACTCTACAAGAAGCGCAAAGTTTGACGCATAATAACTCAGCAACTTTCGAGTTATGAACACTTTTTGATTTTTATGTGCAAGTTTTTCAAATGTTTTACATTCCATTTTACTCGAGTATATGTTCTTCTTCGATATCAACGCGGCGAAATATATTCATCTCGAGCAAGAAACACAAGAACGTGTTATAGCTGTAGGCTTCGCGATTCATCACTTTATATGTACTAACGCTTTTGACTCTTTCGTGAAATTATTCGCGTAAGTCTAAAACAAACTCTGGATATAACTATCTACTTTTTAGTACAACAAAAAGCAAAATTTTTCACGCAATTTTGCTTCCTCTAGCCTAAATTCTAAACAAGGAAACTTTTAAAAGCGTTAAGCAGCATTTCGAGTTATTTCATTACACCAACTAACACCTGCTTCTTGATAAAAATTAGGTATCTTATTTTTGTATTCGAAAGTGCTGTGTGATGATGAAATTTCATCATAACGATATTTCCTGTTCACAAAGAAGCAAGTGGGAGAAAAAATTAAAAGCTTACAGCCTGATAATTTATAATTCATGTTGGCTGCCTAATTTTTATGTCGGGGGAAAAAAGCACGTGGAGTTGTCATTTAGGTTAGGTTAGGAAAATTTCGAAAATGGTGAAATGAGTGGGAAAGAGTTTTAAAATAAGACACGTCCTTGTAAATATACTCTTCCTCAAATTAGCAAGAGTAAAATTGTTAGATGTGTGATTTCACATTTTTCATTTCAAATTTTCTTGAAAATTAGAAAAAAAAAATAGCGTTTCATGCGGAGTAACATAACTTAGACCGTTTTTAATCTCTTATTCAAAAATCTTTATCTCCACTCAAAACATAGTGAAACTAAAAAGGATAACTTATGTTATAAAGTTATATAACTACGTTTATAAACTCGCAACGAAGAAGAAAAATATGTAAAAAAATATGGTGAAAGTTGATCGTAAATAATGAACCTAACTTCGTTACCGAAAAAAAAAAATTGTTTAAAAGTAAGGAGAAATGTTATTCAGCCTTTTAAAAAAATTTAATACATACATTTTATTCTTGTACATTGCAAAATTTGAAATTTTTTGCGATACGGCAACGAAACGTAACGATAAGAGTAAGTTTCTTTGAGGTCGCAGACGCCATTATCCCATTACAACACTATACAACGAGCTTACAAATGTTACGAAAACTCTTCTGTCTTATTTATTGTCTTTTTTTTCTACTTTTTAAGCCTCGTCGTTGCCTTGCCATTTATGGCACGTCGCTGTTCCTACGTATTTTCCGAAGTCGAAATGAATTTAAAATTCACATTCGCTTTTTATTAATTTAAAACCTTTGATGAATCGATAACGTGTAGAACACGTTTGAAATATATTCCAGAAGATGTTATAGGTAGAAATTTCAAAGAGTTCATGACATTAGGTAAACTTACTACAGGAAACATGCGTTTGCTAATTATTAATCAACTCAAACACTTCATCGAGCAGAAAATCTAATTTCTTCAATTTTGAGTAATGTTATACTTTTGAAGTTTCGATCTAAAATACATCGTAAATACCTAATATTACGAGGAAAGGCTATGTCACTCTTTGAAATTCGAAGCTTCAAGGTGATCTTGCAAATTTGAAAGCACTGCATAGTTCACCTAGTAGGCAAAAATGGATGCACCTCGAAAAGGAGAAAAAATGATCATAAATTTCTTCTGACTTGATCTTTGAGTTACAATGACCATTTTATGTGTACTTAAATCTTCAAGGTACTAATATTGAAAACTTTGTAAAATTTTGTATGGTAACTTCATTAAATGTGACGCGGCCAGCGATACCATACCATATATCGGCAAAAAATTGTTTCGTTTTATTGTGGTTTCTGGTAGTGTTTTTCATCCTCTTTTCAATGGTGCAAACAGATTTTCAAAATATTAAAATCTGACAAATTTTCAAAATTTCAAAGTTGCGTATTTTTTGAAATTCAAAAACCAAAATTCTGAGAAAAACGTGTTTGAAAGTTTGGGTTATTTTTGTAACATTTTTAAAATTTTTTTTTTTTTTTTTTTGATTTTCTTCATCTTTTAATGGTTTTACATCATAATATATATTTTTTTTTTTTGACATTTTTTTATGAAAAGCACTTTTGTAAAACCGGTTTTTCACCACTAAAACGACGTGTTTGAGATCGATGGGTACACCCATTCCAAAGTATAGGCTTCATAGTATATGAATCGACAAAAAAATTTTTTTTGATATTTTCTGACTTTTTCCATGAAAACGCGATTATCTCAAAAAAAAGTTTTCCGACATATGGTATGGTATCGCTGGCCGCGTCACAAATTATGAATTATGTGCAGAGGTGTGCTAGAAAAATTAAAATGGATTTTTGTAGAGAATATGAGCGAGAATTGTTGACCAATGGGTGACTGGAATATGAGATAATCCCTTCCGAGTGGAGAACTATTTGTACATATGTGGAGACGATAATAATTATAAGAAGTCGCCACAAAAACTTGGAAAAATGATAGTGAAACACTTCCTCAATAGAAAAGAATGAAAAAAAAATGCGGAAAGATTTTAAGTAAATCTAGCAGAGACCCTAATTTTGAGTTATAAATCACTCAGATAAACTGATGGCTCCGAAGATGCTTCTGCATGGAGGTGTGATATGGGTCCTCAAAGAGCGGAAACTATCGAAAAAATTGTGGTTTTTTCGGCTCAGCTCTTACCAAACCTGTTTTGGGAAAAATGGTCTAATTCCAAAAGATATCTAATATTTGAGATTCTGCATCGACCTGAGCCATTGACATCAAAATCGAAGACAACGTTTACGATCCTACTGAGCGGTTAAAAATTTGCAAATCGCTCATTTTTTGGATGAATTCCTGTTTTGAAGATTTTTCCTTTTCAAATATTGTGCATTGAATAATTTTGTTAAAACATGGAAAGATATTATTTTTGAAACTGGGGAAATATTTTAGAACATTCCTAGTGGTGTAAATTTTCTGATCTTTATTGCAGAAAAATTATTCAAAAAGTTATCAACTTTTTTCAGTTTAAAAAATTGGCACCACTGTGTTTCAAAATATTTCCCCAAATTCAGATTATGATGCCTTTTCTTTGGCTTGATAATCAATGCGAAATATTTGAAGAGAAAAAAAAATTGAAAACACAAATTTACCCATGAAAAAGCGATTTGCCAGTTTTCAACCACTCTGTAGAACTCTAAAAGTGGTCTTGAATTTTCATTATGGCCCTGGTCAACGTAGAATCTCAAATACTATCTTTCCCCCCTTTCATCCTCCAAGAGCTTCCTCTGACCACAGTTTATTCAACTGAGTGATGAGCAAATATAGGTAGTTTCAATGAAGGGAACAGTAAAAATATTTGTTAGGATTGTAATTTTTCTTCACTGTAAAATAGCCTTTTTCATTTGGTTCGTTTTTTGTGGTTTCAGATATACGTTATCAAATTGAAATTTTTTCAATAGGAAAAAAAGACGGTTTTAGGACAATTTTATTTCGAGATTTGCATTTGAGTTAGTAAATTCCATTTTTCAATGCATACATTTTTTTCCTATCAGCATTTACATGATCAAAATATACTTACCTACTTAATAAAAATAAAAAATTTTTCATAGTTTTTGCATTCTGTTTATTCATTTACGACAGAAATTGAAAATAAAAAGTGATAATTTGATTGAACATTATACCTACATACCCTACTTATTTTATTTTTATGACTACCTTATACCATTTCTATAGGTATCTCTGATGTTTGAATTTTCAGGCTTTATGGCTAAAAGGAATAAAAACCATTTATAGGTAGTGCCTAGGTACTGACTGACTTCACTAATTCTCCATCAGTTGGAATTTTGGGAGAAATTAATATTTCATTATCTTCCATCTTGTAACAAGGAAACTATAGTCTCTTTCTGTTGATGAGTCAACAGGAGAGTCAGCATAAATTGCTCTATTGCGTTGAGGGCCTCTTATCTTTGGAATTTCGCTTTCATGATCTTGGGTTCCGCGTCATTAAAAGCAACCAATAGAATAACTTACTTACTGTCTCATTGAGCTGAATGAAGAAATTAACAAGTGTGTCTTTATAATTAGTCCGTCTTGTCTGCAGATATTGAAGTATGCCTACCTATGGCTAGCTCACTAAGTTGGTGCAGCATGACGCTTTGAGCCCACCATCATGTGATTGTCCAGGGAAAAAGGAGGTTTAGTTTTCGATTGTTGGGTGTGGGTGAATCACTTTTTTGCGGGTTCGGCACTTGAAAAGTCTTAAAATTCGAATGAAACCGACCGGAAGTCTCATGTCGAATTTTTAGTCTTTGTACATATGTAAGGTATAACACGATTTTGTGAAATGTATAATTGAAAAATTACAATAAAAAAACTCTAAAAAGTTTTTGGAAAAATTTTCAACACAAAAGATTCAAGTATTTGTTCCAATTTTTTTAATCTGATTTCCTCGGTTCAACAACGACTTTTATCTCCGTTTTCACATTTTTGACATTTTTCCATTTTTTTTTCAACTGTTGGGACTGCTTTCCTTATATCGTTGACAGAAATCAATAAACAAAATATAAAGTGCATTGAAAAACAATAAACTAATTTTTTAAAATAAATTCACGTACTTTTTTTTGCATTTTCACGTTCATAACTTTTTTCGGCTCAGTTTCCTCTTTCCTGACAGTTTTCCTTTTTTTTCAACTTTTGAGGCCACATCTTTGAGCAACTTTGACTGAAATCAATATTCTTGATTAAGATTTCAATATACTTTCTTGAAGTCTTGGACAGGCATTCATCGCACATTTTTTTTAAAAAAATCAATTTTATTTTTGCTTTCAGAATTTTCTGATAGCGAAGCCGCTTCTTCGAAAATGCTGCTTGGCTATCACTACTCATATCGCATCGCTTCCCCTCTGAGGGTATCAGAAGAAGCTTGTGTTCTTTAAAAAACTTCCCAATTTTTAAAATTTAATCATATGGTGAACAATGTTTGAAATTTTTTGAATATTTGGCTCCTGCAGTGTAGTCTTATTTTGGGTAATGAAAGGTAGGTATAACAGAAACGATTACTTACTTGCTACCCACCTCACAAATCTGACTTCACTAGAAGATGGTTCTCTTTCGCTGGTTCATATTTGAAAAAATTAATATGTTTACCAAATTGAAGATTCGAAGTAAACTCCATAAATAATTTCACTCCATCTAACCTACAAACATGCGAACCTACTTTAGACTTAGGTCGAATAAATCAGCTGTAATAATCAGACGGAAAGAAAAGTTAGATTGGTACCTTACACTTACACGTGCACTGTACGATACTTGTAGAAATTCTCGCATTGTACTGTAACAGACTCAGCAGTAAGTAAAACTTGAAATGGCATATCCGTATTCGAATACCTTGTAAGAGCATACAGTCAAACCGCATCACACATTTTCACCCCATGCAGTATTTGCCAAAACCCTCGATAACGATAGGAAAGTCACCATCGTCTTAGGACGTGAATTGCATAACCTTGTTTGAACATCATTTGACACTTGGAACTTCATTAAAAGCAAATGAATAAAAATCCACCAACGAGCCGTTTGATTTTCATCGCGCTCAAAAGCCACCGCCACCTTATACAGTAACAGTATATAGTATATACTCGACGCGTAGTAAAAGCATTTTCCATTTAACATATGAAAAGAGTTATCAAGGGTTTAACGAAATGTTTCAGTTAATGCCTCGCAGTTAGAATGTGGTAACAGTTAAAACAGACTGTAGCCCAGGAAAACTCTATTCCGTGAGAAATACGAGCAACGTAAATTTTTATCCGTTTTAATGCCTTTTCCTGCTATTTTATGTGTGCCGTTGCTTAAGCAATAGTATAACGCGCTCCGAAAACGTCTGAAGAAGTCATCTGTGAAAATGCCCCTTTTTAAGATTGCCGAGGATTAGTGATTTTCTCTTTACAGCAGAATTGTTTTTATACGACGAATCAGCCTCAGCCTCTTCGCGATGCGATGCGAACTTTTCTATTTATTTGCTTGTTAGCTCGTGTATTAGTCAGTTTATGTAGTCTATATACTCGTCTACTACTGCAAAAGAGTAAACTACTCTTCTCTCATATACCCTGGTACTCTTTACGTACCTACTAGTACACCATACCATGCTATGCCATCCGCCAAACCATGCCATATAAATAAAAAGGTTGCACATACTCCAACATAGACTTCATTTCAAGTAGAATACCGTGATTCATGATCCGATAATGGTTATCGGTAAAGGCAACGTTTGCACTGTGTATTTCACTGTTTTGCTTTCGTACTACCGCGTGTATATCTTGCCGTGCTTATCCGCCTTATACTCAAAAGCTTTTATTATTTGTCTCTATCGTGGCAACTTTCACCTTTATTGGTAATATTTCACGTTTCGACACATTTCCTCGCGAGTTACGTCTCTTCTCTCTATCCTCGCCCAATTACGGCGGTGAAAATTTTTTCCCCTGCGGAAGTAAATGCACCAGATATGGAAGCAATTTTTTTCCGCCAAATTCTATAAAGAAAACCGATTTTAACCCATTTATCTCGCAATTGTAGTCACGTGTAATGAAAAAAGGTCATGCGAAAATTTTCACCCTCTTGTGTTTGGGTTTATAAAAAGAATCACGAGACTGATAAATTCTACATTTGGAGCTTTTAGTTTCGCGGAAAGAAAATTACTCGTGTTTCGAGTAGGTATTTCTTTTTGCTGGAAAAAGAAAAAAAATTACTTGCTTAAAGTTATTACCTTGAGTTGTTCTTAATAAAAAAGTTGAAGTTCGTCTATTAAACGATTAAGAAAATCTGTATTAGTTTTTAATCTTCGTGGTCGAACTCTTCACGCAGTTTAGATTTTTTTGGCAGAATTCGGAAAAAAAACAAGATCAGTTTTTTTCCAAAATAAAAACACTGAAAATTTTCTATTTTTGTCCCTTTTTTTTCAATAAAAATACAAAAACTGAATGAAAAATTTGAAGAAAAAAAACAAGTTGATGGTATAAAAAAACATATTTCAAGCATAGGTGGTTACATTTTTTTTTGTTTGAAGCTGGAAATTTTTTTTGGTTTCAAACAGTTTTAAACATCGCGTTTGTTTGAAACTTCCGAATTCTGTTTTCTGGACTGATCCTATACTTCATGTCAATACTCTGCCTTGGTGAGTCAAATGGAAGTCAAATGTAATAACTCGTGTGTAAGTATAGTTGCATAGTCGCGCCATGAATTTATTGTTTATTGGTGGACCATTACTAATGTGTGAAATGTAAATGTACTTGCTTCCTCGAGAATTTGAAGGGATGCAAATCGAGTCGTCGTATACCCAATGCATATTTAGTTTTTCCGAAGACGTTGAGCATTGATACCTACGTAGGTAACTACTTTTCACCTAGAGAGGCAGTAGGTACTAGGTACATGATGGAAATTAGTCTCCAAAAGTCGTTTATAGGGCACTAAATAAAAAGAGATAAGACTCACTACAGAAAATTTTTTGACCAAAGTCACTGAGGAAATTTGCCTTAGAATTGTTTGATCAACATCTATCAACTCTGGAGGTCTAAAACAGAGTGTAGTTACGAACTGAATTTCAGCCTTTCATTTCAATTTGATGAAATTTTGGTTTCTACCATTTTGAACACAAATTTGAATTTTTAAAAATACGCTGAAAATCGGAAAATGAGTTTCAGCACCAGAAATTTACTATGGTAGCACCTCGAAAAAATTTATGGCGCTAAAATTCATTTTTCAAAAGTTTTAGAATCGTCATAATTTCCAAATCGCAGTTCGCCACAATGGTTTATAATATTCTGTCATCGAGTTAACTAGATTCATTAAATTTGACCTAATCTAACCTACAATTCATTTACCCCTTGAAACATCTCAAAAAAAACTCACAGATGAGTAATAAATTCAAATAAAACAATGAGAAAAAATAATAATAATTGTAAGCTATATTTGAAAGTGAAAAAATTATAACAAAAGATTATAAGTAAAGTAGCATTCTGAAGTCTATTTTTTATGACAGGGCTCTTCCTCAATTTTTTCCAATAAAAAAAGTTACCTACTTAAATAGGCAACTAAAAGAATTGTATAGCAAAAATATTTTAATGTATGTAGAAAAAAATGCCCCAAAAAAAAACATTTTAAATAGGAGTTTTCTGATTTTTAATTAGAAGTATAGCCGGACACTAGTTTGTAGAAAAAGCGAGACTTTTTAGCAATTTTTTAAAACAAATGAGAAATTTTGAAATTTTTGGCAGAAAGCCAATTTTTGGAAAAATTTGAGACTGCAGCAATTTCAGCCAAAGGAAGGCCTTTTTGCAATTTCTGACAAAAAAAACGCAAGACTTCGATAATTTTAGCAAAAAGCAAGACTTTTTTGGGAAGTATTGGCAAAAATGTGATATTATGTACTTTTAGGTATTTTCTGTCAAAAAGTCGAGACGTTACATGGTAATTTTTAAACAAAAAATTGATAAGGTTACTTTCAGAACAATTTTGCTAAAAATCGAGAATTTTTGTCAAAAAACAAGACCTTGAAAAGTTTAGTAAAAAGCAGGACTCTCTAGTAATCATTGACAAAGAATGATATTTTTTTGCAATTTATTGTCTGTCGTTCAGAAATGAGTTTTTTTTGCAACTTTTTCTTTTGAAAAAAAAATAAGACTTTTAACCCTTTGGAGGTTTTTTGTGTGGGGAAAAAATTGCTTTGAAGAGTGTAATAGGGTACCCTGTTTAATTGGCCAAACCACAAACATTTGAACTTTCAAAGAAGAATCATTTTAAAAAATGAAAGTTTTGAAAAATCTCAAATCCTTTATTTCCAACAAAATAACTGATTAGAAATTAGAAACTTTTTTCAAAAATAATTAAACAACGTGAGTAAATAACATTTGTCAAATGCACTTTTTGAAACATTTTTAAAAAATTAACAAGAAAAAAAATTGTAAAACCATATGTGTAGGTAGTTTAAAAGGTCATCTGGCAATTCCAAAGTTGAGCAAAGATAAAAATTTGGTGTGGGAAATGCCTTTGACCAAAAAAAAATCTAGGTTGCTAAGAGAAGATTTTTTATCAAGTCATAAAATCTTGTCGGAAATTCGATCGAAATATGACACAAAATTTGGCAAAATTTAGAATGGAAACATTGTTGCTTTGAAGCAAGCGATGATGTAGCAAAGAACTTTCTTTCATTTCAGAAGAAAAGAAGTATTTTATCACTTACTTAATCAGATTTTGGAATACCAAGATGAACATATAAAGACAATAGTAAAAATAATAAACAAAAATACAAATTCATCTCCGAGTACAGCTGCCATTTCGTTTAAGCTATGGATATTTTGTATTTTTGTTTACTATTTCTGTTCATGTTCGAGTACATCTTCATATTCCAACATCTGACTCATTGATAACATAATTTTGTTTTTCCAAACTGAAAGAAAGTTCTATGCTACATCTCGTACTTCAAAGCAAAAATGGTTTTTTTTATTAGTTACCTCCACTACAAAGCTCAAAATTTCACCAAATTTTGTGTCATATTATTCCGGCCCCATTTCCGACGAGATTTTATGACTTGATAAAAAATTCTCTCTTTGGTGCCTAAATTTTTGTGGTTTTTTTCATTTTTTGGTCAAATGCATTTCTTTTGCCAAGTTTTTGCCTATTGCAATTAATTTTAACCATAATTTTTTTCTCAATTATTAGCTAATCAGTGAACAGTATGTTGCAGAGACGAGACCAATCGCTGATTAGTATTGATAATTGCTAGATGAGAGGTTTTAGAATTTGGAATTAGATTAATACGTAATATCATGTTTTTAGTATTTATTTCAACGATATTTTCCATGTTGAATACCGAATAGTTTTTTATTAATAAAATAACTTGAAAGTTGAACCACGATCAGCACTTCTTATTACCAGATGAGAGAGTACTGTTTTTTTTAATGATATTCCATATTTTTAGATATGTATTTCTCATCGATTTAGGAAAATTGATTATCTATTGTTGTGAAAAATAATGAAGAAAACGATGAAAATTGTCAAAACTCACACTGTAAACTTGCTTTTGGCTATACCTAATCGAATTTGCGAGAAAAAAAATTAAGAAAAAGCAAAAGCCCTCTTGCAATCAGAAAATAGCTGATGGTTTGTTTAATTACGTATTGTATTACTTTTACGATCATATGGTGAGGTGGTTTCGTGCTCCAAAATCTACGTATGAACGCCAACTGGCGCGGATTGATTCTTATATAGCATCTACGCAAGTCATTTGTGTGTTTTTGTCGGTTTTTCACATAATTTTCATTTGAGTGAAAAATAGTTTGCTTGGGAGTGAAATTATCAAGTTTAAAAGTTGAATAAATTTTCAATCCTGACTATTGAGTTCATCTAATTTCCTGAAAAAATAAAATAAAATTGAAAAATACTCATTTGAGAACCCTTATCTGGAAGATGAATTCTAAATTGATTGAAATTTGAATGTATCTACTCAACTTCTTGTAAAAATCATGTTTTTTCCGTGGTGTAACGCAGAGAGAGAGGTTACGATGTGAACAAAACGAGAAAAATTCCAAAATCATTGTGAAATTTTTCTCGTCAATTTTCACCTTCCCGAAAGCCTTCTCTGTATAAGACGTTCTCTCGGCCATATCAGAAAATACCGCTCAAGTTGGATGCACAACTAACCTATCACTGATCAAACGTCAATGTATAAGACCCTCGGGAAGCTATTTCAAACTGAAACAACGCTCGCGTATTTTCAAAAAATTACGTCCACGAGAGTCTCGTATGCCGGCGAATTAAACAAAAAATTAAGCGAAAAGAAAACGACGAAGGCGATCTGTTAATTCATTGGGGAGTGTCGATCAAACATTAAGACGGTTACTGGTCACGCCACCATTCGGGTATAGTATAAGATACCGATTCTACGACAGGAGACGAAGAGAAGGGAAGCAGAGTACGCGAACGTATTCCAACTGCCCTGGACGTTTATAGTAAAGTTTTAAAACTTGCTATAAGTTATTTTCAACTGGTAATCCTATAAATTAATCTTACTCTATATAAATTTCCAGTTAACCGTGATAGAATTACTCGTGACCGCTGGACCGTGTAACGTTTATGAATTTCAGATACCGGCAGCGAAATTTCTCGCACGAGATACCATATCAAAATCATACCTCGTTTTCGTACTTTATTTTCCATGTTCGACGTTATACGTAGGAACCATGGCAAAGGGCGCGGAAGAGGTACGATATACACTGGTACACTATATACGAGTAGTAGTTTAATGATGAAGCCTTTTTTGGGCTACAAAGCAGGTGGATAGCAGGGTAAAAGTTACGATTTTGTGAAATTAGCTTTAACGAGTCGAGTTGTTGCGTAAAAGCGAGATTCGTAAAAATACGCTGCGTAACGTGGTTCACTATAGTAGTCTCTCTTTTTCCCTGTTTCTCTTTTTTGTTTGTCGTGTGCGAAAAACGTTACATTTTTGTTTTTATTTTTACAACTTGTCGAGCTCAAAAGAACAAGGACGTGAAAAATTGAAATAATTTTAATTACTGTTTTTTTTTCTCTCATTCGCCGCAACTTTGCGTTTGTCGTTTAAAACAATAAAATTTTATTGTGTACATATTTCGCGCGTAACGGATAATTATTTTAAATTTATTAATTCGTTTAGAGTCAATGAATCGAAAATCGCGTGTTGCTGCTTTGCACTCGTATGCATATTATAAATTAATTACGTCAAATTAGGTTAATTATTATAATTTTTTTTTCAAAACGTTGTTGAGTTTTGTATTATGTTCGTCGTCGTGTAACTACATATGTATTGCCTGACGACAATGCTAATAAAAAGAATAGACACAGGGACTTTGGGAGATCTGCTCAGAGTCCACACAAAGAAAACATGGTACTCGTGCGTTATAATTTCATCGATCATGTAATCTTATCTTTGGCGGATGCGATTATAACCGTGGTAATTGATTTTCCATACGCATCTGAATACAGTGAGATGATTTTACGTAATTTACACATAAATACATTATGGCTGCGTGAGTCATACGTATGCGACAAGGTCATCTGTTGTGCGTCTATAATACACATAGAAACAATGACCGTACGTACTCTGAAGAAAAATGATCGATATACTTGCGAAAGTGTATCAAGAATATTATCTAACATAATATCCAGTTTAGTTGTGATTTTACGTGACCACATCGAAGGTAAATGCATTACAATGAGTACCACCGGTGATTAGCAATTCGCTATTAGCGCAGCTGTATTATTTTTTTTCTCTCCTGTATGCAGACTTTACGTTTGTTAAATTGAATTATGCAGCTGCCTTGTGAAGTTAGCCGATGCTAGTGAGCTGAATTAAACCTAATGGTAAAGTTTGGAACAGAATGGATGCTTGCGTTTTTATAATTTTGAATGTGTAATTCACAAAAGTCAATTTTAATCATTATTCACCAACTGTTTCGTGTGCATTACCCACTTACACCCTACTTCCTTGGAAAATGTGTCAAAATGACGAGAAATATTGGATCGAAGAAGCAAAAAATGAATGAGCATCCAAGAATACGTTTCCATTTAAAATTTCCAAAAGTTGAATTTCAAATTCTTGAAAATTTACCTAACCTTTAATATTTAATTTTGAATGTGTAATTCATAAAAGTCAATTTTAATCATTATTCACCAACTGTTTCGTGTGCATTACCCACTTACACCCTACTTCCTTGGAAAATGTGTCAAAATGACGAGAAATATTAGATCGAAGAAGCAAAAAATGAATGAGCATCCAAGAATACGTTTCCATGTAAAATTTCCAAAAGTTGAATTTCAAATTCTTGAAAATTTACCTAACCTTTAATATTTAAAAGTCGTTAATGTAGAAAAACGAAAATGAATGATAAATTAATGTTGGCAATTTTGAGGTTTGCAGTGGATCTCCGGATTTTTAGTTTTTAAAAAAATCCTGTTTAAAAAATTGAAATGAAACTGAATGCCTCTTCGACTTTTTTTCAATAGATTTAGACTGTTTTATTTATCCCACTCTCTTCTCCCCTCCCCACATACCTCCAAAACCATCAATTTTTCGATCATCAATCTTTCTGCTATTAACGTATAGCCCTATAGGTAGTTAACATCGTTTACCATTTGGTGATATATGGTGACAATTTTTTTCAATACATGGCAATATCAAAATTTAGAAAAAATTCGCGAATTTCTGGGCATTTTTCTTGATTTTTTGAAATTGGCATTAAAGGTCAATCTTGGGTGAGTCTTTTTTCAACTTTTTTCCAATTTTGATGGAGTCTAGCAAAAAATAATGGCCAAGTGACCCCAAGAAAACTCAGAAAAAAATTGAAATTTTCAACGTTTGAACCCCTCCTCCCTCCAACACCCATCCAAAACGAGCATAACATTTTCAAAAAAACAATGAAAAAGTTCAGTTGTTTCAATTTTTTTGAAAAAGTTTTTCTCAGTTCATGTGGTCTCATGACGTCTTTATATGTAGTACTGACATATGATCACTTTTAGGTCATTTTAAAATTTTCAAGTTCATTTTTGCCAAATGCAGGATTTCTCAAAATATTTTTTTCCGCTTAAAAATTGATTATTATGTAATCATCGTCTTTAAGATGGTAAAATTAGAATTGAACAAGTAATTTACGTTTGTATGTAGATAATGGTGAGCATCAATATACCACCTACCTAAGCTAAAATTATGTTGGAGCTAGAGCGAAAAAACACAGTTTTACGAAAATGCCCCCTTCGTGAGCACTCATACGAGTATCTCCCTTCCAGAAGCACATCCGGAGCTAAACAAATTTCTGGGTAGCTTCCATCCTCAAAATAAAAGGTTTCCACTGATGTTTTTTTTTGTTTGAAAAATGAAAATGTTTGGATTTTTTGAATGATGGACCTGATTGGTAAAATTACTCCAGCGTAGAAGTGAAAAATGTTATTATGACAAATATTGTATGTACTAGGGTGTGTCAACTTTTTGCAAATTTTGAAGGAGCCTAACAAAAAAATCATGTCCAAATAACTTCAATTAGACGTAGAAAAAATTTCAAATTTTTTTGGTCAGCGATTGATCCTTCCCCCTTTTTTCTCTTCTGCTAGACTCGAAGTTTTAAAAATTCGAAAAATTTTCTAATGTTTCTATTTTTTCAGTTTTTTTTTTTTTTTTATTTTCTAATTATTTCTTCTAAAAAGTAAAATTAATTTTTAATTTTTTTAAACTTTGAGATCGAGCCGTAGGATGAGGTTAAACGTTGAACTGAAAATTTGAAATTTTTTATTCGTGTCATTGAGGTCATTTGGTCATGATTTTTTTGTTCCACCCTATTAAGTATGTATCTTGGAAATTGAAGGGGCATACTTGATTTTAAATTTTCAAATTTGAGATACCCTCGATATTTGAAATATGTGCTAAATTTTCAAATTGTGTTTGTCCCTTCAATTTTTAAGTTAAAGATGGGTAATTGGTCAAAAAATATTTTTTGTTCGTACTCTCGAGAGTAAGTACCATGAGTTGCAGGTGCATCATTATAATGATCCTAACTTTTTAAATCATTTTTGATGTATTTTTCTAAGTTGGTGAATTTCCAGTTTTGCGGCTTCATAAGATAAGCAACGTATGATCTTTTGTTGAAAGGTTGATTAATAATTTACTACATACCTGTGAGAGATCGTAGATATATCTCATGAACTCAAAAATCACACGCAATTAAATTTCATTAATTGAACCCTGTAAAAAATTGAGTGAAAATGTGAGTTAATTTTTTTGAAAAAAATTACCTACTTAAGTTATCACTGTTTTCAAATTTTTTTTGCTTTAATGTAAAAACATGTATGTACTTACTAAGAAATTTTCAATTTTCCATTTAAAAAATCACATTTTCAGAATGATTGCGATTTTTTCAAAAAAAAAAAAAATTACGGAAACAAAGTTTTAAGGCAAAAAAAATTCTCCTATAAGAATTAAATTGATATTTTCTGAAAGGATACGTTTTTAAAGTATACCTACTGAATGAAAATTGTGTAAAAAGTTCAACTCGAATCAATTGTTTGTGATGAAAACGTTGTTTTTTTGAAAACTTGTTTCACAAAAAATGAACTTTAGGAAGTTACCTATCAATCGCCTAATGGAAAAAATTAACGTAAACAAATTTCAAAGCATCAAGTTTTCCATTTGTAGAGTGATTTGATTTATTTTTGAGATATTTTGAGCAAAAATTATGAGCAGAAAGCTTTACTTTATCGAATGATTTCTTTGTAATTTCATAATTGGATCACTCTGTATTAGAGATGTACTTGAGTGATGGTTAATTTGCATGAAGGGTCGACGAGGAGGGGATACACAGATAATTTTTTCGTGTGTCTAAATCTCAAAACAAAAATTATTTCTGAGTAGAATATTTTAATCTAAGAATATCTTTGTTGGTTGGTGGTGATTTTTGATTCGCCTGCAATTTTCAGAAATGGAAAATGAAAAATTACTTACTACATATTTTTAATATTTTTACGTTTTTATTTTCGAGACATGGCATTTGGCGACATACTTATTATGCATTCCTTTTAAAAAAATTTGATGAGGAATGCCCATTTTTTTAGATTTTAAGATCAATTAAGAGATAGTAGATATGTAGCTATGGGTTGAGCTAAAGAAATGAAATCTTACCTGGTCAATCCAAGATTCAATCACACGTAGACTACCAAATCTCAACTTTTAAAAAGAGTATAAAATGAACCTCCTTACCCCATTACTTAACCGGAAACAAGCGCCTTTCTTTTATTCAGGTGAAGGGATTAAAGGTGGCAAAAAGCGAAGAAGTTTTGAGTGCATCTGAAATTCTTCAAGATGTAGGTACAATTGTACAAATTTTTCATTACGATGGGAACCAGCTCTAAAATTACAATTTTTCGATATTCGAAACCGTGTTAGAGAGTACTCCAAAATCCACAATCACAGAGATACGAATATCGAATCGAGGCCACATTTTACACCACTAATGGAGGACACGAACATCCGAATACAAATAAATGTATTATGCCTACCAAGTTCACACAGCCTATTAAATTTGCAAGGCAACTGCATAATGTGAAATGAGATTACATAAATGTTAGCGAAGCTCTGGCTGGATTATCAACCGCGAGAGTTAAGATTATTGCGAAAAAATTACCCCATATATAGGCGTTGTTGGGTCTACGTACAAGTATATATAACTTGGTAAACAGGAAATGAATGTGGAAATGGTATAAGTAAGATATCTTATGTATATGGAAATTGAAGAAGACGCCTATCGTAAACATTCGTATATAGTACTTTTGGGTTATTACAAGCTCGTTGTGTAGTATTATACGTTATCACTCTACGTTGCCTTTTTTTGCCTCTGTTAACAATTCATCGTTGACGTATCTTGAATTTTTTCATATTGTTGAGCGCAATAATGAAATCTTGACGGAGTCGTTAAGCGGAAATAATTCGCCATACTGTAAGAAGGTACCTAGCTTTCTATCTATAGTACTTGAGAATTCCATCATTAAGTATGCCACTTTTCGATGACGTTCGTCGTCCAAGTCGAATTATTGGGTAGGTAAAATGCAGAACTGTGAGTAATTGAAAAAGTCAAAATGGCTTATTAAAAACGTCTCCGAATAAGTTTCGTAGTTTACTCCGAGTTGAGGTTTTTAATGACCAATTTATCGTAATAAAAGGATATCAAATGGCAGACGAATTACCGAGTGCGTTAAGTATCGAGCGCCACTTTTCTCATTTCTAATGCCAGATGAGCGAACGAAACGTATCGCAGGAGTAATAAATTGGCGTCAATAATACATTTTACAATATTGTTTTAGTACGTGACAAAAATTAATATTTTCAACGCGTATTAGCTCTCGTTCTATACGGCCGTAACTACAATCAAAACGCATACGTCTAGACCGGCGTGCGGGAATTTTAATGAGCTTTGGCGATGAGTTTACTCCAGTGGCCAGAACGCATATGTATAAATCATCTGAATACTATACTATTACTTAATCTTACCGCATAAGTGCAATACCGCGATTATATTAGTGTGAGTTTTAGTAAAAAATTTCCACTTGGAAGAAATTGAATCGTCTGTATTTGGTGGATTACTGTAAGACTATGATATTAGCGACTAGCGTGCGAGTGAAAACCGCAAAGTAGACGAATCAAGCAAATATTTACTCTGGCTTTGTATATTTAAGGGATAAAAGGGTTCGGAATGGATATTTTTGTTTTAAAATTGTTCCGAGTCCTGAAACTTTCTTTTTGTCCGTACTAGACACGATACTGTAAGTATATTTGAATGGCGGTTAATCTACTTACATGTGCTCGAGTAATTTCATAGGCTACGAGAAATTTGTTATAAAAAAATCTGATAGTACAAAATTTCGATTTTTTTTTTCAAAAATTGAGAAAAATGTGGATTTTAATTTTAAAAGGAATGAGGTCTCAAGAAATTTTGTCTAAATTCACAAATGGGTACGTGTCCAAAGGTGAAAAAAGAAAAACCAAGCTGGAAAGGGGGCAATAATCACAATTGTCGAGTAAATGTCTTTTTCATTTTCATTGTTTTTGTGAAAAAAATTAATCAGTAAACAACGTTTTAATTAAGCTAACCAGTCATCAATATCAGAGGCAAACCCAAGAAGAAATGATGAGAGGAAGCTCTCTCTTGGGCTTTTAAAAATTGTTAACGTTTAAAATTCGGCGATTCTTACTCACCAGTTGGCAAAATATAGCTTGGGGAAATGAAAAAATTGATGAGTTGGGATTTCCATGATTCTCCTTCCTCTCCCTCTTCAGAAACAACTTTGATGCGGCCCTAATCAGTATTTATTGATACTAGATACGAGATTAATTCGGATTTGGATTTTTAATACTTTTATAAATTCTTGAATGCGTTCATTAGGAAACATTTTTTTTTTCTGCAAAAAAAAGACTTGATTCTATTGTGGACTTGTGGCGCAAATCTTATCTTTCAAATTAGAGAATGAGAAACTAACAAGAGAACTTCTCGAGGATGTCCATTTTCGATTTTAACAGGACCCTGATTTTTAGAAAAAGCATAGTCTGAAAGCATCGTAACCAAAATTTTAGCTGGCCAAATTGATTTTTCGATTTTTGGCGAATTTCCGAAAATTCAAACTGACAATTTTCGGCTGTTCAACTCTTCAGAGGTTCTCTAGGTTTCTACGTTGGAGAAACAAATTGCTTTGAAGGGTATAATAGGGTACCCTGTCCAATTGACTAAATCACAAAAAAAATTGAGCCTTCGAAGATAAATCATTTTGGAAGATAAAAGTTTTAAAAACGATCAAATTCTTTATTTTCAAACTAAACAAATTACCTATTTTAAGTTAGAAATTTTTTTCAAAAATAATTGAACAACATACGTTGAGAATATTAGTCGAAAAAACTTTTTGAAAACATTTTTTAAAACTGAAAAAAAAAGGAACTATAATAACAATACATACGAGTAGGTAGTAAGAATAAAGGTCATCTCTCATCTGGCATTTCCCAAGTTGAGCCAATATAAAACTTGGTGAAAAATAAATGGCTTTGTCCAAAAAATGAAGAAAACAAAAATCCATGCTTGCAATGAGAGGATTTTTTATCAAGTCATAAAATAATGTCGGAAATTCTAGGGAAATATGACACAAAATTTAGCGAAATTGAAAGCTTTGTAGTGGGGGTAACTCATGGTAGAAGCGTTTTTGTTTTGAAGCGAATGATGTAGCATAGAATTTTTTTTCAGTTTGGAAAACAGAATTATTTTACCACTAACTGAGTCAGTTGTTGGAATATGAAGATTGGCATAGAAAGAAATAGCTAGTAAACAAAAACAAATTTTGTGTCATATTTCAGATAACTTTCCAACAAGTTTTAACCTTATGACTTAATAAAAAATCCTTTCTTTGCGGCCGTCTAGATTTCATTTTTTGGACAAATGCATTTCTTTCACTAAGTTTTCAATTTTGCTCATCTTGTTAAATGCCAGATTACGTTTTTTACTATCGTTATTATGATTTTTTTATTCACTTTTAAAAAATGCTTTCAAAATTTGCTTTTGACTAATGTTCTTTACTTATGTTATTGAATTATTTTTGAAAAAAATGTCCAACTTATATTCATTCATTTTGTTGGATTTTCAACCTATATTCATTTGTTTTGTTAATTGGAAATGAAGGATTTGAAGTTTTTTAAAAATTTCATCTTCCAAAATGAATTCTCTTTGAAAGCCCAACTTTTTTGTACTCCGGTTAATTGGGCAGGGTACCTTATTACACTCTTCTAAATAATTTGTATTTAACAGTGATTCGAGAGAAAGAAAATCATTTTAATGATTTTATTACAGTTCCATAGGTTGGGATTGGGAAGGATTGGGCCCAGAAGCGGACGGTTATATTCAAGTTAGTGGCTCTAAATTGAGAAAAAAATACTTATTAAGAGTGCTTTCTGAAAATTACTTCCATCTTACAGCTGAGCAACCTGAACCTGTTGTGCAACCAGTCTTTAAAAAGCAAAAATTCGTTTGCAATCAGAAAATAACTGATAGCTTTCTCAATATAATTTCGGGTATGTCTCTATAATTTCGGGTATTCAATCCTATCTGTTGTGCAATAAAGCTACAAAAAGCAAAAATTCGTTTGCAAACAGCAAATAACCAATATGTACGTTACCGATGGCTTGTTTATTATTTTCCGTTCTTTGAGTTGGTCAATCTACAGTTTTTCATCTACTACCTCTGAATGAGTTTTTTCTGCTGATTTAAAAATAACACTCTCCTCGTTTTTCGCTTCAGATTTTTAAATTAGAAATTCCAAGTTGGAGATTTAATAAAACTGAATTCCAAAAACAGAAAAATTAGTACAATTCTCATTTTAGAGAAAATAAAGAAAATATATATTTTTTAATTTTCCAAAAATCGAAATATTATTTTTGGATGCTGATTGCATTTTTCTTTATTTCTGTTTGGTTTGAGAAATTTTCTATGTATTTAATGGATATTTCCATGGTTTGGTATTTTGAAAAATTCCAGCCAGTCAACTGGAGAAAAATTTGTCCAAATTGAACAAGAAAGATTTAGTGTGACCCAATTTGATTTGATTAAACCTCATTAATACATTCTGATTCAATTAGATGAACATTTTAAAAAAATTTGAAATAATTTGAATCCAATTGGCCCCCAAAACTTTTTTTCTGGGCAGCCACCCAGTTCAGTGACATTTACCTCTTTCAACTTCATTTCTGTTTCATCGTAATTCATTAAAATGGGTTATCTATTGAAAATTTAGATAACCGAACTTCAATTCCATAATGAATTTGAAAATCAGGAAATGAAATAAATACACAGAAAAACTGAAAAAGCTTCTAATTACTCGACTACCTAATTTTCTTTGAAATTCGGAGATTTTCATTCATTTTGTAAAATTATAAAATACGATAGCTATAGGTTAGTTAAGTATAATCCTTCCAAATGAATGGATACCTATCTTTTCCACCACAGTTACTTTTTACGTTGGTACATATTTAATTTCAATCTCGATAACATTCATGAAGATAATTACAAAAGAAACGAAAAATTGACATCGTTCTTCTTTTATTTCAGCGTTGAAATGTTTTTCACTTTTATTTTCAATATACCACCATGTCAACAAATGTAATTTTCCTTTAGCTGAGTTTTGTTTTAACGATACCCGTGCTACCTCTCCCCCTCCAGAACACTCGACCTATCTATGTACATTGAATTTCATATACGCACGTGTATATATTCGAAACAACCCAAACAGAAAATTAATTTTGCCTCAGCTTCGCAAGCAATTTAAAGGATTACCACTACTTTGTCAAATTGGTACCCAAGTAGCATTATTACCATTAATAAAATCGATGTCCATTCGTTATACTAACGTGCCTTTTAACGTTTCAATTGCGTTAGAACGTATTACTCATCTAGTATATATACTCTTGCTATACGAAATAGTAGTACATGGTACAATGTACTCTATGTATCTACTACCTATTAAGATAGCTGTAAACTTTAAAGGGTAACAAATGAAGTTCCCCTGATGACTTTTGTTTTACAGCTTTAGGTAAAACTTTTATGCACGTTTATATTTTATGACGGGTATTTAAGATATAATTTCAGCGATATGTACTTATGACGTTATTTACTGCATGTGCTAAGTGTTGAAATTTCAAAAGGGTATTTTATTATAACAATGACATGCTTTTTTTGAAATCCGCCCCTAGGTGGGATCTCATGCGATATCGTAGCATGTGTAGGTATGCTTATAGGATAGTAATTTATATGTGTATTACGAAAATATTACGAAAAGTGTTAATACCTACGTACATACGATTGATAAATCCCACTTTTCAATCATATTTAAACCCTGAATAACTTACTTAATCGTGGTACCATGGAGTAATACGTAATGTAGGTACCTAACTATTATTTTATAGATGACACGATACAACAACATGTGTCCTACATAAATGATTTATTTAAAAGTTTGGGTTTCATTTAATGATAGATACACCGTATACGAGTATTAGATATAGGTACTTTTACCCCAAACAACATCAAAACTTCCTGTCTTTCTGTTTTGTTGCTCTCAAATAATATAATCCAACGAATTCGTGGAAATGGTTCGTGTATAACCTACACGTATGTACATTATTATGTTGTTTCCAACCAAGTTATAAAAAATACATTTGTAATCACAATTTCAACTTTTTAAAAATTATTTACTTTTAATGTTTCCTCTCATGTGCCTCGTTTTATAGCACCTATGCTTGGGTTGGCCATGTTGATGTCGTTTAACACAGACTCTTGTATCTTATAAACATCGTAGATTTTGTAGTTAAACTCTCATCTTTTTTACGAGAAAAATTTATTACGCGGATGTTTTCGTTCATCTTATAAGAATTTTTCGAGATTTTCCCCTTTGAAGCTTCGACAGTCTGTATTAAAATAAGGCTGCAGAAAAACAACATAATGTGTTTTTTCTCTCTATCTCGAATTCGCAAAAATTTGATTAATTCGAGCACCTTATTAAATTTTTGGTATATACTTGATGAAAATATTTTCTTGTGCAAAAAATTTGAACAATTATTGTGAATTAAGTTTCAAATTCGGATCAAATATTTTTCACGACTAATATAATTTTTTCAATTATAGAATGTGAATTTAATAAGTGGAACTTGGATGCATTTTTTTTTCTCGACAAAATTTAAAATGAAGAATAGGTATTTTCATTGAAGAAAAGAAATCTGTTGACAAAAAAAATCATATTTTTGTACAAAAATTCTGCTTTACCGTAGACTTCAAAAATGATTTCGAAATTCGTTTTCGTTCAGTAGTTCCTTTTGCTATTAAAATCGGGTGTACTCGATTTCAAATTGGAAAATTAGGTACAAACAAAGCATTAGCTAATCAGATTTTTTTGTTCTTTGAAAAATTTGGAAACAATAATTTAACCTCAGGAAACAATGAAATACAAAGTAAACAATTGAACATATCCATTTTATTCAGAGAATTTTACCTACCTATCATTAGCCAATTGATTTTCCAATTTCCCTAATCGAAAGAACTGATTTGTGCATCAAGCATCATAACGTTTATTTATGTATACCTAATTTTCAATTTCAAATTCTATAGCCAAACTGAAT
Organism: Planococcus citri; assembly: GCF_950023065.1. Classification (NCBI taxonomy): domain Eukaryota; kingdom Metazoa; phylum Arthropoda; class Insecta; order Hemiptera; family Pseudococcidae; genus Planococcus; species Planococcus citri. The sequence goes on along the minus strand of NC_088678.1, from coordinate 53,716,102 downwards.
GCAACCCTGAAGTCCAAATGTTTAATTTTTTGCCAGAACATAAATTGATCTCAGTTGTATGTTTGGATTGTTTGATGTAGCTTAAATAATGTTTTATGATTCATTTTGATTTCAGGAGCATGGGGTTTTTGAGAAGATCCTGAATGCCAATGAAGGAATACCAATTCAAACGGTAATTATCTTTAAAAATGTATGTTTCTGTGTAATAAACATTGAAAGATTACTACTTACTTGTAATCAGTTGATGTAATTACCAACTTAAACACCACTATAATTGCGATTGAAAACGTCAGAAAATTATTTCTTGCTTTAAAATAGAAAATGTTATTACTTACGTAGGGTACTTACTTAAGTATGTAATTTTAGGGTGGTTCAAAAAAAATCCCGAATTTTGATAAAAATTAGTGAGGGGGTTTCTTTTAGTGGGAGGCCTACGACCAAGTTAAAAACTTGGCCGCTTAAAAAATTTCTGAATTAACATTCATGTTTAGTGTCCTACACCTTGAAAAATGATAGAAAAAAATTGGACCGGTTAAGCCGCTAAATTTCCGTTTTCCAGGGTCCGGCCCTGTTAGAAAAACGTGACCTTTTAGCCATTCAAGAAGCCAAAAAACATTCTAAATTACTTACTAATCGTTGGAAACTGAAGAGAAAACAAAGTTTTAGTGTCTCATAAAAATTTTGTAATTTTTGGCAAGTCTTCATTACACGGAAAAAAAATTATGGATAATTTTTACTATTTCACACAGTAACCGGATCCCGTTCAAAAATATTGTGATTTTTACGATGAGATTAGTAAATTTTACTATGAGAGTAATAAATTTTACCTAATTTCTAGGTAAAATGTATTTTTTGACTGAGTAAAAATCACTATTATTTTTGAATGGGATCCGGTTACTATACTGAAATAGTAATTTTTTTTAAAAATTTTTTCCGTGTAGGTAATATCATTTTTTTTTTTTTTAATACATATAAAATGACTAAAATCATTTGAAAAATCACAAATGACTAAAATTACCTATTTGAAAAATCTCCATTACCGGTACTTAACGTCGTTATTTTTAAAATACAAGCGAAGAAAAATTATTATTTGGGAAATCTACATACCTACTAAAATTATTTCACAAATGCAAATTACCCATCAACATTTTTTAATTTTTTATTTATGGGGAAGAGAATCGTGAAAAGAATGATAGTCTTTTGGAATATTAGGCTTCATTTCCTGTAAATGCTTGAATTTGGCATTTTCCAAACAGATGGGCCTCAAATGCAGTCGCGCCGCATGATCAATTACTGCTGCAGCAGTTCACCGAATAGGGATTTCTGGAAAATCGTCGCTATAGTCAAGATCATATTCAATGGTACCATTCGGCGAGTAACAAAGTTGCCGAATATCGCTGACAACCGGGTCTCCAGCTTTTTTTCCTGGCTGAATTGATGAAACATTGCATATCGTTTCATAATTTCGAAAAAACTAGTATTCTATGACGTTGATATTGTAAGGTTCTTGGTCTTTTCCATCCTTGTCTTCTCCTTGTCTGCAGTCGCATACGTGCAATATTGTCGCTTGCAGAATAAACGGGAGGGGTAAAATAATGCTCTGTGGCGCTGTGAGCCGAATCGCAGGGCAGCATTGTATGCCCTTTCTCCAAGATAAGTTGCAGAATGGTAATGTTAAATTTCACAGCTAAGCTGCTCAAAACGCTGGACAGAACTTTATTCCAGTTTTGAGAATTGTAACCATCATATCAACAATGCAAGAGGTAAATTCGTTTGCAATTACGCCACCATTACATTCTTGCCATACATACAGCTCCACATGACCAGAATTTTTTTCATATATTATCTGTGTATAAAAATTCTGAAAAAACCATTTACCATTGATTTTAAAATAAAATCAGTTTTTTTAAAAAAGATTTTCCAATAAAATTATTGATACCTAAGTATTTTTGGTAAACTTTCTCTTTCTGATGCACTCCGAAAAAAGGGCCAAATACCTAAGAGTAGATCATGAAAAAAAAGTTGAAGAATTTTGAAAAAATTCAGTGGATACTTTCATTTTGAATAGAAAGTCACTTTGAAAAATTTTTGGCTTCGAAGGTGCACATGGAAGAAAGATATGTGTCCTTAAAGAAGAGAAATTTTCGAAAAACTGTATTTTTTTGCTCTAATAGCTCCCACTCAACGTATTTTGAGGAAAATAGTCCAGTTCCAAAGATAGTATTTGAGATAAAAGTGATCTTGGATATTCACGTCAGTGGTCTAGTTCGACGTAGAATCTCTTAATATTAATTCTTTTGGAACTGGGTCATTTTTACCAAAGTAGTTTGAATAGGGACAATAGGGTGGTCCTTATTTTCGAAGTTGGAATTTTTCTCCCTCCCAACCACCGAAGTGGTGACCTCTGGTGAGAAGATAATTCCCTGGTTTTTATTTTGTCCATCTTCAAAAAACTCAGGCTGCAGTGGGCCCCTCAATTTTCAAAAATTTTATAAAATACAAATTCACTGTGAAATTTTAAAATTTTAAAAAATTTCAAATTCTGTTATCTCTAAAAAGTCTCTTTTGAGTAAAAAAATCTCCTGACGATTTTAGCCCCCTCCATTGAAAACCAGTGGGGTTAATATCCAGATGAGATCGTTTACTCAAAAGAGATTTTCTAAAGTTAGAACTTGAAATTTTTGAATTTTGAATATTTTGCTTTGAAGTTAGATTTTTTCAGATTTTTGGAAATTGAGAGTCCCACTGTACCCCACGTTTTTCAAAAATGGGAAAAATAAAAAATAGGGACTTATTTTCTCACCAGAGGTCACCACTTTGAGAGGTGGGAGCAGAAGAAATCGTGATTGTTTTTGTCATGTATTTAAGGGCCACCCTAAGAGGCAAGATCGAAAAAAAAAAAAATATCGGAACTGTCATTTCTTTGATAACCCATAAGTATCTCCCCTCAGGGGCACTTTCGGAGCTAAAAAATTTTCCTCGAGTGACTTTCAATGCAAAAAAAAGGTCTCTATTGAATTTGGTCAAAATCTTGCAAAATTTTTCTCTCTGGATCCACTTGATGACTTCATACCTGTAGTTGTAGAATAAATGAGTGTTGCATAATAACTAAGTGGAAGGCTTTGCCTATACCATAAAACACATTACATGATTCAATTTTAAATAACGGTTTGAACTTTGAACTAAAGCAGCTGCTGACGTACACTTTAGTTGCATATGGATAATTTGTACCAGTATAAGAAAATTGATGTAACTAGGAAAGGAAAAAAGAAAGAAAACACAACACAACGCAGCAGACACACACAAAAAAACCCAACATCGAACGAAACAATTTTCAGAATAAGGTTAAAATTCATTTTGAAAAATTGCATATTCACGTAGAACTTTTTTGCCAGGGAAAATTGACGTTTTCATGCATCACGCTTGATGTATTCCATATATTCTAGATACTACGGAATTGGTACGCGAGTAATTTCAACTGCACGTTTTTCATTTCATTTGTTCTTCGCTGATTTTACGAGCGTTGTGCTAAAAATCTTTCATCTGTGACCGAAATAGCATACGCCGGGGAGATGTAGCGAGAGAAAGAGATGAGAGAAGGATTATAGCTATAGCATTATGCATTTGCATGTTCGAGTATAACAAACGTGGAAAAATTTACAGCTTTACCAAAAACCTTAAAAAGATAGCATTTCAAGTCTATTTCAAATGAACCAGTGCAAGTTATATGTGCGCACTATAACTCCGATGAAAAGTATGTATTCTCATAAATTTTCCAAATAACTGTGCAATAATTTAACCCTTCAGCAAATTCTGCACGCGTGTGTGGTTTTACTACTGTATGAAATGAATCGCCGCCGACGACGTAACAAATAACTTATTACTTATAGCGGAATTGATTTCGATATGAATAATGTTTTGATATACGAGAGTCGCAGAGTCTATTGTAAATTGGGTGTATTATGAATTTTAATAGGCTGACTGACGATGAGTGAGTTCCGAATATTATTTTGTGTCTGGTGTCTGTGGTCGGTGTAGAAATTCTGTGATGGCAGTCGAAGATTTCTATTCAGATTAGGTATGAGTACCTACCTATTCTGCTGGAGCCATTCTGCAAAAAATCGATCAATGAAAAGATTCAAATTTTCGATGGTTAAATTTATTTTTGGTGTCTTTGAGAAGGTTTAGGTACTTAAGTTGTGGATAATCCCATTACAAGAATTGCTCATGGTTTTGGGCTACATAGCAATCACTTTTTCGTCAACATACGACTAAGAAAAAAAGGTTAGATATTTGAAGATGTGGCCTATCTGGAAAATTGATGGGACGAATCCGTTTTCAAAATCTAAGAGCCAAAATCCAATTTTAAAAATGAACAAAATTACCGATTATGACTTTTTGTCTAACTTGCAAAAGGTGCTACAAATGATTTTTGATTTCAAAAAATCGCGATGAAAAAAATAATGCGGAAATGAATACTACCTGCTGGTAAGTCAGAAAGTAAACAAATAAGTTATGATGATTTTTTTTCTTAATCTAAAATTTAAAAAGTTTTTGGAACTCAAAAATTGCCAATCTAACGAAATTTTTAGTAAATCAAAAACTTTTGAATTCTAAAAACTTCTTGAATTTTAAAATAAGAAAAAAAATTATCATAACAAAATTTATTCATTTTTTGACGTAGTGTTCATTTCAGCATTCATTTTTTTCATCGCGATTTTTTGAAATTGAAAGTCATTTGTAGTCCCTTCAATTTGCAAGTTGAGCAAAAAATCATGATAGGTAATTTTGTTCATTTTTCAAACTACTATCGACACCCATGGTCAAAATTGGATTTGGGCTCTTGAATTTTGAAAATATATTTTTCCCCTTCAATTTTCAAGATAGGGAACTTGTTTATCTTACGTTTTTTTTACTTAAGTTAGCCCTTTCAGCTAGTTTACTTTATTTTCGAGTTGATCTGGAACCTTCAGCGAAAGTTGAATTTTCTTTAGCATTTTCAAATCTGCGCCAAATGGTATTATCATCAACTTCGTCAGCTGGAAATTTAATCTTGTCATCAATTCGACAATATGAATCGATCTGTTGATTTTTCTTGGTAAGGCGCAAACATTTTTTGCCGGTTGGGATGTCCACTTCCCTTGCTTGTTTCATCCATGTGCTTGCTGAACATTGGGTTCGATAGGCCTATGTAGGTACCTATCCAGTGTTTTGATTTCAAATACTTGCTTGCTTGATTGAATGACATTAGTTACTATAGTTCATTCTCTCGTATTCCGTGTTTCGAGATGCAAATTTAATTTTTCTTTCCTAAAATGAAATTTTTTGCACACAATTTCCAACAAATTGGGGGATGATAGCGGCTGCAAATTCTTCATAACCATACTTATCTGAAAAAGAAAACTAGAATGAGAGATTTTGACTCAAGCAGCACAAAGACCGGAGCAGCGAGCATTCGGCTAGTAGACCTAATATTTCACTGACACACATTTTGAAACCTCAGAACGTTTTCTTTTACGATTTCTACGGTCGTCAAGTGTCGTACGCACACAAACCGAAGTTATAACTCGGTTTTAATGAAACCAAAACTGAAAAAATATCGAAAAACTCACGTACCTCTGAGTAATAAAAAACATATATTGGGCTTGTTTTGCGGGAAAAAAATCGATGATCGTAAAAGACAAATTTTTAACGTTTTCTTTCATTATAGTTACCTTCTCTTTTGGACAACTAGAAGAAGTTGGCTTATCTGTTCGTTATTAACGTATCTATACGTAAACAAAGCAGAGAAAATGTTTTCGTTGAAAAAAAAACCACACACATTTTGAAAAGAAAACCAAGTTTTATTGTAGGAATTAACAACATACGTAGTACTGAGTATACGAATAATCTGTTATTTTATCTTCCTTTTTTTTCACAACACGAAATGAATAGAAGAAACACCTTTTGCAAATTCTTTACTATTCTATTTCTTCGTCCTTCCTTCCGTTTCCTTTTTTTTATCTTTTTTTTTTTCATTTTCCTTTTTTCCTTATTCAACTTACCAGCCGTAAAAAAGAAAAAAAGAATAATAACAACCCAAGTGAACTTTTCATTTCCATCGTAGTAGGCTATACTTACACCTTGTATCTCATTCAATTATGATTTATATTTATAATATACATTATACATGTGTAATAAAAACTAATATCTACACCTATCCGCATTCGAAAGCGTATCAAAATATTCACCGTCTAAAGACGTGACCGCCATAAGAATCAAAGCCGACACGAGACGACGACCGAAATGAAACACAAATTATCAACCTGTGCCATTACACCCGGCGAATAACTATTATCGTATTACAGGATTTATTATGGTTACTTTTCACCATCGACCGACGTCTCCAAGAGGACAATTATCAATTACTCGCCCACGTACTTACCTCTATACTGATGAGAAGCCTTTGCTGAACCGTGATTTCTGTACTTTGATTCGCGTATCACGTTTAACCTATTTTACCTTGCTTGCTCGTCCTATAGCCATTCAAATCCGCTTGCTTGCAACAGTTGTCAAAATCAAGAGACAAACACGTACTTAGATTTGGGCTCTTGGCCAAAACTCACCTATGTAATTTACCGTTTAAACGGTATCATATTATCTTGCTTCTGTTCGTAGATCCAAGTTCAAGTTTTTCTATCGAGCAGAAAATTGCTTGATGTTGTGATTTATATAGAGCGTTTCCCCATTCTGATTTTCATACAGTGATATTCAAGGCTATTAACTGTTTGCGATTTTCGTAAATCGTTTGCGCTTTTCATTGACCACATTCAGCAGAGACCTTAATTTTGAGTTGAAAATGACTCAGAGAAAATATTTTAGCTCCGGAGGTGCCCCTGGAGGAGAAAAAATGGGCCTTCAAAGAGGGGACATTTTTGAAAAAATTGTGGGTTTTTTCACTCCTGTTGGCCTCAGCCAGTTTTCAAACTATACACATTACGGTTCTACTGAGCTGTTAAAAATTTGCAAATCGTTTATTTTTGGATAAATTCAAGTTTTGAACATTTTGTTCTTTTCCAACATTTTTATCGATAAAATCAAAACATTTAAATATATAATTCCTGAAATTGGGGAAATATCTTGGAACGCAATGGTGCCAATTTTTTAGTCATTATTAAAAATTTCTAAAATCGAAAAAATTCTAATAAGTTTTCGGATGTTTTTCTTGAATTTTTGAAATTGGCAGTAATGATCCAAAAATTGGCATCACTCCGTTCCAAAATATTTCTCCAGTTTCAGAAATTTTACCTTTCGATGTTTTGGCATAATTAATATAATGCGAAATATTCTTTTAAAAAAATGTTCAAAACACGAATGAACAGGTTGAGTGGCAACAGGAGTGAAAACACGCTTTTTTCACAGATACTCTCTTTTCGAGAGCCTATCCCCCCCCCCCCAGTGCACCTCCGGAGCTAAAATGTTTTCTCTAATTGAATTTTTCTGCTGAATTTGGTCAAAATTTACTGGCTTCTTTTTGGGCAAGCACCGTAACATAATTGCTCTTTTCCTGAGACTCAAATTAAATTACGAGATACTTTTAATAAGAAAATTAAAGAAATGGCACAGCAAGATAGGTGAAAAATTGAAAATATTTCGAATACATTCTCAATAGATTACAAAGAAAACAAATTTCTTGTCTCCTGTCGAATTCTTAAAATGGGTTGGTTATCTCAACAGCATTATTATTACATAAATTGAATTTTGATGCGTACCCATTTTTGTTTCTAATCGGTTTTTGATTCTTTTTTTGTTTATTTTCTCATGTTGTTAAAGCTATGAGAAATATACGAAAATTGTGCAAAAAATTTGAAAACTAAAAAGCAATTTTCCAAAAAGGTGACCTTAAATTTTGCAATCACCTCAAGCAAAGGTAAGTAAATGTAAAATAAAAATTTGAAAAAATTGAGTGGATTCATATTCCAATTTGAAAAATTATAGAGCAGTCTCCTTTTGATATGTTGCACAAAATACTCCAAAATCAGTGTAGGTAGTAGGTACCCTGAAAATTTCATACAGGTTGTTAGTTATTTTTTGAATGATAATACACCATCAGAGTGACCTTATATAATGAATAAAATCAGTAGGTACATAATCAGAGTTGGAGAAAATATGAATTTCATTTTTAAATTTTCAGAATCTAATTTCTTAATGGAAAATTTTTCTATGATAAACATTGCATTTCTTACTCAAACACTTCTGTTACTCGGGCCTTTTTTTGTCTTCTTTCTTTTGAGGGGACGTTCTAATAATTCTCGAAAGTTGTTCGTCCATAATTTTTGTATGTCTTTACACCAAAAAAAAAAACAAATTCTTTCATTTTGTTAGTTTTTGTGACAATTTTTCATTTTTTTCGACATTTATTGAAGGGGTACCCCCACGTGCTCCCACAAAAAAGCTGTGCTATTACTCGACATGTTTCGGAAAGTAAAGAAGGGGAGCCAATATTCGGCATTTCTTGCGAATAACCATTACTCTTTCCCATTGATCAAATTTTCATTTCGACGAATTCACAATATCTAGCGAGATCCTGTTGTCCTGTTGAAATGTTTCCTGGGCCCCAAATGCATCTTATATCCACTCATGGATCAGTACTGTACTGCCATTAAATGTCGTAATTTCTACAACTACTGTTTTATAAAGTATTCAACTTTGAATAGTAATGAAGATCTTTCCTTCAATTTCAAACGTTCAGAAAATTGTGATAATTTTTTTAACCCATCAGCTTGAGGATGCATCAACTTGAATTTCGAAGAAAGGAAATAATGTGGGAAAATGTCTAAACATTGAATTTTATCTGCCTCATTTGGTGATTAAACAAAAAAAATTACTTACTACCTCTACATATACGAGTAATTGACAAATTTAGTTTAATTGAATTATGTACATACCTATAACCACCTAGGCAATTTAAGCCAAGGTTTTTGAGTGGAATTATTGATGTTGGGGCCCTACATTCCCTGAAGGATATTTCAACATAGGTACATATTAACTGGGACTCGAGATATTTGTAGCTCTCCACCTGTTCCAGCACCTTGCCCATCACGCTAATTGCAATTTTCTCTGGTCCCTCGCTGCTGACCAGCATTATTTTATTTTATTTTTTTTAGTAAATGACCCTAGTGAAAAGATCAAAGAAAGAATCAAGCACACAACATCCGCATTTAGGGTGTGAGAGTTGGACGTTGAAGCAGGACTCAATGCGCGGACTTCAGGCATTCGAGATGTGGTGCTACCATAGAACTATTACAATTTCATGGATGGCAAAAGAATCCCAGTGAGGAGGTGCTGAGGATGGCCAGAAAGAACATGGAGCTGGTAGAAACGATCAAAAGGAGAAAACTGGAGTATTTTAGACATGTAATGAGATGCTCAAGATACAAACTTCTGCGGATAATCATGACTCAGAATTGATAACACTAAAAAATGGCACAACCCTCCGCCATCTTTAATATGTCCCGTAGTACTGAATTTTACATTTTCCGTCATTTTCGACAATTTTTGTATCAATTTTGCAAATTTACTCGCGATTGTTGCAACATTTTTGAACTTTGTACCTAATTTTCAATAATTTTCAAAGTACTTTTATGTAATCTTCGCTGATTTGCAAGCTATTTTAGCGATTCTCAGTATTTTTTTGAACTTATGTACCATCTGAGGATTTTAAGCATTTTCATGGATCTGATGCAATCTTTACAATATGTTTTTGAATTTTGCTTAATTTTGGCGATATTTCTCAAATTTGTTTTTATTTTTAACCATTCTATGAGGTTCTGAATTTTTGAATGATTTTCTGATACTTACTTAAAATTTCAAGCAAAGTCGCCATCTTATGCAATTTTCGCAGTGTATCATTTTTGTGATTGTTATGAAAATTGAGGAGATTTTAAATCAATTTTTGGAAACTTTTGTATCATTTTACGCCTTGATTATAGGTATATTACATTCAAATATAAAATATGTTTTTCTCTCCACTTAGTCGTAGATTTATGGAAAATTCCTGAAAATACGTTACATTTAAATACTGGCGATTATAATTGGAATCTCATTCGCTATCAAAACACACACAAACAGCTCTACTCGTAGTATAGGACAAGGTATTCCACAGCACCACCACCGCGTACCTATTTAGCGGTTATTTTCGCGTCGCATAATATCTTTTCATCCCTTACATGCTTTCCAATGCTGAGCCTGCCCCTGTACACCCTATGGTAAATGCATTTACCATTCGACACTGTTTACTTTAATCTTGGTTACGATTTTATATATGCCCATATACCAGTTTGATGTGGTAAAAGCACGTCGTTGTGTTAATTTTACTAAATATTATACAAACGCACGCGCTCAGATTTATGCAATGATAAGCAACTCGCGAATAAATACACCATCGCCAAAGTACCTACCTACAGTAAAATACTCTCATAGATTCGTAAGGGGTGAAAGCACAGCACACGTGGTACCAAACAAAACCCATCGTCATTTCGTTGGTAGATATCATATTCACAGCAAAGTTAGCACCCATGCCGAGCATCGAGGCGTCATCTTGATGATGTTTTTTTGAAACATCGAGCACACAATACGAATAAGAGAGTTCGTCAAGTTTGAATTTTTGTACACATTTAAATGCATCGAACGGATTCACGCTTGACGGATTAAAATCAGTGTAAAAAGTGTTTGTGGAAATGTAAAATATCTGCGATGCTCACGTGCGTGCGAATAATTCGGTCGTCGTAATCCCCTTTTTACACTATGCCTGCTGCTTTTACTCGTATAGTATGAGTATTTTAAGAAGAAAGCGCTGCAGCATCGTCGCTCGCGTCCAAGTTGAATATTAATACAAGCTCGTAATTTATCTTATTTCGCCGGCTCAGGAGACGGCGGCGCTAAATTTGTAAACTTCTGGGTTGAATGAAACGCTTAATGTTACATTATACGTCATTAAAACCCTAACCCATTAACATTGGTAATTTAATCAACGAACCATATCGGTACGACCATTTTGAATAATCCGTACTTCACCAGCACCAGCACTGCCAGCATGGCGAGCTTTACTTTCCTCTTTTTTTGACAAACGTTTGTTTTACGATCATTATTACCATTCCATTACCCATCCTTCGCGTTTATTCGTAATATTTAATGGAAATATGTATCGTTGCTGCAATGGGTTTCTTTTTATATAGGGGTAAATACTGCACCTGCGATTCTCGAGAAATTTTTCGTCGGTGGAGCTTCACTTGATAGAAAGAATAGAATGTGTCTCAAAGTTTTTCGGAATTTTTCAGAGTTTATGAAAATTTGTTTTCCACTGAGGTACTCTAGTTCTCGTTTATGAGAATTTTTGAATCAGGATCCAACTTTTGCATTTTGGAGATCAATTTTACTCTCATAAATTTTCTTCGTCGTACACAATATCTCAAATCTTTTTTTAAAAAAAAACATGGAAAACTTCCCCTCCCTCATGAGTTTTTAGGTTGTAAAATGATTTCTTCATTTTTGGCGAGTATTTGAAAGTTTGAAATTTTTCTCGAAAATAGTTTTCTGGAAAACATGAACTACCTATCTGAAGAGATACTCAGTGACGAAAATTAAGAATAGATTGACGGAATGTCGTCAAAGTTCTGTAAAAAAAAATTCCCCAAAAATGAAAAATTAACTTTTTTATATTCCAAGAAAATTAGGAGGAAAAATGGTCATAAAAATGGCTGAAATCTAAAGAAAATTCTACAAAATTTCGTTGAACTTATGAACAGTGGTGTGTGGTACAAAAGTTGCTTAAAAATTATGAAAAATTGGTTAAATTCACCTAGAAAGTTATAGAAATTGGGATAAAAGTTCGTTTCAACGAGTTCGTAGAAATTGTACGAAGATGTTTTGTTAAACATTAACGAAGGTAAATTTTTCTATTTGTTTTTTCTCAACTGACAGAGAATTTTTTGAACAAAGCAAAGCAGAATCAGAATAGAAACTACCATCACTTGGATAAATTTCAGGTGCTGAATTTCATTTTTCGATTTTTTTGCTTCCAAAATGTTTTTAGAATTTCCAGTTTTGGAAAAATATTGTCTTGAAATGGACCAAAGTGAATATCAGCCTTTACAAATTCGAATTAGAATACCCTCTTTTGTGACCTTTTCAATCGATTCAGGGACAAATTTTCAAGAATTGTTTTGCCAGTTCAATTCCACATTTAAAGACCTGATTAGGCACCTGAGAATTTTTTTTTCAAAAAGAAACCGAATTTTAAAATCATTTCCAGAATTGCTCCAAACCGCCAGTAGGGTATGTGGATGCATTTTAGAGATCAAAATGGTGTGAAACAAAATTTTAATTTTTTTTTTCATTTTTTTCCAAAAACAAACACTCACTGGAGAAAATGTTTGAATTTGAACCGGCAGAAAACGATTTAGAAAATTTGTGCTTGAATCAATCAAGAAGGAAATGATTGAAGTTCATGTTTGGTAGATTCAAAATTGTGATTATTTTTATGAAAAATTTTCCAAAACTAGAAAATTTAAAATTCCCATGGAGGCTTTGCAACGGCTCAAAACCACCATCAATCGATTAAAGAAATTTTAAATGAAGGACGAACCTAATTTCAGCATTCTACTTCAATTCGATCAAATTTTTAGATTTTCGTGGATAAAAGCAATGTTGAATAAAATGCATCCACTGTTTGATTCCAAATACTTGCTTGCGTAATGAACTAATGACCTTTGTGTGAATCTTTGTGAAATCCTGCAAGAAATGGCTTAGAGAAAATTGTTGATCAACTGTTCGCATTCTTCGACACATCTTTCTGGAAATAGTGCTTGAAAATTTCGGTTTTGTGATGAAGCACTACCACAATGCTGAATTTTTGGGCCTTTGATTAGGTCGAATTCAAAGGCAAAGGCACTTGAGATTTTTTGTGGTGAGGGGGGGAGGGAGTTTGGAACCCTAAATATATGTAGAATAAAATTTGAAAAATTCTGAATAATTTAAATTTTTCAAAAGTGGTGGCCTCTAATATCAAAAATTGGAAGTTCCTAAAATTAATAATTTGAAAAGTAAACTTTATTGTGTGAGAAGTTGAATTTTCTACAATTTCAAAAGAGAAAGGGGCGAATTTTTAAATTCCCTTCCTATTTGTGAAACCTAAATTGTTCAACATCTCAAAAATTGGAAACATCAAAATGTCATTCGTATTTTGGCGGAGTAATCGAAAAATCAGTCGAGTAAGCGATTAAAAGATAACGTCACAGAATCGAATAAAAATGAAACAAAAAAATAAAAAAACAACAGGGTTGGTAACTATTCAATTAACACGTTGGTAATGCTTGAATAAAAACTACGTCAACAATTTCGTTGGGACGCGACGACGTGGCCTACGTGGCAAATTCGCGAGTATACCTTTGAACTCGGTCTAAATTTGTTCACGTCGTCTTTCATCGCAAAATATAAATCCAAGTAATTAATTTAATCAGAAATGGCACTCTAGAGGAATACGAAACGGGCGTAGTGGAAAAACCTAATAAATTTTCACGTTATACAGCGCACACTACACCTGAATGAATCCGGAAAGAAAATTGATGTTACGATATTTACTGCAGTTATGTATGTACTTCATCAAGTATGCATATTTTGTCTACGGCGGCGTATAATATATAAATATATCGTTGTAAAAAAAAAAAAAAAGCTGTAAAAGAAAAGAAGAAGAAAGTGGAAGAGAAAAAGTGGTAACCTCGAAACCGCGCAAAAGGCTCCAATTACATGAAATACATCATAAAAGCTTCCTTTACGAGATCTAACATCATAAAAATTTAAATTTCTATGTAATATGGAGCTATGGACTACGCTGGGGTAATTTTTCGTTTGTAAAACAGGCCAAAAAAATTTCTCATTTGCATGTTTGGTCGTTAAATGTATATTTCAACAACGAATGTTCGTCGTGGCCATTAAAATGGACTTCCAGACATGGAATTTTTTACTCGTACGTTACCTATTTTTTTTTTTACCATTTTTTCTACTTTTTTGTTTGTTTATAATAATTTCTTTGTAAAGAAAGACGTTATAAGATGAAATACTAACGAGTACGAACAACGAGTAAACTCTCGGATGTTTTTCACAAAGTTTAAATTACGTCTGTCGTAATGATTTACATGGAAAACAATTCAATGAAAAAAGAGATGAATGGTAAAAAATTCGGTTAACGAAAAAAAAAACTTTGACATTTTTTTGCCGGAAGCTGTCCCAGTCGCGCGTCTACCGTGTAGCCGCTGAAAGTTTTCATAAATAATTTGTATAAACAGGACCATAAAAGTGCACCAGCACTATGGGGGCCTACTCATAACTGTTTTTTAAAAATTCCCATTATACTTTCTAATTTACTTTATAATGGAATGATTTACATATTTTTGTATATTTTAAACGTTTGCGAATTTTAAACGATCTCATTCGTCGTAGAAAAAGGATTCGTTGTTTTAGACGAAATATATATAATATTTTTTTTACTCCGATGCTGCGGCCTTATATAATACCCTTCTATCTCTGTCTCTCTTTTTATAATGAGTACGCAAATTTTCTTCTTCCAAGTAAGTAATGTTCATTTCTGTTACACATTTTTTTGTTTTTCACTTCATCTGCATATCTGTATAAATGTGTTTGGTTTGGTTGCGTTTTTTTGTCTCCTTATTATTATTTTTTATTTCAATTTCGAAATTTCATTCGTATAGGTACGATAAATGAGTTTTAGAACGACGGATTCTGTACTTACCTCTTTCTTATACTATAGTTTATACCGCAAGATGAGAGGTTTCATGTTATATTTAAGAATTCGTCGAATAAAACGTTTAATTCGTTGTATTGTTCGGATGCTGTGGCTGTGCAGTCTGAAGATGCTTTATAGATCGGAATTTATGTGTGTGTACCTTGCAGTCGACAGTTTCACATTCTTGGCGGCCAATTGAAACCGGTTCCGTTTGTGTAGGTGGTTGATATACTAGAATGCACTCGGCGCTCCACAATTCGATTGTAATACATGTTGGGTGCATTTATCAGATTTTTGTCACAATGCAAGCCAGGGCTATGTGTATAGTATACTTTGATGCGAGTAGTTTTTTCGCCCACAATTGCGTTAGATGGTCTGTTGTACTGTCTTATTGTTTGGGTGTGGATTCCGAAAGGAAAGGATGGTTCGAATTGGCTTTTCTTTATAATCGAATTATAATTATGTAACGAAGGGCAAGTAAAAGTTATTATCGAGTGCAACGAACCTCTTCTCATCCGTGTTTGTAGGTCTATCTTGTGTGTGCATTTATATCGATGTGATTGTAAATGTGAAATGTATAAGTAGGTATTGGTGAACTGGACAAAAATAAAGATCTCGTAGAGATATTAAAAAGGGTTGAAGGTTGATTTCTTTGATCATTTCAAATGCCAACATTCTAAATTCAATTCAAGCATACAGCTTCAAATTCGAATATTTAATTTAAGATTTATGCCCATTGTCATTTATTGCAATTTTTTTGTTTGAGAAATCATGACGAAAATAATGCAAAATGTTATTTTATTCTTCCTCCAAAAAATGAAGAACACTTCGACTTTTTGTTGTTTGATGAACCCTTAACCAAAATTTTTTGAAAGAATGAACCGGAACTGATCTGGAAAAGTTTTTCTCTCAGGTTGGAGCAATTTTTCTTACTTATTGCCAGTTTCAACTGATAAGATATTTATTAAAATTTATAATTATGTAATGTGACTGATGTATTAATATAGGTTTTACGACCTTTTGTTGATATTCATGAAGAATAAAATTAATTAAATCGTAAGGTTCGGAGAAAATCACTTACCCCAACTAACATTTTTCGAGGACCGGACCTTCAAAGTTCGCTATAAATTGAGTTGATTTCCAATTGAATGCAGACCAACCTATAGTCTCAATTTCAGATCAAAAGGGGTTCCCAAACACAGGGGCCTTAGGACGGTCCAAAATCTCTGAAGTGGCTCTGACAGGGCTCTCGTAGATGATTAAATCTACTTTATCGAATCGTGGTAGACAGTGCCTAGTAAGTAGGTAGGTAGAGGTACCTATCTACTATACAAATCATCATTCACAGAACAGTATCCTGCAGGTGTCCCCCACTTGAAATGTGCACACTCGAAAAATTTTGAGCTTTTCAAATTATAGAAACCGTTCTCAGAGGAAAATGATTGGATCTGATCAGCTCTGAATAGATCTAAATTCTAATCTACGAGTAATCATCGCTTTTATTCAAGTAGATTAATCCATTCGAATGTCCAAATCCGATCAGATTCTTCTGCCAGTTTGTCTGAGTTTTGAGTGTTCTTCTCGTAGTTACTCTTCAAACTGGCTGGAAATCTCTGGTCAAAACTGTGGAGATTCAACCTGTCTATATAAAACTGTCTCCAAAAAAGGATTTGTAAAAAAATTAAAATTAAAATTAAATTATTTACTCAGGTTTCTTTTTAAAACCCCTAGTTCTGCTTTTGGATTTTCAGCTGGTGGTGTAGTTGGTTGGTTATGGAACTTCCATCGGAAGTAGAGCTGGTTCCATAACTTCAAAATTCTCCTGTGCTCCATTTCTCAATGTCACATTGAAAAAGTATTTTCAAAAAAATTTCAATTTTATTAAGCCTGTCTGAAAATTTTGATTTATCTTTCTCGTGGAAAAATGTTGACTTCGCTACTGTCAAAAGTGACCCAATTTTGAGGGCCCTTGGCACAGCCCCTTGTACGACCAGGAGGGTTGAAACTTCTGGGGTAAGTCCCCACTTGAAGAAAACTACCTCATTTTTGGCTACTTCCAGTAAAGACCTTCATTTTGAGTTGAAAGTCACTCAGAGTCAGAAAAAATTAGTGCTCCGGAAGTGCCCCCGGAGGAGAGATAAGGTTCCTCAAAGAGAGGAATTTTTGAAAAAATTAGTTCTGAAAGATAATTTTGAGATTCTTCATCAACCTAAGGCATTACTGTCAAAATCCGAGACTTTTTTTAGGGTTACAGGGGTTGAAAATTAGCTAATTGCTTATTTCTCGGTGAATTCGTGTTTTGAAATTTTTTTCTTTCATAATGTATCTCAATTAATCAAGAATGTCTACATCAAAACTCTAAAGATATCACTTTTGAAGCAAAAGAAATACAAATTACTGGTAATTTTCAAAAAAAAGAGAAAAATTAAGTTGCCGAAAACTGTACGAATTTTTTTGTTTTTTTTGCAGTTCACTGTAATGACTTGATGATTGGTACCACTCTATCCCAAAATATTTCCCTGTTTCAGAGATGATATTTTTCGATATTTTGGCTTAATGGCGGTAATGAGTTATTTGGATACCTTATATAATTGAGAAAATAAAATTTTCAAAACAAGTAGGTATATTTACAGGTTGCCCAGAAATATCGAGTACCCCTAAAGAAGTTTTCTACTAAAATACTTTGGTTGGTCACAGTGAATGATAATAATGATAGCACATGATTGGTTGTTGGACTGGAGAGATAACAACCAATCATATGCATCTATTTCACGTTGCCAACCTATATTTTTAATGAAAAACTTTCTTTGGGGTACTCGATATTTCTGGGCACCCTGTATTATTTACCGAAAAATGAGTGATTTGAAGAATTTTCAACCGTTTGCTCTAAATACGTATTTTTAGGAATTGGCAGATCATTTTCCCCAAAACTGGCCGAGTAGGGGCTGATTTTTTTCGAAAATGTCCCTCTTTGAGTTGAGGACCCTGGACCCAAATTTCCCCTCCGATGCTAAAATTTTTTCTGAGTGACTTCCAACTCAAAATGAAGGCTTACACTGACTACAGTGTTGCCGTTCTAAAAATTTAAATCCCACCAGATTGATCTCAAAAAATAGCTAAAAACCGCTAAATTGCCCACGGAAAATAAGCCAGAGTTCCCGCTAGATTTACATCTTTGAAAAGTCCGACTTTTTTGATAAAAATATGCTGAAAAATTTCATTTTTTTGCCAAAAATTATTAAAAATTGTCGTTTTCTGCAAAAAAATGGGCATATACAATTTGGGCACAAGATAAGCAAGCACACCAGGTGGTCAGTAATGACACATACAAACTGGGCACATGTCGTATGAAATAATAGGCAGGTTCTATCCAAAACGATGTATTCAGTATAATGTACAATATTCAACTATTAAACTGTCTCAGTACATACTTATGGTCTAGCTTGCTATGTACTAAATTAATAAACGATATAGAATCGTCATGTTTGAGTGTCCTACTTTTCATTCTCTCACTCCTCAACCTATTCCTCGAATTCTGACTCATCCAACTAGCTCACTCTCTGTACACACCTATTACTCATACAACATCTACCTCTTCCTTTAAAAAATAAGTGACCTCACTTATCAATACTTAGTCTATTATTGTAAAATTC
This sequence comes from Planococcus citri, assembly GCF_950023065.1. Lineage (NCBI taxonomy): Eukaryota > Metazoa > Arthropoda > Insecta > Hemiptera > Pseudococcidae > Planococcus > Planococcus citri. Next base: position 53,697,667 of record NC_088678.1, on the reverse strand, counting down.
TAAACATCTTATGCCAAGTTTTTACAAACAGTTTACATTTTTTGATGCTTATGGGTAAAAAAAAAATGCTTATAAAATGAAAACAAGAATATTTAAAATGAAACAGTGTTTTTCTGGTCAGTTTTTGAACATTATTGTTTACAAATAATGAGTAAATAAATGAATATTGATCAAGTTTGATTTTTTGAACTAAAATTTATAGGTTGAAGTATTTCTCATGCTATGTATTACAATTTACCTATTTATAAAATTTGACCAGTTTTTTTTTTTTTCTTAGAAATATGTACAATGGATAGGTACTAAAAAATATTACTTGGTAACCATGTAGGTACCTATATTTACAACTTACAATCTGATTTCTGATCAGATGACCTTCAGGGATTGTGGTAATAGGGTACTCTACTTTTCCCCTAGTACCTCCCTTCTAGTTCATTCTGTCATGGTAGGGCCTCAGATGGTCCATACCATGTCCCTAAGGTTTCTTGATAGGTAGGTATTTTGTCATATTTGAGTAAATTTCTACACAAACTTATAGTAGGTATACTAAAGTTTCTAATAGGTAGGTATTCTAATTTTTTCTCTCTTTGTCATTTTTCTTTTTTTTCTTTTTGCTTTTTTCACCTATAAAGGTGAGTAGCTTTTCTTTTTCTCTCTAATTTTTTCTCTTATTTCTCTCTTTATTTCTGTAGGCCTACATTTCTGCTGATTTTTCTTGTTCTAATTTTTTATAATTTTAAAATTCTATTCCTATTATAATTCTAGTCTACTTATTCTATCCACACTGCGCACATGTGGAATCTTATGATATAATATAAAATTAAAATTCTTAACCTATTTGTAATCCTATTCATTTCTTATCCTATTTTCTCAGCAGTTTTGATTTGGATTTCTCCGAATATATTTTTTCAATCTTCGTACATGTACTGTATCTTCTTTTCCATCAACTTCAATTTGGTAGTTTAATGGGGTTATTCTCTTCAGTACTTTATGAGGTCCTGTATATTTTGTTTTCAATTTTCCCAAATGTTTCCATGGTTTTTCCAAGAGTAAGAGATCACCAGGGTTGTATAAAACCTCCCTGTGTTTTTGGTCGTAACTCTTTTTGTATTCATTCTGATTTTTCAAAATCAGTTCAGGAATTTCTTTTCTAATTTTTTGGATTTCATCTATCTGGGCTTGTCTATCTTTTTTATCTTTTGTATTCAATCCAAGCTTGTTATCAATTGGTAAATTTGGTTGTTGGCCATATAAAATGTAATATGGACTCAATCCATTAAATCTAGCTACTGGAGTGGTACTGTAGGAAAATACTACAAATTTTATAAATTCACTCCAATTTGTCCTATTTTCATTTACGTAATGTGAAAGGGAGCTACAAAGTGTGCCATTTTTCCTTTCTACTGATCCTTGGCTCTGAGCTGAATAGCTAGAGCTATAAATTAACTCAATTCCTAATTTTTTGCACACTTCTTGAAATTTTGAATTTTTAAAATGAGTTCCATTATCACAGGATATTTTCCCTCAATTGTTTCAAAGTTCCATTTTCTCTCATTCCAATTGCAGAAATTACCTCAGGTTTCAGGCCTTTTAGAATAAACCTACAAATTCTTCTTTCTTCCATTTTTTCATCACAAGTTTTGCACAATCGAATCACATCTGTCAAATATTCTAAAATACTTTCATTTTCTTCTTGTCTTCTTTTCATCAATTTCATTTCAGCCAAATCTTTATTTGCACTGCCATTAAATTCTGATAAAAATTGTGCTTTTAAATTTTTCCAGTCTTTCACTTCATTTTTGTCCATGTTATAGTAAACATTTAATGCCAAATCTGTCAAATAGGCAGGAAAGTATTTGAATTTTTTCACATCATCCCAATCATTTATACTGGCATATAGTTCATATTTTTGAATAAATTCATCTGCAGTATTTTTCAGGCCAGAAAATGAACCTGGATGGAAAATGAGTGTTTCAGTTGTTATTGGAGTGTCTCTTGTCATTTTTATAAAAAAACTGAGCTTTGCTGGTCCTGGATTTTGGCTCAAAATTTCAGAAATGTCCTTAGTTGATTTCTTGAAAATTCACTTTTGGTGCTTTTTCTTCACTTATGATTAAAATAATAATTACGCGAATGGTGCGGATATAATAATATCACTCAATAATTAATTAATTCAACGAATTATTTACCATTGTTCTCGGAGTATTTACCTTGGTTCTTCCTTGTTGGGTGCCAATTCTGTCGTATGAAATAATAGGCAGGTTCTATCCAAAACGATGTATTCAGTATAATGTACAATATTCAACTATTAAACTGTCTCAGTACATACTTATGGTCTAGCTTGCTATGTACTAAATTAATAAACGATATAGAATCGTCATGTTTGAGTGTCCTACTTTTCATTCTCTCACTCCTCAACCTATTCCTCGAATTCTGACTCATCCAACTAGCTCACTCTCTGTACACACCTATTACTCATACAACAGCACATAAGAAAAAAAGAACGAAAGGAACACATACAAATTGGGCACATTAGAAAAAATGAACGAAATCGAAAAGAAGCCACTAGAAAATAATCAAATAGGTAAAATAGATAGGACATGTATCCACACATATGTTCTCAATAGATTTCATCCAAGATGTACAATTGTACATATGTAGGTACTCATCAACAAGGTAGGTACCTGCTAATTCATGTACTTACAATACTTACAAGGAAGGTGCCCCTGGTGACATTCACCGATTTCAACGATTTTTGCACCATTGAATAGAGGACATCGGACATAGCCTAACCCCAAATGTTCAGCTGCTGAAGTAGATATTTCAGTAATCCCAGGGGATTTTTCGATTTTCACATGGCAATTTTGAAAAATTGCCCAGAAATCGTCGGCCCAGGTCGCATACCAAATCCTCTCGTATTATTTGGGCATTTTAATACATATCATGAGACTAGCCCGTGGTGAAATTTTCAGCTGCTGAAGTTGATATTTTTTGACCAATTTTTATTTCAAAATATGCAATGTGAAAATCGAAAAATCGCCCTGCACGGCCAAAATATCAACTTCAGCAGCAACAAATTTCACTGTGGGTTAGTGTCATCATATGTATTAAAATTCCCAAATAATATGGAAGTTTTCGATATGCGACCTGCGCCGGCTATTTTTGATCAATTTTTCAAAATTGCTACTCGGATTTATACTTACGAGATGTGAAAAATCGAAAAATCGCTCTCAAAAATCGTAATATCAACTTCAGCACCTGAAAATTAATTGTGGTTAGGCTAAATTTGACGTCCTCTATCTAATGGTGCAAGAATCTTTGAAATCGGTGAATGTCACCTGGGGCACCTCCCTTGTTAGGTACATAAAATTAAACTTCCATCCATCCCTATTATCCGTATTAGAGTACTGTACCTAAACTAGGTACCTACTTGCGTATTTATGCGCAGGTCAGGTGTGACAAATTTTTTACATTCAAGTTTTTAAATAAAAGTTTTAAATGCGAGGTTCATTCTTTCCTGTGTGCCCAGTTTGTATGTGCTCTTTTCGTTCTTTTTTTTCTAGTGTGCCCCTGCCCAGTTTGTATGTGCCCAATTTGTATGTGTCATTAGAGGGCGATTTCTAGCAGTGTGCCCAGTTTGTATGCCAGGAGTGAGAATGTGCCCAAATTGTATATGCCCAAAAAAATCCAAGAAGCCTCATTTTCCCCCAAAATATGCTTTTAAGTCTCGTTTTTTCGTCAAAATTATCAAAATGTTTCTTTCAAGTCAGAAATTGAAATAAAAACGAAAAATTTTCATTTTTATGTTGAAAATCAATTTTGAGATTTTTTTCAATTGAAGATAGGTAAGTAGAAGACATTTTTTCTCAATTGTTGACATGAAAGAAACATTTTGATAACTTTGACGAAAAAAACTAAAAAGAAGACTGTAAACCAATTTGTGGAAAAGAAATGAGGCTTTTTGCAATTTTTTTTTTGCAAAAAACGACAATTTTCAATGATTTTTGGCAAAAAAAAAATACTTCTTACCATATTTTGATCGAAAAAGTGGGACTAATATGATAATTATTATGATCTAAAATGAGAATTATTTTTAGCTGAACAGAACTTCCTCCTTCATTCTTTAAGTAAGCCGTAAGCCCCCCTTCTATGTATTCTTCAGTCAGTCACTCATTGTCAGCCTCTCTTGGCCTCTCTCTATTATGCTCAAGACTCAACCCAACCTCACCTCTGACCTCTCACAAGTCAAAGTCAAAATCCATGTCATCGGCGTATCAGCATTCAGCATATCATCTTTGTTCAGCTGTTCGCACTATATACAACTATTCTTAGAAAAACCATTCTCACTTCTCTGTATTTCTAAAAAAAATTCTGAGAATAGAAAAATAGAATTTAAATTCAAAAGAAACAACAAAAATCTTCAAAATGTAAAAAAAAAACACTCAAGATTGGTATTGGTAACACTGTCTCGAAGAATCAAAAGAATCAGTCAGTGTTCGGGTGCTTCGACAGTCGCACCGGTTGACCTTGATGTCCCTACTACCTTTCTGCATCAAGTCTTATGTATTCGGTTGTTGCGTTCGTTTGGTTCGTTTCTAATGTAGTGCAGTTTTTCAACGACTGTGTGGTTATTCGTATGGGTGTGGAATCGTCGTCGTCGTTATTTATATTGTGAAGAATATTACGCGATCATATCGGTAGTGTGAATGAAAAAGTACACAAAAAAACTCGGTATTGTTTTCAACTAGCCCTAAAGTAATATTTAGAAATTGACTAGTGTGTAACGAAATATCTTAATTGTGAATTGTTGCCTGTTTTTTCCTCTTCGGTTCGATTATTTTGTGCTTCAGTTCAGCTGTTGTTCAGTGTTCTTGTGTCGATGTCGGTTAAAAGTAAAATTTATCTGTCTGTTGAATACTTCGTTACATATTGTGCCTGTGCGGTTAGTTTATAGAGTTGTGTTTTTTTGCCACAGTGTATTGTGTGTAACTGTGTATTTGTTTAGAAGAAACTCGCCGAGTGCTACAAGTTTGCCCTTCGTTACTGCTAAAAAATTGTACGTGAGTAATGGAATCTTTTCACTCGTTAGATTAAGTTAGTATTAGTAACGAACTCCGTAGGTATTAAAATGTAAATGGTACGAGTTCAATTCAAAATTATGTAGATGAATTGACGAAATCCGTTGATCGTTATCACTGTAGCGTCGTGTCAGAAATACATACATGATGAATTAAATTGTCTATTTTGTCTCACGTCTCGTCTGTGGTCATCTGTAGCAATAAACACAGTCGTATTGATGTGCTAATGAACAATGAAGTTCGGTAGTTTGCTCGTTGGTTGAGTGAAAAGCATAAAGATGAGCGAATACCGGTGAGTTGAATGGTGTCTGTCTACGTTCGAAATGTTTACTTACTGAAAGAAAGCAAAAAAAAAAAACGTAAATTGCGGTGTGCAAACATAACCACCTGTTGATTTTTTTATATTCGTTGTCGTATTCGACAAATATATTGTGTGAGAATGTAACCGGCGTGCTTTTTTGTGATTTTTGCATGCAATATGAAGTTGTCTTGGATGAAATTGTCGAGTAGAATTCGACTTCTTGAGATTCCATCGGCATCCTATCAGCATTTACTTATCGAAAGGAGATCTAAAAAACCTCAGAATAATTACGTAACGAGATTACAGAAAGATGAAATTCTATTCTTTGGACAAGATTAGTCATTTACATACAATTTTATTTCTTGAAAAATGAAAATCAAGTTCACTTTCCTACGGAAATTCCTAGAAATTCCGCAGCCATAATGATAGCACTTAGCTTAGCAGCCAGCAGGTGATTCACTCCGCGAACCAGCGAACGTTTTTGCCCATGTCTCATGTTGCAAATTCAAAATTTTGACGCGACTGACCAGTGATGCACCAGAGCAAGGGTTAATGTTCTCTCCCTGTCCCTGGTCTCTACTCTTTGGTCTCCGATGAGGCGATGAAAACAAACGAAAACAAAAACAACGGCGAACGATACCGCATCTGCGAAGCTGTTCTTAGAATTTTGCCCTTTTTTTCTTTTTCTTTTTTTTATTGTAGTGTTGTTAAATGTAAACCGGTTTCCGGTCGCAATGAAATTGTTGTTGAAGAAAAATCGTTAAAATGCCCGTTTTTTAGTACGGTAATTACTCTGTATTGATGTGTTCGGTTTCTGTTCATGCATGTGTTCGAAGACTTGATTTATGTTGCGGTGAAATTGACTTGTATGTGTGTTTGATGGAAGAATAATATAAGTACAGGGAATAGAGTACGTGTGGCTGTGGTTTTTTTTAGCTTTGGCCCCGATTTCTTCCACGTTTATGCAATTGAATGGTTTATGTCGAAGTAACTTTTTTAAAGATTCAAATTTACAAAAATCTGAGAGTGCTTGATTTTCGAGCTCATATTATTTTCGTGTACTTATTTGTTGTTTCTAAAACACATGTACCTGGGAATTCCCTTGTTTCAAATTCTAATCCTTTCTAAAGGCGAAGATCCTCCAGTCATTATCCATATTTCACAAACACTTTGCCAAAAACTCTATTGCAATCAGTTTTTAATTTTTAATATGTAATTTTTCTCAGGTATTCGTTTTCAGAGTTTACACTTGTTTTGCCCACTTTTGTAACCTTTTTGGTTCTTTTTTCAAACTTTTTTGATTGCCTACTAAAGTTACTTTTTTTTTTGGAAAAAATGGAGTTCGAGCATTGCGATATTCATAATTCTTATACAGGGTGTCCAGTGTCCACTGCGATTATCTAAAGATTTTTATTGACGATTCGAGAAAAATCAATCCATATCTTCTAGGGTGGTCCTTATTTTCGAAAATGGGATTTTCTTCCCTCCCAAATCCCGAAGGTGACCTCTAGTGAGAAAATAATTACCTATTTTTTATTTTTTGCATTTTCGAAAAACTCGGGCTGCGGTGGGTCCCTCAATTTTCAAAAATTTTATAGAATATACAAATTTACTGTAAAATTTTAAAATTTCAAGTTCTGTTATCTCTAAAAAATTTCTTTTGAGTAAAATAAACTCTCATGATGATATGAGCCGCCTCCATTGAAAACCAAGCTGACCCCCAAAAATAGCTGAAATTTAATGTAAAACACAAATTTCAGTTATTCCAGGAGACCGACTTGATTTTCTAGGAATGGGGTCAATATCCTGATGACTGATGAGAATTCATTTACTCAAAAAAAGACTTTTTAACCCTTTGGAGGTTCTCTGGGTTTTCGGGTTAGAAAATTGAAGTGCCTTAATGAGTGTGATAGGGTACCTCGCCCAATTGGCCAAACCACAAAAAAGTCGAGCTTTTGATGAAAAGTTTTATAGGAAAATGAAAGTTTCCAAAAAACACAAATGTGACATTTCCTAAAAAAAAATTGAATGTATGCAGAATTTTTTTTGAAAAAATGAACCAAAAACATGTGTCAAAAACATTGAACAAAAGCACTCTTTCAAAAAATGAAATAAAAATTGAATTGGAAAAAAATAAAAAAACAAGGTTGAAAAAAAGTCATCTGGCAGTTCACAAATTCAGCGAGAATCAAATCTTGTTGGCAAAAATGCCTTTGTTTAAAGCATGAAGAGAAGAAAAATCTACTTATGTCGCTAAGAGAGGATTTTTTATCAAGTCATAAAATCTTTTAGGAAATTGAGCCGAAATATGGGACAAAATTTAGCGAAATTGCGAGCTTTCTCGCAGGAGGTAACTAATTATAAAAACATTTTCGCCTTTATTCACGAGATGTAGCATAGAATTTTCTTTCATTTTGGGAAAAAATGAGTATTTTATCACTTATTGGAGTATAGGAATATGAAGATGAAGATGAAGAGAAATGGTAAAAATACTAAATAAAAATCCAAATTCATCTACGAGTTCAGTCTTTCATTTCGTTTACGCTGTGGATTTGTGTTTTTGTTCACTATTTCTGTTCATCTTCATCTTCATCTTCATATTCCTATACTCCAATAAGTGATAAAATACTCATTTTTTCCCAAAATGAAAGAAAATTCTATGCTACATCTCGTGAATAAAGGCGAAAATGTTTTTATAATTAGTTACCTCCTGCGAGAAAGCTCGCAATTTCGCTAAATTTTGTCCCATATTTCGGCTCAATTTCCTAAAAGATTTTATGACTTGATAAAAAATCCTCTCTTAGCGACATAGATTTTTCTTCTCTTCATGCTTTAAACAAAGGCATTTTTGCCAACAAGATTTGATTCTCGCTGAATTTGTGAACTGCCAGATGACTTTTTTTCAACCTTGTTTTTTTATTTTTTTCCAATTCAATTTTTATTTCATTTTTTGAAAGAGTGCATTTGTTCAATGTTTTTGACACATGTTTTTGGTTCATTTTTTCAAAAAAAATTCTGCATACATTCAATTTTTTTTTAGGAAATGTCACATTTGTGTTTTTTGGAAACTTTCATTTTCCTATAAAACTTTTCATCAAAAGCTCGACTTTTTTGTGGTTTGGCCAATTGGGCGAGGTACCCTATCACACTCATTAAGGCACTTCAATTTTCTAACCCGAAAACCTAGAGAACCTCCAAAGGGTTAAAAGTGTTAGAACTTGAAATTTTTGAATTTTGAAAATTTTGCTTTGAAGTTGGATTTTTTTTCAAGTTTTTGAAAATTGAGAGGCCCACCGCAGCCCGAGTTTTTCAAAAGTGGAAAAAATAAAAAATGGGGAATCATTTTCTCACCAGAGGTCACCACTTTCAGGGCTGGGATCAGAAATTTTAGGACCACCTTATAGTATCCTCCTTCCTCCCACATTTTCTTGAAATATTTTGAAAAAAAAAACGAGTTGAGTAATGGTTGATTGATTGATTTTCAATTTTTAAATTTATTTTTCTCATTAAGCCTTAGTTTGGACACCGGACGGGAATATGAGATTTTTATAATGTTGAAATATCACTGTACATATGACCACATTTAGCGATACAGATGCTGTTTTTCTGAAGCGTGAAAGGTTTGATGAAAAAATACCCGTGTAGATTTTGAAAACAAAATTTGAAACTGAAACTCAACGTGATCGATTTCAAAAAAGAAGTTTCGAGTTGACTGTTTTGACAGATTTTATGGAAACATTTGAATAAACTTTTTTAAATCTAATTTTCGCCTAAAAACTCACGAAGCTTTGACTCGTCAGCCCTTTTTAGCAGCAGCCAGCAGGGCTATAGGTGAAGAGAGAGATTTCTCAAAGGGAGGACTCAAGAAGTCGGAGAAGTGAAGAACCTGAGATGGATAATGGATCATCAGTTGTAATGAGGTTGAGACATAAAATAAAAATGAAAAATTGAATTTTTGGGGTTGAAAAACCTTATTGTAATAAAATTTCAATCTTATTTTTTTTTATCTACGAAATTCACGAAGCAGATGCAGTGTTAGCCACTCTCATCTCTTAATGTTGAAATTTGAAAACAATTATTTAAAAGCAACAAAGAAGCTACAAGCAAAGCAAAAACTATCTTGCAATCAGAAAAAACTAATAGCCGATAGTTTTTTATCCGCAATCGTTTAAATTGTTCATATCACAATACTTTCAAGTTTTTCCAAGGGAGAGGGGATGGTGAGTCATATTTGCTTTGGATTCGTTTTTCCTCTCTATCGCCATGTTAGTAAGATTCGGGTGTACTGAGAAACTAAAAGTCATTCAAAAATTCATTTTTCAAAAGTAATTAAAAAATTCAGTTTTTTTTCAATCGTTCCGTTGATTGAATTTGTTTCAAGTCAACCTCCTATCAGAATAAACTGACCAGTCGCTTGTGCAAATATCGTCTTTAAATAAACTGAGTCCTTATGCTCATCAAGAATCAACAATCATCATAAGAACATGCGCTCTCTCCCTCCTCCCTTTCAATCCACGAATCATCCACTTTTCTGCAAACAGATCACTATACAACTAAACGACATTTTGGTAAGCTCATTTTGAGACAGTAAACCCCATTTAGCCTTCAGCATATCGCGTGCTGACACCCAGACTGCGAGACAAAAACTTTTCATCATTCAAGTTGAAAGTCAAAAATGATATTTTAATGCTTCACGTACAACTTTTTTTTTCTATCCCTCTTTATCCAACTTGAAAACTATTAATTACCCGAAAACAGCTCGCTGTTTCGTTCTTCCGAAGACACCGATAGCTATAAAGTTAACGTTTGTAAAAGTTTGAATTAAATTTTAATGGAATTTTTTTACGAGTAATTTTCGCGTGATATTAAAAGCGTCTTCGATGAAAAATAAATTTTTTCTTATCTCGTAATTTAGTTTGTGATTTTTTTTTCGAAGAAAAAAACGTCAAAAGAGACACTTTGAAGTAGACCTTGAATGTTGTGATTAAATGACTGCGAAATTCGGTATAGTTGAATGTTTCTACAAACCTCAAGCAATATTTACACTAATATTGTAAAATAAAATAAGACGGATACCTACGAGAAACCTTTTTAAAAAATCACATCATTCATTACTTCCAAATTAATAGAAAGGGAACTCATCTAAATGTAAAAAAATCGCTCCAAGGCTAGAAAAAAATGAACTCACAGAATGTTTTTGAAAATGTATACCTACCTGTACTATAAATACACCATCGGAGTGATATTTGAAACTTGATTTTACAACCGTCCAAACCCATTACACCGTAAAAACTTATAAGTTACAGACAATTAGCTCGCCAGCGCGAATCAATATTATAGGTATCTCGTTCTTCAACAGTCTGGGTTTAAGAAGAGGGAAAAAAATTGCGATAAAAATACACCTGACGTCATTTTAAACTATTAGTTTGCTACTTCGCAAGCTCATTAACGTATTATCATACTTGCATTCGAGAGTATAAACGAAACATCAGTTCAGTTAACAGATTACCATGCAAGAGGAAGAAAAAACATTAATAAATCTCATTTTATGACCTCAACATTTAGCTAAATTTCGAGGAAAAAATTTCCGAGCCAATATCACGTATATATTTACAATACAATCAACGACTTTGAAGGCAAGAAAAAAACCGTATCGCAATTTCTTCGCTATCATAATCAGCAGCGTGTTAATTTATTGCATTTTTAACATCGTCAGTGCTACACAATCGGATGCGAATTTTTTTCTCATAACGTGATTTATTACGCAATGAACTCGCTGTCATCTGGTCTTATTGAAAAAAAAAAACTGCAAATAGGCGTTCGTCCATCGAAGGCTAATCAAAACTTGGAATATTTGGAGAAAATAAGGCGAAGAGTTGAGAGGAGGAATCTTCTTTATGAATTTTCACAACGTTGAATTTAAAAATTTGTCCGCGTCGCCGTCATATTCAAGGTTACCAACGACAACTTTTTAACGAAATTTTCAATAAACAAAAACTTATCTAGATTTTGAATACAAGTCGCGTGATTCGTGATTTACCTTGAAACATTTTAGACTATGTGCGAGCATAATATATTTTTATACGGCAGAATAAAAATAAAAAGGAAAAACTATCATCGATCCTTATTTGAACAACGCATTTAACCGCACAGATTCGGTGTATCTAGCTGCTCGAGTCATATTGCAATTTTTTTTTCCAATCTGATAAATAATATGTGGTATTTTTCTCGTGAAAACCTCGCAATCGGCATAATCTGCTATCTTGGTGGAAATTCGATGCAGCTAAACCGTTAAGTTGCCAGGCGTCGTGTTAGTATAATCGTCATCTTTATCACGTTTTTTTCTCTCTGGGTCTCCTTTTTTCCATTTTTTTTACTTCGCTGTGTACCAGAGACGACCTTACGAGATAAAAATGTAATAAATTTTCGCTGTAGGTACCGAAATAAGACGTATATGTTTTGGTCAACGTGTTTAATTATCTTCTGTCATCGATGGTGTAAGCGAATCACTGCTTAGTTCTTGCCATTAATCGACACGTAATAATTTCGCTTTCTATTACCAAAGCCACAACATAAACTTACAATATTCGTTCTATCAAAATAGATATCGCACTGTATTCTGTATAGTCTGTTCTACGTACGTGTCTTCTCCATTCATTTTCGTCGCATTGTTGTGCTCGATTCTATGTAGTCTGCGGGTCTGTGTTCAAGCAGCTACGCTTTCATTTTCACCGAATATTGTACACAGTATGAAATTATTGACGCGACCAACAACCTGATCATGTATGACTTGACAGAACAATCGACCATTGTACCGAAAGTACCAAAACTAATTCGCGGAGGAAGGTGCTAAAAGGGTTAGACTTGAACTGTGGATAAGGGTCTTGTATAATTAAAAGTGTGGTATGTTTCCAACATTAGATGTGTTTGTGTCTGTCTTGACTTTTTTTAGATGAGAAAAAAACGAAAGGTCATTCATTAAATCTCTTAGATTTACTTTCAGAATTGAGGAACTTCATGGAAAAGGGGCCTTGGACAATTTTTTCCACTGATTTTTACAACTTCAAATAGACTTGCCTAAAATTTTTTTCTATGAGCAAACATTTTCCAATTCGTTTTTTTTTTCATGGAAGAACACTTTAATATCACTGAATATGGTGGAATTAATAAAAAAGACAATTTTAAATATATTCAGAATATTGTAGAAATCAAAAAAACAAAAAAATTGACTAAGGCCCCTTTTTAATGGAACCCCCAAATTCTATTGCTCTCAACTGATTGCTAAACGGGTTCATTTTTACTGAGAAAAGTCATTTTTGGATAATATTAAAACTTGAAAATTTATTTGAGGTGAAAATCGAGGAATAACTTTGTCCTCATAGGAACCCATTTAAGGAAGAGATTATGTGCCCCCCCCCATTTTTTAAATCAGCGAACGTCCCCTTAGTTGAAGATATTTTTGACTAACATGAGAGCAGAGAGGTACTTCTAGTGACGTACATCACCAGCAGTCAACATTTCAGGAGCTAAATTGCATTTTTCAAGTTTTTGGTGAATTTTTGAAATTGAAAGCCTCAGTAATGTGAAAAAATCAAATTTTTACCAAATTGACGACTTCAACTCTCCCAATATAGGTTGAAAACGGTTTCGAATTGTTTTGAGCATTTCTGGAAACTTCAGCAAATTTTTGAAAATTGAAATTTCCACAAAGTATACCTAATAAAAAAGTTGTAAAACTGAAAGTAATTTACTTCATATCCTAATTTCTACATTCCGAGTCGATTGGAGCTGATTTCAAGGCGTTATGGAGACTCCAGGCATATTTTTGAAATTCCAGATCTCCAAGAAATGTGGTTTTAGAGACCATCGTACCAAATTTCAGCTTTCTATGTCAATTTAGTAACACTTTGATTTTATCACATTGTTAACCAAAATTTAATTTTAAAAAATTCACCAAAAATTGAAAAATGCCCCTAAACACCTGAAAATTTGGCCTGTAATGTTCATTTTTTTACATGCTTCCTCGATTTGGTTAGGTCTGGTTCAAAAAAAAAAAAAATCTGCCAGTTGGGATATCTCCTCTGTAAAAAAGAAAGTGAATGATTCAATCCTAAATCAGCGCAAGCATTTGACGATGAATGGAACATCGCGATTTTTCATATTTTGGGATAGTTCAACCTCCTCCCTCCCTTCATTCCAATTTTCCATTTCAATGTGGGACTCAAATGTCCCATGACGCCAAATTATTCATTTCAATTTTTTGTCGAATAATAACTGTCAAATTGAGCAAGTTTCACAAAAATTTCTGAGACTTGCCTTCGTAAGGTTGAAATTATTTTTCAGTTTTTTGGGTGGAAAAAGTCTGATTTTAAGAATAGGAGGATCTCACCACTTCTGGGAGAGTACAGGGGAACCCAATTTTGATCAAAATTGACAAAAATCATAAATGTGAAGTAGCATATTGATTGTTAATAACTCGATGATGCTGAGTTTCTATAGTTTGCATCCATCTGGTCTGTAACTCTGAAAGCCTCGCCCGATTTGGAATATTATAGTATAATTTTATCCAAGACAGACCGTGTCTGATTGTTTTTTCCTCTGGAAATTACATCCGTCGCGTCGAGTGCAAAACGCCATTTGCGTAAACCATCGTACCTATCGCATACGAGGCGGTCAACAAGATAAGGTGACAATGCATCCTCATCATTCGCAGCACACTCCCATAAAAAAAATCTTATACATCATAGCAACTAAACAACCATCAACATGTCCGTCCGATAAATATGACCAACTAGTGACATTACGATTACGAACACACCCAGGGCACCCCCATTTTCACGTACACCACACATCCCAAAGCAAACGCCGCCAATTACCACGTTTAACCATCAACTGTACTAATAAGTTGACTGACCCGACAAGCATTTTGACAGTCGATTAATCTTCACCGAACCGCGTAATATTTCATAAATCCATCAAACGAGCTACCGCCGCCGCTACAGCCGCCTTGCACCGAAACATATACAATACCGAAAACGTAAAAAAAAACGAACCATACGCACCCAACGTATACTAAATATTCTAAAACAAACACTGCTAATTTTACCGCAGTAGCACAGCTTGGTGGTGCAGCATCGACGATCCGATTTAACGAGTGTTGAAAAAAAAAAGAATCCCTTTAAAAATTCTGCCAATTTGTAAACAATATCAAGTTAATCGGATTTCGAGCTTTAGCACGCGACACCCAAGCATTCGGTGATGTTTCCGCGAAATGGTGTACTTGTAGTTGATTCGAACGTAAAACAAAACCATCTTCTAGTTTTTGTGGTATTGTATGCTGAATGAACTAATTGTAAGACTTTAGGGAGTACTAGTAAGTAAGTAAGTATACTAAAATGTTAGAACTTGAAATGAAAAAATGAATAGTAAGTTACTCATGAGCAAAAACCCTCTTGCAATCAGCATAATGTAAGGGTTTTACTAGTATACACATGTCGCAGCAATTTCGGTTAATGTTGTTCAGATTATCTCAAAAATAAAGCCATAAAGTAAAAAAAAAAACATTGCATTCTGCACGTGAAAAATTTCTCGCTTCCATTTCTGTATATTTTTTTCGTAGGAACTTTTATATGTTTCAAAAACCTTTTTTGTGGCGAAGAATTTCAAGAAAACTTCGGTTTTGAGAAATGCAAGACTGAGGGTTTTACGAAAAAATGAAGAAAAGAAACGAAATTGTTCTACATGTGAAGTTTCCCTTTCGTTGAGTAAGATTCATTTTTTTTAGAAAACCTCATTTTTGGGATTCTTCATTCTTGAGCAATGTTGAAAAGTTCAACTTAAACGATCGTTTTAAAAAAATAAGGAACTTTTGATGAGTGATTTTTTCCGTTGATTAATTCCGAGGAAAAACGAACAGTCTTATGGAAAAAAATTGTGGAGTAAATATGAAATTTTCACTTGAGGAGTGCGATTAGTTTTACTCTAATGGGGCTTTCTTTTAAGATATTTTGAATGAAAAATGAAATTCAGAAGACACGATTTTATTCGATAAATGCTATGAGCATGTAACCTGTTGAAAGGATATTGTACTTTGTTTCGATTTTAAGCGAGTAATGCTGTAACCCAGAGACAGGATATTTTGCAGGATTTATCTCAATTTTGTTCCAAATTTAAGAAAGTACTTAATTACAGGTTGGAAAATTGAAAGAATCGTCTTTTTCAGTGAAAGTTGAACTCAAATGTCGAATAAACGCTTTGAATTTTCTGATTTCTTTTCCCTTTTTTTGAAAATTTCTTAGAAGTTTTTTCATCATGGAAAACTGTTACATCATTCCTTGGAAACAAATTTGTACATATTTTGGGAAATTATTCGACTGATATGTGAATTGTGTTGGTAAAGGACTATACATTTTTGAATGTATTTAAAATTCATTTTTGGAATTTAATTTTGTAAAGTAGTCGTTCTATTTTCACTTTTAATTTTTTTGTGAAATATGTATTGACAAATTTTGAAAATTTTTGCCCATTTGCTAACGAAAAAATTCTTATTTCATGTACTTAGGATTGAAATTTTTCAAGTTAGAGAACGTTTTCATTTTTGTGGTTCTCATAAATTTCAGTTTTGAACAACATTTTTTCTGATCTCAAATTCCAATATGTTGTTTTTTGTTTTTTTTTTTAAAAATCAAAAACCCTCACGGCATTTCAACACATTTCGTTCCAAAACTTTGTCGTCACATATGGAAATTTTGAAATTTTTTTCAATTCAATTTTACTAGAAGGCCGGAAAAAAGTCAAATATCTTCCATTCAATCTTGAAAGAAATGAGAAATAGAGAAATTCGGAGCAGCATGTCTAACTAAAGGTGTAATCTGAAACTTAAGTTAGCAGAGAAGATTTCAAAAGCAAGCAAACAATAAGCCATCAGCAAAACGCGAAAACCCTCTTGCAATCTGTTGATTTGTTATTTTGGTTTTCTTACACTGCAATTGCCTGATTTCTGACTTGTTGTAAGTATGTATAAGTAGAAAATTATCGAGATTTTTAGCTGATTGATTTAGCAAATATTTAGCGGGAATTTACAGGTTTTTTGTCGAGGTTTTGGCGGGTTTCATATTCAATGCTTTCAACGTTATTGCAACGCTGAAATTGAAGTAGAAGATGGATAATTAGAATTCCCAAGTTTCAAAATTGAAAAAAAAACTTACCAAAAAAATATTATATTTTTGTACTTTGAAAATCCTTTATTACGCCAACAGTTTACCAAATTTAGCTCGACAGGTAAAAAAATTGTAGGTCGATGGACGTCGGATTGTGCTATTTAAAGATTCAGAACATTCCATTCAGCTCTTCGTCGTTCTGGTTTCGTAAAAAAATTAAAAAAGACTCGTTCTTGATTGCGACTTTTTTTAAAAAATCGTGCATAATATTGAACTTTTTCTCAACTTTTGAATCAAGATTAAATTCTTTGCATGAAAATTCATCAATTTTACTTTTTCAAATTTATTGTTTTTCAAATCAGATGTTCTGGTTACCAAAAAAAGCGATATCAACGTTAAATTGAACGACGTCACGATAATGGCACACGATCCTCGTTTGATACACTTTTTTTCATTACAGCAAAATTCTAGCAATATTTTCAAGGTTTCGATAAACTCGAGAACAAGTTTTCCCATTATATATTTAGGTTTTGTCAAACGCAAAATGAATTTCAAGTGTTGTTGAAATTTTTTAGATAAAACGATGAGATATCACCAACGAACGTTGAAAGCTTACCATACTTTAGGTCGCAAAATCGTACAATCATTCATCGTCCAATTCGTGGAATTTTTTTTCCGAAATATATTCAGCTGCGCAGTTTGAGCCTTGCTCCACGTTATAGCCTTTTTCAATAGAGGTGAAAAATCTCTCAACCAGGAAGGTAGAATTCCCCCCGGTAACGATATTATTCAAAGGTACTGTATTAATAATAACGTGCGTCTTGCATTAACCACCTCATTAGCCGGTACCATCTCCGTAGAACAACACTGTCCCGTAGCGTGAATATTTTACCTTGACGATAATCGAGTTCAAGTTATATGCTCGTTTCTTGCTTCGATGACAGAAATTTAAAATGTTCGAAAATTAGCTAGGTAAACAACCCGGTATCTGTCTTGTACATATAGATAGAGGGACCCTTGACGATGCTTTTCTTGCAGCTTTGCTCGTGTAGCATTTTCATCGGCTGGGTACACTTTGTGTTATCGTACTCGTCGTCGGCGCGACGTGGTCATCGTCTCGAACAGCTAAATTAATTCGACTGGTCGAAATACCAGAAGGATGACAATTGTCGTATTCTTGAACGTTGTACGGTTATTTGGAACGGCGACCTAGCAGACTCTTTCGTTTACTGGATGCTTGACCTTTTCCTCTTTATATGTATGCGTTTTTTTTACACAACTGTCCAGGCTGTGAGGGGTATACGAGGAGGGAAACGAGAAAAAGAAATCTGACAAGTGATCCGAACACTGACGTAACTACCCCGGAGCAGATTGCTCGAAAACGTGACTTACTCAGTAACAAACGGATAAACACACACAGACGAATCCATTACCAGGCAGTCTCAGTTCCAGTATATTCTCTTTATGAAAAATTCAACGCTTCTGCACCAACATCGGAATGCAATTCACACCTTTTTTTCCCTTCAACAACGATAAACTGCCGAAAAGGCAATTCTCCGGGTTGTTCAATAATTCAGAAAAGCTTACGGGATTTTTTTTTCTTTAACGTATCGAATAAGTCGCCAGGTCGCTGATTCTTTACCTACAAGCGTAGGAATAGAGTATTTGGTATTTTTCGTATTGGAATTTTTCTTCTTCTCAATTCGAATTCTGCACGTGTTAATTGAAGTGCTCTTTTTTTTTTTTGCCTCATCTTGGTGTAATTTTTCTCCCTGTACGACCTAATTCTCCATCAAGTGTAAATGTCATTTATTTAAACTACGTATTCCGGGTTAAGGTCGATGTATCGTTACAAATTTTTACTACGAGTTGAATTTTCACAAC
This sequence comes from Planococcus citri, assembly GCF_950023065.1. Taxonomy (NCBI): domain Eukaryota; kingdom Metazoa; phylum Arthropoda; class Insecta; order Hemiptera; family Pseudococcidae; genus Planococcus; species Planococcus citri. The sequence goes on along the minus strand of NC_088678.1, from coordinate 53,679,248 downwards.
GTTTAATCAAAAACGTCGTCGTTTATTTCATTTTTCATATTTACTCACCTATACCATCGCATCTACCTAAAGCCTTTTTTTTTTTTGTAACCAAACGTGAAATTTTTCAACATCAAGTCGCGTTCGCAGAAATTTACTCTTTTATACTTTGTCGTACGAGTATACCTAATAGCTAATCAAATATTTGCTCACGAGAAATTTTTCCTGATATCAAAGTGGTTGGCGTTTGACATGCTACGAGTAGGTACATAATGTATATTCAGTTCTTGGGTTTTTGACAAAAAGGCTAAAAAATTATTACGTCACACGACCAATTTTCAATTCGTCGCTGGGATAAAATTAATATCTAATTACTCGATATCTCGCATCCGGTCTGCGTCTGCGGCAACGTAATAAAAATCAAACAAGTGATCAAGTTGGGGAAAAATATAAGTGGTTCGAGAGCTGATAATTTAATAATCGATTATACAAACAACCAAAACCCCTGCGCTATTTGCCGCACTTCGTCGGATAGTTTTGGGCTAAAATTTACTCTAAAATTTATACAACACAGTGAAACACACGCGCCCGTCCGCTTCCTAGCCTAGCCGAGTAAATAAAACGATAGGGAAGGGGGTGAGGCGTAGGAGGCATTTACGACGACAACGCGTGAAACTAAACATACCTTGGGCCTGGGGGAAGATACGCTCTTACCCTGGTAGTGTAGGGTACTAGCGTATAGTATACTATATAACTAATTTTCACCATCGAATAAATAACCTTGAAAACTGCGGCAATCGAATTAATTTTCTCAACTGGAAGCAATTTCGTCGGCTTGTAATCGCGTTATAACGAGCCTAGAAAATTTCACATTTCCTTCGAAATTGAGTTTTTCACGAATTATCGTTATACGAACAATAGAGATTTTAATTTTCTCAAAGGATATTTCCCATACAAAAAAGAAACCATTTTCTCGCCCGAAATTTCGCCTTGTGCCAAAGCTGCTGCGGTATTCGAACGAGTTATCGTATTTATACGTTATTGAAACTATTTCGGTGGAAGCCTAATTCTAATATTTTATGGATTAATGACTTCTTTTTTCGTATTTCGGATCGAGGGTGTAATTTGGAGGTCAAGGTGTGGTGGAATTTTAGTCTTGAAATGAAGAAAGTTGCACAGTTTCTGAAAGTGTGAGAAAAAGGTGCGGGTGAATGAAAACTAGTTGCAAGGTCAATTGAAATGTTTCGTTGAATTTGGAAAATTTTGTAATTCAGCTGAATTAATGAAATATTGAATTTCAGTTATAGCCTGATCTCTGAGAAGAGAATAGAAAGTGTTGGAGGGGGTGGGGGTGTTTTCAAAAGTTTTTCGGTGCAGCTCAAAACTGATGAAGTTAAAAAAGCAAGTACCCAAGCACTTGCGTACCTATGATTCTCACGAAAAATTTGAAAATGATTGATTTTAAATTTCGTTTACTGACGTTTTTAAGATCGCCTCGTTTCGAATAAGTAGGTACAAGTATTAATGAACATTGCTTCATAATGATAAGAAGAAAGAACGATAAGACTGAGACGACCTATTAATTCGTAATAAATAAACACATACCTAATTATAAATGTATGCACGAGTTGAACATATCTGATCAAATTTGATAGATTGGATGGCTATATTGAGGCACATTTATACTAAAATCCAATATACGAGCCACGAGGTCAATCGATTACTGTTATTGATGCTTTCGATTACGAGAATCACTCTCAATTAGTCGCTTTTACAACCTGTAAATACATTTGAACATTTGATTCCAGCTTATAAATTCTTTAATTTACTACTATATGAATTCAAAAAATTTCAATTTCATGGTCAGAACTAGAAATTATTCATTTTCATTCGTAAATTGTGATCTTGTTGACTTTTCTGATCCTAAGATGTAGAAATTCTTGTGAGTTGAACATTAAAGCATTAGAGAATAATTTTGGCTTCATCGAGAGTTCATGACCCTCGAGTAAAGGAAGCAGATCAAATACGTATGGCTCAAAATTTTCTAAAATTATGATAATGTCGTCAATTCACAAATTTTTTGATTAAAGAAGAGTTGAGATGAACTATTTTCACTATATTGGATGGAAGAGGTTGAATGTGTCCAAAATTCTGAAAAAATTAGTATTTCAATAATTTTTGCTCTTTTTGTCTTCGCATTGAATTTTTTCACCTCTAACCAGAAAATAGTTACTTAAAAATTACAATTTGAAGAATATTATTGACTTCATAGAAGTCCAGGGTATGGGAGATTTTTGTACTCCGATTTATTTCAAAAGCAGTGAAAATTCGTCTTTTCAAAAAACTTTTCTATTGAAAAATTTAATTGAATAATCTGATGAAGTGGAGACAGTTTGGGCATGAAGCACCCGCAGTAAGTTAAAGTGGAGGGGAGTTGAAATGCTCTGTAGAGAAGTAAATCTCGAAGAATAGTTTTAGCCTTGAGAAGGGCTGCGGAAAGAGGGTTGGCTATTACCAACATTTTTAAAAATAATTACAAAAATGCGCCTTTTCAATTTGTATTTTTATATTATTTTGTTCATTTTTTCTCAATTTTTAAAATTTTCATACAATTTTGATGATATTTTTTTCTTGATTTTTAGCGAATCTCATTTCCAATTTTTTCCGTCATTTTTACTCAACGGCTTTTGTATACCTACATTTAGTTAATTTTTTTTAGGGTTCGAATAGCAAAAAACTTGTCAAAGAGCGAAAACCCTCTTGCAATCAGCGAATTTTGCAGGATTCAATAATTTATTTGATTTGGCTTTTTCAAGTGACATGCTTGTCTTGACAATTTTTCTTTATTTTTAACAAATCTCTAAAGAGTTTGGCCATTTTTTTTTGTAAATTTTGGACAATTTTCTCATCATTGTGTTTACTTTATGTTATTACCAAGTCCGAAATTGTACAATTCGGAGATGGTACAGCTGATTTTGTACCATCTCCGAAGTGTCCGGTCCAAGCGTGAATATTCCTTTTTCATCGGGCTTGGTTTGTACCATGCCCGAAGGGTCCGGACAAAGTGTTCGACTTGGTACAGCTTGTGTTGTGCAAAGTCCGAATTATAGTTTTATAATAAATGAATTCGAATTTTACGTTCCTTTATTCCATATATTGAACCAAATATGTAAAAGGAAATTTAAAGATAACTCCAAATATTCCATGCATTCGCGGCTCTGAACTTTAGCATTAAAGTTTGGCAGGCAAACCGATATACTTATTACCATGTTTTGGGAATATGCCTTCAATTTTGAAGAAATTATGAATATTTTGTTCAAGTTTGCTATTATGTATTTTACAGAACATTTTTTATTGAGCTTTTTCTTCATTTCCAATCGTTTTTACATATAACGATCTTCCCATTTTAAAAAAATATCGGAGTTTTGAATTTTTGGCCACTTGATCCAGAAAATGAATTTGAATTGGGAGAGAGATACTTACAATACAGTGCAGATGAAAATTCTTGGATTTAGCGGATAGATCGATTGCTTCTCTTGAAGTTGACTTTCTAGCCGTTTCAATTGAAAATCAAATTAATTCTGTAATAAAAGGCACTTAGACACAGTTTTGAATTTTTTGGTTGAGTATCAAAGTATTCTTAGTAGGGTGGACGGTTTTCTTGCAAAAATTCTGGTATAGTGTTCTCAAGAAGAAGTAGACATTTTTTTTCAACTTTTAGATCACTGTTAAACCTTCTCAACGAGAGGTCAACTTTTAAAAAGTTTGATAATTTCCTGCATTTTTTTCAGGTCACTAGGTTATAATTTTTGAGTATGTTCTATCAAATTGAAAAAAAAATGAAATGAAGAATAAAAATTGTAAAATGACACCCTTGCGACTCTTGTTCTGGTATACAAACATTTTAACCTCTTGCAGCTTCAAATGACAATACAGTGTTGTCTAACTTTTACAAGTTATCGAGTTGAAAATCGAATGAAAATGTTAACGATCATTACAGGTACCTATTGGTTCAGTTCGGGGACTCGTCGTCGATATAAACTTGTTCCACATTTTCTACACCATCTCCTTGGAAAGGGTGGTAAAAAATTAATGATATGAAAATTGAACATCTAGAAGGAAACCGTCACAACCACAACCCCTCGAATCGTACTCAGCGTTAAACTTTTTCCCGCATACCCCATACCACTACACAGATATTTTTTGCGACGGCATCGAGTCGAGTTGTTTTTGCAGCATACAAAAATTTATCAACTTAAAAGTTGGAGAAACTTGTTCGGCGAACAATGAAGGAGCGACGAAGTTCGCGGACCAGAATGAAAATGTTATAAAAGATGAGAAATATATACTTTATTCGTATGTATGTATGTAGTATATGGTATACCACCAAGTCGGTGTACATGGTGTACTGAGGCGTACAGTAGCAAAACATAACGTTGATGTAGCATTGTTCGTAGCCGGATGATTAATGCTTCAGATAAATACGCTATTAAGATAGCACCTGGTAAGTCAACGTTGTAAAAAAAAAATTTTACCTGACGTCGTATTTGCGCGCCTTTTTCCCCTTTCGTTTACCTACTCGCGTTAAGTGGTATAGTTTCACTCGAACAAGTACCATATAGGTAGTATACTTGACGAAGGGGATGAGGATGAGGAAATACGCGTAAAAAAAAACCTCGCGATGCTACACGCCGCATAAATAACACTTTCACCGGGAGAATATATACGACGACGAGGACTTCTCGACGTACACACGATGACATAGGTGGCGTTTAAATAGCTCTTGAAGATTTCAGTTTCAATTAACACCCGCTCTCAGACCCTCGTCGTCTCTTTAGGCGAAAAAAAAGACATAGATTTCACGTGTGCTTCTTCGCTGGTCGCAATTGATGGACAGGCTGGGTATTCAATGCTCAGAATGGGTATCCCCTTTTGACGTTTCATTTCCGTTAGTTCTTGGCGGACGTCCGTGTCCTTTTTTTTACCCATAGAATTGCGACAATCGTGGTGGTTTTTTTCTGCCAGCCTTTTCAGGTGACTCTTTACGAAGGGTGGTTATCCCCACTTAGCGCAGATTTCTTCCTGGAGGAGTATGGTGGTTGGTGGGTGAAGTAAAGGTATCTTTTAATAACGAAATTATTATTATTTTTTTCGTTTACGCGTTTCTACATATTTATATAATATCAAAATGAAAAAATACAAGTATACGAGGAAACGAAACGAGGGGGAAAAATTTTCATAACGCGACTCGATCGATATCTCACGTAGCATATATGACGACGGCGGCGTTTCACGTCCTTTTACCACGCGACGCGAATTTTCATAATATGAAAAAAATTTCCCATTTAAATATTCCATTATATTAATGAATACCGACGAGTTAATTTTTCCATACGTCACATACCTACTGCCAGCTTCACTATTCTCATATGCACAGGTACACGTGATATGTCTGAAATGTTGTGTAATATATTCCTCGTGTAGATATACGTACCTTTACCTCTACCTTTTGCATACCTATTTGTCGCGTATATGCGACTAGATTACCCACGTACTGTTACGCGAGGTTTTTCCAATTGAAAACTCAAACCAAACGTTTTCTGTGTGTCTCAACACCGTACACGAGGTTCATAAATCGTCTCTGCTTTAGGTAGAGTAGAGTACACAGACACACATACTCGTACGTACAGCAGCTTCGTCTTATTTTCTTCCTCGAAACACGTCAATTATTAATCTGCTTCGCCGCTACACCGCCATCTCGAGAAACCATCTTGGCGGTATGTCGGCGGTGGCGGCGAAATCTTACACGATATATTCTCGTGAGAACGACGCCAGTACGCATTTAAGCACCGTCATAGCCGCAAGGTCGCAGTGCATTTGTAATTTTTAATCTAATGCCTTCGAACATGAGCTCGTTTACTCACCTAGTACAATACGATGATGAGGAATTAGCATACGTAAACGTGCAAAGCATAGCATATACTCGTACGTTCATTTTCAATGCTGCAGATAGATACTCATAGCTACGAGAGAGACGAGAATTTGTACCGTATTACTACCGTAATATGTAATGTACGTAGCTATTTGTTGTGAATTTGCCGAGTTCCCGTAATGTAATTCATGACAACGGATTACAACTCGAGGAAGGAGTTGTCGGTGAGAAGATTGATGTTTGAAGCATAGAGAGGTAAAAAGATCTCGATGAGTGTTGCATGAGGTAGGATTTTTCAGGCTGTATTCGGTTTGAGAATTAGCTCAGGCTAATGCTCATAAGGAAATTATAGCTTTCTTGTGTAGATTACTAGATGAAGAAAATGCATTTGATGAAAATATGTACCTAGTATCGCTGGTAGAGATCTGATGAAAATCAAAGATCTGTTTTGGAAACAAAACGCATTCAAGGAGATCGGATCACAACTGCAGTGCCCGACATTGGCATTGGACAAGTTTCAATTTTTTGAGCTTTTCGTTCTTTTTTCATAGATCCTAAAATTTTGAGAGCTTAGCTCCAATAGCTAAGCTAGCTCTTTTTATAGCTCCTGAGATTTTAAGAGAATTGTAATGTTTGAATCTTTCATTCCTCGTATCGGACTTACGAGTGCATTTTATTAAACTCGGCGAACTGTCATTGTTGTTGCGATTTCTTGAACTGCACCAATTCCACCGAGAGCCAATGTGAGCCCCACAGCAAAAATTGAGAGCCTCCTGAAAATTTTCCACGCCCCTCCGTCTTTTAAATTAGGTGTTTTTTTTTCAAAAATTGAGTTCAAAAGTGAGTTGTTCTCAAAACAAGGTTTTTCCACAAGTGAAGAGTACACGGAAAGAACCAGACAAGTCACATTTTTAAGCTTTTGTATTACGGCGTTTTAAAGTGTCAGAATGCTCTCATTTTATAGTGAATTAGAATTTCAACAAACTAATGACTGGAAATATATCACACAACATCCCACAAACACAACTCGAGGCTGAGTAGAAAAAATATGAAGAGATACACCAAATACGAGTTGATAAGTCACTCTTTTCGTGAAAAATTCATGCAAAACACTGAAAAATTAGTGTTTTGCAAGAACTTGAATTCGATGAAAATCAATTATTATGACGAAATGATGAAAAATTTTCTCATTCTAAATAGTTATTAAAGTTGCAATTTTCTTCCTTTTACCTCAGATTTGGTCTCGGCTCATTTCTCTCTCCTTCTCTATATTTTTTTAAAGGTCATTTTTACTTCAAAAAATCGAATTTTTTCAAAATCCGAATGGACTACACTTTTCCACTCCTCAATGTAAATTTAATGCGACCCTAAACTCATTTTTGAAAATTTTCGACTTGTCTGGTTCTTTCCGTGTGGTCTTCAAGTTTTCCCCTAAAAAAGTCTTCCTTCCCCCGCACCCCACCAAATGATAATTTTGTTTTCCAAGAAAAGTTTATTAAAAACGTTTTTTCAAAAAGAAATTTTCTGAAAAAAAATTTTCAGGTTCGAAGTTTTTATTTTTGAAGTTTGAGGTCAAGAACAAAATCTTGTTTTTCGACAAACAAGTTTTGAGGAGAGGTTCTTCTTTTTGTTTTCGGAGAGAGGTTTTCACGAAAGACTTATTTTAAAAGCTGGGTTTAATAGCTTTTGTTCCACAAAGCTTCCATTTTCCTTTCAAAAATTAAGCTTTTAGTTTTTTTTCATTTTTTTTCTTTGAAAATAAAGTTTGCATTTCTTCCCTGAAAATGAAGTTCACAAACTTTTTCAAAAAACGCGGGCCCTGTGGAAAACTTGAGCCTGGAGGTAATTGCCCTATTTAGTCCCCCCTTGTTGGTGGCACTGAACTGCAATCAGTAGATCTAGTCTTTTTACGCAGATTGTCAAATAATCCTCTATCCAGATTGCATGAATCAGAAATCTGGATTAAGCCTGTTACAAATCCAAAATCCTGCATCAGATTACAAAAAATCTCATTTTTAATTGTGAAATAGAATTTTTCAGCATTAAAATGAAATTTTAATCGTTATTTACTTAATCATGTACTGTCAATTTGTTTCTAAACTTGAGTATCACAAAACAGAAACTGATAATAACCAAAATCTATTCAAAATCATGTAAAAAGAACCCGCTGATTTATAAAGTCCGATTTTGAATTTAGGTGAAAAAAAACAGATTTTTTTAAAATTTACAATCCAGATTTTGCAAAATCCAGGGACAAGAATTGAAATTGACTGAAGAACACTACTAGTGAAGTACATGCAGAGAGGAAGGCTTCGATTCTATGTGCCAAATTTGCATTTTTTTTCTCGTTCATTTTTTTATGTGCCGAATTTGTATTTTCCTGAAATGAAATAGAATATGTATGTAGAATTACAGAGCGTGTATGGGAAGCACTGGATTTTTCTTTTAATCGTCTACTACTCTCCCACGAGGTTCGATCAGTAAGTAAACTTTAAACGCGTGCTCTCCATTTCCGTAGTTAAGTAAAATCTACATTGTACCTCTGTGATTTGATCTCTTGTATAAACAACAACCTTTTGTCATATCGATAAACACGGAGAAATAAAATGTGTTTGTGCTCGTTAAATCAATCCGAAATCAATGAGCATTGAGCAGCACCCAACTTTGGACCTAGTGCTTTTGTTTACCTTAATACAATAGATAATATTATACATTTGACGGTTGCTGAAAGAAGCTAGTCACTGTACCAGACCTATGGTTAATATAAAGTCAAGTTGAATAGGCAGAGGTACGTCGTCAGTGGTCGGTCGCGTCACCCAGACTATGTTTACTTCTCGAAAAATATCAATTAATTTTATCGAGTAAATGAGTCGATTCGTAGAACTCTGCTACATTTCTACGAATTGAATTAAACAATAAAGTCTAGACTTCTAAAATGGAGAATTTCAAGATTACAAATTCTCCAGTGTTTGAAAAACAAAAAAAAAACATTTTGTTTCTTTGAGATTATTCTTTCATAGACATTTTTTGTTATAATTCCACTTGTTGTATGTAGTATTTTTTCCTCGCTTTCCGGTTCATTTTAGTATTTTAGGGTGTGAGTATAAGTATTGTTTTCCTCCGAACAATGCAAAAGTGGAAGAAAAGACGAATAAAAAAAAAGTGGAATTTAAAAAATATTTCGTCGCTTCGTCATCCCTAATTCTAAGAAAAATACTGTTTAAATAGATGCTCGGAGGTGGTAGTTTTGAGAGGAAATCGGTTGTAAAAAAAAAAAGAAAGCGGACGGGTGATCGAGAGTGAACAATGTGTAAGGGCAGAAAGAACACAATACAATAAGGATTCAGGACAGAAATGGAGGAATGACCTGTGTGAACTCGGAGATGTTACTTGGAAACAGGCTAAAAAGGCTTTGGCTTAAACTTAAACATAGCGTTATAGGCGTGTAGTAATTTACAATAGAGAATGGATTCCTGTTTAAGAAAACCTAGCAGTTGGTGTAAGACAAAACTTTTCTTCTATAGAGATTTCAAGTTTTTGTGTAATTTTCACGTGGGTGTAATTCGATTTATTCCTACGTGTAGCATGGCACGAAAAATACTCAAAAAGTCGAAAATAATTATTCCCTGCGAATGCCGATTGAGGTTAATTCAATGAGAAAATATCCGGGCTTTGAAATTGGAAATAATATAATTTTTTACGATACGTAAATTGAAATTTGAGTGAAGTAATGTTTTTTGTGCAGAAAATGGAAAAGGGTGTTGTGTAATTTTATGGGTGAAAATTAATTGCTGAGAAAAACATGTCGTTGATATTTTTGAAATTTAATCATTTTCTATAAAATGCATTTATCGATACTTACAGAGAAAAAGTTGTGCAAGTGCATCTTAGATGCATTTTGTGAAGCTTGATTTTTAGATTCCCTGCTAATTTTTTAACATTCCGTTTTTTTTTCTGAATTTCAGGACGATTTTGATCGATTTCCGAAAAAACTTTGGTATGATATCTCCAAGTTCAATGGATTTCCAGACAATTTCGATTCGATTCGATTTTCTAGAGGTAAGAGCTAAGTGCACTTCTTATTAACATCGAGTGGAACAGAGAATTTGAGAATTTTTTGGGAGAAATGTCCAATTTCTAAATTATTTAAATTTAAAGGAGCCAGAAGTTCCTTTTTCAACTTGGGAACTGTTCCTCGATGGTTTATTGTATGCGAATTGTAATTTAAAGTAGATTCAGATATCACCCCCCTCCTTGACACACTCTGAAAATAAATACATCTGTTTTCCTCTCCATATGAAGTTAAAATTTGCGAAAAACTTATTTTTAACAAAAATTGAAAGATAAAATGCGTATTAGGATCAAAATATCGTTAAAATGACATTGAAAGGACACCTCTAGGTCTCAGGAAAAAGGCAAAGCACACCATAGACTCTTGCTCGGCGTATTCTGAGATTCGGTGGAAATCTTATTGCGTCTGGTACTCGCAGAACGAGCATTAAATCTGTGTTATTAAAGTTGCTTAGACGATTTCAGAGCTTTACGACAGACTCGCCGTGTTGACCGAATTATAAAGCTGAGTAAGCCAGAGAGAGATACACTTATGTATATTGGAGTAAACATAGGGGGATGGGCTGTACATAGGTCTACATGCCATAAACGAGCATCCAAAAAGAAGTGAAATACAGGGAGCAGAGGTGCTGCGGGAAGCGATACGCTTCGATATTGTCCACTTTACTGGAGCGTTATGAGGTTACGTCCGAGAGGTATTGTTTATGGGATTAGCGACGCCGATTTTAGAACACCTGCTTCGTTTAACGAGTCCGTCGCGTACGCATTTTACTCGTATTGGTAAAATTGAATGTAACCCCTTGGCGACCATGTATCTTGCTTTATATCTTATTACCGGGCCGATTATTTGGCTAATACTGTACGTTTTACGCTTCGCAACATTTATCGCAAATGCCCAACCTGGGTTTCCAAAACCATACCTACTCGTACACACCTACCTATACATAGGTAATGCTACTTGTATGTACTGTTTGGTGGCCTAGTGAAGGTATTTAGAGATATGGGTGTCATATCCTCATTGCTTTCCTCAGCTTTGGATTCGGTTTCCTCTTCTCCGCATCTTTCTCAAACTCTGCTGAGAAGCGTAAAACACATCAAAAAGGTTTCTTTCACCGTTGTAAATGCAAATAGTATGTTTGCTAGTTTTGAAACGCGTTTTAATTTGCTTTGTAATAGGCATAGTTTCGAGCAAGTTTGGCGGTATAAGATTTCGCGTATGTGTATTTACTGGTACGAATATCAAGGGGGTAGCTGCTTAGCCTATCCAGAGCACCTACACGTATGTAACTAGCGGCGTTGCGGCGTAAGTGAAGTTGATATGATGTGATTCCACTTCCTAGATGAAGTTTTTACGCCTTTGAATGCAAATGAACGCGAGTCAACTTTGCGCTCGGCGACAATTTATGCGTAGAAAAAAACTTTCATCTGAGCAATATCTTCGAGATACGAGTGTATACTTACTTACACGCGAAACGAGACTAAATACGCGCCAAGTTTCATTTGATACTGTTCGCTTTTTCCTATTTGTACTACAGTGTAAGAAATCGCGACCTCGTGGCTTCTTTGGTGTCTAATTTTGCCCTGTAGAAAACTCTACGACGCAGAGTTTTCTCGTAAAATAAATACAAAATTTGATGAAAGAAGTTTTAGGGGGAAAAATCAACCATTATGATATGTTTTATCGAGTACCTATTCGTTATTTTCTGCTTTAGGTACCTTTTAGACATTCTCGGTGAAAAACGAGATCTGATTACGCATCTATTATGCTACGAAACCGAATTTTATTCTGAATTTGTAATCGCTTCGAAACTCCATTGTTTTACGATCCTGAAAAATTCTTCGATCCGCTTTTTAAAAAGCTGCTCTCGTGGCGTAAAATAAACTAACTTTTGTCCCAACTGAGTCACGAAAATACTTTCCTTATTGTTTTCAACTGTGAAAATTGAAAAAAATGATCTCTAAATTGGTCATATTTGAAGAACTTTTAGTGAAATCAATCAGCGATTGGTATTTCTTGACAACAACTGGATAAATGGCGAACAGGGATAGATTCCGATGAATCTTAGCTGGAGCTTTGGGGGAAAACCTATTGTAATAAGGGTGAAATTTCATAAATTTTCATTTCTTAAAACACCTATGTGCTCGCTAAAAATGTTGAGTAATTTTGATTCAAAGTCTTTGAAATTTGAATTGAAATTGCTCGAAATTTTCAGCGAGCGCATGGGTGTTTTGAAAAATAAAAATGTGCGTGTTGAAAGTTGAAAAAAAATGTTGAAAGCAACCAATAAGCTACTAGCAAAGCAAAAGCAAAAACCCTCTTGCGATCAAGACTTCTTCACCGATCATCTTTCGTAAATACTGGTATTTTTGTGAAGTACTAGTGATCTTGTCAAAATTCTAGTTTTTCTTTTGACTCGCTGGTAAATTTTAGCAGATTGATAGTTTCTGTTAAATTACTGGTGACTTCATGCAATTTACTAGTTATTTGACGTAAATTGTTGGAATCTTTTGGTAAATTACTTGTAATTGTTAGTACCCGAGTTGTGGTTGCTGATTGATGTGACGCTTCAGGGTCTGTCTTGGATGCTTGCATTTAAAACTTGGGGGAAAATTTGTTCAATTTTTGATATCATGGCAGACTTTTGAAAATTTAAATAAAATTTGACCAATTTTTAATATTTTGTCTGACTTTTTGAAATTTAGAAAAAATTGATCAATTGGCAAAATGGCATCATGCTAAAAAAAAAAAATGATTTTCTGTGACATTCCATCAGACTTTTGAAAACTTGAAAAATCCCTTTCATTTTCCAAATGAATAATTGGAAATTTATTCCAGATGACCTTTTTCACTATCGTTATTAGGATTCTTTTCTAATGAATTTTTCAAAAAGTACTTTTGACCAATGTTTTTAACTCATGATGTAGAATTATTTTTGAAAAAAAAAATCAATTTATGTTCATTTGTTTTGATGGAAATGAAGCATTTGAGCTTTTTCAAAATTTTCATTTTCCAAAACGATTTACCTATCTTTGAATGTTCACCTTCTTTGTGATTCGATCAGTTGAGCGGGGTACCCTATTGCACCCTTTAAAACAATTTGTTTCCCCAACACGGAAGGAAACCTATATAGAGAACTTCCAAAGGGTTAAGCAAAATACACAAATTTTTAATATTTAATCATTTGTGTTGCTAGAAACGATCAACTCTGCCAGCTAAATGATGATAAAAGCAAAGCAAAATCTCTCTTGCAATCAGCAAACAGCTACTTACTACTTAACTTCAGATTTCTGTAGGATCGTCTTCATGGTGATGCGATGAGATATCATTGTGGAAACTTGCGATATTTTCAACCATTGAATCCTTATAATTGTTACCTATGACTCTATGAGTGTATAAATAAAAACAGATGGCTGCAGAGAATGAAAGCAAACGCCTAGTAGAATCAATAATTCACATCGCGGATATATGTACGTATTCCTCAAAATACAGTGCTAAAATATGACAAAAAACAGATGGAATGTCACACTATTTTTCCTCTTTTCACGCACCATTCTTCGTTTCAATGAAATGACTCATTATCCGAAAAGCTATTGTTATCAGATAATCAGCGTCCATGTACTAATGACTATTATCAGTTGTCTACGTCTCTTCTCTTCCGCACCATGAATGAAATTCCACAACAAATCTATCATCCATTGGCGAGAATAAGAAATTTAAACATGTATCTTGTCTGGTATCAACTTACTGGAGATCAGTTTGTTACAGGACAAAAGACGCCTAAATGCATCGACACTTATTCATTATAAAATTCCGACGTTACTACGTTGCCTCCCCTCGTAGCCAAAGGCATCTCCGCTTGACCATTTCTTTCATTCGAGTAGAAACAATTGAAATTAATAGTTCTTTTTCACGACCGCCCTCTTCTGTTTTCTCATTCCAACAATATCCCTCACGCTGTATAAGAAAATCTACAAAATTCGTCTTTTTCGAAACAGTCATTCAGAATCTCAACGTGGCGCCTTTATTCGCAATATCTTCCCTGTTAGGATCATCTTTTACACACGAAGTTTTGAATAAAGAAAAACTTGACCTGAAATATTTCACGCGATAATTAAAATGGAAAAAAACCCTCGCCACGAACACGCACCAGGCCACGCAACGAATCCGGAAACAAAGTTCCCTTTTTTTCAAAATTCTCTAGGCTCGTTGCTGGCATTGGACGAAATCCAAATCTCTTTTTAACAGCTAATCGTTTCCTTTCTGTGTCCGGAAAATCATTCAAATTGGCCAAATTTATATTTCTACGGTATTCAACTCCTCGTACAGCACGAGTTAAGAGAGAACTACGTAATACGTATACAGTTTCACGCTGCTGCGAAAAAAAAATCGCATTTTTCCCTATTGTAGTATACGCAAATAATACCTCTGTACGCTCGGCGGTGGTCGTGGAAATGAGGAAAAAACCTCGTAGTATTAATTATAATTTGAAAATTACCGGGTCGCGAGAGAGTCCAGCAACACTGGGTCGACTATTTAACGAATATTTATATTCGTTGGTTACTTTTTTTTATGTTTTTCAAATGAAAACATCACGAGTTGCATTTTCCATTGGCGATATTTCGCGTTACTTGTCACACACGTGTTCTTTTGGCAAGTGTGTTTCTTTATTAATCGCACTCGGAACGTAAAAACAAAACATTGAATCATCACGCGATAAAATGAAAAAGAAGCGAATTTATTTAATTGGCGTAATTCAACTCTCAAGGGAATACCGTACATAAGTTGATAATTTCTGCCAGTTCCCATAAATAGGACCAATTCAACAATAATCGTTCGAGTCCGAACAAAGATGAAATGAAACCAGGCAACCAGGCTGCTGAAAATTTCGACCAATAAAAAATCTCGAAATTCGTGAAACATACCTCGATGTATAATTATTATATACCGATGTGATTCAAGATCTCGAACACCATCACCATCACCATCCGGTAGATACTCGTATAAATAAAGGTAACATCGGCGAGTTAACAACACAATGCGTCATCATAATCCGTGAACTTGAACCAATACCTGGAACAGGAGAAGGAAAAGAACGCGTTTAGTTTCAACTTATATGTGTATTCGATTCTTGTACCTTGTGAAAAAAAACAAAGCTAATACGCGGCGCGAAAAAAAAACACAAATTTACAAAACGACTGAAAAATCATTTTTATATTTTTCATCATTATATCGCTATTGAGTATTGTTTGAAAAATAATCTTCTTCCTCGTTTTTTCCTCATTTCTCCACTTTTACTAAAAAATGCTATTTGTCGATTTTGTTGTTGCGTTTTTTATTCCTAATATTCCTTTTTTTTCCTCGTTCCGCTTGCTCAGTGAAACGTGTAAATTTGATTCGAAGAAAAAAATGACAAATCGTTTATTTTTATTCGAATCACCTAAACGGTTCGAGTACTTTGTACCAATGTAATATTTTGACGGCGCGGTATCAGTCGACTGACCTTATAACTAATTAAAACAAGTGTACGTATTTCTGCGAAGATGAAAAATTAGCACACTCGTATCATCGTTCGTGACATTAATTATATTTCCACTTTTGATCTCTTCATATCAAAATTAATTATGATTTTTACCCCGCGTGTGTAACTTTCCAAGAATGTAAATTCGTGAAAAAATTAATTTTTATCAAGCTGTGTTGGTGGAAAACCCATTGCATTGAAAGATTGCGAGAATTTGAAATTAAGTTAGCTCGTTTAATTAGGGAACCCCCATTTCACCGAATAAAACGGACAGTAAATGCCTTACTTTTGCATTATTTTGAGCAAATATATATCTAATATATTTGTATCTGTTTACGATTATCTCATCTCGAAAAGATGAAGCATCAAAACGTAAAATTTTTCGTTGCATTTTTTATTTTCACGAGTTTCTATCCAATTTTTTTTGAAAATTTGATAGCTTATGAGGTTGAAGGTATCATCGTGTCCCTTACAAGGAAACCTTTATAGTCAATCAACTACAATTGAGCTGAAATTCGGCTTTTTGATAGCGCTTGTTATGCAGACCTCAGAACCAAATTTCGAGCTATCAAAGTTAATTTTTCAATTTTTTTGGAAAATTTTTGAAAACGTAAACAGTTTATTGGTGAATAATTTTCCTCAAAAATGGTGATTGGTGAGATTTGGAGATGGAAAAACCGAAAATCCGTTAATATGCCAACATCGACCCCCCCCCCCCCCCCCATCGATTGTCACCATTTTCGAGCTGATTTGAAACTTCCAGCAAAATTGACTTTTCACCAGCAATTTCAAATTGCTCCAGAAGACGTTATCAGCTTCGAATGTTGAAAATTCAATCCTGTCATAAGTTCGACATCCCGCATTGATTAAGGCAGGTGAATTAGAATTCCAAAGCGACAGGTTGAAAAATGTATTTCTCACAATTGATCTGAAGCCTCTAGTAGAGGTAAATGATTTCGAATGTTTTCAAATCTTGAAATTTTCAGATTGTAAAAAAATGCCTTTTTTCAACCTGTCACCTCGGATTTGCGATTCACCTGCCCCAATCGATTCGGAAAGTCGAACTATGACAGGATTGAATTTTCAGCGATCTAAGTTGATCACAACGCCTTGTGAAAGAATTTTGAAATCGCTGGAAAAAAATCGATTTTTGCGGGAGACTCCCAGATGGTGGCACTAGATGGTGTCGACTTATATAGAAACTGATTTTAAGGCTTTCATCTGTACATAATATATTTACTATTTAGTATTTTTGTAGACATAATTAATTATTTCACTATTTCCGCCATTTTCAAAAATTCGTTGAAAATTGTTAAGAAAGTTTCAGAAAAATACAAAAAAATGGCAAATTTACCTACTTACTTACTTGTTGATATCGTCTGTTGGGTCTCTATGGGCCATGTGTAACCATCGGATTCGAAAACGATCATTTTGAGACTATTCTGGAGCCCTTTCAACAAGTTTTTAATTTTCTCTCGGATCAATAGCGTATAGCCAACGATTTTTTCAGATGTTACAATTTTTATTACGAATGTTCTTTTGTATTGGAAATTTTTGAGACTTAACTTCTGCGTTTTTTCGAGGCCTTAGTAGTGCATTTAATTACAAGTGCAATTTATGGATACAAGGTCTCAAATCCTCCCCCCCCTCCCCAAAAAAAAAGTACTTACAACCTTGATGTGTGAAGTGCTGGTTTTACTACTACTAAGTACATGAAAAACAGAATTATATGAGTGTAGTATAAGGGAAATCTGCTTCTTTATCAAATTTATCAAAAATCCAGCATTTTTCCAATCTGACTTAAAATTTTCAATTTTTCCCCTTTCTTTGTAAAATTTTGAAAAAAAAAGTGTTGTTTTTTGCACCTGACTGATGAAGAAATGAATGGGGTGCTTTGAATTTTGAAAATAAAATTCCAGATTTTCAAACCAAATTTGCTTCTCCACTTTTGGTTTGAAATCATCAGTAATGACTAATGAGGCATTCTATGTATTACAAATTCTAATGTAGGGTTTTGCATATGTTTGCTCGCTCTCCTCATTTTTATCTGATTTATACGCTCTACGAAAACCAAAAAATTACGCATCAGTACCAATAATTCCCATGATGACCAACGACTGCTAATAATCCACTACGAACTGTTATCGTCAAAATACCGGAAACGAATTAATATTCTGGCTCACACATGTGTTGGAATCATTCGCCAAATAGTCGCACCCATCTGTCCACACACTGCTATTGCTACTTGATAAGAGCTTTCCAAAAAAAAAGCCTTAGTCATAGAATCAATATGATTATGAAGAAGAGTGCTTCTTTTTCTATAGTTAAATATGTATGTATGCGTTGTGAAGATAGATAAACTGTTGGATCCCAAGTCACAACTAAAAAAAGAAAGAAGAAAGAGAAAAAATATAAATCAAAGGAAGTAGCATCCTTATTATCGTATAATTACAATTTTTCAACGCTATAAGTCGACCCTGTAGATTCTCATAAAATGAAAGAATATACGGTATACACAGAAATATACGACAACCTCGTATATCGTAGAAAAAGTAGTCGTTCGCGTAATACGATATTAATTATGCCATATAACTTCAACGTTTTATAAAAATCAACTCGTTATTTACTGCTGATTTTTACTCACCCAACTCAACTTTCGGGATTGGTTTACATAGATATCAAAAATAAAGAAAAAACTCAACCTAGATTTTCCTGCTTTGCCAAACATTATGAGATAATGCTATTAAATGCTCTGTCGGTTTACCTTTATTTAAAATAGTCTTACGAGTATGTGGAATAAAAAAACCATACCTATGGATAGATAATCATGGCTGTATGCTTCATCAACACAGCGAGTCTCTGTCGGATACAGAATTCCTGACGCGAGAATAGTACTAATACTTGTAGAGTTTTAATCATCCCTCAGGGGTTCTATACATAAATACATCGGCGGCGTTTAAAAATCACGCTTTAATTCAATACCAGATAACTAGTTTTTTTTTTGCTCGAATGCTCGATGCTAGGATCCTCTATGCACCGTACCAGTTCTGGTATTTTGTATTGACCGCGCGCTGTACACAATGCCAGTTTGCCAGAGCTTCATTCTGTGGTTGGAAATTCGTGAGATGAGCTGAGCTGCTCGTCTTAGATGAATAAAATAACAACATTATGGTATCATCATCGCCAAAACCGTCGATTTCAATCTCGGGTTTAACTTTTTAGTGCTTATATTATGTCTAGGGAAGAGACATACCAGGGACTGGTGCATCCTTATTCGATACCTTTTATGTGCCGAAGTCGTCGAGTAAATTATTACACCATTTTGTCGGATATTTAGCCGTTGAAAAATCAATCAACTAGCGACGTCATCTAACCCATACAGAAAGGATCAGGCTATTAAAATCGTGGGTATCTAGTGAATGATCCAGACTGCAGAGTTCCCATCCCTTGTTCACTATCAAATAAATAAGGTGAACTTGAAGAGCTGTACTGTATGTACGTCCTGCTGAGTAAACTCGAATTCTTTCAACCATATGCACGAATCGATGAAAAATCATTCGCCAAAATACACCAGCTATACGTACTTCAGACGAACAACTTGTACCATACAACATGTTTACCACCATGCTCGTTCGCATTTATTATATTACATATATCTAGTCTTGTCGTATATTCGCAACATAAGCTACTCCTAAAGATACAGGTTCATTCACATTTTACCACTGTGTATCGCGTCATTCACGCCTAATTTCAATGGTTGTTAGCGCAGGTGCTTGAATTATGGCGAAACATTTAGTATAAAGATAGTTTCTCAGTCAGTCAGCGACCATCTTTATTTTTTTTTAAGTCTCTCTCAATTCGTATAGCGTTGTTTTTTTCTGTCAATCAGCAGTAGAGATCTCCTGGGATCCGCGCAGTGCACGCTGTAGTAGAATCGAGAGATGTGATTTTTCTCCATTCTTCTCTCTCTTGTGTTGTCTTACGTTAGATTAAGCCTACGTTTGTTTTAAATCGTCAAGTGCTCGATTTGCGTATGTGGCTATACTTACGACGAGCTAATGTGAACTGGAAATTGAAGAATGGTTGAATTGAAACAAAGGGAATGAGCATGGTGCACAGTATGCAGTCTTTGAGGGTACTAGTACCAGTGTAAATATGAGAAGGACTTAGTATTTACACTGAAAGAAGCTCACTCGCAGAATGTTAGATGAATTGTTTGATCTATCATTGATTTTTTTTCTGTTTTGAAACGATGACCGAAAAGTTTTCAATGTTGCTGTTCGACTAGGATTTTTGAATTAGAAAGTGGGCATTAGCGGAGCCTCTATACTTAAATTGAGCATTTCGAATCACTTCTTGAGGAGAGGTTGAATTCTTTCTGATGGTTTTTGTCGGTGAGTGACTCGATAGAATTCAATGTATTTTAAATCATAGAGATTTGTGATGGAAAAATACATTATGTACTTCTTTCTAAAAGTCAATTTTCCGTGATGAAAATTTTCATTTTTTTTCAGGGCTCGTACTATAATAATTTTTAGTTGTTTTTTAAAAATTTTGATTACCAAATTTACTGGTTTTTTTTTTTAATTTTTATCAATTCAAATTTCTCCTCATTTTGGTAAAGCTTTTGTTTATGAAAAAAAGAAAAAAATGTTAATCGTAATATCAGCAAGTGAACAATGATGAAAGTTTATTCACTTCTTTATTCTTTTCCAACTGGTTGCATTCATTTTTCAGCTTTTTTACGGTTACAAAGCCCTCCTTTGGGTAAAATTTTTCTGCCAAAAACAGCAAAAAGTCCCCGGTTTTCAAAGATTGCTGAAAAGTGTTGTTTTTTTTGCCACAAATTTCTAATTGCAAGAAATTTCCAGTGTCTTGCTTTTTTTCAGAAATTGTACAAAAGTTTTGCTTTACCTTATTGTTGTAATTTCTCCAAAATTGTACATTATATGTCTTGCTATTTCCATGAGTCTCACTTTTTCGACAGAAGTTGCAATATGATTGTAATTTTCAAAAAAACACGCTTTTTGGCAAAAATTGTCAAAAGTTCCGGATTTTTATCATTTGCAAATAATTTTGCTTTTTTCCAAAAATTTCTTGAAAGTCTTTTTTGCCAAAAAATTGCCAAAAAAGCTCTAATTTTTGCTAAAAATTGGCAAAATTTCTTATTTTTATGTCAAAAATTGCTAAAAAGTTGCGAAATATTCTCTTCTCTTTTCTGATAAAAAATTTGAGTAAAGTATCATGTTTTTGCCAGTCATTGCCAAAAAGTCCATTTCTTATATTTTTTAATGAAACGTTCTGGCTTTTTTGTGATTTTTTTTTCAATATGTAGGTATTAAAATGTTTTGCTCACGTCTTGTAACGTTTTTTGGTTATTTTTTTGAAAAAATTTTTTGGGTTACTGAAATTACGTTTTTTTTTGCAAAACATTGAGTACGAGTGCGGTTTTTTCAAAATAATATGAGCGAAAACTTGATGGATTTTTTCGAGTTATTGAAGTTGGCAACAGTGGCTAAAAATAGTGCCAGCATTCCAGGATACTTACCTCTTGTTTCAGAAATGATATCTTTCAATGTTTTCGCATAATTTTTGGGTAATATTCGAGAAGAAAATATTTTTATGACACGAATTTACCCAAAAATAAGCGATTTGCAAATTTCCATCTTCTCTGTAGAACCCTAAAAATGGTCTTGGATTTCAACGGCAACAGCCTTGGTCGACGCAGAATCTCAAATTATTTACCTATCTTTTGAATTGAGCCATTTTTGCTATCAAAACAGGTTGAGTTGGGGCTAGAGCGAAAAAACCGAATTTTTTCGAAAATATCTCATCTTTGAGGACCCATATTACCCCTTCAGGGATGTCTCCGGAGCTAAACTGGGGGGGGGGGGGTAGGGGGGTGATTTTCAACTCGAAATGAAGGTTTTCACCAAATTTGGTAAAAATCCTTCGATATTTTTTTTCGCGGATAATGAGCATTTGAGCTTGTCATGCTATTGGCTATCTTTTCACACTGCATGTGTAATGAATTAAGTAGGTACGATTCGCCTTCCTTGATTTATATTTTATTTTTACATACTCAATTCTTCCGCGTTTATTCAAACAACTATTCAATACATTCTGGCGATAAATTTGTTTGCAATCTAAACGTACACAGTACAAACATCACATCGTATGTATGTACATTCTATCTGCATCGGAAATAAACTCCGGTGTCATATTTCTTTCATCGTATATGTCGCGATAGACTGCACATGGCCTAGTAACCGTTGACACGAAGTTAACCGTTTAATTTGCTAACACCTTGGAAATTCGATTACCTGAGTGATCGTGTCATCGAACGGAAATTAACACCTAAAACTAAACAAAAAAGAAATCAATCCGCGATTCATCCGGATGGAAAAATCGTATTAAAACGGCAGCGGCGCGGCGATTAAAACGCAACGCCATCGTCATGCCACTGAGGCTATTAACACGAGCAACATCATCGACAATTACACGTGTATTACGGGCTCGATTTGATTGCCATTTGTATTAACTAATATTTAATGGGCTAAACGGCTAAATAGCGTTCATTAATGAGGTTCTTGTTCTGTCGGTGTGCGTCGATACATTAGATAATGACGACCTCTGTCACACTAACCCCGATCATTTGTCACTTGACGCGAGCACATTAACTAGTCGACGAGTCGTATAAGTAAGAGCGAAAAGGATGAAGAAGAGAAAAAAACCGGGACCCGGAGAGACCTGTCAACCGCTAACGAATATTTTCATCTCGTTTCAGGTCTCCCTCTGGTTTTGTAAAATGCATAGCTGGGGTACCTAGTAGACGTACCGATGATGATGATTATGATGATGAAGGGGGATGGTCGTGCGGCGTAATCGGGTGCATTTGTTTGTTCGAGTGTACTTTACGGAGAGCGCAGACCATCGAATTATGTGGTCCTACAAGCGATCGTATTACCTATTCTTGGAACACGTCCTGTTATTCAACACTGATTATTCGTGTTTATTGAGTAATATACTAGAATTGTGCGAGTTTAATTAATACATTTATATAGGTTGGTACGATTACGATTGCCTCAATTCTTGAATTAAAGCTTAAAGCCGTAGCCGCGTGACCACGTACGTATAGTCGAATGGTTTTACAATCGAGGCATTTTGGGCGGTCTCGTCGTGAAACGAGTTGAAAAGGTCGGATTTTCTCAGCAAATTAACGTTGTGCAGATGAGGGTTTGTCGTTCCGAATTGATTTTGTCCAAATCGTCTATTCATACGTACCGATATATTATTAGAAATCGATCACATGACCGATATATTTACAATAAGTAGGCTGTGAGAAAAAAAATCCAGAGTTGGGTGAGTTGTAATCCCTCAGTACTTTGAATATTTTTTCCTTCGTTTTTCATTATTGTTCGAATGTTTCCGTTTTTTTCGACATCCGTGACAAGACGCGAAGAGAGTAAGTATTTATTTTATTTTCCATAGTCCATTAGTTGAAGGAGTATAGAAATATATAAAAAAGTAAGGTTTTATTATCGCTCAATATGGTTCTTGTTTGTTTTTTAAATTTACAATGTGTATTGTTCTAATTTGGGTTTTTACAAAGAGGGCCGAAAATCAGTGAAGGAGTGATTGAGAAAGATGAAAGGTCAAACTGTGGTTATAAAACTGTTATCAGCTTGTCTCGTGACTTTTTTGTGCTGAAGATGAAAGGTAACTAAGAACAAAAAATAAAAAAAAATAACTCACTATCTTTCCTCTTTTTTCAACTTCTGCGTTAGTGTCGATAGTGTCGATTAACGCGGTAGATTGCAAAAAAAAAGAGAAAATAATGATAAAAATAAAGGGTCGAAGGATATAGACCAAATTTAATGAAGACCTTCATTTTGAGTTGAAAGTCACTCATAAACAATTTTAGATCCGTAGGTGCTCCTAAAAGAGACATAAAGATCCTAAGGAAGAGGGAATTTCTCAAAAAATCGCGGTTTTTTGCACTAACGCTTACCCAACCTGTTTTAAGGGAAACGACTCAGTTTCAAAAGATAGTATTAGTATTTGGGATTCTGTATCGACTTAGACCATTACCATTAAAATTCAAGACTACTTTTAGGATCTATTGGACGGTTGAAAATTTGAAATCGCTTATTTGAGGGAGAATTCGTGTTTTTAAAAATACTCTCTTCTCAAATATTTCGCATTAATAATGTGCTAAAATACCGCGGGAAATGATTCTGAAACCGGGAAAATATTTTTGAATACAGCGCTGCCAATTTTTTGACCATATTCCGAAGTATTTCTTCAGTTTCAAGATACCTACGAGAATTTTTTCGACGATTTTTTCCTAAAATGAGGGATTTGCTAATCAACGGTTCAATAAAACCCTAAAAGTGATCTTGGATTTTGATGGCAATGGTCTAAGTCGACGCAGAATCCCGAGTACTATCTTTTGGAATTGAGCCATTCCTCCCAAAATAGACTGGGTAAAAGTTTGGGCGAAAAAACTACGATTTTTTGAAAAATTCTTTTTGTTTGAGAACTTAGGTACACATAAATTTTCTGGATGACTTACAACTCAAAATGAAGGTTTCCTCTAGATTTTGTCGCAGTTCTTCGATTTTTCCTTTGCAACCCGTTTCAATGTACTTAGATAAGAAAATTTGAAAACTCAAGAAATAAAAATGGAAAGTGTCATTCGATAATCCTCGAAAATACGTTTTGGAAAGTTCTTTCTTTGAGATTTCTAAACGATAATAGGAAAGTGTCTTGTAGTCTTGGACCTTCGATAGCTTTGCGAGTAACAAGTCTAAGATTTGGTTCAATAACAGAACTTCCAGCATTTTTTATTGCAAATCCACTTAGAATCAATTTTTTTCCATTTGAAATGAAATGTAGAAAAAAATGTTGAATGAAGCTTTCTTAGATGAGCCAAATTTTTATCATAAATCAAGTTACCGGGTGTCCAACAATAAGGGATTTTAATGTTATCAAAAAGGAAGGAAAATTCCCTGCTTGAAAATTGGAAAATTGAATGATCATTTGAAAAAAGGGCGTTTGAGTGATTGTTTCAATGAAAGTCGAGAGAATTTTTCATTTTGCATTGAAACAACAAAATGTTTCGATTGTTATTCAATTTTTCAATTTTGACTTAAGGAAAATTTTTTCCCACTTTGGCTTATCAAAACGTATCTATCAGAACCCCTTATTCTGGGACACCTGATAATAGATCAGCAGCGTATTCAATTTTAAATTGAGGATCTATCATTGCAAGAAAAGTTTTCGAATGAGCAGAAAAATTGTATGTATCAAAAAGACATGCAAAAATATCTCACCAGCCAAAATCCTGAAGTTCGTATCAAATTTCGGAAAATTTTCAAATTTGGGCCAATGGGGGGAAAATGGGAAATTTTTGGAATTGCGCTGGAAAGAAAGCTGTTTGGTATGTTAATTACCTATTTTTGTCCACCTCCCTCCCCTAATCGATTAGAAACATTTTGGAATCATTTTGAGCGATTCTAAAACGTCAAACGATTTCTTATAAATTATAATTTGTCAGAAATTACAGCTATAAAAGTAATTAAATTGGATTTCTGAATTTGAAAAATATTGTGGAGGCTCCAGGATAGTTGAAGGCACTTGCAGTCAACTCGACAAGTCGAAAAAAAAGAGTTAGCCTAATTTAAACTTTAGTATTGGTTATTAGGTAAAATTTCCATTCCCCTCTCCCTCCAAGAAACTCTGGAACGGTTCAAAACAGTTCGAAATTGTTTCCAATCGATTTGGTGATGGGAAAGCCGATGGAGCAAGGTAAAGCACATGCTAAATTTCTGCCGGAAAAATGCATTGCGATTTCCACTCGAGGTAATGAGAAATTTCAGTCAAAACTCCTCCCATCGATTTTCAATAATTTTTAATCTTCGAAAACGAATGTACGAGTATGATTCGTGCAAACCTCCATTAATATACTCCGTAAAGCGTTAAATTGGCCCAAATTTTGAGTTGTAGCCGTTCGCGAAACCGTTCGCTGTAAAGTACATTAGTCATTCTAGCACAGGGACGTTAAATAATATTAGCTTTTAAACGATTCTCGAAAATCCAATCTATGAAGGGCCCGTTTAATTCGTAATTCATCTAGTCTCGTCAACCGCATAACCGCAAATAGATGCGCGAATTATACAACAGTATACTCCAGTTGGCCAATGTAGTCATCGTAGAGTACATGCACATACAATACGTATACGAGTATGATGCTGTATATCTTAATACATCCACTTTGCGGCTATGACTGGGCCCCAAAAACAGGTTCTTATAGTAAATCACCGATCTAATAATGAATAAATATCGTTTAAACAACTGCACCATTTCCACGTGGCTTTTTGTAAAACCACCGAGAACTGCAAATCTTCATTGGCCCCAAAAACCATCGAGTTGTTGGGTAAATTTTCCGGCCTTTCTCGTGTATAAATGGCTACACCGCATCGTATTAAGGCATGAGCTAAGGTCCATCTATTCTATTCGTCTGTGCAGTGTAATTTCAACGACTACTTCAGAGGTTTGTGTTTTCGTTTCGCCAAAAACCGGATTTCTTTTGGGTTTTTAACCCGTGTGTTGTGATTTATCGACTTCTGAAAATAACCACATCGTGTCATGGTCATCGTTAATAGTTATGTAGGTACCTTAGTTTCCTTTCTTTCATTACAATATGGAAAAGGTGGCTCGTTGGTAGAGAATATTTACATGTGGATGTACATCGTAGTACAATGCATTGAATGCGCTCTGTACTGTACTGTACGGTATCATTATACTGTAATTTTGCATCAGGTCGTCGTGTTGATGGCTCACAATGTATGTGCATTTCTTATTGTTTAGCGGATTCGTCGTTGTTTATGCCATGTAAGCCAAGTGCACAAGATGTAAAATGTACGAGTAAATGTGATCGTTTAACCACGACAACATACTCGTTTCCATTTATGACAATACTCGTCAAAGAATTTATCGTGTTTACGTACGTATGCATAAAATGTATTGTACCGTACTGTGACTGTAGTACCTCATGAGTCTACATTGAGCACATCTGCCGATAATTTGTTGTTGGCTGACAGCAAATATTTATTAAAAATAGTACATAGAAATGACGTACGGTGCAATTATTATAACTGCAACGTGTACAGTGTGTTTGAAAAGTTTTGATGAGAGGTGATGTTATTTAAACAGATGAATGAATTTAGGGTAGACATTTTGAAATGCTCAAAACTTGAGAAAACTACGGAACTCGTTTGCCCATCGAAATGTAGAGGAAGGAATTCCATCTAGCAATTTTATTTCTAAAAAGTGAGTCGATTTTGAGGCGCAGATTCATCTGAAAAATGGTCTTGGGTACTTTCAGATTCAATTTTTTTCAATACTGTTTGACCAATGTTGAATATAAAACTATGTAGTACCTACATGGGTGGAACGTGGAAGTCGAATAGCCCTGTGGCGAATATTTTATTGAAATTATGCAGACGGTTTCAGTTTTAGAATAAATGAATAATTTTGACCATCTTTTCATTCCTTCATCTTCAATTCTTATTGACGAGACGGATTTCAAACAAATCAAATTTTGCCTCGTTCTCTTCTCAGAATTTTTGATTTGTTGATTCTGAGCAAATCGTTCACGAATGCAATGAATCCACTTTTTGATATTAGGATTAAAATTGTCACATTTCGCAATGCCATCTCTACTTGCATTTGATTTTTTCAGTGATTCATTCGTTTGCGAACGATTTTTCTCCCCAGAGCAAATCGTTCGCAAACGAATCATTCACAAGTTTTACTGATCGATTGAATGTTTCGTTTTGTTTTGTCGTGTTAATTGAACCCACTTCTCTTGAATGTAGGTAAACCAAATTTGCAGTTGATTCAATTCATTATTTTGAAGGGAAATTGAAAAAGACAAACTCAAATCTTTTTTAACTGTTTCAAGTCTTCCCATATAAAAAAAATCAAAAAAACATTTCACCAATGCTATTGTGCAATAGGTAATTTAAATCGTGAACCAAATATATTACGAGGTATCGAAGTTTTTTGTTTTTTTTTTTAACCAATCAAGTATTGCGATAATCATGCGAAATATGAACAAAAGATTTGCGTAAAATTATCAAAATATAAAAAAATTGATACAAGACTTATAAATATGTACGTGAAAAATCAGGGAGAAAAGGTGAACAATACGTGGAATAATACAGAAATTTTGGGAAACTTATAGAATGTAAACTGTGAAATGTTGTAAAATTTTTTCAAAATGAAGAAAAAGTATATGAAAATCATCAACAAATTTGCGTACTTAATTATTGATTCAAAAAATTAACGAAAATTGTATAGGATTTCAGAAAAAATTTATCATAATTTGATTCAATTTTAAATATTTTGAATTTTTTCGTAATTTTGAACATTTTTTCCATCAATTTGACTAATTTTCTAGTGAGTCCCCTCTTTTTTTTCATATTGGGCATGAATGTAATTTTTGTCAATATTGAATAGGTAAATTTTTTTATCCTGCCGATATCCTGTCATTTTTAACCATTTTTGTTACAATTCTCTGGAATTTTCGCAAAACTTTTTCAAATGTGGCTTTATTTGAATTAGGTACTTTTTTCAAGTTTAGCTGGTACTTAAATTACAAATTTTAGGGAATTTTTTGCATTCTTTTGTGCAATTGTGAAGATATTTCACCAAGTTTTCTCCCATTTTTGAGTCAATTTTATTAATGCTATGACTACTTCAAGTAGATAGTTTTTTTAGGGTTTTTGCTGCTAGCAGCATAAACCCTATTGCAATTGATATTAATTTTTCAACTTTTAGCCAATCAGTGAACAGTATTTTGGAGAGACTAATTCTGTGATTTGGATAGGAGAGTGCATCGGAGTCTACGTGACGTCATCTCTGCATACAGGCGACGTTTTGACGAAATGTGAAAATGTGTGATGTTCTTTATTGTTTTGCTAATTAATTACGCTAATTATCATTGAATGACTGAATGTATATAATACCTAGGGATGGAAAGCAGGAAAGCAGAAAGCTAGCCCTACCCTAGCTGAAAGCTGAGGGCGTGAGGGGAGGTTTGAAAGCTAAAGCAACTAATTAAAAGCTAGCCAAAGCCAGAAGCTTTATTTATTCAGTTTTCTTTAATTTTTTTTTGCGAATTCATTACTCTGTTTTCTGTAAATTTCTTTAATTTCTTCTTGCTTTTGAGTTTTGACTGTGATCAAATTTACGGGGAAAAAAACTAAAAAAAAAGCAAAAACCCTTTTGCAATCAGCGAATAGCTGATGGCTTGTTTTTTCATATTTTCACTGTTATTTTGTTCAACTTTTTGTAATATTTCATCAATTTTTGTAACTTTTGCAATTTTTAGAAAAATCTCGGTGTTTTATTTTATTAATGTTTTTTCAGTTTTGATTAATTTTCGTGTCAACTTTATGAATTTCAACGTACATACTGAATTCTGATTGGTCGGAATTGCCCCGAACGCAGTGTTTTCGATGTCATCTATGTAGATACAATTAAAATCCTACTAGAAATCGTTTACTCATCGTCGAGTTTTCTATCTTATTGCTAGTTCGTGTTTCCATCATCAAATCATAAAAAAACATCTCACTCTTGCGACCTCTTTTATAAGTGCCCAGTTAATTTAATCTACTTGACATTAGGTTACTCTGTTGAACCGATCAAAATGTACTCGTGCTCGTACGCTTCATAAAAATTCACATGCTTGGCTCGTCGATATCGCAATTTTAAATTGGCAACATCGACACGACACGATACTTACAACCGAAATACTTTTCTCTTATCATCGATGGCATCGATATCATCGTATAGCCAGAGCCGACACATAAGTATAAAGCTTCAATGCTACACAGCTTGCTTTCGAGCACCGAACGCGAGTACACGAGTACTGAACATGGATGAAGAAAATCCTTTAATCCGACGCCAACTCGGATACGAGTACAACAACCATCAACTATTGCATCGAACATTTTTACCTTCGTCGTAAACGACTCGAAGCTGATATTAAAAATCGAACTCGTTCAACCAAAACACTGCAGAGGAGAAAATTTACGGCCGATGAACGAGCTATCTTTGAAAGAGATGCGAGATTGCCGCCTGTATTTCATTCTCATCCTCGTGTACATCGCACTGGCTATAAAACGACCGACAATAGTACCACGGATTCGAGGACGACGTATTGTACTAGTATCAATTCCAACAGCCATAGACATCTAGACGCAGACACAGTTCAAACGAGTGTATAAAAAATTATCATAAATCGTAATTACCCGTCAAAATAAAACTTTTCCTACACAGACGCGATGAAGCAGGAGCTCACACTCGAGTTCAAGTTGTGGCTTCGGATCACGATGCTTAAATTAATACAATAAACGAACGTCGTTGGTACATACGAAAAATACTCGTGAATGATACGTCTCCTTTTTTTGCCACTTGTATTGAACTTTGGCATCGTACACATCTTTCGTAATTGTATTCCATGCTATGAATTTTCTTCAATTTAACAACGCTTATTGCCAACTATCATCTTATCTTATTTCTTGTTAGATGTTCCCTGCGCTGCACATGTAAACGCTTTGACCTAATAAAATAAAAATCTAACGCTTTTATTAACACGCGGGCCTTTTTTCTCTTTCTTTCTGTCTCGCTTACTCTACAGTTCACTCTTTCCGCATCATTAACATGAACTATTTTTACATAAACGTCAATAAGACTTAATTTCAATTCAAGGATATCGTCGAAATGGAAATATGATTGGAATTTTTTAATTCCGTTCAACTCTTTTTTTTTACACTTCGTCTGCTCCCTTTTTTTCGTAGGTTTCCTTCGATAAGTACTTATTGTAAATATTCCAGTCCCCTTCTCACTGCTTGCTCGTGTTCATTCCTTGTGTAAGTTTAATTTTCATGAACCTATCAAGGTTTACCAATAATACGTATATAAATACTAGGCATACTTAGGTCATATGGTTCGATAGCCTATGGATTGGAACAGTGTGATCCAAAAGTCTTCTACAGTTTAGGCAACTTTGGGATGATTAAGAGTCAATCCTTATTGATGTAGGTATGCTGCATTGATTGATACGTTTTTGAGGTCGTAAAATCCAAATTTGGGTTGATTTTTTGCCAAGGTGGGAGAGAAACGGAACTAACGGAAGGGGGTATGGAGAGGGGAAATTTATATTTTGCTCACAATTATGTGTGACTCATCATTTATTATGTTTTCGAGGTCGTAGAACTCAAATTTTGGGTTAGTTTTCTTGTGAGGATTGAAGGTAGGGCTTAAGGGGGAAAAAATTCGACATTTTGCTCATATTCAAAGGTGATGTATTACAGGGTGTCCACAAGTCTGGAAAACCTGGAAAACCTGGAAAAGTCAGGGAATTTGGTCGGTCTGGAAAAGTCAGGGAAAAGTCAGGGAATTTTGTAATTTTCACGCAAAATCCCTGGAATTTTGAAAAAAAAAACGATCAATTGCAAATTTTGGATAAGGACCTGTGATGAAAGAAAAACATTATTTTTTATCTCTCGAAAGACAAATTTTCAAAAGCTTTTGCCTTCGCTTCGCTCGGGCTTGTTGCAAGATGAACGTTTCTAGATAATAAAAATCAAGTTTTAAAACCAAAAAATGAACTCACAAAAAAACCATCGTTTTTATGCATCTCGAAATACAAATTTATCAGAGCTTTCGCCCTCGTTTGGGCCTGTTCTGTTTTCTTTGTCAAAATCAACTTCCTTCGAAAAAAGTATCATTCAAATTCTAAAATTTTAAAAGCCAAAAAATACTTGTCCCCACATGAAAAATAAAACCTCGTTTATATGCCTCTGGAAATGCAAATATTTAGAAGCTTTCGCTCGAGCCTGTTCTCTTTTCTTTTTCAAAAGTAACTTCTTTCAAAAACACATCATTCCAATATTACTAAAATTCAAGAAACCAAAAAATAAATTCATTGCATTAAAAAAAAACTCGTTTTTAGGCATCTCGAAATGAAAATTTTCAAAAATTCTAGCCCGAGCGACCTCGCTTCGCTCGGGCCAATTTGTTTCTCATTTTACAAAAAACAAATTTCCCATTTTCAGGCCTCTAAAAATCCAAAAAACAGAAAAAAAATTTTCATAAGTCATGCAAATATTGTATCAATTGGCCAAAATTGATGCATGTTTTATTTATTTATTTATTTTTAATTTAAAAAGTTAATAATCGAAGTTTAGCTGTTTTTTTTTTTTTTTATATCCGAAGAAGTATTCAGTTCGACGAGAAGCTTATGAAATAAAATTACACCCCCCTCCCCAACATTCCTCTTTAATTGAAGTGTGGGGTAAGCATAAAAACTTTGAAAAACATGATCTGGAAAAATGGAAAAATTGGCCTGGAAAACCTGGAAAAGTCAGGGAAAATAGTTTCCAGAAATGAGTGGACACCCTGTATTAAAATTGTTATGTTTTTGAAATAATAGAACTTGGGTCTTGGGATTAGTTTTATTTTCATTTCATTTTTTTTGTAAAGGTGAATGGTCTGAGGTACATATCTTGAACAAAATCCAACGTTGATAGGATAATTATAGATCCAAATGAAACCAAAACTTTTCGACATTTTTTGATCATACAGTACCCATAACGTCAATATTAAACTCTAGCATCACCATTCATGCATCTAGGTACACAGTACACATACATATAGGTAGGCCAGTGTATCTAGAATAGAAAGATATCCACCACATCGTATTTATAACCGTTCTAGTCGAATGTTTATGTATAACACTCGTATCCCTTTTTTTCGTTTTCGCTTTGTGCGTACACTAGATTGAAAGGTAATAAAATACACGAGCCGACGTTGTAAAAATGCTTATTAGAACACGTGTAGTTTTCCAACGTTGCCAACTATGCCATATTCTACCATTTCCTACTGAACTTATTTATGCAAATTGATGATAAACGAAGCCAGCATAAAAATGTTACGTTGCCATGTTGAATTTGTTCTCATCACATCGTGACTCTCTTATTGATCTAGCAAATTAAACTTGCAGCAGGTTTTTTAAATTCGAGTACATCCTCCTGAAGATATGGGAATTTTGGCCAAATTTCCTGTTCCGTCCACTCACGTGGCCTATAGACGGGGCAGAAGGAGAAAGAATACAAACAAATTGAAATTTTTGGTTTCCTGCCAACCGAACAGTTAATGAGGAAAAAATAGTAAAATTTCGAGAGTAATTACAAACGTGCTTTGTATTCTTTTTTCTCTCTCTATCTTTCTCATTTCAGTACAATATTAAATAACCCCAATAGCACGGTCACAGGGGTAAAGTGAAAATGGAAGAAAGTCTTACCCGAGTTGAAGAAGAAAAAAAATACTAAAACTTGTATCCGTTCAACCCATTCATCGCTTTTGGGATATAGAATTAAATAATCGTTTCCTGAGGTTATCATTTAACGACTTAAAACCTAAAAGGGATGTCAGGTCTATTTGGCTTTGTACAATACATAAGTATACTATACTCGGTACATTATAAGAGCCGAGTAACAACATTTTCATGGTTTCTAATTCGTCGTCGTCGTCGTCGTCTCAGTCGACGACGCCCGTAAAACACCTTTCCATTTTCATTCTATACCAAAAGACAGAGAAAGAGAAAACGACCCTCGTGTATCTTTTTGTTTCTACGTAATACATAATACTTTAAGATGACATTCGTAGTATTGAAAAGCCTCCTATTAGTACCTGGCTCAATGTAAAAGACTCGGACGCTCTGTTTTTCAGCCAAGGTGTTATAATCGTATATCTATAGCCGTTGCGATTTTCCTGCGAAAACCATATTCGCCTTGAGCGATTTTATACGCTCGATTGAGAATTGCTCATAAAATAGCGGTGTTAATGTTAATGTCCGTTTGTTACCTTTTTTCTGTACCGCTTAACCCACATATTTATATACGCTCGTGCGTACTTGTCCAACTATACTTTGTTTATGGTGTACCTTCGTCATATAAGAACGCTGTAAGTATTCGTATTGTTTGTGTGTGGTAACATCTCAGAGCGTTTTCCAGATCTACCTTAAGGTTTGCTGTTTGACATCTCTACAGATTCAGTCGTGTGGTCTGAATTTGAATTAATAATCAAAGCTTTCCGAACCGTTATTATAGCGAGAGGTGCGCTTGTCCTCGACAACAGTAGAATATTGTACGAGAAACACGTTTTGCTGCATCATTTATTTGTTGTAATATAGCTAGTGGTACATATACGTTGAATTCATTCGACGAGCTGATTACTTGTACCTTTACTCAGATAGAAGAAAGGAAGTCCAAAGAATTATATTTTGAAAATGGGAAACGTTAAATAGTGCAATGAGCGCGTGATTTTTGAGAAAAAAAAAAAACATTTTCAAAATGCAAAATTATCAAAAAAAAAATTATTTACAAATGGCTCAATGTACGTAAAAAATCGTTCGTCATAATTATCGTGTTATGAGATGGGCCACTTTTTTATGAAACAGGTTAGGTTGGAGTGGGACAAAAAATTCGATTTTTTTGAAAATTCTTTTAACATGGATATGTTTTTTTCCACCGGGGATCTGTCCAAAATTTGCGAGACATTATTAGGACCTTTCCAAAAATACTTTTTTCACGAGTTTTTTTTGCGAAAAATATGGCTCCTACGGAGAGAATGATCATGAAAGAAATTTCTCTTCATAAAATTTGCCATAAAACGATTCTTATCACTTTTCATGTTTTATTTTATGATTGTTGAGCAAATAAACGTCCTAGAATGTTGACGACTACTCAATCCAAATAAAGAAGGTGAATTCAGGAAATTCGACCAAAATAATTGCGAAGGACTGAAATGTATGGTACGTAATCAGGGTATTTCAACTTCGACATCTTGAACACGAATCTGGCATTGCTTGTTTTAAACATGGAGTTCTTAATTTTCTCAAATTGCAAAGTGGTTGATCTTCATTTTTGAGATTTTTTTTTTACTCAAACAGCATTTTTATCGTTTGTTTGCACTTTTTAGCTATTAAAAAGTTCATTTCGAAAAAAATCAATATTGGATTCGTACTCAGGGTGTCGAAATACCCCAATTATCACTCTTTTTATGGTAATTTTCGTTTATAAAAATTTTTATTTGAACTGAATAATCCTCAACGATCAAAATGACGTTTAACTGAATGACAATTCATCGTACATGATAAAACATGAGAAATTATTTCGATGAGAGTTTTATTTTGAGCCATCTTGCTCATGATCATTTTCCTCGTAGGAGCCATATTTTTTGAGAAAGACCGCGAAAAACCTATTTTTTCAGAGAGGTCTCGATCCCCTCCTGAACAACTTTCATCATGAAGGGGTGTGGGACTTAGTTTCAGTTCAGTATGTCACTCAAGACAGTATTCCCTACATTAAAATAAAAAAAAACATCCCTCCTGATAGGATTTTTTGAGTACAAATGTTTGAACTAACCGAACCAATTTTTATGTATTCATCTAAAAGTAAAATTTTTGCAGAAATTCTTTTTAAAGGAAAATATGTAGTTGGCAGCATTGTAGCTATCCTTGGGCAAAATGCAAAAATTCCCTTGCAATCTGTTTTCTTTTTTTAATAAATCCGAAAACAATTCTGAAGGATATCTAGTCTTGATTACACTAGGCAACGGCATATTTGTGTTCGGGTTGAAAATGGGCTTAATCGATAGTTTAGACCCTAAAACAAAAAACAGAGTGGGGTTTTTCAATTTGAGTTGTTTTTGTAGTCAGGAGAGATGATCAAAGTTGCAAAAATGGCCGTTTTTGCCCTATTTCACGAGTTTGTGGAGACATCAGTATTATGTTTCAAAAAAAACCAAGGTCATATTCGGATTCTACGCACTTTTTTAAGTAAACAATTTCACCGGATTTTTTATTTTCGAAGTTTCAAGCGCATACGGAAGATTTTTGTTTGTAACATATCTTAAAACTCGGAGTGAGAGCCTCGCCCGCGCGAACACGGTTCCGAGCCACGAGTACGTGGTGGAGTAACGCCAGCGTCGCGCGCTCCGAGTTTTAAAATATGTTATAAACAAAAATCTTCCGTATGCGCTTGAAACTTCGAAAATCAAAAATCCGGTGAAATTGTTTACTTAAAAAAGTGCGTAGAATCCGAATATGACCTTGGTTTTTTTTGAAACATAATACTGATGTCTCCACAAACTCGTGAAATAGGGCAAAAACGGCCATTTTTGCAACTTTGATCATCTCTCCTGACTACAAAAACAACTCAAATTGAAAAACCCCACTCTGTTTTTTGTTTTAGGGTCTAAACTATCGATTAAGCCCATTTTCAACCCGAACACAAAAAAAAGGTCAAAAATTGTTGCCTAGTGTTATTCATTGGTGAGGGTGAATTTTCCAAGTCCACATTGTTTTTCTGTTGATTTCTTTTTTTTTTCAGATTTATTAAAAAATGGAAAATGAAAACCAAATGAAAGTTCAAAATGATTCATCTGTTTATTATTTCAAGTAATTTTCAATTTTCATTTTGTTTTTTATTTTCAGATACTTAAACCTGAAAAAATTCAACAAAAAACCAATCTCAATGTGAGAAATTTACTTTTGTCCATCACTGAATCATTTAACCAAATGAAAGTTGAAAATGAATAAAATACTCATCAAAATTGAATGCGATTAAAAATTATTGAATAAGATATTCTAAATTTTGAAAAAAAAAAATGATGAAAACTGTGCAGATTTTTGCAAATTTTCAATAAAATTGATCAAAATTTGAAGTAGGTAGTAGGTACTCACTTATTATGTATCGAATTGGAGTGAAATTTGGTAATGATTGCATGAAATACTCGTATTATAAAAACTGCAAAATGAGTGTGAAACTGAAAATTACTGCAATTGGCCAACAATTGAGGTAAAATTGACAACAATTGCTTGAATCATTTTAAAATGATCAAGTAGGTACGTACATATCTCAAAATTTATTGAAAAAATAAATGCTACAAAAATCGAAGGTAAGTTAACGTTCTCAAATGAAAGGAAAGTGGAACAAAAAAAATCGTGAACGTGCTTCATGGCTCAAATTAAGTGATTACAAATCATGAATCACGAATCACATCTGAAAAAATGATTCGAATCATGGATCACGAGTCACGTCTGAAAAATGATTCGAAACACGAAACAAAATAGTGCATTTTTAAATCCGAATTGTGATTCGGATCAACCCAAACTCTGATCTAGATCCGGTAAATTGAAAATAGAACGCGAAGTAAATTTCAGAATTGTGTCTCAATTTGACTAAATTTTGATTTTTCATGGAAAATTAAGCGAATTTGATTTTTCAGAAAATTCACCCAAAACAAAACATTGAATTTACCTGTTGAAATTTTACATGGAGATGAAGATGTGTAATTTTCGACATTCTGTCGATTTTTCTTTACCAGATGAAAAAAATTGCTTACTAACTGAACCTCTTTTTGTTGTGGTTATCTGATGCTTCAGACTTTGATGAAAAATTCATGAGTAAAACTAATTTTTTAGAATATGAATAGGTCGAATGTTACTTACGCAATTATTACACGAAAATAAGGATAAAATTGTGCTCGAGCAAAGCGTGAGTAACATTTTTCTGGAGAAATGGGCTTTAGAAGGCAAAAACAGTACATTTTTGTATGTTTTACGACAAATTTTTATGTTCAAGGCAGGGTGGTGGTTTCCCTCTTCGCCCTTCCGTCTTGGCTAACTATTGCAGTGTTGAGGATTGCATTTTTGAGTCATGTGAATCCAAATTCAGGAAAGTAAATAATGTAGTACGAGTATTTTTTTCTATAGTAAAATATTATGATAATTTTTTTTTAAATAGTCGCCCTAATGCGGCTGCTTAATTTGTCCACTTATACATAGGATAATCCACCACTGTCATCGCTGTAATAAAAACAATGCATCTTGATACGATATGTAGTTATAAAC
The DNA here is from genome assembly GCF_950023065.1 of Planococcus citri. Lineage (NCBI taxonomy): Eukaryota > Metazoa > Arthropoda > Insecta > Hemiptera > Pseudococcidae > Planococcus > Planococcus citri. Next base: position 53,641,756 of record NC_088678.1, on the reverse strand, counting down.
TATTATTTATTTATTATTTATTCCATTATGCATCTAATATGAAAAAATAATGATAATTTGTACCTATTACACAAGATCAAACGAAGAAAAAAGGGTTAGAATGATTTTTTTAAACGTCAATAATCAAGTCATCAGCTACACATATGGTAATACGGAGCACGTGACTGTCATGGCACGTGTTAAACAACTAGGGACTGCAGGGACACGTTTATGTAACCTATCGTGTTTTGCAGCGCAGGTATTAGACGAGTCGAGTCAGGGCCCTTCACATAATGTACACATATGAAACGCGTCACAGGAGAAAAATAAAGATGAAATGTGTTCGTGTGAACTTTGATTTTTTCAGTTTTTTTTTCATCCTGCGACAGAAGGGTCACAACAACACCTCTGCTATGAAACTTTACGTTCGTTCAGAAGTCAAAAGTTGACTAATTCGCATGTGGAACGTGTACACTTTCTTGAATGGTGTCTGCTTTCTATATACTCGCGATAAATAAAATATACACGTAGGACGTAGATGCGAAAACTTATAATCCCTGGTTTTTTCCATTCGTCGTCTACGTTGTTGAAATTTCGAGACGTATCGATATGAAAATTTTAAACTGATCGAATCAAAACTTTTTGCGCTTATTGAAAATGCACTTACATTTTCTTTTAAAAAAAAATACTCGAATCGTGTGCCAGACATCAGCCTATAATAATTCAAGGACATTTAAATTGAACCCAGACAATATTGTATTCAAATCTGCATTTTTCACTCATCAGTTTCTTTCGAAGCATTTCCTGATGATTATAATTTCAAAATTTTCAATTTCCTCAAACTGGAAAACGTTATCACCAGCCGAAGTACTCAAACAGATGTATCCATATACGTGAAGAAACCCCGTCCAGAAATATACGACAGAGAGAATATTATAACACGTACAGGCGTTAATTAAACATTTTGGCACATCGTTTGTTGAGGTTTTGTCAAGCATGGAAAAGATCTCCCGGCTCGCGCCGCGTCTCAACGCCCGAGTAGAGTCGGGTCATTCACGTAGGACGACAACATACTGACCACAAGCTCGAATTCTAAATGCGTATATAAACGTTGAAATAATTTCGTATCTGTCATTAGCAGAGAAAAATCGCTCTCTAATGAGATGCCAGTTTGCAGAAAAGCTATGCATACGTTTCGGTATTAATATTATACCAATGGTGATATGAAATCCGGCCAGGGAAACATACAGATAAGGTTAAAGTATACGTATATGGAAAAACGATTACGGTATGGTGCTAAAGAGGAGTGGGAAAGGGTAGGAAAGGGGTAAAAAAGGCAAACGTACCGGGGCTTTGTGTAATGTATACTCCCAGGTCATTTGTCGTTTGTCGGTTTCGATTTGTTAGTATAAATATTAACGACCGAAATCTAATAACGTTCGTAGGTCTATTTAGAAATCTAGGTAAAAGTTCTCCAAGCTGGTTGATGGAGAATTCAGGCAAAGAACAGGAAAGGGATGAGGACTTGAAGGGGGGAGCCAAGTATGCTATACGTAAGAGGTACTACTCCGTAGTGTAATAAATTTAACGAATTTTGCCAACGTGTAGTCGTAGACGACGACGAGGTAATCGTAGGCACAACCGACCAGGCAGCCGTGTTAAATCCCAAAACAACAAATAACCTTTGCAAAGGTCTCCTATCTTGACCGGCAAATTGATTGCAAATTTTGTCTGAAATTCCGGTGTGCGACGTTTCTTCAGCTTATATTTCGTACATTTCGATCGACTACGTGCGAATTTAACGAAAGGTAAATTGACAAATGGTGTCATCGTAGTAGCAAAAAACCTTTCTGAAATTTTTTTCACCCCGGTGTAAGGCTTCCTTGTTTCTTTTTGTGCTGCTTTATATCGCGTTTGCGTCGTAAGCGCGGAAGTATAAAGGCAAAGTACGTCTTTGTCCCTGTGTCATCGGCGAATAGTCTGAGCAAAGTGTGACGTTTCGCGTCATAGACTGTAATTTAACTTTGTTAAACAACGAAATTTGCGCTGCGTTATCTTCTCCAGTCTGGAAGTGACGATAAGGTTGATTAATGGTTTATAGGTGGATGTTTTATCCTTTTTCAGCGGAAAAAGGGTTCGAGTAGGGAAAAATCAACGGTGTTTTTACGGGCACTGGTATCAGTAGCGTCAGCATCAGCATCAGCCACAGCCAAAAACAGTTTCGAGTTTTTTCTTCCCATCTCTATCCTTTGCATCACTCCCTCTCGTTCTCTCTCGTTCTCTGTGCATATTATCTGAGTGGCTGAAAAGCTCGAGGGGGTTTAGCTACCATACGGTTTAAATTGAAAGGTGGTTTCTATTTGTGTTACTTTTTTTTTTTTACCTTGTTTTTAGTGTATATTTTCTACTTTTTTTCAACGTATAAGTTTATGCAGCAAAATACGAACACGTTCGTCTATTACCGAGTGTTTTTTTGTGCTGGTTATGGATAAAACGACCGATAGTTTGAGTTCACTTTTTGGTCTGTGTTCTTTTTTTCTTTCTCGTCTTCATCGTACAAATTGCCGCCACAAGGGAAGGTATATCCTCGACGGTTTTTTTCGCCACGTTTATTCTTAAATTGCAGCTACATTTGAATACGTGACAATTGAAACGGGTTCCGGCTTTTATCGGCTTTCGTGTGAATATTTTACTTGGATAAGATCATCGCCTTTTCTTCTCTCTCTCTTTTTTTTTAACCGCGCATTGAAAACTCGTATGTATAAGGTCGCTGTATTCTATTGTACGTGTAAAGTATATAGGTATGCGATTTCGGTGCATTGGTAAAATCGAACCCTTCTTAGTGTCGTCGTCTTTTTTTTTTTTTCGCCTTCGAAGTGTTCGGTCTTTTCAGCCAAATCGTATTGTCCGCTGCTGAGTAAATAAAAAGACATTTATCGTGTTTTGGAGTATCGATAATGTGGACTGAGGGGAAAAGGAAAGATTAAAATAAATTCAGCTTAAGGTCATTTTAAAATAAGTTAACTTTTAGTAAATCCTGTCTGTTGTATTTTGCAGAGGTAGGTGTTAGTGTGGGTCGTTGCACCCTTTTTATTTGAAAGTGAGCACTGAAAAGCTCTCAGTGGGTGTCGAATGAGAGTACATATAAAAAAACAACTTCCATTTTCTTTGAAAACTTTACGATGTAGCTTGACCTTTAATTTTGGGAATTTACGAAATTTCAACAAGAAAAAAAAATTAAATCCGTAGACATCGTGCAAGAAGGATTGAAAATTATTCCCACTTGAAAAGGTGGAGGAGTCAGAATCGAATAAATAACTTGAAATGTTGAAACAGATGTTGAATTAGAATTGTGTCTGTGTATAATATACGGAGAATCTAGTCATATTTTTTTAATTCATTGTTATTATTCGTTGTGTTGCAGGTATGTACTGATTGTGTTGATACTATGCACTTGAACTTGATGCTGGAAAGATCTAAATAGGTAAGAATTTTCTGCCCATAAATTGCGTGAAAACTGGTGATCTGTTGGTTTTTCCTGGTTTCCTCAAAGAAAAAGTAGGCTTGGGCCTGTATGGTCTATTACAATTCGAGAATAGGGGGGACGGGGGTGATACATTAACTCAAAAAAGCGCATCTAGGGTGCCCTTCGGATGCATATGGCAAATTACAGCCTTCTAGGTCGATTTGGAGGGTAGAAGCGTGACAAAAAAATCTTCAAGGTCAAAGAATATGAAAAAACTACGGGTTTTTTCTCCAAATTGCTCTGAGAAGCTGAATTTTGGATATGTAATGCAATTATTGATTTCGTATCGATTGAATTCTATTTTAACTATTCAGCCCCTTCACAACTACAAAATTAAAGGGTTCCGCAAATTTCAACCGTCATTCTTACTCAACAAATCCCTTTCAATCTGACACAAAACCAAGCGTAAATGCCAATTTTGAAAAAATTTCGTTAAAGTTCCTTCGACTGAGATGACCTAATAAGTAGTTCATAATTTTAATTGAAGCTGAAAAAAATATTTCCATAGTTGAAAACCAATACAGAATTTTAAAAAAAAGTTTCAAAACCAAAAAAAAGGTTGGTTTTACATTTTTCATATTTGAAAAAAAAAAAACAGGATTTGTACATACAACAACTCTGCATTTTACATTTCTGCATTATTTTATTATTTTTTATCTAGTATTATAAATTTTTTGATTTTACCAACATTTTATTTTCTTCTGTTAATCGATGATTTTGTTTTGGTAAAAATGTACGAAAAATGTAAAAAAAAAACTGAGTAAAAATTGCTTGAAATTTACGAATAATTTGATAAAATGATGAGGAAATATTATGTAGATGAAAAAATTGTAAACGTTGGCAGAATAATATCTACAACTTCGGAGAAATTTTATGAATTATTCAAAGCACTGATAACATGAATTGACACATTGAAGAAAAAATGGAGAAATTAATATGAAATTCAAAAATTGCACAAAGCACTGAAAAAGTAGCTCTAAATTACAAAAAATTGGCAAATTATTAAAAAAATTAAATAAAAAGTAGGTAAATAAAGAATGAAAACTCAACTGAATTAGGAAAAAATGCATTCGAAATTTCACAAAAATTGGCTAAATGGTCGAGGTTTGAGAATAAAATGAAATTTGATTTGGTGAGTATTGAAAATTGCATGAAATGTTGATTGAATTGCTAGAATTTAACATCAAAATAGAGGAACTCGACTTCAACTTGCAAAGTTGAACGTCGCGTCGCAGTCAACATGGAACTTCCTATATTTTTTGGCACTTTCTTGAACCCTGATCTATTTGATTTTTTGCCACCTACATGACTCATCATCACTATGCGGCTGGTTTCCTAACAATTAACTTTTTCTCACACATACTTATAATAGCCGGAACTTCACGCTCTCATACACTGTTGGTAAAAAATCTCCTACGCGAAGCCGCCTCACTCTACACCCACATAAGAGTACCTTCGACCCTGCTGCTATTTGATACAGCGGCGAGTAAATCCTACCCACGTTTTGTACCAAATGCTGCGTATGCAACTGGGTGAAAAATTCCTCTATTATGATAATTGCGAACAATAACTAACTTTGAAAAACCATGCAAATTGTAAACGCGCACGACGCGACGCTCTTCTACAGCGAGTAAAATAACATCACAATTGGTCGACAAGCAAAATACTGTTTTATTTACTCGCGAAAGGGTTGAAGCTCGCCGGCTGCTGTTGCTTGTTAATCATTTAAACCTCTCTTCAGCTCGTACAATAATTCCACGCTTTTCTATTTTTGTCCATTTTCTTCTCGCGTTCGCGTTCCCATTCCCATTTCATTTGTCATTTGTTGTAGTGTAGTACCTACCTATTCGAAATATTTCAATTTAATATAAATCGCCGTCGTCACTTTGACTGCAAATCTCTCGCTCGTTGTTGAATTTTTTTTCACAAAACAGCGTAAAGGCGAGGAGCACGCACCCACAATACTCGCAGCCCAATTAGAAACCAATTTGCTAATTCGTTTCGCGAAAAAATTCAATCCTCGACGTTAAATAAATAAAAATACGACACTAAAAAAAAAGCAAAAAGAAAAAAAAACGAAATCTCTCAAATGAAAATGTTTTCGTTAACATGAAAGGTCTTTAATAAAAGGAAACAAGTAAGCTAATACACTCAATTTAAGATACGAAGTGCTCGCAACGTAAAAATGCAAAAGGGAAACAACGCAAAAAAAAAGCCAAGGCTTAATCTTTTCATAGCGATTTTTTAACACGCTATGTTCTGTGACTCCATTAAAATTAAATTACATTTAATGTTTTCATTTCGCTGTCCTAATAAATGACACACAAAAAAAACGAAATGGCCAAATTAAATTGATAAAAATACTTCATTTTTTGTTCACATTCTATGTGCGCTTTTTCTTTCCTTTTTCATTCGACTAAAAGTATGGGAAGGTGGTTTATGAATGTGGACGTAAGTATAGGCACGCGTCATTGTATGCTTTTTAACGTGCGGACAAAAATCGTTATTAAATCATAATAAAAATTAGCTATCTGTCGATAACTCGTCGATATACGTACTGTACAATGACGTTTCAAAAGCTATATTCCGTACGAAATTCAGTATCCGGGAATGAATCGATTTCTAAGAGGTTGTTCTACTCGGCAGAAAGCCGACTTTTCGACGTTTGTTAAAATTTTTTCAAAGTTATCGACAACGCGGACAAAGTTTTCAATCAAATACTGGTATTTCTTCGCTTTTCAAATTGAATTTGTAACCTCGAACGTGTTCTCGAATTTTTTGCCAATTTTCGCGTTTTTTTCCCTCTTTTCAGATTTTGTATGTAAATTGACGTAAATGTTTTGGAGCGAGAAATTTCATTCTTGAAAATTTTTTCAAGTCGATTTTTTTATGAACGATTTTGTTAAAGGTGTATTTCGTATGGGTGTTTTGGTTATTTATTTATTTTTGCCTCTATTTCGAGCGATTCTGAAGAATCTTCGTGCATTAGCCCATTAATCTTTTGATTGATAGTTTTGATATTGTTATGTATGTACCTATACCTACTTATATAGAAACGAAGAGAGGAAGAGTAATAAGAGGAATGAATTAAAATTTTTTGTTGCCTCGAAAATAGAGCGCATATGGTACCAAATTTCAACTTTGTAGGTCAGTTTGATGAAATTTAGATTTTTTCACATTTTTGGCTCAATTTTGATTTTTAAAAATTCGCTTGAGCTCCTGAAATTTTTGCTTGTGATGTACGCTAGTTCTATAACCAATATTAACTCCCCCAGAAGCCGATTTCACCATTTCTGGCCATTCTTGAGTTTCTAGCGAGATTTTTGATTTCTCAAGAATTTTGAAATTTTTCCAGAGGACATATGAAAATAAATTCAGGTAGTTGAAAATCGAGTTGTGGCTTATCCTCAACCTGTTTGACCGCTTTTGAGCTGATTTTCAGACATACACCTCGTTTTAGATCACATCACCTATTTATGAAAAACAGAAATTCAAACTTTTTTGAACATATGGACTTTTGAAATTTGCACCCAAATTAATTTTGGAGAAATCGAAAATCACCCTGGAAGCTCCAGAATGGTTCGAAATTTGTAGAATTTGGATTCTGGGTGAAGGGGAAGGGTGGTTTTAGACCAGAGACAGACATTCGTGCAAATTCCAAAACTTTTCTTGCAAACAGAAAATTTTTGATTTTTTTTTTAAATTGGAAATGGATAAACCACACTAGTAGGTAAGTCAAGGATAAGCCATAACTCGACTTTTAGCTACCCAAGTAGATTTCCACACGCCTTCTGGAAAAATTTTTAAAGTCTAGAGAAATTGAAAATCCCACTGGGGAGAATCCAGAATGGCCAGAAATGATTGAACTCGGTTCGAATAAGTTGATATAGTTTCAGGACTATTTCCATCATTTTTACTGAATGATATTATACATTTTTTGTGAAAAAAAAGAACATTGAATCACCGAAAATGGTCAATTTTGAATTTGATAAAAATTTAAAAGTTGAATTTTTGAAGGACGATCAAAATAGTTTATCAGCAACGCTATCTGGTGTGGTAATCAGGATTGTAATTATCGTAGAATTCCATTGATCTTCTGTATGCTGGTGAGGGATCCCCCTTAAAAGATATCATTCATGTGTAGGAGAAAAACAAAAAAACCGCATATTCGTCGTGAACCCTATCAGCAATCAATTTTGAAAACCACATTTACAAAAGATTAACTATCTCGAAAAAAACATTTCACGGAGAAAAAAAACTCGGGGAAAAAAACGAGCAACTAAAGTTTGTAATCTCGTTGACGCGAAGTTTCACTTTCAATCTGAAAACCGCATCTACCAGCATTGTATTTACATGGCTGCGATTTCGAATAGCATGGCACCGGAATAATAATAGAATCTCGCAGCGAGACCCCTATTAACCATAGCATATACATGATTTTCACTTCAAACACAGCACACCAAACAAATTACAAATACATACTATACCTAAGTGTAAGTAGTACTCGTACACCACAACATTAGGTACATTTCTATACGTATTACGTACGTCTACACAAATGTGCGACGTGTAACAAGATTTCGCGATTTATTCGACAAAGGAACCCATACTAGAACGACTTCAATTGAGCCAATTAATAATCCGCCGTTCGCGTTTAGAATTTTTGTTCGACAACAACGATAATAATATACACGGGTCCTTCTCACTCCATTCATTTTAGGATGAAGAGCAGGGCACGCGAAGAGAAGAACTCTTCACTTGTGTATACTGCGAGCTCCACCCTCAAGCTCAGAGCCCCCTCATTACTTCGCCTTCAGGCTTCAACCCATGAAACGTGTCGGACACGAGTTGAAATATTTACAAAACGAGCTTTCAACTTTTCTATAACGTTAGTTCTTTTTTTCGCACGGTTTATCCATACTCCTCCCCCCCCTCACGTGTAAAATATGCTCCACTTGTCTGTATATAGAATGGCATATAGAACGATTATAGTATAAAATGTGGGACAGGCGAGACTCGGGGAAAAACAAACATGGAATATTTGCTGACATTCGGGAGAAGAGGAGAAAAAACAACGAATCATCGCCCGGTGAAATATTCACTTTTATAAAAGTTTTGCTTTTTTTTCGCATTCGCGTTCGTTGTGGAATTTGTCTCTTTAGAAAACAAATACCCGACGACGACGGGTGGTATAAGCTACTTTATTTGTTTACCTATACGTTGAAAAAAAGCACGACGATTATTTGGCATACGTCATTATTGACAACTAATTTTAACGTAGACTCGAGTAGTACGACGCGGATCAAGAGAGTCAAATTGCGAGATTATTACTCGAATCAAAACTCGTAAAAGTGCCATAAACGCTGTTTAACATCTTTTCGTCGACGTGTAAAAAAAAAATGTGCTCGGAGTAATTAACTTGACCCCGGTGAAAAGTCGCGATCGTCAATTTAATCGTGTTTCGTATGTTTTTCACGTATAACTAATTATAAAATGGTCGACGTCGCGTCGTATCGTCAATTTGTGAACATAGCTGCGGCGATAACGATATTTACGTACCTACGACATTTTTACAACGTTGGATTCGTACAATTTTTTTTTATCACTGTGTCATTTTTTACGAAAATGACGGCGTTTTCACCTAGTTTTCTATGCACGTATAAAATGCGTGTAGTATATACGAGTAAATGTCGGTACACTTGATTTAAAATCGTTTCCATAATGCGAACGTATGTGTACGCTTAGGTTGTGGAACTGTTGCGCGTTGAATATAAAAAATATTCAAATCGAGCACATTTCGTGGTTTGATGAGTACAAAAAAAAAAAAAAATAGGAAAATAGGAAAAAACCTACTATGTAACGCAGGTAACGAGCTTGCTTAGCGTTTATACTACACATAAAAGTACTCGTACACGTGCTTATGTAGTAAAATATTGAAAAAAATTGCCACGCCGCATATTTTTAAAGCCATATACGCGTATGTCTGGCTAATAATTGAAATATATTTATACACTATACGTACTGGGTACAGTTAATATGTGTGATGTGATGATGTTTATTCGAACGTATAAAAAAGTAATGTAACCTGAGACGCAGCCGGCTATTTAATTAAATTGAATCTAGGTCGAAAATGAACCATTAGCTTGTTATTTATACGAATTGCCGTACAGCGATGACTATGTTATAATAAATTTATTAATATTTGAACTTTTCTGCCGAAGTGATGAAAGCGGGAGAAATGAAAAAAAATTTTATGCGTTATGTCGATGCTTTCGCATCAAGTTTTTATTATGTATTTTGTTTCCTATTTGCCGGTCCGGCGGTAATTGGACGAATGTCACAAAAATAAATTACCCTGGAGAGCTGATTTGTTCGCTAAATTATAGTTAACGATCTACTTATAGGTTTCCGTGATTTTGATTTGCCCCCTTTTCTTTGAAAATGAGAAGGAATTGGAGTTTCAGAGATATTTTACTAGAAATGGTTTATTCGTTGAGTGAAATTTGGGAGAATGGGGGGGGGGTCTCAAAATAATCAATAATTCTATGAAAATATGAATTTCATACTTACCCATTTTCAACTCAAAATAAGATTATAAAAATTATTTTTAAGACACGTTTGTTCACCAAAAAAAAAAAAAAATGTTTTCGGGAGTGATTTTTCCTACTTACGATATCATTTTCAGAATGAAAAATTTGATACAAAGTAAAGCATTATGCAAATTTTTCATCTTGACGCTTGAGGCCCGACAGATGTAATTTCACGAAAGAATTTTTTGATCGCTCAGTCACCGATTCTGCTCGTCCTCCCCTCCGCCCCCAATTTCACGAAATTGCCCAAAAATTATGAAAACCGATGAAAAAAATCGAATGGCCAGTTATTACTATCAGGGGAAATGTTATTTTTAATCACATCTTTATTACATAATCACGTTTAGACACCCAATATTGTCGTGAGTGGCGAAAATTATGTTTCAGAGTACACAAATTTTTCCAAAACGTTGTGAAACTTTTGAAAATAAAGTTCTATTGCTCATGTCAATATAGCTTTCATTGGTACCACTTCCCAATCGCACATTTCGAGATTCTAGAGCATTCTTTGAAAAAAATTGGTTTCAAAAATCTACTGAAATGCTTACTCTCGGAATTGGAATGCGATCTAGAAAAGAGATTTTTAGAGTTTCATATAGATGTCTATTTGTACATTTCGAAATTTTTAAGCTTTTTTTGAAAATAATTGTTCCCGAAAATACACCTTTTTTTACTCAAAACCATCATAAAAGTGTTTTTTCTTCGGAATATAATCTGGAAAGGAGACTTTCAGAGTTGTAGTTGTTCGATCGCATATTTTGAGGTTGGAGGGAATTTTTTTTTACAAAGTTTGATCGCAAAAAATGATTTTTTTCTTACTTGTGTCAAAATACTCGTATCCCCTGAATCTTACATAAATCTGTAAATCAGTACCATAATTGAAAGTATAAATTATTAACTTACTTATAACCCGATTTTTTTTGGGGGACAATTTGTGTGGTGAATTTTCCCTGATTAGTGATTCCAAATCTCTTGGAAAACAAATTTGATTCTGGTAAATTTTCTTGTTCAGTTGTGTCACAGCACCACCAAAAAAAGCGATACAGCCAGTAATATGATTCTGAAAGTTTGCATTCGGACCTCCAACTGCAAATCTAACTTCATATTCGTGTTCAGCAAGTTCGATTCATATGTTAACGATACCCGTATTGTTGATCCACTTTCACCCCAAAATTAGGGTTTCAAGAAGTTGTTTGGTTTTCTATTGTTTTTAAAGGTCCAAATGCAAAATTTCATAATTATATTACTGGCTGTATCGCTTTTTTTGGTGGTGGCGTGACACAAAAAACACATTTTTGATTGTTTTTTGAGTTTTTGAAGATGACCCACCTGGAGAAAAAATTTGAAAAAAATACCAATCAATTATAGTACTCATGCAGATATATCTTTGAAAGAAAAAAAATTTTGTGTGCCAGAATTAAGTTCGGAGATACGGTGGTTTCAGATTTTCTTCTGTCAATATCTCCCCCCTGGGGGCCGACAAATTTTGAAAAAATTCACGTTGATAAACTCATGTTTCCTTCATATATTTTAGGTGAATTAAACATTTTTTATTCAAAACTCGTTGAAGTATAATTTTGTTTTCCCGAAAAAAAGCGTTTTTTGGCCATTGTGGGCAATGGGGGTGGGGGGATTTTTTGGCTCCGATATTTTTTTAAAAGGAATCCAACAATGTTTTATCCAAATTTCAAAACTCCGAAGACAGAGGCATTTCACCTGTTTTACCCGGGAACACCCTTTGTAAAGGGTCATTTTTCTTTCCCTCTACCTATAAATTTAGAAATCGTAGTAGATTGGCTCCCTTCGTGCGAGGTTCTTGAAAACCACTATTGGGAAGATGAGTGCCAAAATGTGACACTAGAGTGCCAGATTTTGGCACTTTTTCGCTGGCATTGCGTCCTGTGCCAAACGTGCCCACAGGGTGGTTTTATTTATTTAAGTGCATAATGTTTAACGCTCATTTGTGCTCATTTTAATCGCATTTTTTCTACGTTATTTTTCATCAGTAATTCAATTTTTTTTCCAACTTGAATGATTCCCATTAGTCGTGAAATCATTTTACCAATGAATTGATGGAAGATTTTCTTAGAAACCAAACAAAAAAGTATCTAAACTCTCTGGAGACGAAGCATTTCAAAATAGTGCCAAACTGTCAATATCCAATTGAAATCACGTCTCCCTCAAGATATTATGGCAGTTTTATACATTTTTCCACCAAAAGTTCCTGCTGAAGTACAATTAAGCATCACAATAATTACATATTGAAGCATAAAAATACTGAAATACGTAAACTCGTAAACGTTTGTAGAAAATAAATCCATTCAGTCAAAAGTATGGAAGATATCTAAATATTAGAGTTTTGAAAATACAGTGAAAAGATATAACTTTCAGAAGCAAAACTTATGTTTCTAGTCTTGAGTCATTTTTATGTGAAATTATTCGTAGTACACGTAGAAACCAATTAAGGATATTTTACTCATATTCGTGACTAGTTGAACTCTTCGCCGATATCTAATTTCCAGCTTACTTACTTACCTCGACCAACTATCGACTTGCCTCTTCAGTTGGGTACTTCTGAACGGAATCAAACATTGTACTGCTTAATGTTCTTAATTTAATAACGATGATTTAATCACGTACTAATCGCTGCTTGAAATCTACTATCGTCGCAGATAAGTAAACTCTATTAACAGAAAATGATACATGCCTGAAGCTGTATTCATCTCGAAACTGATACCACAACGTGAAAAATTTTAATTACAGCAACAAGACTCGAGATAAGAAAAAGCTATATTAAAATTACGTTAGTTTCGTTTTCGTTTACTAATACTTTCCTATTTAAAAATATGAACTCATACGCGTAATATTAACCTCACAACAAACGAACGCAGATGGACGCAAATTGTGGCGAAGTTTTTTTTCTTCGTTTTTTCGTCTCGAAGACGTTGTGCTTGAATTGCACTCTCGCTATTAAAGCTGCTCTTTTTTCTCGACCTAAATCGACGATAAAAAGTTTCCTTTTTCATAACTCTGCGACATTGTTCCCCTTCGGCGTTCTCGATAAATTTTTATTTACCGGAGTAAATTAGCGGCGGCGGGTGAAAATGAAAAAAAAATTGAATAAGCGAGTAAGAGAGCGGATAACCGAGAAAGCCTGACAGAAGATAGTATATATGTATAGTACCTGTACACGCTCGTACATAAGCGAAAAAGGCAGTAGCAAAAACGGCTAAAACAAATAATAATTTCAATTTAGCTGCTCGCTTGCTCTCGCTGACGACTGGCGCTGGAGTAAAAATGTTACGCACGCACATCCATATCCATGTAGTACTACTCGTTCGTCGTTCTGCTACACGAACTAGAGAGAGAGAGGCTGTCCCCGAAGAGTATGAAACGTACAAATCACAAATATTTTGTACACATTTTCGGGGTTCGGGTCTTATATATTTTGAAACAAAAATGTCTCGACATCGGGTTCTCTCTTTCTCTCTCTGATCCACGTGTAGTATGTATATCTGGATCTGCGTACGTATAATATACGAATTGTTGTCCTGCGGGGAAAAGAAACTGCGTACGATGCTCTTGTACAGTTGTACATACCGAAACTCGACTTGGGAACACGTGGAAAAAAAGGCTGACAAAAATTTAATTTCGATAAGTTAATACTTTATGTAATTGAAGAAAAAAGAAATTATATTTGACGTGCGACGTCCAAGCTGAAAAACATTTTAGATTCTTTTTCTCTGCTTTCATACTCGTTCGCTCGTTTCTCTGCTCCAAACTCCGAAGGCGATAATCACACGTCAAGTTGAATTTGGATGTATTTCGCCTCGTTGAAAGGGAAATAAGAAAGAGTAAGGGTAACTTTACGGCTTGATTTTTTCACACCTTGTCAATATGCAAGCGAACGAATGCCTCCTTGCTGAGGTGAAAATTACGTCTATTCCAAAGGTCAAAGTGTTTTTCAATGCCGCAAATACGCAGTTGTTATTGGTAATTTTTCCAGCTGGGAAAGATTCTGAAAACGTGGATGAGATTAAGGGATGTGAACGAGTAAGTTATCCCTTGGGTTTTTGGTAAATTTCTTCCAAATGGATATTTCCAGTCGAAATCGTATCAAGCGATAATGGCAGCAGAATTTTACTCATAGGATGTACAGACAAGCTGCGAGAACGTTTAACCTCTCCTTTTAATTTGCTGTTCGAAAAATTGGCCGTAATTGATTTTTTTTGAGGAAAAAAGTAAATCTTGAAGCATGATCCCAAAAGTGGGTTGTACTAAAAACAATTCCCCTCCACAATTGAGAGCACCAGGGTGTCTAACTATCATGAAAATCACGAATTTTGCTCGAAATACACTTGAAAATTTTTTAAAACGCCCATAAAATGAATAACAAAAATTTTAAAAATTAAAAATTTTTTAATAATCGAAAAATAATTTTGTTGGTGAGGAGGGGGGGGGGGGGGGGTCGTGCGGTAAAAATGTGGAAAATAGAAAATAAAATAATTAATTACAGTGGGTATTTGTAAACGGGTGATTTCTTACTTTGAATAATTCCCCCAAAAAATCAAAGTTTTTGAAATTAGGTAGTATGGGATTAAATGGACCGTTTATTAAATTTACCATTGAATCTTGCAGAGTAGACTTTAAGCTACATTTCCTACTATTGACATGTAAAAAAATCATCAGTTCTACCACTTGAAAAAAAAATGTTGAAAAAAATTCAGTTTGGTCCAATTAACCCATTAGGTTAAATTATTCTTGAACTCGACAATTCGACAAAGCTAAATCAAAAGGGCTTGGAAAAATACGTCGTCAGTTAGAATTTCATATGCTAAAATCCATTTCTCGATTTCTAAAGAAATTTCAAAAATAGAATTTGGGCCAAAAATGGGAAAAAATCTAAATTTTATCAAATCAACTTCGGAAACTCGATCCCTCGAATCGATTGAAAATGGTTTCGAATTATTTTCAAAAGTTTTGGAACCTCCAACAGATTTTTGAAAGTATAAATTTTTACAAAATTTTACCCAATGAAGTTTTAGTTGGAAAGCTAAAATTTTCTTCATACCCCAATTTCAACATTCTGAGTCGATTAAAGGTGGTTCAAAACCGGTCTGAAGCTTCCAGCCAAGTCTTGAAAATTCCAGATTTTGAGAAAACGGATCGCAATAGAATCTATCTAATTTAATTTTAGGCCTTACAAACGTTTCCTTGTTTGTTAATGACTCACTTGAACAATTACCCATAAATTTTTCAAAATCTGTTTCTGCCTCATCAGAACCACATATTTTACAAATTTTTAATCGTGAAATTACTGAACGAAGAAATACGGGAAAATGGTGTGTAATTGGTCGAGTGACGTTTAATAAGCCCTAATTACGTTCATATGTGTTGAAGTTGATTTGCACAGTTTTTATGTCATTTTTTTAATAATCTGAAATTTCCAAAATATAGCTGGAGGCCTCAGAATGCTTTGAAACCACCTCCAATCCACTCAGCATATCGAAATTAGTATATAAAGTGATCAGCTCTCCAACTTCTTGGGTAAAATTTTGCGAAAATTTCAATCTTCAACAATCTGTTGAAGGCTTCAGAACTGCTTGAAGCGGTTCGAAACCATTTCCAATCACTTTGGAGAGAGGGAGGATTGAGAACAGTGCCCATTCAAAATTTCAACTTTCCAGGTCTGTTCGATAAAATTTCGTTTATTTTTCCCAGTTGTGGTCCAAAATTTTTCAAAAATAATCAAAAAATGCATTATAGCTCTTGAAATTTTGACTACAGACGTATTTTTGTGTGCTCTCTCGATTCAGCTTTGTCCGGTTCGGGAAACTTTCTGTGGCATATTTCCTTTTTCTGATATAATCATTATAAAAAGCAAAGCGTGCTTTTTTTTAAAGAGCATATTCCTCTCTTGTAATCATAGAAATTCGATGCAAAAATCAGTTCGTTATTACTCAAGAAAATAGTTCGTTCATCTTGCCTTGACCTTCCTAATTAATTTTTATAATAGGATTTCAACCTTTCTGACGAGCATCAGAGTCTTCAATTTTAATCGGAATTTAAATTTAAATTCTATCCTTCGGCGTCTCCCCGGGAGGTATTGAGAGATCGTTCACAAAGTTTCGTATCAGGCCGAATTTCAGAAGCAGAAGCCTAAAAAGAAAGGATAGGTCGAGTTATTCAACACTTAGAACAAAAAAATACCACAAACTATGTAGGTATTGGTACAAATATCGAGTATGGAATCAAGAGCGACAGATTTTGTACACTACACAAGTACACATATCCTTATCCATTCAGCATCATACCATCATCCTTAGCACTTATATGCGCAGTACAAAACCACGCTTCGATGATAATTCGCCAATGCAAACATATCAAGCCGATATTAATTTCGTCGTGTTCACTTATCGAATTGTATTTTAATCTCGAGGTAATAGTAAATGGGCACAGGAGGGGCAGGGACCACGAGTAGCAACCCGAGCAACGTACACCAAAGGCAAATAACATTTTCCAGCAACAAACTTGGATGTGCAAAACCCACACGAGCGCTGCAACTATGCCTTATAATAATCCACTCATTTCTAGCATGTTTCCTCCACCACGTACCCATTCCAGTGGGCATTTTTCTCGCATCGATAAATCGTAAACGTGGCGGCGCGTTTTAACATTGGCATGGTCGCTGTGTATGGCATACAGTGCGTAATAATTTCTCCGAAATTGTACCCGCAATATGGCCAAATCTCGTTATAAAGTCGCAGTCGCCTTCAGTGTACGTGGCAAATACCACACACACAAGCGCCCGCGAAAACCACACACTCCAGTATTTTTGAGCCATTAAGTAACACATAGACATACCATAACGAAACGTTTAACGCCTTCCAATTTTTCTTCATTTCTTACACTTTGTACTTTACCATTCGGTTGAAACTTTCAACGTCTGCATGTTCCAAGTTTTGACTGGCATTAATCCAGTATACATTAAACACATCATATACTATGCTCGTACTCGTACTATGCGATACATGAGCGAGATACGTATAAGATATGTGTAATTTAGTAAGAGTATATATACCAAGGGTCGAAAAAATACACAACACGTAATTTTTTCAATACGTTTTTCTTCATTTTCACTACAGAAAATTTTCCCATATTTCTTTCGAGCCTCTCCTCTTTTGATCGACGAAGATATCGTTGCAATAAAACTCGCTGCATATTACTCAAATGCACGCGAATGTACCAGTACCTACCAAGTCCATACAGCGATACTCTGATATTTGATAGGTATAGTACTCCGGAAAAAAAATTCGCGCTCGATGGATTATAAAACAATCTGCACGAGTTTTCTTTCTATACCTACTTTTCATATTTTTCTTACTCGATGAAGCAAATGGCAAAAGCGGCTGCATGCATTCGAAGATCGAGTCGTAAAATAGAAAAGAAAAAAAAATTCAATTCGTTCTTACGAAATCGGAACATTTCAATTTTGTCATCGTATATTTGAAATAATATCAATTCTTGTCGAGATTTGTTATTCAACGAATCAAACTACGAGATATGTATGTCTCACAGTCGAGTACTGCGAATGAAAGGCAATTTAAAATGTACTCGTAACTGTACACGGTGAATGCAAATTTATAAATATAATTTTCTTTGCTTTTATATGACACGTACGAAACAGCTGGTGTTCGAATATAAATAATTACACCGGGCTAGTCTGGCTAAAAAAATGATACGGAATATCCGAACAATGTGCAGAAATCGGAATAGAAAATTTCCTTGAACCATTTTTTCAAGGTTGGTTACATATTTCCAAAAAATGTGATGAAAAATGAGATTGGAAAAAATGTTCTAGAAATTTGTTTCAAACCGTAAGTGTTGAACTTGATCTTGAATCTTTTTCTCCTCTCCTTTCTTCTCCTCCAAATTTTTCAATGGATTTGAAAGCTTCTTCTAGAAAAAAGCAAAACAATTACTTACTTTTGAAAAATTTTAAATGGGTATGTACTATTACGATAGTAGACATGTTGGATTTATTCTATACCAACTCGAACCAAAACTGAGCAAGATTCTCACATTTTGATCTCTTTTTTGGAATTTATTCGATGAAGTTGTGAAATAACCACTTTATTTCAATCTTTAATTTTCATTGGGTTGATAACGAGCCTCGTAATTTTCATGTGCTTCTGCTTACTCATATTGGCGATTCACTGCTAAAGTGCTATCTAGAAATTTTAAAAAGGTTACATTGAAGACACATTTCTATACCTTTTTCTTCAACTTGATTTTCAAAATGATCTTGACACCCATTGGAGCACAAAAGGGCTTCCCATTATGATCGTTAGCGATCTAGTACTGATGAAGGCATGCCATACTTCCATAATCATTTTTAGACCTTTTTTTCTCAAATTAGGTAAGCTGGAAAGGAAATTGAGGCATTATAATATTGAAAAAAATCACGGATATTCGAATCAAACGTTATCAAATTAATAACATGTGCCTCTTTACTTTCATTGTTATAATTCAGTAAATTTTTATTCCAACGAAGCGGGAGGATCCCAATCAAAAAATCAATTTTGTTTTTCGATGTTCGATTTTTTGAAAATTTATAAGACCATTTCCTTCGAAAAAAAAATCGAAACTTGATAAAATTGATGTAGGTAAGTACCTACTTTAATAAGCTGTAATTTGATTTTTTTTATTGTACTTTTGACGTTTGAAATCAATTTGTAATGAGGTTCGAGCCGTTTTGGAGTCTCCAGTGAATTTTTGAGTATTCTGATTTTGAAAAAAGTGTCAAAAAAAAGTATGAAGATGAACCTAAGCAACTCACATTTGCAGTTTCTGTAACTCTTCTAGTCGATTCTAAAACAAATTTTCATTCGTTTCTGAAAGTTCGAATCCAAAATTTTCTTCGATGATCACTAAAAAAATTCTCGTTTACAACCATGGATTTTTCAATATTTTCAACCCCTCCTCCCTCCCTTTAATATATTGGTGATGATTTCTTTTCTAGCTTTGAAAAAATTCCCATTTAAGGGGGGGGGGCAACTTCATGACTTCTCAGATCAATTTAAATTCTTGATAGCTCGAAAATTCCTCGAATTGAATTTATTGGATAATCGTAAACAAGTAATTTTTCGAGGAATAGAGTGGTTAATTTGAAAGATAATTTATACGTAATTTTCCAACTTTGCTTATCAATAAAATTCAAAAAAATTATATAAATACTTATTTTTTTCATAATTTGAATTTCTAGAAAAATTTTGGATATGAAAGAGCAGAAACGGATTTGAAAATTTGTGCATAAAACAATCCAGAGCGTCGCAAATACAGAAAATGGAGTTTAGGTTACTGATAATTTTCATTTCGGCCAATTTCGACCTGTTTTATGACAATTTTGCCTGATCTAAAAAATCTAAAAATTCGCTGAAAGCTCCAGAACGGTTTAAAATTTCAACCAATCGGTTCATCAAGTCTTGAGTAGGTAGTTTATAAACCAAATTTCAGCTTTAAACCTCAATTTGATCGAATTCTGATTTTTTCATATAAAGAATGGTATAAATTTGAATTTTCAAAAATTCACCAAAAATCGAAAATTGAAATTCAGTGCCCGAAATTTGACTGAGTGATGTGTTTTTAGATCGCCCTTTGACTTTCCTTGCACGATCTCCAAATTTTTCTTGATTGTGATATCGAGGTGTACCAGGTCATCAAAGTCATCAAAATGTCATATTTACCAAAAATTAATGAAATTTCAGTGATGATAGCGTCACCAACTCTGAAATTGTAAAAAGTTCTGATCTGATGAAATTTCCTTGTTATTTTCCCGTTGATCAGCTCGAAAAATATTAGATTTAAAAATCACCCATCAAAGTTGAATTTTAAACCTACTTAATTTTGAAAAAAGGTCTTCCAAAAGTAGAACTTTAGTCATCCAAAAGTCATAAAAAAAGTCATCCTTTTTCATTCTTTCGATTTAGTAGACGTACGTTGGATGTCTCCAAAGTTAGGTTTTTTTAAACAAAAAGAAACAATATTAGGTGATGAACAACTCGAAATTCAAAAAATGTGAAACTTGAACCATCCTAGTGTACCACCACGATGTGCTATTTAAAATGGTTGAACGGTAGCCGAAGGAGGATATCGAAATACACGTGTGATTACGAAGCGGTGGCGATGCTATGGCGGTTTCCGATTACAACATACTTTCGTATATGTACCTCCATTAAGAAAGAGGAAGAGGGTGTAAGATAATAAAGAAAATCAGGTGTGAATCAATTTCCGTTTTCACATTCTGTATGATTAATACTATCGATCACGGAACCCATATCTAAGTGAGTATTTTCTTTCTCGAACTGTTCGATATATTAATCTGGGCGTTGATTTAAGGATGTAAGCAGAAGCAGCAGAGGTACGTACGAGTATAGAGTAGATGTCGTTCACCTGAAAATGCTTTCGTGTGTATGATGTATGTGTACTTTACATTATAGGTACGATAATTGTACCTACGATACCGATAAGATAAATATACTCCCATATAGCATATTGATTTCATTTAAATAAAGAAAGAGGCACGATAACCAGAGAAGGAAAGAGTGAAAGAGCAGAGAGAAAATGAAAAACGATTACGATGGTTATTAATGTGTGTTAGCGATGTTATTTGTGGCGGTTTAATATTTCACACGCGAATGAAAAATGGGTAATATGTTTCCTATGTGTACATATACGATTGTTCGTCGTTGAAAGATTTTGTTACGAGAATTGAATTTTTTTCGCGCAACAACGTACACACTTGACTCGATGTATGTATTTTGTCAATAGCTTTTTTTTTTGACGAATTTTCTTCCATACCCGTGACCCGTGTATTGGAAAAAATTTTTCGTTTGTGCATTCGTTTGAACATTCGTATTTATTCTAAAGTGACACGTATCAGAAACACGACAAGAAGCAATTTACAATAAAATAACACACGATGTACGTCTCGTACATAATAACAATTTTATTCGTAATGTTTTCGAAATCGAAACAAACGAATATAGTATTTTTTTTCGCCATTTCATGATTTCTCGTGTTAAGACGATAGCAGAAAATTTCTCAACAAAGATTATGGGGTTTCATTTTATACGTTTTTCTTTCCGCCCCAAATATAGTGCCTTGCCTGGATACGTGTAGGCAAACGAATTTGTGTATTTGAACTATTCCACGATTGTACGGCTCTTCTTTTTTTCCCTTTACTGTCGCTTGTAATTTTCTTTTCCTTTTTTTCGGTGCTATGTTCTTTGATCTCTTGGTGTCGTCGAATTTTCTTATACTTTTTGACCATTTTACTATGTACAAATCCCTTTGACTCTATGATCTTAAATTTTTGTTTTCACTTTGGTTGTTTCTTTTAATTTTCTTACTTGGCGTTTATTACAATGATGGAGAATTTTGGATATTTTCAAGCATTATAACGATTAATGGAAATTTTAGCGTGTTTTTTAGTATACGTCTTGATTTTCATAGGTCTTTTCCTGAGTTTATTTTCGGAAAATTGTTTTTTCTCGCTCAAGGTTTTGTAAATGCTTGCGAAAGACTGGCTTTACCGACCTTGGATACTTGTTGAATGAAAATGATTAATTCTGCTTCGCAGGCATTCATTCGAAGCTGTTTGACATCACTTTTGATGACAGAAAACAATATTTCGCGAGACAAAAAAGGCATAACGAAGTAATTTTCGAGTTATTTTTAGCAAAGGATTATACATCGGATGACATTCTTCAAACAAGAGGGAAAACATTTAAAAAGTGTGTGGTTGGTGTGGTCTTGAATGAACTGGAAAAAACAATGTACTCGTATTAAGAAGTTCAACTTTTCGTCTTGAGACTGGGTTGTTTGTTTTTTGAAAATTTGACAAACAGAATTTAAAAAGTTGTGAAATGACGTCAAAAAATGCGATACATTTCGTACGTCATCGTTAATTACATATTAAGTAATCGCCAAGTTTTTTATAAGCTTTAAATATTAAAAAAAAATTAAACACGAGTCTCTTGAAAATCATGTAGTAAACAATTACTTACTTATGAGTTTTTTATAGCTTTTACTTTTTTCGATTTGATTTATTGTGTCATGAGAATTTGGCCAATTTTGGCCATTCAGAATTTTACAAAGTTGAATCAGTTATAGAAAAATTGAAAGAGCATGAAAAAATACATCACTTGGCTAAATTTCATTCTTCAATGCTTGGGGTGTTTGAAAAAATGCATAATTTTTGTTCAAATTGAGGAACGTATTTAGAAATTCGACATCAGGTTTACTTCTTATTTTTGGCCTCCTAAATCGATAGGTAGTAGCTTCAAGCCATTCTGAACTTTGAAGTCTTCAGCAGATTTTTATGCTTTCCAGTTTGAAAGAATTCTCATAAAAAGACGCTGAAATGAAATTCATTTTCTAAAAACTGCAATTTACCATCTTTCTATCCATGTCGATTAATTTAGGCAAACATTTTTAGAATCTTTTTCTGTTATTTCAAATTAACAATTTTCTCCATCGATTATTTTCGAATAAATATTAAAAAATTGCCGTTTAGAAACGCGTCATTTTGAAAAACTAAAATTTGTTTTGTACCTTTCTTTTTACTTCCAAAATTTATTCGTAGTCGTTTTGAGAGCAGATTTTTAAATTTCTCATTCTCGAAAAAAAAATTAACAATGGATTTGAGCCTACAGAAGATGATTTGAAAAAATTCGGTCAATATCTATCGAGATGGTCTGGGGAACGGGTAATCCGATTTTTTTAGCACCGAATTTCATTCATCATTCAAGGTATTTTATGAAATTTTTTTCAAAACTTTTGAATCTGAATGTTTGCTACAGACTACAAAATGGCTTGAAACCTACACCATTCGATCCAGGGGATCGAAAATGGAGTGTAAACCAAATTTCAACTTTCTTCTTCGATTTGATCAAATTTTGTTTTTTTGTGGAAAATGACCAAAAATTTGAATTTTTAAAACTTCTATAAAAATTGGAAAATTCAATTCCTGCGCCTAAAATTTAACCTGGTGGTGTATTTTTAGATCCTTTCTATTCTTCTTGTTCAATCCCAAAAAAATTCTCCCCTCTGGAATGAGTGATTTTGAAACAGTATGATCATAAAAAATCAAGTCTGCAAGTTTTTTCTTTTCCATTTTGGTGGAAAAGAATGAGAAGGGGCAAACGACACTCCCAAGAGAGTGAGTTTTTCAATCACATTATTTTGAAATTTTAAATCGGTCCCCTTCTACAGGCAGAAAAAAATCATGGTTCGATTTCACTCAACTGTTTGTTTTATTCCACCCTTAGGCCACTTTATTTTCACTCAACGATTTCGAACTGTATATTATGTTTCTGATTACTTTTTTCACAACGGTTTACCTAATTTCAAATAACGCAACCTCGCAGGATACAAATTAAGAAAATGATGATTAACTTAGTGCCTGCCTACTACCTACCTACGTACGAAAAAATCTCGCGTGAGTAGAATCATTTGAGGTGAAATTTTTAGTGTTTTTTTTTTATTAGGTACGTATTTTTTTTTTTACTTTTACGAGACTCGGGTATTATATATTTTTTGATAAAGTCGATTAGATAATTCTTGGCATTCTTGTTGGCTTTTGGTGGATTTCGAACTATGTGTGTATATTTTTTCCATGTTTAATATTTCGAAAGAACATATGGAAAAAGTCCGTATGCAGGGTGTATGCGTATGGAATTCACGCAAGAAAGTCTCCCCTCCTCTTCTTCCACTTCCAGTATCCACGTGGTCGAACCATACCTCCATATCTGTTCATGTAATGTACCTAGGGTACGTTTTACGACCCATTTACTACACTCCACCAGTGGTATGGATTGAAAAAAGCTGATTTTCAAAATAAAATCTTACGTAGACCCTAGCCATTGGTAGGAAAAGAAAGTTGACACGTGTGGTGTGTTTAAACGGTTTTAGATTTGAGGTTTCGAAGGCTTCACCGTCGACGGAAGCTTTTGATGATGAAAGGGCATGTATGTTGTAGCAGCAGCAGCGCCAGTATCTATATTATAAAGGGACAGCTTCGTTGCGTTGTCATCGCATCACGCGTATTCCAGCGAACCGATTTCGTTGAAAATTTCACAGCGCATTCGTACTTGCTCGAAGATGGTTCCTGTGAAGTTTCGCTTCGAAAGCTCATTTACTTTGGCCGCAATCGAGCTTCAAAGTTTCAAAAATCGCTATATGGACGTTGCGGCGGGGTAATTTAATCGGTGAGACGAGGTACTGGGTTTTCGTTGGTTCCGTGTTCTGAACGCGTTTGTTCAGTGTTGCCACATCTGTTATTATGTACAATCTCACTCATTTTCGCGTTTTCGTGTGCTCAACGTGCACAGTGTGAGACTGTGGGTACTGGGTATCTTTATTTTAATTTGAGTGACACGGCATGGGTAATGGGTATTTTTATAGTTTTTTTTTTTCAGTGAAATTAGTGCACTTTTTTTCATTTATTTCTTTATCACGTTATTGTTATGCCTTCACCTAAAAAACATAACATTGGTCGGCATACATTAAACACAAAATCAGCGAAACGTCGTCGTACCAATGTTTTCAATATTACCTCTACCGCCTCTACCTCCACCGCCTCCACTGAAAATACTACCTCTACTAGGTTATAGATATGTACATACTTGAATTTTCAATTTTTTAGTCTGGAAACTGTTCTAATAGTTCACACGTTCAGAGATGAAACTTGAGGAATGGAGTATTTTTATGAACTACTGAAGTGGGGATGGTCAACGGTTGAAATAACAGAAAGGTCGTGGTATATTTTATTCCTCAGGTATAAAATTTTACATAAGTAAGTCCACTAAATTTTGAATTCGATTTTTTAAAAAAAATCAAAAAGAGCAGTGAATCCAATGCACCAGAACAAAGAATCATATATTAGGCCAGTGTCCATTTTTGACCTTTTGTACCTTATGTGACTCTGATGGGGGGGGGGGTGAAAATTTCGAACTTCAAAGAACAATAATTTGGCCTGTGTCTGAAAAATGCCACTATATCCAAAAATCACTGATAATGAAAATGAAAAAAATAAAATAAAAAGAGTAATTCATCAATTTTGTCATTTGTAGCCAAAAACGAGGGTTGAAAAGCTAGCCGAAAGCATAAAAGCCGAAAGCTGAAAGCCAAGCAGATTTTAGCAATCAGCCAAAAGCTAAAAGTTTGCAAGTTTCATTTTTTCCAAGCCAAAAGCTAGCCAAAAGTTTCATTTTTTTGGCTTTTTTCAAAGGCTTTTTTGCAGAATTGAATTCTCTAAATTCAGAAAAAACAAAGAAATGAAAAAAATGTCATTCAACTTTTTATTTTAATGCGACTTGGTGAAATGAAAAAAAAGGAAAATAATTCAAGCAATGAATATTCTCCACTATCACTAATTATGAAATCAGTGTACCTGATCTAATTTTCAATTCCCTTTTTTTGTAAATTGATGGCATATCAGCTAAAAGTTTAAAGCCAAAAGCTTAAAGCCAAAAATTTAGAGCTAAAAGCATAATGAAATACAAGCTGAAAGCTGTTAAATTGATAATATAAGGGAAAGCCATTGGAAGCTGAAAGTTTGGCTAAAGCAAGCCTTAAAAATTGAGATAGCCGAAACCTAAAGCCAAAAGTTTCAATTTTGAAATTTCAAGCTAAAAGCCAAAAGCTGAAGTTTCATTTTAAGGCTTTTCATCCCTGCCAAAAACTAACTGGGTACCTACTACCTACGTAGATGATTCACAATGTCAGATTTTATGCACGTACTCAAGTTTTCAATTTTTCAGTTTAGAAACTGTTCTAATGGTTCAGCGATGTTTGGAGATAAAACTATGAGGAATGGGGAACTTTCAGGAACTAGAGTTGACACCTGGAGTGGGGAGAGTTCAAGTTGAAAATTACAGAAAGGTCATTTTTTTTTTTTTTTTTTTGGAGGGGCATTACTGGCATTACCTACATCAGGTGGAATGTGAAATAAGATAATTACCAAACAATTTTTTATTCATTCATATGTAAATAAACAAAAACTGCTCTAGATATCTTCAATAAAAATTTCAAACTTCGAAGAATGAAAATAATGAAAAAAAGAATTAAAAACGGATAATTGACCAATTTTATCGTTTTTAGCCAAATTTTTGTTCAAAAATTATGTCTATTCCGGGAGTGCCGATTTTGGAAAAAAGACGGGGGAGTAAAATTTTTGATATTTCGCAAGTTTTTGAGCTCAAACTAACTATAGATGATTCACGACGTGTCAAATTTTATGTAGGTAGGTTATAGGTACATAGGTACTTGAATTTTCAATTTTTCAGCCTGGAAACTGTTCTAATAGTTCAGACGTTCAGAAATAAAACTTGAAGAATAGAGTACTTTCAGGAACTATAGTTGACCCTTGAAGTGGAGAGGGTCAAAGGTTCAAATTACAGAAAGGTCTTTTTTTTTGGAGGGGCATTAGTGTCATTACCCACATTAGGTAAAATACGACGACCATTACCAAACAATTTTTTATTTACTCATAAATGAATAAAAAAAAATGCAGCTCCATCTTTCCATTCCACCCGTCCGAAGGACGGGTATTTTCCGCTTGTGTATCATAAATTCACCGCATCACCAGGCGTACATACTTACGATACGTATTACGTATGTATTTACTATCTGCTCTCGCTTTAACAGCGGTAATTTTAATATAAAACGATAAGAGTACGCGGTTGTGGTGGTTTCTGGGAGCTTTGAGGGGGAGGAGGGTGTGCGAGAACGCGATGTATACACGAGCTGTATGCTCTCTTCTCTACACATACATATACGGTTTAAATTTCAAAACGTCGGTGGTTGGTACTCATAAAGGTATGTAATTTCGAAGAAATGCGGATATATAAGACGTCGCGTCGCGTCGAGTCGATTCGCGTTTCGCGGCCCCAGACGTTACCAGTCGCGTGAGTTTTAGTCTATATTTTAAAAGGAAAAACGTGTTAATGCCACGTAAAATTCGCATGAGTGTCGTATTGCTGGTAGAATTTTATAAATCTAACTATGCGGAGAGGTTTTTCTTCTGGTCGTATTAAACTTTTATCGGTTTGTGTGTTGAGAAGTTGTATTTGCACATTGGTTTTGTTGGGAGAGGGAGAGGGGTGGTATCGATGTGTTGTATGTGTACTTTTGATGAGTGTTCACTGTTTATTTGCTGGTGGGATGAGTGGAGAGGGGTGTTTGATGCATTATTTGTCTTGAAAGGGTCGCTTGAGACTTTCACCTGAAGGGTGACGAGATGAACTAGTCGAAACCCCTCCCCCCTCCCAAAAAAAAAAACCGGTGATCTCGATTTAGTGGGAATCTACGTGCCACATCACATCACGTTTTCATTAAAATTCGGGAAGATGGGGGCTGAAGTGGCACCGAGGGGCTGTATTCAAAAAATGGGTGAATATTCGAACTCAGCGGTCAGCATCTTCAAAAACTCCACAAACAACTCGTCACGCATAATTTTTAATTTTTTGATATTTGGATCCGGTTTAAAGGAGCAGGGAGAGTTGGAGGAATCAAATCGAAAAGTCGAAGTAATATTTGAATTTAGTGCTTCTAAACTGATGATGAAAAAAAATTTTGAATTTTGATTTTCTCATGCATATTTTCCCCCTCTTTTTACGAAATTTATTCCTCTATTATGATCCTCTGTTTTAAATTAAGCTGCTGGAATTTTTGCTTGGGTACCAAAATTACTAACCCAAGAGGTTCCCACGTTAGTATTTTTAGAGCCTTTTTTTACCTACAACTTGGTTATTGCATATTGTTCGAAAAATTCCTTCTGTCGTTCGTTGAACTTGAAGAAAAGGGGTAATTGCAGCAGCGAAGAGCTCGCGAACGAACGTTGCGTTATTAATTAAATGGCTGTGCGCGTTGAAATGTTAGCCACAGCGGTGTAATGCACGCGATGGTCTGTAAAAGATGACTTTGTGGAGCGTACGGTATATGGGTGTTGGTTTCCACTTTCTTCTTATAATACCTTTCCATTGTGCTTTCTCCTATTTCAAGAACAGGGTGTTAATTTTCACGTGAAAAAATCCTAAAAGATATTTCGAAAGGGTTTTTTAGTTCATTTTTTTTCGTTTGGTTGTACCTATCCTATAGGCGGTAGAGTTTCGGTAAAGGTCGAGGGATGGGACGCGAACGATATGAATTTATGAGTAGCATGATGATGATGACGATGAGGTGTAGTAGAAGGGTGGTAAGTGTTACCCTGTCTGTCTCTGTATATGTTGTACACTGTTCACGTTCATTTCATACAACGTTTTAATTGTCAGGTTAAATATGTTAGTTGGTTGCGTTTTATGAAATAATAAAAAGGCACGTTTTTGTACATTCGGTGTACCTGACCGGAATAAATATGGAAACCGAGGCGGCAAAGACATAAGCAGCAGAGGCAGACTATAGACTGCTGTAGTATTGCACTTCTCTCTACCTTGCCTTACCTATGGTGTTTGCACAGTACTTTACTCGCTTATACCTATACTTATCGTTAATTTGTACACATTTCACGATCAATTTTTCAATTCAGATTTAAACGTGTGTAACCGCGTATTAAATCGAAATGTGAATTGGTCGAGGTTTTTTTACTTCCCCCTTTTTTTTTCAACTTGTACCTATTTCCATTTGGAAAACGTTTTTATTCAATTATTGACGGACTTGGTTGAGATTTTAATCATTAAAATGGCGGATGGGGTATTTTCCATAGCTCGGAAAGATTCTGCTGTATAAGCTTATATGAATAGCTAATGTTTTTAACTTAATGAATATACTTACTGTGATATTATATTATTAACCTAATAAATGAAAATGAATATGAATCCTGGGATGACTGACCATCAACTAATGGATGTGTTTTTTTCTCAATTGTTTCAGGTGAGTGCTGAATTGCTGTTGTAACAATAGAAAAACTTATGCATACTGTAAGTACCTAACATCATTTTTCCATTGAATTGATAAATAAAAGTGCCAGTGGGTTTCTTGTCTCTTTTTTTTTTTTTTTTTTTTTTTTTTTTTTTCTTTCTCAAGGGGAGTTAAAGAATTGACCAATAGTTAGTTGTGAAGATTTTCAATTTTTTCCTACTATTTTTCCAGATTTGAAAATAATCAAATCTGATGAAAATGAGTTTGGACGTCTTTCATGGTGATATTGCGAGAGAAAAAAAATGTCAATAATTCTTGCTTTCTACTGAAAATACCGAAAAGTCTCGGTTTCTGTCCGAATTGCCAAATAGCGTCGTTTCTTGCCAAAAATTGCAAAAAATTCAAATGTTTGTTTTTTCCCAAGAATTGCTCAAAAGTCTCGTTTTGTTGCCAAAAATTGTCGAAAAAAGTTACTTTTTACCCCACATTTGCGAAAACGCGTAACTACGTATTTTACCAGTAATTTATAAAAAATTCGTTCTTTATTTCAAAAATTTATAAATCTCGCTTTTTACCGAATTTCCAAAAAATCTTGCTTTTTTACCTAAAAGTGACAAAAATTTCCAAAAGGTCTCATCTTTTGCTGAAAATTGTTGATTTTTTGACAAAAATTTCCTAAATGTATATCATTTTTTTCAAATGAGTCTTCAAACTTTTTGCCAAAAATGCTTTTTCGTCTGAAATTCCCAAGAAGTCTTGCTTTGTTACCAAAAAGTTGTGAAATAGTCATTGCCAAAAAGTTTTGCTACAATTGTCGAGGTCTCGATTGAGTTTTATTATTAGGTAAGTATATCGTAAGTAACTTAGTCAGATTTTGATTGAAATGTTTATTGTTTCGTATTTTTTTTCCAATTTCAATCGAGAGGGTTTTTTTTTTATTGTTTTGGCTTTTTTGTGGTTTTTTCTGCGTTGAAATGCTTTACTCACGTCTTGTAACTTTTTGGTTACCTATACTTTTTAGGTATTTTTTGATTATTTTTCTGGCCTTTTTTGGTTCTTTAAGTTACTTTTTTTTGGAAAAAATTGTGAATGAGCCCTGCTTTTGGAACTTATCCCAGCTATTTCAGTTCGTTTGGTGCGGTTTTTTGAGAAGAGCATGAAACTGACCACCCCTCTCCCTCCCAACCAACACTTCATATACCCAAATTGATTTCTCGGTCGTTGACAAATTATTGCGAATTCAATGGGTATCATTTTCCCGAATCGAATTTCTCCATTTCCAGTCATTCTGTGACGTCCGCCGCGATTTAGATTTCTGCAGAATTTTAAAATTTCTCCAGAAAGGCTTGAAAATCAATTTGGGAAGTTGAAAATCGAGTTGTAACTTATTCACATTTTTTTTCGATTTCCTGCTGGTGAACACCTTGATTGGATTTTTTTGATCAGCACATTTTCAATGATATCTATACACTTGGCGGGACAATTCTTCTCATAAAAACACCCTCGAAGTATTCATACCTGAAAATCGGGCAAAATCTGAATAAACCCGCTAAACTAGCCGAGAAGTAGTCATAAATCGATTTTTAGCTGCTAAAATCAATTTCCGTGCCTTCTGGAAAAATCTAAAATTGCACTGGAAGCTTTAGAATGACTGGAAATGGCGACGTTCGCGTTCATTTCATTTTCTTCTTCAAAAGCTAAAATTTTCGCGCGTCTTTTAATAGCTATCGAACTCTTTCTGTGCAGCAAGCAGTTGGGCAATGGGCATCAATTTTTGAGCCCTCCAGTAATTCCGAAATACATTTTAAAGCTTGATCGATTTTTTTTTCACAACGAATGCATTAATGAAATTTCTACATCAATCACGATCATTAGAATTCTACTGTTTTCATTCTTCAGTAATTTCAGATGCTTTAACAATGTCTTGTTATAATGAGACAAATCTGCGCCGCAATGTACCTCGATTCATTCTAAGATGACGGCCGAATAAATAAGGTCGACGAGGCAGAGACTGGCAGGGTAGGAAAGCGGTTGTAAACATACTTATTAAAATTAAATCGCGAACAGTCGCAGTCGCCCCAAAAATAAACATCGAAAGTTTAAT
This sequence comes from Planococcus citri, assembly GCF_950023065.1. NCBI lineage: Eukaryota > Metazoa > Arthropoda > Insecta > Hemiptera > Pseudococcidae > Planococcus > Planococcus citri. Next base: position 53,610,636 of record NC_088678.1, on the reverse strand, counting down.
TATATTGACTGCGGTTCGGCTCTTTTTATTCATTGTCGATTTTAATAAATAGTCTTTTACAGTATGAAAGAACCGATACGACGATGGGTTTTTCATCGAACCACACGCTATAAGGCGCAAGACGATAAAATGGCGCTGATACTTCGCCGCTGTATGTTTTAATAAGCGGATTTTTCGTCGCTCTTGTGATATATGTAGTATGTACACGACGAATATACAGTTTTTGTAAGCTCTTCGCCTCCCTGTGCCGCGAGTAAAGAAACTCGCATTCGATATTAAGTTTATCGCGGCGTCGTCGTCGTCGACATCGGAGCGGCGTCGCGTCGTGTGTATTTACTTTGGAACGCGAATGACATGATACGAGGTACTTACCAAACGCTTAACGTGCTCGCAATCGCGAACTTTATGAGAAAATATTTCTTCTCTTTGGTGTACTACGGGAAAGAGAAAAAAATACTAAGCGGTTTTCAACTCGATGATATGAAAGTACGATCACGTGTGATTCAGTATAAAGAATCGCGCGCGAACTCTCGAAAAAAAGCTAGTTCGTTTTTTCTACTTCCCTCAAGAATTTTCTTTCATTTTTCCGGTCATGTATCGTAGTTTTTATTCGATGAAACGGTAAACGTTTTCGGTATCGGAGAACTGGAGGAATCTGTTCAAAATTTTCTCAAACTGAAAATGTGCTGAAAAAATTTTGGTATTGTTTTTAAAAAATGAAACAAAACGAGCGATTCGAGTCGCAGAATCGATGGAATGTGGTTAGATTATGGATTTAAATTGTATATCGTTGATCATAAGAATTATATTTTCTCAATGTTTGAGTGATTAAGGGTTGGTCGAGGAATCAGGTTGAAAAAAACCTGGAATTTGAAATCTATTAGAACTGCTGCTGTTGGGAATTTTTTGGGTGAGACAGTTTAGATATTTTTAATAAAAGTGGGAGAAGTTCGTAAAATTCAAGATTAATTTCATGCTTCCCCGTTTATGTCGATTAGAATTTAAAATTTCAGCTCGTGTCTGACAGAATTTATGGAATGGAAAGAAAATAAACCATTGAAAATTCATATTTGACTATCTGGTGACTTCTCGGTGACAGATTACCCTAGCAGTGACCGTATATGTGATCGATTTTGTACTTGGTGACTTTAGATGAATCGTTCATCAAGAAGTCAACCAAACCATTGAAAATTTATATCACTGATTATCTGGTGCCTGTTGATGACAGATTCACCAAGCAGTGACCATATACAGGGTGTTCCAACTTCGATCGGCAAGCTAGCGTGTGGTGATAGTACTCGGTGAGACGAACAAAATTTGTTATGTACACAAGTAGTCTATCTTGTGAATTGAAGGAGCCACGTGCTCCGCAAAACTAGAAATTCACTAATTTTGAAAGGTTCATCAAAAATAAGGAAGTGTTTGAATAATTTAAACAGTGCCCAAAACCCATAGTACTCGAGTGGACAAACAGAAAATGTTATGACAAATTGCCTATCTCCGAAATTGAAGGGGCAAACTTGATTCAAAATTTCCAAATTTGCCTTGCCTTAAATTTTGAAAATTTTGAATTTTCAAATCGTGTTTGCGCCTTCAATTTTGAAAATAGACAATTTGTCATAATAACTTTTTTTGTACGTCTACTCAAATACTATGAGTTACTGAAGTGACTTAAATGATCCAAACATTTTTTCATTTTTGGCAAATTTTTCAAAATTGGACAATTTTTGCCCAAAAATGGTGTAACTTCTGCAATTCACAGATAGTAAGAAAATGTCTGCATCATTGAAATGACTTCAATAACCCATGGTTCAATAACCCATGGTACTCGAGTGGACAAACAAAAAAAGTTATTATGACAAATTGTCTATCTTGAAAATTGAAGGAGCAAACATGATTCAAAATTTAAGGCAAGACAAATTTGGAAATTTTGAATCAAGTTTGCCCCTTCAATTTTGAAGATAGGCAATTTGTCATAATAACATTTTCTGTTTGTCCACTCGAGTACTATGGGTTTTGGGCATCGTTTGAATGATTCAAACACTTCCTTATTTTTGATGAACCTTTCAAAATTAGTGAATTTCTAGTTTTGCGGAGCACTTGGCTCCTTCAATTCACAAGATAGACTACTTGTGTACACAACAAATTTTGTTTGTCTCGCCGAGAACTATTACCATACGCCAGCTTTCCGATCGAAGTTGGAACACCCTGTATTGTGGGCATTAACGGGCACCAATATCAGCTTCTAACGTAACCGATTTTTCATTAATGAGTAATTTAACAAAAACTTTATCCAGTGGTATTTCAGGATCAGTGTTAACCAAATTTGACGACACTACCAACACGTGTCCAACACCAACAAAATCAACAAGATTGTACGATTTTGATTTATCAGACGAACGCTTTTTTCGCGGATTTAACAAAGCTGATCGAATTTTATCATGGGATTTTCCACAAACGGTAGTCAAATGGCCAATTTTGCCACATTTATTGCAGGTTCTATCTTTAAATTGATGATACCACCATCACTTTTCTCATTCGGTTTACCATGAGACCGACCCTGGGTACGTTTCGGTGCAGGTGGGAATTTACTATGTACATATTTCGAAAATTCTTCTTTTGGACAAGTTCGTTGATTTTATTCATCTTCAGGTCGCCACTTTTTCTAACAAAATTTTCAGCTGTAAGTGGTGGGTTATTTGAGAAACTATGGCGAGATATTTCGGCAGCAGTAGCCTTATCGAGAGCCATTTGAAGAGTTGAAATTGACGTTTGCAGGTAATAATTTTGAACAGACTTATCGCGGATACCTCGAACAAATTTGATCGTGACAACAAGTGGCTTTGGATTAAAATGATTGACAAGCAACTTTTTATTCTCTCGATGGAAATTTTGGTATTGCTAATCTTCTCAAGGTGGCATAAGTTTCAGCACCAAGACCAGATACATATTAAATAATTTACCTTATCTGCTTCTGGGATGTTGGCTAAGGAGATATGAGTAATGAATCTTTGAACCAATTTGAAAAGGGTTCATTTTTATCATCAAAATTTTCAAAGCGTGAAGCCATATCAACATGTGTTGAAGAGTTGTAGAAAAACGGCAAAAATTCACTTAGCAACATCCCATCCTCGTCGCCAGTTGATGTGATCTTCTTCACATAATAAAAACACACGAAACACTCCCATTTCTTAACTTATTTTAATTAAAAAGAAACAATAATAATATGACTGTAAATTAGCCAAAATTGATAAGTACTTCATTAATTTTTAAAAACTAAAGGTACCTAAATTACAAGGAACAAACGTAAACGAAGTTTGAGCGCTAAACGATCGGAGCACTACTCAGTGATCATACGTGATCGTTTTTGTACTTGGTGAGTTTTGGTGAATCTGTCACCAAGAAGTCTCCAAACCATCGAAAATTCATATTTGACTATCGCGTGACTTCTTGGTGACAGATTCATCAAGCACTACTTTTCAAAAAAATGTCACCGCCAACAGAAAATTTTTCGAACCGAAAGAAATCTAAAGGTCATACAAAATAATCAGCCAATCCGCATTTCTGATGAATTTTTAAAAATTCAATTTTGGTCTTATTTTCAGAGAACATTAAAATTTGATAAAAATTGAGGCACAACGCTGATATTCGATTTGGATTTTATTTTTGATCTTTGCAATCGATTGATGAAGGTTTCCAACTCTTTTAGAGCTGCTATCAAATTTTCGGATTTTCCTGTTGAAAATTTAATTTGACAATTCTGGAAAATCTAAAAATCCGCTGGAAGATTCCCGAAGAGACTGAAAACACATACCAGCACCTTCTAAACCGGAAGATCAGAAGTAGACCATTGACCGAATTTTTGCTTTCGATTTCATTTTATCAAATTTTGATATTTCTTACGGAAAATGAACCATTTGAAGTTTCGTGTCAAAAATCAAAAAATGAAATTCAACGTCTGAAATTTGGATTGGTGGAGAATTTTTGGATACTTCTTCAATTTTTCTTCATTCAGTGTAAAAAAATTCCTTCGTCTTTTCGCTCGGTTTGAATCGGGTTTTGTTTCCTTTTCTGAATTAATGTAAGACGAAGTTACAAATCTTGATTAGGGTGTTCAATGTCGATCGTCCTTCATTATTGATCTTTTACGCCATAGAAACCTTTGATAAGGTGATGAACATTTAGCACTTCGCAAAAGCAAACTAGTTTTTTTTATGTTCTGAATGAAGCACCTTATTACAGACAGGGTATTGAAGATACATTTCAAGCACAGATACCTACAACTCGGATAGATGAACAAAAACATTACCTATGATAGGTTGCCTATCTTGTGAATTGGAAGGAGTTATGTGTTTCCCAAAAATGGGAATTCACCAATTTTCAAAAATTCATCTAAAGTAAGACCGTTGAATTTTGAAGATGAGCAATTTGTCATTATGTCATTAATAACATTTCTTGTTCATCTTTTCATATGTCATGACCATGTGTTAGGAAAGTCATTTAATGACCAAAACATTTTTCTTATTTTTGATGAATTTTTCAAAATTGGTAAATTTTTGGTTGTGGCGAATGCACAACTCCTTCAATTTACAAAAAAAGCCATTTATGATGATGATGTTTTTTGATTCGTCTGCTCGAGTTATATCCAGCCTATGGTTGAAATTTCTTCTACGTGTCATTGTACTGTATAATATAGCTATACTTACTCAAGAGTAAATAAATATTCTATACTTTTCAATGAAGATATTCATGCACCCCCTGCAGTTATACACTTTTACTTGCATTTTCACATTAAAAAGACATATGATTTGAATTATATTTTCATCTACCCAATCAAAAAATTCGAAGTCTTGTTAGTACTCTTCCTCGACCGTTTCTTAATTTGTGTTTTTTCCCTTCCAAATGTGTATAATGCCTCTTCAATTTTTAAATGAGTCGAAAAGTCAAAAACATTGCTTACTTTTTAATGTGTTCTGTTTTGTTAGGTAACTACTGTATTTGGATATTTATTTTGCAAGTCTTTTCTCTTTTTGAAAAATTTTCGCTCGAGCAGTAATTTTGTCGTCACTCTGTAAAATAATCGTACATTGATGAATGATGGTATTTTTTGAAAATGATCTCAAATTTTGATTTTTTCATATCTAAAAATTTGACTCAAGTTACCTACGTAATACTTATCACCTCCCTGGATGAAATCTCAGCTACCAGCGTGTAATCAGGACATAGTCCAGGTGCACTATTGCACATTCTATCCGTTAAGAATTTTATAGCGAAAAAGCTTCCTTTTATTTCTTTTCTTTATAATTTTTTTACGACGGTAATAAATTCGTTGTTTCGAAGAAGAAGAAAAAAAAGGCGTTCTCACGGTGATGTGATACGTTATATTCTCATTATCGCGATACCAAAGAAGTAACGTAATGATACGTAAAAGAAGAAGAAAAGGGCAAAAAAAAAACTCAAATGATCGAGTACCACCTACGTATATGTAAAACAACCCTGTATGTGAAATTATATACTTTGGTTTGGGAGAAAGGAAATTACATCATCGAATATTCATGTTTCGTGGTGAAATATTTCGGCGAGAAAACGAAGCATATCGCGCGAATTCCGTATACCTACCCGGTTCTAGATAATTATTATAAATAATTTCCGCTCCGCCGGGGTATTTTTTTTTCTCGAGCTTTCAATGCTGGGCGGACTCGAGTAAAGAAAAAGAAGAAAATGAAAAAATATACAGCGAAAAACGAACTGTTAAAGATGTCATGTCCGGCTGACCTGTAATTAAAATGATATATGCTATGTAATGAATGGCAAACACGCGAACAACGTTCGTATACACTGTACTGATGGGTACCTTTACAACGTATAACAACCTAGGTATTCAGGGTTTATCGACATTTTATCATTTAATAGGTTAGATTATTAATCTAAAGGATTTGCTGTGCGAGTATTACGATTATTGGAACGTAGGCAGCAGTATGTACTAATACGTAGTACGTCAGGGTATGTGGTGTACCATTTGACTGCCTAACTGTCTGTGTAGCTGGCGTGTAGCTGGGCATTGGTGTTCTACAGGTCGCTTTATGTTTTGGTAATTTATGTGCTGAGAATGATAGAATGTGTTTTCGTGTATTTATTTTGGGGGTTATTTCGTGTTCGAGTGTGATTATATTGGACAATGATGCAACCTCAGTTGAGATACTTAATACGAAGATTGCTTTTCTGATTTTACTATTTATCAGGATTAATTTTTTTTTTCTATTTCAAAAGATTGGAAATGAATGAGCAGTGATGTGAGATGTGATGATATTGATGGTTTGAGAATTTAAAAGGCCAGAAATACCCAGATCTGTGATTTTCGAATTTTTTAAATGAAAAATGTTGCAAACCGGGTCATTTTTGGTTATTATAACTGACAGAATTGAAAACAGGAACCAATAATTGTATGTATTTTGATAATTTTAGCATTTTTATTGTATGGATATTAGTGACCTTTTTTCGTTAATAATTTAAAATTGACCATTTGCTTATAAAAAAATAATTATATCTTAGATTATGTATGAGTACAAAAATTCTACATTTTTTTCTTTGCTACTTGTATTTCGTAGCAGAAAAATAACGAAAATAATGAATCCCAATTAACGCAGGTAATTTGTGTAACGAAATTTATTATAAGTAAGTAGATCGATAGTAATGAGTGAAATAATGTATCGTAGAAAATTGATAATTGTATCAAAAATTTTTCCATTCAAGCGAAAATTCTTTCTTCGTTCTATAATCGACGAAGTTTTCAATTCGATATGAATCGAATTCTCGTATACTTTTCAACCTAATGAATCGAAATAAATTCATGAGAAAAATTACAAATTAACACTATCGTTAATTATAACGAACTCATTAATGTATGTATATTTAAGTTGAATTTTCATTCGCAATTTGGCTGTTTTATCTAGACGAGAACAGCGACGACGTATGTAATCTAATCATTTCCTATGTGTATAAACAATTATCAGTCTGCAAACCGCAATGAATTGAATTTTCGCATCTACATAAATACACCATATCCGTTCTTGTTCTTACACAACGTGTTATGCTTCCAAAAATATAATCGAATGTATGAAATTTATCTTTGGCATGACGCATTCCGCATTCACGTATCCTAAACGATTACAGCGCTATCAAAATTAAAATAGAAGACGATAATGTGCGGCTCCGGCTGTTAAACATAATTTTAAGTCGACTCGGCTAATTTGTGCAACAATGGACCGAGATAATGTGTGTGTGTAATACCTAATTCGAAGAAAAAATTATCACAATAATACGCAAGGTATGAGTTATTGGAAAATGAAAGAGGAGTGTGGAATTTTATTAGCTATGGATGATTGTTTTCGATTTTGATCAAATTTTATTTTGGAGTTTCAATTTCAAAAAAACTGTAAAAATTGAAACTTTTAAAACATTTTTGAGAATTAAATAGCAAAATATATTTTATATTCGTGAGTTTTGAAAAATTTCTGCTTACTAAATTTGAAAAAAGTAGGGAAGAATACCTAAGCTCAAAAATTCAAATTGATATTTTTTTCGTACAATTCCAGGAGTCTTCTGATATGAAAATGAACATTGCCTTTTGAAATATTAATTACGCGTTTCAATCAAGCGAACTATGAATATTTTTCTATGTATTTTTTGGAACGACCTTCAGATCAGCATTCAACAAAATTGAAGATGAGTCACCTCCCATAAAAAATGAAAATGTTGAGTAGTGCAATTTTTATTGTTTTATGGGATAATTTTCATCGTTCAATTTGAAAAAAATTTTTCATGCGTTAAAAAAAGTTTCTTTCTCATTTCCCTCACAAATAATTTCTCTGAAAATTAAAAATTTGACCATGAAATCAGCCTATTTTAAACTTTTCAAAATTTCTTAAGTTTGTAAAAAATTTGAAAATCAACTTCAATTTTTGAAAATTTTGGTTACAGGAATTTTAGGACATACCTTCATTTCCGGAGGGTGTCAGTTCAAATGGTTTTTTGTAGAATGGAAGTTCCATAAAATTTTTAATTTGAAATTAGCTCTAAAGAATATAAAAGTGGCTATAAAGTAATGATTGTAGAAGTACCAAATCCTTTTAAAATTTCAGGAAAAAGTACCTACTCAAAATTTAAAAGGATGAAAATAATACACAGATAAAACCAAAGACTCAGTATACGAGTATTTTTGGAAAAATTGAATATTGATTATTTTTGAAAAAAGATTGGCATTTTTTTTGGACTGGTAGCACTGTTGAAAAATAATTTTTCCTCTGATTTCTGATTTTAAATTCGTTTTGCAATAAATTTGATCTCTTTGTTTTGGGGGGGGGGGGATCAAGTAGAGAGGCTTCTTGAAATTTTGTAACAATAATATGAAAAAAACAATCATAAATAATGACCTGAGGAGGATAATGCGTTTTTTTCGGATTCTGACTAGCTGTAAACACGTTCTCAAAATTTGTATAGATTTTAAACAATTGAAAAACTCGAAAACATAACACAAAATAAAAAACTTTATTTAAGTAAATAACACTTTGCTTAAAAAAAGAGAAAAAATAATTTAGGAGTGGTATTTGGAAATGAAAATGATAAAGAAAGATTATAAAACAGCATTACCTACCATCTATTCTAAACGTATTCTTTTACAGGTGTCTTGAGGTTTAGTATCTAGAACAATATTTTCTTGTTCATCGAATTCAATTTGATCGGATTCCTTAATGATTGGACAACTTTCTGTACCTTCGTCCATTCCCAATTCTTCTTTCACCGATTTAGGAAGCTGGTCCTCGCCAACGCCGAGTATTCTGCATAAAACATTCAGCGCTTTTCTTCCTTCATTCATTTCCGCAGTTCGTTGATGTCGTTCTTTTTCCAAAATTTCTTTACTCTCGTCATAAAGTTTCTTGTAATTTGATAAATCTTCAGCTGTTTGAGCTAAATTCGCGTCGATTTTTTCATTCTGCTTTTTTAGAAACTCGATTACCGAATTCTGCTTCTCTGTCGTTTTTTTCAACGTGTCGTTTTCCATTATTAAGGAATTATTTACATCGGTGATTGCCTGGATCTCAACTTTGTGTCTGTTCGATAGTCGGGTGATGAAATTTTTGTTGCGTTCTCGTTCATTTGTTACTTGCTGTTCGAGTTTTTGATGTCGCACCTTCGCATCGCTCATGAGACGATGCACATCTACAAATATATTTTGCATTGCCTGGAATTGGTTCTCCATTGTGGTTTCAAACGAATTGAAAAGGAGACACAAAAATCGCGAATAATGAAATAATATTTTAAGATGAAAAATAAGTTTAGTTAAAAGATATATTATATCATCGGTTCATATTACGTTAAACACGGAATAAGCACACATGAAATTGAGAGGATGGTACACTTCAAACGATCACAGTTTGTACTGGTATATTTTGTAAGAATTTCAAGAGTGCAGGCCTATGAATGTGATCGATAAGACGGGGGACAGGGCATCTTCTTCTCCCACCTCACACTCAAGTTTTCATTTTAAAATAAAATTTAACGTATTAGAATGGTCCAACTAAGTACATTAATTTTCAGAACCTAATTTAAGTAATCGGCAACAAGAATAGTTCCATTGATAACAGTGATAAATCGAGATACATACATAATTATGTTCTCCCTTTAGAACCTATCAAATCGTTTATAGAATCGTTGAGGCATGAATTATAAATGTACTTACTATGTAGTATATATATACAAGTCAAATCATTAAAAAATTCTAAATAAAGATTAAAACCATAAAATTCGTACTTTGATTTTGAATTCAAAACGGTGAAACTTGTAATCATCGAAGGAGGAATAAAAGACTAAAAATTACGTCAGCTTTTACTAATAATATGAATATTTTTCCTACTCAGCATCATAAAACTTTTTTTTTTGAAAAACTGACCACTTAACTATGAATATACTCCAAACAGCTCGTTAAAAGAAAAATGTCGTTCCCAAGCCACGACAGCATTTTAAAAAAACACAAAAAAACGACCAGTCACAGGAGGAGGTTTTGCCAAACTTTTTTTTCATCTTTAATTAAAGAACTTACACTATTTAGAGCCATCGCTTCAACCAGAAGTGAAAAAGTATAGCCACGCTTTACACGAAGCTGCTGGAGAGAAACTAATAAGACGAATAAACGACACCGTTATAACCGTACAACAATTAAGCAGAAAATCGCCGGCAATTTTTTTGTTGCCTTTTAGGGAGGCTTTTGTTGCGCGTAGATGCGCTATTATTCTTTTGAAAATATTTCTAATTAAAAGTACCTAGTGTTTCTTCGTTTTTTTCCTCCCTACTGTCTACTCTCACTGTGTTTAAAAAGCGACACATAGAACTTTTGTGATGTGAAATATTGCTGTCGCGAGTACTCCGCTGCGTAAACATTATGCAATGGGGGTTTCTCCGGTGACGAGTGAAGAGGGAGAGAAAGGGAACCAAGAAGACGAAGGTGACGTTGTTTTGTTTTAGGACGAAAGTTCTTTTTTTTTACTCATTTTGTGCGTTTCTTACTTTTTTATTGCGTACAATATCGACCATGTACCACGTTTTCGTGTATTTTTCCACATTATACATTATTTGAAGGCGTTGTTGTGACTAAAAAGCTTACACTAGAATCGTACCGTGTGTTCGATAAATCTTGCAGGGTGCATTTTTCTGAGCGAGTGAGATCGCGCTGGAGGCTCTAGAATGATCGAAAGTTGTAGAATTCGGTTCCCAAGGAATTGATATTAGTCTGAAGACTAATTTGAATTTTTTTTAAGAAGCATAAATCGCTGAAAAGTGTTTAATTGGGTGTCATTTCACGTCAATTCGACCAAAAAAGTGGTAGGGGGTTGTCGCTTTTTTTTGAAATTTTTCCTGTGGAAAGACCTTTTGAAGGGATGACCAATGGCGCAATCATAGCCCTCTAGCCCTTTTTTAAAGGCTGCTAGGGGGTGTCGATGTTTTCGGTGATTTTGAAATATCATCCATTTCAGCAGTGGATTGCTCGATAACTGCGGTACCTACCAAAATGGAATTTTTTCCAATAATTAGGGGTTTTGAAAGGCTTTCTGGTGATATCATAAAAATCAGTGTTGCCACTTTTTTTCGTACGAAAAATTGGATCGAAAAGTTTCAAAACGTTGTTTTCATATCGATTCGACTCTTGAAAATTCTGAAAAAAATATTATTATGGACAACTTTTCATGCTGAACAACATAATATTAAAAAATTGGGATGGAATTATTTCGTAAAGTCGATTTTAAAAATTGAAAGTATGCGAATAAAATGCGATTTTTTGATTTAAAGCATAAAAAAAAGTTTTGATTGGTGAAGTTGACTCATTTGAGCCCTATTTTTACATATTCGTTGAAAAAGTTGGAAAAATCCTTTCACTCGATGAAATGAACTCATCACAAAAAAATCAAAACTCCAAAAAATTCAACTTTCAATTCCAAACATCAAAAAAAGTTCAAATTTATTTAGTAGTCTTATTTTGACCTCTTTCTAACGTATTTCATAAAAAAATTGATATAGATTACACTCATAGCAAAAAAAAACTTGAAAATTCGTTTATTTTTTGAATTTTGTTTTTTTGTGATGAGTTTATTTTCTTCGAGTGAAAGGGGGTTTTCAACGGATATGTAAAAATAGGGCTCGAATGAGTCAACTTCACCAATTAAAATTTTTTCATTTTTTAAAATGTTGTTCAGCATGAAAAAATGCCTCCTAGCAGAAAAAAAATGAAGTTCATGGGTCATGCTGCACTTTCCTTCTGAGTTATTTTGGAAAATGCAACTTTTATGATTTTTAGGACACCCTGTATACGTATTCCTCGACGTTTTTCTACCACCCATGTTGTCGTTCAAATTAGGTATTCGAAATTTTCACTCGTTCGAGAAAAAAATCCACCTAGCAGAACTTCTTGAACATAGCGTAGAATAGAACGCTTCGGGTGTTTCATTCAGTATAAGGAATCGTCTACCCATTTTACCGCGGAACAATGCTGCCTGTGGAAAGGGCGGAAAAGAGGGGTACTTTGTCATTTTTTGATGTATCGTATACGTATATGAAAAGCCATACTTGCGGTAATGAATTGCGTCGCGGCGTAAAAGTAGTATGTTCGTGTTACTGGGTCGGCGGCGGTCACGAATACTGCAAAAGGCAAGGATGAAGTTCGGGGAGCTACCTTAATCGAATACACCACGTGGTAAAAAAGAAAATTTATCGATATAGAAGGATTTTCCGAGTACATTAGACTCATAAAGCGAAAAATAAAGGAAAAAGGTGATGTAAGGGCAGCGAATGATTAATATTTTTGGAAACGCGCACCCTCCCCTGGACGCTTCCAGCTACATTCTGGTACCTGGAAAAAACCTCACCTTTTGGACCTACTAGTGCCGCGGGCGAGGTGGAGGGGGGAAGTCGCGTAGACGAAAAATCGTCGCGGTATAGTAAATCGCGAACGCGGGTGTAATTTTATGCTCGACAAAAGGGTAATAATATCGGATAAAAAATGAAAGAGAAAAAAGAAAAGAAGAAAAACTCGGCTCTCGAGATGATGCGTTGCGTATAGGAATGCAATAGCCGTGAATCATGCTCAATGAAGTGTAAATATTTACGAAGGAGTGAAATTTTCGCCGGAACGCGAAAACTCGTTCGCGTAATACGGCCTCTTCCCCCTTTTGCACCCTCCCCACAGCGCACCGGATCCGCAGAGAGACGAAGAATGTGATGGAAAATCATATCATTATATACCTACGCGAGAATACAGCCGTCGATTTCGTCGAGTGAGAAAAAAAATAGGTAGGTACAGAAAACATAGGTCGTCCTGATGTTCACCCCGCTCTTAGTTTTCTTTTTCCTTCGGTGTTTGGTTTAGTTCGGTTCGGATTGGATTGTTGGATACGTCGTTTTCGTTTGTTAAATTGTAGCACGAGCGCGAATTTGTAGAGGTGTTTTGGGAAATTAAAGTCGTTCCTAAATATCCAACAGTCTACTCTACTACGAACACCGAGCACAAAAGTCGATCTGGATGTGTCGCAGTCTGGCGTTTTGTTTTAATTTCAAATTGGACCTCGATGCGCCGCGTGTTGTGCTGATAGGATGAAGATGAGAATGCGGGGTATCTTGGATGTTTTTATTTTACCCGTAGAACGAACAACTGATGTTGTTGCAGCTTTTGAAAAGGGCGTAATTTGACGGCTGAATTTGCTCGTAACTTGGCTGGCTACTGTTTTGAGTGTACCGAATCGATTGGAAATTGCGAGAAAAACCTTGGCCCTTGGGGTCTTTAATGCTATGGATTAATCGAAAGAATGCATTTTGAAAATTTTCATTGCCTTAGTTTACTGAAAAGTGAAGTTAATATGGTTATTGAAATTACGTATTTTGGTGCAGTCTTTGTTTCATATTAAAAATTGAGAAATCCTTCGAAATGACCTCCACAATTTTTAGAGTGGAATGCAACCTGAGACTTTGAAATTTTTTAAATTGTGCGTAAAGTTTATTTCGAGAATTTTTTACCAAAATTACTCAAAATAAATACTCATTTTGTTTTGTTTTGTTTTTTTCATTTTTGGAAGTTTTAAAAACAATATTTTCAAATGATGACAAAATTTGGAATGTCTCGAAAGGGTTTGGTGAAAAATTATTTACGGACAGTATTCGATGAGAGAGAAAAAAATATCAATAACACTGCGCAGAATGTTCTTGAAAATCTTTTTACATGTTCGCCAATTTTTGTAGGGGATTAAAAGAATCATCCTCTCTTTACTTCCGCTTTTTCGAAACCAGGTTATTTGTATTCTTTGCAAAATATGTACGTAGTTATCTTCTTATCATTCAAACTCCTGCCTTCTGTCTCACAAACTAGATCTGGCAGCTTAAGTAAAACGACTGTTCGCTTTTGTTTTAATGTAGATGCAATTCCTGAAATAACACCTGTTGTATCTTTCAAATGTATGGCTTCTGTTGTCTTTTATAGAAATAGCACCAACCAAACGTGTATACCTGCTCTTATCACATACTCGCTTATTATTATTGCTTTTTTTAAAAAATCACTGTCTGTGGGAAGAAGGTTATGCAGAGCTTCTGTCTTTTTACTAATCTAGCTCCTTCTCAATCACATTTCTTAGAATTCCTTCGCTGCTACCTATCCACACTTTTTTCCTTTCCTGTAAACTTTCCTGGAACCCTCTATTGTTCTTTACTACCCTGATTTGTATTCTCCCACTCTAACGACAAGCAAAATGCATCAAAATTAAAATGTAAGATTTTACAATATGTTAGTTTGAAAATAATCTTTCAACAGTATCATCTCTCTCCAGTGGCTAAGACAAGAAACCAACGTGCTTTGAACCTTGTGGTGTAACTGACTAACTGTTCGTGATATTCGCGATTTTTGTGCCTTATTTTTCAAACTTTTCGTGTTTACCTGTATTATAATTTCGTTTTTTTGCAAACTACAATGGAAAACTACTTTCACTCATTGCATAACATATTTTTAGAAGTGCATTGTCTCATGAACGATGCAAATGTGAAAAATCAAGTACTTCGAAAGCAATCTATAGAAGAACGAGATCGACACAAAACTTCCATATCGCGCCTATCAAGCGAACACAGAACCGAGATCCAGTCATTGAATGACGTAAATAATTCCTTGATGTCGGAGAACACCGAATTGAAGAAAACGACGGAGCAGCAAAATTCAGAAATTGAGTCTTTGAAAAAGCAACATGAAGAACTGAAAGCAGATTTAGCTCGATCCATTAAAGATGTCTCCAAATTTAAGAAACTGTATAAAAAAAGTAAAGACGTTTTGAAGAGAGAACGGCATCATCGAATTACAGAAATGAATGAAGCTAGAGGATCGTTAGAAATCTTACGTAAAATATTCGAGGCTGGAAGTGGACAAGGTGTTCGTTTTCCTCAAACTAAGGAAGAAGTATTGGAGGAATTTGAGGAAATTGAGTCCGAAGTAGAAGAAGAAGAAACTTCGGTGGTGGTTATTAAATCTGAAAGTCCATGTAAAAGAATACGTTTAGAGTAGATGGTAATGTTATTTCATTATTTTAGTCATTGTCTCTACTTTCAGGTATTGTTTTCGAGTTATTTTTTTCGATAGGTGTTTTTCAAAAAAAAGTTTTAGTTAAATTGAATTTTTTTTGGTGATATTTTTTTAGAATTTTTCAAATTTATAATTATTATATGTACATACGTATAAAGTCTTATTTTTTTCACCAAAACAAAAAGTTGCAAAGTCTATAAAAATTGCGGGAAAATGTCATTTTTTGTCAATAATTAGTGAAAAGTCCTGCTTTTTAGATGCTAAAATTTTCAAGGTTTTGTTTTTTTACAAAATTCTCGCTTTTCATCAAAATTGTTATGAAGTATCAGTTTTTGTTCAAGAATTACCCGGTAGAGTCTCAATTTTTTTGCCATAAATTATTACCTCGGAGTATCACCTCCCAAAAAAAGCCTTGCTTTGTGATAAAATTATCGAAGTCTCACGTTTTTTTGTCGGAAATTGCACCAGAATGTGTCCGACCTCTTCGAATTAAAAATCACAGGAACATTCTAATTTGAAACTTTTTTTTGGTAATTTTTTTTACTTTAAAATGTTTTTTCACCATTTTTCATTTTTTTGGTTGTTTATTTAAGTTGCTGTTTTATTGGAAAAAATTGAGTACGAGCTCTGCTAGCTATATGTATGTACAGAATAGATTTCAGAATGCTATTTTACTTATAATTTTTTGTTATCATTTTTTTCACTTTCAAATATAGCTTGATGTTATTTTTTTTCGTAGTTTTATTTAAATTTAATTTCTTTGTGAAGTTTTTTTGACATTTTTCAAGGGGTAAATTTGCACTAGCTTTACCCTCTCGTATTTGTGGTGACTTTTCTGTAGGTCAGATGAGATTGAATTTAATTAATCTAGCTAACTCGATGACAGAATATTATACCACGGTGGCGAACAGGGATTTCAAAAATTCTGACGATTCTCAAACTTTTGAAAAATTAATTTCAGTGCTGTATTTTTTGTTGATTTCTCGTAATCAAGTTCTTGAAAATTTACGCTTCGCGATTTTTTTTTTTTTTTAATCATACCAAATTACCTATAAGACTAATATGTACGTAATGAACTCATTTTGATTCATTTCATAGAATTTTTTGACCCCTTACCCTTCCCTCTCAACATCTGTTCCCCTTCCCACGGCTTCCCACTTAATGATCTCTAATTTAAAAAAAAAAACCGATCGCATCGAGCAATCATTTTCATATCAACAATTCAAACGCTAAAAATAACCCTAGCACAGCTTTTATGGAATATTTGAACCATGCAATTGGCGAAGTTGGTATTAACATTGAGCACACGATGTCTGATACACAAGGAAGTCGATAATCAGTATGCGGCGTGATTACGTTTAAACCGTTTAATTAAGACTTTAAAAAAATTAACATATAGGTCCTCAGTGTTTATACCTATTACCTACCTACCTATAAGGGTATTACTCCGTATACAGTGTAGATATTCTAAGTTATGTAGGTATAATGAACTAAACGATGGCGACACGCGTTGAATAACGAATTGTCTAATGTCTATCTTCAGTCACTCTTGGTCTTCGTTACACGCTATTTACTTCATCTTTTATAAAACGCCGACTAATGTAAACGTACCGTACTCCCTACTACGTTTTCACACACACGCGATAATTTCATTCAAGTTTTCTTTTTACTTTCAATTTGAAAATAAACGGAAGGCAGCAAAAAAAAAAACAAGATGAAACTGTTCGATTTTTTCACACCTCATATAAAATACTCCTCTATCTTCGCCAATTATTTTCGATTTCATTGCACGTACGACGTAGTAGGCTACCTTTACCTACCTAACCCTACCATCAATTCCAATTCGCTTTTTTTTTCTCTCAATTTTTTATCAACTTAGAAATACACAAGAAAAACAATCAATTTCTCAATATACCCTACGATGTAGTACCGTATCCAGACACTCGTACTCATACACGACCATGGCAATGGCGATGGCGCACACCTCAACTTTAAAAAGTAAATTTAGCCATACGCGTTGTACGTACCTACCTTTCGATAATTAATTGTTTTTTTCCTTTTTTTCAACACTCCTAGCATTTGATTAATGATCAAAGTAAATGAGAGTGTTAGGAAAAGTGAGGTAATATCGAGCTTCGCCTCTGTTCTTGTCTCCATTTGGTATACGTGCTTGGGCGGCTTCTGCTACTTGGTCGTCGTACTCGTAAAAACAGATGCACCGCGAAAAGGTAGCTTATATGGACAAAAGGGTTTCTCTTAATGATAATGGAAAACCTCCATGGTTGAGTCTCCCTATACTCTATATATACGTTCTCCATCCTATACTTACCTAGTGTATGAGAGTGAATCATAATTTCAATAACAATATTTTTCCCTGCGTCGCAGCGCCGATGCCATATACTATCTCGTATATAAGAACCCATTATGAAGCTATATGTATAGGGAAGCGCTTTACGATATGAGGGTCATTTGTACCGATAAAGGCAAAAATGCTTTCTTTTTTTTTGTTCTTCCTCTTTTAAACGATTCGTTCATTATAGCTCATTTCGAAAAGAACTGCGTCGATGCTGCTGCCCCGTTCAGAAATACCAAAAGGGGGAATATTTCTCTGATTTTAATCCTTGGTAAATGGTTCGGTAGATATGAGTATATTTTGCTTTCGTGTAAGATGAAATATTTGTTGACGATCAACAGGAGGCAGTAAGTACATGATGGAAATTGAAATACCTATTATAAAATATTTCAAGAATTGCAACACAATTACTTAAAATTAGCAAAGAAATAACAAAATTGCAAAAAAATTTATGAGATATACCTAAAGAAAAAAATTGATGCGATAATATCTCGTTGAATGTTAAGTAACGAAATTATCTAAAATTGTCAGAAAATTGGTAAACATGACAATATGAAAATCATTAAAAATTATTCCATGTAACATTCAAGAAATACTCTAAAAATTTCACCGAAATAGTCTAAAAGCTGAGAAATCATGAAAAATTACCAGTAATGACGAAAAGTCCATAAAGATCGTTGGAAATGAAGTTCTTGATAAAATGTTATAAAAATCGTGTCTGAATAGTCGAAAGTTTCTGAAAAAAAAATCAAACAAATCAAAGAAAATCACTTGAGATTGGTTAAAAGTTGATAAATGTTTCATAAATTTTTTCATTATTTTCAAGAATTTTTGTATTGTTTTCACTCACATTTTTTTTTTTTTTTTTTTTGGTCAGCTGTAGCAACCAGACCCAATAGAACCATTTCCAAATTGTAGTGCTTAATTTTTTTTATAAAAGTCATTTTTGAAAATGAAATCAGATTTTTTGTCTTTTATTGAACTTACTGACTTGGATAGAATTTGCCATTATTTTTTGCAACTTTTTTGTTTTTTCAGCAGTTTGAATAAGCTTTCAATTCATCCATTATTTGTGAATTTTTGACAATTTTTGTGCGATTTCAGAGATGATAAAATTTGAAACAAAATTCTCTCATTTTTAAATTGTATGAGTATTTTACTGATTTTTCTGTGATGAAAAAACACTGAAAAACTTACCTACCTATGCAAGCAGCAAACTCTCAAAAAAAAACTACAGTTCTACGTGTATTCTATGTGTATGTACATTTGCTATTCAATTGAATTTCACTCCTTCACCCGCCCTCAATTTAATCCTTTTCCTCTCATATTTCTCTCCCCCCTTTTTTCATTCAACTTTAAAAACGGTCAATTGGCCAATACATAAGCGATCGAATACCACAAGCGTAAGGTACACATATAAAAAGGTAAAAAGATTACATCGCCAATTGGTTCGTATAGCTACGCATAAACATATCAATTTGTCGAGATCGAAATTGTATAGAACCAAAGCTGTCCAACCGAGCGTTCTAATTGACATACGAAATTTACCATTGTCCAATTGTTCCGTATAAATCGGAGCCTAGCGATAAAACACAAACAAACTGCTGAACTACTGCTCTGTTGCCCTGCTAACCCTGCTACCCTGCCACCCTGCTGTCTCTCGTAGCTTCGTATAAAATTCCAACAAAACGTATATTTTGCATTACATTATTAGCCACCGCACCTTTATTTCTTTCACGTTTAATTTACCGTGTATACTATTGCGCGAGTACACGGGGGTAGACCACGACCGACTGTTTCTCCACGTGGGTATAATTTTTTGATCCAAGTACACGCGGTGTCGGCCTATGAACTTTTTTTTCTAATTCGAATTTGCATAATTAATTCGTTTATTATGTTCACGCGTTTTTTTTATCTCTGTTCATATTTTTATTCGGTAATTTCGCTTTTGCGGCGTGGCAATTGTTAAATAACGCGGCTACAGTTATGTTTTTCTTTCGTATATCGGTGTGGTATTTTTGTACCAGGTAGTAGGTATTATGAAATGAAAACTATTTTGAAAAAAAAAATTTCTCCTCGTAATATGTACGTTTGAAACGAGGCAGGTAGGTATCAGATTATCCCCGAGTGACCAGCGAGGAGGAGGGAGGGTAATTAAACAACTTTGTTCAACTTTCGAGTCTCTTAGAATTTACAGAAAGAAGAAACAAGAGGAAAAGTTCGCCAACGCGTGGAATTGAGATTAGGTATATGAGCTGCATCGTCTGGAAATTTTTCTAATGAAATTTTCAAATTTTCACATCTGCTGAGAAAAGTTTTTTCGACGTTTTTGCAAAAGGAGAATATAATGAACATGTAGCTTCGTTGCGTGAGGAATTTGAAAAACTACGATTGCGATTTTCTGATCATTTAGTATTTTGAAGGTGGTGGATAAGAGTTGATAAGAAATTCAGATTGTCAATTTTTTCATTTTTTAAAAATGTCATTTTTGGTTCCGCCGTCTCTCGTCAATCATTTTAAATGTTTGATCTCCTCCCGGCTCCCCTTTCGAACTCCTACATACATCGAAAAAATTCATTTTTAACCAAACTACCTTGTTCAATCCCTTCGAAACCGAATGTAGATCACACAAAGTGGAGATGAGAATATTGATGATTTTTTTTTTTCATTTCTCGTAAAAGTTGAATTTTCTTAGGTTCTAATTATCCTGGACTAATTATACGATGAATTTTTTTCCATCATTTTTTTCATTGAATTCTTAGTTATGATAGATCTAGTCTGCGAATAATTAATAGATAAGTTGAGTTGTAAGCCAATTAAATAGAATTAACTAACCCACATGTTGTTTTTTTCTCTGTTTCAGGTGAGTACATACGAATTTTTCAATGAAAACGTGGTATAATATTGTATTACGTCTTGTTCTATGAACGAAGAGTAAAAGTAAGTATTTAATCGTATAGTTATGATCCATGAAATAATTTAAATTATGAATTTATGAGGAAAATATCTTTGGATGAAGATTACAAAAAATTTTGGAACTTCCTGTTAACTCTCCAAATTTCTGGAAGTGACCTCCCGAGTCGATTAGTGATGCTTTCTAACCGTTTTGGGGCCTTCATGAGATTTGTTTCATTTTTTTTTTTCAAAAATAATTGCTGACAAAGATTTTGAATTTGACCCGGAAATACATATGTGTCTAAATCGATTGAAAAGGGATTACTGTAAGATGGCAGAGTTTATAAATGCTGAATTTCATTTTCACCCTTGCTTACAGCGTTTCCTCGAAAACTGGAGAATCTGAACGGTTCGGAACCATCACCAATCAATTCGGAAGGTAGAAAGTATGATTCAAAAATCAATATTTCAATCTTTTATGCCAATTTGATCAAATTTGGATTTTTTCTTGTAAAATGGGTGAAATTCAAAAAATTGGTTTTTTTTTGCCAAAATTGCACAAAAAACCGTTTTGCATCAAAATACTCAAAAATTGTCTTTTTTTGCCCATTTTGATCAAAATTTTGAATTTTTTTCTTATGCCATATTGGTTGTTTTCAATTTGATGGTTTTGTGTTTAGGAAATGTTTGGATTATTCAAATGATGTTCATAACCCATAGCACTCGAGTGGACGAAAAAAAAATGTTATTATGACGAATTGCCTACCTTCAAAATTGTAGAGTAAAACTCGATTCAAAATTCCAAAGGGATACTTTAAATTTTGACGATTTCAAATTTTCAAATTGTGTTTACACCTTCAAATTTGAAAATATAGGCAATTTGTCTTAATAATATTTTTTGTTCGTCCATTTGAGCATTATGGGTTATTGAAGGTATTTTAATGATACAAACTTTTTCTTACTATCTATCTGTAAATTGAAGAAGTTACACCGTTTTTGGGCTAAAATTTAGCAATTTTGAAAAATTTGTCAAAAATGAGAAAATGTTTGCATCATTCAAGTGACTTCACTAACTCATAGTACATTGAGTAGACGAACAAAAAAGGTTATTATGACAAATTGCTTATCTTCAAAATTGAAAGGCCAAACACAAATTTCAAAATTCAAAATTTTCTAAACCTGGGGCATGACAAATTTGGAAATTTTGAATTAAGTTCGCCCTTTGAAATTTGCTCATTCCTGCGTTAGAACTCTTCTGAATAACCTCTTCGAAATAAACCCCTTTCTAAAAAAATCTTCCCTCGCCTCCCCCAAAATGATGTTTACCCCTTTGTGTGGTGCTTTTCAAAGTGAAAAATGAAAATAAAAAAATTGAAACCTGTAAAATATTTTTGAAAATTTAAATTCCTTGTCAAAATCTTTCAAAGTAATCTCCCTTTATATAAGAAAAAAACTCCCTCGGTATTCCCAAACAACGTTCGGTGTTATTTATAAACAGGCTTTCTGGTTGGAAACACTTTTTTAAAAATAAAAAAAAGTAAATTTTGTTATTTAGAAAAAAAATTTTAATCTCAGTACCTACCTATTCCTTGGTGTCCGAATTCTTTTACCCGTAAATAAATAACACCTCTTTTCAAGAAAAAAGAACTTATCTCGGTCTTCAAGCAATTTAAAAAATTTAGAGAAGTCGCAAATTCAACCTTTTCATGATGGGGAACGGGGAGTAAGGCAGGGGGAGGAAGTCAAAACTATAAAATTCTGATTTTTGATTTTCTGATAAAACTAGACCAACCTTGAAGATTAGAATCAAAAAAAGTAATTTTTTGAAAAATGAGGAGTGAGGTAAAAATGAGGTTTCTAGGGAGACTATTTCATCAAATTTTGACAACAATTTTGTAAAATTATGAAAATATGGTGTGACGTGACATTTTGATTTTGATTAATTCGAGGTTGTTACATTTTAAAATATTCATTCATTTTTCTCTTGGGGTCTCCTCAGTCCCATATTCTGAACGAAGTGAGGGACTGCTGCGAAGACACCAAAGAATTGAGCCCAGCCATGCAGGAAGCCAAATTCCGAAATTTTTCCCATCTCGATCAATCACAATGAAAATCACAATTCATCGTTTAAAAATAATTACAAATTTTTAACCGACGTAATCGATTTCATTTCCGCCACAGCTTCATTCACTTTTACGCGATCAACTTTCGCTTATTTACTCGCATTTCTGGCGTCCGGTGTACGCATATTTACGAGCATATTACATTACATTACGGTGTTCGATTAACGTGACGAGACACCAATCACACAGTGACGACGTGACCGAATCTAATACCTATCGTAGTCGTTTTTTTGTCTCGATTTGTGAAAGGTTTTTTTTCCTATGCTGATTCATCATTCGATAACCGCAATTTGCACATTGTGCACTTGGATTATCCCAATGCGTAATTGTTTACAATTCTTAAAATATGGTGGTACAGTGTGATGCATAAATGCTGACTTTTGAAATTTTCATGAGCATATATAACTAACTATACACGTTCCTGTTGATTATTCAAGTATGTCGACGATGCCTTCGATTTGAATTTTTTCTATCGAATCATGATTTTTAAGTTGATAAATTTCAGGATACTTGAGCAATATCGATAAATCAACACGTACCCGAACGCTACCGATGACGTTATAAAATCAATAAAAGGCCTGTTGGTCACCAGAGAGAGGAAATAGATTAGCATATGTGTAGTTAGATTGATAGACAAATACAATGCACTGGTGGTATTTTTATACGTAGCGTATCTCGGAATATGTATACCATATACATCGCTTTAGCGGATTAACTTTATGCAAACAAATGAGACGAGGCGACGGCATGAACCAAGTTTGCTAACCTATTTATCGCACGTTTATTGCGATTCGAAACAGACTGCGTAACGGTAACCTCACGTAATCGATGGAAAATGGATATTTGTACGTGAAAATTCTGCCAAAAAAATACAAACACATCCGTTTCTATTCAACCAACAGATAATTATCGATGGAATTCGGTTTCACTTGAGTTTCGACGACTGACTATACGACTACGATTGCGATGATGATTAACGTGAAATTCGCCAGATGAGGGTTCTTTGGCACGATAGAGGTAAACAGAGAAAAGGAATATTGTGAAATCAGTATTCAGAGGTCTCGTATCTACAGTGTGGCCCATCGAAGGTTTGAAAAACTTGTAATATGGATGCAATTGTACGTACAATATGAAACAGAAAAATTATTATGGATGCTGATGGGATAAATATTTTGAAAATTTAAGGGTCGTGCATTTTGATTAAAGTTACTCAAGGTGGCGCGAAAAGCTGAAGATTTTTTGGGACACCTTGTATAACCACCGTCACGTTGCTATCTCAATTTCGTACCGATTTGATGTATGGTTTCGTAGAATCAAATTTCACACACTCATTAGTTGTAGGGCCGAAGAAACCAACCTCTAAATAGTGAAGGGCTGTTGAAAAGTTATTCAGAAGAGTGTTGCCTGATCCAGGAAAAAGGGAGACGGGAGTACCATGTACAAATTGGAAATTGACTAACATCAAAGGATCACCAGACTAATTAAATTTTACCAAACGAAATGAACATGATCGGACTCGCCGTGTCGTTGTTTACGTAATTATCTACCGTACTTTGATAATTTCGCATCGCAGAGTTATAAGTAAGTAAATGTATAAACGGAAACGCGACGCGAATTTGTCGTAAAAATTACCTCGCTTGTTCGAGTGCTGCGAAGATGATTAAAACATCACTATTATATTACCTTAGCTGTTATTGAGAGAAAGTGTTTGTGTGATTATTCGCTAGACTGTTATTGGCATGATTTATTACTCATCAAGTGTCTCTGCTTCGAGAATATTTTTGTTGTTCAAAATCGGAAACATAAGTTGAATTTTAAAGGGAAGTTCTCGACCACTCAGTCACCGATTTTACTTATTTTTTTCACCTAAGCTTGAAACTTATAGGTATAGCGTACCCCCCCCCCCTTACGATCATTGAAAAAAAATAAAAATTAGCCACAAGAATGAAAAATAAAGGGTTCTACGAGGTTTTGAATTTTACAATATTGTTCAGAAATTGCATAAACTGATGAAAAAATTGAATTTTTGTACCACAAGTTGTATCTCGAATAATTCCGCTTGTAGTCATATTTGAATTATGATTGCATTTATAAGTCTAATTTTTGGCGTAACTAAAATATAGCATTTTTTGGAGTATCCAAATTCATCAAGAAACGTGAACATTCGAAAAATGCATTTTTCTCGCTCATGTTAAAATTGGCCTTCGAAACACGTTGGTAGTCGGATTATGAGAGAAAAAGAAGATTCTCAAAGTTTTAGCTGCCCAATTGGATATTTCGATATTTTAAGCACTTTTTTGAAAAATTCCATTAAAATCAAATTGAACCTGTAAATGTGATTACTGTACGAGTATTCAAAGGTCTCAAAAATATATTTTCTGAAATAATAATTTGATTTCCTCATCAACTAATGTAATTTTGAACTATTTTGGAAAACTGAAATTCTCTTCAACCTTCAATTTTCCGTTTGAGTTGCTGAATTTGTTTTTTGAAAGTTGCCTTGTGTAGATCTTTATGCTCTAGTAAAAAAATGAGCAAAATCGTTGCTTCAGTGATTTGGATGATTTTCTTGTTGATTGTCTTTCCTTCTTTCATTTTGTAGTTTCATTCATTTACAGAATGGATTTTTTTCAAAAAGATGGATAATTAAACAATTTTTTCAAAATGAAGAAAAAAATGTTGAGACATCAGAAACAAAAATTTTGGGTTCAAAAGTGATGAAAATTATGTAAATAGCGTACAAAAATTGAATCAGTGGGAAGAGAAGAAAGGGACCAAGTCACATTTTTGGAAATTTTTTTTTCACGGAGATAGGGGTTTCAAAGTACGGCGGATCGACTGGTGATGTCAGATTTCCGCAAAACTGTCGGGAAAGTGGTATTTGGGCGCAGAAAAAAAAGTGGATCTGCATTTATGACTTTTTTGTAAAATTTTTTAAATTCCTTGAAAAATAATTAACATTTTTGAGAAGACCATTTTTTGAAATTCAAGTTCATCTCTGAACTGAAAAATGATGAAAAAATTAACAACTTCGGCAAAAAGTCTTATACCTCAAGGGGTTTTTGGTCAATTTAAACGAGATAGCAGTCTAAATGATGTACTTAGATGTAGAATCAAGCCTCTTTCGTGCCTGAGCAATTTCGTAAGAAATTTTCTTATTTGTTGATTTTCCGTTATAATTTGATTATTTTGTTACGACCCCCCTCCCCCTCTCTGCCGCCTTAGGAAAATCTTGGATTTCAAAAGGTTATCCCTACTTATACTGCTCAAATCATTCGCTAAACTGAGCCAAACTTCTGAATTTGAACTAATTTTGTGGAAATGGCTCTGATTGAGTCGTTCTTCGTTTGGGGGGGGGAGAGAAAATTATAAATATTTCGAAAAAGCTTGAAATCGATAAAAGTGTGATAGAGGGGAGATATGCCGGACCTGTAAGGGTTATATAGGGTTAAATAGTGGTAACACTGATCACGCGTCGCGACACAGGGCTACAAGCCCACGGAGCGGCGCTGCGGCCGATTGTTATAGTGTAGAGGTACGGAGTGATCGGTCGTGTCGACGCATTATAATCGGGTTGATGTATTATAGCCTTTCGAGGCAGGAAAACGTATTATATAATTATTAAGTGTTTTATTATTTAATTAGTTTAAGTGAAAGTATCGTGTTGATACATTTGAACCTTCTTAAAAGGTATTTATTTGTGTTTATTCTTTTATGTGTTTAATACAAAGTATTCACACGTGCTCGTTTTACTTATTGTGTGATATAATTGGTATAGCCTCCAGCCGGGGTAAGTGATATATTCTTTGAGTATTCAGCTTATGCAAGTATCATCTAGTGGTACTTAATATCATTATATTTACATTGGCGCCTAACGTCAAGTACTTTTTATTTTTTCTGCTTATTGTCTACAAACAAATAGAGAGCCGCGAGAGCTCGCACACGCTTGCTATTTTTCTTTTTGGTGGTAAATCCGCAATAAAAGATTTAAAAAGTGGCTTTTAAATAATCTAGACATAAGTAGGAGCTTTTTATTTGCATTTTCGCGTAGGTTAATTTGAGAAAATTAGCCAAGAAGAGGCGAAGCAAAAGCACTCGAATCAACGTGGTACGTGCTGCCACCGCCGCCCCATCCAGCCGCCGAATTCGGAAAACGGAGCCGTTGTCGCTGCCGCAACCTCGGACGATTATACTGTCGCAGCTGCCGCTGCATGTAACGTATTTTTCAACACGAGGTGTTTTCGCGCGTTTTTTAATAGCGGGAGATACCACGTTGCGTAGATATACGCATTTAATTGTACGTATTGTTATTTGTGACTTGTATTATTCTAATAATAAAACATTATACTACACAGTAGTAATTTATTGTGACGCGTATGTCATTACCAAGGAGAAGTGAAAGAGGAATTGCACGCATAGATTATAACGAGATAACCCTACAAGGAGGGACTCATAGACGAAACCGTGTATCCAACACACTACCTGAAAAACAAATTTTGGAAAAATCCAATAATACATTAAACAAAAAAGAGATGGATGATAAATACAACTTTACACCTCGCAATACGAGTATTCCCGCCCGCCCTCCCGGTGATGACGATGATATAACATACCTACGTAATTTACTACAAGAGTCATGGAAATATGACAATACCCAAATGCAAACAATTTTCAATAACCAACGCGAACTAGCATCGCACATTGAAACAACAAAATCGGTAGCAACCGAATCGAGAAGCATCGCTCAAACCGCAGCTGAAAGTGCGTCGACGTCTGCATCACACGCACTCGAAGCTCGCAACCAAGCGCAAGACGCAGCTACAAACGTACAATACGTACGCCAAAAATTAGACGAACTGAATGATTGGGCAGTTAATTACTCAAACAAGCATACGACATTAGACGAAAGCGCAAAAAAGAAATTTGTTGAGAACGACAGCAGGATGCTCAGCATCGAACAAACTGCAGCGAATCAAGCACAGTTAGTAAACAACTGTGCCATTAACCAAATAAAATTGACCAACACAGTATTAAAAATACATGACACACTACAGGCGAATCCGCAACAGCGAGCGATTACAGGCGCAGACACGAGACCTACAAAAATTGACTACACAGCGATGCGCAATGCTGGCGTGTTCTTTAATGAACAACGACGATACTTCCCTCACGAGTACATAAATGCCTTCGAAGAATATATTCTTGGATTCAACGTAAATGAATTCTTAAAGGCCGCAGCCTTCCGTGCTAACATCGATACAAAGGACCAATGGGCATTTAAAAGCCTAAATTTACAAGTTAACAATTACGAACAATTGAAAGAGAATTTTCTCACTTTCTACTGGAACGCAAAAGCACAGCAAGATGCTGAAAACTTTTGCGACGAAGCAAAATTCTGCCGCTCGTTACCAGAAATTATTGGATTTATGGTACGATGGTTGGAAAACTTTAAACATTCGACCATTAGAGATGAAAAATTCATCGTGGACATGATGAGAGACAAGACACCAAAAATGTACCTACCCTATGTGCAAAAGAAAGACCTAACGATCGACGAGTTCATTGACATCCTACGGGAAATATCAAAAAAGGAACATAATCCTAAACACAAGGAATTAAAATACACACCAGAGAAATTTACGACATCTAATACAAATCAAACCAATTTACAAGCAGCGCAAAATGCTC
The DNA here is from genome assembly GCF_950023065.1 of Planococcus citri. Taxonomy (NCBI): domain Eukaryota; kingdom Metazoa; phylum Arthropoda; class Insecta; order Hemiptera; family Pseudococcidae; genus Planococcus; species Planococcus citri. Next base: position 53,582,474 of record NC_088678.1, on the reverse strand, counting down.
TATTAATACAACAGCAGCAAATGCTACAACAGTTTCAATCTAGATTTACACCAGAGCAATATGCTCAATTCTATAATCAACAAATGAACCAAAGGTCAAATAGACCTCAAAATCAGAATAATTGGAATCAAAATGGCCAAAGATTCCAACGACAACAGAATAACCAAACAAATGGCGGACAACGCCAACAACACAATAGATTTCAACAAGGTACACAGAGACCACCCCTACCAATACAAGGTAGGCAACAACAACCCAACACGGATACAACAGTAGCTATCTACAAACCTCCACAAGGAGGAAATCAACAACAAACATTACCAGTGAAACAACTGGAAGTGGATGGCGTAATGCCAGACTATGGTCAAGAGTATACACCCGACTACGGATACGATAACTATGGCAATTACGTTGATTTTAATAACACAAATTATGATAACAATTTGGATGATAGCTACCCAGACACATCCTTTAATTCATCACAGAATTATTTCGATACATCGATGACCCAAACACAAGCACCTATGACATACCAATATCCACCGGTATTTCAAACGCCGATGTATTACCCATACCCGCTAATGCAAATGCAAATGCCGACTTTCATGCCACAGGTAGATCCAAATGCGCTCACAGCTCAACAAGCGCAAATTGACCAACAAGCTGCTCAGCAGCAATCATTAAGCACACCACAAGCCACACTCACAGCGCCGATAAATGCGCTAAACTCAGCTGCTCAGCAGCAAACTACTCAAATAACAATACCACCGAATCCACCAAAAACAGAGACGGAGGAGGAAAAGAAAAAACGCCTTGAGAAAGAAAAAGCTGCCAAGCTTACGGGAAACAAGTAAAGCTAGACGACTTGGAGAAACCGTCTAGCAAACCACTAACTCCCATACTACATGGAAATTCATTCTTAGAAGATTACACATGGATAGGTGATGGAATTATTCACTTTATAAGACGAGGAACGGTACGCAGAGCCAACCAACTACCTGATTACATAAAAGATCAGATTGACATTAGAACATTACGAAAACTAATTGCCAAAACTGATTTCCCAAAAAAGGCTAAATACGTACTGTCCGTAGGACAAATTGAATTTAATCACTTCAATGCACCTACCGAAATGGTAAGAGACAAATTACGTCAAATAGTAAACTTACTGCTAGAAAAAGAAGCAGAACAAATAATACTATTAATGCCTATAGCAAAACCACCGAAAAAAGACAAACAAGGCATAACCTTACATCGATATAAAGAATATCGTAAAATGTTCCAAGAAGTAGCTGACGACCACCCTAGAGTGATATTTCACAAACAAATAGCGTACGAATTCTTACGCACTGAAACAGTCGAAAGTGACAAAAAAGGATGGTTCATTCAACCCGAGGAATCACCTAATGGAGAAGTCATGCCGATTGAAGCGACTTTTCACTATTGTCAAGAATACGACAGGTACTATCCTGACATGGCAATGTATCCAATTGTCATGGACTTACTATGCAAACTATTGCTAAACTTAGACGATTCAGGTGAAGAAATGCCTAAAACTGAGAATCGATTAAAAGAACCAATGAATTACTATCGAGAAAATAAATTCAGCGAATGCTGTACACAGAAAGCTCAGGACAAAATACAACTCAATCGCAACATGATGAAAACCTTGGTAGCTGTTTTAGCTCAAAAAGTAGACATAGATCCAGCTACTGGAGATTACATGCGAAGAGAATTTCGATCACAAGAAAACGGAAAAGCCGAATTTGTAAGAATTACTTACGACCCACCTGCCAAAAGTGCACAGCTATCTAAACCTTATAATACAGAAACGGCGACAAAGCCGAGATCAAAGAAACATATCTTAGAAGAACAAAAACAGATCGAAAATGACGATAAAACTGATATCGAAAACGAAATAAAAACATTTGAGATAAAATCTTTGAACATGAATGGTACGATACCACCTGACAAAACCGTACAATACGAATATTACGAATACGAGTCAATACTTGGACTAAAAAAGATCAAAATTGACAATCTCGGCAATCGAGAAATTTACGAAGACAAAGCATTACAAATGGAACCTAACAATCGTTTAAATGAGGCAATATTAATGATGCCCGACATAATGGATTTAAATGACGTACAATTAACATTTGTAGACAATCTAAAAGATGACCCATGGATCAAAATATCCAGATACGATCCAGACAATGATGGAGAACATCCAAATCAAATCAAAAAGATTGAAGTAACATTAGAGCAAAAAGCTTTAGACATTTTAGAATTTATGAAAACAAATGAGAGCGAAGCTCGACACGAAACAAATATTCAACGACCAACAATAGATACAGAAGATTACTATTGTGCAATCCCAATATTTATAGACAATGTACCTATACCAGCTCAGTTGGACACGGGGGCATTGCCTAATGCAATGACAAAATCGGTAGTAGATTATCTAACTAGAGAGCATCCTCAATGGATCAAATACATAAAACTGGAACACCCAGTAAACCTAAAATTAGCTGATAATAAAATTATACGAGCAATGACACATATTGTAGAAGTATGCTTACGCATAGGCAACCATATGCTAACAATGCCCTTCTTTATACTAGACACAGAAGGATACAGTGTCATAATTGGCAGACTATCACTAAGATACTTAGGTATAAAAATTGACTGTGAAAAAGGTCAAGAACGAGCAATTTGCAACCCAAAAAATGGCAATCCTTTCACAATACCATTTCTCACAGAAGATGAACGTTTTGAATTAACACCTAGATTTGGTTATGGTAATTTACCATTGAAAGCCATGATGGTATGTCCACAAAATGTACATAGTACAGTACGAATGATAAAAAATCACACACAGTACCTAGATGAAGATTGGGCTCACGAACAGGAAAAAGCCAGAGAGCTTTACAAGAAAAATATGAAAATAGACTTAAACAATCTCGTAGTTAAGGGATGGATTACTCTTGAAGAAGCGAATAATGCTTGGAAAGAACTAGAAGAATATTGTGACATTTTCAGCTTTAATGCTGGTAAATACAAGGGCGAACAAGTCCGATTCAAATTTATAAATGACATTAAAGAACCTGACTTGAAAAAATGGAGAGGAGAAAAATTCCGACCCTCACAAAAGATAATTGAATCTTTACGACGAGCAATATCAAAAATGCTGAAATTAGGCATAATTAGACCTTCAAGGTCAAACTACATAAACACCACAGCTCCAGTAATTAAAAAATCTGGAGACATACGTTTATGCTTAGACGCTGACGAATTAAACGCAGTTTTACAGAAAGTACTCACTGAACCAAGTCCGATAGAATGGATAATTTACGAGAATACAAGTGACAAATATTTTTGTACTCTTGACTTTACGTCAGGATTTTGGCAACTTGTTCTACATGAAGCATCACGAAAATTTACAGCGTTCCAAGTATGTGGACAAGTATATGAGTTCTGTAGACTCCCTTACGGTTTGAAAATCTCAAGTGGAGAATTCGTCCACATGATGAACCAAGTTATTCCTGACCAGAAAGGAATCACAAAATTCGTCGACGACGTGAAGGTATCTGGAGCTACATTCCAAGAAACACTAAAAAGACTACTCCACGTATTCGAACGCATTCGTGAAAATGGATTGAAATTAAATCCTACAAAAACACAATTCTTTCGCGAATACGCGGAGCACTTGGGATTTGTAATATCCAAAGACGAAATTTCTAAACAAAAGGATAAAGTCACTAAATTTATGGAATTCGTGGACAAACACACAAATAAAAAAGGTAAATTTAATATCACGACAGTAAAACAATTACTACAACTAATTGGACTAACAGGTCTATATAGGAATTTTATTCCAAATTACATGCAATTATTGCGACCAATTTATAACTTGACTGTAGGTAAAAGTGCTAAAGATGGCAAAATACTTTGGGGCCCAGCCCAGGAAGAAGCCTTTGAAAAGCTAAAGACAGAATTCTGTGCAGATTTTACACTTAAGCCACCACCTCCTGACGTCGAGTTATACCTTGATACGTACGTAAGTGAAGATGCTATGAACGCAGTTCTATTTTACATCACAAATAAAGATAAAGATGACGAACAAAAGCACATATGCTTATTTGTATCGATCGCATTCGAAGCTCACCAAAAGAATTTTACACCTTTTGACAAGGATATGATGGCGTTAGTCCAAGTACTTAAACGCCTACAAATGTGGGTATTCGGACGTGTAATTCACGTAAAGAAAAACCTATTAGCCACAATAAACAAATATAGAGACATGATGCAAACGCATCGCAAAGCAGCATATTGGATTACAATGCTGAACTGCTTTGACTTACAATTTTCAATGACTAAATCAAATAGGATGCTCTATATGATGAGAGCACCTGAACTTGAAATTAAAAACTTCGAAACGATGATTTCTACTTTTGACTTAAAATTTTTGGACGAAAATGTCCCTAGACTCTTTGACAAAATGTCAAACATCTCTAAATATCAACAAACTGACGAAAATTGCATCGCAATGATGAAAATAATGAAAGAATTCATACCTGTAAAAAATAAGAAAGAATTAGACAAAAAGAAACGGTTATTAAACCGATACAAAATTGTAAATCAATGTAACACACACATTGGAGAACGTAATGAATCCGACACAGATGAAGAGATTCAAGACACTGTTAAGAAAAAAGAAATTCTTATGAAAAGACAAGATGACGATACCTATGTACCCTACTTGCCGACAGAACTGTTTTACGACACAGTCGATTTTCTACATACTGCCTATGGCCACACTAGTGCAAATAAATTAGACGCAGCATTTCGTCGTATTTATTACCACCCAAATTCACTCGATTATATTCGAGAAATCACTAATGCATGTATAATATGCAAACTCAACAAAAATTACGCTCAACCTAAAGTGCTAGAATTTGGCAAAATAGAGGCATACTCAATTGGAGAGGTACTCTCCGTAGACATTTATGGACCAGTTCCAGCTATACAAGGGGCACCTAGATACCTACTAGTTGTCAAAGACATATTCACTGGAAGAAATTGGCTAAGGTCAATGCCAGAGATCAAAAAAGAAAACGTTTGCCGAGAAATGAGAATAATCTTAGAATGGATTAACAAAAAGGGCATTAAGCCTAAGAAAGTAATCTCAGACAATGGGAAACAGTTTATTAATGACGAATGGTACAACCTGCTTGAAGACATGAACATAAAAGTGGCACACACGAATGCCTACAATCCACAGTCGTCGTCAGTTGAACGAACGATGCGGATTATTGGAGATAAACTCCGGACTAAAATAAACAAATTACATGATCCTTTTACAACACATATATGGTGGCACACTTATGTTCAAGAAATTGAAGACGAAATCAATAATACACCAGGTCCATTTGGATTTAAACCCAATGAGGCCTGGGGTATCCAAGATTGTATTACTGACAAAATGCCACACAAAGGGGCCAAGTACGATTTTAAACATAAACTGATAAAGTTACTACAAAAATTAGCAAAAATCAAACTACCGTCGATGACAATCGAGGAAAATCACAAAAATACTCTGATTCCTGAAGAGGATGTATTTTCAGATCCTGATGGCTACGCGAGAGTAACAGCCGACGGAGCCTGCTCCAAAAATGGAGACGAAGACGCAGTGGCAGGAATTGGAATTTGTTTCTCACCTGACTGTACGAAAAATATTTCGCAGAAATTAGAACTTGATGGCGAATTCAGCCTATCCAACAACTACGCCGAATTAAAGGCAATTATAGTAGCACTTGAGACGATGTTGAAAAACAAATTTAAAAAAGTTAAATGCTTTTCTGACTCAAATTATGCAATCAAAGCATTAAACTATACCGTCAAAAGATGGCAAATAAACAACTGGCTCAATTCTCGCAAAAAGCCAGTACACCACAAAATTTTATTTGAACAAATTTTGGAATTAGTGAAAAAATTCACAAGTGTACAATTTATACACGTCTATGCTCGTAAAATCGAGTATACAAATGTGATCGCAGATCAATTAGCTAAAAAAGCAGTCTACACGACTGAACACATGAAAGCCAAAGTTGACTCGATGACACCCTCTCAAATTATTGAGAATTACATACGCGAAAAGCGTAGATTACAACGTATTGAAGAAGAATACAAATACAATAAGGAGCATCCTGATCCTACCATCCTAAAACAAGGAGACATGGTTTTACTCACGAACCATAAACAATCCAGTAAGGATAAATGTACGGGAGAAAAATTTTACCCTAAAAAAGTGGGTCCCTACTTAGTAATAAAACGCACAGGAATAAATTCCTACTTACTGGAGCCCACAGACGACTCAAATATCAATCGCGTAGCCAACATTAGGCAACTCACATTATTCCTCACTCAAAAGGAAATTGACAGAATGGAAAAGGATGACAAATTACATTCATACATTGATCAACGAAAAATGATAGACAAAATCAAAGACTTCCTGAACAAACACAAACACGATGATCAAAAATCATCAACAACCGATTCGGAAGAAGACATGCTTGAAAGAATTCAAGGCATACCCTTGGCAACCGACGCTGAAAAGAAAATTTTCCACGAAGGATCAAAAATGGTCATAAAGAAACTTATTGACGTAGCTAGAGAGCAAAGACTTCAATTACGTAATAAAAAGAAATTAGAAGCGCAGCTGCAACCCCAAAAGGACAAAAATGAGAAAGACGAAAATTCTCAAGACGATGAATACGCAGACGAATCTACTGGGGCACAAATAGCCCGTAGAAAACGTAAAAAGCTATACAAAAAGCGTAAACAAGAAAAATCGGACAATGAAGCTAAAAAAGCTGAAATTAAAAAGAAAAAGCGAGCAAAACTTGCAGCAAATTTCACGAATCAGCCATCCAAGACTGACAACGAGTTAAAAAACAAAGCGGTAAAAAACCCTACCAAAAAGGAAATAAAATTACCTACAACTATTCAAACAGCTGGGGCACAAAACCCCCAACCTTCCACAAGTGGAATCAGATTACGTCGATCTGAACGTATGGCTGCCTACAGGCAGAGAATGGGCCCTACAAAGCCTAAAAAACTTAAGAAAACACCAAACGTCATTGACGTAAACGCAATCGACGTAGTTGATTACACCGATGGAGAATACATCAACTATTTTGCACCGGATCCTTGTGACCTGATCAAGGATGAAACTGAAATATCCTCAGACGAGTCCGAAATCGACTGGAGTAGCGATGATGGTCAATCGATCATAATATCGCTCACAGACGAAGATGACGTAGATCAGTTAAAAACTGAACAAGAAAAAGTATACGACGCATCTTCAGACAGTAGCTCTGACGAAAACTCAGCAATAGACAAAAACAAAAAATTCAGCAAGAATGCGGAGATAAAGAAAATTTCAATTTTAAAACGTCCTACGCAGCAGGAAATTGAAAACATGATCAAAAAAGATCTCGACTATGAACCAACAGAGGTCTACGATAAGGCTAATCAAATACTATCAACTAACAATACTGGCAACTCCATCAAAAAATGATGTTTTATCCTCCTAGCGGCCTGGCAAGTAACTAAATTTTACACAAGCAACTGATTTGCTGATTTGAATCTCACGGACGCGCGAGATTCAAACCAGTTATGAACCAACCAATCAGAGAATTTTTGATAGGAGTTAGTTTTTTTCCAGGCCGTTCAGATCGCGCTTTTGCTGCGACAAAAACGCTCAATGTATTTTAAATGGAGTTGCCAGTATTGTTAGTTGATAGTATTTGGGCTAATGAAGCTGAAAAACACAAAATCAAACAAAAATTCATTGAGAATTACTCAAACTTATCAAAAAAGATGAGACCAAAATTAAACATATGCATAAGCAAGATCATAGGCGACGCTTCAGTAAAAAAATACCTAAGAGATCAAGTACAACTTGAAAAACTAAAGAAAAAAGAAAATTACGAAAAATTACGCCAAGACATGGCGGATAGACGAGAAAAACGAATTACACTGGAAAAAGCTAAGAAAAAGCTTAATGACCTACGAGAAAGTGACGATACGTAAATAGTTTCGGAAAAATCGCGAAATTTCGACTAAATAGGTATCATACCTACTTAACAAAATATGCATAAAAAATTTTCTAGACAATTTTCATTTACTCCTGAATATAGCACACATCCAACGCCGTTGGAATTTTTCAATTCAGATTAAAATTCGCGAAGTTAATTTTTCCCTCAAAATTAGGTAAATTCCTTTCGAGGGAAAAAGGGAAAAATAACTTCAAGTGAAATTTAGACAAACGAAAGTATTTCGAACGTTTTTTCGTGAAAAATCGAAGTCGACTTAATTTTCGAAAGGATTAACCTACGTGCGATACAAAGTATCAGAATTTTGATACCTAACTATTTCATGCGACTTTCATACGCGAATGACGAGGTGATTTTTCGTGATAAGCTCAAAGACGTAAAATTTTGACAGAGTGCAAATAGACAAGTGCGACCGCGAAAGTATCGAACGTGTAAAAAAGTGACCTCGGTGAAAAGCTGATTTATTCGAAGTGTTATTCGACAAATAATTACGTACAACGTACAATACGATGGCGAACAGAGAACAGCCGTTTACGCTACGTATACGACGTCGACGTCAAGAAGCCACGATAATGATTACCTTTTCTTGCGGAATGGCTTATGCCAGAGAAATGATACCTATTCCAGTTTTCATCCGATGGACCAGAAATCTGCATATTTTCCACGAACCAGAGATTTCGCGTAATGGAGGATACTCTATCTCAGTACAACGGAGCAACCGTAATAACGATACAGTGGCCATTGTGGTCAAAATCAACGGTCAAGAAAGACGTAATCATCGAATTCCAGTGACAACGGTACATGAAATCTTCCAGGCATTCGGCTTCGAAGGATTCTAAGCTCGTAAAATAAAAGTTCCGAAGACAAAATCTTAACGTAAGAGTCACAGACTCAACACATTACGACACAGTCGCTACTTTCGAAAATGTTTCAGCTAAAAAGCTCAACTTACGACTAAAATTTGGACTAGAATTTATTGGACTAGAATTAAGTTTGTAAAATTTATTTCGAATAAAAATTTCCTTTGACAAAAAATGACTCGACCATTTATTTGATAATAAAACTTAGAAATAAGTGACAAGGTAAAAAACAGGTAAATAAATTTATCATAACTAGAAGAAAACCGAATTTGAGAAATTCTCATCAAGACTACAAGTTCGATACGTAAGTATTAGGTACAAAATAGGTAAGTAATGCCTACATGACTGAATAATTAAATTCAAATACTCAAAACTATTTTCGCGTAGCGAAGACCTAAAACAATGACTTTTCCAAAATTTTGAAACACATTTCGAACCAAAATTGAATTTTCAATATTGCGACAGGCATCACTTTTTGATTCGAAGTCAGAATTTTTCCAAAACCAACGAATAAACAGAAGTAGACGAGTTTATTTCGGAGAATTCATCGAACACGATGAACGCGACGTTTGGCAACATAGCCAACACAAACCGATTCGATCGAGCTAATTATATCAGCCGATTACATGACTAGATTTTTTCACATAAAACAACAAGTTTTTATTAAAATTACATAACAAAGGAAAAATATTCTTATACTAAAAGATGCACAGACTCATTAGGAACATTTCTATCGAAACAGAATTTTGAAAAATTAATTAGCAACTGAAATATGACGTAAAATTAATCGAAATCGAGCATAGCTTGACACGTTTGCAATTGGACAGCAGAAATTCCTAGAACTTATCGTAGTTACCACTACAAACACATTACTTACACGATCGGTTCGCAACCAGCCGCCCGACCGGCGCCATTTTCGCCAACCGAACGCTACGAACGTAGATGAAGTAGGTAGGTGGGGGACTCAGATAAGCCGATACAACCGGCTGCATCGAGCGACACGCCGTACTTTGCGAACATTATTGTTTTGTTCTCCGTTCGGGTATGTGCTTGCTCGTGTACTTTTGCTAATTTCTGCTCTTTTAAGTTGAAAGTTTTTATAAAACGTGTCTCTTTTGACGTGTAATTGTGCGAATTACTTCGCGAACTGCTTTTTACTGTGATTTATCGAAAAATCCAAACATTTTTCGCGACTTTGTGCGAAAGGATTTCGGAATCCAAAGTGCGCTCGGTAGTGAGACGTGCGATTCAAGTCACGATCATACTTTTGTGTAAAGTGCGATTTATTTCATACTCTTAAGCTCGAAAGCTTAATTTCTAATCGCGAGTGCGAATGTCGGAAGGTGAGAAAGTATACGAATTTCCACCGATCGAAAAACGGCTCGCGGACATAGACCCACAGTGGAAAGTGTCGACGAATCCGAACGTTGACGAATCCGAAGTGCTAGCGACGCAAAATCGCGACTTTTGTGCATATCATACACAACGATTCGGGCTTGCCACCAAACCTGGTGATTGGATCAGAGTAGCGAGAAAAATCGTGAAAGAGGCCAAACCTGGACCAGACGAGCCAACTTCAAGTACGAAAAGTACAAATAACGACGAAGACGGTGAGTGTAAATAATAACACATACTTATTTTGCTTTTTAATGCATGACTTTATTTACGTAAAATCGAAACATCCGTGAACAAGTGCCGAATTTATCGCGTATTTTTTCGTTTTATTTTGCTTCACAGATGTCGTCGCTTCCAGTACTAACGTGCGAAAAATGCCAACTCGTAATCTTCAAACCGGCGATCACGGCAGACCTAAAGGATGCCGCCAACACGCTCGCAACAAGCGACTGTAAACACGTATTCCACGCAGCATGCGTAAGAGATATGTGCAACGAGGCAAATGCCAATGGACAACAAATGGTCCTCTGCCCACGCGCTCAATGCAACAAGACGCTTTACGCCTCACAATTTCACTTAATGCAGACAACGCTACAAGCGATAGACTTACGTGCCTTGGCAAACGCGACGGTGGAAATTGAAGCTCAATTCTGGCAGGATAGCCACACCACCAGTGAGCAACAAATTGCTCAAACCCAAGCTTTAGTAGCGAGGCTACAGTCAGAACTTACGAGCACGAAAAATCAACTCGCTAAGACTAAAAGTCTTTATCAACTAGCCTTATCTAAAGCTAATGAAAATCGATCACGATCAAGATCAACTACACCAGCGAGAAGTACTGAAGATGAATCGAAGACACTCAGCACAGCTGCTAACATATTATCAGTGCAATCTGACAACAACAGCCAACCTGGTACGTCAACGTCATCACCAGCATCCTACGCAGCCGCAGCTGCACTTATACCCGATTTTGAAAATATTCAACGTCCATTACACGAATACAGGCCGCAACTAAAAAGTACACAAGGTCAAAATTTGCCAACAGGCAATATTCAGAAGAGCTTTGCACCAAACCCAGCGGTACGAGGCCGAGCTCCAACTCCGACGTATAACTCACACCAACAGATGTTACAACATCAAATGCCGCCGCCACCACAGCCTAGAGGAGCAGCTCCAGGTAACATTCGTATGTCAAAAGCGAATCAACAACGCGCCGCAGCAGCGCAGCAGCAACCGGCAGTCAATGCTAACGTAAATCTGGCAGCAGCTAGACCTGACCAAGTGCCACCTCACATCTCGGTTATGAACCAGGTGCCACAATACGACGACCAAGGCAGACTAATACCACCTGCGCTACATGCGCCACCACCTCAAACACGTAGCATCTACCGTACACAACAAACAAAAAGCCGAAGCAAACAAGAACGTGAACAGAAAGGACCTTTCGCACAGACGAAACGAGAACACGATCGATTTTTTAGACGATATGCGATAAAAGCAACGACGTTATATCCATTCTTTCCACTGCAATTTTACCCGTGTCGATACACACTCCTCGCGACGTTCCACAACCAAGCCGCAAACGGCGTATACACTGCAATTGCAGCCCAAGACGTCTTAATGATGGGAGATGGATATATTTGGGGAATGGTCCAATACATGCTCCGACTTCGACAAAATATGCTACAAGCATTACACCCAGGACTTTACCGACGTGATCTGAGTATTGTCGAACTGATCGACTGCTTAACGAAGTTGAAAAACTTACCACCTCGAGTCATGTACTCGATTGGAAATTGGGACATGTTTAATGGCATGTCACCGTCGACTTTCCGCGAACATTATGCGGAACTATTAAGACTAATGCGAAAGTATAAGGTTAGAGAAATCTACATTATGCCACTCGTATATTTCCCCGACCAAAATGACCAGCTGGTAGCAGCTTACACGAAAGTTTTTACAGACTCATGGTCGAGAACCTACAACGGTATCATTGAAATAATGGGACCTGAAAACTTTTTCGGCAACATGCGACCAAACATGGACGATTTTGGACCCTGGTTTGAACCAGAGGTTTATCACGATTACGTATTCGCAATCAGAGACGATCTTATCATGCCGCCGAAAGATCCGAAAGAGCGAGAACGCGAAGAGAAAGAAGGGGAAGAAGACACTTACCAATACTACGATGATAATTCTTCAGAATATTCACAATCATCTCAACACTTCGTCCAACAGGACGATGAATTTCCGGAGAAACAAGCCGAATTACAATTCGAAAGTCCAGGAACAGATTACATACCGATTGGTCAGCAACAAGCTGGAGCTGGCGACAGTATACTCGTAAACGCTGGACTTAGTCAAGCCAACTTGGAGCAATTCAACGCTCAACATGCGCAACAAGCGCAACAACATGTTGCAATGGAAGGTATCGAAACCACACCGGAAACGGTACAAAAGATGGTTGAAGTACCCGGAGGACAACAAATGATGAACATTTCGACTACAAGATTCAACCAAGCTTGCGACGAGTTGAATCAAACTATTCAGCAACATGCTCCTGAAACGAAACAAATGCAACCATTTGGAAACAATCAAGTTGCAAAACACCAAGGGCTACCCCCAACGGTCGATAAACCAGCTTTCACCATTTTGCGAGATGGAAAAACTGAGTACACTGGACACAGCCCAAATACACCTGAAAAAATGGAAGAAGGAGTGGAAACGACTGTTCTACCAGGAACGGTTCCATTTTCAGAATACCCTTCAACGTCAAACCCTAGTACGCCACAGGCGCCGATAAACACGACGCAAGGATCCACAGGATCATCACCGAATAAGTCGCAAAATGCAGCAAACTTCCTTACTAGTACGCCGAAACCTCAACGCCAACAAGGCGAAGCGAATAGCAACAAAGATAGCGCAAACGCTACGATCACTCACGAAGATGCTGACATGCCAGAGAGTTAATACGATACAATCGTAAACACGACTTAGACACAGTCTAATACATAAAATCTGGTGAAAATTAACAACTACGTACGACTCAGAAAAGATAGAAATTTTGGCCATTTTTGAAATAATAATTTCAACTTCTAAATTGTAGGTACCTATCCGAATAAAAGTAGGTACTGATAAATTCAAAAAAGGTTTGAACCTAGGGACCAATTTCACCAGGATTTTCATTAAAAATTTTCCACTCGAAGTCTCACTTATTTTTCGTAGTTTTGAACTTTGTTTAATTTTTCAAAATCGAGTGGACTAACGTAAAATTGCAAAAAATGAGTCGAAATTACTTTTTAACCTAATCGCGCAGCGATGTCAAATTGACATTTTGTAAAAATTACCCACAGGGTACCTTATTAATCAACTTTCTCAACAGCAATCGTCGAAGTATCATCGTAGTCGCCACTGACTTGGCATCATCGCAACCAAGGCGAGGTAACATTCCGCCAACGTTTTATTTCAACGTCGTTATCTGTATTCGAAGAAGTCAACTTTAACATCCGACGATAATCATCTGTATTTTGGTTCGATAATTCGATTATTAATCCGCTACGTTGCATTTTTCGATTGATATATTATTGTGCTGATTGTTATAATTTGATTACATGTAATTTTATTCGGTCACAGACTGATTAATTTTTGTTTATCTATAATTTTGTTTTCGAAAGGACTGATTAGAGTTAGTTTTATTTTGTAAGAATTTGACAAATTTGTTTTCACGATGCGTAATTTTGGACAGTTGTTTTTTATTTTCATAAGTTGTGTATTTTTGACGCATCGAACAGTCCTATTTCTATGTATTTTGTAAAATGTTTTATGTTTAGAAGTTCTAAGTTTTTTGTAATTTTTCATACTCGAAGTACGACGCGACATACTGCCACAGGCAGACGACACGTACCTCCTACGTTGGTTCACAGTAACCAGACTTTCGGTTCGCTTGTTCGATTCTTGTCTCGTCTATCCTTTTCGATTTGGGAGTTTGAAAAAATTAGTCAGTTTAAGGAAAAAGTCTTTATTTTTGAATTCTGTCGCTAGATAGTACATACTTTCCCGATGTTTTCAACTTCGTGTATTCTGTCCTTATTCGTTGTTCGTATCTTCGGATGCGACAGCGGGTGGTGCAGGGTCACGAAGGGAAGCTTCGGGGGTATTGCTACTGGCACAGTGGGCTAAATTTGGATTTACTCTGCCTCGAATTTCCCACAGTGGAACACCACGAGGGGCAGAGACTGCTCCCACAGGGACCAGCCTTACAGCTTCGACATATCTTTCTCTCTCTTTATCCGTGCTTTCCACGACTGGTTCTACTCGTTGAGTAAAGCCACGAAGGGGCATATGATAGAGGGGAGATATGCCGGACCTGTAAGGGTTATATAGGGTTAAATAGTGGTAACACTGATCACGCGTCGCGACACAGGCCTACAAGCCCACGGAGCGGCGCTGCGGCCGATTGTTATAGTGTAGAGGTACGGAGTGATCGGTCGTGTCGACGCATTATAATCGGGTTGATGTATTATAGCCTTTCGAGGCAGGAAAACGTATTATATAATTATTAAGTGTTTTATTATTTAATTAGTTTAAGTGAAAGTATCCTGTTGATACATTTGAACCTTCTTAAAAGGTATTTATTTGTGTTTATTCTTTTATGTGTTTAATACAAAGTATTCACACGTGCTCGTTTTACTTATTGTGTGATATAATTGGTATAGCCTCCAGCCGGGGTAAGTGATATATTCTTTGAGTATTCAGCTTATGCAAGTATCATCTAGTGGTACTTAATATCATTATATTTACAAGTGGTGTTTTAAAACCATGAAATGAATTTGATAATTTCATGTACGCTCCTGCTCAAATTCCTAATCGTAGTTGGTAGCTTAATTTTGAAGAAATCTAACATTTTGATGACTTTTTTTTTGGTCTGGATAGAAAATGAGCTGATAGAAAATGAGAGCTCATTTTCAAATTTTCAACTCTGCAATCGATTTGAAATTTGACACTCTGAAGCAGTATGTCAGCTAAAACGTCAAAATACTGAATTTTGAGCAGCTGAAGCTGATTTTTCGATTTTTGACAAATTTTTGAGGGAATAATAATTCTGCAGAAAAAAGTAAATACTGAGATGAAAATTTGAAAGTCAGTTTGATTGCTGAAGTCAAGCTTAAGAATCGATTGTGATCACTCTTGAGCCAAATTGGGGCCTCCATTTAAAGGGGGAGGCGGTCTCCAGATTTCTTCAAATCTCTACGTTTTACACTTCAAAATGCAAATGTCTCACAACTCATCTCGCTCTGCCCCTTCTTCTTTTTTTTCATTATTACGCAATAGAGGTGAAAAAACGTAAATGATCAGTATTATTAACCTATCCTCTGATTTCGTGCTAAAACACAGGCAAGCATTTTTAATCTTTCGAGAAATGCACGAAAACGCCATTTGTATACAAAAGTACCTACACGAGTGATCCAAGTTGGTCGACTAAAGTCACACGAAAAAATCATATGGTCCGTTATATCGTACCAAGTTGATCGTTAATGTCGTGTTTTGTCGACGTATAAAAAAGATTTTTAGCAATACAAGGAACGTGACGATGTACCGGAGAGCTGCAACATCAACGTCAAGATGTGCGTCTTTTTGTAATGCGTGTATTATTTTATTTTTTTGTCGGCGAAGTAATTGGAAGAAAAAGTAAGTTGAATGAGGTTGCCATTGATTTGGCTTCGTGAGTATGTGCACTGTTCTGTGTGATGGAGAATTGAAGACGAATCAAACGTAACGTTTTTTTGATACTCTGTACCATAGATTCAGCTGACTAGTGAGTCGAGTCGATTTGTATTATAGGTAATTATAAGACGCTTCGTTGCTCGAGGTGCTCGAATGATTACTCGTATTTTGTTATTTCATCGGAATTGAGCCATAGTTCGGATTACAATGAAAGAATTTCGTCATAATAACCATTGATTCGGATCTATTGTTAGTACAGATATAAATCTTCAAATTCTTAAAAAATGACAAAATGAGAAAAAAATATTTCTAGTTGGAAAAATAAGGAGAAAATAAAAATATTTTAAACAAATTGATTATTGTAGTATCAAAAATTCGAAAACTCTGCTGTGTGGTGCTTTTATTAAAGAGTTTTCAAAAATTTGCCCCCTCTTTTTTCAGTCATTTTTTCGTGATCTTTTCTTCATGTTTTTGAGAATTTTTTTTTGTTATTTTATTTTTATAATAATTTTTTTTTGCTATCTGTTGCTGGTCGAGAAATTGACAGAGGTTTCACTTAGACGTGGCGATAAAAAAAGCAGGAAAAATCCTCACAGAAGGTCGGTGATATTCTGGTGTAGGATGTTCAATGGATCAGTCGGTCGCATTAATCAGCTCAGCACTGCGCTGTTTGTGACAAGACGGATATTTTTGTATTTTTTCGAGGAAAAAAAATGAAACTCGTACACGAGCGTTCTCCAAAAATACAACGAATACCAATTTCGATAAAAAGATTGTTGCTTATCAGCAACAAGTTCACGATGCGTACGAATACGATATAGAAAAACAATCGAGAAAATGGTCCGCTATTCTCCTAGCCCTAGTCTTGGTTACGGATTATAAAGAACCCAGGGAGGGTAAAAGAAGAAAAAAGTTTCGCGTGTAACAAGGGGGCTTTTAGTCGTATTTTTGTACGAATATAAAACTCGCCCCAAAGAGAAGACTATAATGTAACGAAAAACTGCTACTATACTAAAGAAACCAAAATAGTTGGAGTAATAAGGGGAGGAGGCTGTATAGAAGAAGAAAAAGAAAGATAATGTTTTAGTACAGCGATGATGTTTTTCGCAGATTCTTGGCGCCGGTATATGGGGGTTATTCGTCGATGATGCGAGAACCCAAGAGTAAGGGAAAGAACGATTCAGACACCCTTTTGCTAAATGTTTTATTTTTGTCACAAGGTTTGCTGCGAAGTCGACGGTAACGAAAAATGCAACTTTTAACTCGGACTTTTGTTCGGATAAAGAATTTTCTAAAAATAGATATTTTATCAGTAAAAGTTTTTTTTTCTTCTGTCCGACACTTTAGCTTTTATTTAATCAATAGAAAAAAAATAAAAAGGTGAAGTCGTCTATTGAAATAGATTTTTTTTATAGAATTGGGTATTCGTGTGTGTGCATTTTGTATCACCGAGTGAGATGTGATTGTGACTTTTCTTTTCTTTAAAAGTGAAGCTGTAAAATGTACTTTCAACAACGATATACTTTCGATGTAGTTTTGTACCTAAATTCGAAATTGAACGAGTATAAATTTTTACCCTGCTACAAGAAATGAATCAGCTAAAATGTTTTTTCGGTATGAATTTTTTTTCACGTATAGCGTTGTACCATGCGGAATATAAGGAAGCAATAAAAATGACTAATGGGTTTAGATATCTTATACACGGCCCATTTTTATATTAGCTTCGTATTCCCCTAGCATATGACATATTTGTGTATTTTATTTCACGAAACGAAGCACGCGTACGCGAATTGTTTCGCCGTATATATAGGTAAATGAAATTAGATTAGCGTGTGATGTTCAGGTATTTCCCTGGTTCACCCCTTCTTCACCCTGGCAGACCTGCTTCCTCTGTGCACGTTTTTGCCTTTCGCAAAAGCCACCGGAGCTCGATGGAAATTAATTTTTTATACGTTCTGTAGGTTTAGGTACTTTTAATCAAAACCGTTTCGTGTAAATCTTAAAAATTCATTTTGAATCGAAAACTTTGAAATGTTGTTATATTTATCTTTTTCTACGTACCTACATGCTTTTCTGAGAAATTCGGTGACAAAATTTTTCCTGTGAGTTTTATCATGAATGGGCTTTAGATTAATATTGTGTACTTTACAAGTAAAATGATTATTGGTAATCGTATGTATATGTTCTACATAATATACGATATGCAGTAATTGATGAATAATGTTTCCCTAAGAAGGCACTCGTAGGTACGTATTTTCCACGTTCGTAGATTTCATGAATTAAATTCCCCGATAAATGTTATTTGTATGTGAACTCGATCAATTCCTGCAATGAAGTGTGAGGTTTCCTTTTTAAGTACGTGTTATTTGCTCTTTGATAATGTTCCTAAATGGTTCAGTTTTCGTGTCGAATGCGTTAATGCTATGCTTCGTGAAATGTGCGAGTTTAGGATTGTCTTCGTTGCTGTTTAGTACACTGTGTAAAATGATGTGAGTGTTCGCGAAATTTACGTTTGCATCGTGTATGTAATTGGCTATTTTGATCGATCGTCTGGCAAATGTGTGGGTAGAATACACCTATTGGAATTTGTGGTAGGTACTAGGTGGATAAATATGCATTGAGGTTTGATATAATCTGTGTTTGAGAAAAGTGGCCATTGGCAAATTAGTGTGGTGGATTTAAGCTGCTGAAAATTTGTTGGAAAATGGTGGATTAAATTAAGATTTTTTAAGACCCTTATGAAGAAACTTTTTGTGAAAAATGTTTAAAGTGGTGAAAATTTGAGGACATTATTCATCAAGATGAGAAAATTAATGCCTATTTAAAAATAAAAATTGAGAAAATGTTTGAGATTGAGAGAAAAATTGGAAAATTGAATCTAGAAAGTATAAAAGTATAGATAGAGTGGGTATGTAGAAATTTTTTTAAATATTGTGATTCGAGTGAGTGATTTAAGTGAAAGAGACTCTTTCCTTTTGAAAAAAAACAATCCATTGAAAAGTTAGAATATTTTAATCAGAATCATCAGTGTTATGTAATGCAATTCTTGGAAAAGTGTATAGAAAAATTTCTAATAATTATATTCAATGACTTAGCGTTTTAAGAAAAAATTCAGGGTGTCTAACAGTCCTGCTTACCCTTCTATGTAATTCCAATTTTGCCTTGTTTTTTTGCAGATATGTAAGGTAACGTCTCAATTATGGGTCACTTTTTTTCAATGAGCCCCAGTTCAAAAACTATACGTTTTTTTAAAAAATGGCCTAAGCAGTGTGATATGTATGTCATTTGAGTATAACATACTAAAAGCACAACCATTTTATACGATGGGAACATATTTAAAAAATCATTTTTCTGAAGGGTATTTTAACCCAATTTCGAGACCCCTGTCCTCTAAAATGGGTCAGTGATTGTTTTGATGGGCATGATTGGTGAAATGAAAATTTTTTTTATAAAAATATGTTTAATGGAACATTATTAATCGTACTTTCTTGGTTTCAATCTCAGATCTTCGTTTTTTCTGTAAATTTTTTGGGATGCGAATTCATACTTTCAAACTGATATCAAACTTGAAGAAAGTTTTCGAGCTTGAAGTTCCTTCGTCTGTTTTAACAAATAAAATGACTTGGAATTTTCCTAAGAAAAGGGTATTGTTGAGGTCGTGAGATTGCAATAATATCCCCTGTATTATGATTCTTCAAGTTTACTCGAAGTTCATGCAATTTTTTATTCTGAAGAGTGAAGTTGATTAATTCTCTTAAAATTATGATTTCATACGTACATTGTATATTGCTACACATTTTAGCTAAAAAATTGATGAGAAAAACAATGTTAATTAATTTTTTGAATTTTCTGTTTTCTGATTACAGGTTATGGTGTAGTAGTCGAGGCAGACCATGATTAGAGCTATGAAGGAGATAATTTTTCTGCTTCTGGTGTACGCTTGGACAGAAACGTACGCCACGAAGCAGGATTGGATGCAATGCTCCGATGTCGTGAAAGGCTGCGTTTGCAAATGGGTGAGTGGCAGGAAAACGGCGACCTGCTTCAGGGCTTCATTCACCGATATCCCGCAAGGTTTCAGCGACGAGATACAAAGTTTGGTCTTGGACTATACGGAAATCAGAACGTTGAAGAACGACGCGTTTAAACAAGCTGGATTGATTAATTTGCAGAAAATTTCGATGAAATATTGTAACATTCACGACATCGAGAAAAACGCGTTCGCTGGTTTGGGTATCGTCATCGAGATCGATTTGTCTGGCAACCAGATTCGTAGACTAGATCCGAAATTATTCGTCGCGACCGAGAAATTGCGACACGTGTATCTGAATAATAACTCGATAGAGAAGCTAGACGATGGATTATTCGCCGATTTGAAGTTCTTGCAAACGGTCGAATTCGAAGAAAATCAAATTTCTCACATCGGCTATAAAGCGTTCGATAATATTCCGCAATTGAAAAATGTGAAATTAAATAGCAACCAGTTATCCCATTTGAATAAAAGGATATTCGAGAAATTCGGCGGCTCGTTGAAAAGCCTAGAGTTGAAGAACAACCCGTGGAAATGCGATTGCCATCTTCGAGATTTTATGGTTTGGTATACGGAAAGGCTGTACACGGATCCGACCACTTGTTTCGAACCCGAGTATTTGGCTGGTTCGTCGTGGAAACAAATCCAGCCCGAGCAGTTTGCATGTAAGCCGGATGTACTTTGGCCATCGTCGGATACCGTCTTCGAAGCTAACAGTGATCAGTTAACTTTGTCGTGTAAAGTGATCGGTGATCCGAAACCAGAAGCTTATTGGACGTTCAATTCGAGACCGATTGGAAATCGCACTGTAGCCGGACCTTCGTTATCAGATCGCAAGTATGTTGAAAATTCATTATTTCTGTATCTCTAGGTAGAGTAGTAGGTAGTAGTTAATTGTAGATATTAATAATATAGACAAAGGAGAAAAAACTGAGTAGTGTACCAGCGAGGAATCGAAACAGGTAGGTACTTTATATGTAGTCATTCTCAGATGAAGGGAAAAATTTATCATTTTTTAAAAAATCTGGCTGAACTTAGCAGAAAATTTTCAAAACCTTTTTTTTTGAAAGAGGTGGTAAAAATCTTTAAAACTTTCAGCAGCGAGTATTTTAACCCTTCTAGACTACTGAAAGAAACGAGTTTTTTGATTCATTTCTACTCTGAGGTCATTGACTCGTTTGTATGGCTTTCCAAGGTCGTCTGTCGGCCTGTCTAGTCTCTTAAGGTCACTGACCTACCTGTCTAGCCTCTTGGTCGTCTGTCTTCCGGTCTGGCTTCTCGAGGGTCTGACTGTCGGTCCCTTTAAGGGCATTGACTCGTCTGTCAGGGTTCTCAAGATCGTTTTTTTTTTCAGTCCGGTGTCTTAAAATCATTGACCCATCTACAGGGTGTTCCAGAATAACCTTTCACATTTGTTTTTTTTATTACTCTGAGAGAAAAATGTTTACAAAAATTCTTTTACAACCAAAATGAAGTAGAAATATGCCGTTTTTAGACCGTATATTTGAGTTTTCATTAAAAATGAAGTTTTAAAAATTTTTCCATCGAGATATTTTCCTTCATTTTTGACACATTCAACCAAACATTTTTTCAAATTATTGAACACTTCTCTTCCAATCAGTTGCGACTCATGAACCTAGAAGCTGTTTCAGAGTCCTAGATTTATCTCGATACACTTTTGACTTGGAATAACTCCATAAAAAAAAATCGCAGGCTGAAAAGTCAGGGGATCAAGGTGGCCATTAAATTTCTGGTTCAACACGTCGACCATAACAAAATTATTTGATGACCGAAGTGCTCACGCGCTAAACATATGTGTACATCCCTGGTAGTTCCAACATGTTGGAAGGAAGTAAGTAACTCTATTACATCGCGTCTGTCTTTTAGTTTGGAACAAGAAACTCGTTTAACATTTTGCCTTACCCCTCACCGTTACTGTTTCGTTAAACACACATGGTCCCACTATACCGAATTTAGCCACGCCCAACCAAACAGTCAACTTGGCGGAGGTTTAGATGTTTCTCAAGTATTATCAACTGATTCTTTGTACACTAGAAGCGCACATTCCAATTATTCACTTCACCATTTAGATAAAAATGAGCTTCGTTACTGATGAGTAAGGAGTAAAGAGTTACAGGAACCTTTATTTTTAAAAAAGGCCTTCACAGTAAAAGCACACTGTACAGCCATCTACTTCTCCAGGGCAAAAAATAACTATTGAAACATAATTCGGCATGCTTTGGCTACCTAGAACCGCCTTTACCATTCCCCTAGCTCCACTTGAACACAGATCAGTGGTTACCAAAATGTGAAAGGTTATTCTGGAACACCCTGTATCTGGTCTTTCAAAGCCGTCTGTCTGCCTGCCGGACCTCTCAAGGTCAGTGACCTAAAAAACATGTCTAGTCTTTAAAGGTTGTCTGTCTGTCTGTCTGTCTGTCTGTCTGTCTGTCTGTCTGTCTGTCTGTCTGAGCTCTCGAGGTCATTGGACGGTCAGTATGGCTTCCCGAGGTCATAGGTCTACCTGTCTGTCCTCTTTGGGTAATTGACCTGCCTGTCTGACTTTTCAAGATCGTCTGCCTGTCCGTCCTCTTAAGGTCACTGATTCGTTTGTCTGGCTTCTTGAGATCATTCATCCATTTATCTGACATCTCAAGGTCGTCTATCTTCGGGTCTCTCAGAAATTTAGTAATTTTGATTCAAATTCTATCAAAATTGCTATAAAGTCTTTTTTTTTTTTTTTTTTTTTGCTAAAATTGTAGAAAAATTCAGCTTTATTGTAATTACTATGAGAAAGATCAATTTTTTAGTCAAAACTGCAACGTTTTTTCTGTAGTAGAGGTTGGGAAAAATAGGAAATTATGTAGAGGATTTTACATAAAGGATAGACAGGATTCAATGAAGTAGGTAACGTGATAAAACATAGGCACTAGTTGGGGAAGTAAAAAAGGAAATAGGATTGAGATAGGGGAAGAGAAACATCGCGAGATAGGGTTCCAAAGCTCCTTGCAACTCAAATTAGGCAACTTTTCGTACCTTACATCACTTTACAGAAAATCAAATTTTTTCTGCCAAAAATCCTAAAAGGACTTTTCCTACTAAAATTCTTGCGTTTAATTTGTTTTTTCAAAATTGCAACAAAAAAAAGTCCTGCTTCTTCATCAACATTTTTTTGAAGATTCATTTTATGTCAGAATTAGGTACTTACCGAAAAGTTATGTTTCATTTACTTACCAAAATTGTAAGAAAATCTTATAGGTTGGAAAATTAAATTTTTCCCTAATCAAAATTCAAAGTGTCAACATTTTTGGTGAATTTTTTAAAATTAAAAAAATTATAAAAAGCTGTTTTAAGGACGATTTTCAAATTTATTCATGAAGTATAAATTTTTTTGAACAATTTGTATCAATGAAAATCCAAAAATGAACTTTAGCGCCTTTAAGTTTGGTTTGGGAAAAATGCAATATTTAAACTTGGGAATTTGTTGCAATTTTGGTAAAAAACAAAACTTTTTGGTAATTCTGACGAAAAACTAGTCGTATTTGCAATTTTTATAAAAAACTATGATTTTTTGGGATTTTATCAGATAGAAAAATTATGACAAGAAAAAGACAGGTTCTTCTGGGAATTTTGAAAAAAAAAATTCTGGAAGTTTTGACTGAAACTTTTTTTTAAGGCAATAAAAAATTGAGAAATCGCTCAAGGCTCCAGAATGGCTCAAAATTGTAGTTTCCGATGTGATGGAGTTCGAATTGAAAAAATTATTCACATTAGTTCACTTTGCTCCAAAAAAAAATCGCCTTTATTTTGAATTTAAACTGCACTTTGGTGAATTGAAAAAGGAACTGAGTATAATATGAAGCTCCTAGAGCCGTTGAGAATCAAATCGGTCTAAAAACAGAAGACTTTATCCCCTTTAACTCAACATTAGCCAGGTGACCAATGCTTCGGGGGAAAAAACTCTTTTAAAACCAATCGTAATCTAGAATCAGACTTCAAATTATACCATTCCCAATTCCCCAAAGCCTAATTCGACATACACTCTAATTACCGCCCACTATAAGAAAAAAAACCTTGTAACATCCTACGAGAAAAAATTCAATCCATATAAAATAAAATTCCGCACACGACGGCTAAAAACACTTGAGTAAAGACAGCCGAACCGCAGTCTACTAAAATAACGATATCTCTCGCTTCGGATAAATTCAACATAGACGAGTCGAGTGGAGCGGGGGAAAAGAGCCGCAATACGGACATATTTCACGGTAAAAGCTTGCGACAAGTACACGTTTTAAAGAGAAGAAGGAAAAAAACACCACATCAAAACTACCACGTGCGAAATTCTTCTAGTGAAATCATCACTCGGAGGCAAGAAAGATCAAACATAAAGAATTGAAGAATAATATCACCTTTTTCCCTCGACTACACACAGTACACACATCTCACTCGAGTAAAAAATTCTCCTTTAAAGATATACGTAGTACGAGTAGACTAGGTACATACAACAAAAAATATGTCACCGCCAAAGTGAGCAGGCGAAAATTTCCCACAAAATAGGACAAAATATCAATACAAAAACATTGCAACGCGAGGAAAAAAATACCCGCAAAAAAAAAATGAAAAGAAAACGGTAATCGATAAAAATGATGATCTGTATTTGACACATACTGTCATCTAGAGTTAAAAATCGTGAAAAAATTTCAAACAGATTCCCTTCTCAACCCTGCTCACGTGTCCAATTCATCGAGCTACACATTTTATAGTATAACCGAGTTATGTAGTATTTTCATAACGTGTAAGTTCATTTTACGTAGTACATCGTCCCCCCTTCCTCTGCTCCACGGTCCATCTTTTTCGTTAAGTAAACCACTTGGTACCCTGTGGGATTCCACTCAAAAATGTCATTTTACCTCGTCTCTAATCATTATAATTCGTTCGCTATTAAAATTCCATTAATTAACGTCGATACTTTCGAGTGGCACGCCGTCACTATTAATTTTTTTCTGTCTCGCGAATCGCCCGCTACATAGCAAAAAAAATCCATACTTGCGAGCCACTTTTCACGATGAAAATCCTAGCTACCGAAAAAAAAACCTGAGCGAGAGGGTCGTTCGTCGCTTGAAAAATAACGTAATTTTTATTTACGTACAACGAACGACGTCATCGCGTCGTCGACGAGTATGACATCGACATGCCAAAGAACGCGAAAAATTGTCTCTCGAAAACCTCATTAATGAAAAATAAACAGGAAAACTCCGCCGAATAGATATTTGCAAAAAAAAAAATTATCGTTACGAAAGCACTTGACGATATTATCTTTGCAAGACACGCTTCCGATTCGCGCCCAGTGTTTCCGTTCATCGCTGCATATTTTTGAAACTTATCACATATTTACAGATAATACTACTCGAAAATACTTACTTAGGGTGTCCGGTTAGAGAAATTAAAGGATGCCCACCAGTATTGATTTGAATATATTTTGGCTCTTTCAGATTCTTTGTCAAGTAAAACTTTATCAAACCAAAAATGTACATCCCAATGAATTGAATTTGTTCAGTATCGTCTTTTTGCCAAAAAGTCATTTGAAATGCAGAGTTTTTCAATAGTTTTCTCCCTTCCAATTTGATATATGGAAAAGCAACACCTTAATCTAACTTTTTTTCCGAAATCGTTGGATCAAGTAGGAACTGCTCCTGAATTTTGCAAATGAATTTTCATTTACTACACACCCTGTAAGTGTAGATTTGGAAACAGTTGAGATACAAAATACAAATATCTTACCTACTCAAACTGACTGTGATCATAGTCAAAGATGAAAAGATGAAGGTACTATGTAGGTTGGTACATTATGTTCATGGTAGGCGTTAAAGGTCGCTCTAGCATAAATTAGTTTTTGAAGCTTTTTCAAAATGTACTCGTACTTCGGTACATGGAAGTTGGAGAATATAAGGAATAGTTCCTTTGAAAATTATTTCATCGAGCATCAGGAAATTTTATTATAACTTTTCTTTCAAAAAATTGTATGTATATCAAATTTATGGTATTTCAAAATTTTACCTTTGATTAAAGCAAAAAAAAACCGTATTATTTTTCTCCGTAATCAGTCAAAATGAATCCTTCGTTCTTTCTTGATTAAATGCAAAATTTTAAATTGAACAAAACATATGTAGTTTTACGAGTAGATACGAGTAAGAGTATACATTTTTTAGAACATAGAAAGATTATATTTTTAAAAAAATTATTTGTGATGAATTTGAAAACTGGTGGAGGGGTAGGGGAAAAAATTCAAAATTCATGGATTAGTAATGAAAATCTGAAATACTCGTACTATAGTTGTAATATGTACTAATACTGAATTCCTGAATACAAATAAAATTTTATTCCCTATTTTTTTGTCCCCATTTTATCACGAGTTGAAATTTATATTGCTCATTTAATTGGAATTTATGTTTTTGTCACCTGCCAGGGTTGCTCGTGATCTCTTTATGATAATCACGAGCAATTGAAATTTCAAAGAGCATTACACGTTTTATCCCAATTGAAAGTACTGCTCTTGTCCGTTATAAATTTTTTCGTGGTAATTTAAAATAAATTTTTTGTGTTGATTGAATTTTTTCGTGGTAGGTATAAAAGGAATTTTCTGGCTGTGATAAAAATTGTTTAATCTAGCTGGTTTTAAATTAATTTTTTTGCGGAAATTTCAATATGAATTTTTTCATGGTGATTTAGAATTCGATTTTTAATTCAGTAAAGAATTCTTCTGAGATTTCCAACAAATTTTTTTGTGCTGATTCCAAATTATTATTTTTTTTCGCAAGGATTCCTAATACATTTTTCTGGAATTTAGCGTTGTGATTTTTTTTTGTGGGGGAGGGGGGTTGGGTGAGATGATTACAAATGAATATACTTGTACTCGTTGTGATTGTAGGTGAATTTTTTGGAGTGATTTCAAATGCATTTTTTGGCGCTTTGGCAATGATTTTCAATAAAATTTTTTAGTTGGTATTGAATTAATTTTTTTATGCTGATCCAAAATTAATTTTTTTTTCAAAGATTTCCAATGCATTTTTCTGCGACAATTTCGGATTTCAAATTTTTTAGCGTTGAGGGTTTTTGGTGGGAGGGGGGGCGGGTGAGTGAGATGATTACGAATCATTTTTCGTTTTGATTCTTAATGAATTTTTTGGTGATGATTTAATATTTTTTCGTAATTTTTCAAATGATTTTTTTGCATACTTCGTAATTTTTACGGGTTTTTTTAAGCAATTTTTGCAATAAATTTTTGAGCGATGATTTACAATATCACTTTACTTACTCAGAATTTTTTCGCTATTTCAAAAAGTGGTTTAGAGTGTTGAATTTTTTATTTTTTTGGGAGAGCCGAGGGGACTGACAATGAGAGTGGATTATCATGTGATTTCAAATAATTTTTTGTATCAATTCATGTTGGAATGATTTTTTGATGATGGTTTAGTTTTGAAATTTCTCATGATTTCAGAATAGTGAATGTTCCTTCTAGTGATGTTTAAGAATTAAGAATGTTTTGGGAATAATTCATAAAAATTCTGTTGTGATCTCAAACGTATTTACCGGGAGTGATTTTGAATTTTTTTGGTGATTTTTTAGAATAAATTTCCCGGTGGTTATTTAAAATTATGTATTTTTTTAAAAATTCTAAATTTGAAATTTTTTATGCGGTTTTATATGAATTTTTGCGACATGATTCTGGATTTCAGTCAAGTTAGCAGTGTTGCATTCTTATGAATTTTTTTCAAGTGATCATGAATGAATATTTTTGTTTTTTAAAAAAACAATTTTCGGACTTTCTTACCCAGTTCTTTTAAACCAACTTTTCTTTGTTCAATTTTAAAATATGAGTACCTGGGTACATCTTATTTTCTGGTAGTGACTAAATTTTTTTTAAAATTCATTTTAGAGTTTTTTTTTTGAGTTTTTGAATGATTTTTTGGTAGTGATTGCAAATTAATTTGTTTGCAAAAAATCTGAATGAATTTTTTCCACGACAATTTTGGTTTTCAAATGAGTTTTTTTGTGTTGTGAATATTTTTGATTTCAAGTAAATTTGTCGTCTGTTCAAATTATTTTTGCGCAATGATATTGAGAAAAAGGTTCGGTGTTTTTGGGGCACATTTTCCAATGATAATTCAGAATATAATTTTGTTTATCCAATATAGGATTTTTTTTCGCAATTTCAAGTAAATTTGTCTGTAGTAGGTAATTCTAAATGAATTTTCCTGTAATGATTTCAAATGAATTTTTTTTCATAGTGATTTACTTAGATCAAATTGTTCAGGGTCAATTTATAATAAACTTTTTACTGATGATTTAAAATAGAATTTGTCTATGGTTTAAAAATTCTAATTAAAGCTAGGCATACGTTGCGGCTTAGCTGTTTAGTTTCTTATTTTATCCCATTTGTTTTGTTTTTACCCCTCTGATTCCCAGCAACTTTCTGTTTTTTCTCAAAGTACTTCATTTTCATAAAAAAAATTGGGTCGATTTTGAAAATAAAATTTGTAGAAAAAATTGTTTATAAATAACGAAAAGTTGAAAGAAAACAAAATTCATTAAAACCTCTCGTCAAGCTTTCAAAGCAATATAATAGCCTAATTGAATTTTTCATTCAATTTTTTCTCATTGTGCCAGAATATTCCTAAATTTAATGTGGACGACTGAGTAAACCTCGAAAAAAATTCTTCGCCAATGGGAATCAGCGAATTGAAAAACACTCGAGTTCGTATATGAACCCTCTGGCGAACAAATACATCGACGTACTCATTTTTCACTTTGTAGCCTTATTTTAAAAAAATTTCAAGACCAAAAAAAAATATTATAAAAATGTAACCAACGAAAGAGAAAGATTTAGAGAGGGGGATGAACATTGTATTGTGGCAAGCCGAGCTCGATTTATTGGCCCGAGGGTATCGCTCACAATACGAGGCAACCTTGAAAGGTACAAGGTAAGGTGTAAATTGAACTGAAGAGTCGAGTCGAGTTTTACTTGTAAGCTCGGGACACGAGTTTAAAAAGTTGAAAGTTAACGTCGATTTGTTGCTCGCCTCATCTATTTATATGCGTTTACGTCTGTATACGTATCCATATCAAAGGACACGTGGTGTTGGAAAATTCTTATCTTAATAGTGTATAGCTAGAAGAAAAAAAAACACCAATGTTAGAATATACTCGTATTTTTACTCTTGCGCGACTTTTATTACCTATACGTAACTCCTAAGGTATCTCTATATTCTCTAGTGCAGTTTAAAATACAAATACGTAATGGTTTACTTACGTGTTTTTTTTCTTTTTACTTTGCTTAACAGGTATATGGATTACCATAGCGAAGAGAGTGCGTTCTGGGTGAACGTAACGATCCACAAGATGAATCACCAAGATCGTGGTATCTACAGCTGCGTAGCGAAGAACCCTGCAGGAATCATAGAAAGAAACGTTACCGTGTCGGTGCAATCGGATACTCCACTATTCGGCATCGGTTTGGCTAGCAAGAATATCGGAGATGTTTGGGTGCTTTTGCTGTGCTTGTTTATTGGTGAGTATAGAGTAAATGACCGAGTCCGGATCGCTTCGACTCGGATCGGTATACTAAAAGGTTAATGGTGATTAATGGAATATGTAGATTTACCGCAAACAGCTCTCTTTGAATCTAATAACGTGTATTGGCAAAGACGTATCTCTCTACCTGAAGGTACTTTCATTGCTATAAAACCACAGGTTTATATCTTGAAGAGAGTACTGCACAGTGCACAGTACATTAGGTTATTGAGAGAACCGTTTGTCTATTGAAGGTATAGTCTAGGTAGAGATCTATGGAAGAGTAATTTGTCAATTTGATTAACAGGTATTGTGTGCGCTTTGATCTTAATATTTATGCTGTGCTTCCTGTGTTGCCGACGAGCCGAAACCATAGTGGCGAAAAAGCCGCCAAACAATTCGATAACGGCGAATGGCGACCTTACACACCATATCGTAATGGAACCAGAACAACAGAAGACGTTGTTAACGGCTGTGAATCCTGTACAAAAACCACCGCGTAAATACGATTCGTCGCCGCAGTCCGACAGCGGAGGTGCCGAAATGACAGAATTGAATCGAAATCTATTGGATGACACATCCGTGCTAGGCAAGTATTGCTATAATTACAATATAATAAGTATCTTTGTTTGTACGTATTATAGGTTGCAATATTGTGTGCCAATTTTAACTTTGCAGCTATTTATATTACTTGTAATGTGTAAAAAGGTAGGCTACCCAACCTAACCTAACCTGCCTGTAGAGTAATTGGTTAATTACCAGGCGTCTGCGTTTTTAAACGATAATTTATCGACGGTTGATTAATGATAGCTTCGATGGCAGGCATGAGGCGGGTATATTATATTGGTCGGAATCGACATCGACATCGCGACTTCGATTATTTTTTTTCCTTTTGGTTCTTTTTCTATACTAGTTGGCTTCTAGTTCGCGTGATGTAATTAACAAATTACCAGGTTTGTATATTTTTAGCAGCTCGGTGCGGCGTGTGTATGGTGTGCGAAGGCATGGCTGGAGTAGCGCGTACGTTTCGTGTAATTCTGCAGGCTATGTAAGTTCTGTTTATTCTGAAACAGGTAGCGGATTTGTATTTAGAAAATTCAGTACGAGGACGACCGTGTACGTTTTTGTGTACAGTGTGGTCCAGAAATTCTTATGGCGTGATGGTGATGAGGTTTTGGTGAGGTGAAGATGACGAGAGGTGATTGGAATGGTTGGTAGAGTTTCCTGCGATGAAGGTGGTGTTGGGGTGTTTTAGTTGAATCAGATGTACAGCAATGGCATGAATTTATTTTGCCTCAGAGTTGACCATTAATTCCGGTTCGACGCTTTAAAATTGACAAAAATTTAAAAAGGGAAATTTTTTACCCATTGATGTAATTTTTTTGTTTTAAAAACGCCAGGAATTTTCAACTACGTCTTTTCTGGTTCTTCTTACGAGTGAGAATTCCAGCTTCCAAGAGGGCTGTAGATAAAAAAGCAATGAGCATAAATGTAAAAGTACATTAACCTACCCCATCAATCAAAATTTTAAGTGTCCAAGTCGTATTTCTCAAATTTTGGGAAGGTTTTTGAAAATCAAGGGGTCAACGGTGAAAAAAATCAAATTTTATAAAATTGAACTAGAGAGCTGAAATTAGTTAGTACCTACCGTATTATTGAGCTCCCAAATTGATTGGAAGCAATTTCAAGCCGGTTTAGAACATTTCTGGAGCCTCCAGCAAATTTTTGAAAATCGCAGCTACTGAAAATTTATTTTGAGAATTTCAGCTTCACAAAAAATCGCTGTGAGCAGCTTCATGACGAAAAAATTGAAAAATATAGTTGAAATTTATTTTAATTGGTGCTCACTTTGAACTATTCAAACCCCCCCCCCCCACAAATCTTCGAAATTTTAATTTTTTGAAAAAAAAAAGTTGGACATGATTTTGGATTAAAACTGTAAGTAGGTAACAGACTTTGAGAATTTGGAAACACCTAAATTGCCTTGAAGAACTATAATGTTGTTAATGACGATGACTCTAAATTGATACTTAGATTCTAAATTCAATTTTGACCCTTTTCATGAGCATTTTTCCAACGTTGAAAAATTCCAAAAGTTGTCGGAGGCTCCAGAACAGCTCAAAAGGACCATCACTCGATTCAAAAGGTTGAAAATAGGGTAATCAAATTTCAGCTTTCTGCGTTGGAATCGTCTCTAAATTGCTTGAAAGGGCCATAATGACGATAACTGTTGAGTTTACATAATTTTGTATTTAATTTTGAATCCGTTTATGACGATTTTTCCGAGAACTGAACGATTTCAAAATTCGTTGAAAGCTTCAAAATAGCTCAAAAGGATCACCAATCAATTCAGATGGTTGAGGATGGAAATATGAATCGAATTGCAGGTTTCCCTTTCCACGTCAAAATCATCTCTAAACTGTCATACGAGTAACCGTAACTTCGAGTTTACAGGTTCTGAATTTAATTTTGACCTTTTTATGACAACTTTTAAAAAACTGAAAAATGTGAAAATTTTTTGAAGGCTCCAGAATGACTTGAAAGGATTACGAATGGGCTCAACTTTCTTCGTTGAAACATTCGGAATTTTTCCTTTTTTTTCATGAGTCGCTGGAGAAATTTTGATTTGAATCAACCAAAAAGAATTTTGAAAATTTATTCTCAAATCAATCAGAAGAGTAATAAAGACAATAAATTCCAATTTGTAGTGGCTGGATTCATTTTGACCATTTTTGTAACAATTTTTTCAACACTGGAAAATTCAAAAATTCGCTGGAGATTCCAGAACGGTTTAAAACCTTGTTTTTCGTTTTTTTCTTGCTTGAAAATGATTGTTGGAGAAAATTTTAGATTTAAATTGGCGGAAACAGATTTTGAAAATTCGTTCCAAGGTTAACCCAAAAGGTCAGAAAAACAATAAATTTCAATCGACAGGTGCCGAATTCCGTTTCGACTTTTTTTTAATGAAAATTTTTCCAGATCTGGAATCCCTAAAAATTTGTTGTGTGCAGATTCTGGGATGCGCTGCAACCATCATCAATCTATGTATTTTGGTAGGTCAGAAATCAAAAATTGATCAAATTGTTGCTCTAATTCTATCTCAATTTGATCAAATTTTGGGTTCTTCGTAGTGAATTTTGCCTGGTCTAAAAATTTCCTTACTATTCCCATGTTGGGAAATTGTTTCATATCCACTTTTTCAAAAATTCTGTAATGTTTAATTTTCACTGTGAAATGATAGAATAATTATCTAGCTTTAGGTATTCATTTGAATTTTTCATTTTTTGGTAATGTATTAATTCAAAACTTTTGTTCATGGCTTTCTCTGTTTTCTCAGAAAAATGATGAGAAGACGATTTTGAATTTATTTTTGTGTTATGTCTCTTTTCGTTAGATCCAAAATTTGTCATTTTTAAAACAATTTTCCAAAAATTAATTTTTTTGCTGCTCTGTGTGTAGAAGAAGGTAAATTTTTCGAAAAGTGATTTTTTCCTTTTTTCAACTAAGCAATCAAAAAACACATTTTGGAATTTGAAAAATTTTTCCAGTTTTTAAAATTTTGTTTGTGTTTTAACCTTTTATAATCCTTTGTTTTTCAAGTGCAGTAAATTTTTTTTTGAATCCAATTTAATAACTGTTGAGAAAATTTTTGTGTTGAAATAACATTTCAAATTTTATCCATTCGAATACTTGAAAAACGATTTATTGGACACCCTGTACCGTGCATAATAAAGCGATTCGCAATCGCAACAAAACGATTACCCAGCTCGCTACGATTGCCTATTTCGAAACCAATATTCAAGAGTTGTATTCGTCGAATCGAGTGTGAATCATTCATCCTGATACCTACCAGTGAAGTCAACTAATTACTCAAGATATTCGCTATTTGTGGAATTCGAATGTCAGAGTTGTCAACGAGCGAGAAAAAAATTGATAAGAAGTATCGCTATCGCGTATACCTATTAAAACTGCTGTATAATTTGTGATTTCTATCGGTATTACTACATAGCTCTAAGCGACTTACTCGTATTTTCGTCGTCGTCTTCTCTAAAATAGGTGGCAAAGTATCGGTGGTGTAGTAATTTAGACAGGCTCTTTGTTTATCATATTGTCACGCTCGAAAATGACTAACTACTGGGAAATTGATAGGTATTTGTGGAAAGGTTTCCTTAAATAGAAATTATTATGCTGAACGTAATACCTCCATATTTCGTAGTCGTCGTCGTCGTTGACGATATATCGTCGTCGTGTGCCTAATTGGGTGTGATAAGAAGGAAACCGACATCGACACGATGCGATGCTTTGGCTTTGGTGATTGTTGTGTGTTGGAAAATTAGTGAAATGGGGCCTTGCAGGCGGATACGATAGAGTATTGTAATGCGATTATTTGTGGGTTTATTGAGTGTCTTTTAAAAGTAACTGCATGGTACTTCGTGACTATACGAGGTTTATTTTTGAACTATATATAGAAAATATATTATCGATGTTTGGCCGTGTTGCAGGACATTTTACGCCTTGTCCTGTACACCACTTTTTTATCGAATGTGTTGTTACATACAATATACTCATATCAGTATGTAGGTCTTGAGATTACTATGCTTCAAAACACATAAATATGAAAAGTGAGATGTGAAAAGTAGGGTAATTGATTTTTACATTATTGTTTGTTTGGTTTCTGCTGTTATTGTTTTTGGTTCTGAAATTAGTAAATTTAATGCATGATCAACTCTATATGATTAGCAAGTTCTTTTGTTTTTGATATTTTAGATTATGTTAAAAGCACGACTGGATAAATACGAGTAGGTAGAAAATACCACGAAATTCGAATTTATAATTTTTATGCTTTTCCCAATTAGTAAAAATGACTGTTATTTAATACGCGAGAATAATTTTAAATTTCGACATGCGATCGTATTAAATAATTGAAGCTTAAAACATTATAACACGCTTACTTTTATGAACTGAAATGAAAATGCACGAACGTGCAAAGCAAAATGAAAAAATTGTAATGAATTGATTATTGTAATTTGTGGGTGAATGGATTCGTCTTATGATAATTTTTGTTAATTTGATTATTTTTTTGGTTTGTTTTAAAAAGGATGAATTTTGATCGAAGGGGTGAGGAAGGGGAGGAAAAGTTATTCCACAAGTTGAGTAGAAAAAAATGGCAAAAAGTACATGACATTACGATTTTTTTCTAATTGAAAATACGTACTTAATTGAAAAAAATCAAAACACTAAAAAGTTGACAAATTGGAGAAAGTCGGAATATTATTTCAATAGCAAAACAAAAAAATCTGAAATTTTGAAACACTTTTTTTGAAAAGTAGGTACCTAATCTGAAGTTAAAATCAGGAAATTAGCGAAAAATTTTAAAATTAGTCGGAGAAATGTGAGCAAATTTTCTTCTAAAAAAAAACTTTTCGAATATCAAATAAAAAAAAACAAAATAGAAGAAAATAAAGAAATGGGTCTGTAGAACACTTTTCATTAGATCGTGTCACTTTTGGATTTACCTAAAAAAAAATGTTGGCTCTTCTGGTGGGATTACAACAGTAATTTTTTAAAAATGTCATTAAGTACACAGTGTTTTCAATTTTTTTGTTTCTTTTTTTAAATATTAAAAAATGCTTCTAGTTTTTGAAATTTTAATGTTTTTTTAATTCATTTTTTACTTTTGTTGCTGGTTAAATAAATAAAAATATTTGCAATACTTTCCCCTATTTTTTAAATATTTTTCAATTTTTTTTTTGTTAAATTTTTCAAATTACTTTTTCATTTTTTTTCCATGATATTGCTTGAATTTTTGGAAATTTTGGCAGGATATTGAAATTCCATTTCGTTATGTGGGTCATTATTTGTTTTTATTTAAAAAAATACCCAATTTCAATTTTTCAAATTTTCTTTTTTTTTCATTTTTTTCTATGTTTTTATCATATCTTTCATTTTTTAGATTAAATATGGTTTTTTTTCAAGATTCAAATGAATTTCTATGATTTAAAAACGATGATTGGGTCATCAGCTACCTAGCTTTGTCATGAAGCATCATTTTACTTTCTCATTAAGTATAGAATTCCAGTGGGCCACGAATGAGTTGTATAAAAAGAGAATGGGGAAGTACATCTCGAATTTGGTTCAATTTTTTTAAGTTATAGTGATTTTAGAGAAATGTCTGCTTCGTATTCTGAGGTGATCTTCAAGCAGGTTTTTATGCCTGTGAAACGCTGATTTTTATTGAAAAAAAAAATCCTGAAAATGTTAGCCTCTCA
Organism: Planococcus citri; assembly: GCF_950023065.1. NCBI lineage: Eukaryota > Metazoa > Arthropoda > Insecta > Hemiptera > Pseudococcidae > Planococcus > Planococcus citri. The sequence goes on along the minus strand of NC_088678.1, from coordinate 53,546,506 downwards.
AGTAAAAATAAAATATACTTAAGTAAAAAAAAAAAACTGAAATTCCTCCAAATAAATCCCTTTTTAAGTAAAAACGATTGTTCAACTCCACCCAAAAAAAATTGGATCTCCTCATACATGACAAAGCCTCTTTAAAATTAAAAAGATCAATACAAATAAGTAAACGAAAGTCTTTAATTTCTTTGTCAGCATTCCTTAAAATAGCTTCATTTTTAAAAAAAGCCCCCCCCCCCTCACCAGGTAACTTCAGTCTTTCTGTACAAAAAACAATTTAAAAATGAGAATGAAAAAATTTTTTAGAAAAAAAATCGATTTTTGTGTCTGAATTGCTCTGAAGTCTAAATAAACTTTTTTCACGATAAAAGACGTTCAACTACACCATCAACCCGAATTTGTACAATTTTTTCCATCTTTAATTTAAAAAAAGAAAAAATGAATTACACAATTTTGGAAACCTCTAACCTTCCGTTTGAATGACCCACCTGATCAAAATTCACTCCTAGTCTAATGTCAGCTCGAAATAAGTACATGAAACTCGTGGAGAATTCAAAATTCCCTAGGACTGTCATTTTTCGTTTAGGTTGCTGAAATTTGGTTTGGAAGCAGCTTTCTGGATTTCCATGCTGTGGCAAAATATGAGCATAAAAATCACTTGTCGTTTTCCAAACATCCGCCTCTCGCTCGCTCATTATGAAACTGAAGAATCCTACCAAAAAAATTTGAATTTTAAGAATTTTCGGCGATTTTGCGGTTCTAGATAATGAAAGAAACGCCGTACTGAATCTCGGAAACTTTGAGACAATCCTCGTGAAAAATTTGGTGGTTTTTTCTGAATTGATCGTTTCACATCAAAAATTTTTTTACCACTTCGATTTCGTTTAATTTCAACGAAAATCTCCAACTTGGAAAAAATTCGGTACCAAACGAATAATTTTCAAAAAGCACGACTCGTTTTCTAAATTTGAAAATTTTCAACGAGGAAATCGAGATCCTTTTTCGCACAGTTTGTTCCCACAGCTCGCAATTAGCTTCAACTATTATCTTTCAGCAGAGGAAAACTCCTCGAAAGATATCTACTCTCCTATGACTAGTGGATTTCGTACGTGTAATTATATCGAGCAAACTTATCCATATAAAATGAAAAAAGAATAAGGAAAAGAAAACATCTTAAAACTTTTACAGCATCAGTGTGTAGTAACTGGTAACTGGAAACGCGATCGAATTCTATACGGACTTGGAATAAGAGATATACGCGCCTCTCTATATCCATCGCACATTTATTCGCAATTCGGAGCCGAGCCTTGAGTCGAATCGAGTCGAGCCGCGAACTGTGTATACGAGTAATCGAAATCTGCTCCACGTATCGCCATTAATCAGTATTACATTCGACATACTATACATCTCCGGCCACGGCCGATGAAGCCGCCTCTGCCGAAGCATCATTTCACGCTTCTCTCCGGCGGCGTGAGGCGCGATGCGATGGCGGCGTCGGCCCAAAAATTCCAACGACCAAGACGCAGTAGAAAATTTACGACAAACGTCCGCCAAGGCTTCGAGATAAATTACCTATATAACACCTCGTAGGATCTGCAACAGCGACGAGGGAGGAGGACACTGCTTATCTAATAAAGCAACGCGAAAAGAGATGCACGAGAGGAAAAAAAAACAGGCATTAATATTGAAAAATTTTCACTCTGATGGGTTCGTCCTCTCGTCACCTCCTCTCGTCTTCTCGACGCTACCCGATTTCTTAAATCATTTCGCGCACGAAAGGCTATTCTCGAAGGCTCGTACACATTTCTGTGTGTATATCTTGCTCCTCTATATACTTGGGCAAAATGAACGAAAATAAATTTTCATTAAATACGTATTTTCCGTTTAACTGCTAACGAATAAGTTTTTCTCGAAGACCGACACACCAACCCCAGCGCCCAGCGCTCCTAAACAAGCCTCATCACGCCTTACAAATAATAGAATTCCAGCAGCACCGAAGACGTACATCTTGGCAAGTCCGCTCCGCCGCCGTGGCCATTCCACCCCGCAGCCATCCGATATAATAAATTTTTTGCTCGAGGGCTCTCGAGTAAAAAATTTTAATTTATTACCCTAATAAAATAGCCGAAAATTCCAACAACATACAATAATTTTTAACCATAAAATTTATATAATTTTCGGCTCACAGTGTACACTGTACCTACCTACTTAAAGCCACCCCGTGTAAACATACGTTAGTTTAATTCGAACACAAACGTGGCAGGGCTGAAAATACCGCCACGCCGTGTGAAAAAAAAATTAATAAATTCCACTCCAATTACCCTGCTCTGCTCCTCGAGTAGTGTACTTCGTTTATTACGCTACATTAAAGCGGCGCCGTTTAGCGTACCTACCTACTCGTAGAACCCTTTCCCAAGGCAATATGGTCATTACTATGTGAGCATTGCGTTTCCATAAATTTATTTTATTTAAAAAAAAATTATAATTCGGTCGAAAACACGTTTAATTTTCTGTTCAGTCGCTCGGATCGAAGTGAAATGCATTACCGCGTGTAATGAGAACCCCTATGGTATAATTTACGAAACCGGTGCCGGTGATTTTACTTATTTACGGCTGAATTGATTTTTCAAAATTTATCCGAGTTAGACTAGAATGACTGAAATATGTATATGTATGTATACCTACTGATCTTCATTTTGAAGTTTGGTTTATTTGTATCCTCACTCCCCAAGTTTTTGAATTGATTAGAAAAAATTCTCCATATTTTCATGGTTTAATTCCAAGGTTTGAAGAAAAAAAAAAGGTACCAAGATTTCCTCAATATCTACAAAAAAAAATCAAAATAGTGTAAAAATTCGTAATTTTGGCAACAAAGTTTTTGGTACGTAATCTCTTTTACCTCTCCCCCCTCCTCCCATCTCTTTCAGTAATGCTGGTGTTGGTCAACTGTTGGTCTACCTGTAATGAAAACGGTTGATTTTTTTTCATTGTTTTGATTGATGCAGTTCAACCATTGATTAGAAGACCAATAGAGGTCTATTTTATGAAGTTTCTTTTTCAATTTTTTTGTACAGAGAGATTGAAGTTGTCTAGGAGGGGGGGAGGTTTTCTTGAAAATGAAGATAGTTTGAGGAATCTGACACTGAAATTGAAAACTCTCGTTTATTTATTTGTTATTGTGAAATTCGGCTCGAAGGAATTGATATTAGTCTGAAGACTAGTTTTCATTATTTTTACAGGCATCGCAAGTGGTCATTTTAATAATGACTTGGTCATTTTTTTCAATCTTGGTCATTAAAAGTCATTTTTTTCGAGAAAGTCATTTTTAGGTCCTTATTTTCATGGTTTTCCCTCGTCTTTAAATTTTTTTTTAATTTTACATAAAAAAAAGAGAAATGTAACAGTTATTCCAAATATTTCATCATTTTTTTTCTATTTTTATACTTTAATGGAAATTGATGTTACTATTAGTTGTTAGTTTCATGAAAATATTCCAAATAAAAATACAGTAAAAGCTCGTTATAACGCTTTCGGTTATAACGCTGATTTTCTCTGGTCCCTAGACAACCCCATTTAAACCAATGTAAAATTATTCGCGATATAATGCTCATGAGCGATTATAAATCGCGCTTTAACGCTCTAAAATTTAAGAAAAATCACATTTTTAAAATGATTTTGACAATAAAAAACCAATTTTTTGCGACAAAAAAGCTTACTTTCATGTAAAAAATTTGCACTTTCTGAAAATTTCGGCCGCAAGAGCAGTTTTTTTGTGCAATTCTTACAGTTTTGATTTTAGAAACAGTAAAAAAAACTTTTATGGCAAAATTTTGCAAAAGTTGCAGTTATACAAACAAGTAAAATTACTTTCGATTTTGGCCAGAAAAAGTAAGATTTTTCAATAACCTTATCAAACTTTAATAGAAGCTTGATTACAATTCTTACAAAAAAGGCAGTTAAGTATCTAGAATTTTTACAAAAGAGTAGAGTTCTAAATTTTTTGTCATAATCTTGAGAAAAAAACTGAAAAGTGAAATTTTTCAAAACTTTGGTAAGCTAGGTATATTGATTACTTTTTAGTTTTTTGGAAAATTTGGAACAAGAATGCAAGGCTTTCTGAAAATTTTGACCACAGAAAACAATTTTGTAAAACTGACATTACTATTCATATTATTTATAGCAGACCTCAAAATCAAAGTAAAATTTCAGTTTTTTTCATTTTCAATTGGAACAGTTGTTCAAATTCAAAATGAAGTTCACGTTTTCACTTCTTTTATTACGCTCTTTTTGCTTTAAAACAAGAATTCGCAGTATTACGCTCATCAGCGTTAAAACGAGTATTTTGCTTATAACGCATTTCGGCTTATAACGCTCTTTTTTTTTGATCAATTGAAGAGCGTTATAACGAGCTTTTACTGTAATTTCAAAGCTTTTTTGCCGCGTACATTTTTAGCTTGAAATGTTATCAGTTCATAGCCAATAAAATGAATTGTGTTGGTTGATCTTATAGGGTCTAAACATCCAGAAATCGAAAATATTAAGGTCATTTTTTAGTCATTTTTTTGGTGAAAAAAGGTCATTAAAGTCATTATTTTTTTTCAAAATTCAATTGCGATGCCTGTTTTTACTGCTTGAAGATCTTTTTTTTAGAAGCATAAATCGCTGAAAAGTGTTCAACTGGGGATCATTCTACGTCAATTCGACCAAGAAAATGGTAGGGGGGTTGGCGATTTTTTTTTTGAAATTTTTCCTGTGGAAGGACCTTCTGAAGGGATGACCAATGGCGCAATCGCAGCCCTCTAGCCCTTTTTTAAATGCTGCTAGGGGGTGTCGAAGTTTTCGGCGATTTTGAAGTATCATCCATTTCAGTAGTGGATTACTCGACAACCGCGATACCTACCAAAATGGAACTTTTTCCAATACATAGTTAGGGGTTTTGAAAGGCTTTCTGGTGATATCATGAAAATTAGTGTTGCCACTTTTTTTCGTACGAAAAATTGGATCGAAAAGTTTCAAAACGTAGTTTTCATATTGTTCCGACTCTCAAAAATTCTGAAAAAAATATATTATGGACAATTTTTCATGCTGAACAACATATTAAAAAAAATGGGATGGTACCATGTTGCAAAGTTGATTTAAACTAGACAGCTAAGCAAAGCTTAGCTGCAAAGTGTGCGTAGCTAGCTGCCTTTTCTACAGCTATAACCGTTATTACATCTAGGTAGTGCATAAGTGAATCAACCATGTCACAGTAATGAGAATTTTTGAAACTCTCACTGCTTCAAAATAATAATTGTTTTTCAGTGTTTTCATATTTTCCAAATTACAATAGGTATTTCAGAATAATTTATAAGCTTGTATTGCTTCTAAATTAAGAAATTTCTAGTTGTTTTTCATAGTTTGCATTGTTTTAAAATTTACAAAATTTCAAATCAATTTCCCGAATTCCCCATCGCTACAATTTCATAAAGTTTTCAATAAATTTTCAGAATTTTGCATTGCTGCTGAGTTAGGAAATTTGCAATCAATTTTTAGAATTCACATTGCCTCTAAATAGTCAAATTTTGAATAATTTTTCAGAATTCTTATTGTCTTTAAATTGAAAAATTTCAAATTCTATTTTCAAGTTCATATTGTTCACAAATTGTAAAACGTTTACTCAATTTTTGGAATTTACATTGCCTCCAATTTTTCAGAATTCTCATCTTGTTCATAAATATTACAATACTTATTTTACAGTAAAACCTCGATAAGTGCAAACTCAAGGGACAGGAAAAATTATTGCACTTATCGAGTTTTTCACTTAAAAAGGTTTGCACTTAGCAAGGTTATTTTTCCACGATTTGCACTTATCGAGGTAAACAATTCACAAAGGTTTAATTCTCCTGCAATTTCCATTGCTTATGTAATTGTGCACTTACAGTGGTGAAACGTGCAGCAACTTGCACTTATAAAGGTTAGATTCAGCTACAATTTCTATTGTCTAGGTAATTTTGCACTTATAGAGGCAAAACGTAAAGCAATCTTGCACTTAGAGAGGTTAAATATGCCTACAATTTTCACTATAGAGGTAATTTTGCACTTATAGAGGTGAAACATACAGCAACGTGCACTTATAGAGGTGAAAGTGCTTTGTACTGTCGAAAAATTGATGCACTTATCGAGGTTACTATTTGCACTTACAAAGGTGAATTTACATGGTAAATTGACTGTAGGGACTGGGGATTACATTTTTGTTGCACTTAACGCGAATTTGCAGTTATCGAGGTTGCACTTATCGAGGTTTTACTGTATATAATTTTCAAGTTCACATTATCTGCAACTTACAGAACTTTTAATCAATTTTTGGAATTCTCAGCGTCTCTAAATACAAATTTTCATACTATTTTTTTTAGAATTTCCATTGTCTTCAAATTTATAAATTTTCAAACCAACTTTCAGAACTTGCTTTTTATTCTAAATTAAGAATTAAATCTTATAAAATATGTTAAGAATTTGAATTGCCTCTAAATTACACGAAAAAAAATATGGGTAATTTTTACAAAAAAATTTAACTAAATACTGGTATTTAGCACAATTAAGTACCAGATCCCATTTAATAATTTTTACTGTAATCATTTAGTAAAAATTATCATTTTAATAAATTTTGCTATAGGTACCAATAGTAAAAATCATTTTGTTTTAATAATTTTTTACTAAATCATGATAATAAAAATTTCATGTTTCAATTGTACAAAAATTAGTTTAATTACTCATTTTGAAGTAATTTTTAAATTATAAGTAAAAAGTTAAAAATTATTCATGTCAAGGTAATGACAGAAAATTAATGAAATGAATTTTTAGTTAAGCAAATGATATCATAATTCATAACTCAATTTCAGCATTATTTTTGCCCCATTATCATGTACTACGTAGGTAGTAAACTCCAAAGCATTTACCTATCCAATTTTCCTATGAAAAATCTGTCACCTACCTACTTACCTCACGGGGATTCGAACCTGGGTCCCTAAATTTCCTATTCCTACCTACATGCCCTATCCACTCAGCCACCACCTCACTATGAGGGTTACGGCATTAAAATAATATATTTGTTTGGTAAACACCCCACCAAGCCACTCCCACTTGAAATACACAGCTGGCAGACTGGGGGTGTAACAGGGTACAATGCAACGCAGCTGTTTATAAAATGATGAAAGGATAAGGCTGGGGGTATAGCAGGGTACAATGAGCGGCAGGTGGTTTACAAGTCCCCTTTCTCCTTTTTTAGGAATTTATGCATTAAAATAATGAACTAAAATTGCAATTACTCAGCAATTACCCATCCGAATTGAATGAAAATAAATCTATACCCTCCGCCTTAATGATTCTCAAATGGTGTCCAATAGGTACAAAAAATGGTTGGATAGCTTAAGAGAACATTCATTGCAATTGAAATTTCAATTTCTCAAAGCGAAACCAATAGTGTGCTACGCACACTAAAAAATTGAAAGTTTGCGGAAAAAATGCGATTTTTTGATTTAAAACGTGAAAAAAAGTTCAAAAAAATCAAAATTCGAAAAAAATCAATTTTCAATTTCAAACATCAAAAAAAGTTTAAATTTATTCAGTTGTCTTATTTTGACCTCTTTCTGACTTAATTATTTCATGAAAAAGTTGATAAAAATTACACTCACAACAAAAAAATTGAAATTTGTTCATTTTTTGAATCTTTCGAATTTTGGTTTTTTTGTGAGGAGTTCATTTCATCTAGTCAAAGGATTTTTTCAACTTTTTCAACAGATACGTAAAAATAGGGGTTAAATGGATCAAATTTACCTATCAAAACTTTTTTTTATGTTTTAAATCAAAAAATCGCATTTTTTTGTAAACTTTAAATTTTTTTAAATGAACTTTGCAACATGGTACCATCCCAATTTTTTAATATGTTGTTCAGCATGAAAAGTTGTCCATGATAATATTTTTTTCAGAATTTTTGAGAGTCAGAACGATATGGAAACTACGTTTCGAAACTTTTTGAACTAATTTTTTGTATGAAAAAAAGTGGCAACACTGATTTTTATGATATCATAAAAAAGCCTTTCAAAACCCCTAACTAAGGGAAAATGTTCCATTTTGGTAGGTATCGCGGTTATCGAGTAATCCACTGCTGAAATGGATGATATTTTAGGTTCACTGAAAACTGTGACACCCCCTGGCTGCCTTTAAAAATGGGCTAGAGGGCTACGATTTGCGCCATTGGTCATCCCTTGGGGGAAGGTCTGTCCACAGCAAAAATTTCAAAAAAATCGCCGAACACCCTACCACTTCTTGGTCCAATTGACGTGGAATGACCCATTTTTCAATTTTAAAGAGGCTCTGTCTGTACGGGGGAATCCAATATTTCTTGGGTGGGATCAAACATCGTTTTCACTTGAAAAGAGGATTATTTAGAGGAATTTTATTTCAGATTTTTTTTGATATTTTAGTTTTATTTGAGAGGTCAACATTTAGACTTTTTTTTTCAATAAAAGTCAGAAATTTCAAGGAATAGGAAAAAGATACTAAAAAATTGTTTATCAGGCATAAAAACCTGCTAGAATTTTTGGCAACAAGGAAGACTTTTAGACAATTTTTGGCAAAAAGCAAGACAGACTGAAAATTCCCTCCCTTTCCCCCTACCCCTAAAAATTATGAGTCTGGATTTTTTTTCAATCTCTAATGAACCTCAAGAACCTTCAAAAAAATATTAAATACAAACCCCTGAAAAAAAAATTATTTCCAGTTTTCGACTAAAATCAGATTATACCAAATACATCCTCTCCTCGAAATTGAATTGTGACAAAAACACTAAAATCTACACTCAAAAGTCCACTCTTGAAAAACGAGCTGGAGCTGGAACAACAACTACACGAATTTCACATCATCACCCCGACCCCCATCTCGGCTGAAATTACCGCCCTTAAAACTCATGCACGTTTGTTGCCATTGCCAAAAGCGATCTCATAAATCACCCAGATCGTCGGCCCGTGTACGCGGTCATATTAATACACGTACAAATAAATTCACTCTCTACTCGTACACACGCCAGCCAGCCTGCCTTTAAACAGCATGTACATTACCATGCTCAATCATCGAGCCATTCAATTACCGCAACACGGTAATTACATCAAAAATGCGTAAACACTGTCGTACAAATCGTACTCGTACAAACAACGATGAACTCCAGTCGTATTCCCTTATTGTATATAGCTAAGTCGTTAACTTTGGCAACTAAAAATAAAACCAACGTTGGAAAAAATTACAATCCTTTGCCCCTTTTTTTCTGTTACACCTTCCCTGAAACATGGTAACCGTTTAGGAATACTATAAACGTTATAACAAAAAACGCCCACGTAATTATAAAAACGCGCCAGTTTCCAGAATAACCCTCATGTATATAGGCACGATTCTTGTGTGTTTGTTTCAACTTCAACTCTCTCTTTATTTTTCCTCTTTCAGTCGCTTAATGCCTAAGTAGGCCCATGTCGAATAGTTTCGCTTTTAAAACAACAGGCGAAAATTGGTAAACAACTTGAAACTAACAGTTTTTGATTAATCCTACCGAGGATTACGTATTTTGAATACTCTGTCTTGAAAATCTCCTTTTCGAAAAGATCAATGACCTTTGAATCCTGCGAGAACAAAAATGGTCTAGAATTTTTTTAAGCCAAATTTTCAAAATGAGAGAAATAATTTTTTCCGACTTTCAAGACTAATTTTTCATTTATTTCGAACAGTTTTTGACGAAAAAATTTAAGTGCTCCATACATGCATTTGGAGTATCAAGATTTTGAGACGAACCAAAGGGAAAGGCAAGCGGTAGGGTTGAATGCCCCGAAAATTTTGAAAATCGGAATAAATGTGGATCTGATAGAAGTTCTTTTCATCCTTAAAATAATGAAAATTTCATAAAACTTTCTTCCAAAAGACGATTTCCATTTCGATTATTCGGCTTACACGAAGTCAAACGACCATTCGAGATTCGATACATCAAAAAAGACATTTGCAGGCTAAAAAGAGCCCTATCTCACGTAGAGCATCATCCTCGATCCATTAAACTAATTCGTCGGCCATCTGATAACGAAAAAAAAGGCACTTCTTCGAGCACTTAACCATGGAAAAACGTTCAAAATTCACAGCTTAAAAGTAACAACGAAGAAACTGCGTATACGATACGATACGATACTCGATCATAATACACGCAAAACGACTACGCGCCAATTTAATCAAACTTCACGGTTATTTCGATCCAAAAGCGTTAAAAAAAAGTTTTCTTTTAAAAGCTTTACGTGAACTCGAACGCAAATATGGAAAAATAGATTTTCTTTCAGGGTCTCCTCCATTATCAATGTATCGATGTAGGCGGCTTTTTCTTCTTCTAACCTCCTTTTGTAATCCCACATATTGTAGTTTTTTTTTCGTACCCAGGTCGGTGCCGAGTATTGACCACACGAGTTGAAAATATGTAATTTAAAAAAGAGTTCAAACAAAAGCGTAGGCCTTATAACGTAATCAGGTTGTGAAAAATTTCTTATCTCTTGAAGAAAAATCAAACAAAAAGAAGTTTGTTCGAAAGCTAGTTAGAGATAATTTGCAAGATCTTAACAACCCTAATAGTATGGCGAAACTTTGGGGTAAAATTTTTAACCAAGAGTGCACTAGGGTGTGTGCTGTGTGCACACGCTCGACTTGTGCGACTCGACTATGTGGCGTAAGCGTATAAAGCTAAAGGTGTAAAGGCAAAAAGAGTATTATGATAGTTGGCTAACTACGTAGTCTGTGGTTCTAACTATACCGTCGTGTATTTCGTTTACAAGGTGATTTTAATGACGAAAAGATGTTCACGTAATTAACAGTTGGAAAACTTTATTTAGCTCAGATTTAACAAACTTTAACGGCGGCGAATGTTTGGCGGAGGTGAATTTTGCGCTTTTATGTATATTGAAATGGAGTCGTTTTCCTTTTTCCCTGCTGCCAAATGAGATGTCGTTCACCTGCGATTTCTAAAAACGTGATTTCATTGGCGTGTAAAACTAATTGATGAAAAAATACGTACTGCAGGATGCTTCGCGTTTCTTGAATTAATTGAAGTAGTCGAGAGTCGAATCACGTGTCAAGTCATCTCACTCGAATCTCGACTTAAATCGAAGAATTCGGATTTTGATAGAAATGACTTAATCAACCACCTTCCGTTGGTGAAAATGTTTTATTTTTCAGAATTTTTTATACAGGTGGAAGACCTTTGAAAATATGAAAAACTGATTTTTTTCACGATTTTTGCTATCTACTTAAATTGATCAGTTTTGGTCATTAAAAAAATTTCTTATTATGATAAAAGACGTCTAACTACACCATTAATCTGAATTTGGATGTCAATTTTTTCTATGTTTAATTTTTTAAAAAATGAATTACACAATTTTGGGACCCCCTCCCCCTGATCTTTTTTTTTGATTGACCCACCTGGCCAAAATTTACTCTAGTCTAATGTCACCTCGAAATACATGGTATTGTAATTTCTAATGGAGTTTTCGATTTTTCAAATTTAGGCCTTTCAAGCAATTTTTAAGCTCACCTATTAAAAGAAAAAAATATGAATGAATTTTGGAAAATTGGCCCTAAATTGATGCAAAGAATCGCTAGTAAAATGTACGTGAGTGAGTAGGAGTGGCTTAAACTTCATTTGGACCATTTTAAAGAAATGTTGTCCAAAAGTACCTACATAAATTATGAATTTAAAAAACGTCCAATCGATTCGGAAGGTAGAAAATGAGATGTTGATTCAAACATAAAGTTTCTACCTCGATTGAATAAGGTTCTGATATTCATAAGCCAAACTGAAAGTTTTGGCAAAAAGCAAGGCAGACTAAAAATTCCCCCCCCCCCCCCCCCGCCAACTCAACATAAATTATGAGTCTAAATTTATTTCAATCTAAAATAAATCTCAACAACTATCGAAAAAATATTAAATACAAACAATTGTTGATTTTTACAAAGTTTCTCTTACATTTTTGAGAAAACGAAAAAAATGTCAAAGAAATTTGGATGTAAAACATTGACAAAAATGGCATGGAGAAAATCATTGATCATCTAAATAAAATAAAGCAATTTACAAGATTTTTTTTGCAAATATTAGGTACCTAAAAAATGTTGGGTATCGATGAAGCACCATCATGGCGTCAAATTTTAGGAGTTATTTCATTTTTATTTTCAAATTTGAAAAATTTTGAAAATCGTCAAAAATTCTCGTTTTTTTGGAAAAAATTTCAAACAGTTTTACTATTTTCCAAGAATTGTCCAAAAGTCTTGCTTATTGCCAAAAATTCTAGCTTTTTAGCAATTGCCAAGTCTCTATTTTTTTTTACCTAAAATTGGTAATTTTTTCTTCTATTGTCAAATTTCTGTTTTTTTTCCCAATAATTATCCAAAAACCTCGTTTAGGTACCCATTTGCCAGGCATTGCCAAAAAGTATCACTTTTTTGCTACCAAAAAGTCCTGCATTTTGCTTTTGTCAAAAATTGTACAAAATTCTCGCTTTTTTAACAGAATTTTTAAAAATAGGTCGTTTTTTTTGCAACAAGTTCCGAAGTTTTACTTTTTTTCAAAAATTATTGGTGGTTCAACTTTAACATTTCAATTCGTAATTTATTCTTTTTTTTGCTTGGGTTTTGACACTTTTTTGGTTAATTTTTTAAGCTTTTTTAATCACTGAAGTTGTTTTTTTTCTTTGGAAAAAATCGAATACGAGCCTGTAGTGAAGCTTGTGAGCTAAAACCTACTTCATATCCTGAATTTGGTTTCAAGACCTTCTGGAAGGAGCGTCTAGTAAAATTTGAAAAATTCCAGGTTTTAAGAATGGCCATAAAAACTGGAAAATTAATTTTCAGTACTGCATGTAGAAATGCAATCGATATTCTGTTAGTGATATTTTCGACCTTTTGAATATCATTTTTTCAAAATTTGTCTGAACAGTTCTTAAGCGATCCTTTTTGAAAATCTGGAATTTTAAAAATATATCTGGAAGCTTTAAAACGGCTCGAAACCGCCTCTAATCAACTCAGAATGCTAAAATCAGGATTATTGATGAACATATATTTTAGCTGTCCAGCTTCATTGGGTAAAATTGTTTAGAAACTTCAATTTTTAGAAATCTACCGAGGGCTCCAGAACTGCTTAAAAAGTTTCGAAACCGTTCTCAATCGATTTTGGGAGCGAGAGGGGGAGGGAGGGAGGTCAAAAATAGTGAACCTGCCAAATTTCTACTTTCGAGGTTAATTTTGTCTCAAAAATGAGGTAGTAATAAAATGTTGCAAAATTTTTTCAAAAAGAATTGGGATGATAATTTGTTTACATTCGAAAAAACTCGAGTTCAACGTTCTGGCAAATGTTTTTTTTTGGAATTTTGTTGAAACTCTCTCCTTGAATTTTCTCGCAAACGCAGCCACATCTCACAACACGGTGTGAAAACTGTGCAGTCGCAATTTCAACGTCCCTCAATCCTCTCAATCTTTCTTGATGGGAGGAAAAACGAAGGTAAAAAGAAACTGCTCGCGGTATTGTTTTCACATGAGTTATATGTACATACTTGTACGTAGACACCCGTCTCAATTTCCATTTGAAAGTGAAAATACTCACTGAATTTTCACCGCGGCTTGAATTACCTTCACTTTGTTTAACACACTGGAGCTGCGCTGCGCTGGTGCCATTTAAAAAAGCCACCGTATATCTCGTAAAGTTTTCCCTTTTCATTGACGAATATGTGATAATATTTATTCAAAACATAACCGTCGCGTCGAACCAAAGAGAAGAAGAGAAGACGTAGCGCGTAAGTCTTGTTTGCGTATTCGAATAAATATTACTCTCTTTTAAAGACGCCTTTTATGTCGAACGTCGGATTATTTACATTAGGTACGTACGTGGATTCTCCTTCTCCTGCGACTTACGAGTTTATATCGTCATCTTCATCGATGTGTCAAAAACACCTTTCATCTTATACCAAATAAACACATACTCGAAACAAAACGAATGAAAAACCGTACTGTACTTCACTGCCCGTCTCGTCGTCGTTTTCCTCCCGATTGAGAGAATTATCGTGGTTTTCGCGTTAAAATGCCGGAAATTGTATTTTTATTTGTAAACAGGCGGAGAAAAAACGCATAAATGTCATTTCGTAAGGTATAAGTAGATGGGTATCATTGGTGTGATAGGATTTCATGCATGTGCATCTCTAGATCTGCTACGAGTAATGATAGTAAATACAGAAGTACATACAGCATGAGACAAAAATAACGAAAAAGATGCGACAATTTTTATTCATTTTTCGTGTTTTAGTACGATAGGGTAGAAGGGTACTCATAAAAAGAAAATTTAATATAAAATTTTATTTCACAAATAGTTAACTAGGATAGTTCAGCTTTTAATGCTTTCACGTTTGTGACGAAGGTTGACTTTTATTTCTGACAGACTAGAGGATTCATATTTCTATCTCAACTTATAAAAGGGATTCGATTCTTGATTTTATTCATAACAACAGCTAGGAAAGTTATTTATAGTATGATGTTCCAGACAAATAAAGGAGGTGAATAATTCAAATATCATGTATTTGTACTCGGAAGTTTTTTTTTGAAAATTGAATAATGATTCTAGAAAATATTGTTTTATGGTCATGGGCAGCAAATATAAAAAAATTCTGGAATTTCCTACTTCAAAAATGTCACTGGAATTTTGACCATAATCTAAGCAATACGTAAGTATGCCCAAGACTTTGAGAACTGAGTAACTTGAGGAGCTCATTGCAAAAGTAGCCCTTGTCACATGAACCTATGCAATCTCCAAAGCTCTCCCTTGAGCGTACCTAGTATCATGAATGTAAACTCTATAAAGCAATTCCTCTCAGGGCTACTCAGGGTAGACTAACTTGACGGTCATTTCATCATTACAACATGATCTCCGCAGTTGGCAATAGGTGCAATCGAGTAAAACGTGTCTAAAAGTTCATGTGACAAGGGCTACTTTTGCAATGAGCTCCTCACTTCTATTTCGGTAATTTTTTTGCTGAAAACTAAAGTTGAAGTGGTCATGTAAAATTGAAAATGAGCTTGTGTGTGAAGAAAGTTTAATTTCATTGGTCATGTCTTAGGCTTTTCAGCATCCGTCTTGAGCGATAAATTTGTAATCCTCTCAAATTCAGTCTCAGCTTTTTGACAATTGAAAAAATTCAATATGTAGATGAATTTCAAAACTCTGAAATTTTGAGATTTGGAAAAAAATATGAGAAAAAATTTCATTTTACTCGTAAATAAAAAAGAAAATTTCAGTGTAAAAAGATTAGACATGGAAATACTTGATGTTGTTAAATGCTACGTCCGTCTCTTTTGCTCTCTCAATCAAGCTAAATTAAAATGCGTTAAAAAAAGATCAACTCTAAAATCTGTCTAATTTGACTGATATTGATGAAATTCAGGCATACATTTGGAGGGTGTTTTTAGAATGTGGGAGGGGGGGGAGACCTTTCATAGTTTTTTTTTGTATTGTGTTATTTGTCATGGAATTGTCCAAATCAAATTCCTGCTTTTTTTCTGAAATAGAAAACGAAACAGAAATTTAAAAATGTATCTCGACATGGAAAATTGAGAGAATGGGAAGAGTTATTTTTAAAAATTTGCATTATGTTTTCAAAAATACTAATAGGAGGACACATTGAGAATTAGCTGGAAAATAGGGCTCGAGTATTTTTTCCGAGAAATGATTTGAATCCTTGAAAATTTGGTATAGAGGAACGATGCAAAAAATGTGAGCATTTGAAAAATACCAGCACCAAAAGAAAACAATAATTTACTTGAAATTTCCGATATCTTATTAAAAATTGCCCGTATAGCTTATCGAAAGCTACTACTGATCAAATATAACATTCCAAAATTGTCTGTAATTTACCAAAAAAATTTCTAATTATGAAAAAACTACTTAAAATTTACCAAAATTGCCTAAAAATGACCAAAACTATCTGTAATTTACCAAAATTGATTTTAATTTGCCAAAATTACCTTCCTCAAAATTGTCTGTAATTTACCAAGATTCCAAAATTTTCTGTAATTACCCAAATTAATGAAAATTTACCAAAATTGTCTGTAATTTACCCAAATTACCAAAAATTTACCAAAATTATCTATAACTTACCAAAAATATTTCAAAGTTACTAAAATTTACCAAAATTGTCTGTAATTTACCCAAATTACCGAAAACTTACCAAAATTGCTGGTAATTAACAAAAATTAACTGAAACTTTTCAAAATTATCTGTAACTTACAAACATTTTTTCTACTTTACCAAAATATTTGTAATTTTTTAAAACTACTTGTAATTTACCAAAATGACTAGTACTTTACCAAAATTTTCAAATTACCTGTAATTTGCCAAAATTACCTAAAACTTGTCAAATTTATCTGTAATTTACTAAAATGATTTGTAATTCATCAAAAGTTTTTCCAATTTACCAAAGTTATCAGTAATTTACCAAAATTTCAAAATTACCAGTAATTTATCAAAATTTTAAAATAACCAGTAATTTACTACAATTCCAGAATTGCCAGTAGGTAATGTATCAAAATTGCCTAAAATTTACCAAAATGATCTGTAATTTACCAAAACTTCAAAATGACCATTAATTTACCAAAATTTTATAATTTATCAGTCATTTACCAAAATACTAAAATTGCCAATAATTTATCAAAAATTTCTCGTATTAGCACTCCTTTAAAATTACTTAAGATTTACCAAAAAGCTACCAGCAATTTGACAAAAATTATCAGTTGAATATTTTCCTCAAATTACCAGCATTTTTCCAAAATTACTAATAATTTACCAAAAATTTCCAGGAATCAAAAAATTATTGATAATATACCTAGAATTATTGCCAGTAAGTAATTTACCCAAAATATTAATAGAAACTCCACAGACTTTTTTTTCTTCAAATTTTCAAGTATGAGTGAACGATAGAAAGTCATTTTATGAGGTTTTGTCATACTTAATTTTAGCTGTTCATAGATTTTTTACCAAGTTGTAAGTCAGAATTACATTGGTCCTTTTTTTTTCGATTTTTTTAAGCGTCTGTCCTAATGTTAGGAATTCCTCGCAATATTTTCCGGAAATTTTGTGAAATCAAATTAATCCTAAAATAAATTGGCAATTTATCATAATTTTTTGCAAGCTTTTAAAACTCTGACACGATAAATTAAGAACTCACCATCCCCCCCCTCCCTCCCTCCCCCAAGTTTTCGAATGTTATGTCAACTTCAAAAAATTTTGGGCAGACCCCACGCTCAAAGAATGTATCCATGTCAAAAACTTTACAGCTTTATCTAAAATGATAATTTCATTTTATTAAATATGTTAGGGGATCTAAGTATTCCTCAGGCTTCATGTACTGATTATTCCAGCCAAAAGTTCGTTGACCGTGCAAAATTTAACACTCTGTAATTATCTGTACGCTGCTAAAATTGATTACACAAAATACGAATACATCTAACATTAGCTTTTTTTTTGGTTTTGCCCACAGGCGGTACCAGCGTAGCCGGTGACTCGATAGAAGAACGCAGATCGAACAACTCGATCGAGCAGCTGTCGTCGTGCAATTCGCAAGACAACCTGTTGCTGGAACGTCTGAGGCCTCTAAACAGATCTCACCATCCGCCCGACCTGCTGGCTTTCCCGAACCGGCGCACCCAAGGATCGCCGGCCGGCAGCGTCGTCTCCAACGACCCGGATAATTCGCGTTTCCGCGCCATTCATTCGCCGGTCCGCAGCCCCA
This sequence comes from Planococcus citri, assembly GCF_950023065.1. Lineage (NCBI taxonomy): Eukaryota > Metazoa > Arthropoda > Insecta > Hemiptera > Pseudococcidae > Planococcus > Planococcus citri. The sequence continues at coordinate 53,528,690 of NC_088678.1, read as the reverse complement.
TCTATCAAATGCACCAGTACGCTCCGTCGTACGAAACGCTACCATATTCGCGAACCCAATCGCCGTTCAGTCCGACGTCAATGACGCCGGTCATCCAGCACCGGCAGGGTTACGTGACGATACCGCGAAGACCTCGTGTACCGAGCTGGTCAAGCGCGCCGACGCCCACCATGGAAGAAGCTCTCACAAAGGCTGAACCCGTATACGATAATTTAGGTCCACGTACGACAGCCGACGGCAGCTCGGTACTGTCGTTGACGCGAAAAGTGGCCGATTCGTCGCCGAGTAATATGAGAAGTCGACCTTTACCTCCGGCGCCTCTCTACAGCAGTCATACGTTACCGCATAAGAGTAAGCTGAACCACGTGTATTTGGCGATACGCGAAAACGAAGAGCCGCAATTCAGACCTGTGCAGAATGGCAGCGGCGACAGCAGAGGTGTAATCAGACCTTTGCCTTTGCAGTACTCGCCGTCCAGCGAAACACCACTTCCGGTACATGATAAAAAACGAGCCAGTTGGGCGACCAGACAGGTACCGGAGACTGGCACACTAAAGAAGACCAATCCAAACCAAGTATCGCCTACTAGGAATACCAGTACACCTATACCTACTGTGACTGCTGCCAATGGTAGCGTATCTGGTGGTACTCCGTCTTCAAAGTCTCAAAAAGTTCCTCCGAAGCCACCGCCAAAGCCAAAGAAAAATGGACCGTTGTTCGAAGACGAAGGAGAAGATGGCACCGAAGTTTGATTGGTACACGATACGTATGTACTTCGAATCCTTCGTAAATTCATTTCGTCACTCGCCAAGTAAACGATCAGCGCCCAAACAGCGTAGCTAATGGGATGAACCCACCGCTTCGTTGGGTTTAAAAAAAAGTCTCTTCTCGGATTTCCAGCTTCCCTCCTTTTTTCGCTACATAATTGATGATCGAGGTGCTCGATATAGCCTCATCATTCATCATTCATCAACCGTCCAATTCCACCGAAAATTCCAAAAATCAACCGTTCGTTTTGGACGCAGATCGTTTCTCTGAGATGTTAAAGACTGTTCTCCTCGGTCCTCTCGTGATTACATTTAAGTCAATTATTTTTATCTTTAGCTGTAATGTAATTTTTTTACTCATGTTGTTTCATTTTTTTCTTTGTTTAAGTATTAGTTAATGTGTTTTTTTGTTCTCATCTCTCTTTGTAAATACGCGATTTTTTTTTTTTTACTGGAGCAATCGGTTGTCAAAAAGTTATTCTAAGTGACTTTCATTCAATATGAAACTTTTCTTGCCTCATGTCTTTCAGAACTAAAGTTGTCTAGATAAGATTTTCATGAAATTTAGTGCTTCGGTATAGCTTTAATAGTGTTGAATTAATATAAGTGCAAGTTGTTTAAAATAGTGTTTTGGTCTGTAAAATTGATTATGGAATGTTGAAAGCGTTGGACATTGCATGATAGGAAGATGGTTCGAAAAATTTTCACATTTTGTCTGGTTGATTGTTGAAAATTCCAAAAAAAAAAAAATATTAAATCCATTTTTTTTAATTTTGGAAGAAGCTCTGAAGTTTTATGATGAAATAGTAGATTTCTCATCTCAGCCATTTTCTATCGAGGAATAAAATTAAATTCTGGTTTTTTCTCAAACTACTCTTCCAATTGATATGTAAAATAATACACAAATGAAAACTGTATTTTTTAAATTGAAAATTATGCTCTGATAGCCTACTTTACAATTCAAAGTATCAATAATTTCAAATTTATAAAAAAATTGTACATTTTTTTCTGAATGAGCTAATTTTTAAAAAAATTTTCAACTTGCAAGATTATTTTCTTTGAAAAATTCAAAAACAGAAAATTTGAAAACAGCTGCTGAATTATTTTTTTGGAAAAAAAGTAAACTTTAAGCTGATGTTTCCAAAAAAAAATATTTGTGTAAGAATTATTGGAATTCGTATTTTTACTTATATTTGATAATTAATTAAGTACGTTGATTTGGTTCAGATCAGAGTAATTTATGAAGAATAATTTACTCAATTGATTTTGATTGAGACTAATGGAAAAAAACTTTACTCAGAAATGAATCTTGAAGTTGAACCCCATTTTAAGACTAAAAATGTTTGTAAATCGTCGATGATTAACGCATTTGTATACCTGATTTGAATTCTTTTTTTTTTTTTTAATAATTAAAATTATAGATTAAGTACTGAATTTTCTTGAAAATAAAATTAAAATTGCAATTTCGATCGTAAAAATTCAAAGTATTTTAGTACCATTAGAGCTGAAATGTGAAACTTTTTTCTGACCATCCTGTAGTTGCGATCTCATTCATTTTGTGGTTATTTTTCAATTTCAACGTACAATTTTGAATTAGCCGACGCATTTAAAATGAACAAAAAAATTAATAGTAGATTTTCATTCAGAAAATATTAATATTTTTTTTCTTTTTTTTTTAAATAGGTATTTCAAGTGAATTTGATACTCTCTAATATAAAATCTAATGATGTATTTCATTAACGAAATTGGCGCTTTGAATTTATTTTGTAAGTTCCTACGTATTATTAGTGTAAGGCTACAACAAAAAACGAGTAGTTATTTTGATCGGTGATATACTTTCAATACCGAGCTTTAGACAAGTTAACCGGATGAATATGAGTAACTATAATATTTCGATTTATTATTCGAAAAACGAACGTTCTACCAAAATTATTTCAAAATGTACGTTTATCTTTATTTTAATATTACACCCGAATATTAATTTTAAAATAAGAAATTAAATATTTCAAGTACTACTATTTTACTCGTAGTTACCAAAATGTTTTTTTAATAATTTATATATTTTGATTTTTTTTTGCCAAACGTTCTATTTATTTTGTACTTGTGCATTGTTTGATGAGAAAAATGTTATTGATAGTGCAATGTGTTCCATGAAACTGGGGCAATAATTTTTAGCCAAGATGTAATCGAGGCGATGAACAGAAAACGTATCGTGGCTTGGAGCTAATTTGTTAAATTGAGGGAGCAATGATTTTCAACTATTTAGAGAGTGCTAAAAAATAATTAAGTCAATCCAATGATGGCTATACTGTATTTGATCAAATGAATATTGCCCATTTTTAAATTTAAAGTAGCAAACTAAATGTGAACATTTCTGAATTTTTCAAATCGTGTTTGCTCCTTTAATTTTGAAAATTGTCAACTGGTATCCGAACATTTTTCTGTTTTCATCGAATACCTAATTCCAAGTTACTGAATTTTCATTCCAGTTTTAGTCACATTTTTTGTTCATCTCCTTAAATTTCAATCAAGGTTAGAGTATTGCTCACGTTCAATTTGACACGTGTATTGTTTAATTGTTGGATTTTGTTTTTTTAATACGTAATACTGTTTTTAATAGGTTAGTAAATCTTGAATTAGATTTGTAGGTGTACTGAAATGCAGCAGAATATTTTGTTCAGTCTAGATGTGGTAACTGATAAGATATCCATCCTACAATGTGGAATTTTTCAAAAAAAAAAAATTTATAGCTTATTTTAATGTTGGAAAGAATGTATCGATCAAATCTATTTGAAAAATAATTCAAAAAGTGAATAAATCTATCTTTGACTCTTAAACTAGGTATTAAATGAAAGCTGCTGCAAATCGGTACATTTATTTGTAATTGACTCGTGTTTATGTTGATAACTCTGATTTTTCATATTTATTTTTTCATTCATCATTGAATTAATTTAATTCACCGAAATGTCAATGCATGCTATTTTGCTTTTATTTTTTCCCCCTCTCGTGTAAAATAATGTACATTTTTTTCTGATTATTTTTACTCACTTATTATTTACGTGAGTAAGTAAATATTTTGTTGTGTATGAATTTATATTGTTTAAATGTATTATGTATTTATGACGAATATTTTTTTTTGTGAATGTTTCCTTTTTTATTTGTGTTAACCTTGCCTATTTGTGTTGTGAATTTTTTGTTAATAAATTATGCATTTCGCGTAAAAATGCTTATGTAAGCGAATGGTTTGATATACATTTTGTATTATAGGGACCAGATTGTTCTATGAAAAGACAGTTCTATGCTTATTAATTAATATATTGTATCTATGTATTTAATGAATATATATGAAAAAAATGATGTTTACTTTTATGTATAAAAATATCGACTTACTCGTGTAAGAAATTTTTTTGACTGGAATGTGTATTTTGTATCCTCGTGTTAAAAATATAAAATATATTTTTTTATTTACGTTATTAGGGTGATTTTTTTGCGTTCGCTTGGTAGATATTGTGTTAAAATAATCTCACCCTGGATTTCCACGTGCCAAGAAATTCTCATTTTGACTTTTTGATGGAGTAATTTCGCTTCAAGTATGTATGACAAAATAGGTACCTAATTACTTGACAAAATTTTTAAAAAAAGAATTAAGATATCAGGAATATTGGAAATCGGAGTTTCAAACTGTATGTAATTTCTTGTGGAAATACTCATTATATGGTAAAATAATCACATCGTGATTAGAATCTATATGGGATCAGGATGGAATAAATCCCAGTGTTTAGGTGTTTGATAAAATATTACATTTTTTTTTTTTTTTTTTTTTTGTAATTAGTAGGTACCTGATTTGATCTCTAATCTTAGGTATACAAATGAAGATAACAAATTTTGTGAATATTTATTTAGAAATCTTTTATTTCAGACATAAAGTAAACTTAATTGATACATAACAAAAATCGTGCAAAAATGGATTTATCTTCAAAAAGATCTGTGAAATTACAAAAAAATGTAGGCTAGGTACCCAATAATAATAATAATAATAAAAAAATTCATCTCCTTGTTCCGAATTGAAGAAAAGGAGTGCATTATAATTTAAATCACATTCTTAATCAGTGATGCGAGTTATACAATATAATATCTAAGTGAGATTATGCACAATGGCCAACTTAAATAATGACAATTAAAATAAGTAGGCATAAATCACCAAAAAATATAATATTCTTCAACACCACAATCACAAAGATACAAAAAATGTTGCGCAATTTTTCCGAGGGAAAAAATGTAAGTACCCAATACCTAACTTCGGATTTTCACTCAAAGAGGTAATTTAGGCTATAATAAAATGTGTGAAGACTTTTTATCTGATTATATTATATATGTACTTTCAAACAAAAAAATTGAATCGTTTATTGATTATCTACTACCAGAAAAATCAAAAATGATTCTGAGCCCTATATTTCCATTGATATTTAAGTACTTAGATAGGTAGGTACATCGAATGCCAGATAAGAGCCAACAAATGGCCCAGAGCAAACGAGAGCAATTATTGTTACCTTTTTACCAATCTAAGTATTCTGATGTCAATTTTTTCATCGTCTTTTTGTACTTAACTGTTATATTTTGCATTTGAAAATGTGATCTTTATTAATCTAGGCAATAGCTTGCTGTATTTCATTGTTTTTATGTAACAAAAGTCAATGTTTTTTTTTTAGTGAACTTTTTATCCTGTGTAATTTGTATATGATCTTAGGTGTGTTAGGTTCTTGGCCAAACATGAGATAGTATGGGCTCAATCCTTCCATGTTACACACTGGAGTTATATTATATGAATATACCACATATGGTACATCTACATACATATCTAGCCCAATTATTTTGCTCTTCGTTTACATAATGGCTCAATGATTTTACTGAAGTGCCATTGAACCTTTCAGTTCGTCCTTGACTTTGAGGGCTGTAGGCTGTTGAGTGATGTAGGCGAATGTAAGTAAAAATCTACGTCTAGGAAGAATTAGGCTTACATTGACCATCACTGTTCCAAATAGATATACTTATTCATATCGCTGCTGCTCGTAATTTACTTTGCATTTGCTCAAAACTTTCTATGCGACCGAGTCATTTTTCTATCCATTTCTTTTTTGTGGTTTTTATGATAAAAATCCAGATTCCTAACGCACCAACAGCTCTGCAGTAAGTGGCTGAGATTTATCTCAAACAAAGTAACCCTCCTTTCGAAAAAGTTTCGCGTAATCGTTAATTAAGTAAGTAGGTATATACTTGTAGGTACCTATAAATTACGTATAAAATGCCGAACGAGGAACCATTTTTTGTGGAAACACCAGATACAATATTTCGGCGTGCCGATATGTTTTGTGGAAGTGGTTATGAATCGACTCAATGAATTAATATTTACAAGGAAAAGAATGCTAAATTTTTGTAGATTTGGTTGTGTTATCCTCTAGTATAGCGAATACGTTGCTATAGAACCCGTCAGGTTGGTAGTTTGAGTTTCCTTACCTATGAAAAATTAGGAGAACTACCTATAGTATGAGATATAAAAATACTCGTAAAAGATTGATTGAAAATTTTGTGAGTGAGAAAAGTGGCGAAGTACGTGGTTACCATAGAGTTGAGAGGTTAATTATTCTTTGAAGTATGTCATGTAAGATGGTAGTTTTAGTTTAATTTTTTCGTGCGTATTTTTCAGGTACATATTAGTTTGAAGTAATATGTCAATTAGTTACTTAATGTTATACTTATTCAACGAGAAAAATTATTTACATTTTGAAATTTAAATTTTCATTTCAAATCGTTAATTTATTTTGGTCGAGTTCGAGTATGATGAAGAATACGGATTTGAAGATCATCATACAGAGGTGTGCCAAATTCTAGAATGGCCATGCTGTCATTTCTCGTAGATTGAAGCCTGAAGATAAGATAATCTGTTCGATAGGTTTAGAAAGGTAAATTTTAAGATGCTAAATAAATTGCTGAAATGAATTTTAAATTTATGAATGGCGATCATCCGAGTTAATTCCGTGAAATATAATCAGGAAAAGATTCATATTTCTTGCATTTTTGTTTGAAAAAACGACATACCTACTAGCGTAAAACAAGTAAGACAAACGATAGAAAATTAAACATATTCATATTCGCTCAAAAAAGAAAAAAACGTACAATATTATGTATTCGTAGATGCAAATTCAATTCCAGGATATGGCATCATAAAAACCATAAATTCTTATTTTTTAATTACCTATTTCATTTTTCATCAGATCCAAATTTCTGGTCTTTTGGATATTAGTACCTTTAGGAAATGCGGCTTGCCTTTTTTTTTTTTGAGTTTTCATTTATTTTTTGTCCTTCAACATTACTACTTTCATATGTCTGTTTTTTTTAGTAGCTGTTACTTTATAATTTACACTGTTTTTTCATTCCATCGCTCATTTTTCTGATCGCAAATGAGCAAAATGTTTTTCTTTTCTCTTTTGCAATTAGAAATTTTTTCTTTTGGACAATTTTTTTTCTGTTTCGTAACCTCGGAGGCAACTGAAAAGATTTTTAATTTGGGTATGGTACCTATACTCTCGAACTATGAGAACCTTAAAAGAGTTGAAACATTTTATATGCCGAAATTTTTTTTGATTTTTTTTGATCAAGTGGTCTCATTAGTGCTCACAATCACCCACAAATGTAAATCAAGTTGATCAATTCTAATTTTACCATATTGAGGAAATGATTACAAAATCTGTATTTTAAAGAAAAAAAAACGAATATTTAAGAACTCCTGCATTTTGATAAAAATGAACTTCGAACATTCTAATAGCCTAACAGCGATCATAATATATGCAAAGTACTGAAGATGTCGAAAGACCACCTGAACTGAAAAAAAATGTTCAAAAAAAATTTGCAACAAATTTCGAAAACGTTGAGCCAGAGGGGAATGGGAGAATCAAACATTGATCGTCGTCGTCGTCGTAGTCGCGCTCCTTTACAGGAGATAGCGTATATGTCCATCTATATTAGCCGGTATCTAGCGTATCTAATTGTTTCTTTCAGGGTCTTGCAGGGGGAGTTGGCCGGTGAGTTTGTTGTTAACAGTTCCGATCGTTTCCTCCCTCTCGTCGATCTTCCTTGGATTTTCCCCTGTACCGCTAGCATGAAAATACCGTTTTCTCGTATTTTATGAGCTAAATACTTTAGCTTTCTGTTTTTGATGTCTTCAACTACGACTTTCCGCTCCTCTCCTATTCTTGCTAGTACTTCCTTGTTGGTAACGAAGTCCTTCCATGAGATCCGTAGTAGCCTTCGATAGCACCACATCTCAAAAGCGGATACTTTCCTCTCGCATTCTGCACTCATGGTCCATGTTTCGCAGGAATACTTCAGAACGGTCCATACGTAGCATCGCATAATTCTCTTCCTCAGATCAATACTCATCGTTCGATTTCCCAGCACATTGGCAAGGTTGTTGAAAGCAGTCTTTGCCATTCCAATCCGTGATTTGATTTCTTTATGATCTCTAGCATCGTTGTTTATCAGTGCTCCAAGGTACCTGAATTGCTTTACATTTTCAATTTCTTGTGATCCGATGTTGATTTTGACCTCTTTATCATCTCCTTTCGTAAATCTCATCACCTTGGTCTTGCCTGCATTTATTTTCATTCCATATTTTAATCCAGCACTGTTGATTTGGTTGATCATTTTCTGCATCTGCGCCTCTGTCTCAGCAAGGATCACTTTGTCGTCTGCATAACTTATTTCATTTATTCTCTTGCCGTTGATCTTGAATCCCATTCGTTCGATTCGCGCTTCTCTCATTATTTCTTCTGCGTACACGTTGAACAACCTGGGTGAGAGGGGGCATCCTTGCCTCACACCTCTCTTTATTCCACATCCGTTCTCCGAGTACTCAGTTCCAATCTTGATGTTAGCGCTTTGCTCCCAGTACAGGTTCTTGATTATTTGCAGGTCTTTGTTATCGATATTGTATTTTTCCAGGATCTCCAACATCTTCTCATGGTTGACACGATCAAATGCTTTTTCATAATCGACGAAGCAAGCAATGATTTCCCTATTAGCATTCAGTGCTCTTTGAATGATCACTTTCAGCAGGGCAATTGCATCTCTCGTCCCTTTTTTTGCTACAAAGCCATATTGTGTTTCACTTAGATTTTCATCTATCTTCTTTTCAATTCTGGCATTTATGATGGAGAGTAGTAGCTTCAGTGCGTGGCTCATCAGTGCGATGGTTCTATATTCAGAGCATTTTTGCGAGTTGTTCTTTTTTGGTATTGGTACAAAATTTACTGCTTTGAAGTCCTTAGGCAGAGTGCCTTCATCGTATATTTTGTTTATTATCAAACATTGATCAACAACTTTGAAATTTTTCCTACGTTTTATTGAGATTATTTAGCCATCATTTTTTGCTGAGGAAACTTCAAAAATGAATATCTGATATTTTGTCAGGTCTTTTTTTTTCAATTTGGAATTCCAAGTATTGAGTATACTCGAGCCTCGAGCGAAAAACATATGCGTGATTAAACACTTTTTTTTTTGGAGAGGAGACTATACCCTCAGCCCAATGTACTGTTATGGACAGAGATTTTACGGATTTTACGAATTGATTTACATGTTACGGACGAATCAAATCGGAAAAAACGCGGAATTATTGATGCTGGATCCTACATTTTCAAATTTCTTTTTGGAATACCAGATGCTGATGACGCGAAATTTTATTCTGATGCAATTTCCCAAGCTCAATTTGATGAGAAAAATATTCAACTTTTAATGAAACAACAGATTCAAGTGATCAAAAGTACCATCACGAATTTCAACGAAACAGTCTCAAATCTCAAATTAAATGAAGTCACTTTGAATGAAAATATCAAATTAATGAATAATTTTATTTCTTCATCTCGCCTAGAAAAATTTGATGAACATTTGATTTTAAGAATTACTGATCATGTTAATTTATTGAGTGAATTGACGAATAGAATGGAGACTGAATTTGATAATTTAACTTCAGCAATATTATTTGCAAAACGTAATATTTTACACCCTTCTGTCATTACTCCTAGAAATTTACTTTTAGAACTTCAAAATGCTAGAATACCTACTGATCGAGAATTACCTATTAATCAATTTGAAAATGTTTATCAATACATAGATATCTGTAAAATACTAAAATAGATGCTATTTTTGTAAAAGAAATTTTGATCTTTTCCATAAAAATTCCCCTTGTTCATTCTCAAAAATTTCATCTCTACAAACTTTTACCTTTTCCTACTCCTTCTACTCAAACCCATTTATACCATTATATTGAACCTTCTTTTGAATATTTGTTAATTTCTGAGTTATTCACCAGATATGCAAAAATCCCAAGTTTTGAAAATTGTATTGAACTCCATGGCTCTAATCATTTATGCTATGATAATATTATTTACAAAGCAAAAAATAGTCCAATTTGTGAAACTAAATTACTTACATCTACCAAAACAGAAATCCCTTCAGATTGTACTTTAAAAAGCATAAAAATTGATGCTGAAATTTGGGAACCCTTGAAAGGAAATGAATGGATTTTCATTTTAAGCAATTCCACCAAATTATCTGTAGAATGTGATGACAAAAAATTAATTGAAGATATTCAACTACCTCATATTGGAATCTTGTCATTGGATCCAAATTGCAGAGGATATACTCATAATACTATTTTAAATTCTAAGTCTGATGTCCAAGCCACTTATCAAAATATTTTACCTTTTGCTAGCATACATGAAAATATTTATACTTGAAAATTTGATGAAAATTCAACTGTTAAAAATCTTCAAGTCATTCAATTGACCAATTTACACTCTAATGAACTCAAAATTTTATCTCATAAATTAGATCAATATGATGAAATTTTACAAAAAACTATTACCCATGAAACTTTTAATGATCATTTTTCATGGATTCATGTAATTTTTAACTTTATTTTCAGAATTTTAATTATTCTAGTAATTCTTAAATTAATCAGTTGTTACAAAAATTACTGTCTTTGTAATAGAACCCCTTTACCTATAAGAGATACTACTATTGTTGATGAACCTAGAAATGTTAATTGCTTGTGTTTTCGCATAATAACTGAATGCCTGCCTGGAAATAACCATACTACTGTTCGAAGTCAATTTGAAATTCTTAATAAATATGAGATGCCCACTTTTTCATCTCCAGCTAATTCTTCCAGATCCCTTCCTAGTACCCCTAATCCTACTTACGTTCGTAATTTAAGATCTCATTCAAAAAGAGTGAATGTCAGATCTGAATAGGTAGTCATTTTTCTTTATTATTTCAAATAACTTATACCTATCTATTTTTTTTCCATAGAGAAAAATCATGTTTGGATTGAAAAATTTATCAGAATTGTATGGAAATTACCTAAACCACTATTTACTTCGTCCCAAAATTGAAAAATCTGACCTGGCTGATGCTGAGCATAATCTAAAGACAGCTATTCAATCCTCTTTTAAAAATATTTCAAAACTTGATGCCACAAAAAATGACAAAAGCCAATTTGAAACTTTTCATCATGAGCTGCAAGCTATACAGCAACAAATCCAGGATAGAGCCTCAAAAAGAGAACACACCCTAGTATAACACATCATTAAATTATATTATGAAGATTTATCTGAAGAAGATCAAAAATTGTTTGACAAATATCTTGATGCAGTGGACTATGCTTTAGAACTTCCTGAAACGATTGATAAAATTGACTATGTAAAAACTGCCAAATGGCATTTATATGAACTTACAGTAAAAGCTCGTTATAACGCTTTCGGATATAACGCTGATTTCGTTATAACGCTGATTCCTTCCGGTCCCTTGACATCCCCATTTAAACCAATGTAAAATTAATCGCGATATAACGCTCATGAGCGATTATAAATCGCGTTTTAACGCTCTAAAATTCAGGAAAAATCACATTTTTTTCATAATTTTAACAACAAAAACCCAATTTTTTGCGAAAAAAAGCTTACTCGTGTGTAAAAAATTATCACTTTCTGAAAATTTTGTCCACAACATCAGTTTTTTTGCAATTTTTGTAGTTTTGATTTTAAAAAAGCAAAAAAAAAAATTTTTATGGCAAAATTTTGCCAAAGAATGATTTATATTATGACAACAGACCTCAAAAGCAAAGTAAAATTTCAGATTTTTTAATTTCCAACTGGAACAGTTGTTCAAATTCAAAATAAAGTTCTTGTTTCCACTTCCTTTATAACGCTTTTTTCGCTTTAAAACAAGAATTCGCGGTATAACGCTAATCAGCGTTAAAATGAGACTTTCGGTTATAACGCGCTTCGGCTTATAACGCTCTTTTTCTCCGGTCCCTTGAAGAGCGTTATAACGAGCTTTTACTGTATTTATGAACGAATTAAAAATGATATCTTTAAAAAACCTGTACCTCCTAATTTTGAATGTATCGTGTGCATAAATAAACCTATCAATTGTGTATACCTACCTTGTAGCCATGCTAAATGCTGTATAACATGTGCCAAACAAATTTCAGATAAATGTCCTATAAGTATGTAGAGAACCTTATAAAGAGATAAAGAAATTGTATATGTAACCTTTATACTTGTTTTGAATATACCTATCCTAATTATCTAAATGACAATTACTAATGACTTTTTCTTTTTACTTTTAATTGATAATAGAGGGAAATAATTTTACTCTAGAAAAGTCATATCCTTTCAAACTTTTCCTTAACTGATAAATTCTCCTTATAAATAGGTACTAAGACTTCAGTTCCATTCATCCAATTACTTTCGATTTCTATTGCCTTATTATGTTTTAATGTAATATCCAAAATTCTGTGATATATAAACTTTTTCTTTTAATTCTGTGGTGTATAAACTTAAACTTTTTTCTTTTAATCTTTCATTTTGTGTACTTATCTATTTCCATAATTTTACTGCGCGTAAATAACTTTAATTTTTTTTTTATTGATGATTTTTATCATACTATTCGTGTATATCATTCTTTCTTTCCTCCATTTAATAATGGATTATTTAACTGAAAATTCAGTTGAAACCTTCATTCACGGAATAAGAATTCACCAGTTAGAAAACCATATGGCATTGGTTCAGAATAAAGTTAACCAAATTATTCAATCAGAAGAGCAAAACGTGACATGTCGAAATGAGCAGATTAACGTTACCTATCAATAATAATTTTCTGATTCTGAATACTGAAATCGATCAATTGAAGAATAACCAATTATAAATCCTAATGAATCTAAATAATTTGACTGAAGAAGTTAGATACTTGAAGCTGCGATTGGAAAGAAAATTCACTGAGTTAACCAAAGAAATGTATCATCCCCACCTTATCCCGCAACCAATGCCGATCAAAGAGGAACCAATGAATACGAACGAGCCAGGGACCTCCAATGGGCTCAAAAGAAAATTAAGCATTCACCTCACTCGTTGCGATGACATGGTAAAGAGGCGCAGGGTGCTCTGAGAGAGATTTCATTTCATTATGGTATCGTTTTTCTGATTTTATTTTTCAATATTATCGATTCAATTTTATCGTTTTATTTTTATTTTTTTTTTGTTTTATTATTTCCAAATTTTTTGATTTTTACTGTTTTATATTCTTATTACTTTGTGTTTCCGTTTTGTTCCAATTCTAATTGATTTAATTTTATCGTTTTTATATTTTCTTATGTTTTATTGCTCTGATTTTTTTTGATTTTTTTTGGTTTGTTTCTATTTTTCTGCCGTTTTCTAATTTTATCATTCTTTTATTTTCGAATTATTGTTTCAAAATTTCTTTTTTATATAAAAAAAAAAATTTTTAAGTACCCCAGGAGGCATTGTTATGATGATTTGTCCGATATTATGATGATATTATGATTTATCCGATACTATCCATGTTATGGGATCTAAGTATTTTTATTACATATTATTACTTCACTATTATTATGCAATATTCTTACCTACCTTTCATTTTAAACTTTGAACCTCTACTTTCCTCATTTATTTCTCAATTTTGTGCAATTTCCTGTTTTTAAAGTCCATGTTTTACTCTTTTCCTATTTTATTTCTCAATTTTGTGCAATATCCTGTTTTAAAGTCCGTTTTTACCTATTTTATTTCCTTATAAAACCTCTATCCTTTCAATGTAAAAATCAGTTTTAGTTCAATTTTTAATCAGTACTGCAGTTCTAGTTCAATTTTCTAAGCAGTTCAATTTTTTAACTAGTTTTAAATGTTATAAAAAATTCGTTTTAATAAAAAGTGTTTTAAATTTCCAAGTGCGTTTTTTGTTAGTAACATTTTCGAAAAAGTTTCGCGTAATCGTTAAATAAGTATACTTGTAGTGTAGGTATAAATTTGTTGTAAAATGCCGAACGATGAAGAGGAACCATTTTTTGTGGAAACACTAGAAATAAGTTCGGTAATAGTGGTATGTTTTGTGGAAGTGGTTATGAATCGACTCAATGAATTAGTATTTACAAGGAAAAGAATGTTGAATTTTTGTAGATTTTGTTGTGTTATCCTCTGGGACCTCGTATAGCAAATACGTTGCTATAGAACCCGTCAAGGTTGGTAGTTTGAGTTTCCTTACCTATGAAAAATCAGGAGAACTACCTACATGAGATATAAAAATACCCACTACCTAACGAATGATAGGCTTTAAAAATTCAAACCAACTCCAAGTTGATTATGTGAATATTTCTTACCTACATACGTCAAATTTATCAACTCGAAGTTTAGTAATTGTCAATTGTCAATTGTCATAGTGATTAACACATGAATAATTCACCAAAAATTGAAATTGCTATAGTTGTAACGCAAGTAAAATTTCCGTATCCGGTATCCTCTGGTTCACAAACAGCTCAGGTGTCCATCAGTTGTCATGTCTTTCAGCTAATCTGCGCCTTTAATTGTTAGTGTTTTACCTGTAATGTAAACAATGTGTAAGTATAGGTATTCAAATACAACTTTATCAGCAACGAGGATATTCCATGAAAAGTACCTCAGTATACATTTTCTTCAACTAAAAAATTAACGAATTTCAGGTACAGTACGATAGAGAGATGTGATGGCTAAGTTTTAAATAGGTAACATTGATCTCATCTCGTAGGTATTCTTCAATGCACTTTAGATTTCAGACTTACTCCACATACCACCAAAATTTTCGAATGACTTTATCTTCATCATTCAGAATTATATCTTGCGCCGTAATGCTGTAAAAAAAAAAGAAATTGCAGCAGTCGAACTAAAAAAATAAGCACGCAAGCAAAGATGTAAGATACACGTAGACATATCGATTGCGTAAATGCAAGACCACGGAAAACAACTATTTTTCTGCAGTTCTGGTCACTTGAATTCTAAGCAACCAAATTTCACATCCAATCAAACATTTTAGGTGTATGTACAAGTACAATGTAATAGCGACTACTTCGTTGTTTTATCGAGAAAAAGCATTTCTATTCGTAATTTTCTTACCTCTTTATTTACGTAGGTACTATTCAAATTTAGTCTCCAGGCTTTAAATCCAATGCACGCCACGGCCACACCGGAAACAATATTATTGATGGTAATTTCAACATCAATAGTGCATTGTGCAAAAAAACCCAAATTCATAAAATACGGTCCACTGATGCTCTCAAACTACTTAAAAAATGCATTAGGTAAGTCCACTTAGTTATTTCACATAGGTATGTAATATAAAAAGTAATGTATGAATTCTCTCTGAACTTGAACTGAACGATAGTATTATTTGATATCACTATCATCTACACAGGATGCTCTTATCTCATGGTGGACTACAACCTTTAGAGATGGCCTTGAATTGCTCAGCGTTTGGATTATTGTTAAAGCCGCCTTTGGACCTGACTGCCGAAAACGAATTTTCAAGATGATCTTGAGACAATTTATACTCGTATGTAAGTACGTAAGTAGGTATGACAGGCCATGTGCTTGTAGGGCTTCGAATAACGGAATTAGATTACGTAAGACCATTATCAGTCCCACGAAGCCAGTGCATCGGTCATATTATAGGTGTCTACCTATTGTATAGTCAATGATATACTTGGAAATTTAAATTTATCAACAAATTCGCAAAAAGCGATTGTAGTATCTGCGTGTAGGGCGACCGACGTCATTCGTACATCGATAGATAAATTTTTTTTAAAACTATGAGTTTTGCGAGGCGGGGTTCGGGGAGGGGGAACCCTATTAAAAATTGCTACGGATGATCAGTCCGTAACCTATAGATACTCGTACTAGCGCTGTCTGGCGTCGCGTAAAGATACAAAACATACGATTTTTTATTCTTATTTTTTTTTTAGCAGCAACTCAGCAAGTACCTAATGTACCTATATCATAATTCATAAGTGGGATGAGAACGTCTGTTTGGAAAATGTTCTTAGGCTCATCACCAACAGAAGATGAACGAAATGTGACAACTACAAATTATTCGATCGATCTCATTAATCATAATCGAAAAATTCTCAAAAACCCCGAGTAATATTCGTTTTTTGTCAACATTTTTTTAGAAACGTTTGTGAAAAAGAAAATCTACTGAAATGCAGCCCCAAATAATTTGGAAAACAATTAGAATATTCAAGATCATAAATTATGAAATTACGAGTATTGAGGTAGAGTGGGGTAATTGCAAAGCACTATTTGATTAGTGGCTTTTTGAGAGAGCGCCGTGAGAAGACTATTGCACGGATGAAGCTGAAATTTGTACCACTTATTCTTAAGGGGGTTCTCTATCAATCGTAAAGTTTTGGTACAATTTGGTCCACAAATCGTGGAGAAAATTGCAATTTTAAAATTTTAAATTCGACTTTTGCATTTGCCCCTTTGCATTTACCCCATGTTGGGGTAAATGCAAAAGTGGGCAATATCTTTTTTATTTTTCTGCATTTTTAACATACTCACTGTATTCTACGTGTCATTTGCTAACTTTTGATGTATTCGTGGTTTTGATTCGGTTAAAAATTCGATAAATTTTCCACTTCCCAAACAAATTTTCAGAAGAGTGAAAAAATGTTGAAAAATTATTTTTTTTTAAACTCGCTAAAATGAACAAAAAAACGACTATTGATCATTTCTGATGTTTCTTATGTAAAAAAAACTCGTCATAGTAATACATTTTTCGTCAAATATAGATATTAAAAAAACATTAAAAAGGAGCAATACATAATTTTAAAATTCAGTAAAACTGTTAATCACTTCTCTAACGTGTAACTCATCATTTGTGACCGTGGAAGTTTATTTTTTTTTTGTAATTTCGAATCATTTTTAAGTTATTTAGGGCAAAAAAATATTTGTGATAAGTGCAAAAATGAAAAAAAAAAATCGTTTTTGCAATTACTCCGAGTCGATTTTTTCTGGGGTAAATTGCAAAAACGCAATTTACGGCCAAAATAAAAAAAAATTCAAATTGCGATATCTTACTTTGAACTTCAATCCTTCATGACCCTAAATCGTGAAAATTCTAGATAAATCGAGAGTTTTTTCTATTTCACATGCATTTTTAAATAAAAAAACACCTCTCACTTTACTTATGAGTGGTTTCAACATGCTTTGATAAAAGTGTTTGCTACAGAGCGACAAGTTGAACCCCGCGAGTTGCGACCAGGTGAATATATCGGTAAAGGTTGTTACTTCGACACCCCCTAGTTGGCACAACCAGAAAATTGATATTTTTTTGCATGAGGTCACAATTTTGCATTAAAATATCCATCCTACGATATGGAATTTTTCAACAAAAAAAATAATTTTTATGACTAATTTTACTTTTGCAAAGTGTATATCGATCAGATCTATTTGAAAAATAATTTAAATAGTGAATAAACCTATTTTTGACTCTTTTGTAATTGACTCGTGTTTATGTTGAAAACTCTGATTTTTCTTGTTTATTTTTTCATTCATCATTGAACTAATTCACCAAAATGTCAAAGCATGCTACTTTGCTTTTATTTTTTCCCCCTCTCGTGTAAAATAATGTACATTTTTTTCTGATTATTTTTACTCACTTATTATTTACGTGAGTAAGTAAATATTTTGTTGTGTATGAATTTATATTGTTTAAATATTATGTATTTATGACGAATATTTTTTTGTGAATGTTTCCTTTTTTATTTGTGTTAACCTTGCCTATTTGTGTTGTGAATTTTTTGTTTA
Source organism: Planococcus citri (assembly GCF_950023065.1). Lineage (NCBI taxonomy): Eukaryota > Metazoa > Arthropoda > Insecta > Hemiptera > Pseudococcidae > Planococcus > Planococcus citri. The sequence continues at coordinate 53,510,737 of NC_088678.1, read as the reverse complement.
TAAATCATGTATTTCGCGTAAAAATGCTTATGTAAGCGAATGGTTTGATATACATTTTGTATTATAGGGACCAGATTGTTCTATGAAAAGACAGTTCTATGCTTATTAAATTAATATATTGTATCTATGTATTAATGAATATATGTATATGAAAAAATCATGTTTGCTTTTATGTATAAAAATATCGACTTACTCGTGTAAGATATTTTTTTGACTGGAATGTGTATTTTGTATCCTCGTGTTCAAAATACGTATAAAATATATTTTTCTATTTACGTTATTGCGGTGAAATTTTTGTGTTCGTTTTGTAGATAATAGGTAAAAATAATCACACCATCGATTTCCACGTGTTAATAAACTCCATTTTGACTTTCAGTTCGATTACTTTCGCTTCAAGTACGGCGAAAGACGAAATGATTACAAAATTTTGAAAAATAAAGATATCAGAATTTCGAACTGTTATTTTTAGGCGGAAATAAATACTCGTTATATCGTCAAAATGATCACACCATTAAATTCGCCGTGTTAAGAAACACCAATTTTAACCTTATTTTTGGGTCAATTTTGCTTTAAAAAATTTTGAAAAATGAAAACAGCAGACTTACAGCGCTATCTGTCGGAATATAACAGAAACTTTGTTCTGTTTGTAAAAAATATTGCGAGAGCAGGGCTAGATATGCGCGTGGCGCTATCTTTCTATATATTTTGGAACTACTTCAGAAAGAGCATCGAAAATCCCATTTCTTATATGCTTCTTTCCGACATAATTCCGAAGTATTCGGAAGGATAGCGCCACACGCATATCTAACATTCACTTCACCGCCTTTTTAACATAATATGTATAAGTTAAATCAGAACAAAGTTTATATTTTTCTCCAATAGATAGCGCTGTATGTCCGTTCAACCAACGCAATAAATTTTAAAGCTCTGGGTAGCTATTCCTCAAATTTCGGTAAGCGTGATAAGCCAGTTATGATGGTTAAGTTCCGCAAATAACGTGCGGTATTTTTTTTTACTATCACCGTACTATCACGCGTAACGTTGGACATTAACTGATGAGTAGCCACAAGTTTTCGGAATAATGGAATGGGCACTACTCGCACCGTCATAAACTATTTTCATATTTTTAAATTGAACTAACATTTTTAATCCGTATTTTGTATTTTCATCATTTGCTAATACTTTAGGTGCCATAGCAAAATTACATTTTAATCAAAATAGTTGAAAACTCGCAATTAAAACAAAATGAAGCAATAAAGAAACTTCATTTACCTACATCTCCAAGACTGCAACCATTAGTTTTTTGTCTGTTTTTTAGCTTAACTTTGGAGTTAACGTAAGTAAGTTACCGACATGTTACCGATCCGTAACTGTGGTTAACTGCGTTTGTTAACCGTTTTGAAACTCTTATAACTCGCTTATCACTCATACCGAAATTTCAGGAATAGCTACCCAGTTGAATTAGTTGCCTATCGTGATTTTGGCAGGGATACGATTAATTTTTTCACTCGCAATTCGTTAATCTAATATGTAGATTTTGTTCAAAAATCAACGTATATTTACCTATTTGAGCTCACTGATCACGAATTCGATGTTATTGCATTTTAGTGAGTTCTAATTGCTAATTTTAGGACACTAATTTCGATTTTGAGGTTATTACGTTGTTCTAATGGGTTGAAAAATGGGCCTAAATATTGTGTGGAATACGAAAATACGCGTATTCACAATTTTTATCAGTCAAGGATGCCAACTTACCGGATTTAGAATAACTTTACATCCCAATTTGGATTTTTCAATCGAATTCGCGTTTTGAATGATTTTTGTGCCTCGAGAGTAGGCAACTACTTCGACACTTTCTAAATATATTCGCGTTTTCCTCCATTTAAAACAGTTTTACGAACGCAAAACAAGTAATTTAGGGGTAAATCGAAGGCTCTGAGTTCAAAATTCACAATTTTCATCAGTCAGGGATGCCAACTTTCCAGATTAAAAACATTTTTATATCAAAATTGAATTTCTTGATCGAATTTCTAAAAAATCATAATTATTTTGATAAAAAATTTCACGTTTCGAATAATTTTTGCGCCTTGAGAATAGGCAACTTTTAAAATTAATCAAATTTTAAAATTCGTCATGATCGCCGCTGATCTGAAAATTAATATTTAGGTATCGAGCTTGAGTGATTTTTATTTTTGTTTGCTAAAAAACGATTGATAGGCTAACGTAAACTTTATGTAGCCAACTTTCATTGATACGGAGCGGTTAAAAATAAAGAAAATGAAACTTGAAATTGATATCGATGTCTGAAAAATGAAAATTTGCGCTTATTGATCGAGGTTTTCTACCTTTTCAATTCAGAATTCTCTCATTTTGGTTAATTAAATATGAGTGTTTTTTTTTTACCTGATCAGCCGAAATTATTGAAATGAAGATATCAGGAAATAATTTTAAAATGCGTCTTAACAGAAATAAAATTTATGTTAAAATTTTATAAAACACCTTTTTCATCTAGAAAATATGAGATATTTTTGATGATGAGCGATGTATTTGTAATGTTTTCAGAAACGTAGATAAGATAAGAATTTTTGTATTCAATTTTATTTTAATTTCTTTAAATACCTAGTTACTTAAATTTTATGTAGGAGTGTAGATTATAAGTAGATCAATCCTACCTACCATTCAGAATTCTACATAATTATATCGCATCTATCATTATTGCATGTGCGGATATCACCAGCGTTTATTTTTTTTCGTTTTATTATAACTTTTTTTTAAACAAATAATGTGTTTTTTAAAAATGGAATCGAGTTACACTAACCTCTCAAAAAAATTGATGTAGGTTCAGCTTCAGAGGTTAGTTCAGGAATATTTCTTTAAAATGAAAACAAAAAAACAAAATAGGTACCTATATCAAGTTTTAAAGCTGCTCCATTCGTATCTATCAATTTTTTAAATTTTAAATTAGGTATCTGATTAAGGTTCTACGGTCATAGGTCTCTTTGGGGGAGATCTGTAAGTAGACCAACTGACCAAACAAGGTAAGGTCAAGATGGATTGTACAGCGAGTGTACCTAGAAAATATTTCTTTGTGATTTTCAATGATAGGTACACAATGTATGTAACTACATCATTTACTTAACAAATTTATAAATTAAATTAACAAAGTTTCGTGAACATAGAAATTTTATATTTTAGACGTGAGTTTGTGAATTCATTATTAAGTAGATAATTAAATAAGTACATAACAATTTTATTGGATTGTGTATAAATTTAATAGGGTTCTCATCTTCATAAAGATTCGAAAAAATATACTTAAAAAATAAAAATTTATCTACTATCTATTTATGACGAATTTTCTTAAGAATGTGCTGCATATGAAAAATTGCAAAATCAGTGCATTGTAATTCAAACATACACTCTTGATAGGTGATAAATGATAAAACTTACGTAAGTAATAAGGATAACTAATTGAAAATAAGTGCTCAACTTAAAGATAGGCGTTGAGTACAGTATCTAATTAAAATTAGTGCGACATCCGCATTTTCATGTTTTCAAAATAAGTCAATTATAAATGCTTCTACTTTTTGAGTTGAAGGGTGCGCAGAATTTGAACTTGCGAGTAAATTGTATTCAACGTATCCGGGAATGAGCCCAACTTCAGCGGATAAAATCCGTAAATAGCGATGGAAATTGGTTGCTGAATGATGGTCAAATATGTGTGAACGAGTCGACGATCTTTTGGTTCCAATAGATACCAAGGGCTGTCATAAATTTCCGAAGCAATGACTTCATTCTGTGCAGAAAAAACAAAACAAAAAATTAAGAAAAATTTGAAATTACAAAAAACAAAAAAATCACTACCTATGTTAAGACAGTTTACAAATAGCTCAATTTAATTATGGTACCCACCATTTTGTGAAACATTTCTGCAATAAAACAGACTGCTAGCCAAATCAATAATATTCCACATAAGACCGCAACGGGGAGCAATTGTTGCCGGAAAAAAGTTGTCAGGGTGATCTGTTGAGAATATCAAGCAAATATTAGTTTTAAATTAGGTATCAAATGATTATTTTCTGCGTTTTTTTTTCAACTGAACATACCGATGATATGAAAAATGCGAACGTAACCGATACCATAAAAATTACCATGTGGATTATTGCACACAGGTAGTTCATGTGTTTGGCATGCGATTTTGCAATACTAGAACATAACAAGAAAAATTATAAAATGTTAGGTGGTACTTTGAAATGAATATATTACAAGGTAGGTAGGTAGGTAGGTAGGTATAGGTACAGGGTGCCCAGAAATATCGAGCACCCCTAAAAAAGTTTTCTACTAAAATGCTTTGGTTGGTCACAGTGAATGATAATAATGATAGCACACGATTGGTTGTTGGACTGCAGAGATAACATTCCACCAATCATATGCATCTATTTCAAATTGCCAACCTATATTTTTAATGAAAAACTTTCTTTGGGTGCTCGATATTTCTGGGCACCCTGTACATTGGATGGTTGGGTACAGACAGGGTAGGTATGTAGTTGTTGAATATTTTAGTACTCGTACTTACGAGTATAATTCTTGATGTCGTTCTATGACGATGATTATTTTCCTGAGCAATTCGTCCAATGCCAATGCTTTTTTAATTTTCATCTCCTGAATTCTCGATAAACTTCTGAGTGTACGTTTTTCTTCCATTGCCAACTCCAAATTGTAGACTTCATCGATTTGAAGAAACACAGAATACGAAGTTTGTCGTAAACATAAACCAAGCAGTTTGAATCGATTGTAAATCAGAATCGTGATCGTAGTCACCAATGTTGGAAATGTTACAAATGCAATACACTCAGGTATAACAGTAACCCATTGAACGAATCCCAAGACGATGCGTAGCGTAATCGTTTTATGATAAGGGAAATAGATGGGGTAATGATGAATGACAACATTTTCATAAGTTACGTAATTTCCCAAATGGTTGGTTATTGCGCATAAAAAGAAAAAGCAGCTTACTCCTGTAATCATTTCAACTTGACGTTTGTTTAAATGAGCGGTACAGAGCGAAGCAAAGGTTACTCCTTCCTCTGGAGTGCAGTTGAATAAAGCGAGTAATCTTGAATGTATATCTCTACTCGAGTAAATCCAAGCACACACCAAAGCTTTGCCAAATACTCCAAACATAAGAGGTGCGGGTAATAACCAAGCGTAGTAGTCGTTTGTCGGTTTGTTGAATAAGTAAAATAAACACGATACGTAAATGAAGAGAAAATTTACGACATTGAAAATGAGCCAAGCTTTCCTGAAGTTTTTCCGAACGTTCTCGTGGAAACAAAATCCACCTAGACAACAATAAAGAACGAAGATCGTCTTGCTCGTCACATTTTCGTATATTTCATCGAATTCGTCGACAAAAATCAAGTTTTTGATCTTTTTCCAAATTTTGGAGATCATTATTTTAGTAGGTAGGTTTAGGTATCCGCACTAGCAAAATTCGCAAAAATGTAACCGAAAAGCTGAAAGCACAACAACGTTAGGTAGGCACGAAGCATACAACACCATAAAAATTGTTTTCAAATTGTTTCATTTTGTGATGTAAATGTTTTGAAATATTTTCAGTAACCCTAATGAGAATTGAAATCAGGATTAAATTTTAAATATTTTTCAGATACATAAAAAATTGTTTTAAAATTGTTTCATTTTATGATGTAAATGTTTTGAAATATTTTCAGTAACCCTAATGAGAATTGAAATTAGGATTAAATTTTTAATATTTTTCGGATATTATAAAAAATTGTTTTCGAATTGTTTCATTTTGTAGGATAGGCTTAAATGTATTGAAATATTTTCAAAAACCTGAATGAGAATTCAAATTAGAATTAAATTTTAAAAATTTACAGTTGTTTTTCAAGTAGGTTTCTACCTATAGGTATAGGTACCTGTATTCATTCAAAATGCAGAATTTATTCATGTTTTTAGCACGGATCAATTTTATGACGATTTAAGCTAAAAAATACCTATATTTATGGCAAATCGAAAGGATGGTAAAGATGGCGAATCGACCCTATGGATGGGATTCTGAAATTAACTGATCGGAGTTAGGCTTAGCCTTTGAGGTCTAAAAATGCATCACCAGACCAAATTACAGTTCCTGATTTTTTTTTTTTTTTTTGAGAGAGAGAGAATTCTTAAAATCCAAATTTGGTCTATTTTCCAGAAAAACAATCAAAATTTGATCAAAGTCAGTTGAAATGCCTTAATTCATTGTAGCCTATATCCTATTTTACATCTTTCGAATCGACTTGTGATGGTTTAAGTTGTCCTAGAATCTCCAACATAAGGTTATATTTGAATATTTCTGTTCTCAGAATAATGTTTATAAAAACCTGAATCTATATAGGCACTTGCGATTTTTGAAAATTCGATTCTTCTCCGATCAAATAGTAATCCCAGTTCATAGGCACTGCATTTCATTATGATCATGTTCACTTGATCACTACATAACAATTTTTACAAAACCGGAAAATCCAGAAATGTTTTATTGGACGCTTCATGATCCAGAACGATTTAAACTCACCTTTTTAATTCAGGAGATCGAAGATGGAGTACAAGTAGGATGAACTAGATATATAATTCGTCTAGACTTCGATTTAATTAAAATTTGATTTTTTTTATGGGAAAGTGAGAAAATTTAAATTTTTAAAAATTCAAAAAATGAAATTCAGTAATTTGAAATTTGACCCAATACCTACTTCTGGATGGTCTTTCGCGGTTTCTCTTTTTTGGTTTGGAAAAGTTGGTCGATATGGATCCTATTTTTTAAATTTCGCCGAAAACGTGGAAATTGATATACTTAGTGGATGAAATTTTATTTTTATTTAATGTTGTCAATTTGAGGTAAACCCTACGTATACTTACTTTATCTTTACGTAAACATTGAAAAAATACTAATTTCAAATGCATTAATGGAACAAGAAATTATGTTTAAATTTTAAAACTTCCCCTTTTTATGAAGCCAAAATATGACTTGGTTATTTTTAAACATGAAATGTAGGTACATATTTTAAATGTTTTCAGGAACGCAAATGAGAATCGAACTATACGTACCTACCTATAATATATTTTCAAATCGATCTCATGTAGCTGAACCTGAATTATTTTTTTATTTTTTAAATAACTTGATGGTATTTTTCAAAAATTATTCAAGTAAATAATTTAACCTAGCAAAGAAAATAAAAACTGGTGACACGTACTCACTATACTCATGGGTCATTCCATGCCAAACAACGAATTGACATTTTTCGTGCTATAAATTTTTATTTCAAGAGTGAAATATTGTACGGAGAATCGATCTAAATCGATAAACCTGACTCAATATTGAAATTAATCAAACAATTCGACTGACAAAACATAATAACTCAGAATAAAAAATAATATTTATTCTTAACGGTCGTTGACCCAAAGATCAACAAACCTAACGAAAACAAAGAACTGAGCAAAAGCTCGATGACTTTACAACTCGACGATTAAAACAATATTAACGCGAACGAACTTAATAACTAACGAAAACAACGAAAATACGACGATAATTTAACAGCCAACAGTTTACGCGATTTTACGAAAAGAACAAAAATCCATTTAATACGTAACCAACGATATTTAGAATTCGCGAAACGAATTTTATTTTTATTTAAAAATAAAAACTAAAAAGTTATCGAATAACAACGTTTCAGTTATCGTTACGAGACCAATTTTGCCAACACCCCACCATAAAAATATTTTCCCTAACACGCGTACCACTTAAATAAACGTAAAACTTGTTGCTTCTTATCAATACCGGTGTTTGTAAACACTTTGAATCAAAATATTTTTACAGCAAAATTTCAACTTAAACTAAGTAAAAATCGACTCGAAAACTTAATTTAAGCGTTAAATAATGACTCACAGAGTCTATCGAATACGGTACGTGTAGTGGCTTTGGTCAAAATATCGGCAAGTTGATCTGCCGAAGATATCTTTTGCAAGTAAATTATCTGTTTCGTGACTAAATCGCGTATATGATGGTAACAGACATCTATATGTCTGGTACGTTTAGATTCGACCGTGTTCGCAACGGCAATCGCTGCGTTAGAATCACAGTACACCGGAACGGTGTCAATACGAACTTCCAATTCAAGAAATAAATTTCGCCAAGCCAAAACTTCCTTACCAGATGAACTTAAAGCAACATACTCAGCTTCACATGACGAAAGACTTACACAATTTTGTTTCTTTACTACCCAGTCAATAACGTTGCCATAATGTAACACGAAAATTCCAGACGTTGACTTCCTGTCTAAACAATCACCAGCGAAGTCCGAATCTACGTATACTCTTACAGAGTATTTATCAACGAATTCAGGTACTACGTAGGTAAGTTTCACGTTTAACGTACTACGTAGATACCTTAGAATACGCTTACTATATTCGAATAGCTCCTTGTTTGCCAAGTGCTGGTATCTGCTTAGAAAGTTTACAGCAAAAGCAATATCGGGACGTGTTCCCCTTGCTATGTAACTTAAACTTCCTAAGAGACCACGCACTTTGGTTTCATAACTTTTATCGAGCTTGAGATTAGTAATCTTCAAGCTCGGTTCGATTGGAGTTGAAATACTATTCGAATTAGACAGCCCATATTCATTAACTAACTGTTCAATGTATGAATTTTGATGAATTTCCAAACGATCTTTACTACGATTAATTTCCATACCGATAAACTTCTTGCATTGTTCCAGATCTCTGATTCCAAAACGCTCATTCAATCGCTTAACCAACCACTCAATAAGACGATCATCGCAACCTGTAATTAGAAAATCGTCTACGTAAACGACAAAAACGCAACGTAGAGGATTTTCAGCGTTGAAATAGACACACGGATCGACTTTACTTCTTACAAAACCGAGCGAAAGTAAATACTCGTTCAATTTTACATTCCAAGATTTGGGACTCGTTTTTAACCCATATAACGAACATTTGAGAATATATACGATACCTTTCTCTTCATTAGTCCCTTTCGGTGGGTTGAACATAATACCTCGATTTATATCTCCATTGAGAAATGCTGTACTCACATCTAGCTGTCTCAACTGCCACTTGTTGACCACAGCTAGATTGAGCATCGAGCTTATTATCGGTTGATTAGGTGTTGGCGCGTATATTTCATCCAATTCATAGAAATGATTGTCTTTGAAACCACGCAACACCAATCTCGCCTTAAATTTCACCCCACCATTCGAGTTGATTTTTTTCTTTAGAACCCACTTACTGTCTACTTTCGAATAATTTTCTTTATTTACACTTTTTTCAGATGCTGAGTACCAAACGTCCTTGATTTCCATCGCCTTTAACTCTTCATCTATCGCTACACGCCAGTATTTCGATTCAGGACCGTTTAACGCTTCTTCATACGTAAGGTCATCGACCCCAGCGAGTGCAAAACAAGCAAAATCATCGGATCGATCGTCGGTAGCTGAAGTATCAATCATACTACGATCAACGTGAATTTCACCGCTATGTTCGGCTTCGCTTAACTCATCTGGGTTTACCCAAGATGAGCACCCAGGAGCTGGCTCTACCGAACTACGTACATCTTGCTGATTCGTAGGTATGATATCTACGTCATTTATACTTACAGTTACAGACGTTTTGATCAAATGATCGTTGATGATATCGTGTATCTTACGCGTTTCATCGACTTCTACGCAACTCGAATTTGTGAATTTATTTCGCAAAACATCGTACAATACATAACCTGTCTCTGTAAAACCAAGTAATACCATATCTATCGACTTCTCATCGGTTTTCTTTCTCTTTTCAGGTGGTACCAACACTCGTGCAACGCTTCCAAACAATCTCACTCTCGATAAATCCGGCTTTCGGCGATTCCACAACTCGTACGGTGACAGATCATTCAAGGCAGAATGCGGTAAACGATTGTACACGTAGTTTGCTGTGTATGCAGCGTAAAGCCAGAATTTATTCGTTAAACCTCCTTCGTACAGCAGAGCTCGCATTTTTTCTTGGATGGTTTGGAAGAAACGTTCGACAGTGCCATTATGCTGCTTCTCATACGGCTCACTGTTCTGCATAGATATGCCTTTTTCGTCGACAAACTCTTTAAAGGTACCTCCGATAAACTCACTAGCGTTGTCGCACCTGATACGCTTTACCTTCGTATTCCATAACGTTTCACTAATATTGACATATTTTTTTAGGTAGGTACCTACTTCGGCTTTACTTCTCATTCCGAACGTTACTCCCCATCTCGTACAGTCATCTACGAAGCCAATCAAATATCGCTCGCCTTCTAGTCCTTCTGTAATAGGACCCATTACGTCAATATGAACAAGATCGAGCGGATTTGGATACCTATACCTACTTGAATCGTAGGTATGTTTCTTTTGTTTTGCTTTACAGCAAATTTGACACTGATTAAAAGGTGGGCAATCACATCCACGTAACTCAGGAATCTTATCTAGTACAGTCTTGCTCGTATGAGCCAACCTACGATGCCAGATGTCACCTTCACCTTTTAACCTATTTACTTTCTTTTTATTTTTCAGATTTACATCACTGTCGCTGCTCGTACTGGTATTTCCTATACCTACACTAGGGTTAAAAAGTACTTTTTTTTTCTTGGCTATATAGTCTAAAGTGGTAACACTACATTCCAGTTGAAGACCGCGGCACGTTTACATTTTCAAAACAGGACTTTCTTATTCGATGCTATATTTCCACTAATTTCACATTAAATAGAACTAAATTTACATGTGGTGAGTTGTTTTGCATTCTTGCTATCATGTAAATGAAATATTTGTTAAAACTATGAAATAAAGTGAAATAATCGCCGAAGTTCTTGAGTGATAAGAAAAGTCCTGTTTTGAGATGTAAACACCTAAGAGCACAGAAGTGTTACCACTTTTGGAATGTAGTGTTACCATTTTAGACCATATAGCCAAGAAAAAAAAAGTACTTTTTAACCCTCTTGAAACGTTCGAAACTACAACACCAGAATCATTACCTATCGTCGCCGAAGTATTACCTACATTTGTCGAGTCACTAGTATCGTCAGAAATTAACGCAGATGAATAATTGGAACAAGAGTACAACATAGGAGGTATATTAATCATAAACTGAATCGTATACAATCCATTATCGTTAAGTACTAATCTAGAAACTATATTTCCCACAGGATCGACCAAACGAGGATCTTCATCGAAGAAGAAACGATAACCGTTCGCTACGATTTTCGACACGGACAGAAGACTAAACGAAAGACTAGGTACATAATATACCTCGTTCAACCAATAGACGTTTCCGTCATCGGCTAGAACTCTCAATCGACCTACTCCTTCTTTTATCAAAGAGAAGTACTTTTTAACCCTCTTGAAACGTTCGAAACTACAACACCAGAATCATTACCTATCGTCGCCGAAGTATTACCTACATTTGTCGAGTCACTAGTATCGTCAGAAATTAACGCAGATGAATAATTGGAACAAGAGTACAACATAGGAGGTATATTAATCATAAACTGAATCGTATACAATCCATTATCGTTAAGTACTAATCTAGAAACTATATTTCCCACAGGATCGACCAAACGAGGATCTTCATCGAAGAAGAAACGATAACCGTTCGCTACGATTTTCGACACGGACAGAAGACTAAACGAAAGACTAGGTACATAATATACCTCGTTCAACCAATAGACGTTTCCGTCATCGGCTAGAACTCTCAATCGACCTACTCCTTCTTTTATCAAAGAGACCTCACAATGAGCGGATTGTAAACTCTCGTTTATTTTCCTCTCATCGTGCAAGACTCCACGATGTTTCAGAAAATGCGACGTCGCACCACTATCGACGACAAACGTGATGAAATCGACGCCGTCGTCGTCGTTTGTCTCGACGTACGCATTTTCTTCACCGAGATTCAAAGCAGTCGAGTCGCCTAAAAAATAGTTCGACCCGATATTTACGTTACGCGAATTTCCGAAATTTGAAATCGCGATACTATCACCGAAATTGCTACGACCGAACTGAGTTTTAACGAATTCATCTACGATATTACACCTACGACCTTCATCTAACGTAAATTTTTCTTTTTTTTCCGTAGGTGACGAATAAAGACCTAACGCAATCGACGGACGAGGACCTGACGAACCGGACGGACCTGCAGTACCAGACGTACCCGACGTACCACTCGACGAACCGTTACCACCATTATTACACGACGAATCACCGTTTTGAGGGCAGTTTCGACCGATATGCCCTGTCAAGTTGCAACGATAGCAAACGATACTTCCCCGAGGGTTGGTATCGTTCCTAAAGTTCCCTCCGGCGGATCGACAAGACTTGGCCATATGGCCACGTTTGTGACACTTATAGCAGGTACGATCTTTGGCTTGTATGAAGCCACTACCACTATCACCGTTACCGTTCGACGAATTACCAGACGAGTTTGAATTGTTATTACTACGATTACGCGGTTTTTTACGATTATTATTACGATTAACATTATTACCGGATTGATCAGATGCGGCCATCGCGGAACCGGTACTTGTCGAACCCTTCGAAGTCGAGGAGTTCTTCGAGGCATCTTCCAGACTCAAAAGCAACGACGAAATTACTTTTGGATTTGGGTCTCCAGCTGTAACGTGAACTAGTCCTCGAGCAGTCATACGCACTGACTCATACTTAGGCGAATTGCCTAACGCATTGATCAGATACATATAGATTTCCGATGGAGTCAACTTCACGTCCAAACTCTCCATATCGTTGACTAACGTATAAAATGCCTCTAGGAACTCCTTCGGACTCTTGTACATATCGATGACAATCTTCGAAATACGGGTTCGACAGTCGATTATCGCTGCTTGGTTTTCCGCCTGGTACAAGGAGTTGAGCTCCGTCCAGAATACGTACGGATCCTCTGTCTCCTTGACCAATCGGAAAACGTTCTCAGCTACGTGCCTAATTAAAATTTCAAGAGCTTTCGCTTTTTTACGCGCCGATAGAGTATTTACTTGTACGATCGCGGTTTGTAATCCTTTGGCCGATAAGATTACTTTGATTTTTCTCTTCCAGGACACGAAGCCCGTACTGCGAAAGACCATCGACTCCATTACACGATTATCACCGGCACCGAACATACTACCAGACGAACTACTCGAATCGGATTCTACAGCTACGTCGTCGGACTCGTCGTCGTCGTCGCTACTATCACTAACGTCGCTCGGATCGTCGGATGGACCAGGAGGTGGAGGAGGTGGAGGACCAGAAGATGGATTAGACGGAGGAGGAACGGAGTCAACTGGGATCGTCGGATCGTCGGATATCGAATCACCAAAACCTGCTGAACTTGGACCAGCTTCCGAATCGCCGGATGACTCAGATACGTGCTGTAACGTTACTTTACTTTTACCTTTCGACTTCGGTATACTTTGTTCTGATTTTTCTTTTTCAGAAAAACCACGAAACTCGGCGCTCGATTTACGCTTATCCGTACTACTTTCTTCGTCGTCTACGTTAACCGCTTTTCCTGACCTCAAATAGGACAGAACTGTCGACATTTACTTCGTCGAACACTACACGAACCAATACGCTGTAGCTACACAAGCCAGAAAATTCCACACAGGACGTCGAATTGCGAAACAGAGCTTTCACGAACCACGCTCTACGCTACCATGTACGGAGAATCGATCTAAATCGATAAACCTGACTCAATATTGAAATTAATCAAACAATTCGACTGACAAAACATAATAACTCAGAATAAAAAATAATATTTATTCTTAACGGTCGTTGACCCAAAGATCAACAAACCTAACGAAAACAAAGAACTGAGCAAAAGCTCGATGACTTTACAACTCGACGATTAAAACAATATTAACGCGAACGAACTTAATAACTAACGAAAACAACGAAAATACGACGATAATTTAACAGCCAACAGTTTACGCGATTTTACGAAAAGAACAAAAATCCATTTAATACGTAACCAACGATATTTAGAATTCGCGAAACGAATTTTATTTTTATTTAAAAATAAAAACTAAAAAGTTATCGAATAACAACGTTTCAGTTATCGTTACGAGACCAATTTTGCCAACAAATATATGCATTTTTCGTCAATTTGTCGACAAATTGGGGGGAGGGGGATTTTTTTCACATTATCGTCTACACATTGGTAAAATATTTCGAAAATGCAAAAATTTTTATTTTTTAGGTTTCTGATGGTACTTTTGCAGCAATTGTAAAACTTGTAATTTTTTTTTCTCGAAAATGAAAAAAAGGCCCCTCCAATTTTTTGATATGTCATTCTACATAAAAAGGACTAAAACTGAGAATTTTTTCAGAATTTTTACTGGCGGACATCGTGGTTATATTTAAATTATAAGTTTTAAAATCGATTTTTTTAGGTTTTTGAAAGTGGCAACACTGATTTTGACATCACTCGTCGATTACCCTCTCAAAGTACTACAATTTGAAAAAAAGTTCAAAATTCTATACCACGCACAATCGGAGCAATTTGCAATTGAAATTTTCCATTTTCGGCCATTTTGGAGAACTTTGAAGCGCCACAGCTCCGTCAAAAAAAATCGAAAAAATGTCCGGTTTGCGTCATTCGTCATCGTTTGATGACCTCTACAAATGATCTGATTTTGAAAAAAATCGAAGACCCCTCGTGCAAAAATCCGCCGATTTGGCATGGAATGACCCATGAGTATAGTGAGTACGTGTCACCAGTTTTTATTTTCTTTGCTAGGTTAAATTATTTACTTGAATAATTTTTGAAAAATACCATCAAGTTATTTAAAAAATAAAAAAATAATTCAGGTTCAGCTACATGAGATCGATTTGAAAATATTTTATAGCTACGTACGTATTTTTTTAAAACAATAACTTTTATCAAGTTTTGAAGCTCTACCTAATAATTTTTGTGGCTGTTTATTTTCAAATTGTCTCGTATTTATAATTGGACCAAACTATAAGTATACATATAAGATTAGGAATTTAAAATGAGAAAAGAAAAAAAAGGATGAAATAAACTAGATATTATAGACTTCTTCAATGATAGGTACTTTATGTAGCAAACGCAACTTACCTTTCAATTTTATAAATTACAAAAATAACAAATTTTGTGAACATGGAAATTTTATATTTTAGACACGAGTACTTGATATAATTATAATTAACAAGGATTGTACGTAAATACCTACGTATAATGGGTTTCTTACTCATCTTCGTAAAGATCTGTGTAAAACTAAAACTACTAAACTTATTGAAAATAAAAAATAAAAATTTATCTTCTACTACCCACTTATGAGAAATTATCTTGAGAATGTTTTTTGTACGAAAAATTGAAAAATCTGTGCATTCTAATTTGTATTGCCCATCCTTACAGCTATAGTTATAATTTGACTTCGGTAATGTTCAACTTGGGTAAGAATATCGAATAGGTAATTGAAAATAGTCCTAGGTACTCTACTTAAAATATTGGTGCACTTAGTACAATAATCAACCCACGTTCACATAAATGTTTTCTTAGCTTAAGTAGATAATTAAGTACATAACAATTGGATTATGCATAAATTTAATAGGGTTCTCATCTTCATAAAGATTCGAAAAATATTAAAAAATGAAAATTTATCTACCACCTACTTATGACGAATTTTCTTGAGAATGTGCTGCATATAAAAAACTGCAAAATCAGTGCATTGTAATTCAAACATACACTCTTGATAGGTGATAGATGATAAAACTTGCGTAATAAAGATAACTAATTGAAATAAGTGCTCAACTTAAAGATACTAGGTGTTGAGTACAGCGACATCCGCATTTTCATGTTTTCAAAATAAGCCAATTATAAATGCTTCTACTTTTTGAGTTGAAGGGTACGCAGAATTTGAACTTGCGAGTAACTTGTATTCAACGTGTCCGGGAATGAGCCCAACTTCAGCGGATAAAATCCGTAAATAGCGATGGAAATTGGTTTCTGAATGATGGTTAAATATGTGTGAACGAGTCGACGATCTTTCGGTTCCAATAGATACCAAGGGCTGTCATAAATTTCCGAAGCAATGACTTCATTCTGTGCAGAAAAAACAAAACAAAAAATTAAGAAAAATTTGAAATTACAAAAAACAAAAAAAAATCACTATGTTAAGACAGTTTACAAATAGCTCAATTTACTCGTAATTATGGTACCTACCATTTTGTGAAACATTTCTGCAATAAAACAGACTGCTAGCCAAGTCAATAATATTCCACATAAGACCGCAACGAGGATCAATTGTTGCCTGAAAAAAGTTGTCAGGGTGATCTGTTGAGAATATCAAGCAAATGTTAGTTTTAAATTAGGTATCAGTCAAATGATTATTTTCTGCGTTTTTTTTTATCTCAACTAAACATACCGATGATATGAAAAATGCGAACGTAACCGACACCATAAAAATTTCCGTGTGGATTATTGCACACAGGTAGTCGTGTTTAGCATACGATTTTGCAATACTAGAGCATAACAACAAATGATAAAATGCTAGGTGATACTTTGAAATGAAAATATTTCAAGGTAGGTAAGTATAGGTACATTGGTAGTTGGGTACAGACAGGGTAGGTGTGTATGTAGTTGGTGAATATTTTAGTACTCGTACTTACGAGTATAATTCTTGATGTCGTTCTATGACGATGATTATTTTCCTGAGCAATTCGTCCAATGCCAATGTTTTTTTAATTTTCATCTCCTGAATTCTCGATAAACTTTTGAGTGTGTGTTTTTCCTCCATTGCCAACTCCAAATTGTAGACTTCATCGATTTGAAGAAACACAGAATACGAGGTTTGTCGTAAACATAAACCAAGAAGTTTGAATCGATTGTAAATCAGAATCGTGATCGTAGTCGTCAATGTTGGAAGTGTTACAAATGAAACGTTCTCGGGTATAAGAGTAACACATTGAACGACTCTCAAGACAATCCGTAACGTCATAGTTTTACGATAAGGGAAATAAGTAGGGTACAATTGAATGAAATAATTTTCATAACTAACGTAATTTCCAAAATTGGTGGTCATTGTGCAAAAAAACAAAAAGCAGCTTAGGCCTGTAATCATTTCAACTTGACGTTTGCTTAAATGAGCGGTACAAAACGAAGCAAAGGTTACTTCTTCCTCAGGAGTAGAGTTGAAAAAAGCGATCAATTTTGAGAGTAAATCTTTACCTTGGTAAATCCAAGCGTACATTACAGCTTTGCTCAATACTCCAGACATAACAGGTGCGGGTAATAACCAAGCGTAGTAGTCGTCTGTCGGTTTGTTGAAAAGGTAAAATAAACACGATACGTAAATGAAGAGAAAATTCAGAATATTGAAAATGAGCCAAGCTTTCCTGAATTTCATCCGAACGTTTTCGTGGAAACAAAATCCTCCGAGGCAACAATATTGAATGAAGATTGTCTTAGTCGTCGCATTTTCGTATATTTCATCGAATTCGTCGACAAAAATCAAGTTTTTGATCTTTTTCCACATTTTAGAGATCATTATTTCAGTAGTAGGTTTAGGTATCGCACTAGCAGAATTCGCGAAAATGTAACCGAAAAGCTAAAAGCACAACAACGTTAGGTAGGCACAAAGCATACAACACCATAAAAATTGTTTTCAAATTGTTTCATTTTGTGATGTAAATGTTTTGAAATATTTTCAGTAACCCTGATGAGAATTGAAATTAGGACTAAATTTTAAATATTTTTCGGATATTATAAAAAATTGTTTTCGAATTGTTTCATTTTGTAGGATAGGCTTAAATGTATTGAAAAATTTTCAAAACCCTGAATGAGAATTCAAATTAGAATTAAATTTTAAAAATTTACAGTTGTTTTTCTAGTAGGTTTCTACCTATATAGGTACCTGTATTCATTCAAAATGCAGAATTTATTTATGTTTTTAGCACGGATCGATTTTATGACGATTTAAGCTAAAAAATACCTATATTTATGGCAAATCGAAATGATGGTAAAGATGGCGAATCGACCCTATGGATGGGATTCTGAAATTAACTGATCGGAGTTGGGGTTGGCCTTTGAGAGGTCCAAAACTGCATCACCAGACCAAATTACAGTCCCTGTTTTTTTTTTTTTTTTTTTGAGAATTCTTAAAAATCCATTGGCCTATTTTCCAGAAAAACAATCAATATTAATTTCATCACATTCAGTTAAAATGCTGCAATTTATTGTAGCCTATATCCTATTTTACATCTTCCGAACCGACTTGTGATGGTTTAAGTTGTCCTAGAATCTCCAACATATTATGTTTGAGTATTTCAGTTCTCGGAAAAATGTTATAAAAAACTGAATCTGTATAGGCACTTGCGATTTTTGAAAATTTGATTCTTCTCCGATCAAATAGTAATCCTAGTTTATAGGCACTGCATTTCTTTATGATCATGTTCACTACATAACAATTTTTACAAAACCGGAAAATCCAGAAATATTTTATTGGACGCTTCATGATCCAGAACGATTTAAACTCACCTTTTTACGAGTAATTCAAGAAATCGAAGATGGAGTACAAGACATATGGATGAACTAGATATACATATTAGTCGTCTAGATCTCGATTTAATTAAAATTTGTTTTTTTTATGGGAAAGTAAGAAAATTTGAATTTTTAAAAATTCAAAAAATGAAATTCAGCATTTTGAAATTTGACCTAATACCTACTTCTGGATGGTCTTTCGCGGTTTCTCTTTTCTCGGTTTGGAAAAGTTGGTCGATTTGGATCCTATTTTTTAAATTGCGCCGAAAACGTAGAAATTGATATCAGTGGCTGAATTTTTATTTTTATGTGGGTTTTCTAGCTTCTAAATTTAATCCGTCAAAAAAAACTGGTAAGAAATTTTCACTGAATTTTAAAATGTTTCATAATTATGTACCTATAATGCACAGTTGAAACATGAATTAAACTCTGCCCATAGGTCATACAAAAAGATAATATTGTCAATTTGATGTAAACCCTATACTTACTTTATCTTTACGTAAACATTGAAGAAATACTAATTTCAAATGCATTAATGGAACAAGAGATCATGTTTAAATTTTAAAACTTCTCCTTTTTATGAAGCAAAAATATGACTTAATTTTAAAACATGAAATGTAGGTATTTGAAATGTTTTCAGAAACGCAAATGAGAATCGAACTTTGGTATTACCTAAATTTTGTTTTAAATTCCTATGATTATTATTTTGTATGAGTAGTGAGTACGTATCATGAGTTTTCATTTTCTTTGTCAAGTAAATTATGCAGGTACTCGAGTAATTTTTGTTAAATACCATCAAGTTGTTATGGTGCAATCTGCCTCCACCTGCTTGGTGATTATTCTTAGGGTTACCTTTTACGCGATGTGATTTATCTTTATTAGGTAATAAAAGGTACCGAGTATGTGGGAAAGTATTCAAACATTAGGGTGTGAAAGACATCTGTCAATCGCCAAGGAGGCACAAGCTTCTGGCGATATGAGTGTCTCTTCACTTGGTTTCTGCAATCGGCCGTGGTAGGATCCTCGTCGAAGTATGTGGTAAGGGAGTAATCTGTATACGAAGAAAGGCATCGGCCTAAGTAGTATTATTTTTATAGTTAACCCACCTCGGGTGTGGACTAAATTAAATTAAAGTCTAATCGTAATCGTCGCATTATAACTACTATGGTGATAATCCGACGATTATACCTAATTTTGCGGTCTACTCGAGATGTACCTAGGCATTGAGAGGGATGCGTGTGTAACGTGAGTCTCTTCAAAGTAAAGCAGCCACCGACAGCCACTATTATTGGGGTAGGCTACGGAAAAGAGGTGGTGAGATGGTCAGCAGTGTTAGGTAAGTGGGTACTTACATAGTTGTATCATAATTAATAGATGAAGTCAATCGTCGTAAGGGATGGAGCAGAGATTCCTCACTTACTTACGCATTATTCGACATATTTCGCTTACATGGTTGTTGTACATTGCGCAACCAGTATGGTCTCAATTCCTTGTATAATTGGCATGAGTCACCTAGGAAAAGTACCTTAAGTACTATCCTATTTGTTTAGATAGGACACATTCGTCGAAGTAATAACATATCTCAATATGTTATAAATGTAGCCAATGTAGTGAATATCTTTTCAAAATAAACCTTGTGTACATAAATGGTATTTAAATGTTGATTATTTATGTACTTGATGACTTAGAAGTATAGTGATTACTCACAGGACTCCCATCTGAGCTAGCTAGGAGTCGAATAAATGTCCCCCCTTTAGGTGATATTTATGAGATGGACCATTAACACAATCGTTATGAGAACTACTATCACCAGCTAATCCCTATCATTTCTAAGATAACAAAGTTATTCAAAAAATAAAAAAATAATCCAGGTTCAGCTACATGAGATAGATTTGAAAATATATTATAGGTACCTACGTATTTTTTTAAAACAATAACTAAATTTATCAAGTTTTGAAACTCTACGTAGTACGTACCTAATAATTTTTGTGGCTATTCATTTTCAAACTGCCTCGTTCTGGTTATATGATCGTCGGTCTCATTGTTCATGCATATTTATAATTGGACCAAACTTTAAGTATAAATGTAGGTACATATAAGATTAGGAATTTAAAATGAGAAAAGAAAAAAAGGACGGAATCAACTAGATATTATAGATTTCTTCAATGATAGGTACTTTATGTAGCATACGCAACTTATTTTTCAATTTTATAAATTATAAAAATAACAATTAAATGTGAACATGGAAATTTTATATTTTAGACATGAGTACTTGATGCTTGATATCATTATAATTAACAAAGATAGTACCTACGTAAATACCTACTTATAATGGGTTCCTTACTCATCTTCGTAAAGATCTGTGTAAAACTAAAACTACTAACCTTATTGAAAATAAAAAATAAAAATTTATCTTCTACTGCCCACTTATGAGAAATTATCTTGAGAATGTTTTGTGTACGAAAAATTGAAAAATCTGTGCATTCTAATTTGTATTACACATCCTTATAGCTAGTTATAATTTGACTTCGGTAATGTCTAACTTAGGTAAGAATACCGAATAGGTAATTGAAATAATCCTACTCTACTTAAAATATTGGTGCACTTACAATAATCATAAATTAGTGCAACATCCACGTTCACATAGGTAAATGTTTTCTTAGCATAAAATCGATTTTTCTAAACCTGTATCGTAAATTGTAAAATTTACTCATCAAATTAGATCCCGTTCACTTTTACAGCTTTAATATTGACAAAGTTATTGCGATTGCAAGCTTAGAAGCCATCAAAAAATCAAAAAAAAAAAATGGAAATTTAAATTTTTTGCATAGTTAGTTTTGATGCAAATAATACGCTAGTTTGTTTTTTTTAGGTAGATAGGTACCTATGTAATTAAAATTCACACCATATTCGTTCCCATGAAGATTTTTTCAACCGTGCCCAAACCGCCATTTTGATGCTTGATCCTTCCTCTTTCAATATTCTGTATGAAAATTTCCTAACTCCTTTTGCCTACAATTTTCAGAAATTTAGTAATAGAATAATCCTCGAAAAGAATTGTCTCTTCAAAAAGTATATGAAAGTTAGACACTTTCCGACGTAAGTAGGTATGTCATTTTTGGAGTGAATCATTCAATTGATGGCTGATTGGATCTGATCAGTTCTGTACAGATCTGATCAGATCAAAACTCTATTGATTGCATCTGGTCAGTGGTCAGATCAAATTGCATCAACGTGGTGTCCGGGCCCGGGTTAGATTTGATATGATTTTTATAAGTACGTTTGAATGTGAAAAACTAAAAATACCGAGTAGACAGAATACATATATGTACTACATAGGTAGATTTAGGTACATTTCAAAATACCTAACCGAGTTATAAATGTTTCTGCCTTTCAAGTTGAAGGGTGCGCAGAATTTGAACTTGCGAGTAAATTGTATTCAACGTGTCCGGAAATGAGCGCAAGTTCACCGGATATAATCCATAAATAGCGATGGAAATTGGTCGTTGCATGATGGTCAAATAAGTGTAAACAAGTCGACGATCTTTCGGTTCCAACAGATACCAAGGGCTGTCATAAATTTCCGAAGCAATGACTTCATTCTACACAAAAGTTGAATTAAAAAAATGAAGAATATTTTGAAATTATAAACAAACAAAAAAATCATTACTCACCATTTTTCGAAACTTTTCTCCAATAAAGCAGACTGCTAGCCAAATCAATAATATTGCACACAAGACCGCCACGACGATCAATTGTTGCCGGGAAAAAGTAGTTGCGGTGATCTGTTATGAATACCAGGCAAGTATTAGATTTAAGTTATCAATCCAATAATTATTTTCTGATTTTTTTTTTTTTGAAGAATTAAACGTACCGATGATACGAAAAATGCCAAGGTTACCGATACCATGAACATTTCCATGTGAATTATAGTACACAGGTAATCCATGTGTTTAGCATAGGATTTCGCAATACTAGAGCATATTTAACAAATGATAAAATGTTAGGTGGTTCTTTGAAAAGAAAATTGGCACCTGTTTCAAAGTATGTGCAGGTAACGTACATTTTTGTGATCGAAATTTGAAAGGAAACTAGACCATGTTTTCGAAAAACACGTAATTTGCAAACCTTCAATACAATTAATAATATTTTCTTCAAAATTATTCGTTGAAATTGTTTTGTTCACATGGCCAGTGGCCAATGTTATATAGGTATGTTACTTTAATTGAACAAATATAATTCCCTCGGTAGGTACCTACTTTAGTATTTCGAATGATAGTCTGTAAAATTTTATTCTTATTTTGAATGATCATGTTGTCTATAGAAATATTCTCAATTAAGACAAGTGAGTAGTTTATACTAATTACATAGATACCTACTGCAAAGTTGAAACAAGTACGATTAGGTAGGTAGGTATTAGCACTAGGTAGGTAGTTGTTGAATATTTATAGTACTCACGAATATAATTCTTGATGCCGTTCTATGACGATGATAATTTTCCTGACCAATTCGTCCAATGCCAATGCTCTTTTTATTTTCACCTCTTGGATTCTCGACAAACTTCTCCGTGTGCGTTTTTCCTCCATTGCTTCCTCCAAATTAGTAGCTTCGTCGATTTGTAGAGAAACTGAATACGAAGTTTGTCGTAAAAATAAACCGAGCAGTTTGAATCGATTGTAAATCAGAATCGTGATCGTAGTCATCAATATTGGAAGTGTTACAAATAAAATATGCTCGGGTATAGCAGTAACACATTGAACGATTCTCAAGACGATGCGTAGCGTAATCGTTTCATGATCAGGGAAATAAGTGGGGTAAAATTGAATGAAATAATTTTCGTAACTAACGTAATTTCCCAAATTGTTGGCCATTGTACAGAAAAACAAAAAGCAGCACACTCTAGTAATCATTTCAACTTGACGTTTGTTTAAATGAGCGGTATAAAATGAAGCAAAGGTTACTTCTTCTTCATGAGTAGAGTTGAAAAAAGCGATTAATTTTGAAAATAAATCTTTACCTTGGTAAATCCAAGCATACATTACAACTTTGAATAATACTCCAGACATAGCAGGTGCAGGTAGAAGCCAAGCGTAGTAATCGTTTGTCGGTTTGTTGAATAAGTAGAATAAACACGATACGTATACGAAGAGAAAATTCACGATATTGAAAATGAGCCAAGCTTTCCTGAAGTTTTTCCGAACGTTCTCGTGGAAAAAAAATCCACCGAGGCAACAATAAAGAACGAAGATCGTCTTGGTCGTCGCATTTTCGTATATTTCATCGAATTCGTCGACAAAAATCAAGTTTTTGATCTTTTTCCAAATTTTTGAGATCATGATTTTAGTAGGTCGAGGTATCGTACTTGCAGAAATCGCGAAAATCTAACCGAAAAGCTAAAAGCACAACAACGTTAGGTAGGCACTAAGCATACAACACCATAAAAATTGTTTTCAAATTGTTTCATTTTGTGATGTAAATGTTTTGATATATTTTCAGTAACCCTAATGAGAATTGAAATTAGGATTAAATTTTGAATATTTTTCAGATAGGTAAGTAGATAGGTACTGTAAAAAAATTGTTATCGAATTGTTTCGTTTTGTGATGCAAATGTTTTGGCAATATTTTCAGTAAACCTAATGAGAATTGAAATTAGGATTAAATTTTAAATATTTTTGAGTTAGGTACTCGTGCTATAAAAAAATTGTTATCGAATTGTTTCGTTTTGTGATGTAAATGGTTTGACAATATTTTCAGTAAAACCTAATGAGAATTGGAATTAGGATTAAATTTAAAATATTTTTCAGATACTTAGGTACTCGTGCTATAAAAAAAATTGTTATCGAATTGTTTCGTTTTGTGATGTAAATGTTTTGAAATGTTTTCAGAAACCCTAATGAGAATTGAAATTAGGATTAAATTTTGAATATTTTAAAGTCGGTTTTCAAGTAGGTTTCCACCTATAGGCCTACAACTACATTTAAAATACATGATTTATTTATGTTTTAAGCACGGATCGATTTTATAAGGATTTAAACTACGAGTACTATCGAAAGGATTGTAAAGAATGGCAAATCTGCCGTAGATGGGTAGGATTCTGAAATTGACTGATGGGAGTTGGGGTTGGCCTTTGAGGTCCAAAAATACATCACCAGACCAAATTTCGGTCTCTGGCTTTGTTTTTTGTATTTATAAAAAAAAATTTTTGGAGAATTCTTAAAAATCCAAATTAGTCGGAATTTGACCACATCCAGTTAGAATGCTGAAATTCATTGTAGGCTATATATTATCATATCGTACCTCTGGAGTAATAAGGTTACATCTCAAAAAAGTGAAATTTCACATGAGAGCGATTTTCTTTTTTTTTTAAACTTGATTCTTTATTTTTATCAACTTATAATTAATTGTGAGGAATGAATAGCATCTCATTTTGAAAATCTGGTATCGTACCTTCATTTAGCATACGAACATTTTGAAAAATAGAATCTTAAAGAGGAAACATTTCAATGTTTGGAAAACATTTTGAGTTATACCTTTCATTAAAGTTGATGTGGGGGCGAAAGGAAGCGTCCAAAAAAAATTTCAAGTTCGTAAAGTTGTAGAGAATTAAATTTCCAATCGACATATAATGTCGTTAGTTTTTTTCTAGAGTGCTTAGTTTTTGATTTTTTCTCAAAAAACTAAAATTTCATTATATTATTATGTACCTATGTGCAAATTCATTTTTCTGAAAACTGATCAAATTAAAAAAATTTTTCCACTTGGTACAAACCAATAAAAAATGCACTTCTTATGACTATTTCTATCTGACAAACATTCAAAACAATCAAAACTGTTTGTCAACACTTTGTATGTACAAAATTTGCCCAAAAAAGGTGGAGTTTTTTGAGATGTACCCTTATAACTCCAAACAACTTGCAATGTTGTTGGGATTTTGAGTTAGGCCATTTGCGTTTTTTACAAGATCTACATAATTGAGGAGCTCATTGCAAAAGTAGCCCTTGTCACATGAACTTTTAGACCCTTTTCACTCGATTGCACCTATTGCCAACTGCGGAGATCATGTTGTAATGATGAAATGACCGTCAAGTTGGTCTACCCTGAGTAGCCCTGAGAGGAATTGCTTTATAGAGTTTACATTCATGATACTGGGTACGCTCAAGGGAGAGCTTTGGAGATTGCATAGGTTCATGTGACAAGGGCTACTTTTGCAATGAGCTCCTCAATTAGTCTACAGTCCAAGCGCAAAAAAGTGTCATTTGAGTTGACCATTTTGGGGGGAAAAAAAAAGAGTTGGCATTTCGTTAGTATCTTATTAACATTCAAGAAAATGGACATTTCGGATTTTTTGACTGGCACAATAGGGAGCTGGAGCCTCAAAACCCCCATTTTTCGAAGTTGGCGGGGGGAAAATTTTTTTTTTTAATTTGGTAGAGGACACTCTCCCGAGTATAGATATATACTTTTTTTGAGTTGGATTCCGGCACAGTTGCGTTCCAGAGCTGCATAAAGGCAATTTTTTGTCAATTTTGCACTTTTTCACATAAAAACGACTCTGCAGAAGCAATACGGCCTGGGGGACAAAAAATACGCACCTACATGATTGCATCCATTCATCCCACGCTGATAGAGACCAACTTTGTGAAAAACGGCCGGCACAATGACCCGCAGTGAATTTTCAAAGTTACACATCCAGGCCATTTCATTTAAAAAAATGGATGTATGACATTTTGACAACGTGACCGTGCGACCTATCAAAGTGGGTTAAAATTTCGCGAGAAAACCGAAAATCTCTATGAAAATTTTTTTTGAGCGTCTCATGAAAATTTTGAGCTAAAAAATTGTATGAATCATTTCTCAAATAGGTACTTTTAGTCTGTTGTAACATGTGACCTATACAAAATGGTTAAAATTTTGCGAGGAAACCGAAAATTTCAATGAAAATTTTTTTTGAGTGTTTCATGAAAATTTTGAGCTAAAAAAATTGCATGAATCATTTTTCAAGTACATATGCCATCAGTCTGTTGTAACATGCGACCTATGCAAATGGGTTAAAATTTCGCGAGAAAACCGAAAATCTCAATGAAAATTTTTTTTGAGCATCTCATGAAAATTTTGCAGTAAAAAAATTGTATTAACCATTTCTCAAGTATTTTCAGTCTGTTGTAACATGCGACCTATGTGAAATGGTTGAAGTTTTGGGTAAAATATAAGTAAAGATTTGGATAGATTTTTATAAAAGGCTTATCTCAACAATCTTGAGACTCAAAAATCTTGTACATTGTTCAGTATTTTCAATGAAATATCCTCAAGATCGCTTCAGTTTGGTAAACTCAACACAAAACGGACACAAAATTTAGCCGAATCTGATACCCCCACCAGGCACAATCGTAGTTCACTAGGTGGCACTAATAGTGCCATCCAGTTTATATGTTATTTTATGCTCTGAACGTTGACGAACAAGAACCATTCAAGAAAGGCACGTATTGCATCATCCGTTACTCCAACTATTCCTCATCGCCAACCTTTTGACTTACACAATCATTATGCCTGCATTTTCCTACAATTAGTAGGTATTTTTTGGAATATGATAAGTATATAAAAGTGAAAATATTAGGTATATATGAAAATCAGTAAAATCAAATTTCATCAACATCTTGTTGTTTTACATGGAATTTCCAACCCTATATCAGAAGTCGGATTACGTACCTAACCTACTTCATTAAAAATAGTGAAAAATTAATGTGACTCATGGGGCTCAAAATTGTTGAGCTTTGCTTTCTATACATGAAAAAAAAACTATTCAAATCTTTGTATTTCACGCGAAATTTTAACCCTTCCATATACTTAGGTTGTTACAACAGTTTGAAAGTACTTTAGAAATGATTCATGCCATTTTTTTAGCTCAAAATTTTCATGAGATGCTCAAAAAAAATTTTCATTGAGATTTTCGGTTTTCTCGCGAAATTTTAACCCATTTGCATAGGTCGCATGTTACAACAGACTGATGGCATATGTACTTGAAAAATGATTCATGCAATTTTTTTAGCTCAAAATTTTCATGAAACACTCAAAAAAAATTTTCATTGAAATTTTCGGTTTCCTCGCAAAATTTTAACCATTTTGTATAGGTCACATGTTACAACAGACTAAAAGTACCTATTTGAGAAATGATTCATACAATTTTTTAGCTCAAAATTTTCATGAGACGCTCAAAAAAAATTTTCATAGAGATTTTCGGTTTTCTCGCGAAATTTTAATCCACTTTGATAGGTCGCACGGTCACGTTGTCAAAATGTCATACATCCATTTTTTTAAATGAAATGGCCTGGATGTGTAACTTTGAAAATTCACTGCGGGTCATTGTGCCGGCCGTTTTTCACAAAGTTGGTCTCTATCAGCGTGGGATGAATGGATGCAATCATGTAGGTGCGTATTTTTTGTCCCCCAGGCCGTATTGCTTCTACAGAGTCGTTTTTATGTGAAAAAGTGCAAAATTGACAAAAAATTGCCTTTATGCAGCTCTGGAACGCAACTGTGCCGGAATCCAACTCAAAAAAAGTATATATCTATACTCGGGAGAGTGTCCTCTACCAAATTAAAAAAAAAAATTGTTCCCCCCGCCAACTTCGAAAAATGGGGGTTTTGAGGCTCCAGCTCCCTATTGTGCCAGTCAAAAAATCCGAAATGTTCATTTTCTTGAATGTTAATAACAATAATAAGATACTAACGAAATGCCAACTCTTTTTTTTGCCCCCCCAAAAAATTGAACTGTTTTCGGTTTCTAGAGCACTTTTTGGTGTTTGGACTGTAGACTAAATGTACCCAACTCAAAGTGTTATTTTTGGTTGAGGGGGGTCATACAAACCCCAAAAATGCAAAAATGTCATAATCAATTTTTTTTTAGATGTAACCTTATTACAGTATTACTCCCGAGGTGCGATATTTTACATCTTCCGAATCGACTGGTGATGGTTTTAAGTTGTCCTAGAGTCTCTAACATTATATTTGAGTTTTTCAGTTCTTGGAAAAATGCTACTAAAACCTAAATCTGAACAGGCACTTGCGATTTTTGAAAATTTGATTTTTTTGCGATCAAATGGCAATCCCACTTCATAGGCGCTGAATTTCATTATGGTCTTGTTTACTATGACGATTTTTACGAAACTACAAAAAATGATTTTGGCGCTTCAGATCCAGAACGAATTTGAAACCACCTTTTTAATTCGGGAGTTTGAAGATGGAGTACAAGCAAGATGAACTTTGATTTTTTTCATGTAAATGTAAGAAAATTTGAATTTTTAAAAACATTGGTCGATTTGGAATCCTATTTTTTGAATTCTGCTAAATAGGTACGTTGAAATTGATATCTGTAGTGGCTGGAAATTTGTTCTTATTTAGTCTTTCTTGGGTTTGAATTTAATCCATCGTTCCGATGGTATGAATGTGTTTTTTACCTGATCAATAAAAATATTAAAATGAAAATTTCAACAAAAAAAAATGTTAGGAAGTTTACTGAATTTCAAAATGTTTTACATTATTTATAATGCGCAGTTAGAACATGAATTTAACTCCGCCCCATAAGTCATACAAAATGATAGTATTGTAATTTGATGTAACCCTATGTAGGTACCTACTTTTTCTTTATGTAAACATTGAAGAAATAATCATTTCAAATGCATTAATTGAAAAAGAAATTATGTTTAAATTTTAAAACTTGCCCTGTTAATGAAGCAAAAATATGACTTATTTTTAAACATGAATTAATGTAGGTATGTACCTACCTACTTGAAATGTTTTCAGAAACGCAAATGAGAATCGAACTTTGGTATTAAATTTTGTTTTAAATTCTTATAAATGTAATATGTAAGTATTTCATGTTTTTGTACGAGTACGTATCACGAGTTTTTATTTTCTTCGCTAAATGATGTACTTACTCAAGTAATTTTTGAAAAGTAGTTACCATCAAAGAAATCCGAGCTAAGCTACAGAGATTGATGTGAAAATATGAAGGTAGGTACTACATATTTTTTTAAAAGCTGTTTTTTTTCAAAATGTCTCGTTCTGGTTATATGTAGGTACGTATGATCATCGGTCCCTTTGATCATGCATCATGCATTTATAATTGGGCCAAACTAATTATAAGTATAAGATTAAGATTTTTAAAAATGAAAAAAAAAAAAAAAAGGTCGACTAATCCAACTTACTTACTTTCAATTTTCAAACATTATAAAAATAACAAATTTAGTGAACATTGACATTTTATATTTTAGACATGAGTATACTTGATTTTATTATGATTAACAAAAATTGTACATAAATATAAAGGGTTCCTTATTCATCTTCGTAAAGATCTGTAAAACTACTACATACCTAACAATAAAAAATAAAAAATTTATCATTCTACTACCCACTTATGAGAAATTTTCTTGAGAATGTCTTGTGTAAGAAAAATTGAAAAATCTATGCATTTTAATTTAAATTACATCCTTAATAGCTACTCGTAGTTATAATTTTACTTAGGTAATATCTAACTTAGGTAAGAATAATTGAAAATAAGTCCTACTCAACTTGAAATATTGGTGCACTTACAATAATCAAAATTAGTGCCACATCCACGTTCACGTAAATGTTTTCTTACATCTTACCTTAAAATCAACATTTTTTTTACCTAAGTATATCTAAATTGAATAAGTCACAACAAAAAGGGGTGTAAAGTGCGACTCGTGTGCTTTTCAAAAATACAGTGGATTCGTATTTTGAAAAATTTACCCATCAAATAAAAGACCACGCTCACTTTCCTAGATCCAATACCTATTGACGAAGTTATTGCGATTTCAAGCTTAGAAACCATTTAAAAAAATGGAAATTCAAACTTTTTGCATACTTTTGGTGCGGAAAATATCCAATTTTTTTTTGGTAAGTAATTAAAATTCACATCATTTTCGTACACATGACGATTTTTTCAACTTCGCTCAAAACGCCATTTTGATGTTTGATCTTTCCTCTTTCGATATGCTGCATCGAAATTAAGAAATTTCTCCACTACTTTACTTGCCTGATGTATGTACCTATAATAAGTAATTGAAATAGGTGCTCTGGTGCTCAACTTATAGATACGTATAAGATAATATTGGTGTACTTCACCTAATTAAAATTAGTGCGACATCTGTATTTTCATGTTTTCAAAGTGAACCAGTTGCCACTGTTATTAATGCTTCTACCTTTTAAGTTGAAGGGTGCGCAGAATTTGAGCTTGCGAGTAAATTGTATTCAATGTGTCCGGAAACGAGCGCAAATCCACCGGATAAAATCCATAAATAGCGATGGAAATTGGTCGTTGAATGATGGTCAAATATGTGTAAACAAGTCGACGATCTTTCGGTTCCAAGAGATACCAAGGGCTGTCATAGATTTCCGAAGCAATGACTTCATTCTACACAGAAGTTGAATACAAAAAAAAAATTAAGAATAATTTGAAATTATCAACAAAAATATCACTAAAATTCTAACTTAACTTTGTAGTACCTATTTTAGACAGTTTACAAAAAAATAGCTTCATACAATTATTACCTACCATTTTGTGGAACATTTCTGCAATAAAACAGACTGCTAGCCAAATCAATAACACTCCACATAAGACCGCAACGAGAAACAGTTGTTGGCGGGAAAAAGTTGTTGAGGTGATCTGTTATGAATACCAAAGCGAGTGTTAGTTCTAAATTATTAATCGTAAAATTATTTTCTGATTTTTTTTTTTTTTTTGAAGAACTAAACGTACCGATGATACGAAAAATGTCATGGTTACCGCCACCATAAAAAATTCCATATGGATTATAGCACACAGGTAGTCCATGCGTTTAGCATACGATTTTGCAACACTAGGGCATAATAACAGATGATAAAATGTTAGATGGTTCTTTGAAATGAAAATATTTCAAAGTAGATATACTTAGATAGGTAAGTAACGTACATTTTTGTGATCGATATTTTAAAGAAAACTAGACCATGTTAATTGATAATATTTTCTTTATTAAACTCGTCTGTTACCTATGTTAAAAATGTTTTGCTCAATGGCCAATGTTGAATTCATAGGTAAGTGGGTAATTCTCAAACAGAAGGTCAATTTTGATAATGCATAATTTTGAAAAACAAAAATCATTTTTTGGAAAATTTCAAGTGGGAATCATTTGTATAGGTGTCCAGATCCCTTTTCTAGTGTTGGCCTCAATTCAATCACCTCACTGTGGGCCCTGACCCCCTTAAAACAGCGATAATTAGGATTTGACCCTCAGTACCCTCACAGATGTGTAATATGTCCATTGATATGTTTTCGAGGTCGTAGAATTCGAATCTGGAGTTATTTTTTTGTAGAGGTGGATGGTGAGGTGTGGGGAGGGGGAAATGTGAAATTTTGCTTATATTATGGTGTAATATGGATCGATATGTTTTCGAGGCCGCAGAGTTCGAATCTAGACTTATTTTCTGGTAGGGGTGGAGGTGAGGCGTGGGGAGGATCTGTTCTTATTTTAAATTATCATTTAGTCCAGAAACAATATAGTTACTATACTAATAAGTACGAGTAGATATGTAGGTAATTAGGTAGGTAAGAAGATGATCGCCGAATACTTTGGTAGGTACTTACGAGTATAATTCTTGATGTCGTTCTATAACGATGATGATTTTCCTGACCAATTCGTCTAATGCCAATGCTCTTTTTATTTTTACCTCTTGAATTTTCGATAAACTTCTCAGTGTGCGTTTTTCCTCCATTGCTACCTCCAAATTAGAAGCTTCGTCGATTTGTAGAAAAACTGAATACGAAGTTTGTCGCAAAAATAAGCCAAGCAATTTGAATCGATTGTAAATCAGAATCGTGATCGTAGTCATCAATGTTGGAAGTGTTACAAATAAAATATGCTCGGGTATAACAGTAACACATTGAACGAATCTCAAGACGATGCTCAGAATGATTGTTCTTTCAAATGGAAAATAGGTAGGGTAATGATGAATGAGATACTTTTCATAACCAATGATATTCTCCAAATCGTTGGTTATTGTACATAAAAACAAAAAGCAGCTTATTCCTGCGATTATTTCAACTTGACGTTTTTTCAAATGAGCGGTACAAAACGAAGCTAAGGTTACTTCTTCCTCAGGAGTAGAGTTGAAAAAAGCGATCAATTTTGAAAGTAAATCTTTACTCGAGTAAATCCAAGCATAGATGGCTGTTTTAGTCAATGGTCCAGTCATAGCAGGTGCGGGTAATAACCAAGCGTAGTAATCGTTTGTTGGGTTGTTCAATAAGTAAAATAAACACGATATGTAAATTAAGAGAAAACTCAGGATATTGAAAATGATCCAAGCTTTTCTGAATTTCTTCCGAACGTTCTCGTGGAAACAAAATCCTCCGAGACAACAATAAAGAACGAAGATCGTTTTGGTCGTCGCGTTTTCGTATATTTCATCGAATTCGTCGACAAAAATCAAGTTTTTGATCTTTTCCCAAATTTTGGAGATCATTGTTTTTGTAGGTCTAGGTATCGCACTTGCAGAAATCGCGAAAATCTAACCGAAAAGCTGAAAGCACAACGACGTTAGGTAAGTACTAAGCATACTACACCATGAAAATTGTTTTCAAATTGTATTTTGTGATGTAAATGTTTTGATACCTATATTTTCAGTAGGCCTAATGAGAATTGAAATTAGGATTAAATTTTAAATATTTTTCAGATAGGTACATAAAAAATTGTTTTAAAATTGTTTCATTTTGTGATGTGAATGTTTTGAAATATTTTCACTAACCCTAATGAGAATTGAAATTAGGATTAAATTTTGAGTATTTTAAAGTTGTTTTTCATGAAGGCTCCCATAGGCGTATAGATAGATACCTACATTTAAAATACAGGATTTATTCATGTTTCAAGCAAGGGTCGATTTTATGAGGATTTAAGCTAAGTAGGTACCTATATTTATGGCAAATCTAAAGGATGGTAAAGAATGGCGAGAATCAACTCTATGGATGGGATTCTGAAATTAACTGATGGGAGTTGGACTTGGCCTTTGAGGTCCAAAAATGCATCACCAGATCAATAAATTTTAGTCTCTGGCTTTGTTTTTTGTTGTTTTTTTCAATTTTTTTTGGAGAATTCTTAAAAATCCAAATTTGGTATATTTTCCAGAAAAACAATCAGAATTCGATCACATTCAATTAGAATGCTGAAATTCATTGTAGGCTACATCCAATTTTACATCTTCCGAATCGATTTGTGGTGGTTTCAAGTTGTCCTAATAGGTATTTGAGTTTTTCAGTTCTCGGAAAAATGCTATTAAAACCTAATTCTGAATAAGCACTTGAGATTTTTGAAAATTTGATTCTTATTCGATCAAATGGTAATCCCAGTTCATAGGCACTGAATTTCATAATGATCATGTTCACTAGTTATATGACAATTTTTACAAAACTGGAATATCCTGCAGAAATGCTTTATTGGACGTTTCAGATCTAGAACGATTTTAAAAACCACGTTTTCAATTCAGGAGATCGAAGATGTAGTACAAGTAGGATGAACTACATAGATATCATTCGTCTATCTCGATTTAATTAAAAATTGATTTTTTTATGGAAAAGTGAGAAAATTTGAATTTTTAAAAATTCAAAAAATGAAATTCAGCGTTTGAAATTTGACCTATTACATACTTCTGGATGGTCTTTCGGTTTCTCTTTTCTCGATTTGGAATAAAAGTTGGTCGATTTGGATCATATTTTTCTAAATTCCGCCGGAAACGTTGAAATTCATATCAGTGGCTGAAATTTTCTTTTTATTTAGTTTTTCTTCGTTCCGATGAGTTGAATGTGTTTTTCACCTAATCAGTAAGAATATTTAAATAAAAATTTAAAAAAAAAACTGGTACGAAGTTTACTGAATTTTAAAATGTTTCATACCTTATACTTAATGCACATGTTGAAACATAATTTGACTCCGCCCATAGGTCATACAAAATGATAAAATTGTTGATTCGATGTAACCCTATACCTACTTTTTCTTCATGTAAATAAACATTGAAGAAATAATAATTTCAAATGCGTTGATGGAAAAAGAAATTATGTTTAAATTTTAAAACTTCCCCTTTTTAAGAAGCAAACAATATGCATGACTTACTCGTATATTATAATTATGTAAACATGAAATGTAGGTACATATTTGAAAATATGTTTTCAGAAACGCAAATGAGAATCGAACTTTGGTATTAAATTTTGTTTTAAATTCTTATGATCATTATTTTGTTTGAATACCTATGTATCACTATAATTTTTATTTTCTTTGCTAAATGATGAAAGTAATTTTTGAAAAATACCATCAAGTTTAGAAAGAAAAAATTAAGTAATGATCGATTCGAAAGTATCAAAAAACAAACTAATTTTATCAAGTTTTGAAGCTCTACACCTAGCAATTTTTGTGCCGTTTTTTTTTTCAAATTTATTGTTTCGTTCTGGTTCTATGGTTATCGGTCCCTTTGGGTCAAACTAAGTATAGGTATATAAGATTAGGAATTTTAAAAATGAATAGAAAGAAAACAGGATCGACTAAACGGCAAGTGCCTAAAAAATATTATTTTTCAAGTACCTATCGAGTTTTTCAATGATACCCTATGTAATAAATCTAACTAAAAAATTACAAAAAATAACAAATGTTGTGAACAAAGAAATTTTATATTTTAGACATGAGTATCTACTTGATTTCATTATAATTAACAAAGATTGTAGGTACCTACATAAATATAATGGATTCCTTACTCATTTTTGTAAGATCTGTAAAACTACTTACATGTTAACAATAAAAAATAAAAAATCCATCTTATGTATTCTCTTCTACCACCCACTTATAAGAAATTTTCTTGAGAATGATTTGCGTACGAAAAATTGAAAAATCTGCAGTGCATTCTAATTTGAATTACATCCTTAATAGCTACATTGTTATAATTTGACTCGAGTAATATCTAACTCAGGGGCGTAGCAAGCGGGGGGGTTGGGGGGGACGGTCCCCCCCGGCAGGTTTTGAAAAGTTAAAAAGTTGGCATTTTTGAGTTTTCGAGGATGAAAATTCCAAAATGATAACTTTTCAATTAATCATTAGTTGAAAAGTTGGCGTTTTTGACTCAGCTTGATTTGCCAACTGAGAACTTCAGAACTCACAATTGTCAACTTTATTTTCTACTTATTATCTAGTTGAAAAGTTGACAATTTGCAATTGTTAAAATTAAATTAAATTTGCCAACTACATACAATTAATTTCAAATGTAATGTACCTATATTGTAGGTACATTTTTGATTTGCCAACTGAGTACTTGAGAATTGGAAACTCAAAATTGCCAACTTTTCAAGGAAATTATTCATTTTGTTCGAAAATCAACAATTCTCATTTATTTTGTTTACTTAAAAAGTTGGAATTTTTTAATTGAGTATAGAAGAGAATTAAAACCAACAGAATCAACCCCCTTAAATTTAAATTTAATTCGGCTATTCTTATTCTAAATTTGCCAACTGATGCGAGCATGATACAATACCTGAGGACTCAGTTGGCAAATTGACCAATAATGTTGCACCTACTTAGTTGACAAATTTATACTTGATTCATTTTTTCATTTGCTTATTTATTTTTCCAAAATTCCAAATAAAACAATTACATATTGTGATAGCTTTTTATGCTATTTTAGTTCTTAAAATGTACATTTCCAAAAGCTTTGGCCCTCGCTTCGCTCGGGCTAATTTGTTTTCCTTTTTCACAGTAAGTTTGCATTTTCTAGAAAAATATTGCAAGAATTTGAAAAATGCAAAGATCAGAAAAATGATTTTCTATCGTCAAAAATGACGTTCTTCGGTTTTTTGTGTTACAAATTGTTAAAAGCTTTTGCCCTCGCTTCGCTCGGGCCATTTGCTTTCACTTTCCCAATTCTAAATTTCTACAAAAATATTAGGTAGGTAAGTCTCGAATTTGAAAAATATCAAGATTGGAAAATATCATTTTTGACTTTGAAAAATGACGTTTTTCAGATTCTCAAGTTATAAAATTTTGCAAGCTTTTGCCCTAGCTTTGCTTGGGTCAATTCCATTTCGTTTTTTGTTTAAGCTCAATGCAATTACTCCCCAATTATACATAAAAGTTTGAATAAAATTGCGTTAGGTAATTTTCAATTTTTTTAAATTTCCAGTAATGTTAAATAAAAACATTGGGTCAAATACAAAAATTGGGAGTATTACCTTAAATCACAATTTCTAGCCCGAGCGAAAAAAGTACAAGCAAAGCTGTTTTATTTGAGCAAATTTTTAATCGATTTTGCAGTTGGCATTTTTAACATTACAAAGTTGGCATTTTTTAAAATTTACCCCCCCTTGTAAAATCACTTTGCTACGCCCCTAATCTAACTTAGGTAAGAATAATTGAAAGAAGTCCTGCTCGCCTTAAAATATTGGTGCACTTACAATAATCAAAATTAGTGCGACAAACATCCACGTGCACATGAATGTTTTCTTACTTTAAAACTAAATTTTTTAAATCTATAGGTATATTTAATAATCTAAATTATATTGAATAAGTCGCACCAAAAATTGAAAAATTTTACTCATCAAATGTGATCTGTCACGAGAAAACCAACTTAGTGTCCAAAAAATCGATATTTTTTTATGGTGGATATTGGTAGTACTCAGGGTGCTAAATCTGCCTGCGGTGCTAAAAACGTTCGCGAACGATTCTTTTGACCCTAAATTTAAGGTCAAAAAAATTGAGCAACTACAAAAAAAATGAAAAAATTTTTTTTTTGATTTTCTCGAAATGTATGTCGGGGGGAGTCAACATACAAATTTTTGTGGATATCGGCTCACATTTGTAGGATTTAGGCAGTTTTTTTGAAATTTGAATGAGGTTCACTCTGGAAAAATCAACTCTTTTCACCTTGAACAAATTTGTTAAGAAACGTGATAAATTTAATAATAATAACTTATTCTTCATTAATAATTCATACTCGGGTAGTTTTTGCAACATTTTTGGCAAAAAATTCAAAAAAATCGAAAAAATCGATTTTGGGAAATTTCGATTATTGGACTTGGCAACCTTGAATGTGATGATTCTGAAAAAAAAATATCGGGTTATGTTGGCACTCATGGGGGCCAAAAGTGGTGCAAGTTTCACGGACCTACAAATTTTAGATCGCCTGATGCATAGACTCAAAACTTCAAATGCCCTTCCTGTAAAATTTACGTTTTGGAAACTAGGTTAGTTTTCTCGTGACAGATCACAAATGAGACCAACGTTTGAATTTGAAAAACTAAAAATACCAACTAGACAGTATAATTTTCAAACTAAGCGAGTTATAGGTAATTAATTAATGTTTCTGCCTTTTAAGTTGAAGGGTGCGCAGAATTTGAGCTTGCGAGTAAATTGTATTCAACGTGTCCGGAAATGAGCGCAAGTTCGCCGGATATAATCCATAAATTGCGATGGAAATTGGTCGTTGAATGATGGTCAAATATGTGTGAACGAGTCGACGATCTTTCGGTTCCAAGAGATACCAAGGGCTGTCATAAATTTCCGAAGCAATGACTTCATTCTACACAGAAGTTGAATACAAAAATTAATAATAATAAGAATAATTTGAAATTATAAAAAAAGAATCACTGAAATTCTCGTTTTTTTATGCAAGTACTAACAAGAGAACTAATACCTGAACCGGCAGAAACGAAAATGAACGAATCAAAGCTAGATCGGAAGGGGACTACCTCAGGACCCCAAATCCAAAATTTCAAGTGCTGAAGTTGATTTCTCGATTTTTGGTGAATTTTTGAAAATTGAAAAATCCAAAAAATTATCAATTAAACTAAAAATAGAAAATATTGATGAAAATTAAAATTTTCTCGGGAAGTAGTTCAGATGGCGTCTCTAACTCATTTACAACTATCGAAATTCGCAAAACCTCAATTCCAGTCATTCTGGAGCCTCCAGCGATTTTTTATAATTTCTCCAGAAACTTAAAATAGCTCTGGAACGGCTAAAAATCAACTTCAGCACAAATAACTTCATTTAGGGCCTATGTGGGTTGCCTTTAACCAATTTTTGGGGTTGTCGTGAAAATCAGCGTCTGCCAGTTCAGACGTGTATTTTTGCCCAAAATTGGTTAAAAGGCAACCCACATAGGCCCTAAATGAAGTTATTTGTGCTGAAGTTGATTTTTAGCCGTTCCAGAGCTATTTTAAGTTTCTGGAGAAATTATAAAAAATCGCTGGAGGCTCCAGAATGGTGGAAATGGGGGTTTTACCTATTCGGAACGTCGAAAATAGGTCGGAGCTCAATTTCGAATAGATAGCATCGCAAAAGATGGAATATTTAACATTTTCAAATTTTGGCATTTTTTCCAATGGGCAAAAATACACATCTGAACCGGCAGACGCCGATTTTCACGACGACCCCAAAAATTGGTTAAAGGCAACCCACACATAGGCCCAAAATAAAGTGATTTGTGCTGAAGTTGATTTTTAGCCGTTCCAGAGCTAAGTATTTCAAGTTTCGGGAGAAATGATAAAAAATCGCTGGAGGCTCCAGAATGACTGGAATTGAGGTTTTGCCAATTTCGATAGTTGTAAATGAGTTAGAGACGCCATCTGAACTACTTCCCGAGAAAATTTCAATTTTCATCAATATTTTCTATTTTTGGTTTAATTAATAATTTTATTTTTTGGATTTTTCAATTTTCAAAAATTCACCAAAAATCGAGAAATCAACTTCAGCACTTGAAATTTTGGATGTGGGGTCCTGAGGTAGTCCCCTTTCGATCTAGCTTTGATTCGTTCATTTTCGTTTCTGCCGGTTCAGGTAGTTCTCTTGTAAGTATTTGAGAAAGTTCACAAATACTGCTTTTTTTAATTATCATAGGTACTCACCATTTTTTGAAACATTTCTCCAATAAAGCAGAATGCTAGCCAAATCAATAATGTTCCACACAAGACTGCCACGACGATCAATTGTTGCCGGAAAAAAGTTATTGGGGTGATCTGTTATGAATACCAGGCAAGTGTTAGTTTGAAATTATCAATCCAATAACCTACCTATTCTCCGATTTTTTTTTTTTTA
This sequence comes from Planococcus citri, assembly GCF_950023065.1. Taxonomy (NCBI): domain Eukaryota; kingdom Metazoa; phylum Arthropoda; class Insecta; order Hemiptera; family Pseudococcidae; genus Planococcus; species Planococcus citri. The sequence goes on along the minus strand of NC_088678.1, from coordinate 53,471,048 downwards.
AGAACTAAACGTACCGATGATATGAAAAATGCCAAGGTTACCGATGCCATAAAAATCTCCATGTGAATTATTGTACCCAGGTAATCCATGTATTTAGCGTACGATTTCGCAACACTGAAGCATAACAACAGATGATATAATATATACGAATAGTATTACGTTACTGGAGAGTTACTGCGACGTCGAGAATTTTTTCTCGGTTTTGTTTATTTTCATATTTTATTTTATTATCACTGTACGTATACGTACCTCTAGACGTACGTATACCTACTTTTTTTTCAATCGTCGAATTGTTCTCGGATTTTATAGGAAGCCACGACTATACCTTCAGGTCGGTGGATCCTAATCACGTAGTGACGTAGATATTGCGAAGGTACCTAGGTAAACAGTTGATGAATAATATGTAGTACTTACGAGTATAATTCTTGATGCCGTTCTATGACGATGATAACTTTTCTGACCAATTCGTCCAATGCCAATGCTTTTTTGATTTTCATCTCCTGAATTCTCGATAAACTTCTCAGTGTATAGTTTTCGTCCATTGCCAACTCCAAATTGGAGACTTCGTCGATTTGTAGAAAAACGGAATACGACGTTTGTCGTAAAAATAAACCAAGCAGTTTGAATCGATTGTAAATCAGAATCGTGATCGTAGTCGTCAATGTTGGAAGTGTTACAAATGAAACGTTCTCGGGTATAAGAGTAACACATTGAACGACTCTCAAGACAATCCGTAACGTCATAGTTTTACGATAAGGGAAATAAGTAGGGTACAATTGAATGAAATAATTTTCATAACTAACGTAATTTCCAAAATTGGTGGTCATTGTGCAAAAAAACAAAAAGCAGCTTAGGCCTGTAATCATTTCAACTTGACGTTTGCTTAAATGAGCGGTACAAAACGAAGCAAAGGTTACTTCTTCCTCAGGAGTAGAGTTGAAAAAAGCGATCAATTTTGAGAGTAAATCTTTACCTTGGTAAATCCAAGCGTACATTACAGCTTTGCTCAATACTCCAGACATAACAGGTGCGGGTAATAACCAAGCGTAGTAGTCGTCTGTCGGTTTGTTGAAAAGGTAAAATAAACACGATACGTAAATGAAGAGAAAATTCACAATATTGAAAATGATCCAAGCTTTTCTGAATTTTTTTCGAACATTCTCGTGGAAACAAAATCCTCCGAGGCAACAATAAAGAACGAAGATTGTCTTGGTGGTCACATTTTCGTATATTTCATCGAATTCGTCGACAAAAATTAAGTTTTTGATCTTTTTCCAAATTTTGGAGATCATTGTTTTTGTAGGTCTAGGTGTCGCACTTGCAGAATTCGCGAAAATCTAACCGAAAAGCCAAAAACACAACAACGTTAGCTGCCTACTAAACATACAACACAATAAAAAATTGTTTTCGAATTGTTTCATTTTGTGATGTAAATGTTTTGATATATTTTCAGTAGGCCTAATGAGAATTGAAATTAGGATTAAATTTTGAATATTTTTCAGATAGGTACTACATACATATAAAAAATTGTTAGTTATCAAATTGTTTCATTTTGTGATGTAAGTAGGTATAAATGTTTTGAAATGTTTTCAGAAACTCTAATGAGAATTGATGAAATTAGAATTAAATTTTAAATATTTTTCAGTTATTTTTCAAGTAGGTTCCTACCTACTGACAATGTACAGTAGAGTAGGTACCTAACAATAAGTATGTTTATGGCAAATCGAAAGAACATTGCCCATTGCTGGTAAAGAATGGCGAATCGGCCCTAATACTGATGGGATTCTAAAATTGACTGATGGAAATTGGTTTTGGTCTTTAAGGTGCAAAAATGCATCAACAGGCCAAGTTTCATGCCTTGGGTTTTTATTTTTTATTTTTAAAGAATTCTTAAAAATCCAAGTTTGGTCTATTTTCCAGAAAAACAATGAAGATTTGATGAAATTCAGATGGAATGCTGAAATTCATTGTCAATCCTGTTTTCCATCTTCCAAATCGACTTGTGATGGCTTAGAGTTGTCCTATAGGTATAGAGTCTCAAACGTACTAATTATATATACTCGAGTTTTTCAGTTCCTTCTAGATAAAACGGAATTATCTACTAATAAAACCTGAATCTGAACATGCAGCGACGATTTTTGAAAATTTAATTTTTAATCGATCAAATAACAATTCCTGTCCCCAGTTCATAAGCGCTGAATTTCATTTTGATCATGTTTATGACAATTTTCACGAAACCGAAAAATCCAAAAATGTTTTTAGATCCAGAACTGTTCAAAACCACCTTTTCAGTTCTGGAGATCGAAGATAGAGTACAAGTAGGATGAACTATAGAACTATGTAGATATCATTCGTCTAACTCGATTTGATTAAAATTTTGTTTTGTTTTTTTTTTTAAGTATGTATATCTACGTATGAGAAAAAGACGAATGAAATTGAGCATTTGAAATTTGACCTAATACTTCTAGATGATCTTTCGGTTTCTGTTTTCTCGATTTGGAATCCTATTTTTTAAATTCCGCCTAAAACGTAGAAATTGATACGTATTGCAGTGGCTGAAATTATTTTTGTTTTTATTTAGTGTTCCTAGCTTCTAAATTTTATCTATCGTTCCGACGAATCGAATGTGTTTTTTACCAAACCAAGGAAAAAATTAAGATGAAAATTAAAAAAAAAAAAAAAAAAAACTGAGAGGAACTTTATTGAATTTTAAAATGTTTCAAACTACGATATGCATTATTGTTATAAAACATGAATTTAACTTCACCCAATTCATACCTCCACGAGGGGTGTTACGTCACGATGATGATGATAGGTCGTACAAAAGAATAAAATTGTTACATTTTCTATATGTAAACATTCGAGAAATAATAATTTCAAACGCATTAGTAAAAAAGAAATTATGTTTAAATTTTAAAACTTCCTTTTTTTACAAAGTAAAAATATGACTCATTTTTTAATATGAAATGTAAAGGTACCAATTTTAAATGTTTTCAGAAACGTAAATAAGAATCGAACTTCGATCTCCATTAAGTGTTGTTCAAAGTTCTGATGATTATCCTTTTGCATGAGAGTACGTATCACGAGTTTTTACTTTCTTTGCTAAATGATGTAGATAAGTTATGCAATTTTTGAAATATACCATCCAGTTACTGAGTTACCATAAACAAAAATAATGTAGCTAATCCTAGTTCAGCTACACAGATGGATTGGAGAATAGGTATTTTTTAAAACTAAACAAAAAAACAAATTTATCAATTTTAAAAGCTCTACATAGATAATTTTAAAAAAAAGGAAAATTTTGATACGCATAATTTTGAAAAACAAACATTTTTTTGGGGGAAAATTTCAAGTAGGAATCATTTGTTTAGGTGCTCCAGATCACTTTTTTAGTGTTGGCCTCAATTTAATCCCCCCACAGTGGACCACAGACCCTCTCAGTTCTTTTTGCGGTTAGAAGGCTTAAATTTTTTTTGGATGTAGTCTCCCACTCAAAGTAAATTTCCTAATGTCCATAATCAGGTTTAAATGGTTTTTCTACAATTTTCGTTTTGTATCTACTATAGACTCCATAAATTTACAAAAAAAAAAAACAAAAAAGAAAATTTGAAAAATTGAAAAACGATTTACCGACTCACGCTAATGTGGTATTACGTACAATCGTACATAGGCTACATACTGTTGTTATGCAAACATTCGAAAAATAAGTTACCTAATTTCAAATGCATTAATGAAAAAAGAAATTATGTTCAAGTTTTATTACCTAGGTGATTATTGTTTAAAAATGTTTTCAGAAATGCAAACGAGAAAACATAAACTTGACATTAAATTTTCATTTAATTTTTCGAATACTTTAAGATTGATGTAAGGATATCAGTTGGATACTCATCAATCGAATCCTATAAAAATTTCAATGTGTACCGTTAAAGATTCTTAGATTCAATTTTCATAAATGATTGTCTTGTGCGTTCAGTTACAGAAATCGATAGCTCCGTCAATTTTTGAGGCCTTATCATTATTTTTTTTTTTTTGAATTGGCTTATTCTCATTGGTTTCTTTGATGACACAGATTTGTGAGTAGACCAATTAGGTAAGTATATGTTATCAGGATGGAATAAATCCCAAGAAAAAGGCAAGAATAACATACTCTGTAGGCTGTTTCGGTATTAATCCATATTTATTACCTAAGTATTACCTGATTTGATCTCTAATTTTATAAATGAAGGTAACAAATTTTGTAAACATAGAAATATTATTTATTTTAGAAGTTGAAAGTAAACCTAATTTATTATAATTTGCAAAGATCGTGTAGAAATCTAATACTTGAGTTTATTATTTATCTTCAAAAATACCTGTGCTAATTACTTATAAAAATAAATGAATAACTAAATTAATCAAATTATCTCCTTGTTCTGAATTTAAAAAATCGGTGCATTTTAATAATTTAAATTACATCCTTAATATTATAGGTGATGCAAGTTTTCTAACATGTAAGTGAGAATATGCACAATGGCTAACTTAAATAATGACAATTGAAATAAGTAGGAACCTACTCATACTTTCCTACTCGTTACTTAAAATCTATATTCATTTATAAGTAGGTGTATTAAGTTACAGTGATTAAGACAAGTGGTGTAAGGGGACAATATGCCTTCACTGGCTAGGCAGGGATATTCATCGTATCTCTCTTAGCGGGATTATAAATCTTTCATCTAAAGGAAGTACTGGAGAATCCAATCAATAGTTCGATTCTACAGTACTTTACTTAGATGAAAGTATACATTCGATGCACTTAGGTAAGGTGTTAAGTACGTGGGAACCACCCAAGAGGTGTTTTCACATCGTTCCATTAAGGGCAGATGTGAAAAGCTCACAAGTTCGTAAAGCTCAATTCCTTCTCAACTCGAGGCTAGAAGCCAAGTCGAGAAGGAATTGATCTTCACTTGTCGATTCGCGCTTCGTCTGGTAGGTCTGACCGCGGAAAAGTAATAAGGCCACTCACTCCTACGTAAGAGTTGTGCTTGAGTCCCAGGTCCTCTGCCTTAACGTTCCTGTTTAAGGGAGAGTATTCGCGTTTAAACTCAAGTCTTCTAAATTCGCTACCCAACGCGGGCAATTTGATAGTTACACGTAGGTGGGTAAAAGCGATCCTACTTACGCCACTATTCGGTGGAATATTTATTAGTTATACGCGTAGAGTTTTAAATGTTTTAGACTTAAGTATCGTTTTATAATTTATTTCAAATTATAATACACAGTTCGTGTTTATCGTGTGTTCTTATTTCGCGTGCGGTTCGAATTAATACAAGGTAAACTCGACTAAATCTGTTTAAATTTATACATATTGGTGTTGAAAGAGCTGAGCTAGCAGCGGGTAAGTACTGTTTTAAAAGGTGATATATTACATCTCTTAGGGAGTTAGATTCATCCTGACCTATTAGGGAAATATTCTTATCCTCCCATCGTACGCAACGCCTATACGTATGTATTTAACATTGGCGCCCAAACGTTCCTTTCTGTGAAAAGATTTACGACATTGACTGCTTGTTTAAAGTGACAAGTTTACTCAAAACGTCATAGTAAACCTTTCCTGAAGGGTAGCACGTACTTTGCGAGACGTAATTCTATGCTAAAGGCTCGTAGGCCACACATTTAGCAAAGAATCGTAACTTTATTATTTAAAATAAAGGTACTTCGAAATTTTCAATAAAATTCGAGAACCCAAAAGTCTGATAATTTAAGAGTTTGAAGATTTGTTGGACTCGAAGAAATCTCGAAAACCCAATTAATTTCTGTGTATTTGAATTGAAAAGTACAAATATTCACGAAAATAATTATTCCAATACTCAGTGTATTTTTTATAAAGTGCTTCATTAACGTTTTTTGCTACTCGTTTTTTCTACCTACCCAAGGCTCTACTTAAAGTGAGTAACTTCAGATCAACATTTAGTTGAACTGAAAGGTAGAAAAGTTCCTCGAGAATCGAAAAGTGCGGACGACCTAGCAAAGACGATAATATTCACATAGAAAATACTCACGAGCATTCAGTTTTTCTTCTCAAAATAGCTCATTGTGAAGAAAAATTGTGACTAAATTCATCTAGTCATAAAAATCTATTGTGTAATTGAACTAACTGGGTACAATTATTCAATAAATTTATCCTCTCCTCTCTATCTAGTAGAAATTTTTTCGGAAAAATCTACCAGATAGCTTCCTATCTAAATTATTTCTTTCCTGTGCTTTTTACCTACGTCAAAATAGGTAACCTCCACCCTTTTTGTCAAAACGTAATTTTATACACTGTTATTTTTGTTTTAATTTGTTATTTGATTCGTAATCTATTTGATTACTTAATCTCAATTCAAAATTTCTAAAAGAAATTTGGAAATTTTCAAAATTTCTAAAAGGGATTTACAATTTTGAGTGTGCTGTATCGTGGATATTTTTCTGTTTTTTATTTAAATTAAAATTCGAAAAATAGGTTATTGTTAAAATATAGTTACGTATTCACATTAACCGCCACGCGCCCCTACCGCCACCCAGAATCGTGTAGTTTTTGTCAAACTACCTGCGACGTTGTATACAACAAACCACCCTCTCGAACAAGGGTGAAACGAACGTGTTTCTTAAGTGCTTGTTGACAGTCGCGAAGTACCCTGCAGAGTTGATAGACTAATTGATTCTTGAAAAACCTTAAAGGTTAATAAATCAATACAAATATAGCACACGAAGTCTGCTCATTAATTTTTATATTTATTTAAATACAGACACGAGTCTGGAAACCTTTTTCCCACCCTTACGTGTAGTTATATGAATCAGGACGGTCCTGCTTTTAATACGAGAAGAAAAAAGGGAGAAAAGAAGGCGAGCAGCATTCTGGAATCTAAAAGTTTAACACCTACGAAGATTTTAATTTCAAATAAAATCGAAAAAAGTACAGAAAGTACTCCAGAACAAGGAAAAATGTCGGACATCGAAGATTATATGCCACATATTTCTCACGAGTCATTTTTTGAAAGCCAGGTTAGTGATAATCAAAATGCAAGTACTTGTCAAATGGCTACTCAAGAAGTATTCGACAAAGAAAATGATCCACTAAACTTAAGTTTTGAAAAGATAGTAGAAGAAGAACCTGAAAGGCTTCAACGACCTTTTCAACCTGGCGAGTACAAGGAAACATTAGATGACAAGACATACGAATGTTTTTATAAAACTTGGGAATGGCAGGATGACATGCAGAAGGAAATAAAATTAAATTATGAACTTCAAGATAAACGCATTCTAAGAAATGCAAGATTGGCAGGAGAGGCTAAAGGCCAAGCTGAAGCAGCTATAAAAAAAGCTGAGACAGCCACAACCAAGACTAATAAAGTCATTCAAGACGTCAGTTTATGGTATGACGATATTGACCATAAATTGAAAAAGAGTGAGAAAATCGCCAAAGAAATTTCAGCTGATCTATGTTCGACGAAAACTAAAATCAGGGATTCTTTGAGAGTCAGAGATGAGGGATGCCAGAGGATGTTGGAAGAAATTAAAACAATCCAACAAAGAATGACAGCACCTACACCTGTTCGCGGCGATTTGCAATTTATACCTCAAAAGTATAAAATGATCGACCCAAATTGTGTCAAAAATTCGGGAATTTATTTCTCCGACGAAATGAGACACTTTCCTCACGAATTCTTAAAGGAATTTGAGGATTTCTTTGAAGGAGTGGGATGCTCTGAAGCTCAGAAAATTATGGCTTTCAGGGCTGTTATTTTGACAAAAAATAAAACACAGTTTAAAGAAACCATAAAAAATATGAGCACCTATCAGGAAGTCAGAGATCAATTTTTATCATTCTATTGGAATATTGAAGCGCAAAATGACGCTATGATAGAATGTAGGTACAATAATGTACACGTCGATGACATAAAAAGCATGGCGGTACATATGATAAGATGGGCGAGAACTTTGAGCTATCGCACATATCATTATGATTCTGAGGTCATTCGTGTTCTAACGAATAAAGCCCCATTAGAATACAGATCAATGATTACTCAACCAGGTCAAACTATCGATCAATTTATTGAAAAACTTAGAGTTTTATCAAAAATTGACGTAGATCCCAAAAATGAGGTACCCTACGTAATAGGAAAAAGACCTCAGGTAACGGTTCAACAGCAGAAGCTGCTATGGACCCCAGCAGCTCAAAGTGCTCAAAACCCAACAAATACAAATAAAATTCGTGTACCTGTATATGCGAAAACTCCAGAAAAACCTTCAACTTCTACGAGCGAAGAAAGCTCAAAAACAGCTGAAATTAAAACTGAGTCTGGAGTCCAAAAAGGGCCTAATGGTGAAATTATAAAGAAAAAATTTAAACCTAAGAGTCCTTCGGCAGGTCAAGCTATACCAGTGCACCACTTAGAATATGATCCAGCAACTGATCAATATTACGAGTTGAGTGACACTGAGGAAGAAATTCCACCAATGAACGTCCAGGCATTAGGTATTTTAACAGATATTTTAAGTAACCCCAATGCTGACCCCCTGGACATGCAAATGCTAACAGGGGCACTTATGAATTTGGCTAAAGCCAATTCGCAGGCGGGAAACGGGAGCCATTAGAGGACAGCGGGGCATCTTCTAATGACTTTTGGGCCCCCAGTAATATGTTCGAAGATTACATATGGGCTGGAGATGGCATAGCGCATTTTTTGAAAAGGGGCCAAGTACAATTTCAAGAGCAGATACCTGGCTACTTAAGAGATCAATTGTGCTATGAGGATTTATTCGATAGATTAAAAAATGTGAATTTTCCAAAAAATAAGAGATTCATATTATCTTCAGGTCAAGTAGAAATCAACTACTCAAGAAAACCTTATAACGTACTTGAACAATTATTACGAAAAATAATTGCAATGCTTATAAATGAAAAAGAAGCAGAGTGCGTAATTTTACTTTTTCCTATAGTAAAGCCTAGAGCCATAGCAGAACAGGAAGTCACTATGGCTAGATATATCGCTTTTCGAGAAATTTACTCGAGAGTATGTAATGATACTAGGGTCTTTATTTGGAAAAAACCAGCTTACAGATACCTAGAAATGGAGACTTATCTTAACTCTCACGGTATAGAACGCTCAAGACCAAAAATGAGCGAATCTGGATTTGTGATGCCAAATGTGGACAAATTCCATTATGTAAAATCACTAAAGCGCTATTTTCCATTAATAGCGACGTATCACGAGCTATTTGTGCTAATGTCTGAAGAAATTTATAAATTTGAAGAAATTAGAGCACAACTTACAGCAGCTAATGGACACAGGAGCATAACTGGACCCCTAAAGGACATTTATGATCCTGAAACAGCTCCATATATTGACCCAGGTCATAAAGAAACGGAGTTAGATCAAGAAGACGAGCTTTCTGAAGAAATGAAAAAATTAAATCACGAGGAGAAAAATTCCTCAATGACTTTTCTTCAACCTGTAAGCGTATTAAAACGCAAACTTGAGAAAAAACCAGTCAATGTTGTAAAAAAGCAACGTGTTTCCTGGGCAAAGCAACTCAACTTGGTAAAATGCTTTGAAAAAGATGAACCTCTAAGAGCACTAGATGCGGTTGATAACGCACTAATTGACCCAGAGCAAATTTGCAGACATGTGGGGCCACAATTAGTGACCCAAACTGTGAATGACCCTACTTGTGTCATTCCAATACACATAGGCAAAAAGACCTTTGCTCTACAATTGGATTCAGGGGCCCTACCAAATGCAATTTCGAAAAAATTATTGACAACTTTGCTGAGGGAGTCACCTGAATCCATCAGATTCATACCCCTCCGACGTACAGTCCAACTAAGGTTGGCTGACAATACAGTCATAAGGTCAATGAGCCATTTAGCTGTAATTCAACTTGAATTCGGCACTGAGCTCATTGGAGTGCCATTTTATGTACTCGAATCGTCAGGAAGTACATTCATTATGGGGAGAATATCATTAGAATACATAAAAATTCTGATTGATATTCCAGAAAGAGTAGCCACCTGTAAGATGGACCCCAATAATGAATACATAATTCCTTTCATGAATGCTGACGAAGCTCATGAAGCTTTTACCATATTCTCACTGACCCAAACCAGCAGGCAGGGTCATAGAATGGTTATAGATATGGCCAAGCACACAAAATTGGCTGATATCCATAAAGAAATCAAATTAGAAGAAGAAAAAGCTCGAAAACTTTTTCTTGAAAATTTGAATAAAGACCTATGTGATGCTGCGAAAAATAAATTAATCACACCAGAACAGGCCAAATTGGCAGAAGAAAAATTATGCCAATATAAAGACATCTTCAGCTTGAATCCGGGATGCTATAAGGGGGAAGAAGTGGACTTTAAGTTCAAATCTGGAAATGAACATTTAAAACCCTGGAGAGGTGAAAAGTTCAGACCAAGTAAAAAACTTTTACCTGGCATCAGAAAAGCTGTAGAAAAAATGCTTGCGCTCGATATAATTCGACCTTCTCACTCAACCTATATCAACACGCTCGCACCTGTTGTTAAAAAAAACGGGGATATTCGGCTCTGCTTAGATGCAGATGAATTAAATAAACACTTAGAAAATGTACTAACAGAGCCGGATACAATTGAAAGTATGATTTTTGATAATCCTGGGGATATCCTATTTAGTCAGGTCTCAATTGGTCATCCGCTCGCTAATTCTGTCGAAAGCAATTTTATGACTGATTATTGTTCTATAGGTCAATACGAAAAAATTTAGCCCAGATGCCCTTTTTTTACCCTCCCCCTTTTCCGAGGGTCCACCCCCCTAACTTGAAAATCCGTCTATCTCATCACCTATTGGTCGTACGAAAAAAAAGTTTGGATGAAAATTGTTCCTTAACATCTCCTCTACAACGTGGTCATCTTCAATTTCTGTTTGGAACAACCGTTGAGCTTAAAAGCTCAAAAAAGCGCTCTCAAAATCCGTTTTTTTGATTTTCCGCCGAAATTTACAGATTTACATTGAGAAATATAATAACAAAAAGTGTTTAGAATTAAATTTACTTTTAAATGACCCGTATCACAACCAATTTTCTCACCTCCCCCTCGATTCCATAGGACCCACCCCCCTCCCAAAACTCCAATATTTGATTTCAGGGACAATTGAATATAACTTTGATAAAAATTGTTTGTTTTCATTCAATAATGCTGAAATACTCAGTTTTTGATTAGTATAAGACATAAAAATAGTCAAAACTGTAGGCTTGTTCTGTAAAAATGAAAAGTTGATTAGCAAATTACAATATAGGTAAGTAATATTAGGAAAGAAGTGGTCAATCGGTAGGTTTCAAAACATGGAGTAAAGTTCAATTACATACAATAGGCAGATACGTATCAACACCTAGATAACAAACATTTCATTTCCAGTCATTTTTTCATTTTACTGATATGTACGTTGCAGTGTTTAGCACATTTTCCTTTCCATTATTCAAAAAATCACTGGAGAAAATTTCAGTCTTATGATATGAATCTGCACAAATAAATTTTAAAAATTTTCATAAAAATCAATCAAAGTTTCCATCATAATATCTTTTCATTTTTACAGAACAATCCTATATTATGTACTCGTATGTAGTTTCGACTATTTTTATGCCTTAGGTACACAAATCAAAACCTGTGCATTTCAGTATTATTGAATGAAAACACAGACAGGTGCAACGATTACGATTATAATCGATTAATAATCATCGATTATTTACAATCGTCCATAATTAATTAATCAGATCTTTGCATAATTTTTGAATTAATTCATATGTTTTGGTTTTATGTAATTTGTTATGTGCAGTTTCATATTTTCATTTTCACTTCAACCCTTTCATTAGAATGACTTTTTCATTGAAAATTGGAATGAAAAACTGTTCACATAATGGTTCTGAGAAGATGATGGCGATGATTGACGTCACTCAATTCTATCCGATCACGGAACAGCAGATTTTTTGGCCGATCAATCGGTTATATCCTATTACTTGGGACGAAATATTCGATGTAGCATCGATTATAATCGTTGCTTCTCTGAATGCAGGCATTTAACTGAGAAAGGCGAAATTCGGTTTATACCTCAGTTTCAACCTTTTTAGTAGTAGGTACAGATCAATTCGTTATTTGTGATAAGAACTATGATCGAATTTGATGCAAATTTTTTAATTTTTTTTATGCAAATTTACACCCTGAGACCAAAATTTTCTCCAGTGATTACTTTTGAATGAACAGAAAATGTGTTAAACACTGCTATATAAAATGAAGAAATGATTTTAAAAAGTCTTTTAAAAAAATTGCTTTTGAAAACATGTGACTGAATCGAATTACATTTTGTCCCTATTTATTTTTGTATTCTTACCTACTTACCTATCTTTTAGAAAACCAGAGTCCAAAAATTGCTGGAAGATCAAAAATGGTTCGAAATCATGACTAATTGACTCGAAATATCTAGAGTAGAGTACAATTAAATTTCAACTTTCTCTGGTTAATCTTATGAAACTTACGATATTTTTTCATAGAAAACGAGCCAAATTTGAAATTTTGAAAATTCACCGAAAATCGAGAAAAGAACAGGCATGTAAATGAGAACGGTGAGATTCAGTTTTATCCTATTTTCAACCTTTCGAGTAAAAAAATGTAATTTTGTAGCTGGGAAAAATTCAAAATTGAGTAGTGGATATGGCAATAGGGAGGATTGGCCACTTCTTTTTGACTATTTTCATGTCTTATACTAATCAAAAACTGAGTATTTCAGCATTATTGAATGAAAACAAACAATTTTTATCAAAGTTATATTTAATTGTCCCTGAAATCAAATATTGGAGTTTTGGGAGGGGGGTGGGTCCTATGGAATCGAGGGGGAGGTGAGAAAATTGGTTGTGATACGGGTCATTTAAAAGTAAATTTAATTCTAAACACTTTTTGTTATTATATTTCTCAATGTAAATCTGTAAATTTCGGCGGAAAATCAAAAAAACGGATTTTGAGAGCGCTTTTTTGAGCTTTTAAGCTCAACGGTTGTTCCAAACAGAAATTGAAGATGACCACGTTGTAGAGGAGATGTTAAGGAACAATTTTCATCCAAACTTTTTTTTCGTACGACCAATAGGTGATGAGATAGACGGATTTTCAAGTTAGGGGGGTGGACCCTCGGAAAAGGGGGAGGGTAAAAAAGGGCATCTGGGCTAAATTTTTTCGTATTGACCTATAGAACAATAATCAGTCATAAAATTGCTTTCGACAGAATACGCGAGCAGACGTCATTTTTTGTCAAATTGAGACCTGACTAATTTTGTACTCTCGATTTTACCGCTGGATTTTTACAAAGATTATTGAATAAAAAATCCAGACAATTTACTGCTTTTCAATTAGAAGGGCAAGTTTATGAGTTCACAAGACTACCTTATGGTACAAAAGTATCAAGTGGACTTTTTATACTCATGATCAATGCAATCATTGCAAACAAAAAGGGTCGTACCAAGTACGTAGATGATTTAAAAATTTCAGGAGAAACTTTTGAAGAATGCTTGGACAACTTAATTGAAGTTTTTGAACTCATTCGTGAGAGTGGCTTAAAGCTCAACCCAACGAAAACTCAATTTTTCAGGAATCGAGCTGATCATCTCGGCTTTGTGCTCAGTGACAAAGGCATTGAGAAACAAAGTGAAAAACTGAAAAAATTGGAAGAGTTTGAAAAGAAAAATACCAAAAGGGGTAAATTTTCTTTGAAAAAGAAAAATGACATTTTAGCCCTAGTTGGACTGACGGGATTATATAGGAATTTTATTCCCGAATATTCCCAAATTGTGAAGCCCATTTATGAGCTCACAAAAGGTGAATCTCAAAATGTAGAATGGGGAGAAGAGCAGCAAAAAGCTTTTGAAAAGCTCAAGGAATTATACAATAAAGATTTCAAATTGCAGCAACCCCCCCGAGAAGGAGACTTATACCTAGATACCCAAATATCGCACGATGCGATGAATGGAGTACTATTTTTCAGACGTGATGAGGAAAAACAAATCATCATGTTCGTCTCAAATGCTTTCAAAGAGCATCAGAAAGAATTTACATTATTTGATAAAGAAATAATGTGTCTCGTAAAAAGCATTTTAAAATTGCAAATGTGGTTACATGGAAGAACTGTTCATGTGAGATCTAATTTATTGCCAATAGTCAACAGGTTCAGAGAAATTTCTCAAACTCACAGAAAAGCTGCTCACTGGATTACAGTGCTCAACAGTTTCGACTTAGTGTACGACATGATCCACTCAAATAAGTCACTTTATAAAATTAAAGCGCCTGAATTGGAAATTAAAGCCTTAGAGCTTGACAGTTATGAAGCTGATATTGAAAGCTCGGATACCGATCTGGGAAATTCAGAAACTGATATCGAAAATTTTGGTTCTGATCTCGAACCCATTTCAGTAAATTTTATGCAAGAACATATTTTAGAATTGCATAGAAAATTAGAGCAAATTGGTAAAATTCAAAGTTTTGATGTTACGTGTCAAAAAATTATGAGAATTTTAGAAGAAAAAGTTCCTTTAAATAATAAGAAACAGCGTGACATTCAGAAACTGAAAATGATGAAATTTGAAATTCAAAATTCTAAGAACAATGAAAAAGTTCTATACAGAATTTTGGAAAATGGACTGAAAGTTCCATGTCTCCCAGACGAACTTTTTTATGATACCATAGATTATTTACACGATTCCTATGGTCATGTAGGGGCTGCGAAATTGGACATGATTTTTCGCAGAATTTACTACCATCAATGCTCGTTGGCATATATAAAGGAAATTTGCAATACATGTATCGTATGCAAAGTCAATAAAAGCTATACAAATAGCAAAACAATAGAATATGCACAAATTGAGGCATACGCTATTGGCGATGTACTCTCAGCGGACATTTATGGACCCCTACCTGCTTTAAAAAATCAGCCAAAATACCTCTTAGTTGTGAAGGATATTTTTTCAAATAAAACCTGGCTGCGCACCCTATTTCAAATTAAAAAGAAAGAAGTGTGTCAACAAATGGCTACAATCATAGAGTACATAAGTAATAAAAAGATTGAGATCAAAAAGGTCATAACAGATAATGGGTCACAATTTATCTCTGACTCGTGGTATAATCTATTAGAAAACCATGGCATAAAAGTGGCGCATACAAATGTGTATAACCCACAATCATCGTCTGTGGAAAGGACGATGAGGTCAATTGGAGATAAAATCAGGGTGAAATTAAATAAAAATCACGATCCCTACAAAACCCACCTGGGATGGCACCTACTCATTACTGAGGTTGAGTTGGAGTTGAATAACACTCCAACCTCCTTCGGCTTTAAACCTAATGAGGCATGGGGAATTAAAGATAAAATTTGCGAAACCCTACCTCAACAATCAATGAAATTTGATTTCAAATTTGAATTGACAAAAATTAGAAAAAAGATGTCTGAGAAAGAAATTCCCTCGACGACATTTTCAAAATGCATGGAAAATAAATTGGATCCAGAAAAGGACTTAATTTATGATACTGATGGCTACGTCAGGGTGACAGCTGACGGGGCTTGTTCCAAAAATGGCGATATAAATGCCATAGCTGGAATTGGAATCTGTTTCGCTCCAGACTCCAAAATGAACATCTCTGAAAGAATTGTCAATAAGCATTATGCCACTTCTAACAACTTGGCAGAATTAATGGCGATTCATGTGGCACTTAGAGTGCTAAAAGCGAATAATATCAAAAAAGTAAAACTTTTGAGTGACAGCAATTATGCTGTAAAAGCTCTAAATTATAGCATATCAACATGGCAAACGAATAACTGGAAAAATGCTAAAAACAAACCAGTTCACCATGAAATGCTATTCAAGAAAATTCTAGAATTAAAAATGGAATTTGAAAGCGTAGAATTTATTCATGTCTATGCCAGAAAACATGAATACACGAATATAATTGCTGACAATCTTGCGAAAAAGGCTGTCTACACAGTCGAGCAAAAACAGCAATGTATAAGTGAAATGTCTGAAAGACAAGTGATTGAAAATTTCATAAGAGAGAAAAGGCGATTAAAAAGAATTGAAGAAGAATATGCTTTCAATAAATCGCACTTAGACCCCATCCTATTAAAACCAGGAGATTGGGTCCTTATGACAAATCATAAACAATCGAATGCGGAACGAAAAACTGCTTCAAAATTGTATGAAAAAAGGACAGGTCCTTTCGTAATAATTCAGAGAAATGGGCACAATTGTTACTTATTACAGCCTAAGGATGGAAGTACAGTTAATAGGGTGGCCAACATACGCCAACTCACCCCATTCATTTCCAAAGAAAATTTGGAAAAACTGAAAAACGACACCTGTCTAAAGTCGAAATTAGACTCTCGAACTTTAGAACAGAAAATTAAAGATTTTTTGACTGAATACGAGAAGGAACTTCAAAACGAAATGGATGAAGAATTTGATGAGTTTTCAACTCCAAATTTCGAGCCAATTTCAAAAAGCGACCTTAAAAACGCTTCAAATAATGTTTTGAAGGAGCTCAGTGCCAATGCGCGTGCACAACGTGCAGCGGAAAGGGAAGCTAAGAAAGCTGAAGAGAATCCGAAAACCTCAACTCCTGAAAAACATGAAAAAGCTCCAAAATTGGAATTCCCCGAACAGCCAGAAATTGCTGGGGCAGTCCAAGAAACCCCAACCCTAAAAAGAGGGAGGGGGAGACCCAGGAAAATAGACTTTAGTAAAGTCGAAAAAAATTCCTGAAATAATTGAAAATAAAGAAGGTACTATTGATACCAATAAAATTCTAGAAGAAATTATTCAACTAGAACCCTCCCAGGATGACAAAATTTTGAAAAATTTGGGCCAAACAGACCCAAAGAAAGCTCAAAATTCTGAAAATTCCAAAGACTTAAGTACAGGGGCATTACTTGAGGATTCCTCACTCATAAAAAGACCTAGAGGAAGACCCAAAAAGTGTACTCCCCCTGAACCCACTGGTGGACCCACTAGTGAGCCCAATATCGCTATAAACTTGGCTGATTCGGACCCAAAAGATGAAAATGAAAATTTCTTTGGAGAATTACCAAGTCTCGAAACTGATGAGGAATTGAGTGACTCAACCTCAGAAAAATCAGTAATTAATCAAGCTATCACGAAATCTGATTTTAAAAAGTCAAATAATGACAAAGTCACTTCACCTCCAAAGCGTTCAAAACGCATATTGGAAAGAAAAATGCGCCTAGGGGAGGACCCCAAAGCCATTAAAAGGCCAAGATTGGAGTTGAAAAAACTGGACTATGGCTCAGACTGTGATGAAGATCCTTACTCACTATTCTTTGAAGCAGTTATGGAGGCCTATAACGAAGAATATCAGAGCCTAAATTCCATGACAGTTTTGGAAAATCAGGACACTGACCAAAATGCCATAGAAGTCGTAGTAAATCCATTCAGGACGACGGACGACGAAGATTCAGAAAGCTCAACTGACTCTGAATTTTATGAAAGAATAAATGAAACCATAGAGTTGGTCAGAAACGCGACAGAAGAAAATTCACCTGATAGAAGCTCTGAAAGTTCAGTGGTCACTGTCATAGAAAATGATCAAAGCACAATCATTTTCTTTGAAACAGAGACAACACAGGAAGATGCAAGAATAAGCTTTCGACCAACCAAGAGGTTGATACCAATTTTTGCTTCAGCAATATTTATTGTAATTTTATTTAGCATATTTCATGCATTTCTGAATAAAAGAACTTTCGACGAATAAAATGTACTTATTTACTTTACTCAACTTTTTTCAGCACGCTTCTTATTCTTTTTTTTTTAATTAAAAGGTAGAAACAAGGAAAGAGAGAAAAAAAGGAGAGTGGAGAGATAGGTATATAAAGAAAGAACTCAATTTTGTTAAAAAACAATAAAAATCAACCCGCCCTATAAAATTATAAAAAATTCTGAAATCATTATTTTAATACTATTTTGGGACTTTAGAAATAAAATTCACAAAAATAGCTAATATGATGAGGGTCAGAAAACAAAAAAAGCGGGTGGGAATGAACAGTCAAAATTCAATTAGGATTTTGACAATTTCCAGGAAATATAAAAACCATATTAAAATGGCCCATTTCCGAACCCTTGCAAATTACAACAAAAATCTTACCTCACTTTTGAACCAAAAATCAGAAAGCAAAGAAGAATTTGCCAAAAAATTCATCACCTTTGCCCATTTTTCTTCTTTTCGGAAATAAAGAGAAACCTCTCTGAATGGGGGACACCACATCCGCCCTCAATTCGCCCCAAAATTTGCCTTACAAAGAAAAATTAGCCTACGTTTGTCCTTCTGACAACTTCAGAAAAAATATAAACTTCAAAAATGAAAATTTTGAAATGAAATTTTGAAAAGTCAAAACACCCCACATCACGTTTACTCCACAAAAATTAAAATTATCAATTTTTGAAAAAACTGTCCAAATTTTGAAAAAATTGTTAATCAGAGTTAATGAAAAATAATCATTAAAAAATTGAATTGAAAATTCATACTGGGTTAACGGAGATTTTCTCTCTGCAAATTCATAATTTTTTTTTGAAAAGGAGAACTATGGGATACATTGGAATTGCTCGAAAAGTTCAAAATTTTTCCAAACAATCCAAACACCAGGGGGAAACTCAAAATCAAAACCTCTGTATAAGGAATGAAGAAAACTGCATCCAAAATGCTGAAAAACTCATTCAAAAAACCACCTTTTCTCACCTTCAGAAATTTTTCTTGAAGGGTCCAGAGAGTGGCTTTTTCTGGTAAAAAGGCCACCCTCTCGACACTTCGACGAAAAAACCAAAAACTCAAAACCTGAAAAGAATTGAAAAAATCTACAAGTATTTATTGTATTTAAAAAATTACATGAAATATAGATAGGGATGGAAAAAATTTCGTACCTCAAAACCCCCAACCCTCCAGATCAAAAATTGATGGAATTAGAGCAAGTTTTGGAAAAATTGAAAACTCAAAAATTTGAGGAATTTGAAAAAATTTGACAAAAATAGGTATAGGTTTAAATTACGAAACCCAAAGAAAAATGGAAAATATCCAATCCCCACATACCACTCTACCCATAGAGTCAAAATTTTTTTTTTTACAAAAACTCATTTTTCAAAAAATCAAAATTTTTTTTGGAAAATGAAAATGTCCAAAAATTGATCAAAGGTAAAAATTACTTACGATCACGAATATTATGAACAGTCACAAAAATGATAAAGTACTTAAAAAACTGAAATTTGAAATTTTCTCAAAAAATAAAAAAAAAAAAAAAAATCCAAAAAAGGGCCAAGAATGGACGGATATGGGTCAAAAATCAAAAACGATCGATCATGAAGTTGAATAAATAAATCCTCTTCAAATTTCCTTCCCTCCCTCCCACCAAAAATGCACTCTAAAAGGGTCAAAAATCAGTTTTGCTTTCAAGCCCATCAAAAATTGAATTTTCATGGGAAAATAATTACTCTAAAAATCTCCCCTGAAATTAATGCTAATAGTCAATTATATTGACATGGCAAAAAGACACCTGCATACAAACAAAATGAGAGGAAGAATTAAAAGTAGATTATCAATTTATCTACTCGCCATCAGACGACAATGTTATCTGCAACGTCGCCGAGGCATGATAACTTCCTCGAATTTTGCAACAGTCTAAGGCAGATATCTGAAGATAAGAATAAAACTTAGCCAAAACCGGACGGGTTGAAACCTAATCACAATAAATAAAATAATAATACCCCCGACTGACGCAATATTGGATATTGAATGATTTTCTGACAAATGCTTGATGAGTATAGTTGTAAAGTATATGATTGTGCATTGTGAAAGCAATTTAGAACAAAATTTAAGCCATTAAGTGCATTTTTCTTGGTGTGAATTTGTAAATTCGGTGACTGTGAAGCAGATCTTCGAAGGATAGTTGGAATCCTAAGAAGGAAAGTTAATAATTGCTGTATTCGATTCTCGACGATATCCGATTGATAATTACTGTAAGTATTATTATCACTCATACATACCCATACAACAATATACTATCATTTTTTGCATTATGTGATTAAATACGTGTATGTAATAGCATAGATAGGGTAGTAGGATGAAAGAATAACAAGCCAGCTGGAAGTATTCGATCATCCTACTAAACCAAAATTATACCCAATTTCTTTTGACATGAGGTAATTTTTCTGTTCATTAACACGAGCAGAAAAATTTTCACCTATTTGGAATTCTCAAAAAAGTTTCAAAAACGGTATTGAGAAACACTCCAAAAATGGGAAATTATGGTTGGTTTACCCCTAACCATAACAAAACATTTCCCAAGTACCCTACTGGAGTACAAAATTCTGGAATTATTTTTGAAGATTAATATAAAAATCTAGTAGATTCGATTAACCAAAAATAAACGATTCAAAAAGTCGTCATTTAGCACTTACGACAAAAAAAGTGACATGGTCCCTGAAAAATTTTCAAAAAATTCAAATCAGACTCAAATTTCAATTTTCACTCTTTGAAACTGATTCGATTTAGAAGAAACTACCTTAAAAGGCCATCAGCCAATATCAAAAGTAATAATTTTGGAAAAAATTACCAAAAATCAGTAGAACCTGAGAAAATAGGTAGATACCTATCAAACTAAAATTTATCCCCCAAAAGCAGTAAATTTTCGTTGAAAAAGTAAAATAATTCTGCCTCGATAAAATTTAATGATAAACGACTCAAAAACAATACCACTTTGATTCCTTAATTAAACCTAAAACCCAAATAGGTACCTACCAAACAATTTTTGTCAAAATTTTGTAAAATTTTCTCAGTTTCTTGCTTCAAATACAACAAAAGTACCCGATAGGTAAAATTTTTAAACGAAAAATACAAAAATCTACACACAAGTAGGTACCTACCTAAATATACATTTGGCTAATTTACCCAAATTTTGCCTATCTTCGGATAAATTAAAAATTAAGAATTTCGCTAAAAACAATAGAATAAATCTACACTCTATTCACTGAAACATCTCAATAATCCAGAAATAAAATCATTTTTACCAAATAGGTACCTATCAAAATGAAGTCTGAAATATTTTGTCTCAAAATCATTATCTAAAACTAAAAAATATTGTAATTTTGATGAAATTTTACCCAAAAAAATTCAAATTTGGCAAAAATTCGATTAGGTAGGTATACCTATTTACATCACCAAAAATTCTTCTGTACTTTTCATCGATCTAAATGATAAAATTTCGGGGAATATTATTCAACAACATGAATTTTGGAAACAAAAATGATTCTAATGGGATAAAAATGTGAAAAAACCCAATAAGTAGGTACCTACTCAATATAAAAATTTGGAATTTTTACGATTTTTTATCTAAATATACTAAAATGAAAAACTATTAAATTCAAACCAAATAAAAAACTGTAATTTTTCAAAATCAAAGAAATAGGTATACGTACCTACCTATTTCTTAACTCGAAATTAAATATTTATGAAATGAATAAAATGGGACCACAAAACTTTAAGTCAATAAAATTAAAGTCGTATTAAACTGACTAAATTAATTAAAACCCTTCGATTCCCCCCCCTCTTTTCTTTTCTTTTTCTTTAGATGCCGAAAAAAGGTGAAAAACATCAAGTCGACCCGAAAGAATGGAAGGTCAAAGTGAACATACCTCCAACGACCAAAAATCCGATCACAGTAAAGGGACGCCCAACCTCGAAATTCATGGGCCTGGTGATAGCCGGCTATTGGTTGTATGACTTGGGAAAAACATATATAACTACGAGAAAAGAAGACAAAAAAGAATGATTTATTCAGGTTACTCTGGTACTCTTTGTAATTTTTATTTTTTTTATCTTATTATTTTTATTTTTCGGTGACTCGCACCATTTGTGTATACTCATATCCAGTACCTTTTCCTAAGTTTATGTTAAAATAAAGCTAAAAAATACGTTAAAAATGTAAAATGTGTCGCCTAACTTTATTTGAAACTTAAAAGGTTACTCACAATATCATACATACACTCAGCGTAAAAAATAATGCCTATAGGCTAAATTACTCCAGACTACAAGAACATGGACAACGTATTTGGTCCACACTTGTGTAGATATAAATCTGTCAAACTAAAACACTGTTGAAAATAAATCCTTCGACACCTCGAATATTCACACTCTAAAAATCGATAGGTACCAGACTTTCCAATATGAGAGTCTGGACCTTATAAAAATTAGCTTTTTGGAAGGGAGTATAGGAATGAAAAAAGATATTGAGAAAAATACTCGAACTCGCAACAAAATTTAGTCAATAGTTTGATTCGACGTTGGTGACTTCTAAATTTCAACTCAAAGTGAAAAGTGTTTTTTAAACAACTAGATTCGTTTACAATTACATAGGTCTAAAAGTACTCATTCGTTTTGTGTTAAAAATTACCGATAAAATTCAATTAAACAATTTTTCTGTTGTTATCGCGAAAAATCAATTAATTAAAAATTAGTAACGCGGTAATTAAAATAAAATTTCTTCGTACACCACCCACGGTGTGAATTGAACGTAACCGGTTCGGTAACAGAGTGAATACAGCTAAACGCGAGTGATAAACATTATCAAAATTTTGTTATCATTATTCAAAAGTGAAGTTTTTATGTTCGAAAAATTGAATTTTAATAGTGATCAAAAGAACTTCAAATTATACCTACAACGACTGAATTTAGTTCTGAATAAAATAGATTATTCAAAAGAGTGGATGTTCGGATTACTAGAGGATTACAACAAAACCGAAGTAAGTACAAGTGCACTTAGTTCACTAATTATACCGGTTCGATCAAGAAAATTGCCTCTAATTGTAAAGATCAAATTTGGATAATAGTTTCAAACACTTTTAGAAAACCTCAAAACGTTAAAAATGTCAAGTGTTAAAAACCCTATAAATTTTGAAAACAAAACACCAGAAATGGTACTAAATTTAACTGTTTCGGAAAAGTGTATGAAAAACACACAAAATTGTACCATCAAAAGTATACAAATTACTCTAAATGAAAAGGAAATTCAAAGATTTGTGAAGATTTGCGAAAAGAAAGAATTACCTACAAATCGTTCAAGTGTTCCAAAATCCGAACACTAAAGTCGCACCATTTCCATCGAAATTCTCAATTTTAAAAATCTCCCGAAATCCTTTCATAACTATTACCACTAATAATCATGATTATTGGTACTAAATCCCAACAGCATATTTTAGAATAAAATTGCAAGTAGGCATTTGTAAACTAAAATTATAAATTCTGGCTAATAATCTTGAAACAAGAAAGTTGAATTTTTTCAGAAAAAACTAGAAATTCGAACACTAAATTCGTGGCAAACTTTTGGTATCATATCAAAATAATCGAAAACCCTATTTTTTGGAATTTACCACTCAAATTTGAATACTGAAAAATTCCGATTATTGGTACCAAATTGACGTATATATTTTTTCCTCGAACACCCATTATCAAAAGTCGATTTTTCTAAAAGGATATAGAAAATTGATTGATGATTCGAAAACAGTATTATCTGAAAAAGCCATAAAAATGCAAATTTTGTGTTGTTCCGAATTCACCCCCATTTCACTGACAATTAAAATTATTAGAGTGAAAATTCTGAAAAATCGAATCAAATCTTGACCAGGTTAAAATTTTCTTTTAGAAAAAGTTGATTTACTCAAAAATCACACATTTTGCCTCAAACGTATATAAATTTTCAAATTGTACCCCAACTAAGGTATTAATTTAAAAAATTCATCACTCAAGTTTGGGTTAATGTCTAGAATTTTTTTTAATTCACAAAACAAACTAAAAGTTTGAAAAATTCTACTCGAGTTTACAACCCAAAAAATGCAATAAAATACTCAAAGTAAAAATCTTTTTGGAACTTTCTTCGTAAACTAAAAATGATAAAATTAAAAACTTCAGCGCAGATCTGAAACAAAGTGTCAAAATTTTGAATACCCATCAAATTATTCATAAAAATTGAAAAACTGATAATCAACTGAAAAATAATTCGATTCCGGCGGAGCGGTAAAAATTGAATTTTTTTTTTTTAGTAATCAACAAATTTGTCCCATAAAAACCCACAAAAATCGAAACATCACACATTGTGAATTTTTTTTAAAAAATAGTTCAGTATTGTGGGGGGAGAAAGTAATTATCGTGCCCTCGTCCGCGATGTAGGGGGTGAATTGCATACTCGAACACATTACTTTTGGTGATTCTCGATATAATTGCACTTCTTCGCATAAGTGCAATTATCCACCAACATTATGTCCTCTGACTCTTTCCTAAGGAGCCTCGTGAACCGTAACAATACACGATTTAACGGGGAACTTGATATCGTGAAGCGCGAAGTCATGAATAAGTAGAAAACGTCATAAGTCGATAATTGATTCAGGTAGGAAGCCCTGATGGTAGGTCTTCTCAGGGTTAAAGCGTACGAAGGAAATTATGACATCTCAATTAGCCAAAATAATAAATTCATGTATTGGTTTCGTAACACGTAATATCACAGGTTGCTCAAATCGTATACATGAATGAGACTTCTATAATTAAATGATAATTATAAACTTCAAAGTAGAAAACGTAATTAATCGAATGCGTAGTTGTGGTGGCAGGCTTTCAACGTATTTAGTTGCATATTGAGCCCAAAACCGAAAAGCTCATATGCAACCCCCGAATCCCTCGAGGTCGTGGTTGAGGACATTGTGTTCTATGGAGTGCAGTGTCTTCTGACGAGCGTTGTAACCCCAATGCCCGAGTGCTAGTTACATTCCACGGTTCCTCATTTATGATCCTTTATGACTTATATCCCACGGTACTGTGGAGATATAAGAACGCGTAAGGCGTGACTCAGCATGTCGGTCCATAACGGATGGATAAGTTCCATGGGTCCATAGAAAGCGTATCCGCGTCATAAATTCGTATTTCGTCGTCTTGGTCACCGAGGTATTCCACTGGGCAGCAAGAAGTCGAAAGCGTGAGGAGGAATGCGTACAACAACTAATCAGCTAGCAAGGTAGGTTGAAGGAACTAACAACTGAAGAAAAAGTGCCCGTGCATGAACTTATAAAGGCGAAAGTTCAACGCAAAAGTAGCAGGGATGACGAATATTCATACGTGGAAGTAGGGACATAACGGCGCGCGTCGCGTAGGTATTATTGGTCGTAATAAATAGGTAGTGGAACCGGAAAAAGGGATGATGAAATCGTGAAAATTTCCATCACCTGACGTCACGAATACCATAAATCGAATGCGTATGACGTCACAAGTACCTTGTACTTACGAGGAAAGTTTCATTTTCTACCGCTTAAAGTGAAATAAGTGGTCATTTCTACCGCTACATATGCCCCGATTTATGAAACATATGAACAGTAGAAGAATAGGTTGCGTAAATCCAAAATAGCGGTTTGAAGTAATTAGCCGTATGTCCAATCGTAGAATAGCGTATAATTTATATCCGTATCCACTGCCCCGATTTACGTGATGTATTCATAAACGTAGTGAAGAAGTGGAATATAATATTGTGTAACTAGCAAAGGGGTATTATAATAGAAAGCGTAAGCTCGTGTATATGAAGATAGATGTCGAAGATATTGGAAAGCGTAAACGTAGAAGAAAGCCAGCCAATCCTATATACATCTTAAGCATAACAGAGAAATAAGAAACTTCTAAAAAATAAAAATAGCAAAATATGCAAAGCATAGAAAAAAAAAACAAGGTATGTACAAATAAATAGTGATCACTAGGATCAAATGATAATACTATCTTGATATGGAAAAAATTTTCCAGAAAAAATGAAAAAATTCAATTGCTATAAAAAGAAAAAATAATAAACTGGAGTAACGATACCTAATGATTCCATTGATTGGCTGAAGACGTGGTGACGTAGGAAGCGTAGTAAATCACTGATGACGTTGATATTTATCTTGATGTTGTGATAATGGACTAAACGTGTATTTTCTTCTTTTTGGTTTCAGATGATCTTAGTATCGAGATGATGCAGTAAATCGACAAATTATCAGGGAAGTACTTGCGTTTCGTATGTCGTATGTTATTAATAACATCGATCGCTTTCTGAGTAAGTTCTTTTCAATTTTTTGCAGGTTCGCAAGTCTTCCGTTGGTTTAAGCATCGATTCGTCGGTTATCAATGTCAAAAGTCCGAGAGCAATCTTCAAGTGTACGTAGAACGGCAGCGACGGGATACCTTGGACAGGAACAGCATCGATGATGAGACGTTCAGCTTCGTGTATATAATGGATTTTTCCAGATTTACTTATCTTCGTGGCGTCGTTCCGAAGCCAATCTCTATATTTGATGCCAGCATCGTCGGATTGTACTGGAGGAAGTAAGTAGAGTGTTTGGACTCCTTCGTTGAGTAAGTAGTTGATCAAAATGATACTTTGCTTAATAATTTTCGTATTTCCTTTCGTCAGGTCGTAGTTTCCAATTGAGAGTATTACTTTCGGTGGAAGTTCTTTTACGTACATCTTTAGGTTCGTGTAGAGGATCTCAATCGACATCTTCGGTCCTAGCAGTCTATTGAATCGTAAATCGCTCGTTGCTTCTTTATTCGCATTTACGGCGTTTCTTACCATACCGTAACATATTCCGTCACCGAGTAGTAAGTGATGTTGGATGATGTAGATGCTAACGTATCCGCTCATTATCGCTTTTAAACCGGCGTTTTGTGTGAAGAAGAAGAACTGTCCGCCAACGATGATTTCGGATAAGTTTTCCGGAATACGATTTTCCAGGTAGAACGGTAGCTTCGCCAATTCCGTATTAAAGCTCTTCATATCCCAACGAAGAGGTCGTCTACGATCGGAATATGAGTTCGACGGTGGTTCAAAATATTTGAATTCGCCTAAGGTGATGTCGTAACCGGAAACTGGAATCTTCTTGATCGGAACCGATGATGTTGATTTCGTGGTATTATTAATTGGATTGTCTGTACGTTGTTTCGGAATGAATAAACCAGGTGGATTGCTGAACATTTCTTTATAATCTGTTACATCGACATTAGGAGCTTCGGCAGGATCGTATTCTCCAAGAACAGCATTGATTCGTTCGTGTATTGCGCCATTCTTAGTCGTAACATTATTGTCGATAGTCTGAGTATTATCGTGAATTGTAACTGATCCATTTATTACGTTGTCCGACATAATCTTCATCGAGGCGTTGATACTAGTATCGATTTGAATTGGAGCTGGAACCGGTTCAATCGTTGATTTGCAGCACTCAGTTGCAGACTCAGCATCGGTATCGATGTTAAGTATGTCGTCAGTCGAATCCTCGGACAAGTTTGGTTCTTGGATGTTCAATTTTTCCATCTCATTCTCAATTCGTTCGTGTAACATATTCTTTAGTAAACGTATTTCCGCATCTTGTTGTTCCATGATTCGTTCACAATCCTTTAATTTTAGCGAAAACTCCTCGTCTTTAGCGATATATTCCTTGATAGTACGTTCAGCGAATTCTAATCGGTTTTCAGTGTGCTTTTGAGAGATTTTATATTTCTCAACGTATTTAGCGTAAAAACTTCCGACGACTTCGAGTATCGCAGTATCAACAGGTTGAATCGGAGCTTCGACAGTACAGCATCGCAAAGGATCGATAGTATCTTTGCATATTGAATATCGACATAAGAGGTCTTTGGATTTACGTATAGCGTCTAGACAACGATGATGGTAAGGATGACCACATTTACGAATTACTACGAAGCTACGATGTAATTTATTCGAAGGTGCTTCTTCCCCGAGCGTCTTATGGCACAATGAACATACGACGATTCGGTAATTGTCTAAATGAGTAACTCTAGGCATACGAAGAAACCAGAAAGCGTACGTGAATAGAAAGCGTAAAAAGGTAAGTAGAAAGCGTATGCGGAAATAAAGAAAATAGAAAGCGTACTTTTTACTTACTCCTTGTATTTGTGGTATTCTTCAAACATTTTCGAATTCATGGCGTAGGCAAAGATTATAGGTATACATGAAGTCGAAAGCGTAGGCAGTATTGAGTTCGTAGGTATGAGTTGAACTGCAGTCGAAAGCGTAGAGAAAGCTCGAACGATGAAAGTCGAAAGCGTACTGAACAGTTCGGTAAAAGGTTTAGTAGAAGAAGGATCAAATAAATAATTATAAAGGAAGGGATTAGGAATGAGTGGGAGGAATTGGTAATGGAAGGGATATCAATTTTGGAAAATGATGAAATTATAGGTATTAGGAATACGATCAGACGAAAAGAATAGCAAAAACTGCAAGTCGACACTGTATCAGCGATAATCAGCTCGAAATAGAAAGCATAAAATCACGAACACTCGAATCGAGAAACACATTACGAAGATTAAACACGTTATCGTAGGAAAGTAGTCAAATCCAAAAACAAAATGGCGCTAGCGTAAGTATGGTTTTGGTTCGTTTCAAATTTGGAATAGAGGGTGCTGTATTCAGGTGTAGCAAAGTCAAAAGCGTAAAAAGTGTTTAAGGGTTTTGAAGATGTATTTTCCTTGAAGATGGTAATTATTATGTTGACTCTGCGAGTTGGTAATTATCTCTAAGAATCCATTAGGTATGAATCCAGCTGAGCTGTGAGTAAGGTTTGCAAGTAAATGAGAAGTCAAAAGCGTTGTAGTTTGAGTATCGTATATATTCCTTCTTTATAACAAAAAATAAAACGTCGTACGGTATTTCTTCATTACCATTACGGATAAGCGTTACAAAAAATCAAAAGCGTTTGAGATAATAGATAAGAAAAATAAAATACGTGATAACTTCGAACAATCAAAATCGTACCTAAACTAAATTAAGAACTAATGAGTAGGAACATAAATATCGAATACTGGGAAATAGAAAATAATTCAAAAGTCAAAATTCACGAACATAAAGAAGAAGGAAATGATACGTAAGATTGGTCCATGACGTAGATTAAGATGTTCGAGCACGAACATCTTTCATCGGCGGCTTTTCTTCGTAATATTAAGTCTGGTTAGATCATATCGTAGATCTTGATGCACCGGCTTCGAAATTAGCGATAGACCAAATCAAAAGCGTATCATTAAGTATCACGAAAAATAAACTTAAATAATAACAAAGGAAAAATATTTACATAACGAATTTAGTACCCTCAGGGGGTATTAACGTTCATTCCGGATTGACCCTAAAACGAGGAGAGACGAAAAATTAATGAAAGATTAAGTTACCAGTTAAGGAACGGGTTGAGGAGGAACGCCATCTCTAAATGAATGTACGGATGAGCGTATAGAATATGAGCGTTATCCTGATGATAGGGATGAACGCGGTCTCCTACGGCTTCCATTATCCTCAAATACGTAATACGTGATGGATCTAATCCTACTAACTGGCGTTCCATCCAGGCTCGGTATGCTTCGCGGCGCGCTGTATCGGGAGCGAGATCGGTGTTGATGATAGGCATTATCAATATACGCTGAACGTTTTGGGACAATAAAAATTCGACCAAATCCATCGTGTTTCTCTGCAACGCCGCCTGATCCTCCTTTAACATATCGTGGTTTCCGATGCTCAGTAAAATAAACGGTGGTATATTTCGAATATGAGTCATTATATTCATCATTAGTCGTCGAGCGGATATGTTGGAGCCTCCAACTCTGCTGTCATCCCATCGCGATCGTGCAAGAGCATTATGGCGAATGGGTTCGCGCGCAATACCGTGCACGAACCCATCACCTATGCACCAAAATCCATTAATAAACGCATGATAAACGGAGCTCCGATCGTGCTTGCTGACTGATACGTAAGACGATAAATATAAGTTACGGCTCTCGTACCGGAACTCGTGGTTCAGAGAATTGTGAATCAGGTTGCCGTAAAATATATTCGAAGCTCTCAGCAGTGCCATGATGTTGTTTGGGCGATAACGAAAGACGCCGCGTTGCAATGGTCCATGGTCGAATCTGACAATTTCTCGTTCATCTGGACCTAACGGTAGAGCGGCGGGTTGATTGGCCGGAGCAGGAGCAGGTGCCGGTGGTTGAGCGTTATTAGGATTTGCCCGATTACCGTTAGCGTGATCGTGAATAAATTGGTTCAACTCTGCATCGTTCGGTAGGTTTTGTGGAGGGTTGTCCGGAGCTGGATGATTGTTTTCGTCGGCTAGGTCTGAAAAATCGAAAGCGTTAGCCAAATCGTTTAGTAAGTCGTCATAATTAGGTGTAGGTGGATAAAAGTGATAGAATACACTTTCATCCCAGGCATGTAATAAATTACCTTCATTCACTTCCGGTACGACTACTCCGTTTGCCACACCGTATTCAACTTCATCTTCGCTCTCGAGATTGTCGTTCACAAAAAACTCCTCGTCGCCTCCGATGAATATCTCGTCCTCGGAGTCGTGTTCTATTAAACCATCGTAGGCTCGGATATCGTCGTTCATCGATTCGTCGTCGTTATCAACATCGTGGAAACCACCTAAGTCATATGGTCCAGCGTTAACATCGCCAATCGGATTTACTTCGATCTCGTTCGGTCGCTCGACATTGTTAGCATTATTGTCGATTGGTTCGTTCATCTCAGCGAGGTTTTCTTCACCGTCGATAGGTACTTCGTTACGATTGATAATGGGATTTTCTTGCTCGACAAGCGGTACCAATGGTTCTAATTGTAATTGGAGACGACCTAAATCGGCGACTGAAAAAGCACAGAAACGTTTACAATGCGGTAAATCGAAAGCGTTGGCATGATTATCGCATTCATCGGTAGGGAGTTTGTGTTTAATTTTAAGTAGGTTAATCGGAATCGAAAGCGTACCTTTAATAGCGAGATCGTTCTCCAATGCAGTAATGCAGTCGTTTAATTCGCGTAGATCTAAATGAGCCTGTCGAATGAGCTCATCTCGCTCTGCTACTTGTTGCGTAAGTTCTGCATTTCGTTGGTAGAGTTGATCGCGCTCGGGTTGGTCGAGATAAACGCCGTATTTTGGCTTGAATGTTACAAGGTCCTCCTGTGTGAGCATCGAGGTACAGTCTCGATGAAGACACTTTACCTCGACTGGAATTAATACACCATCTGGAGCTTTTCGCTCGCAAAGTGTCCAGCCGCACCGCAGGTGGTACAAGTGGCCGCAGCCACCTGCACGTACAAGCGGCTCACCGGAGACTAATCCAACGTCGCAAAACTCGCATACGATTATCCAATTCATTTTTCTGCAACAAATATTAGGCGTTACACAGACGTCGTCAACGTAATAAGAACAATCGAAAGCGTTAGTAGTATCGTTAGTATTATGCCTAATTGATTTTGGTTCAGGTTCGGGTTCGCGTCGTTGACGTCTTCGTTCTTTTTCTAAAATTTCACGAATCGGGCGAGGTAGACCGAACAAAGACGATTCAAATGGTATTCTTTCGAACGTAATGAAATGATGATCGAACCACATGCTTCGATACATACAGCTGGTAGATTAATACGGTGTGTTTCGTTGACGACAATAATCAAAAGCGTAATAAATTATCAAAAACGTACCCTTGAGGTTTCGGAGGTGGATTCAGGAGTGATCGTATTTGATATAACCACACACGAGCAATGATGATCGAATATTGAGTAAATCACCTAGACAGGGTAGTATGAATAAAAAGCGTAGATGAATCTGAATCAAAAGCGTGTAGAATATTTACCTATTGGAATCGATCAGTACTCGTAACGAAACAACGAAATATACCTCTGAACGACAATACGATGACACCAACTATTGAAATAGAATGTGTTAGAATAATGTACGTGAGTAACCTGATAAATCGAAAACGTAAATGATGAGTTACCTGAAGTTGAAATCGAAATCGTATCACGTTGATTCAATCGTCGAAAAATTCAAACAAGCTGATGAAAACTAGACGACAAACAAAACACAATGGTAGTTATATGACGTATCGAATGCGTTTGAGCGATGAAAAGCACATGTAACATGAACGAGAGTAAAAAGCGTACAAAAAGGTAGGTAATTAAATCAAAAGCGTGTTGTAATAATGATTTCATGTGAGAGTGGTATTTAAAACGTACCTTTATAGCAAATTATCCAGAATAACGTAAAGCAGATCGAGAAAAATAGTAATGAATAAAAATCTGAACCGTTCACTAACTGCATTAAACACATAATAAACACACAAATGCTTCGTATTTCGAGAGGATTGTCGAGCACGTCAGTTCTTGGAAAGGTTGGTAGTTGATGGTAGGATGAGAGGTGGGGAGAGGTGTAGATAAGGGTTTGTGTTTCGTCTATCGGCTATTGTACTCAGCGGTTTTTTCGTTCAGCTGCGTAGATCGGCCATTTTGTTGATTTGTGTTTGTTTTTTTTTTTTATTGGTGACGAGATAGAAATCGTAATCAGGAGAGCGTTTTTGGTAAATCAAGGTTCTTCTTTATGGTACAAAAAAGAATACAGCTTCGGTTAACGTAAAAGTAAATTCTGGTAAATAAAATAGGTTTCTTAAGTCGTAAAACATTCGTAGCCACGGTAATACAAAATTGATCGTACAAATACTCGAAGTCGAACGCGTATTTCAAATTTGAATTTCTCAAACTTTATTTTCTGGATCATTCGTATAGCGTAGCAGTGCGAGTACGATTTCAGCGTGGATTTGATCGTGAGCATAATAGTTACCGGATTCGTCTTTGTGACAAGGATTCGCCTTGTCCATTATCGGTTCGATTTGAGTCGCAAATTTCACCTTACGAGGGTTGATACGAGCAATATTAGATCGCAACCATTTTCTGAAATTAACTCGGGCTTCGTTATCCGGTGCTTTTGCTGACGTGATATTCGGTAAGATGAGGATGCTTCGGGCTCCGTTGTCGACTAGGTATTGGACCAATGCTTTCGTATTAGCTTTCAGGAACTTAGGTCCTTCCTTTTTAAGATCATGGGCACCGATTGACAGGATGATTTTTTCTGGTACGTGTAATTTATGGAATTCCAGATTGCGTATTAACTTCTTGGCTGATAAATTAGTTCCAGTGAACGGTGATGCATCCCAGGAGTTTCGTAATTCGTCGTCGGATTTCAGAATTTCTCGTACGATCGAATGTGCCACACCATCGCCCATTATCATATGTCCATGTAGAAACACAGACATTAATGAGTAATGTTCGAGTGGTGAGACAACCAGGAAGCGACTTAGGTATCCATGTTGCTGTTCAAACGT
Source organism: Planococcus citri (assembly GCF_950023065.1). Classification (NCBI taxonomy): domain Eukaryota; kingdom Metazoa; phylum Arthropoda; class Insecta; order Hemiptera; family Pseudococcidae; genus Planococcus; species Planococcus citri. The sequence goes on along the minus strand of NC_088678.1, from coordinate 53,437,801 downwards.
AAAATAAGGAAAGAGTTCCTCATCCATGACAGGTCCATATTCCAGTCCAGCATCTATGATCTGATCTTTGATATTCGCAAATGTAACGGGAGTTCTGACGGTTTCCCATGATCCATCGAAACATCTAAGTCTAGATAGACTGGAGAGATCGTAAGACATGGTATATTCTTCGTAAAGTCAGCAATATATTCGAAATAGAAGTTGCGTAGCTCGTATTTAACCACCCGAGGTGAGAATGTGAGAAAACCGTAGAAGTAAACAGGTAGGTTTACTATAAATTCGTAGTAATTAGGTGATGATTGAGATTCAGTTGATCGAATACGTATTTCCAAAGTAACGGTATACGAAGGTATTAATTGAAGAGCAATTTTTGATCCAAAATAGAAAGCGTGTAGAAAGTCAAAAGTGCAAGACTAAATAGAATAAAAAGCGTAAGCAAGAATGAGTAGAGAGCGTATAGGTAGGTAGGTGCCAGGTAGCTGAAGAGAGAAGTTGATCGGTGAGTTGAAAGCGTGATAATGACGTTGTTAGAATTTGAGATTCACAAAGTAAACTCTATTCTACAATTTTAATCATGGTGGGGGTAATTCGAGTGGGGTTAGTTTCCATCTCTTTCGTAATTTTCGTCCAGAGTGGGGAGTAGGCGTATAGGTGCGCAAAGTACAGCTGCTCTGGAGGTGTCAAAAACTCCAAAATTATCGAATTCACCGTTTTCTTCCGTTTACGATTTTTGGAAAAATCTTGAGCTTCAGGGGTCTCCAAATCTTCAGCGTAATTGACTGGTTTCCGTTGATTACGTAGATCGTAGCGTTCTGTAGCCCTTTTCCGTAAATCGTCTCTTTGTTCAGGATCTGGCATCACAATTTTGAGTGTTTCATCAAAATTATCTAATTCTTGCTGAGTCATCTTATTTCGGGTTTTACGTTTTAGCTTATTAAATTCAGCTAAACGTTCGTCGTGATCTTTGGTAGATTTTGTAGATTTTTTATCATTTTCTTCAGTCTGAGACTGATAACGTTCGAGTAGAAATTCTTCAAGCAAATTGCGATGTGCGTTAAAAGCCATCATCCGCTGGTGCAGAGTACGTTTGTCAAAACGTGATAATAACTTTGGGTCGTTGCGTAAACGTTCGAGCTGATAGAGGTTCAGGTATGAAATGATTTGCCGTACGTTAATAAGGCGTATGTCGTCCTTATCAGCAACACTCCTCACCTCATATCCATTCTTTCCAGCGTGATTAATGATAACATATGGCCCATAGCGCTTTGGATAAAGCTTAGCTGAAGCTCCTTTGTCAGCAGATGAAAGTTTATGAGATGTAATCAACACGAGTTCACCTGGTTGGTAAGTACGTATAAAGCGATTATCTTTGTTAAATTTCTGCTCGTAATGTTGTAACTTTGTTTCGCGTCTCTCCAGTATTAGCTTGATCAGCGCTTGTTTATCTGACATCCGGTCGATCTTTGAAATGTTATATTCTTTCGTATGAACTGCTTGCCGTGCGAGACGATCAGCTGTGTAATTTCCGAAGTCCGTCAATCTGGCGTAAACATGACGTAATTCGAACGATTCAAACTTCTGTTTTAAAGTATGTATTTCTTCGAAAATTTCACGATGATGTACAGGTTTGCGCGCTGCATTTTTCCATTTATTTTCAGTCCATTTCGAGTGACCTTCGTTGATAGCGAGCGTCAGATACTGTGAGTCGGAAAATACGCGGAATTTATGTACGTCGTTGAAGATCATTATCTTCATAGCAGTAAGTAAAGCTACAGCTTCTGCGAGATTATTCGTATTTGTGTAAGTTTCATGATGTATTCTTTCAGAAACGTTCTTCGTACCATCCGGTAACCAACATATACCAATGCCAGCGGTAGCGTCATCTGATCCATTATTGATACAGGCACCATCCACTGAAGCCCATACGAAATCATCTACTGAAATATATACGTCATTGAGAAGATCAAGTTTATTTTGAAGTAACTCTGCACTGGTAACTGAGGGGAGTAAATTCGTTTTGTTTTCTTCGCGTAATTTACGTAACTCGTACTTTGGATTAATTTTCATTCGTTCAACAGGCAGATCAGTTTCAAAATCGTCAACGTTCCATATGTCATCAGGTGGAATACCAACATCGTTTGGAGTGGCATTTATCTCCTTCTCGATGTCTTCAACATAAATATCCCATCCATGATGAGAATATGATCCTTCGACGTTATCATTGACCTTCAGTCGTAATCGTTCACCGATAATACGCATCGTACGTTCAACGAGATTGGATTGCGGGTTATAAGGAGTTGAATGGCCGCAATTGATCTTATATTTCTCAAGTAAGAGATTCCAAGTAGAATTCGTAAACTGTGTTGCGTTATCGGTAATGATTTTTCGTATTTTCAGCTTTTTCTTTCGTATATAAAGGATAACAGTTTTCATGGCATTAGTAACGGTTTCCTGAGTAATATCGAGCATTGCACGAAGCCAAACTTTTCCAGTGAGTACGTCTTTGGTTACGAGAATATAACATGGTTCGTTTGATTCGTTGGCGATGGGTCCAAGGATATCCACCGATAATACGTCACCAGGTGTATAAGAATTCGTGTAAGCAAACTCAATCGGTTTCTTGAAACCGTAGGTTTTATTCGATTTACATTTCAGGCATTCGCTGGTTATGAAGTTCGCATAATGTTTCACGTTCGAAGAGTAATATAATCGTTTGAAGATGAGCTGGAGTTTATTCGAACCAACGTGACCGTAGCTTTCGTGGAGAAATAATAATACGTCTCTGAAAAGCTCATCTGGTAGGACAGGTACGTAGGTATCGTCTTCGTATTTGTATACGAGTAATTCTTTTCCGTTGAGTTGTTTAATTTCAAACTTTCGGCTCAATCTCCAATTCTTAATACGATTCGTATTGTTACACATATGATCAGGTGTTCGTAATCTTCGTGTAATGTGAATACATTTGCTGTCTCGTTTCTGTAGAATATCTAGTCGTGATAGTGATTGAATTAATTTGCGTTTAACTCGTTCAGCAAAATCGTCTCCAGGTTGTACAAAATTAACAAATTGTAGAGAATTGATCGTTAGCTCAGGAGCTTGTACACCAAACCATCTCTTATGTTTTGCCCGAAGATTGTATCGTAAATCGTAGCAATTCAACATTGTAATCCATCCTGCTGCTTTACGTTGAATTTCAGCAAGTGTCTCAAATTTGCTAACGATTGAGAGTAGGTCTTGACGAACATGAATTGTTCTACCGTGAAGCCACAATTGTAACTTTGAGATGCACTTGACTAAAGTGTACATCTCTCGTTCAATCAGTGTGTAGGATTTCTGGTGTGATTTAAAGCTGTGACTCGTAAACATCACAATCTCGTCTATTCCGTTGTAATTCTGATACAGGATACCGTTCATAGCATCGGCTGACGTATAGGTGTCGAGGGAGAGATCTACGTCATTGCGAGGAGGTACTAGTTCGAATTCTTTCGTATATTCTTCTTCTAGTTTATCCATAGCTTTCTGCTGTTCTGGTCCCCACACGAATTCAACATCATCGCATGTTAATCTGTACAGAGGAGCGATAATCTGCTGGTAGCAAGGAATAAATCTTCGATATAATCCAGTTAAACCAATTAATTCAAGTATTTCGTTCTTGGTTTTTAATTTGAAGATTCCTTTGGCATTCGTATGTTTTTTCTTGAAGTCAATGAATTTATCTAGTTTCTTAGATTGCTTCATAATAACGCCAGGTCCAAGGTCAAAACCAAGATGTTCGGTCTTCTTTTGAAAGAACATAGTTTTCTTTGCATTGAGTTTTAATCCGTTATTACGTAGTATGGTAAGAACTTCAACTAGTAATTCGAGCATTTGTTCAAATGTTGCAGCTCTGAAGAGAATATCGTCTACGTATTTCGTAATTCCTTTTTTATCCGGAATGATGGTATTTACGAGATTAACGAAGAGCGCAGAGGCGGTTTTTAATCCATAAGGTAAGCGTATAAACTGATAAACACGACCATCTACTTGAAATGCACAATATTTACGATCTTTTGCTTTCAGCACGAGCTGCCAGAAACCTGCAACGAAGTCAAAGGTACTAAACAGCATAGCTTCAGCGTCTTCCGTTATTATACGATCGAGGAGTCCAGCTTCGTTATAGTTTTCTTCCAATATGGGATTCAAATCTACTGGGTTGAGACAGATACGTATTTCCCCGCTCTTTTTAACGTTGACGACAATTGGATTAATATAAATTGAATTTGATGGTTCAATTATATTCGTCGCTAGCATCACTTGAAGTTCGTGTCGTAGTGGTTCCATAAGCTTTCGTGAGGGGTTGTATTTTGCCCCACGATAGCGAATTTCTTCTCGAGGTATGTTGAAATTCAAACCAACTTGCTCGCCGACATATCGTCCTGGAAATTTACTGAAGACGTCCTTGAACGTGATTAACGTTTTGTAGGCTTGATTTGCTTGATCTGAGGTAATCCGATTATCACGTACAGCATCGGTCAGTTGTGTATCAAGGCTTTGTTGGAATATTTCAGGACCATCGTCGTAAATTCCTTCAGGTAATTAATGATATAATTCAGCGAGATTAGTTTGACGTAATACTTTTTTCATTTCATGTTTAAATTCAGGTCGAATGTATGCAGAATTTAGCATGAGTTTTCCTTCGTAATCAGACGGTATCAGGAAAGGCAGCTTTTCAATCGAGAGGTCCGGTTTTGGTTGACAGTATGCCATTCCATCAGCAAGATTCGGGTGGATACCTAGTTGTTTCATTGATTTAGTACCGATTAGGAATACTTGATTGCATTCCTTAAGTATGTAAAACGGTATTTTAAGTTGATGTGATCCGAATCTTAAAGTAGGTACAATAACGTAATCGGTAGTTTCAGCTTCTTTATTATCCGCCAATACGCAGATCGCCGGAGTGTTAAGTTGAATAAAATCAATAGCATCCGAATGATTATCGATGATGAATAAAGCAGTTTGTTCTGACATAACGTTAGGTACTGCTCCTGTGTCCAATTGGGCTGGATAGAAAGCGTTTTCCAATTGTAATGCAACTACACAGGTATTCGCATCAGTTTTAAGCGTAATTAATTGAGCTTTTAGACTTTCATCGATTTCATTGATTTTCAGCGGTCCACGAGGAAGTCGTGATAATATTGGATCTTGTTTACGATTAGTGGCCGGAATTACGTTATTAATTCTGGATATGGAATTGACAAAAACTGAATCTTTCGATGAATCTGTCTTTTCTTCGTCATTATCTGGATCAGTAGGTATATCGCTAATTGAGCGACCAGTATCGTCTGTATCGGTCGGAATATCTTCAATTGAACGTCCGGTATCGTCTGATTTGCCGATATGAAGTATTTCATCCGTCATTGATCCTATGGAAGATGGTTCTTCGGTTCGTGAAAAATCAGGAGTCAAATTCACACTGTTTATTGAAGGTACGGTATTCGTAGATGTTTTCTTTGTAGATTTGTCATCAGATTGTGTAGACTTCTTAGAAACTTTCTCCTTTGTTTCAGGTACGTCTTCTTTATATACACGATGCTTTAGAATACGTTTAGATTCATCACAGACGTCTGCTAGATACGTTAATAATCGATTACGTAGAGTTAAGCTCGGATACATATTCCCATGGGGGAGGGACATATGGAAATTATCCATTTTGATTATAACGTTCCCTTTAGAGTCTCGTGTTAGAATATATTTTCCTTCGATCTTGGTACTTCGTGTTACTTGAGTAAATAACATAGCAGGTTCAATGAGTAGGCGAACGTCGCGTAGCTTGCATACATTCCGTATAATACGTAGCAGTGCATACCAATGGTTAACAGATACAGTAGGGTTTTCCAATCTTCCAGGTTTAATTATTGGAAACGTAAATACGATGTCTTTAAAGCCTTTTTCGATTAATGCGTTGATAATAGCGTGAAGATTTTTCTGTATTTCTTGAATGTCGAGACCTGTCTGGAGTAGTTCATATTGTCCTAGGGACACTGTCACGTGTTTCTTCTTTAATGTAGTACGTTCGATAGCTTCCAGTAGATCGGTCAATTCAATTTGATTCTTCAAATAAGGCATTTCTTTGAACGGTAGGCGAAGACATCTCGTAATGAAGATAGCTAAAGAATCTCCAATAATTTCGTATTCATCGAGTGTGTGTATTGGTGTATCCGTCCTTGTTACGTTGATCGAATTTACTGCTGGTCCTCCACCTGAGTGGAGGTAGCTGGCAAGTTTTTTGGCTTCGTGGCTTCATCTTCGTTCTCACTTTCGTACGTCTCCGCGTTGTCGTAAATATCATCTTCAAATTCCTCGTTGTTAGGATCCATATGAAGTTTATTTAGGATGTTACGATTGGTACGTGTTCCAGTTCGACCTTCATTTGGCCAAGCTTGCATGCCACTGGGACCTGCCCCAGCGTTCATATTCGTGTTCGGAAACATTTGGTTTTGCTGCGTATTAACGTAATTTTGTTGAGTAGGTTGATTACTCATTCCGGTAAAAGTATTGTTGAGATTACGTCGGCGATTCGTAGATTTATTTTGAGGCGCCGAAGTAGGAGTTGTATTCATAGGCATATTAGGTTGTTGAATTGCCTGTTGCATTGGCTGTTGTTGAAAAGGCTGTTGTTGAAAGGGCTGTTGAAACTGTTGGAAGGGTTGCGGGAACGGTGGTTGATACTGATGTTGGAATGGCTGTAAGAACTGCTGCTGGAATGGTTGTTGAAATGGTGCTTGAATTGGCTGTTGAATTACTTGTTGAGCCGTATTTTGAACTTGTTGTTGAATTTTCTGTCCCTTTGATTGATAGGGTGAGTTCAAATATTCTTCAAAGCGAGTCATTTCGTTCAAACGTTTAACGAAAGCAATTCGTGTAGCTCTGCACGTAGAAGGGAAATTATATTTCAAATCCCTTGGTACTCGTTGATAAATGGCACTTATCAGCATCGCATCTGACATATCCGTATCTGCAAGTATATTGTACCACTTCAGCAATTGCGAGGCTAATCGAATTGATGATGAGTTGTCAAGTTGAAGGTTGAGGAAATGTTGACGGGCGTTTTCTTGTTGAATATCGCTCCACATAGTTTCCACAAATGATTCTCGGTATTCGATGTAGTCCATAATTGATGATGCGGTGGTTTTCCAACAGTTTGCTTCGGTACTTTGTACAATTTGCTCGAAGAGATTACGGTAAGTATATTCATCAGCTCCGTGTTTGTACATGTAAGCTTCGAACTTCTCAATGAAAGCCAATACTTCGTATTTATTAGAGTCATGGAAATAAACATTATAATCTTTCAGGTGCTTCAATTTTATCTGGTAATCACATTCATCAGCAAAATCAATATCGTAATTCAGCTGCCTCTGGCGGGGTTTTGTTAAATCGTCTTCCACTAAATCGTGTTCTCCGTTTTGTTGATTACGAGGTAGCGTAGTACGTAAAGTTGAACGGGGGTTAGGGGTACCTTGCCCCTGTACTAATCCTTTATTCCATATTGGGCCAGATGCTGTACTGCGATTACGTAAATTCTTCGCTAATTCCTGCCTTTTTTCTTCACCAGGATAGTGACCGTGAATATTGAAGTAATAGAAGTCCTGAATTGATTTTCTCATTTCATTAGTTACATCGTCGTGATTTTTGACCATTTCCATTGTTTTGATGACGTCAGTCTGAAGATTCTTCAGCCATTTATCGTAAAGTCGGAAACGATCAGCGAAGATGCAAAACTGTTTACTCAGATATTTATTCAAGGTAGCGTGATCACTGAAACGATCGGTTTCAACTCGAGTGATGAAATCCTTGAAATTAGAGCGAGTACAGGTGATAGCTCGTTCAATTTCTCTGATTCGTTCTTGATGATCATCATTATTTTCAAATATTGCATCTCTTTCCTTCTTGATCCATTCAACTAAGTTTTGTAGCTCGATGAGGCCCACTTCGCCGGCGTCTGGAACTACAAACGGATCCGCAACTGGATTTCTCCGAAATTCCCTTTCGTCATCGATGTGTCGAAAGCAATAAACTTCGCGGTTTCCATTTGGTTGATTGTTTGGAGGAGGATTTTGTTGAATTTGGTTTTGAGGTTGCGGAACACCATTAGGTTGAACTCCATTTTGTTGTCCGTTTCTGTTTCCATTATTTCCATTAGCATTCGCATTTCCGTTTCCAACATTCTGTGCGACTTGATTTTGATTCTGATTTTGATTAGCTCCATTTTGGTTATTTTCCATATTATGGGCAGTATTCAAAATGTCATCCTCTTCATCATCTTCATCAACATCGTCTAATTCTGCATCGTTATGCATAGGTTGAATGATTGGCATAGGAAGGCGTGCGTTATATAGGCTGCGAACTCCAAACATATCGTCGTCCCAAGCTAAAGAAGGGTAACGTTCTCGAAAGTAAGGTTCAGGATCAATAGGTTCACCGGAGGAAATTGGTGAAAGATCTGCATTCGGTGATTGACGTTGGACAGAATCTCGCATGGTTGAATTGCGTCTGGATCTATCCAAGTCGTGTCTATTTTCGATAGGTATAACTGGCATTCTGGATTCCTGCCTGATTATAGTACGAGGCGTTTGTGTATGAATAGTCTGAGTAGGAACGGCTTGAGTAACTACAGGATTAGTAAATTGAACACTAGGTCCAGTGACGTGTTGTTGACTGGGTCTATTCTTCGATTGATGGTATTGAAGTAATTGATCGATATATCGATAGTTAGCGTGAGGTTCAGAGCTACGTAGTGGATTACTTGCTGAAGCGTTAGCCAAAGCAAAGTCTCTGGTCCAACGTCTTTCAACGGTTGGAGCTTGAGTAGTAGGTTGTTGAGGTGCACTGGTAGCTGACTGCGGTTCCTCAATGTCTTCAAGAGTAGGTCTGATTCTTCCTGAGTTACGTGAGCTTCTTCCTTGACCTTTTCGTCCTCGGTACATATCGAAACGTGAATGCGAAGCTTTGATTTTATTCAACCGGTAGGTTAAGGTTGAATGAAAATATTTAATGGTTTCGCAAAGTAAAATACGTGAAGATTACGATTTTAGCGTATAGGAATCCGATGAATAGCGGGTGTTCGTATGCAATTTGGGAAAGCGTTTTGTTGCGAAAGCACTTATCGTTGATTAATTCCCAAAAATATGCGAAGAAAAAGTAGGTAGTAAGGAATAGGAATAATATAGCACAGATTAATCGTCTATCCGTCCAGAGGAGTATCCACATAAAGTGAATGGAATGGGCGTTTTTGGATTGTCGTTATAGTTTTGAGTTCTAATTTTGACACGTGTTGATGCGGTAAGGCTAAAGTTGAATAGAACGCGTGTTCAATCAGCAAAAAACAGAATACGTATTCAGGGAATAGAATAGGTGTCGAATCAGCAAAATTAATGCGTAATGTTAAAGTTGAATAAAAAGCGTAGTTAATTCAGCAATTTAGGTTAGGGTTAAAGTTGAATAGAAATCGTTTTAGGTAAAACTAAAGTTGAATAAAAAGCGTAATTAATTCAGCAATTAAGGTAAGGGTTAAAGTTGAATAGAAAGCGTAAAATGCATCAACGTGTCAAAATTCAGAAAATCCAAAAATCGTCATAGAATTCAAATTTGAAAAAATCAAATTCGAAAAGAATCCAAAAAATCCCAAAAAATGAGGAAAAGGGTTAGACAGGATAAATGAATTGAAGAGAGTGGTCAGAATTCGAAAGCGTAAGTACTAGTGAGTGTTCTTATTGTAGAGCAAGAAGAGAAATTGAAGGTACTAGAAAGCGTATACAAATGAACTGATCCAATAGAGCTTATGGGTATTCTGGCTACAATTCTCATTTTATGGTCATAGTGGGGGAAAATGCGTAAGGTGGGAGCATTTTCTTACGTAGAAGGGGTAGAAAACATATGCGCATGTCGTAATTGGGGTCGCGGAACGGCGTGGAGGGAGAAACATAGTTCGTATGGAAGGGTGCGTGATTAACAGTTATTGTGCAATGCGTAGAAACTATGATGACGTCATAGTGGTCAAATAGATGATGAAATAATCAAAAGCGTTGCGTTCGTTGCACAATTCTTCCATAAATTGCATTTTCTAGGCCTAATCGTAATTAGCCTAAAAAATTTATGATACGTAATTCCGCGTTTGTAGATGATAAATTGCGCATAGTTTTTGGTTCACTTCGTAGAATTTGAAGATAACAGGTGCATAGATTCGCGATAATAAATGTGTAGTGTACTTAGTGCATCGGAAGTAATTACCATGGTGCATGCAGAGATATTACGACAGTGAGAGAAGGAAAGACTCTTAAATAGGTGGAAGCTCCGTCGATAAAAAAAGAGATCTCTCGCGATATCAGTGTGGTTTTTTGTCTAGAATTTTCCTAACCATGTAAAAAACACTCAACGGCTGGGAGGGCCTCATGAATTTCACAATAAGTACACACCCTAGACAAAATAACACCGGGTCAGCAAAAGATTAAATCAAAAGCGTTCAAGAGTCTTATCAGTCTCGAGATTGCCGTAAATGTCATCGGTAGTAATGAAAAGGTTTATGCCAGCAACAAGGAGACACTTAACAGTCGATGGACCTCATGAATCCTGTCACTGACATAAATTCGTAATATTTGCGTCATTGGTAATTATCGGGTGTGGCTGCTTATACAGTCAGGTATTTTGGAGAAGTACACTGCCAGTAAAGAAACACTTAACAGTTGAATTGGAGAAATACACTGCCAGTAGGGAAACACTTAACAGCTGTCTAGGCCTCATGAATCTCACAGGCAGTATAAATTCTCAGTATAGAAAGCGTAATTTCTCCGAAAAATCGCAAAAACCTGGAAGATTCCAATTCCATCGAAAACGTATTCACAGCATCCGTACGAGTATTTTGATACGTTATATTGCATATTTTCGAGTAACAGAAGTATTTTTCGCCAAAAATGGAAATTTTCCGAAAAAATCGAAAACGTTCGAAAAATTCCAATTCTGCGAAAATCAAGTAGAAAGCGTAAAAATATGCATTCTGAATGGTTATATGATAGGTTTTCGTGTGATAGAACTCGTATTTCTGGAACTTCGAAATTTTCCAAAAATCGTGAAAAATTGAAAAATTCCAATTCTGGCAGAATCGTACAGAGAATGTCAAAATACGCATTTTGAGTGGTTATACGTCATATTTTCGCGCACGGGAACATAAGTTTCCTCAAAATCGAAAAATTCAGGAAATTCGTAAAAATCCAAAAAATTCCAATTCCTGCAGAATCGTACGTAGAATGCGTAGGCGCGTTCATTGATAGGTTATATGACGTATTTCCGAGCATTGGAAGATGGTTTTTTGAAAATTGAAAATTTCTCGAAAATCGTGAAAAATTGAAAAATTTCAATTTTGGTATTTTCAGATAGAGAACGTAAAACTGCGTATTTTGATAGGTTACATGGTGTGTTTACGTACACTGGAACATTAGTTTCGTAATTTTCAAAAATTTATGAGTTTTTGAAAGGTTGCCCCAGTCATCACAAATTCGTGGGGTTGGTGACTGGAAGTGATCATTTCGTGTAAAAATCGCTGACAGTGAATAATATCAATTATTCGGCGTTAATTAAGCGAACGTTTGGGTTGAAAATAATCCGTTGTCGTTTTATCACTGAATATAGAACACGTATGTCGACTTACGCGTAATTATCCGGACCAAAGGAGCGCGTTTTATCTTCAACGTTGGCAGGAAAGAGAATTCGTGAAAATCAGTTTTAGCTTAATTTATCGAATTCGTAGCTAATCAGGATACTTTCCTCACCTATGAGGGTTCGGTTCATAGGTATTTTGTAATTTTGAAGAAATAAGTAATAAGGTTAATAAGGTAATTAAAGATGAAATTTGGCTAAGAGATGACATAAATGCGTAATTTCCTCGTTTGATGAATCCGTCAAACTCGTAAGGTAGTTGAAATTCAGCCGGTCATAAATTTGAAAATTTATGGCACTTATGGCATCGAGCCCCACGTTGGGCGCCAAAATGTGGGGGGAGAAAGTAATTATCGTGCCCTCGTCCGCGATGTAGGGGGTGAATTGCATACTCGAACACATTACTTTTGGTGATTCTCGATATAATTGCACTTCTTCGCATAAGTGCAATTATCCACCAACATTATGTCCTCTGACTCTTTCCTAAGGAGCCTCGTGAACCGTAACAATACACGATTTAACGGGGAACTTGATATCGTGAAGCGCGAAGTCATGAATAAGTAGAAAACGTCATAAGTCGATAATTGATTCAGGTAGGAAGCCCTGATGGTAGGTCTTCTCAGGGTTAAAGCGTACGAAGGAAATTATGACATCTCAATTAGTCAAAATAATAAATTCATGTATTGGTTTCGTAACACGTAATATCACAGGTTGCTCAAATCGTATACATGAATGAGACTTCTATAATTAAATGATAATTATAAACTTCAAAGTAGAAAACGTAATTAATCGAATGCGTAGTTGTGGTGGCAGGCTTTCAACGTATTTAGTTGCATATTGAGCCCAAAACCGAAAAGCTCATATGCAACCCCCGAATCCCTCGAGGTCGTGGTTGAGGACATTGTGTTCTATGGAGTGCAGTGTCTTCTGACGAGCGTTGTAACCCCAATGCCCGAGTGCTAGTTACATTCCACGGTTCCTCATTTATGATCCTTTATGACTTATATCCCACGGTACTGTGGAGATATAAGAACGCGTAAGGCGTGACTCAGCATGTCGGTCCATAACGGATGGATAAGTTCCATGGGTCCATAGAAAGCGTATCCGCGTCATAAATTCGTATTTCGTCGTCTTGGTCACCGAGGTATTCCACTGGGCAGCAAGAAGTCGAAAGCGTGAGGAGGAATGCGTACAACAACTAATCAGCTAGCAAGGTAGGTTGAAGGAACTAACAACTGAAGAAAAAGTGCCCGTGCATGAACTTATAAAGGCGAAAGTTCAACGCAAAAGTAGCAGGGATGACGAATATTCATACGTGGAAGTAGGGACATAACGGCGCGCGTCGCGTAGGTATTATTGGTCGTAATAAATAGGTAGTGGAACCGGAAAAAGGGATGATGAAATCGTGAAAATTTCCATCACCTGACGTCACGAATACCATAAATCGAATGCGTATGACGTCACAAGTACCTTATACTTACGAGGAAAGTTTCATTTTCTACCGCTTAAAGTGAAATAAGTGGTCATTTCTACCGCTACAGTATTACTGATGACTCAAGATTCAGGTTATTTCGGAATTTAGAAAATTTTATCTCAACTAAACTGAGATCAAAATTGAAAAAGTACATTTTTTCAAAACCCCAACGAAGTACTCTCAGGTACCAAAAACCAAAAATAATATCAGTCTAGCATTTTTTCACCAACTACCAAAACTCGAAATTGAATCAAGTGTAAAATAAAATTGCAAAAAATCCTTCAGGAAAACAGTAATAAAAATTCCTAATTTTTCGACTACCTAATTTTACATACTTCGAGAAAATTTTTTTTTCTTAAAAGAAAAATAGAAAAACATAATAAGAAATATCTAAGACAAAAATATAATTCAACAAAAACGTTAAAAAAAAAAAACTAAAAACATAAATCTTTGGCAATTAAATGACTAGAAAAAATACTAAAAAACTGAAAATTATATTTTCAGAAAAAAGTAAAATATTTTTGGTAACTAAACAATAGTCAATAAAACAATTAAAAATTAAAACTGAGTATTTCGATAAAAAATAAAAAATCTTTGGTTTCGTAAAAATTAAAACTAACAAAAAGTTGAAAAAATTATCGAAATAATTCACAACCTAATAAAAACCAAACCAATAAAATAAGTCCACAAATCGTAAAATATTTTCTCTTTGGCAAAACTTTCGAAATAAAATATGAACAATAACCCCTTACTGCCCTAATAATCTAAAAACAGCAAATTTTGACTGATTTTTGAGAACCGTTTTAAAAGTTTAAAATATCCCTAAAAGGAATAATTAAGACCCAGTAAGCAGTATTTGAATCAAATAAACTATAAGTTTTACACAACTTTTAGTTGAAAAATGAATTCATTTTTGAAAAAAATGAAAAAATAATTATTTTTTTCAATAAATAACTAATCATAGAAATTTTTTGAAAATTTTATTTTTTCAGACGGAAATGAAGATATTATTGTGTGACGAGTGCACGGAACCGTTAGCTGATCCGGGGGAACACGCGCCGCAGGACGAAAATGGAATAAAGGAAGCAGACCCCCCCTACATTACGGTGTGCAAACACGCGTATCATTGGGGGTGCATCCATTACCTCCTCAATACGACCACCACCCCATCGCAAATAATATGCCGCCATCCAATGTGCAATCGAAGCCTCACGAATTTCGACTTCGTCCAATTGGATTGTCCTACTAGGACACAGGTGGTAAACCAACCCCCTAACAACGAGCACATCAGGCAGATGAGATCGACGATAGGTCAGCTCCAAAAAGAGGTCGAGGTCTTGAAAGAATTGATTAAAAATCTACAAACCAAAAATGAAAAACAAGCTACGGAATTGAAAGAAAAAATCGATGCGAACGCCGTGCTTTCGAGCGCATTGACCGATTTAGAACGCCGATTTAATCTTCTAATGGACCAAAAATTGAATCAATACATTCAAGCTGGACCATCGACCCCCTCCTCTTCGATTACATCAGGATCATACTCGAAAATTCCGGCTTTAATGGAATTAGGTACTTCGTACGTGGGACCGCCAGAGTATGATCTCACCAGCGAACCCCAGCGTCAAATCCGATTCGACGCCCCGGGTGTCGAACCGATGGACACAATGAATCCACATATTCCAATACCTCAAAAAATTGAGTATTCGACTCCCCTGAACCAGTTGTACCCGACGCAAGAATATTACAGAGATCGCAGTTCATCCCTACCTTCAGCGAACCGAGGAAGACGAGGAATCAACGAGCGAAGGGCATTCAGAATGCCGCGGGGTACGACGAAGCGAGGCCCGTCACCGAGAGCGCAATCTCCGCGCGAAAATGAGCCCGAAGAACCCGAGGAGAAGAAAAACCCATCGGCCGAAGAAAATCGCGGATCTCCTTAAAGAGAAAAAAGTGACGGAGCTGATATTAGCACCATTAGTGCACACGCCCCAACACAACAACATCGCTTTTGACCACATCAAACTGGCACTGGAAACAGACTGGGGATTGATAGCGGGTGCGAAGACAACGCGAGTAGACGAATTTTTCGAGCAACTGGATAAAATCCCACCGCCCAGAGATGAATTTGGTCCATATCACAACATCAAACGTTACGAAGAAATTTTGGACAAATTGGCCGAAAAATTCATCCCCCTCCCACTTTCTTTGCAAGAAAAAATCAAGAAAGGGAAAGTTCTTCAGCCACCGAGTAAAGATCGACGACGCATTGAAATGCTCCGAAAGGGCTTAATTTCAAAAGACACCGAATCGAAGCCGACCATGTCAGTCCAACCAACCATCAAACAGGAAAAAATGGAAACTGACGATAAACCCTACACTCCGGATCAGTTGGCCGAATTAAAGCGGATCGAAATAAGAAAGAAATTAATCGAGCAAAAAACAGCTGAAAATGCCCAACTAGGCAAATCCAATGAGCACCCTGTAGGAGCTTCGACCAGCTCAGAATTGGCACCTGAAGATGCGCAAAATACGATACCGCAAATGCCAATTTTGACCCCTCGTACCGACTTGAATCCGGCCACGCTGAACATGTCATCGACCTCCGCTCAGGCTATTAACCTGCCAGAAGTGACGCTTACCGCTATTAACGGTCAACAGGTGATACCACCCCTCACCTTTGGGATGAACTGGCAAACGTTATTTGACCAGCACGCGCACAATTGGACCCAGGAAATGGAACACCAAACCGGCGCGACGACAAACGAGTCTGAACAGGCTCCAAAAACGCCGAACGTGTCGCTCACTGAAGAGCCCATCGTCATCTCTAGTGACGAGGAGAAAAAAGAGGGCTAATGGCTCACATTTCAACGCTCTATCGACTCAAGGTAAATTACACAGAGTTTTTTGAATTTTTTATATCGCGTAAAAAATACCCAAACACTTGAAATACTTTTTCAAAAAACTCAAATTCTGGAACAATACCATCCAAAAATTACCTAGGTACTAATACGACTAAAAAACAAACGATAAAAATAAAAACTCGAACTAAAGTACCAAAGTTACCAAAAGAAAATAAAAATAACCCCAAAACATGTCGATATGAGTAAAAAACGACCCTCTTAAAAAATGAAAAAATCAATCACGTTATTTTCGCGTCAAATTTTCTTATTTCATTTCAAGTCAGCCTCGAAAGCTTTCTTTTTTGTTTATTTTTATTTTTTGAGCCTAAATTTCTCTGAAATTAAAGGAAAAAGTCAAAACTTATAATTTTTCGTTTTTTAGATTTTCTGAAGTTTTGAATAATTTTCTTTATTGTATAAAAAGTGATTGATTACAAAAATTACCCTCCAAATTTTTTTTTAGAAAAATCAGACTGATTTTTTAATGGAAAATGGTTTGAATTAAAATGAATAGAAAATCGAAATATTTGGGAATTTTCCACCGTTTGACTCAGTCTAAAAAGCACAATTTTGGCTCCACAAGTGCTTAGGTAGTCTTCAAAAAACAAAATCGTCGTAAAAAAGACCACCCAGCTGGAAGACAACATCCACCTTCCCACAACCGGTACCGTTACGCTCGCGACCTTCACCAGTAACCTAGTAACCGCCAAAACCATCTAAAAAACTGTGTCAACCTACATTCCATTTTCCATCCATCGATCCGACCATTAAAACAACCCGTAGAGCAGAAAAAATGAACACCCAAAAATGTAAATAAAATTAAGATGTAATTTATTGAATATTTATTGATAATTTTTTTCTCCATTATAAAAACTCTACGCATTAATTTATTTCTACACATACAATTATGTTACAAAATAGCATAAAACACCTTTTTTTTTTTTTTTACAAACATACAAAAATTTGTACTACATGTATGTATACATTTATTTCTTTTTACAAACTTAAAATAAATTTGCAATTTATTTTACGAATTTTTTTTTATTATTACAATTATTTTTTTTTTACAAACTTACAATAACGTAAAACAAGTTTACAAAAAACAAAAAATTCAAATTCAAAAAAGTCTTTTCCAAAAATTTACAAAAATTTTTATTTTTAAATTTTTTTTTTCAAGTTTTTATAATTTTTTTTATTTTTTAACAAAGATACCACATTCAGGGCACAGAAGGCCATGTTGACTCAGACCGTAGACGGATAACATTCCTTTCAAAAAATTTAGCCATGGTTGTCTTCCTGTGGAACAAAAATGGCATAAGTTTACTTAAATTTTATTTTTAAATTCTATTTTTAATTAATTTTTACAAAAAAAATACAACCTGGAAAAGAAGTCCATGAGCTAAGAAAGGATCTGTGCACTATTAGTTAAGGAAATCTTCTTTGTCTTCTCCTGGAACAAAAAGAGTTAGGATTAGAATTTTCTAATTTTAAAAGTAAAATTAAAATTATCATTTTAACTATCATTTTTTCCTATTTTTTTCTTTTATAATAACTAATTTTAAACTATGTAATCGTAAATATTCTATAAAATTAAGCCAAATTTTTAGATTTACTCACCTCATTGTAAATATGAAAAATACCCCAACAGACTGGTTCAACTTTGGCTTCATCTCATTTTAAGTTTCACCCATCTTTCTCTGAACTGGTCCTAAACAAAAACAACATTTTTTATTTAATTATTTCATAATTTTAAAATTTTTTTTTTAGAAATAAAAATTGTACAGATATTTTAAATCGATCATGTGTTTAAATTAGACTGATTTAATCCTAAGAAACAAAAATACTCTTAAATTATACATTATTTAATAAAAATGTAAATATGTTTTTGTACTTATCTTTAGTTTTTGATAAACAAAGTAATTCTCTTGTCATCGTTGTTGACCAAAATACACCTGTAAAAAAAGAAGAAAAAACTTGAAATTAATTATGAGAAATAAGACTGATTAGAAAATAATTTATCTTTAATTAACTATAAAACAACGTGAAACAAAATAAAGAAAGAAGAACAACGTTGCTTAAAATTAAGTTTGTTTAATTACTTTCCTATTTATTTTTTATAATTTTTTTAAAATTTAACTTTTCTCAATTTTTTTAATCTTTTCAAATTATTTTTTTTTATTTTTTTTGTTTTTCATCGAATAGTGGTGGTAAGTAGTTTCGCTTTCAACCGAACTCTGTGTACAATAGAAAGGTATCGCAATTTTTTCTAAAAACTTAGCCCTCTATCATAAAACCCAAATGCCAAAATTTTAATTTTTTTTTATTAAAAAAAAATGAACATTTTTTCCAATAGAAAAATAATTCATTTTTCCTCAACCTTTTTTCTTTTTTCAAACTTCCCTAAAAAACAATTTTTTTTTGGATTTTGAAAAAATGACAACTTTTCGAATAGAAAAATAACTCACTTTCTTCACAGTTTTTTCAAATTTTTTAATTTTTTTTTTTTTCCTTTTTTCTTATCAATGATCAGTTTTGAACATTTCAAAAGCGCAAATATTACATCAAAACTTGATAGAATTTTTTTCCTTTTAGAATTTTTTTTAATTTTTTGAACTTTTTTCTTTTTTCCAATTTTTTTTTTATATTAGTTAAACTATAAAAACTCTACTCAAATTATTCAATGAATGATTTTCCAATAGAAAATCATCCATTTTTCAAATTTTTTAGTAAAAACAATAGCTATACTCAAGCCAACCTTACCAGCAATTTTTCTTCAAAAATTCTTGGTCAGACTATCCAAAGACAACAAAGCCAAACAACCACGAACTTTTTGAGCTTTTTTCATCTTCTCTTGAAATCACAAAATTGAGGAAGGGTACCTTTTAGATTAACCCTCCCCCTCAAAAATTAAATCGTACTTAAATACTTACCATTTCGGCCATGACCCTGCTGTGGAGTGACCAGATCAAAGGTAGCTTCTTGATTGATTTATTGACATATTGACTTCGGTCAAATATTGATGGTCAATTGTAGTTACTCTTTGTCAGTAAGAGTCAACTCACCAGCACACTCAAAATTCACCTCACTTTTGGAATTATAATAAAAACCAAAGAGTTTCAAAATTTATTTTGGGATTACTATTCCCCGCATCACTCAAGCAAAGTACGGGGGGCAATAGGGTCACATCCAGTGAAGCACAACGTCACCTTTTTTTCAAAATTTCCGTGCTTTCCTCTACATTTCCTCAGGGGATACTTTAGAAGTAAACCCACGTTAGGGGCAAATGTAAGGGGACAATATGCCTTCACTGGCTAGGCAGGGATATTCATCGTATCTCTCTTAGCGGGATTATAAATCTTTCATCTAAAGGAAGTACTGGAGAATCCAATCAATAGTTCGATTCTACAGTACTTTACTTAGATGAAAGTATACATTCGATGCACTTAGGTAAGGTGTTAAGTACGTGGGAACCACCCAAGAGGTGTTTTCACATCATTCCATTAAGGGCAGATGTGAAAAGCTCACAAGTTCGTAAAGCTCAATTCCTTCTCAACTCGAGGCTAGAAGCCAAGTCGAGAAGGAATTGATCTTCACTTGTCGATTCGCGCTTCGTCTGGTAGGTCTGACCGCGGAAAAGTAATAAGGCCACTCACTCCTACGTAAGAGTTGTGCTTGAGTCCCAGGTCCTCTGCCTTAACGTTCCTGTTTAAGGGAGAGTATTCGCGTTTAAACTTAAGTCTTCTAAATTCGCTACCCAACGCGGGCAATTTGATAGTTACACGTAGGTGGGTAAAAGCGATCCTACTTACGCCACTATTCGGTGGAATATTTATTAGTTATACGCGTAGAGTTTTAAATGTTTTAGACTTAAGTATCGTTTTATAATTTATTTCAAATTATAATACACAGTTCGTGTTTATCGTGTGTTCTTATTTCGCGTGCGGTTCGAATTAATACAAGGTAAACTCGACTAAATCTGTTTAAATTTATACATATTGGTGTTGAAAGAGCTGAGCTAGCAGCGGGTAAGTACTGTTTTAAAAGGTGATATATTACATCTCTTAGGGAGTTAGATTCATCCTGACCTATTAGGGAAATATTCTTATCCTCCCATCATACGCAACGCCTATACGTATGTATTTAACAGTGGGATAAGTGCGATATCTAGGTTCACATGTATAATACCTTAAAATTAATTTTTTTTGTCTAAATTGATACCTAGGTAGCTAGTCGTTAGTGTAGTTAATTTTAAGGTAATTTACTTGCAAAATATTTTAACCCTTGATAAGGCAAAATGCTAAATCTTGACTCAGAGATGCTAAATGTTCATCACTAGAGGCCCGTCAAGGCCACGAGTCACAAATAAAATATTATCCAAGCTTCGAAGCACATTTATGTGCATCAGTTGCGATGTGTCTGCCTGTTAAGCTGAAGAGTGCGAAGTATTTGCACTTAAGAGTAAATCGTATTCAAGGTGTCCGGAAAAGAGCAAAAGTTCACTGGGTACAATCCATAAATGGTAATAGAAATCGGTCGTTGAATGATGGTCAAAAATGTGTGCACGAGTCTGCGATCTTTTGGTTCCAATAGATACCAAGGGCTGTCATAAATTTCCATAGCGATAATTTCGTTCTGAAAAAATTTGGGTCAATAAAAAAAAACACAGTATAATTTGAAATTACAAATCTGCAAAACTGAACTGAAAAGCCAAGTCGATTTGTTAAGATGGATCGAAAAAAAAAGAATTTCGGAGGATTTTGACCAAATTCAGTGCAGACCTTCATTTTGTGCTGAAAATCATACATAAAAAATTTGGCTCATGTAAGTGCTTCTACGTATAGGAAAGATGTGAGTCTTCAAAGAGGAGGTATTTTCGCTTTAGCCCTTACCTAAACTGTTTTGGGGAAAATGGCGCGGTTCCAAAAGATTGTATTTGAGATTGGGGAATATATTGCCACAACAGACAAAGTTGATATGAATGACGGGGGATTCGAACAACAAAGAAAGGTATTTCAAGGACAATTGTAAACAACAGTTCGCGATTTCATATAACGATGAAAGAAATGTAATCCAAAATTTTGACCGCCAAAAAAATTATGAAAAATAAATGATTCCCCGCCAAAAAAAAAATGTTTTCAGAGAAACAACTCATTTTGTAATAAAACATTTTTTTTTGTAAAAATAAACAAATGAATTTTACGAATGGGAAGTCCTTCATTTTTTGAAAAAACTCGTTTTTCACGTTGAATTCGAAAAGGTTTTGCTTTCCAAAAAAATTGATTTCTTGCAGAAATTGCTCAAAATCATGAAAAGGTTCTGGTTTTTTCAAGTTGCTAAAATTGAGAAGAAGATCGTTTCTTTTTGGTCAAAATTTTCAAAGAGGTTTCCTTTTTTCTAGAATTGCCAAATAAATTTTCCTTCTTACAAAACTGCCAAAAATCCTATTTTTTTCCCTTCAAAAATTGCCATAAGATTTCTATTTTTTAAAAAAGTTTTCTGTCAAATAGATCGAGCCTATGGGTCTTTGACGAGTGCAAGTAGTATATAGTTTATAAGGGTAATGTGTTAGGTACATACGTGGGAAACATTAGAGTATAGTACATATCTTCTCACACTCCAATATGGTCATTATGGCCATGTGGTAAATGCTCTCCAGTTCGTAAAGATCAATCCTTTTGTATTCAGAGGCTAGTAGCCAAGTTACAAAACGATCAATGATCAATGATCAATTTACATTTGTCCTCTCTAGTGTATGTTTGGTAGTCAGAACAGTCCTATCCCAACATATGAATAGTTATAGGGCTTGAGTAGGCTTGAGTGTCTAGTCACCAGTTTAAAACTCTTAAGTGGTTAATGTGTACATGATTAGATTTAAGTTCACTCTCCTTTGTGGGTTTTGCTAATAAATTGTTGACACGGGGGTCAGTTTGTACACTTTCTTGCGCCACTTCACGGTGGAATTCTTTAGTTTTATAAAATATTACTTATTAACGTTATTTTAAGAGTAACCTGTTATAATTTATTATATCAAATATATCGAGCTTCCTAGGTTATCCCCACTCCATTTAAGGCGGAATTAAGGTGGAAAACCCCTCGTTTTACCCCTATTTTCGGGTTTTTCCTCCTTAAAAGAAGCGGGGATGGCCTAGGAAGCTGAAATTAGGATATGTTGATCAAAATGGGAGTACTGACGAAAGATATGAGTTTGGACCATGTTCATCCATTTCCATTTGGGACCATATTATGCCCCTCCAAAAAAACGACCTTTCCGTAATTTTCGAATTTGACCCTCCCCATTCTAGGGGTCGACTTTAGGTCCCGAAAAAATCTCATTCCCCAAGTTTGACTTTATTTGATCGATTAGAACAGGTTCCAAGTCCCAAAGTCATGAAATAATGTGAACATTATTAAAATCACATCACTTTGAGGGGTCGTAGCGCCACCCCCTTGGGGCTAAGGAGTTGGTTGATAGCTCATTTGATAGGTATTCGAGAGGAGATTAAATGATCAGTGCTCATTTTACTCAAAAGTTGACATTTCAGAATTTTTTGACAAAATATTGATTTTGGGGGGCTTTGATCCACTGTGGTGGGATTAGCTCTAGGGGTAAGAGCGGGGGCTTTTAATATGTTGTTCACCACATCACCCTAGAC
Source organism: Planococcus citri (assembly GCF_950023065.1). NCBI lineage: Eukaryota > Metazoa > Arthropoda > Insecta > Hemiptera > Pseudococcidae > Planococcus > Planococcus citri. Next base: position 53,415,086 of record NC_088678.1, on the reverse strand, counting down.
AATATTCGCAAAAAACCTTTGGTCGCAATTATGTCTGGGTTCACCCATTTTTTTCCGCTATTTGACTGGGCTACAGGGGTACCTCGGGAGCCCGCTTTTTTCTGTGTCTCGACGTACATCTTAAAATGAGGGTTTCCGCTGAATTTGGTCTAAATCCTCAGACATTTCTATTTCGTGTTCCGCCACACTGTGTATAGGTAGACAAATACCTTTATAGATTGACTCAATATTCACCTACCATTTTTTGAAACATTTCTCCAATGAAACAGAACAGCAACCAAATCAATAATAATGCACACAGAATTATTGCAGGGTTTTGAAATCGTCGATGAAAATGTTCTGTTTCGGTGATCTGTAGGTATAAATAAATGCCAAAGGTTGAGTATTTTTAAGAAATCGAGTGATTTTTTTTCGAGATATTAGTACACTGCGTAAGCCTACCGAAGAGATGAAAAATGCCAGAATTATCGACAGAATGAAAATCTGCGCATGAATCGCAGTAACTAACACGTATTCCATTTGTTTGACAAATAATTGGGAAACACTGAAATATGTAATACATAGGTAATGTAAAGTAAAAGATGATGAAAGTTTTCTAAAAAAGAAAAATGGGCCTAACACAAATGTTTCAAAATACATATATCCGAATGTGCCATCGAGCAATTCATTAATTCCTCGGCAAGTTTATATATTGCTTGTTGATAACAATTTCAAATTTGATGAAAAACAAAACAGAAACAAACAGCTCACTTGATCAATTTTTGATGTCGTTCTATGACGATGATAATTTTACTGGTGAGTTCGTCCAAGGCCAAAGCTTTTCTAATTTTCACTTCCTGAATTCTTGATAAACTACTCGGTATACGTTGCTCATCCATTGCCAACTCCATATTAGAGGCTTCATCCATTTGCAGAAAAACTGAATACGAAGCTTGTCGTAAATATAATGCAAGCAGCTCAAATCTACTATAAATGTTGACCGTGGTTGTGATGATTAACGTTGGAAATGTTACACATAAAATAATCTCAGGTATGACGGTAACACTTTGTACGAATCGAATGGCGATGCTCGACAGGATGGTTTTTTCAAAGGGGAAATAGATGGGGTAATGATGAATGAAATAATTTTCGTAACAGATGTAATTTCCTAAACTACTGATCATTGCGGAAAGAAATATGAAGCAGCATACTCCTGAAATCAGTTCAGCTCGAGGTTTTTTAAAATGTACTGTGAGGAACGAAGCGCAAGCTTCTTCTTCATCAGTAGTAGGGCTATTGTCGAAAAAATCAATCAGTTTAGAGAGAAAATCGTTGCTGAAAAAAATCCACGAGCAGTAGAAAATTTTACTCAGTGATGAAAGCATGACAGGTGCAGGTAATAGCCAAGCATAGTAATCGTTTGCGGGCAGGTGGAATAAGTAAAATAAACACGATGAAAATACGAAAATGAAATTTAAAATGTTGAAAATGATCCAAACTTTCCTGAATTGCGTCCGAACGTTGTTATGGAACCAGAATCCCCCGCAACAGCAATAAAGAACGAAGATCGCCCTGGTTGTTGCATTTTTGTAGATTTCATCAAATTCGTCGATAAAAATCCAATTCTTGATTGTTTTCAAAAGTTTGGAGATAATTTTCATCTTGCGAGTATTTAGCTTCGCGAAGTTGTCGCGTAACGATTTATTTCGGTAGATGAAAACACATCAAAGTTACACAAAATTCAATATTATACTTACAACAATTGCCTCGAAAGCTTTCACTGTGCTGATGTGATGTTTTGGAAAATGCAAATGAGAATAGAAATTACGATTAAATTTTAAAACTATTTTCAATAGTTTAGAATGAATGCGTGGGAAATGGATCCGATCATTCGAAACCACACAAGAATGTTCATGTGTTAAAAATTCATAGATGATCGAAAACACACGAAAATATTATCATAAATTATACCTAATGAGAAAGAGCAGGAATAGGTAAGTATCAATTACTTGTTTTTTTGTTCCATTGCTGCGGAGGCCAAAGAGCGAATCATTTGCGAACGAATCATCTACAATTTTCAACTAGATATAAGTATTATTGATGAATTTTAAAAAAATAAATTTTTCCATGTCCTTTTTCGCTAAATTGACTGAGGAGCGATGTCAATCTGAACAATTTCAGCGATTCATTCATTCACAAAGGAAACCTGGTTTTGGTCATTCTGGAATCTCCAGCGATTTTCTAATTTTCTCCAGAAACTTCAAAGTGGTTACCGCGAAATTTTAGGAGCGAGAATTCATACGTGAATTTTTAGTAAAGAATCAAACTTGGCATCAGAATTTTATCTCATTTTTCGAATGGTTAAGCTTAATGTAAGGATATAGGATATTCAAAAGAATCCTATAAAAATTTATGCAGGTGCCGTTTAAGATTTTTTAAATCAATTTTTTAAAAAATGATTGTCTTGCGCATTTAGTTACAGAAATCGAAAGTGTAGGTCCAAGTATTCAGGAATATTTTGTAAGAATAATGAAATAAGAAACAAACAAAATCCATCGAGTTTTTGAAGCTCCGTCAAATTTTGAGGGTTCCTTTTTTTCCAAAGTGACCTATTCTATGATCATTGGTCTCTTTTTGATGACACAGAGTTGTGATTATAGACCAATCTACTTATGATCAGGATGGAAAAAATTACAAAAAGACAAGAATAACATATTTTGTAGGTAGGTAGTAGATAGGTACTTATCGAGTGTTTTTTATGTGATTAGTACCTGATTTATTTGATCTTTAATCTTGGATAGGAAATGAAAATAACAAATTTTTGTGAGTATAGAAATCTTATATTTCAGATGTAAGGTATAGCTAATTGATTATACATACCTACATAACAAAAATCGTGCAGAAATCTACGTAATATGTTCCATATTTATCTTCAAAAAGAATTGTGAAAAAATAGTAATAATTAATAATAATAAATAATAACAATAATAAAATCCATCTCCTCGTTCTGAATAAAAAAAACGGGTGCATTATAATTTAAATTACATTCTTAATTTGCGGTGCAAGTTTTACAATATGTAAGTGAGATTATACACAATGGCTAACTTAAATAATGACAATTGAAATAAGTTAGTAGGTATAGGCATAAATCACCAAAAAATATAATTCTTTAACACCGCAATAAAATACAACTACCTACATGTTTGAAATTGTCACTAAAAAATTCACTAAATTCAACAACGTTTATTCATCACAAAAAATAATTTTAAATCACTAAAAAAAAAGTCATGAAATTCAATTCTAATAAACTCATTTTACAAATAACATTAAACATTCATTTTTTCTAAAAAAAAAGTTCGAAATTTCGAGAAAAAACATTTGAAATCACCACAAAAAAATCTTCACTAAATTGAAAATAAAATTCTACAGCGCATAGAAATGTTGCTTCAAAAAAAAAACAAACAAACAAACAGTTGAATGCAATAAATGATCATCGAAATTTTCAGAAAAACTCCATTCAGAATTGGATGCTACAAAAAATGCAAAAAATGCAAAAAACGTTGGTAGGTATTCAAAATGACTAAGTATGAAGGAATAACCCTCTACCCTAAGCTGTGGTAAATTGCTCATAAAATTGCAAGAAAAATTCATTCGGAATCACTACACAAAAAATTAATTTGAAATCACTAAATACATATTTGGAACAACACGAAAAAATTGCAAATTGAAAAAAAATTTAATTAGTCTCCACCAAAAAACTATTCTGAATATGAACAGCTAAAATTATTCCATTATTAAAATTTGCTATGACTTCGAAGTATGGGCATCAGTTCAGTTATGATGTATCTGCCTGTTGAGCTGAAGAGTGCGAAGTATTTGCACTTGAGAGTAAATCGTATTCAAGGTGTTCGGAAAAGAGCAAAAATTCACTGGGTGCAATCCATAAATGGTAATAGAAATCGGTCGCTGAATGATGGTCAAAAATGTATGCACAAGTCTGCGATCTTTTGGTTCCAAGAGATACCAAGGGCTGTCGTAAATTTCCATAGCTATAATTTGGTTCTGAAAAAATTTCGGTCATTAAAAAAAAACACAGTAGGTACAAAAAATTATAAACCTGCGAAACTGGACTAAAAAAGACCAAGTCTAGGTACCTATTCGTTAAGATGGATCGATAAAAAAAAAGAATGTCGTATAATTTTGACCAAATTCTGTGAAAACCTTCATTTTATTTACGTTGAATGTCACATAGAAAAAATTTGAGCTACGGAGGTGCTTCTGGAGGAGAGATATGAGTCTTCAAAGAGGGGGTATTTTTGTGATATTTTCGCTCTAGCCCATACCCAAACTCTTTTAGGAAAAATGGCACCGTTCCAAAAGATACTTGATATGTAGGTACATACTTAATAATAAAAAAAAATTAACACTACTGCTAAGTTTCAGAAATTATATCATTCCATATTTTATCATAATTACTGCAAAATATTAAAAAGGAAAAAATTGAAAACACGAATTTACCCAAAAAATATCATTTGCAAATTTTCAAACGCTCTGTAGAACCTTAAAATTGGCCATAGATTTTGATGGAATTGGAAATCATAGCGATCGACGCAGAATCTCAATTATTTTCATGTGGGAATGGACTATTTTATTTTTCCCAAAGCAGTTTGGGTTGCGACGGGAGTGAAAAAAACCACGATTTTTTCAAAAATCCCATCTCTTCAAGGACTAATATCTCCCCTCCAGGAGCACCTCCAGAGCTCAATTTTTTCTGTATGTCTTACATGTTAAAATGAGGGTCTCCGCTGAATTTGGTCAAAATCCTCAGGCATTTTTTTTTCGCGATCTACCACACTGTTAATATTAATGACACATACCTTATGGATTCATTCAATTAGGTACCTACCATGTTTTGAAACATTTCTCCAATGAAACAGAATAGCAACCAAATCAATAACAACGCACACAGAATTGCAGTGAGTTGAAATAGTAAATGAAAAGGTGCTGTTTTGGTGATCTGTATGAATAAATGCCAAAGGTCGAGTATATGTTTAAGAAATTGAGTGATTTTATTTCAGAGATACTACACGGTAAGCCTACCGAAGAGATGAAAAATGCCAAAATTATCGACTGAATGAAAACTTGCGCATGAATCGGAGTAAATAACACGTATTCCATTTGTTTGACACATTGGGAAACACTGAAATATTATACAATAATGTAAAGTAAAGGATATAGACTATAATCCATACACGAAAAAGTGCTCTAGAAGTCTATTTTGTGTTTTTTTTCGGGGACCAAAAAAATGCGCTGCCAAAATGAAGGCACTACCTGCCCCATTCAGAAAGTGCAATTTTGAAATTTTTACCCCGCACAACGAGGTAGTGGACCCTCAAAAAGGTGATTTTGGGGACATGGTCGGGACCGAAAAAACTCGACGGGGTTGTGTTGGGGGACTTCTCCCGATGCCAAATATGTAATTTTTTTCCGTGAAACCCTGCACAACTGCATTCTATGGCACTTTGAATGCGATTTTTATGCATTTTTGGCCATTTTTGATGGTAAAATTAAGGTAAAATGACTTTTATGTACAGGATATGGCTGGGGACCGAACGATTTTTGGACGTTTGTTAGACAGAGCTATTTGAAGCCCAACTGCGCAAAAACGGCGAAAAAATACGATCACAACGCGATTTTATGAGCACTAATAGGCTTGTTACCACTCCCCGACCCCCAGAATTAAATAATGCATTGTGTATTCGATAATATCGATGCGACCCATCAAAATGGTACAAAATTTCGCGCCGAACTCAGAAATCGCAATGATTTTTAATTCTGACGACCCCCCCCCCCCCCCCCGGTGGAGTTTTCCACCCTAAACCGAATATAACATTGATATAAAAAAAAAACTTTGCACATTACAGGTCGATACTGAAGATTTTTTGTGTGCGCAATCAGAATGATTTTCATATTTGTTGCTTGGGAATATTTTTGCTTCAAAATTTTTCATTCAATCTCCCCTTTAAAGACTATGTTTGAACATGGATTTGAATACTTGAACATGACCTATCAAAATGGTATAAAATTTTGCGCTGAGCTCGAAAATGGCAGTCATTTTTCATTTGGACCCCCTCGGTGGAGTTTTGCCCCCTTCCTCCCATAAAGGTGGCTATGAAATTGAACACGGTGCAGGGTGCACATTACGCGTCTGTACATATAACAATTTATGTAACAATATGACGCTTGTAATATAAAAAAATATTCAAGGAAAAAGATATCTGCTTACAAGAAAATATGAAAATTGGAACAAAAATGAAAGATGAAAAAAATTAGGTGAAATGAGAAAAAACAGAAAAATTAAGAGAACGAGAAAAGATAATTATAAACAATCAAAAATGGAACAACAATGAAAGATAGATACAAAACATACGAGATGAAATGAAAAAAAAAAAAAAAAAACAGAAAAATAAGAACAAAAAAAAATGCAAACGTTCAAATAAGAAAATTGTAACAAAAATGAAAGACGAAAAAAAATATAAATGAGAAGAAATCAGATGAAATGAGAAAAAAAATACAAACAAGAAAAATGGAACAACAATGAAAGATACAATAAATGTAGGTAGGTAAATGAAAAAAAATGAGATGAAATGAGTAAAAACAGAAAAATGAGAAAAACAAGAAAAAAACAAACAAAATGGAACAAAACTGAAAGATACAAAAAATACCAACAAAAAAAGAAAATTGGAAAAAAAATGAAAAACGAGAAAGAAATACAAACAAGAAAAATGGAACAACAATGAAAGGTACAAAAAATGTAAATGAAAAAAATGAGATGAATAGAGTGAAAACAGAAAAATAGATATGAAAAACGAGAAAAAAAATACTCTGATTACGTGTGCATAAATTTTCGTATACTGACGGGTAAGGTGCCAAATTTGTTCAGTTTTATAGTTAAATTCATTTTGAGGAGAAAAACTCCACCGAGGAGGTACAAATGAAAAATGACTTCCATTTTCGAGCTCAGCGGAAAATTTTATACCATTTTGATAGGTCATGTTCAAGTTTTCAAATCCATGTTCAAACATAGTCTTTAAAGGGGAGGGGAGAGGGTGGAGATTGAATGAAAAATTTTGAAGCAAAAATATTTCCAAGCAACAAATATGAAAATCATTCTGATTGCGTACACAAAAAAATCTTCAGTATCGACCTGTAATGTGCAAAGTTTTTTTAATATCATCGTTATATTCGGTTTAGGGGGGAAAACTCCACCGCGGGGGGGCGTCGTCAGAATTAAAAATCATTGCGATTTCTGAGTTCGGCGCGAAATTTTATACCATTTTGATGGGTCGCATCGATATTATCGAATACACAATGCATTATTTAATTCTGGGGGCCGGGGAGTGGTAACAAGCCTATTAGTGCTCATAAAATCGCGTTGTGATCGTATTTTTGCGCCGTTTTTGCGCAGTTGGGCTTCAAATAGCCCTGTCTAACAAACGTCCAAGAATCGTTCGGTCCCCAGCCATATCCTGGACATAAGAGTCAGTTTACCATAAAAAATGGCCAAAAATGCATAAAAATCGCATTCAAAGTGTCATAGAATGCAGTTGTGCAGGGTTTCACGGAAAAAAATTACATATTTGGCATCGGGAGAAGTCCCCCAACACAACCCCGTCGAGTTTTTTCGGTCCCAACCATGTCCCCAAAATCACCTTTTTGAGGGTCCACCCCCTCGTTGTGCGGGGTAAAAATGTCAAAATTGCACTTTTCTGAATGGGGCAGGTAGTACCTTCATTTTGGCAGCGCATTTTTTCGGTTCCCGAAAAAAAAATACAAAATCGACTTCTAGAGCATTTTTTCGTGTATGGATTATAGTCTAATAATGAAAGTTTTCCTAAAAAGAATACAAATTTCAAATCATGAATAATTTACAGTTGTGGGGCCTAAGTGTTTCAAAACATCCAAATTTTCCATCGAGCAATTCATTAATTCCTCGACAAGTCACGATGTTTAGGATTGTTTGTTGATAACATTTTAACGAACAACTCACTTGATCAATTTTTGATGTCGTTCTATGGCGATGATAATTTTACTGGTCAATTCGTCCAACGCCAAAGCTTTTCTAATTTTCACTTCCTGAATTCTTGATAAACTACTCGGTATACGTTTCTCATCCATTGCCAACTCCATATTAGAGGCTTCATCCATTTGCAGAAAAACTGAATACGAAGCTCGTCGTAAAAATAAACCAAGCAGCTCAAATCTACTATAAATGTTGATCGTGATCATTATGATTAGCGTTGGAGCAGACAGAAATATGATAAGCTCGGGTATGATGGTAATCGTTTGCAAGGATCGAATTGCGATGTACAACACGATGGTTTTTTCAAATGGGAAATAAGTGGGGTAGTGATGAACGAAATAATTTTCGTAACAAAAATAATTTCCCAAACTGGTAGTCATTGTGCAAAGAAATATGAAACAGCATATTCCAGAAATCAGTTTAGCCTGAGGTTTCTTTACATGTACTGTGAGTAAAGAAGCGGAGACTCCTTCTCCATCAGTAGGGCTATTGTCGAAAAAATCAATCAATTTAGGCAGAAAATCTACGCTCAAAAAAACCCATAAGTAGTAGAAAATTTTATCCAGTACTCCAAGCATGACAGGTGCGGGTAATAGCCAAGCATAGTAATCGTTTGTGGGCAGGTGGAATAAGTAAAATAAACACGAATTTAAAATGTTAAAAATGATCCAAACTTTCCTGAATCTCGTCCGAACGTTGTTATGGAAACAGAATCCTCCGCAACAGCAATAAAGAACGAAGATCGTCCTGGTTGTTGCACTTTTGTATATTTCGTCGAATTCGTCCACAAAAATCAAGTTTTTGATTGTTTTCAAAAGTTTGGAGATAATTTTCATCTTGCGAGTATTTAGCTTCGCGAAATTGTCGCGCTACGATTTATTTTGGTAGATGAAAACACGTCAATAAAGTTACACAAAATTCAATATATTACCTACAAATGTCTCGAAAGCTTTCACTGTGCTGATGTGATGTTTGGAAAATGCAAATGAGAATAGAAATTACGATTAAATTTTAAACTATTTTCAATAGAATTGATTGAATGTGTGGGGAATGGATCCTATCAAACGAAACCTAATGAAACCAAACAAGAATTTTTTTCTTTTAAAAATTCATCGGTGTCGGTAATATCCCCATCGATGATCGAAAACACACGAAAATATTATCATAAGCTCTAATGAGAAAAAATAGGCATTAGGTAAGCATCAATCATACCGGTTTTGTTTTCAACTACGGAGGCAAAAATGTTGCCCTGCTCTCTTGATCGCTCGAGTAGGTACCTACCTAATAAATAATCACGCACGCCCTCCTCTCTTTCCCCGATTAAAAAAATTTCTCGCACGAAGAAGGAAAAGTTTTATGTAGTCATGTTATGGAATTTTAAAAAAACAAAAATATTTTCTCGCGATCGATGGGTCGATTTGTGAAAACTATGCCCACAAATTGTACTCATACTTTAACAATTATCAGGAAACTTGAACAAATGTTACTTACGAATGCATCTGATTTTATATTAAGGTAGGCACTAGGCACTCGTCCTCCAGGCAGGAATGGATAATTCAGTAGATGGTTGTCAAAACACATAATAGTTATTTTTCTCTAGCAATTTTTTCACTTCTGACAAGGGAGGTGCCCCAGGTGACATACACCGATTCCAATGATTCTTACACCATTGGATAGAGGACATCAAACATAGTCTACCACAAAACTTTCAACTGCTGAAGTTGAAATTTCGATTTTTCAGAGAAATTTTTCGATTTTCACATAGCAATTTTGAAAAACTGAGCAAAAATAGTCGACGCAGGTCGCATACCAAAACTTCCCATATTATTTTGGCATTTTAATGCACATGGTGAGACTAGCCCATAGTAAAATTTTCAGCTGCTGAAGTTGATATTGCAGCCTTCCAGGGTGATTTTTTGATTTTCACAAGGCAATTTTGAAAAATTAGGCAGAAATGGTCGGCGGAGGTCGCATACCGAAACCTTACATTTTATTTGGACATTTCAATAAATATGATGAGACAAGCCCATGGTGAAATTTTCAGCTTCTGAAGTTGATATTTCAAACTTTTCAATTTTCTAAAATAGATTTCACGAAATAATGCCATCCCAATTTTTTAATATGTTGTTCAGCATGAAATATTGTCCATAATAGATTTTTTTTAGAATTTTTGAGAGTCGGAACGATATGAAAACTACGTTTCGAAACTTTTCGAACTAATTTTTCGTACGAAAAAAGTGGCAACTCTGATTTTTGATTTTTATCTATCACCAAAAAGCCTTTCAACCCCCTAACTATTGGAAAAAGTTCCATTTTGGAAGGTATCGCGGTTATCAAATAATCCACTGCCGAAATGGATGATATTTCAAGTTCAGTGAAAACTTTGACACCCCTTAGCAGCCTATGAAAAAGGGCTATAGAGGGCTGCGATTTACGCCATTGGTCATCCCTCTGGTAGGTCTTTCCACAGGAAAAATTTCAAAAAAATCGCCGACCCCCCCCACCACTTTTTGGTTGAATTGACGTAGAATGACGCTAAACAGAAAATCTACATGAACACTCCACTCGAAAACAATCGCAACTTTTTGGAGCCTCCTGCGAGTTTTTAATTTTCTCCAGAAATTTAAATTTCGCTCTGAAAGGGTCAAAAATGAACTTGATATGTATTAGATATGTATCACGATCAGGTTTTTTGTTGAGATTACCTGATGAGAGGGTAACCAGTGAGTACTGAGTAGTAACCAAAGTTATAATTAATTACTTAGTAAAGCTCACTTTTGGCCTTACTAGAAAGACTTGAATTTTCAGGAAAAAATTGAAAATCGCTAGAGGCTCTAGAATGTTTTAAACTTACGTAAGTATCAGAAAAAAACAAAAAACAATAATTTTGAACATCGCTCCAAACTGGTATTCCAAATTTGTCTGACTCAGAAGTCAAAACAACAAAATTAAAACCTGAGACGAAACCTGAGCGGATTCCATCTGAATCACTTTTTTTTTCAATCGCGAAACCATAGGTAGGTACCAAGATTGAAACAAAATTACCTATCTAGAAAATAAGTCCGGACAAAATCTTCCAAGACTACAAATTTGCACGACGTAAGTAGAATGTACATTATACATAAATACATTCTTAAAAAGAGAGTACCTATACTTAATAGGCATCAGCTGTGAGATCTGCGCAGTGGGAATTTTTTTCCAAAGTACGCACCTACCTGCTATCTAGACATACACTATCATATGTAGCAGTTATCGGTGAGTAGGTATTTCAACTAAATGAAATTGATCGTTATCAATGATTTTAATTCAAGTATTGATTCGATGAAATGCCCAATCCGTTTGTACGTAAGAATGATATATTTCTCTTCTTGCTTACGATCAGTTGAAACACCAAACATCTTGATGAGTAAATATTTTTCTATACTTAAATGTTATTAATTTTGAGTTTAGTTCATTGTTTACTCAAAACATCGTTCCTTTTGTAATTCCATGTAGAGGTACGAATTTGTTTACACCAAATTTTGCTTTAAAAATACCTACACATCTCTTTGATTTCAATGGAGTAAGTAGGTACGTATTGTGTGAGTACACTATGAATGAGTAAGATCATTAGGTATCTAGCTACCTACCTACTAACTGAAATTTAATCACCTTCTGCTGCCTGCCTGCAAATAATCCTCCAATTTATTTGAACTGGCTACGTCGAATGAAGATGAAGAAACATGTCCACAATCTGGATCTTATCGTGTGTAATATTTGTAACTTGCACTTTTCACAAAACATACAGTTTAACTGCCAAAAAATCCTCTCCAACAGATAGATCGGATTTTCTCAAACAATTATCAAGACCTTCGAAATTCGTCGATAAAACATTACTCGTCAACGAATTTTTCTCGGAACCAGGAAACTACCGTTCGATATCATGTCCAGGAAAATTCGGCAAAAGCAGCTTACTCAGTATGCTGAAATTTTTCGTACAAATAGAAGTAGACGAAGACGGAAAGAAAAAAGAAAAACTCCAAACCAAAAGTTACAAAGTGTTCACAAACGAGTCTCTGGCACTGAAAATTACACCGTTCGAGAAATTAATCGAAAAACACTTGGCTGAATATCCCATCATTCACATTAGTTTCAAAGATATTGTGAAAAAAACATTGGAAGAGTCTTTGAAAGCTTTACACAATAAAGTGAAAACTGCTTTTGGAACCTATCGCTGGTTGCATGAAGTATTGAGAAGAGATAACCCTCAAGAATGCCGATTAGAAGTATTGGATCGAGTAAAAAATGATTCATTATCTGGATCCAATTTAACCAATTGTTTGTACGAATTATCCGAATTACTTTTCTGTTATTTCGGTAAACAGGTTATAGTCTTCATGGATGATCACGACGCAGCTCTCGATGAAGCCTTCACCAATGAATTCGACTACGATATCAAACAAATTCACGAGTTGATTATTTCGATGACTTCGGAATTACTGCAGCCTAAATCGCAACACTTCGTAGCCTACGCTTTCATTACGAGTACAATTGAAACAGTAACCAATCGAAAGGATTACCCGAGGACCATACGACATTTTAGGTTTTTGCAAAGCGACACTCTATCTACTTTTTGCGGATTTAGCCACGATGAAGTGACCTCTTTAATAATTCGCAATAAACCGCAAGATATCAGCCAACAAAATATTTTGAAAAAATACTATAACGGGTACTGGACTCGGGTTTTCTCTCAAGGAATATACAATCCGTTTGCCATCAAGAAATACCTATCCATGTCTGAAAGCGAGGATATTACATCGATACGTCAAAAGAAAAAGATGCATTTTCTGCCCATCTTCTTGAAAAATACCTTATTTTACAAAATTGTATTACATTTAGCATTATCAGAGTCGAGTAGTGTCTTTTTAAACGTACAATGGTTCAATGTAGACAAAGTGGTATCTTTGATTGAAAACATTAAACGACTAGAGCCACCGAAAGCTAACAACGTCGACGTGTTATTTTGGTATTTGCTGGAAAATGGCTATTTTACCTACTGCGAGACACCTATGGACCACTTCCGTGTACCAAATGAAGGAATCCGAGGAGAAATCGTGAATTATTTATTTAAATTCTACGATCAAGAATTAGCCAATGGAACCGCTGAAGTTGCCAGCATCGTAAAGGAAGTATTCCAAGGTGAAATTCAAATCAGTTTGTTTGAAAGATTGAAGAAGTTTTTGGACAGTTTTGTGCCTAAAATGACTCGTTATTTACATCAGTTCACCAATAAAGAGTATCATTATCAAGCCGTGCTGTATTATTGGATTAAAAAATCGTTCGTCAATACTGGCGTTGATGCGAGTATATCTCTACACGACAACGACAAGAGCAGTAATGTGATCACTGTAGCGAACAACAGTGTTTTTCTAATGATTCAGCTTAAATGCAAATGTAGATTCAACGAGATACTCGAACAAGTCCAGAAGCATAATTCGAGCTTTCGAGATAGATATCCCGAATCGATACATTATTTGGCGATTAATTACAAACGTAATTTTACCCAGATTGCGTACTGCAATTTGACTATAAATTCTTCGATATTTATCGACGACCACTGCAGTAAACCAAAAACAACATTGCCGATGATCTTCGATTACGATGTGACAAAAAACCCATGGTTTACTACCTCGACGAGAAAATTTCGGAGAAAAGTATCGAGACTACCTTGGGTTAACCATAATTTATATTAAATAAAGAAATAATGGGTATACTTATACCTACCTACTGCCTGCTTACGAAGAAGTTAAAGATAAGTAGGTAGGTAACATTATAGGTATAAGTTTGTAAGTATTTCGATGTAATTTCTTTATGATTTCGGATTGATTTTCTGATTTAATATCCATTGATTTTTGACGGACTCTAATTAGAAAAGAAGTTTTCAATTCCAAATGAATTTCTGTGCAATTTAAGGAGATTTCCTTCGATTTTTACTTTCGAGTTGTATTGCGCGCAATTCTTGAGGAATTTATTTAAATTTTTGACCAAAAAAATGTCTCAAACAGTCTCACGAGGGAGGTACCTCAATCGGCAGGAAAATTATCAAACTGGCAAAGCTAATTTGAAAGAGCATGCAAAAGTACATTATCAACCAAATTTCAGCTTCCAGGTTAATTTTTAGTTTTTTGATGAATTTTTGAAATGTTTGGTCGGGCCAAAAATATGTAAAAATCAAAACTTCGCCAAATTGACCTAGAAAGCTGAAAATTTGCATGCGCCATATTTTGGATTCAACAAATCGATTAGAAACTTTTTCGAACTTTTTTGAGCAGTTTATGAAGTCTTCAGTAGATTTTTGAAAGTTGAAAGTTCCACAAAATTTTACCCAATGAAGTTGAGAAGTTGAAAATTGGCTTCAAAATGCTGAGTCAATTGGAAATAGTAATTTCAAGCCCTTCAGGAGCCATCATCCATATTTTCAAAATTTTGTATTTTTAAAAAGTATCATAAAAATTGTCTAAATTAACTTCAGCTATTAGTCGATTTTGGAAATTGATTTCCAAATCCAAGGTTTCTTGCAATTTTTAGTAACGAAACACAACCTTTAGGTACTTTCAACAAAAAACAAGTCTTCCCTGCGATTTTTATAAAGAAGTAGGTAGAATCTTTCGATTTTACTCTTAAGTATTGTGAGTTTTGTGCAGTTCAAAAAAACCTCCCTTGTTAAACAGAATGTAAGTAGGTATCTATCTACCAAATACATATTAGGTATGTATTAACAAATAAATATGTAATTCAGCGTTCGTATTGAGTTCAATTATTTCCTTTATGAAAATATAGGTAGGTACCTACTACCTACCCATAATTGAATATCGACAAATCGATTCGATTTTATTTGCTGAATTTTTTTATTTCACCAACATAAATAGGTGAATAAGTACCTACACACATCGTTTAATGAGGAAAATAACAAGTAAACATATATTAATATTTTAAGATCCATATTTTTTTCTCAGTTCAGTCAGCTATAATGTTTTTCAACGTTTTCACAAACAAACTAATTTTGGTAATAACTACATATAGGTACCTAAACGTAGTACTTAAGTAGGTAACCAATGTAACCATTTACCAAAATTTTCATCGATAAACTTTCAACAACGTACAAATTTTTCATGACATTTCAATTTTTTTACTCTTACTTTGTTGAAGATCTGACAAAATTTAAAGTTTAATCCTAATTTCGATTCTCATTTGCGTTTGTTTTCAAAAACATTTTAAAAAATTTACATCCCACGGTAAAGCATTTTAAAAACAATATTGTGATGCCCATTCTACACTCGAGTGGTGAATTTTCAGTATTTTTGACGTGTTTTTATTCGAAATAAATCGTTGCTTGAATTCTGTGAAGTGTAATAATACCTATTCAAAAGATGAAGATTTTCTCCAACGTTTGGAAAAAAATCAAAAAACGGATTTTTATCGACGAATTTGACGAAATATACGAAAATGAGACATCCAAGGCGATCTTCATTCTTTATTGTTTCAGCGGAGGATTTTGTTTCCACAAAGATGTGCGGATGAAATTCAGGAAAGTTTGGATTACTTATAATATTCTAAATTTTATTTTTGTGTACGCATCGTGCTTATTTTATTTATTCAATTTACCGACTAAAGATTACTATGCTTGGCTTCTACCTATCCCTTTTATGTGTGGATTATTGGGTAAAGTTTCGGTTTACATTTGGATTTTCTCGATTCAGGATTTGCTTTTAAAACTGATCGATTTTTTCAACTATTCCGATGAAGATGAAAGCTTCGCTTCATTTTGTACCATGAATGTTATGAGGAAACCTCGATCTGAAATTGTCGTAGGAGCTATCTGTTTTATATTTTTTGGCTCAATGGTCACCAGTTTGGGAAATTACGTCAATTACGAAAGTTATTTTGTTTTTCTTTACCCCATATGGGTCCCGTACGATAAAACCGTCACACTACGTATCGCTTTACGTTTCTTACAAATGGTTACCACTGTACCGGAATATATTTTATTTTCAACACTTCCCGCATTGATTGTCACGATTGCGGTCAACATTTACTATAAATTCGAGCTGATTGGTTTATTTTTACGACAAACTTCGTATTCAGTTTGTCTGCAAATTGATGAAGTGTCTAATTTGGAGATGGCAATGGACGATGGGCGTATATCGAGCAGTTCGTCGAAAATTCAAGGATTGGATATTAAAAAAGCTTTGGCGTTGGACGAATTGGTCAGGAAAATCATCATCGTTATTGAACGACATCAAAAAGTGTATTCGTAAGTGCCTATAATACCAATGCCTATACTAATTTTCATGCGTAATTTCATTTGTCCAAACATTGTCATATATACCTTCATACATACCTAACCTACCTAGCAAAACCTACTTACCACAATATGTTATAAAAATACAAGTTCTTTTCCCAATTTAAAGTCCAAAATTCCCATAAAACGGAGCTTGTTCTCGAAACACATTTTTTTAATTCAATCTTTGCTCTGAAAAACTTTTAGTACCTATTTTTCTCTTTATTATGTATTATTTATTACCTACCTTTCTATACGTTCTAGCATGGCAAAATTGTGTGCTAAATACCTGAAATATGCGTGTACAGCGATACACTTGGTCGTTTTTTTGGTATCGGTTACTCTTGGATTTTTCATTTCTTCAGTAAGTTTGCTTCTTTGAGAAAAGTATTGGTCAGTTATCATGGCGCTTATTCCGAAAATGATATTAAATATTTTTTATTCCAACAGGTTACCCAAGCAACATTTTTTCAGCAGCAATGGTCGCTTGTTGCAATCGTTTGCAGTATATTATTGATCTGGTTGATTATATGTTTCATCGAAGATATGTTTCAAAAAATGGTGGGTAGCTGAATGAGTCTTCTCTGCATAAATGATGAAATTTTTTAAATACATAGCAACGTTTTGAATTATTTGCACAGTTTTTTATTTCATCCGTTCATCAGTAAAACAATCATTTTTTTTTTCAGAACGAAATCATTGCGTTGGAAATTTACGATAGCCCTTGGTATCTCTTGGAACCGAAAGATCGTCGATTAGTTCACACATTTCTGACCATCATCCAACGACCGATTTCCATCGCCATTTATGGATTATATCCGATGGACTTGTCCTCTTTTCCTGATATGTTGAATAGAGTTTACTCTCAAGCGAACATACTTCGCACTCTTCAGCTTAAAAAGCAAAAACAATAAGCTAGGTACATAGGGAGGTGGGTGTAGGTATCTAGATACAGTTGGATAGATTAGATAGATAGATAGATAGATACGTAGGTACTTAATGATCGGCGTAGGTACTAGGTACTATTTTGTTATACCTAGGTACAAGACAATTTTTAGAATTGGTAATCTTTGATTTCAACAAAACCAATGTAGATCAAAAAGACATGTTAGAAATCCCCTGTAAACCAAATTTCGGGTCCTGAAAGTCATTTTTGAATTTTTGGCAAAGTTTTGAAAATCTGAAATTTTTAATGGAGCTTTTTATAGAGTTGTTTCGAAAATTGTTCATAAAATGAAAAAGATCGAACAGGTATGAATAATCCTTTCCATTCATTTCCCACACATCAACAACTCGATACTAGTTTTGACCATTCCGAAGTTTCCGGCGATTTTTCAATTTTTTCCAGATGCTTTAAAATCACTCTGAGCTCATAACTTTGCTTAGAAAAATGTATATTTCATGAAAAAGTTGCAAAATCACCCTTGAATCATGTTTTTTTTTTGAATTTTTTCAAATTCTCAAAAACTCGCCAAATATCCATAAATAATCTTTAGGACCTGAAAGGGTTAAAGAGAAACCACGAGATGGTATTTATCAAAATAATAATCCTCAAGTTTCACTTTTGCACATGTTGTACCTACTTTAAGTTATAATTTTAATTTAACACGGCATATTAAGTAATCATAAGAAAATATTAATTTTTTTCAACTTTAAATTGAGGAGCTCATTGCAAAAGTAGCCCTTGTCACATGAACCTATGCAATCTCCAAAGCTCTCCCTTGAGCGT
The DNA here is from genome assembly GCF_950023065.1 of Planococcus citri. Lineage (NCBI taxonomy): Eukaryota > Metazoa > Arthropoda > Insecta > Hemiptera > Pseudococcidae > Planococcus > Planococcus citri. Next base: position 53,396,975 of record NC_088678.1, on the reverse strand, counting down.
ACCCAGTATCATGAATGTAAACTCTATAAAGCAATTCTTCTCAGGGCTACTCAGGGTAGACCAACTTGACGGTCATTTCATCATTACAACATGATCTCCGCAGTTGGCAATAGGTACAATCGAGTGAAAAGGGTCTAAAAGTTCATGTGACAAGGGCTACTTTTGCAATGAGCTCCTCAATTCAATGTATTATGTAGGTATGTATTTAATTTAATTCAAGTTTCATTTTCTTCTATTTTATATCTTTTTAATTTAATTTACCTACTTTAATTCATTTGACTCAAGTTACTTTAATTTAGGTACGCACATTATTCTTTTTGAATCTATTCGATGATTAAATCTGCATCAAATTAATTTTATTCAAAATGACATTTTATTTAAAATTGATTCAATTTTATCAAATTATTTTTATTCATTTTAATCGTTTTTTTAAAAATTACTTTTAATTTAACTAGGTAATTTAAATTTATTTAATTTAATTTGATGTATTTTATTTCAAATGATTTCAATTTATTTTATTTAAATTTGTATTCATGTAGGAAACTTTTTAAATCCTTTTAATAATTCAGGTAATTAAATCCATTTCAAATAAATTCAATTTGATTTTATCTTTCATTTCAAATCAATTTACAACAATTCAAGTCCTCCTAAAATAGAACGTCAGGTAACCGAAATTGAGGTTTCAATCATTTCAATCTGCTATTCAGCACATTTTAGTTTTGTTTAGAGATAGTTTAGAGAATTTTGAAAAAAAAATGAGTTTGCATTTTAGAGGCGCTTAGTCCGTATTTGTTTCAACTTGGGACACAACCATTTTAATTTATATTATGCTAACACTTAATTTCATTTTTTAAATTTATATTTTGTTTGAATCTAATTTATTTTAATTCAATTCATTTTAAATTACTCAATTTAAAATAATTTATTTCATTTAGCTATTATGTAATTTCTTTTGTTTTTGAAATTGTCAATTTTTCATGTAAAACAATAAATAATCAGTTTAAATTCTAACCAGCAGTTTTCATTGTCAATTTCGGAGTTCTAAATTGGAATTCAGCATCTGCTGCACATACTTTTATCAAGATTTCGATACTGAAATAATAATACAGGAGAAATAAAAACCACATCGACACTACAATCTTCAATTTATTTCATACAATTTTTCACAACGATGTACATTTTACATAAAATTCCATACATCAATTTAAATAACTTAAAAAAAAAAGAAGAAAAAAAATCAAAAATAATGACTTTAAAATAAAAATGCAACATTGTTTCAAATCGAGAAGAAAAATTAGCAATATTCAACCTACATTAATGAGTATCTGTTTATTTGATTTTAATGATCTAAAAAACACAAAAAAAATGGAGAGCAAAACCTCTCCATATGTTCGTTACCCTGCGAAAAAATTACACATTAAAAACACCATCATAAGAAATACAAAAAAAAAAAATAAGGAGAAAAAAAAGATTACAATCTTAACTTTAGTCACTACAGGATATCAAACAGAATGGGCTATATAAGTTAAAATTCGACACAAAAAAAGAAAAAAAAAAATGTTAACAAAATAATCAACAAAATAAAAACACAAACTTTTACAAAAAATTGAAATTTTTATAGTCGTAACATAAAATAGTAATTAATTACACAGTTGAATAAAATCTACCCGGTATATTCAAACTATTCGTCTATTACACAATGCGATACGTTACATCAAAAATTGCAATCTTAAAATATTCCAATAAATTTTCCAATTAACTCGCACCACTTTCTGGTAACCTTTCTACATGAAAAACATACTTATTACTTAAAATATCCGTAATACATATAATCGCATCTCAAGATACATCTTACATCATTTGACTCATCTGCAAATACTTATTTTCTTCCAGCAATGAATTCAGCGATGTTGTCATATCGTTGATGACCATATTGGACGAATCGTTTTGATTCTGCGCTGTCGTACTAGTGATGACTTGACACTGCTCGACGTACTGCAGCGTACGTTCGTAAGCTGCTGATCTCATGTTTAAAGAAGATGGCGTCGTTTGTTGGGTATTATCGTTGGTATGCTGAGGTTTAAATTGCTGCTGTTGTTGACTGCGTTGATCGTTCTGATAGAACTGGTGGTTTTGTTGCTGATAAGTCTGCTGTTGTTGATTCTGTTGCTGTTGCTGCTGCTGTTGTTGGTGGTATTGAGACTGATTGTACTTCATGTTCATTTGAGTGTGATTACAAGCGTTGTAATTTTGCGCATTTGTTGAAACCGATGCCGGATTATAAGCCATATTATGATTATTATCGTTTGCGTTTGTCGTATTGTAAATACCACTGTAGTCTCCTTCGGCTGTCACATTCTGACTATACTGATCAGCCATATAATTAGCCGGGTAATTCTGCACGTTATTCATGTTATTAGCAGCCTGATTACACTGTTGCCAATTCTCTGGTACTTTGGCATTATCTGGTCCGGCCACAGCGCCATTTTCGTTATAGAAATGAGCATTGCACTGTTGACTATTACAATTACAATGCCTAGCAGTGGCTAGATGCTGATGACCGAAACAAGATTGAACTGGAGCTGTAGTTCCAGGAGCCGGGCTCGGTAATCCGGGCTGAGATGGGGTCTGATTTGACATAGCGTTATTGGCCGCGTACGAAGTATCGTAGCTGTATCCAGCAGCTGCGCTAGGTACTTGATTACAAGAATTATTGTATTGCGAATTATCGTACATGGCGTTCTGATTCAGACGTTCGTTCTGAGCACCGAATTGATACTGGGACTGGTTCGAGGAATAGTTCTGCGAGGTGGGAGCCACACCAGTAGCGACCGAGTTGGAGTTGTAATTTGGTAACCTTGAATTATTTTGAGCTTGTTTGAAGTTGTTCGGATTGTATTGAGCCATGTTGTTATTGGTGACGTAGGCGTCTCTGGTATTCGTATGCGGTAACGACTGCGATCTTTGTCTTTCGGTACCGTACGATTTACGCTGTTGAGCGGTATTCGAGAAACTATAACAGCTGTTTTGTCTCGTAGCGCAGTGCGAATTGTAATGATGACCGGTGCCTCCGGTCGTATTCGATGTTCGGGTCGCATTGGCGGCGAATTCTGCGGTAGAGGTGGCGTTATAAATGCTATTCAGCTGAGATTCCAGGTTTTGCAAGTTGGTGTTGGGGAAGGAAGCGAAACGTGGAGTTGAAGCTGGACCTGCAGTAGTGGTATTGGATCCGGTCGTCGGAGTATCGTTCAAAACTGATGTTTCAGCTGCCAACTGTAATAGAAAGAGCAACAATTGTTAGGTTAAAATTGGTTTTAGAGTTATTTTTTGAATTTGTGAAGATTATTTCGAGGAGGACAAATGACAAATTATTTACCTGGTTGATAAACTGCATTATATCGTCGGAAATGACGAATTTATTGTCGACGTTATCGACGTCTGCGTTTTCAATGAAATTGGCGTTAGGATTGTGTATCGGCGGAGGTGCCGCCGATTGAGATCTAGGAGGTTGAGGACTATGAACTGGTTTACTGCTCGATTGACACGGTTCTGACATACGTCGGTTTTCGTTCATCATCTGCATACCGAAGCAATTACTGCTACTTTGCATCTGTAAATTGAAATTGTTTTCGTTAGTTTATTTCGTAACAGGAATCACGATTATTTGTCAAGACTCAAGTTTGTTAATATAATTTTCATTAAAAAAAAAAAAAAAAAAAAAAGGAAAGTAAATAGATAGAGGACATTTTAAAATTCCAATTTAAAAAACCTATAAAATTTTTCAAAATCCTAAATAGTCGAGGAGGGAACTTCCAAAAACTTTACCAATTAGTACAATTTTAGAAAACTTAACGCCTTCCCACTCCACCGAATTGATAGAACATATTGTTTGAGAAGATAGGGTGTCTACAGGAAATGAAAGTAGTGATTTTCAGCAATTTTGCTTGAGACGTAGGTAAAAGAAAAAACTGGAAAATCAGATTTTCCACACATAAAAAATATAAAATAATTAATGTAGCGACGGTTTTATAATTCATTGAATTGATTAAATTGATGAAAACGTATACTCCAATGAAAAAAATTACAAAGCCCGAACAACAAAAAAGTAAAAAAAAAAAAAAAAATGAAAAAATTGATATAACCCGAGGGGTAGGGGAAATATTTTGGATTTTTTTTGAGAAGGTAATAATTTTGTGATTTTTTTTTTGTTGAAAAATGCCAAGTGAAAAGGTAGTAATTTTCGATTCACAAATTCCTGTAGATACCCTGGATAGGAAGAAAAAATGCGTATGAGAAAATTTAAACAAAACCGGTACAAACATTTTTAAAAATTAAAAAAATAATAAGTAATAAAAATTCCTTTTTTTGTTTTTTGAACAGTATTTTTTTTTTTTAAATTTGTCCTAAACAGAAATTCTATCTTCATTTTACAAAGAATAATTGTAAAAAATGAAAAATTTTCATAAAATTATTTCTGTTGACTTTTTCAAGTAACTATAATAGGCTAATCACATTTTCCCTACTCTTCAAAAACTCTTTCCTATGCCACTGAAACTGATACAATGAGAGCTGCATTCATTACAAAAATAAAAACTCATTTTTTTTTTGTTGAAAATGAAAATTTTATTTTTTGAATGGTGAGGAGGAGAGGGGTAAGCTGCAGAGACGAAAAGGCACGGGCAGAAGTTCTAAATTTCTTTAGCCTCAAGAATTGCTCAGATTATAGCCCCTGTTCAGATAATGATTTCAGACCATAAATATGTACAATTACAGAAAATTCCCATCAACAAATCATGATTTTATCAGGTAAGAAAAAGTGAAGGGACGGGTACAAAATTGATTTTTTTCATCAATTTTTAAAAAAAATATATCAATTCAATAAATCATACCTGATTCGATGTATGAGATCCATATTGACTCGAACGTCTCGACGAATCAACCGAAATGGGGTCGTAATACGTTGATGCATTACTTAGCCTCTGCAGAAAAAAAGAAAAACAAAATGAATTAGCTTTTCGCCCATGTCAAATAAAATATGAAACAGAAAATTTTGCATTCAAATGCAAAATTATTTCAACACACGAACAAATATTTTGCTCAACTCACCTGAGAAAATTGGCTATTTTTTCTACTAGACGGATCAAAATCGGAAGATTTCATGCTCGTGTTACATGTGCTCATCGTAGAATTACCACTATCTCGTCTCATCGTCGTTTCAGTCGGTGCCATTTTCAGATTCGTGATACGATGATTCAATTCGTTAATACTGCCGTACATTCTTCGATTATCTGTGAAAATGAAACACGAGGAGTTTAATTTCGCTGCTGATTTTTGAAACGTATAATAGCGTAGGTTGTACAATAATTATTCAACTTACTGTGACTTAAAGGCATTTGAGGAGATACAGAAGCCCCTCTAGGATGATAATCTGGTAACGATTTTTTATTTTTCATACTTAAAATATTTCTATTTCTATTTAACAACGAATGTCTGACAGCACAAGCTTGCATAACATCGGCTGGACCATCATCAATAACCTGAAACATGACCACAGACAAGGTAAGTGACTACACAATAAACAATTTTAGATACTAGGAACAGATCATTTTATGTTTTTACCTCGTAATCGGCGCTTTCTTCGGCCCAAATATCGTCGACAGGTTGATTCGAAGGTATATTATCGCTCATCATGCTACCTTCATCGCCACACATGGTAGCATGTGACATCGGAGCAACACTCAAAGGACTACCTTGCTGACCAGGTGAATTGGTTTCCTAAATAAAAAATAAACCAACGAATCAATTAATAAAAATCAACCCAAAATCTTTGAAAATATGCCAATATTAAAATCGATAATAACCTCTGATTTGATACTAGGACTTGATACGCTTTCGGTTTTCGCACTCATCGGCATATCATCGCCAGGTAAAGGAGATGATCCACCGGCTCCGCTATCTTCTGAATTATCTTTAGGTCCGGCTCCACCTTTATGCTTCTTGTTAGCGTAGAAATCAGCACCATGGACTGTTTTCACGTGCTTTCGTAAGGAACTAGGATCTGTGTAACGTTTAGTACAGCCAGGAGCTTTGCAAATGTATGGTTTCTGGGAAATAAAAATCACTCGATTAATTATCTGATATTTGTACTAGAATCATTCATTATTACCAGTTTGAAAGTTGACTTACTTCGTTCGAATGCGTTCTATTTTGATGTTTGGCTCTATCTGACGCGTTACTGAATGCTTTGCTGCAACCAGGATATTCGCAAGTGTAGGGTTTTTCACCAGTATGAGATCTTAAATGTGTTTTCAGATTTTCTAACCTCGAGTAAGCTTTACAGCAGCCTTCGAACTGTAATGAGAAATAATATATCGATAGAAATACGACCTTTCGGTACAATTTACCAAGGTAGGTGATAAGTTGAGAACATCATTAAATATGCAAATACGTACGGTACATTTGTGAGGTTTTTCTCCGGTATGTCGACGCATATGTACAACCAACATGTATTGAGCTTTGAATGGTTTCTCTTCTCGTGAGCAATCTTGCCAACGACACACGTATGATTTTTTATTGGCGTGAATATGGTCGCTATTAATATGCTGCGAACATAAATAAAAATAATAAGTATCAATTTTAATTTAATTTTTATAAAAAAAAAAAAAAAAAAAAAAGAAGGTGAGTTAATTACTTTTTTAAAAACAAAAATGAGAACTCACTTTGACTAAATCTTCCTGAGTGGGAAACTCCATAGTACAGTCTTTCCAATGGCAGTTGGTTTCAATGAAATCTGGTTCATCTTTACAATCTCCGGCAGACTCGGGTGAGCTCTGTTTCATCTCTTGTTTGATCCTGGACGTTTTACGAGAATTGGTCATCGGCATACTCGTATCAGCTTCGGCTCGTATTCTTTCACAAGGATTGTGAAGTTGTAATCCGAACTATAATGAATAAAAGTTATAATTCCATTCTATTGATTTTCTAACTAAATGGGTAGGTGTACTTTGATTAAATTTCAACTAACCTCTGACTTTGGTAAACCAACATCTGCGGTCAGTGTAGGATGATACAAGCTCGATGTAGGTGACTGATGAGCTGACAAAGGTGGCAATAGTCCGCCAGATCGTAATAAATGCGCTTGAAGTTGTTGCAGATGCGGTGTCATGCTTCGATGTAGACTCAAATTTGGACTAATCGATCCGGCTGATAGATGACCATAAGAACCGCTCGTCGTGCTTGAGCTTCGCGAACAGTTCACTAGTGAGACCAAAGTGTTGGGAGAAAAACGTATCATCGAGTTCAAGTCCAATGTATCGGAATATGGCGAATTGGATAAGGCACGTTTACGATTTTGACGAGCGCTGTTTGGTCGAGGACTACTGCTCATTCTAGATGCTGTAGCAAAAAAAAAAAAAGAAAAAAAACATGATTACTTGAGTAAAGCTTTATCTTCAGAATGAATATTATTATAATGTGAAAAATATTCAATATCAGTGATTGTATGAGGAATTATCATGTTATCTCGAAATTTTTTGAGATGCCTTTTCTCCCTTGGTGACAATATTTTTCATCGGTTAGTCCTACTTTTTCCCCTTAAAAAAATTTAAATCTTACAATTTCCAAAACACACGACACTTCAACAAATAAAATCATTTCATTTTTTTTCAATGATGTCAGCCCTGCCAGATCTTCAGCTTCACTTAATCATAGGCAATAGGAAATCCTCAACTTTGCCGGGAGATCAGAATTGATAAGTATTTGATAATGCTTGATATTCAAATTAAATAGAAAATCAACTGATTATGACACAGATAGATTTTCTATGTAGATTTCCTGAAGATCAGAATTAACAGTATCTTCAATAATGCCAAAGCCATAACATTGTCTGAATCCACCAGAGCATCAAGAACAACTGATCTTGAATCGTGTTTCATAATCAGTATCGATCAGATTTTCAACATAGCTTCAATATTAGCATTGATGGATCTTCAACATGCCCTGAAGATCAGTGCTGACAGATCTCTAACATCGTGAGATGATCAATTTTGAACGATTTTGATAGAAAGTCAGTGTTGACTGTTGACAGATTTTTCGACCATCCTAAGACTATGTTGAGGATCTATCAATGTTGATTTTCAAGCAGTGTTGAAGATCCATCAATGCTAATCCTGAAGTAATTTTGAAAATCTGTCAACAACGCTCATCTTCAACTGACGCTGACCTCCCAACATTGTTGAAGATCTGTTGATGCTGGTTTTCTGAAAAATCAAACTAACAATGTTCAAGATCTGGTCTTTACAGGCTATGTTGGAAATTTGTCCACGTTTTATTTCCTATCTGATGCTGATCCTGTAACAATGTTGAAGATGGGCCATTGCTGATTTTGAAACAATGTTGAAGATCCACCAATGCTGATCTTTCAAGTTGATCATCCAATATTATTGAAACTGAAGACCTGTCGATGCTGATTCTCTAAAAGACTCAAACAATCTGGTCTTCACAGCCTATGTTGGAAATTTGTCAACCTTTAATTTTTCAATTTTCATCTTATGCTGGTTCAGAGTCAATGTTAAAGATCCATCAACGCTGATCTTGACTCCAAAGGCAATGAGGAAGATTTTGTCAATGCTGATCTGCAACAATGTAGAGGATCTGTTGTTGGACCGATAAAAGACCATCGTTGGTAGATTTTAACATCACCCTTAAATTTAGATCAGAATTCATAGACTGTCATTATTGTCTGCAGATCAGCATTGGAAGATCATCAACATTATCTAAGTCGATCTAAAGATTGGCATAATGGATTTTCAACAGTTTCTAATTGGGCTTTCGAACTTATAGGGGAACAGGATACCACCACCAATTATCATCTTTTTAGAGGGCAAATTCTTATCAAAACGCATTGTAAACTAATAAAATAAAATTGTTTTTTTCATTTTTCTCAAAAAAAAAAAAAAAAAAAAAAAAATAGAGTTCGGGTGAATTTTTTGTAAAGACGTGAATTGAAGGTATTAAAATTTCCTATTGATTGGTGTAAAGTTTTGTAAATTTCGCACAATAATGGAGATTTTATTAAAATTCAAAGTGGAACCCTTTGATGTAATAATAACGTAAAATATTCAGAATTTTACTGTCTTTAATATGCTTTTTTATCGAGAGTTCTAGCTTTTACCATTCAAAAGTTATTCCGAGTTCAAAGCTGTGAAAACGGAAATCAAACTTTGAATTTAAATTACTCAAAATTTTTAGTAAACAGTTAGATGTTTCAATAAAGCAAAACATTCGCCATTTTATCCTCTTTCTGTTAATTTTTCTCTCAAGAGTTTTAGCTTTCACCGTTCAAAAGTAATTGGCAGTTTAAAATTCTAAAAAGTGAGGGAACGCGATGTTTTACCTCTAGTTAATGTACACATAAATCCAATAGGGAAAATGTATGATAAAACCTTTATCATTACACGAAGTTCAAAAAATGTTACGCCCGCCCATCGATAGGAAATTTTAATACCTTCAATTCACGTCTGTGTCTGTATAAAAATACACCCGAACTCATTTTTTTTCAAGAAAAATGAAAAAAACGATCTCACTTTATTTGTTCACAATGTGTTTTGATAAGAATTTGCCCTCCAGTGAGATACGCTGTAGTGCGGATTGCCAATTTTTCCTACCAGCCCGAAAGTCCAATGGTCAGCATAGAAAAAAAATTATAATTGGCAGATTATCACATTTTTTTCAATTCATTTGACTTCCCAGGTTTTCCTGATCGGGAGTCACAAATTTAAGCTATTTTTTGTGTTTATTTGAAGCACCCCCCCCCCCACATAAATTACTGTCTACTCAAAAGCATATAAATTTTTCCAAACATATAATTATACATGGACGCTGGAAATATTCCTTCAAACTCGAATAAAGCAACATGTTCAACATTTGTGCTCAAGAAGTTGTATAACCAAGTATCAGCAGGCCCAAGAAGCAAAGCTAGTAAGAAAGTCTTCATGTTTCAAAACAAGAAAAACTACGTCCTTTGTCAGTTATAAAATCAAAATTTGAGTTCAATAATTCTGGATTTCATTATTAACACTACCGAGTAAATAATCTCAAATTCTCGCATTCCCTTTGCAACAAATAACAAAACAGTTTGATGATTTTGTTCAAATTCAAAATCTCAACAAAATCAGCCTATCTCGCAGTTGGCTGAAAAAAAATTATAAAAATGTTCAACTTACCATCCAACGAAAACAACAACTCGGAGCTACCGATAGATGACGATGGAGGCAACTCAGCTAACGACCGAGGTGGTAAATAATCTCCGGGAAAAGTTAAGCCTGAAATAAACAACATATTGTTAAACTCAAATACGAAAAATAACTCCGAGAAACAGGTTGATCACGAATCTGGTTAAAATCCTTAGGTTATGTACTCTCGAGGGGCTCGTAGAGCGTACGACGAGTATATCCTTAATTTAAAACCGAATTATTTACGTCGTTCGGGTGAATTAGCAACGGGAATCATGCACGGTACAGCCTCTTCACCTTTAATAGATACGTTAGGCAGTTTCATCCAACAACCGAGAAAGTATTCGGTGGGGATGAACCTGTTCGAAAGGCAATACAATAGCCGCGAGAGAAGAGCTCCAGATGAAGTCATTATTTTCTTCTTATTGACGCGATTAAGAAGAATAGATAGCCCGCCGCCGCCACCACCACCACCACCGGTTCCTCTACGTGCCTTGTTTCTCCCCTTACCTCTTGACCCTTGCCCAGCACCTTGTGGTGTACTCACGCACAAGACTGGCCCGCGAACTCGTCCTCATCATCAGACATCCTAGCATACACACAGTGGTTTCTAATGTTAGTTTTTTCCCCCTCTGTTTCATCTTCATCTCTCTCACCTGCTGCAGTATCTTCTTTCTTTACATTTTGGACGCGAGATTAATCTTAATTAAGTGACGCTTTTTTTCAAACACCATTGTCGTCGGGATTTCTTTAACGATGACGGGTCCATTAATATAAGCCCAGTTGCCACCATACTATATACTCTCATATCCGTACCTACGGCTACCGATATGTCTACCTATTGCTAGAATCTCATCGTGATCATCGTAATGTAATACTTTGGGAATAATTGAGCTATTCCAGGATCAATATCGCCACAATTTGGTACATTTTTGATTTAAAACAAGACCCAAATTATACGAGTTCGAAGAAAAAACCTCGTTTCTTTGGCAGCTTCCATATAAACGAAAGTATCGGGGTTTCTAAGTTAAATATTGACACAATATCGCACCAAGTTAAACCTCATAATGAATTTCCGATACATGTTAGTCCGCTAATACGCGGCTTATATTGAGCTAACTGTTTTCTTCTTCTAGTCTGAGTCTGAGAATATGTCAATGTACGATAAAACGCCAGTTTCAATATTTAATCAACACTTTAGCGTACAAGTTCGACAACGCAGCGGTACCTCTTTCGAGCAATATTTTATTGCTAAATTAGGTACCTAGTATCTTATTTATGTAGTCTGCAATGGTGTCGACTAATCCGACCATCTTAGAATATAATAGAACAAAAAAAAAAGTAACATATGCCCGGACGTGAAATAATTATCCGAAAATCTCGAACATAAGGATGGTGTTTACGAGCGATCTAGGTACCTCCATTATTTGATTATACCAACCGGTTACAGGTACAATAAGGTAACACCCATTTTTAAAGGTGAAAACCAATATAAAATAGTTTTATAATAGTCATAGACCACCTTTTTCACGTACCAATCGAATATAAACTTATTTCGCGTTGAATTTATATCGCTGGAGTTATTATAACTTCGGTACCTATACCTATAAGTGTAGATGTAGTGATATAGGTACCGCCAACCGCCGCCATATAATTATTATAACTAATCTGGCCTGCAATACGGGTCGTAAATATCGCATAAATTAAACACCACAAAAAAAACACCATAAACGTCACCTCTCTATTCAACATGGACTGTTTTAAAGTACGTAAAAGAGAGCGATAATTTTTTTCGAACACGTAATCATTCAAAATACCTACTACGTGTAATCGAGTGCTCCTTGGAAAATCATCTTATGCAACTTTAATGGCAGCTAGACAGGCACTGATGTCTGAAATTCGTACATAGTAAGTAATATTTTTGAATTTCGATTCATCGTAAAATTTGAAGGGGCTATGATTTCAATAATTTAAAAATGCTCTAAAGCCTTCAATACTGCAAATGGACAAAAAAATCAACAAAAACTATTTCATAGAGCCTTGAATGATCTACAAAAAAGGTCCCCTTTCATATCCTGCCTAAAATCAAAATTGAAGGTGCTGGAACGCTTTGAAAATTTCAATTAATCACAGCCCTTAAAATTTTGGAATTGGGCTGAAATTTAAGAGGACTTTTTTTTTTGCTTTTTTTAAATAATTCTTCAACATGAGGTAATCTCATTTTGATCGAATTGCAAATTTGCAATACTCGAGAACTTATCCAGATGATCCATAACTTTTCCATGATTGGCAAACCAATTTACACTAGCGTTGTTGGGATTTCTACGTTATCAGTTGGACATTCGACACAACGGATCAAAAACACACTAGGTAATATGAAATGAACACAGAAAGAGAATAATTCGAGCTGTTTTCCAACTTCAAGACTTTCTAATTTTTTCTAAAAATATCTCAAAAAACAAACAAATTTGTTTCTCTTCATTTTTAAAAAAAATTATATTCCTTACAACAAAAAATCGATTTTCAAGAAGAACTAACAAGGGAAGTAAGTATTCTTTTCTGCACCTAACAATGGAGGAGGTTGGCACAGGACCCAAATTTCACTATAAGGCAAAATTTTAGGTAAGTATTAAAATAAATTTTTCGATTTTTGACAATTTTTTAAACATTGAAATTCGGGCTAAGAATTTTTAAAAAATCAACATTTTACCTAAGACAAAATTTCAGGCATTGAAATGAATTTTTCGATTCTTTACAATTTTTAAAAAATTGAAATTTGGGCTAAATTCTTTTTAAAAAATCAACATTTTACCTAATTAATCTAGAAAACTGAGATTTAGTTTGTACCTTATTTTCATTTTCCACCTTCCGAGTCGATTGGTGACGGTTTTGAACCGTTCTGGAGGCTTCGGCGGATTTTAAAATTCTGAATCTGAAGTTTTCAAAAAAAGGCTGTAAGTAGGCTGCAAATGAAGACCAGCACCTATAATCTCGGATTTATCATCTTTGTTACCTTTTCGATCAATTTAGGAATAATTTTTCAAAATCTTTTAGAGCCGGTTTAAAACTAAAATTTTCTCCAGCGATTACCTATTTTTGAAAAAAATGAAAATCATCGTTCGCAAAAGCCTGAACGAAAAGCCTGAACTTCGGTTCGTACCCTATTTTTCGGCCTCTCAAGTCGATTGTTAATGGTTTCGAACCGTTCTTTCTGACTTTTTCATTTTTTTAAAAAATATTCACCGGAGAAAATTGTGAATTTGAACTGGCACAACATGGTTGCAAAAATATGAGCTCAAGTCGATCGAATGGGTCCCAAAAATGGTAAATCTGATTTTTTCATTTTTCATCTCACTTAGGTACATAGGTTTTTTTCGAAAACTGCAGAAATTAAAAATCCGATAAAGGCTCCAGAACGGCTAAAAACCATCACTAATTGACTCGGGAGGTCAAAAATAGGGTATAAACCAAATTTCAACTTTCTAAGTCAATTAGGTGAAATTTTGTTTTTTTTTTCTCATTTTTGGAGCAAATTGTTAATTTTTAAAAATTCGCCAAAAACAGAAAAATTAATTTCAGCACCTGAATTTTTGGCTGGTGTGGTATTTTGGAGCCCTCTTATGAATTCCCCTGTGTTCAGTTCAAAAATTCTTCAACTGGTTCAGATACTTTCCTTGCAAAAAATAAAAATAAAGAGGAACAAAATCGCAGAGCATGAAATTTTTCACCGAGAAGGTTTTTTTTTATTTTTTTGAATGAGGCCTTTTTATCAAGAAATTTTCAGCCAAAGTAGGAATCTTCCACTAAAATTGATTGCTTGTGATCAAAATTGAATTTTATTAATTTTTTTCATCGCGAAAATTGATTTTATGGCAAAACTAAGCGTCTTGAGGAAAAAAAATGAAGAGTAACCAAAATTATAAAGCATAAAATTTCCCACCTACAAAAGGTGGTCATTTTTTTTTTCAAATGGTTCTATTCTAGAGATACGTATTTCATCAATTGACGGATTCTGAATACCTTTCGAACACAAAATGAAAGGCTAGTAAAAATTAGGTATCGATTATTGGGTGTTTTAATATTTCTACGTCTTATTTTTTCGCTTCGATGATATTTCACTTCCAATTTCAGGCCTCAGCCAGGATTTCAATAATAAATTGTGTACTTTTTGTTGAAAATGTGAGCTTCGCCTTGCATAATTCACTGACAAAATTACAGGATGAATGCCTACTTCATTCAAACCAACACATCAATAATTGAACGTTCAATCGATTTCAAATTACAGTCAACTCTTGAAAAGTTTCAAAATTTGAAAGAGAAAAAAATATGAAAAATATCCTTGTAAGTAGCAAATCTTTCCAGCCCCAGTCAGCTACACCAAACACACATTATTATAATCACTATTCGGCCATCAACCTCCAACTTTACACCTATAAATTATAATAGCTTCCAAAATGGAGACCACGCTACCGAGTCATTTTACATTCACGGTTACTTACACACGAAAATAATTCCGCGGTAATTTCACACCTTCGCTAATTACCGCAGAACGAGCTCGGTAGCCAGCAAGGCAGGTAAAATAAAACACACACATACAAACTAACTAACCAAATACGCTATTTTCTTCGCATATTACGGGAACGTGCGACTAAAAAACAAGCCAATACACGACGAGCTCTTTATATTCGTATTAAATTCTTACTGCTACAATCGCGCCATGTACTCGTAGTTACCAGGAAACGTGCTCTTCGAAGAAGATACTCGTAGTAGCATAGTCTCCTCTCGGCTCTCTATGGAGACTGTGGACGACAAAAACGAGCAATATGATAATCGCATGATAATCACGTATATGGTACGATATAGTCTGCGGCTCTAACACATATCCCGCAGCATATCCTATTGTTTTTTTTTCTCCATCAAAGTTTTGTCCTTCCTATACTGTATACTCCTCGTATTCTACACATAGTACACAACACAGACAATGAATAGGTATGAACTAGGAACACGGAGGGACATGTAGAAGAGATGCGGGTATGGTATAGGTTTTGAAAATTTGAATAATGCGAAGCCAAAGAGCAGGAAATACAGATCGGCTGAAATATTCTACACCTTTGACCCGATACATGGAATGCTGATTGCGTATTATATTTTGTTTTCAGTTCACGTATGTATCATGATCAACGATTATTACCTATACACGGGAAATACGAACACGTAAAATGACATCATTCAGTTCGATTTGGTGGCTATAAAATTAGTATGTGCAGAGCACCTAATGGCAGGTGTTAAATTTTGACCATAAATGAACTTTTTTGGGTAGCTTAGACGGGAAAGAAATTCAAAAGAAGGACTATCAGATACGGTAAAATTTGATCCAATTAGTATTAGATCAGATGTTTGGCATTTACACAGATCCAAAAAAATTGAAACAAGTAAAAAACTTACCAAAAATCATCATTCATTAGGTAACTTAAGTACTACAAAAACCAGCAGTTCATCAAAAATTACGAGTACCAATAGCTGGAATTACTGCTAATAATTTACCAAAGACTACCAAAAATTTACCAGTAATTTACCAAATATTGCCAGAAAATTACCAAAAATCACCAGTAATTTATCAAAAATTACCAGTAATTTACCAGAAATTACCAGCACTTGGTTTACCAAAAATGATCACTAATATACATAACATACCTATCTGAAATGACCACTAATACAGCAGTAATTTACCAGAAATTACCAATAATTTACCAGAAATTACCAGTAATTTACCAGAAATTACCAGTAATTTACCAGAAATTACCAGAATTTACCAGAAATTACCAGTAATTTACCAGAAATTACCAATAATTTACCAGAAATTACCAGTAATTTACCAGAAATTACCAGCAATTTACCAGAAATTACCAATAATTCATCAGAAATCACCAGTAATTTATCAGAAATTACCAGCACTTAATTTACCAAAAATTACCATTAATATACCAGAAATTCAATTACCACTAATTCAGCAGTAATTTACCAAAAATTACCACTAATATACATATTTGAAATGACCACTTATTCAGCAGTAATTTACCAAAAATTCCCAAGTAATTTACCAAAAAAAAAAAAAACACAGTAATTTACCAGCAATTGATTCACCAAAAATTATCAGTTGTCACTAATGTTTCAGAATATACCAGAAATTCAATTACCACTAATTCAGCAGTAATTTACCAGAAATTGCCATCACTTGATTTACTAAAAATTACCGCCAATTCTGAAATGACCACTAATTCAACAGTACATAATTTACCAAAAAAAAACCCAGTAATTTACCAGAAATTACCAGCAATTGACTTACCAAAAATTATCAGTTGTCACTAATATTTCAGAAATTACCACCAATTCAGCAGTTATTTACCAGAACTTCATCAGAAACAAGCGGTAATTTTCCAGTAATTACCGAGAGTTTATCAATTATTTGTAAAATTTTATCAAATGATTATAAGGTTACTCTAAATGTTGAGAAATTGGCCACATTTTCCCTCAGTCCTTAAAAATCAATTTTACGGGCGTAACAATCTTGTAATTATAAACACCCCCCCCCCAATCCATTTAAAATGCAGGGTGATGAAAAACGGCGGCAAATGAAGCATTTTACTACAGGCCCCACATAAACGACTTTTAATATTTCTTCAACAATTTTTCTTTCTTTTTGATTTTGAATTGTTTACATCAAAAGTTCAAAAAATTACGAACTGTCAGCCCAATTCAATTCGCAACTTCTCAAATTCACAATTTGATAATTTTTTTTTTGCCTTGGTCGTATTTTACCTCTCAACTGCTCTGCTACTACAACTTGGCATCTCAAGAAAAAATTGATATCCAATTTCAAGCGAAAAGATTAAAGGATCCGCGGCCCAGAAGCTTTTCTATTCCACGAAAATCTTGTTCAAATTTACAACCTGCATTTTCTCTCCGGATATACCACCAAATTCCACAGACAGTTATTGATGACAAAAATCACCTGTTGAAGGGAAACACATACCAAAGTGAGCATATTTTTACAGCACTGGTTAGCCTATATGTACCTCTACATACACCTTCAAAGGCACTACACTAAGGATAAAAAAAAAATCACCTATATCCAATGGTCTTACTGCATGGACAAAATGTTCTCAACTCTATTCTTTCACTTCTCCATTATGTATAAAACGCGTTCCAACTATTATTCACCGTGTCCCTTTTTCACTCTTGGTTGCCCCCAGTCTGTTTTTATACACGTATATACGCGATGTTTAACAGCGTGATACGGTTTTAGTGTGTGTATATGGTTACTCGGATAGCTTTTAGAAAGAGATACATACAGCGAGCTAAAGCAGCAATAAGATGCGATACCAGGCAGCAAGCAGTTTCTACAGCATCTCTTCTTTATGGTGAATAAATATACGTGCTCTCTTTTTCATCCACTGCTCTAGCTACGTAGCTCTTTCTCCGTCTATATACCTACTATATCTGTATCTTGTACACACCAAGAGACTACGCCAACTCCATAGAGATATAGTACGAGGATAGAGAAAGAAACACCACAAAGCTATACGAAATAGTTAAGTGGTTCGAAAAATACCGAGAGTAATTTGATGCGGAAGACTGGTTTCATGTAAGATTATAGCATATAGGAAGGCGGCAAAAGCAATAAAGAGGCGAATGCTTAGCGCAGACGTTGATTTGATACCATATTTTCTCGAAAATGTCTTCTCTTGGTAGCTAAATTTATATACACGGGGCAGCATTTATTTTATATTTCTGCGGCGTAGGCTAAAATTAAGTACGATGTAGTGGAAATTTTTTTTGTTGAGAAGTTGAATAACAGTCTCTTTTCTATCACTTTTTTTAAAATTTATTTTTAAGGAAAATTTAGTTGGTGAAATCGGTATATTCATTTTTAAAAATTTTATAACCTAACTTTTCTCAAAACTACGACTTAAAAAAATTTCTCATGCATGCAACTCACTCGTCAACCCAAGAGAAAATAACGAGCTACGAAAATTTCCTCATACTTAAGTAGGTACGATGATAATACCAAAATTCATAATTTACTTAAGCGTTGTTTGCGTCTTCATTTCCAACGTACGTGTTTAGAACACTTTCTTGAGAATTTTAGAAAAACCAGTCACGTAAAAGTTTCGTAGTATAACAGATATAAAAGTTTCAAAGGTTCGTGAAAATTTTCATTGATTTCATTCAAAAAATGAAAATCTTTTCCACTGTTCTTACAAAAATCAAAAAATTTATATTCACCGAAGACTTCGATCGAGAATACCGAGATGAGTTGGCAAAAACAATTTTCGTATTATATTGCCTCACAGGAGGATTCTGTTTCCACGAGCATGTTCGAGCAAAATTCAGAAAAATTTGGATCGCTTTCAACATCTTCAATTTTTTTTGGGTAAACGCATCGTGTTTGTATTACTTGCTCTATGGACCGAAAGAAAATTACTTTACTCTGTCGTTTAATGTACCTGTGATGAGTGGCTTATTGATCAAAACTTGCACCTACGTATCGACTTACACGATGAAAGACACGATGACAAAAATACTCGAATTTTTGAATCGTGAAAACCAGACTCCAAACACGAATTCGTCAAATTTGGAACAGTCGACATCCGAAAAAAAGAATCACATTTCTCATTCAGTCATCATTGCAGCGGCGTTCGGATGCTTTCTATTCCTGATTGCAACCTTGACGATAATAAATTACGATAAATACGTGAAAAACGACGATTATCTCACGTATATGTACGCTATGTACGTACCATTCGAAAAATCCACATCTTTACGATTCGTGGTAAAATTCATACAAATCGCGACCATCTTGCCCGAGCTCATCGTCTTAGTAGCACACCCCACAATTAAGGTAAAGTACCAGTTGTGGTTATACTTTTTTCAACATGCTCTGAGAAGCCCAAATTTCAACTTTTTTCAAATTTTTTTGATTTTGTTGTGTAGTGTAACTGTTGAACTACATAATACTTGGGAGGAAAAAAAAAATCAAGAATATTTCATTTCTTAGTAGAGAATCTTAAAAACTTCCAATTATCCGCTAACCGGGCCCCCTGGCCCGGTTGCGGACAAAGACTGCTCTAAATAGTACTAAATGAAATCAAAAATTCTCAAAAATATGCAGAGGTGGTTATTTCATCTTATTACTACCCAAAAACTTCCGCAGTTATGAAAAATTACATATTTGACTCGCTTTTCTCCATCATTGAAATTTTCCTTCTAAAAAATTTTAAAATCTGCATTTTTATCATTTTGAAACTTCAATGCTTTTGTACATAGACTTCATGGGTGAATTTTCATGTTGTCATGAATGCAAGGAAATGATTAAATGTTACAGAAAAAGATACGAGCGATAATTTTTTTTTTTAGCCCATAGGAACGATTATCCACAACCGGGACCCCTATCCACAACTGGTACTTTACCTTATGTTCGTAATTGTAATCAATACATACGATTACTTCGTTTCTTTGAGTCAATATTCGCAAGATGCCTCTCAGTCGTTCGAACAAAGAATCGACGAAGTTTTTAAACTGGAAACAGCGATGGAAGAAAAACAAATCCCAAGCAGTTTGTCGAAAATTCAGGAAATGAAAATCAAAAAAGCTTTAGCCATTGATGAATTTAATGGGAAAATGGTCCAGGTTGTGAAACGTCATCAAGAATTATACACGTAAGTACAAATAAGTAGCTTTTCTTCATGGCTGATTACTAGAATCACTGAAACTCTGTACTATTTCAATGCAGCGTTGCAAAATTATATGCTGATGGAATGAGCTTTATATATACGATGGCCTATATAGATATTTCTCTGACCACTACTCTTGCAACATTTTTTATCGCATCGGTACGTATGATGAATAATGTAATGGGGAACACGTTGGCCCTTAAAGGATAAGTTGCAATAAGGCCTGTTTTGTGCTACCCCTTGAATTCTGAAGAAAATGGCCAGAAACTTTTCGTCAAAGTTCTAAGGGGGCGCGGAGGGGCACAAAACAGGTCTTATTGCAACTAATCCTTTAAACAAAAAAACAACTAAGGGACGAACTCATCCCTACTCCATTGAACAGATCCCTGAAATGGAGCAAAAACTTTACCAATCGATAGCCTCCATTACGATCGTACTTATAATGGTATTCGCTTGGCTGATGCTTTGTTTCATTGCTGATTTATTCCGAAAAATGGTAAGTATTATAAATTGATAATCAAGTAAACCGTACCATAATCGACTCACTTTCAAGTAAACTATGTGCACGGAAAATATCACTCGTGTATATTTTTTAGCACGAAATGATCGCTGAAGAAGTTTACAATAGTCCTTGGTATTACTTAGAACCAAAAGATCGACGATTTATTCTCACGTTCCTGACCATCGTTCAACGACCAATCACGATCGTCGTTTGCGGCATATTTTCGGCGGGATTACTCGTATTTCCAGACATGCTGAATACGATTTACAACAATGTGCAATTTCTTCGCATGCTTCAGTTCAAGAACTAAAAACGTAATATTGATTGATAATTGTACACTAGTTATAGTTATTCTTATTACTCCGGAGGAGTCACTTTTATTGATTCATAGACTAAACACATGGGAATAAATCAAGAGTCTGTTTGCACTTGCACCTAGGTTTAAGATTATTCTTACAGTACCTAATATTTTCCAAATAATTATCAATATAAAACGGTAGTCAGACATATTATGTAGAATTCGAAGCTAGTTATAGTTTTTCAGTATTTTTCAAAGAAATCGTCAGAAGTTGTAAAAGTTGAAATTATCTGAAAGATTGAGAAGTCCATTTACCGATTTCAGCATGTGATTAGACTTCAACGTTGGAAACCATTTTTTTTTTCAATTGAATACCTAGGTACATATTTAAATATTTCCACACTTTCAGTAATGATAAATTTCAACTTTTTAGCACAATTACATAATACGAAATATTTGCGATGAAAACTAAAAATAAGCGATTTGCGAATTTTCAATCGCTCAGTAGAACCGTAAAAGTTGCCTTGGATTTTGATGGTAATAGAATAGCATAAATCGACGCAGATTCTCAAAAAAAATTTCATTTAGGACATGGACATTTTTTATCGAAACAGATTGGGTAGCGTGCATTACTCTCCAAAAGGGGAAAATTCCGTAACTAAAAATTTATCTGGGCAACTTTCAACTCAAAATAAAAGTCTCCACGTTGAATTTGGTACGAGTAGGGTAAAGTCGCCAGTAGTTGAACAGATTTTTGATACTTTTTGATAAAAAACAATCTACAGCTCAAGTTGATATTTTTTTGAAAACTTTTGTAAGTACATCTAAAAGAACACAGTTTTCCTTACATTTTGATTTGTGTTTCACATTCGTAAGTGCATTTTTGAGATTTTTACGATCATTTCAAAAAGTGTCCAAAAAACCCCAGTAATTGACACCCAGCTTATCGAGCATGAAAATGTGATTATGAATCAATCAAAAGTAGTTAGAAAGAAAGTGTATCTCATTAGCTTTCAAATGGTATAATAACCATCTCAAAATGTTCAAAATTGTTTGATAGAAAAATAATTGTAAAACACTTTACAAAATTTTCATGGTGAAAATAAAAGTTGATAAAAACGCAAAAAGTATGACTGATAATCATCACCTAACTCACGGCCAATAATAAGCGAGGTATGAATTAATTTTTAGTGCAATCAGTGTTTTCAATAATCACACTGGGACACCAAAATGGCGATTTTTGTGACGTAGGTGTCAACTACTGGATCATGTCAACTACTGGTGACTTTACCCTACATGCGTTACCAAATAATTAATTGCCATTGAGGTTGCTTATCACAAAAATACATCTTTGACAATCGATTTTGTTTTTCACTGGCAACATATTGACCGATTTTGGAGTACCTATTGCTGGCCACAGAAAGATCAAAAAACGTGTTGAAAAAAAATTCCTAGCGTGCCTCGAATCGCATTCACACATTTTAAGGTTCGAAATTTCTATGTGTATGTACTATAACTATATTGTAATGAAATAACATAAATATATAGGTACAAATATCATCCGTATGGCTCTTTTACTTTCAGGAAAATTTGTACACCTCTGAAACGAGGCTGCGAGAGATAGTAATTAGCAACGGTCAAAAAGGGCACAACTTCATGGATTAAGCACAAGTATACCTAAAGTTTTATAAATAATAAAGAAAGGGTAGGTAGTCCAATAAGTCAGCAAAGAGGAACCTTGTTCAGTTATTATATGTAGTATGTACTTACTATATAAAAATAATATAATTCGATTTTAAAATTCAACCCTAATTTCTTTGCACATTTGCGTTACTTAATGAAAACATTTCTAAATGTTTACCTACTCTTTACAAAAATTAAGAACATGAATACGTAGGCAGAGAAGTAGGTAAGTATAATCATAATTTTAAACTCATTGTTCCATGCTGGCCCGCCATTTTGTTGCAAAAGCGTATTTTTTTCAACTTCAAAACTAGGACATTTACAAAGAGGGGGCTCGGCGATTTTTTTGAAATTTTTCCTGTGAAAAGACCGTCCGAAGGAATGACCAATCGCGCAAATCGCAGCCCTTCAGTCCTTTTTCAAAGACTGCTAGGGGGTATCAAAGTTTTCAGTGAACTTGAAATATCATTCATTTCAGCAGTGGATTACTCGATAACCGCAATACCTACCAAAATGGAACTTTTTCCAATAGTAATGGGTTTTGAAAGGTTTTTTGGCGATGTCATAAAAATCAGTGTTGCCACTTTTTTTCGTACGAAAAATTAGCTCGAAAGGTTTCAAAACGTAGTTTTCATATCGTTCCGACTCTCAAAAATTTTGAAAAAAATATACTTATTATGGACAACTTTTTATGCTGAACAACACAATTAAAAAATTGGAATGACGTTATTTCGTAAAGTCGATTTAAAAAGATTGAAAGTTTGCGGGGGAAAATGGCTATTTTTTGATTTAAAACATGAAAAAAAGTTTCGATTGGTGAAGTTGACCCATTGTCCTCTATTTTCACGTATCCGTTGAAAAAGTTGGAATTTACTCAATTGTCTTACGTTGACTTCATTCTGGCGTATTTCATGAAAAAGTTGAAAAAAATTACACTCATAGCAAAAAAATTGAAATCCACTCATTTCTTCACCTGAGTGAATTGAAAATATCAACCCTTTAGTATAATTATTTATGTAGGTAGGTAGGTATTCACAATTTCTCATTCGAAGAGTGCTTACCTACCTAGCTTCTATTTTTTGGAGATAGATCATGCTCTTCAATAATAAAACGAGTACGTTTAATGAACGAGTCGCAAAAAAGGCACATTGATTTATTCATGCCATCGTCAAAAAATTTCAAATTCAACCTCGATTTATCCTCTCATCAACATCAAAAATCGAAAATATTTGTAAACTAGGCGGCAACGCCCCCTGAGCCGCTTCGCGGCTCCAACCCCCGGCTCGCGCCCTCGCTTCGCTCGGGCTGCTCGCATGGCCCTCGTTTCGCTCAGGCTTTACCTCTTCCTTTCACTCAACAGCTCGCGCCCTCGCTTCGCTCGGGCTGCTCGCCTGATCTTCACGTTGCTCAAGCCTCTTACTCTTGTTTTCATACAGTCATAAAAAATGTAACTAAGAAGCTCGAAAACAAATGAAAGAACCCTCAAGAAATAAGTTTTTTGGATTTTTGACCGAGGTCCACCACTTCAAAAAATTTGAAAAAAAATACCTATGTACTTTGGTTTGCACCACTTTTAGGTTTAAAGTAATAGCAGATTAAAATTATTTTCTTTTCGGCTTTTTGCCTGGCATACAGTCCATGAAATTTGTAAAAAATCTACGAATTCACCTTCCCTATTTCTATACACCACAGAAGTTTAAAATTCTATTTTTTTTTTTTTTTTTTTTTGGTTCCCCAAAAGATACTCTGCGATTTATTAATTTGATAACATATTCTTGAACATATGAATATTTTCAAAATTTGGGCTTTAAAAAACCTATTCACTCAGTGATGGGATATCAAAATTGTATTTTCCCCCTTATCTTCGATTTTAGAAGCGGGAAATTCCCCACTTTTTCCGACAAAAATTCATGATATTATTTCCCTTGGTTTTCCCATTTTTTTGAAATTAAAATTACGAAAAAAGTACCTACTAATAAAAAAACAAAAAAAGAAAAAAGTGAGGAAAAAATAAAAATCACAACTGCTAATTTTAAAACTTTGGTATAAAAAATGGTCCGATATTATTATAATTTTTTTAAGAGTAAAGCCACTCAAATCTCAAAATCTCTTCACTTTCTCACTTTTTTGGTCGAAATATCAAAATTTCATGCATTTTTTTCTCATTTTGAGAATCAATTTCTCATGTTTTTTCCTATTTTACAATTTCCCACGATATCTCATCACCGAATTATTCACTTATCACAACAGGGGCACCCTTTAATGATTTTTTTCTTGAGTGATAAGTAAAAATCTATTTCAATATGAATAAGATTTCAAACATTGTTTTTTCAAGTTCTTAAAATGCAGACGAAATATTCTAAAATCTGATGTATCTAATATCTCTATCTATCCTTTCTGTGTTTCCCAACTCACCCCCTCCCTCCCTTCCTTCCTTCGAAATGCAAATTCAGAGTTACTGGTGCATAATGTATACATGTATGTAGGTATGTAATGTATGTAAGCCTATGTGATCTGGTTTTCGTGGAAATTGTGTACAATAAGGCTTGGCTGTTAATTATTGTCTTATTCATATCATTGATGCATGTGTCTGGTGTTGTAGAGTGTTTGGAAACGGCAAAAAAAATATACATTGTATCATGAAATGCTTTAAATCAAATGTAGGGTGAAGAGGAAGAGGCGATTTTTTGTATTGTTGTGAGATACCACAGTCAGGTATTCGCGAAAGAGCCACAGAATACTCGCCAACCAAACCGGTTTTAGTGCATGATGACATGTTGAACATCCCTAAACGTTCCAAAACGTCGTTTTACTGGATTCGGCTGTATAAGTTCTCAACTTTCAACTCGCTCTAGAAGCTTTCCTAATTAACTTTTCAAAGTTTTTAGATTTTTCCTGACAACCTGTTATCCACACCTTTCCACACCCCAAGTTTGAGCTTTCTAGCTATCATAGTTTCTCTAATAATTTCTATCACCCAGTAAGTAAGTAAGTAAGTAACATTCGGCGATATATATATTGATGTTGACAGTCATGTGGTACATACATTAATACTTGAGTATAATAATCTCAAAATCGGTTGAAACTTCGCAGTTCTTTCGAGGTTTTTACGAGGGTGAAACGTCCTCGCAAATATTTTCGGATTACGAAATTCTTGGTATTTAATGAAAAATGAAAATCATCTCTACAGCTCGCAAGAAAATCAAAAACTGGATATTCACGGACGAATTCGATCAGGAATGCCAAAATGCGACTACGAAAGCCATTTTCTTGATGCAATGTCTCACCGGAGGATTCTGTTTCCATAGCCACGTTCGGACAAAGTTCAGAAAAATTTGGGTCGCTTTCAACATCATCAATTTTTTCGTCGTACTATCGTCTTGCTTGTTTTACTTCTTGAATGCACCAACGGATAATTATTATCTTTTGGTACTTCCTGCACCGGTAATATTTGGAATATTAATGAAAATTGGAATCTACATATCGACTTATTTAATGAGAGATACGCTGACCAGAATATTGACATTTTTGAATCGTAAAAATCAAATTCTGGATACAGCTGCGTCAAATGTGGGACCTCAAACATCCAAAAACGAAAATCACATTCCACTTTCAGTCATCACTAACACCGCATACGGATTTTTTCTTCTTATAATTGTCACTTCTGGAGGAATGGATGTTGGTAAATACATGAAATCTGACGATTATCTCGCTTACATGTATCCTACGTACGTGCCTTTCGATAAACCGGCATCGTTACGTTTCGCTGTAAAATTCATTCAAGTTGCGACCCTCTTACCGGAGTTCATCATCTTGGTGGCTTATCCTACCATGATTTTCACAATCGTAATACATATATACGATTGTTTCATTTCTTTGAGCCTATATTCGCGAGATGCTTCGCAGTCGCTTGAAAAAAGCATGGATGAAATCTACAACTTGGAACTGGCAATGGAAGAGAAACGAATCCCGAGTAGTTTGTCGAAAATTCACGAAATGAAAATCAAAAGAGCATTAGCCCTTGATGAATTCAATGGAAAAATTATGCAGATTGCGAAACGATATCAAGATTTGTACTCGTAAGTACACAATCAAAATAATTTTTCAATGTACTTATCTACCATCTAGTTTCAATTTATTCAAAGTTCATTGAAATATCGCCCTATTTACAGCATTGGGAAGTTGTATGCTAGTGAAATGAATATTATATATTCGTTATCTTATACGTATATTTCCATGAGCACTGTTGTTGGAGCATTCCTCATCGCTTCAGTAAGCATAATTCACTAATCGATCATTAAACAGTACATCCAATACGTATAGGTACCTTTTCGATTGTAATTCGATTGTGCAGATTCCGGAAATGGGACAAAAACTATACGAATCGATGGTCATCATTATAGTGGTATCTCAGATGATATTCGCATGGCTGATGCTTTGTTTTATAGGGGAACTGTTCCACAATATGGTAAGTTGATCGAAAAAAATCTAATCTCTTCTCAGCTCCAAAATAATGTGATTCCACACAAACCAAAAATACCCTGTTGCACTATTTCAGAACAGAATAATCGCTTCGGAAGTTTACAACAGTCCTTGGTATTACTTGGAACCAAAAGATAGAAAATTCGTTCTCACGTTTTTGGCCATCGCTCAACGGCCAATCACAATTGTTGTTTGTAGCACATTTTCAGCGAGACTTTTATCATTTCCTGATCTGCTGAATGTAATTTACAATCACGTGAAATTACTTCGCACACTTCAGTTCAACAAACAAAGATAATTTTGAATAAGTTGTTCCTGCAAAAGAGTCTAGAATAAGTTGAGATCTCTAGTAGCTTAGGTAATTCATATGCTTGGGAATTATTATAAATTTGAATTTGTAGGACACCATTCACCTTACTGCACGTCTGAAGCACCCAAATTGTTCATTTTTATAGTCTGACGTCACTTTGCGTTGAGACACAAGTCACCATTCACCAAACATGTTTTTCTACTTTTTAGGAACCTATAATATGGATGTGTTTAGTAAGAATTAAAATGGTTTTTTGTAAACGAAAGTTGAAGTACACGTAGTTGTATGAAAACTTTTGATATAGTTTCAAGAGCGAGAAGGAAATTGATTTAAAATAACTTTAAGCATTGGTGAAGTCATTTTTATTTTTATGAATTTTAATTAATAAAAGTAATTCGTTTGAAACAATCTCGTGTTATTATTGGATCAAACGAATCCATCACTAATTTGATATCTACGGCTTAAAAAAATTGTTAGGTAGGCCTGAAATAAATGAGCTGGAGTTCGTGCAATTCAATTACCTACCTAAAATTTAGTTAGGCGGCTGTGCGTTCGCAACTTCGTATGCGGGAACCAACGAAAGCTACAGAGTCAGCAGCCAAAAATGCCAATACAGGAACCTCATTGGTTCCCACTCACGTTTGCGCAGACACTATAGTACCTTTATCGCAATTTTTCATCAGCGTATCTATTGGCAACCAAAAAATTCAAACATAAATTTAAAGAATTCGAGCTACAATAAAATGAAGACTACCTACTCATAAAAATTGTATTTGATGACTACTAGACTACAGCATCAATTATTCAAATATTCTTACTCATTTGGCAATTTTTGTCGAATGTTTAATCTACAATATAAATTCCCTTTTTTTTTTGTTATTGAGGAGGGGGGGGGGGCGTGCGACGTGAAATCGAAATTGCTCAAATGAAATGCATGATTTAATCATCATATTTGCAAGGACCTCAGAAACAAATTTCAAGCCGCTGAAGTTGATTTTTCGAGTTTTGGAGAATTTTCGAAAATGTAAGAAATGACCTCTCGGTATTAATTTTCTACAAATAGAATGAATTATAGATAAAAATCTGAAAATTGGTTTATATTCTGAAGCCGACCATCTGATTCGATTGCCACCATTTTCGAGACAATCTGTAGCCTGCAGCAAAAGGTACAGCTGAAAATTTAGTCCTGTTATGTTTGACATTCAGAATCGATTAAGGTACGTGAATCGCAAATCCGAGGTGACGAGTTGAGAAGTGTATTTTTTTTAGCATTGAAAAATTGAAAAAAAATGAAATCACCAATTTCCGCAAAATAAAAACCATCTAAAACTCCTTCAACCTCTCAAAGTTGACTCCTTCCCTTTTTGAATCAATCTGAAGCATCCAGCAACAATTTATTTATTTTTTGTAAAAAATTAATACACCA
Organism: Planococcus citri; assembly: GCF_950023065.1. Lineage (NCBI taxonomy): Eukaryota > Metazoa > Arthropoda > Insecta > Hemiptera > Pseudococcidae > Planococcus > Planococcus citri. The sequence goes on along the minus strand of NC_088678.1, from coordinate 53,368,308 downwards.
TAAGGCTACGTTCATAATTTACTGAAATTCGCCAAAAACGAAAAAAATCAATTACGGTAGCTCAAAATGTGTATCTGAGGTGTGGGTGGCAGGCACTTTCAATGATCCAAATTTCAATAAGAGAAAATCAAACTTACGTACAAAAATCAAATTCTACGTCTTTGATGGTGTTTCAAAAATTTATGAAAAAGTCAACATTGTCGGAAATGGGAAGGAAGGTCAAATCGATTGAAACTGAAGCATTTGATTGGTTCCGAAAATTCGATAAAATCATAGAAGCGAATATTGTTTATCAATTTTATAAGAAAAGTTACAAAACTCATACCTACTTAAAAAATTTATGAATGGAAAGCAGCTCAAATTGCTACCAACGTACCAACGACAAGACAGAGAAAAAAACTGAATATTTCACGCGAATAGCAGCTTACTTATGCCTAAAAGAAAGTTGTAAATTTAATCTTAATTTCGATTCTCATTTGCGTTTCTCAAGACATTTCAAAAAATTACCATGAAGACATAGTAGAATAAACCACGACAATTTTGTGTGACGTTGAATTTTCAGCAGTGTGGACGTGTTTTTACAACTACTTACATAAAAAACATCATTGTGCGAAATCTGTCAAGTGTTGTGACATTCCAAAAATGAATTTTTTCTCGGACGTGGTGAAAAAAATCAAAAACTGGATTTTCACCGAAGATTTCGATGAAACATACACTCATGCGACGAGCAAGGCGATCTTCGTTCTTTATTGTTGCCTCGGAGGATTTTGTTTCCATGAAAACGTTCGGGTAAAATTCAGAAAATTTTGGATCATTTTCAATATTTTGAATTTTTTCTTCATATACGGTTCGTGTTCATTCTACCTATTCAACCTGCCTACAAAAGATTACTACGCTTGGCTTCTACCTGCACCAGTTATGTCTGGTTCCGTGACTAAAATTCTCATCTATACGTGGATATTTTTCGGAAAAGATTTTTTCTCAAAACTGATTGATTATCTTAACAACAACAACACCGAACAGGAAGAAAACTTCACATCGTTCAGTACCATGCAATTGAAGAAACCTCAGGTGAAAATCCTCGTAGGAGTATTCTGCTTTTTGGTTCTTTGCACAATGGCGGAAAATTTGGAAAACTACGTCAGTTACGAAAATTACTTCATTCCTCTTTACCCCACCTATTTCCCATACGACAAAACTACCACACGACGCTTCGCAATTCGATTTATACAAACTGTTACCATATTTCCCGAGCTTATTCTGTTCGTGTCACTACCAACATTTATCGTCACGATGATGGTCAGCATCTACAATAGATTCGAGCTGCTGGCATTATCCCTGCGACGAACTTCGTACTCGGTTTTCTTGAAAATGGACGAAGCTACCAATTTTGAGGTGGCTATGGACGAAAAACGTGTACTCAAGAGTTTATCGAAAGTTGACGAGGTGAAGATTAGAAAGGCCTTGGCGTTGGACGAACTGGTCAGGAAAATAGTCACCGTTGTAGAAGGACATCAAAAATTATACTCGTAAGTACATAAGCTTGTTTGTTCAATTTTTAAATCATTAGGCGGCGCAAAATCAGTGAATTTAGAAATACTCGAAAGAAAGTCTAAACAGGATTGAGCTAATTTGGAGATTTGATGTAAGTAATTGGTCCTATACCGAACCTTTATGTCATAATAATCGTATGTTCCAGAATGGCAAAGGTATGGGCAAAGCACATGAGACATTTGTTTACTATAGTTCACGCGGAAATTCTTATGGTATCAATAACACACACATTTTTCATATTTTCGGTACCTACGTTCAGTTTCTCAAAAATTATCATTCTACCTATTCTTAATTGTTATTTTGAAACTGATACTGATACTTATTCGTACAGATTTCCCAAACAACCATTTTTCAACGACAATTGCTCTTGGTTACACCCTTATGCGGATTATTACTGGTTTGGTTGGCATTCTGTTTCATTGGAGAACTGTTTGAAAAAATGGTAGGTCTAAAATATGTACCACCCTTACAGGTCTACATGATTTGCTGGTCAACATTTTTCGATTTTTTCCCCCAAAATTCGACAACAACTCATAGAAAAAATGTTTACTTTGATTTTTCCAGAATGATATTATCGTCTCAGAAATTTACGACAGCCCTTGGTATCTCTTGGGGCCAAAGGATCGTCGGCTTGTTCACACATTTTTGACCATCATTCAACGACCGATTTCGATTGTTATTTACAAATTGTATCGAGTGAACTTGCTCTCTTTTCCTGACACGTTGAATACCATCTTCAATCAGGCGAAAATACTTCGAACTCTACAGCTCAGCAATCAAACTAACAATTGACGTATTACTTATGACCGGAGGGAAAAGTAAATTCTCGATGAATGTGAAGCTTGTGATCCGAGCAAAGCGAAGGTAGCAACATACACTCGTCGAAGATCCTTTTTCCTCCTTCTCTAAGTGAGTTATTCATTTTTCTAGGTTAAGTATACTGATAAGTGACGTTTTTTCATCACATTATGCTATCAACTCATTGTTACTTACTTGTACCAAGATAATGTGACAATTCCTATAGGTACCTATGTATCTAATTTTAACTTGGCACGGTAATTTAATTCACAATCTATACCCATACTAAGAGCACTACGCACCAGATATCATTTTGGCGTCATGGCTTCATAAAAATGTTTATTAAGAATTAAAATACTAGTAGTAATTTGTAACCAAAAGTTGAAGTAGCTGTATGAAAACTTCTGATTCGTTTTGAGAGCGAGAAGGAAATTGATTTCAAATAAATTTAACCCTTTGGAGGTTCTCTAGGTTTTCGGGTTAGAAAATTGAAGTGCCTTAATGAGTGTGATAGGGTACCTCGCCCAATTGGCCAAACCACAAAAAAGTCGAGCTTTTGATGAAAAGTTTTATAGGAAAATGAAAGTTTCCAAAAAACACAAATGTGACATTTCCTAAAAAAAAATTGAATGTATGCAGGATTTTTTTTGAAAAAATGAACCAAAAACATGTGTCAAAAACATTGAACAAAAGCACTCTTTCAAAAAATGAAATAAAAATTGAATTGGAAAAAAATAAAAAAACAAGGTTGAAAAAAAGTCATCTGGCAGTTCACAAATTCAGCGAGAATCAAATCTTGTTGGCAAAAATGCCTTTGTTTAAAGCATGACGAGAAGAAAAATCTATGTCGCTAAGAGAGGATTTTTTATCAAGTCATAAAATCTTTTCGGAAATCGAGCCGAAATATGGGACAAAATTTAGCAAAATTGCGAGCTTTCTGGTAGGGGGTAACTAATTATAAAAACATTTTCGCCTTTATTCACGAGATGTAGCATAGAATTTTCTTTCATTTTGGGAAAAAATGAGTATTTTATCACTTTTTGGAGTATAGGAATATGAAGATGAAGATGAAGAGAAATAGTAAAAATAGTAAATAAAAATCCAAATTCATCTACGAGTTCAGTCTTTCATTTCGTTTACGCTGTGGATTTGTGTTTTTGTTCACTATTTCTCTTCATCTTCATCTTCATATTCCTATACTCCAATAAGTGATAAAATACTCATTTTTTCCCAAAATGAAAGAAAATTCTATGCTACATCTCGTGATTAAAGGCGAAAATGTTTTTATAATTAGTTACCCCTTACCAGAAAGCTCGCAATTTTGCTAAATTTTGTCCCATATTTCGGCTCGATTTCCGAAAAGATTTTATGACTTGATAAAAAATCCTCTCTTAGCGACATAGATTTTTCTTCTCGTCATGCTTTAAACAAAGGCATTTTTGCCAACAAGATTTGATTCTCGCTGAATTTATGAACTGCCAGATGACTTTTTTTCAACCTTGTTTTTTTATTTTTTTCCAATTCAATTTTTATTTCATTTTTTGAAAGAGTGCTTTTGTTCAATGTTTTTGACACATGTTTTTGGTTCATTTCTTCAAAAAAAATTCTGCATACATTCAACTTTTTTTTAGGAAATGTCACATTTGTGTTTTTTGGAAACTTTCATTTTCCTATAAAACTTTTCATCAAAAGCTCGACTTTTTTGTGGTTTGGCCAATTGGGCGAGGTACCCTATCACACTCATTAAGGCACTTCAATTTTCTAACCCGAAAACCTAGAGAACCTCCAAAGGGTTAAGCATTGGTGTAGTCAATTTGTTTTTTGTGTATTTCAATTAATAAATAATTCATTTGAAACAACTCGTGTATTCCAACTTGACTCTGACACTGAAAAAATTATAAGGTACCTAAGCCCTCATCAGCGTATCTATTGGCAACCAAAAAATTCAAACATAAAATTTAAAGAATTTGAGATACAATAATAATGAAAACTACTCATAAACATTTCATTCGATGACTACAATCACATTCTTAAAAATTTCAACACAATTTCCAATACTTTTTTCGAATGTTTACCAAATCCACAAACTTGTTTTTTTTTTGTGGAAGGGTCAGGGGGGTGTGACGAAAAATCGAAAATTTCTCGGATGAAGTTCCTTTTTCAATCATCATGTCTGTAGATCTGATCGAACTCTCAACGTTTAACCAAGCTCCATTTTGGATCAATATTTTCGCTGAATGAATAGATTCAGAAATCACGTTTGAGAAGGGAACCTCAACAATCCGCCAACTCCGACTGAGTTGAAATGTTGGCTCACCGAAAAAGTATGTCACCCAGACCTCAGAAACAAATTTTGAGCCTTTGAAGTTGATTTTTCGATTTTCGGAGGATTTTTGAAAGTGTCAGAAACGATCTCTTGGTATCAATTTCCTACAAACGGAGTAAATTATAGAGATAAAAATCTGAAAATATATTAATACCACTAAAGTCGACCCCCTGATTCGATTATCGCTATTTTCGAGTCAAGCAGTAGTCTCCAGAAAAAAAGAACTTTTTCCAGCAATTTCAACCCCCTCCAGAATGTGTGTTAATCAGCTTCAGCAGACTCTTGTTATTATTGGATCAATCGAATCCATCCCTGACTTGACTTTCGACATTGAAAAAAATATTAGGTGTGCCCAAAATAAATAAGCTAGTACATTACCCGTCATTTTGTGACCGAACACATTAGCGTATCTAGTGGCAACCAAAAAATACAATTTGAAGAATTTAAGCTACAAAAATGATGAAGACTCCTCATATACATTGCATTTGATGACTACAATCATAAATTTTTAAAATTTCAACATATTTCCACGTTTACAAAGCTCGATTTTGGATCAATATTTTCGTGGGTTGTGAAATCACCTTTGAGAAGGATTCTAAAGCCGACCCCTGATTCAATTATTATCACAATGTTCGAGTCAATCTGTAGCCTCCAGTAAAAATGGATTTTTTCCCCAGAAATTTCAAATCACTCCAGAAGGCGTGGTAATTGATTCCAGCAGCCGAAAATGTAATCCTGTCATAAGTTTGACATTCGATTCGGTTAGGGCACGTGAATCGTAAATCCGAGATGACGCATCGAAAAGTGTATTTTTTACCAGTTGAAAATTTTCTGCAAAAAAAAAACACACATCTTAACCCCTCCCCAAATCGATTAGGAAAGCAACCTAAATTGCTAAAGAGTCGATCAACGACAAAACAGAAAAGAAAATTCTGAATACTTCATGCGAATAATAGCTTAAGAAAGTTGAAAATTTAATCTTAATTTCGATTCTCATTTGCGTTTCTAAGACATTTCAGAAAAATACCATCAAGACAGTAGAATAAAAACAGGGAAATTTTGTTCAATGTTGAATTTTCAGAAACGTGGATGTGTTTTTATTAGCAAAAAAAAATCGTTGCGCGAATTCTGCCAAGTGTACTTTTGAAAATGAAATTTTTCTCTGACGTGGCGAAAAAAATCAAAAACTGGATTTTCATCGACGATTTTGATGAAATATACACAAACGAGAGGGCCAAGGCGATCTTCGTTCTTTATTGCTGTTGCGGAGGATTTTGTTTCCATAACGACGTCCGTCCCAGCTTCAGGAAAGTTTGGATCATTTACAACATTTTCAGTTTTCTTTTCGTATCCGTATCGTGTTTACATTACTCTTATTCAACCTACCCGCGAAGAGTTACCATGCTTGGTTACTACCTGTACCAGCTATGATAGGATTAGTGGCTATAATTTTCACCTACTGGTTAATTTATTCGTGTAAAGATATGCTTTTAAAACTGACCGATTTTCTCAACAGCAATACCGGCGATGAAGCAACCTTCGCTTCACTCTGCACCATGAATTTGAAGAAATCTCACGCTAAACTCATCGTAGCGGTATGTTGCATCGCGTTTATTTCTTCAATGGCCACCAATTTGGAAACTTTTGGCAGTTACGAGAACTATTACATTCCGCTGTACCCTACTTATTTCCCATTTGAGAAAACCATCACAAGACAAATCATCGTCCGAATCATACAAACTGTTACTGTTACACCAGAAGTTATCCAGTTTGTAACCTTTCCGATGTTCATTATCGCGAGCACAGTCAACATTTACAATCAATTCGAGCTACTTGGCTTGTTTTTACGACAAACTTCGTATTCGGTCCTTCTGCAAGTAGATGAAGCCGTAAATTTAGAGGTGGCAATGGATGAAAAGCGTGTATTGAAGAGTTTATCGAGAATCCACGAATTGAAAATTAAAAAAGCATTGGCGCAGGACGAATTGGTCAGGAAAATCATCATCGTTATTGAACGACATCAAAAATTATACACGTAAGTGAAACGTCCTCCGATTAAAACTTTGATCTGACGAGATCTGATCACATTCTCGTTAGGTAAAATTAGATCAATGGGAGACCTACCGGAATCAGATCAGACCTGACCAGATCCACTCTTATATAAATATATAGGTACCTATTTGAAGATTCACTGATATTTTTTGAAACATTCGCTGTTTAATTTCTGATTATCTATTATGTTCTAGTATAGCAAAACTGTATGCAACACATTTGGAATATTATGGCACAGTGATTCACGCGGGAGTTTTTTTGCTGTCTGTAACTCATGGATTTTTCATTTCTTCGGTTTGTTCAAATTCTTGATTAATCGACGCTCTAAAAATTATACCAACTACATACATGAATGTATTCTGTTTATTCGTACAGATTACTCAAATATCGTTTATTCACTGGCAACTTCTCCTCATTTCGCTTCTATGTGGAATATTACTGTTTTGGTTGGCATTCTGTTTGACTGGAGAAATATTCGAAAAAATGGTAAGTTATACGAATATTAATTAATCCTTTGTAGAGCTTGTTCGTATTCTGTGACGCTTAGTTTTAAATAATATCTGCAATTTTTCTTCGCATCAACCCTCTGAAGAAATTGGGTTTCTTTCAGAATGAAATCATAGCTACGGAAATTTACGAAAGCCCCTGGTATCTCTTGCAACCAAAAGATCGTCGACTTGTTCACACATTCCTGACCATTATTCAACGACCGATTTCTATCTTTATTTATGGATTATTCCCAGCGAAATTGTTCACTTTTCCGGATACGTTGAATACGATTTACTCTCAAGTGCAAATACTTCGCACCCTTCAGTTGAACAAACCGAAACGTTTGTAACAACTGATGCACTTTAATGCACCTACTCTCTAAAAGAGATAATCTGTTCTGCACTTTGAATTTGAAGAACACCATTCACCTTATTGCACCTGTGAAGCACCTATGCAATTGTTTATTTCGATTAAAATTGGTGATCTAAATTTCAAGAGCCTATTGAAATGTGTCGAAAGAGAATAATTTTTCACGCTTTTCGTATACAAATTTCGATTCTAGCGAAGTCTTTATTGTCAAAAAATCGATCCATCCAGAAACAAACGTAATGAGTCATAAAACCATTCTACGCATTTGAGGCAATGGTGAAAAACAATTTAAAATTTAATCCTAATTTCGATACTCATTTACGTTTTCGAAAACATCAAAATATTTACATCACGAAAGTGAAACAATTCGAAAACAATTGTTGTAATTTTGAATTACATTTCACCTGATTTTGAACTTGAGAAACTTGATACATTGACGATTTTCAGGGAACTTTACACTCAAGATTCACATACGATTGCATTTTAGAAGAAAATTTGGTAATTTGGAACAAAATAGAGATTCAAAAATATGACAGGTACCTATACAACTAAATAGACCCCGGAAAAGACCACTTACATTATTGAAGAAAACGACCATATTCAATTAAAATGAGTGATCCAAATTTCAAGAATCTGACGCTTTTCGGATATATGTACAAATTTTAATTCCAGTAAAGTATAAATTGTCAAATAATCGATCCATCCACGAACAAAGATAATGAGTCAGAAAATTATCCCACGCATTTGAAGCAATAATTGTGAAAAACAATTTAAAATTTAATCCTAATTTCGATACTCATTTACGTTTTTGAAAACATATCAAAATATTTACATCACGAAAGCGAAACAATTCGAAAACAATTGTAACGTTGAATTTTCGGTCTCATTTAGACGTGTTTTTGTTCGGATACAAATCGTTACGCGAATTCTGTTACATACTTATCATACTTGAAAAATGACAACTTTCTCCAAAGTTTGGGAAATCATCAAAAAATGGATCTTTGTCGACGAATTCGATGAAAAATACGAAAATTTGACGACCAAGGCAATCTTCGTTCTTTATTGTTGTCTCGGAGGATTTTGTTTCCACGAGAACGTTCGGATGAAATTCAGGAAAGTTTGGATCATTTTCAATATTTTGAGTTTTCTCTTCATAAACGCTTCGTGTTTATTTTACCTATTCAACCTGCCGACAAAAGATTACTACGCTTGGCTTCTACCTGCACCATTTATATCGGGATCTGTGACTAAATTTCTCATCTATGCGTGGATATTTTTCGGAAAAGATTTTTTTTCAAAACTGATTGATTATTTCAACATCAACATCGATCAGGAAGCAAACTTTACATCGTTCAGTACCATGCAATTGAAGAAATCTCAGGTGAAAATCCTCGTAGGAGTGTTCTGCTTTATGGTTCTCTGCACCATGATGGGAATTCTGGAAAACTATGTCAGTTATGAAAATTACTTCATTCCTGTTTACCCCACCTATTTCCCATACCGCAAAACTACCTCACGACGCGTCGGCATTCGATTTTTACAAACTGTTACTGTCATACCTGAGCTTATTATGTTTGTAACACTACCAACATTTATTGTCACAATTATGGTCAACATCTACAATAGATTCGAACTGCTGGCATTATCTTTGCGACGAACTTCGTACTCGGTTTTCTTGAAAATGGACGAAGCTACCAATTTTGAAGTGGCTATGGACGAAAAACGAGTACTCAGCAGTTTATCGAAAGTTCACGAGGTGAAAATTAGAAAAGCCTTGGCGTTGGACGAACTGGTCAGAGGAATAATCACCGTTATAGAAGGACATCAAAAATTATACTCGTAAGTATATAAGTACCTAGCTTGTTTGTTCAATTCTTGAATGATTCGACGACGCAAACTGAAATGTTTTTTTAAGGGGGGGGGGGAAAGAAGGGTTGATTTAAAACAGTAAGTATTCGAAAGAAAGTCTAAGGAAGTTTGGGCTAATTTGGAGATTTTGGTTGTATTTACTCTGCTAAACCTTTATGTCATGATATGTTTCCAGGATTGCTAAGTTGTGTGCTGAACATATGAAGCATTTATTTACTTTAGCGCACGCGCAAGTTTTTGCGGTATCAATAACAAACACATTTTTCATCTTTTCGGTACGTTGAACTTTCTTCAAAAGCAATCATTTCGTAATGGTCATTTTAAAACTAGTAATCACTCATACTTATTCATACAGATCTCACAAGCAACCATTTTTCAACGACAATCACTCTTGGTTGTACTCTTATGCGAAATACTACTGATTTGGTTGGCATTCTGTTTCATTGGAGAAATGTTTGAAAAAATGGTAGGTCCAGGTGTATAATTAAAAACGTACACCACCATTGCAGATCTGTACAACATTCAACTCTGATTTTTGCAGAATGATATAATCGCCTCAGAAATTTACGAAAGCCCTTGGTATCTATTGGAGCCAAAGGATCGTCAACTTGTTCACACATTTTTGACCATCATTCAACGACCGATTTCGATTCTTATATACAAATTGCATCGAGTGAACTTGCACTCTTTACCTGGCACGTTGGATACGATTTACTCTCAGGCGAAAATACTTCGTACTCTTCAGCTCCGCAGTCAAACTAACAATTGACATATTATTTATGAAAAGAAGGAAAAGTAATTCTTGACGAGTGTGAAGCTTGCGATCCGAGCAAAGCGGAGGTTATAACATACTCTCGTTGAAGACCCTTTTCCTTCCTTCTCAGAGTAAGTTGTTCATCTATCTGGGTTAAGAATATTATATGTATAAGTGACGTTTTTTCATCACATGCACTTATTATGCATTCAATTCGACACATTGTTACTATTCCTAGATATTGTGACAATTTTTTAAAATCTAAATTTAATTTGACACCATAATTTAATTCACAATCTACACATACTTAAGAGTACTAAATTTTAAAATATTTATTTTTGCAAGCGAATTTTTTCCAAGTTATTTTAAGAAATAACCACTCATTAAAATAAATAAGGTCTATAGGAAGACAATTCAAATACGCACTTATATTCGCAAAAAAAGAAAACTGAGACACGTTCCTAAAAGCACTCGATTCCTAATTTTAAATTTCATTCAAGAGTTTCACAACTGGAACTAGAACATACACCAATCCTACAAAAAGTATAATTTTTCTCTTTTTTAATGTCTCTAGACGTTCTAAAATTTTGCAAACACATCGCCACTTTTTTTGAATTTTACTCCTGAAATTTTCACTTTTCTAGTGTTACGGGGTTATTCAAAAGCTGGGAGGGGGTAAGTTGACGATATTTTCACCATTTCAGTTTTTCGTTATTCAACATCAACCTAAGCACCAACTGTTCTAAAAAAAATTCAAATTAATTCATCGAAAATTACTTTGAGAATAGAAGCAATGTCTTGTTAAACGTTCATTTAAAAATAAAAAATAAAAAAATGTTCTTCGAAAATGACTTACAACGAAGAAAAGAAACTAAACGAATGAAGAAAATTTTCTTACACTTTCTACATTTTTCCATCCACTAAAGAATATTTCTACACTTAATTTTTCATCAGTCAGGTAAAAAAAAATTCGATTGAAAACTGACAAAGATAGCAATTCTCAACAAAAATGGCAATTTCGCCCCTTTCGAAATTTAGAAAATTTCATCACAGGGCGGTTTGAACCACAAGACGCAACACTCATTAGTTAATTTCAGAATTCCAGCTGGATGCTCGTTCAAAAATTATTCAAAAACTGTAAATTTTCGCAGATAACAGAAATTACTTGAATCTTTTCCTACCTGCCTACAAAGAGACCATTTTCAAAACGATTTCTCTCCAGCACAGAAATCGTTTCAGAAAAACCTGTTGCCCGGTAATTAACTTCAGTAGCTGAAAATTTGACCCTGTCATAAGTTCACTATTGTAAATCGTTGATGGCAAGCGAATCGTGAGTTGAGCACTTTCAACTTGAAAGTTGGTTAAATTTTCAGACATTAAAGTTGATTACTACTTCATCCAGAAAGATTCGAAATTGTTGGAGAAGATGCAACTTTTGCCAGATGGTTTATCTCTTTTCGCTGAAAAATTCATTCTCAAGAACTCACCAAAAATCACCCTGGGAAGCTAAAAATTTAAATTTATAACCTGCAGGGTGCTGTACTATGCTTTACTTTTTTTTCAATAGTTCGATCTTTAAATTCTATTTATATTATTTCGAGGATTATTCATTTAATTATTCAAAACTTGTCATTTGAAATTTTATTCATGTTAACTTTGTTTAGTTTAATTATTTTAATAGAAAAATAATTTTAATTTATCTAATATTTTCAAGTGAATTAAGTATAATTAGTATAATTTTTTGTTTTAGATTTTTATACCATGCCTAAAAATTTGTATGTAATCACTCATCAACCTCAACTGTTGCATTAAAATTAAATCTTAAAAACTTGATTCTTCTGTATCTACCTATCTTATCTGCACGTAATAAAATAACCAAACCTAATAAAACATTTCAATACTCTCGCTATAATCTCGAGAAAGCAACCACATACACGACCGAATACAATAGTCAATTTACATACAAAAATCTCGTCCACGTTCGAGGATCGACTCGATTCCAACACGATCGTAGGACATTATTACACGCGTTTACGTAACCTGCAATAGTCATAGCTCTGCACCAGATACACTTACGAGTACCTATACCAGCAGATGGGCCAGGAGAGTGGGCAGCAAAACGGCAACATATCATAAATTAATTTCAATCGGTCGACCATCAAAAGAAGTAAGAAAAAAACCACTGAATCGCATATAAGGTATACCTATAGCCTATACCTTATAACAACTCAATGAATCAGATATTAGAGCACGTTATAATCGAATATCAAATACCTCTACGATGCCAACGCGGGTATTATAAATCATCGATATGGTATATCTCTAGCCAGAGCTTGATACGTACGAGTATACACGCGTATTAGCATTTTGAAAGGTAAATACTACACAGACACAGAGCAGCACTTAAGACAAACTCGAACTCCTGCCGAGTCGATTTAAATCATACATATTACACACGTACCCTATTACAGTGTAGATATTCTTTTTTCTTAACCTTATTACGGGGCAAGATGAATAAACCGAATGAAAAATGGGGAGATTTTTCGATAGGATGTGGTGGTAAGACACCCCTATTACAAGTGCTTTGTAAAAATACCTAAATTAGGTACTTCAAAACATAATAGAGATCTACAGATCATAACCACTGTTCGAAAAAATCATTGAATTCATCCAGCCTGCCTCCCCTCAGCACCAAGAATATTTCAAAAACGTATTACAGTTTGCACCTCAATCTCAAATTCGTCATACAGGGTGGGTAAAAAAAATGTAGGATAGTTCATAAATTAAAAATTAACGAGTGAAAACTTTCTTTCGGACTCACCCTACAAAACACACACAGAGACAACTGAGAGTACAATAACGCAAGATTTTGATCAAAAAAAAGGAGAAAAAAACTCACCATGCAAAGATGTAGATGTTGGTGTGGCCAAAGAGGAATACAGATGCTCCATGTAGGCAATCCTGGTATATGGATTAAAATCGGCGGGGGGATGGGGTGGCGGCGGCGGCACTGGTAATACACCCCCCCGCCGAGATAGAAATCCGCTGAGATCTCCAGTACCTCCTGCTGACGCACCTCCTGTTAACCTGTAACATAATGTAATAATTATTAATGATTTTTAATATAATAATTTATCGAGGCGTTTGCCGTTAATAGAACGAGCCGTGCATGATAAATTAATCACAATTTTCTTCTTCCATATTACCCACCTTGTTTTCTCTTCATCTCTCGTGCGCTGTGCGCTGTGCACTACTACGATAAATTTTTAAGGTCGTTTACATCCAGAGTAAGAGATAGAGAGACCCATGCTATGGCGAATAGAACCACATCAGGCAAAATACCCGGCTGGTTATATATTTTTATATTATAGATTTACGTGTAAGTTGGTGCATATAGGCAATATATTCTTATTTCATATACACGAGCTGGAGCTAATACCTTCACATTCATATCGTGATACTATTTAGTTTAACAAACACCCTCTCCTCGTTCGCCTTATTCTTCTTCTATACATTATGCGAACGTGTATACACAGAACAAGGTATTAAATTTCAACTGTTTAAAAATTTCCTCCAGTCCTCCCCCTCCCCTTGCCTTTTTTTTCGCTAATCTGCCATCCGTATGTACAGCTATTCGAGTAATTCTTTAATGTCTTTGTTATTCTGCCGTTAACCTGTTCCTCCCCTTGGTGTATTTACCTGGAAATTATTTTTCTATCGTATTCGTATTTATGGATATTATAGTCGACCCTCTCTGTTCAATGCGGCTGGCCGGCCGGTGCAATGCATAGAAATCAAGGTGGTTAACCTGTCATACATATTTTTTATACGAGTAATAATACGCGAATTAATCGATTTTAGGTGCCTAGTGCCTATACTTTTTCGCGCACGTGATGCGGATTTTTTTTCCTCTTCTAAGCATTCAGATCGAGATAAGTACCAGAGAATGGATTATGATCTACCTCATCTTGCCCCCTCCTCCTCGCACACTTTGCCAGTTTATTCTGCGAGGTGCTCTATTCGATTAGGTATTCATTTTTTTTACGTTGTTGTCAAATTTACTTGGTTAAAATGGTATTTGAATCAGAAATTTAGAAGTGAAGAGGTATTCAGTATTTACTCTTCCATCAGGGTAATGTCAAATGTGTCTAAGAAGCAGGATAAAGTGCTAAAGCACGACTGAAGCTGGACTAATCGCAGCCCATTTTTCAAATGTTTCAATTTGTTGAGAGGAGAGGATAGTAAAAAATTATTATCCAAGTTCAATTCTTGAAGAAAAACTAAAAAAATGAAGAAAAAAAAATGTAACTTAAATTTTGAAATAAAAATGGAAAATTTCAAAATATAATTGGAAAAAAGAGCTGCTTCACTTGCAATTTTTTGGCAAATGAGTTCTGGAAATTTTGGCAAGAAATAAGGGATTTTTTGCGATTTTATCAATAGACCTGACTTTTTTTAAGGACTAATGGCAAAAAAAGAGGATATTTCAACATTTTCGCAACCATAGGACTTTTTTGCTTCTTGGAAATCACTGGAAATAGGAAATGTTATTAGAAAAAAAAAAAAAAAAAACAGCACTAACCTATGCAATTTTTGCCAAAAAAAAAAAAAAAAAAACGAAACTTTTTAATTAATAGTAGTGAAAAAACAGAACTTCTTTAGGTAATTTTAACAAAACACCGGAATTTGTGGTAATTTGGTCAACAAAAATGACTTTTTAAGACTTTTGGCAAAAAAAACAAGGGTTTTTCAAGAAATTTTTCAAACTCAACTAAAAAAACAAAATTAAGAAGTTTTGACAAACCAACAGGATTTTACTGGCAATTTTAGAAAAAAGGACTTTCAGACAATTTTGGAAAAAAAGTTTTTTTTCATCAGCATCATGACAAAACACTGGACTTCTTTGAAAATTTTGCCAAAAAAAATAATTCTCAAGGCCATTTGTTCAAAAAACAATGGACAGATGCTGTTTCTGACAATGCTGGTAAAAAAGGAGCACAATATCAGAATAGTAACAGACACAAGAAAAGAAAGGAGGAGAAGCACAACTTTAGAGTTCCTGAATCGAAAAAACTCTACCGAACTCATGAAATTATCAGGAGTAACAAAAATTGAAAGCGAACATTTTTAAAAATTTGAAAAAATTACAGTAAAGATTTTCTCATTTTTTTTCCAACAAATTTATTTTTAAAATAGAATTTCAACATTCTGAGGGACAAAATAGTCCCCAATTCTGATCAAAATTGAAAAAAAATGAGTAGAATTGAAGTAACGTTCAAATAATTATGTATTGGCATTTTTGTTCCATTCGACCTTTTTGCCCCCCCACCCTTACTCATCCACCAGTGCTGTGGTCAAAAGGCAAAAAAATTGAAAATGATGCGAATATCGACTAATTTTCAGGAAAATATCTCTCCGTAGCTCTTTCAACAACTTTCCAGTATTGAAGAAAAAATCGGAAAATTGTGAAGTCAGGAAAAAAAGTAATAAAAAATGAGGAATGAATTCAAATGCAATTTCATTTCGTTGCATTCTGAAAAAAATGACAAAATATCATGGAAAGTGGGGGCAATGCAAAACTGAATAAAAATCCTGCTTTTTGAGAGAAACTTACTGAATACTTTTAAAATTCACACAAAATTATGAACTTTTTCCAAACATGTAGCATAATTTTAGGGGAACATTTTTTGTACCCCTCTTGCCCCTCTTTCTCAGCCATTCAAAAAAAAAAAAAAACAAGAGATCAGCGAAAAATGAAAATCACAATCCATGTTCAATAGATTCTAGAAAAAACAAAACAGAAGACCAACTTGAAAATATGTAATCATAATAAAAAAAATTTCAAGAAAAATATTCACGCCAGAGATTTGTTGACTAAATTGATTATGAAAATTGGAAAAAAAATCATCAAAAAATGCCAAATTTACATCACGTAAAACAGCTTCCTGTACACAACGCCTAAAATAACTCGAGTTCGTTAACTTCATCACCTGTTGAATACCTACATTTTACGAGTAAAAATAAGATCAATACGAATACTGCAGTTTCAACGAAACACTGCACCTGTTGCAACGACAATTTACAGGGGGGAAAAAGTGATCGAGAAATCTCTCACCTGTAACTCGACAACAAGAGTCATTCGTCGCCAGGCCAATAGGGAGCCAAAATCTGCAACATTTAACACCCGAACTATGACACAGAGCCCAGAGGAAGACATATCCCATATGGTAACAAGTTTTCAATTTCTCGTCAGGAAATTGTCAATTCAGCCGAACCTCTCATCGTTGTCGGTGATTTTTTTTCTACAAGGGAACGCCCACATATCCCGTATGAAAATAAAAATATATACAACATAGAAATAAGAAACATCGCCGCAATATTTTAAAATTCCAGTTAAGTGTATGCATGTTCACGACATGCATAATGTGTCCCTTTAACGTCGACATTAATTATTCAACTTATCGCCTTCTGCTTTAGGTGCCTTCTTATTTCACAGTTCGGTGTCGGTTTTTGCCTCCTTGTTGTTAGCTGCATATTTTTCCTCATCGGTGTGTGTGTGCAATTATTCGACACATTTTACTGTACAGCAAATAAATGCATCTAATGGGATGCAATTATCGCTTGAAGTAGGCTTACGTTAGCTCGTTCGTAAGATATGTAATATGTTCAGGTGAGAGATTTAAACTGCTTTTTAACCACGTATATTTGTATCGTGTGATCGTATAGAGAATTATTGCACCGAGTAAAAAAAAAACACATAGAAACTGCCAAAAAGCCATCTTCAATGGGATTATTATAAAAATTACAAAGTACGAATTAATTTAACCTTCTGTCGTAGCCGTTTTATAATTAACGGTTCGTTCCTGCGGAACCCTCGCCTGCAATAGGATCCCTTCGCACTGCTGTGCGCCGCGTTGTCTTCATTTATACGAGAGTAAATTTATAAATAACTTCCTATATATCGTATTCTTCGAGAAAAATTACACATTTCTTGAAATATGTTAATAGGGGCTGACTTACAACGAAAAAGATGAAAGACGTAACCATCCCTCGTGCTCTCTTGCGCTACGTTGAATCTCACAAACCATAGACCGACTATATACCAAAAAGAAGAACGACGACGAAGTTAATGAGTCATTTCTCGAATATTTACGAGTGTTACGGCGCGGCAGACGAACGGACGAACTAGGAGAGTGCGATTGACGGCGCATGTATTTACGAATAAGGTGTCCTATGTCGTAAATTATGTGATAATGATTAAGAATCACCGGGCTGCTCACGTAGAAGACAAAGCATATCGTCGTCTTCGAGTAGAGGAAGTGTCTCATGGTAAGCCAGATTTACACTGGGTGACAATACAGGCGTTGTAAAATATGCTTATAGTATTATAGGGAAGTGTGTGGATCAGTTGCTGGAGATCTGGATTTAATGATAGACATAGATTGAAATTATTCTAGGTCTGCAAAAGATTTGTGGAATTAGACTCCTGATTCTAGAGCTTGAAGAGATGAAGCTTGAGAGTCGACAGATCGATGCATCAATTCACCACCCTGTTCAACAATACCCACACTATTTTCCCAAAATGATTACTCATACTCAATCACCAGCCCAATCTTCCAGCAACTCATATCTAAACTTCTCAAACCAAGGTCGATCCTCAGAAACACCCCAGAGCTCATTACTTCCAATTGACATCATTAACCAAAATCTACTAAATCACCCACTCAACAAACCAAGGTACATCAATCGGAAATCCTGCGTCAAAAAAGTCACCCATTAAATTTCCCTCAAGAATCAAGCCAGCATATCCCCAACAGAGCTGCATAGTGCATACAAGTGTAAATGCACCTTTGAAAATATGAACTACACATAAGTAAGCTGCGACACACGCACATAATTCCAATCCAAGACGAGGCTTTTTACATATGCGCGAACATTTCCGTTAATTAATGTCGTCAACGTCGCGAACGATTCTGTTTCCACGTCTGGTATACCCTTCGTCGCAGACCAACTTCGTATATTGAAGTTAAATGGGTACCGATATAACACACTCGTCTGCTAGTCTCGCAGATACTACGTTGACTACTGCTTTAAAAGTCGAAAAAAATAAATAAATCTATCTCGAATAACTCAGCGACGTCTGTAAAGTGTGAACTGTCAAGAAACCCTTTTTATTCTTCCGCGAGATGAGGTCGAAAAGAGCACTCCACGAAACCGCACCGTACGTTACCATCGCATCGTCGTTGGTCGTGTTAATTTACTGGCTAAATGCATCTCGAAGTAGACTGTATAGAAGTAAAACGAAAGCAGAAAAAATTACGCGATTAATAATCGCGCGAATGACCCGGTAGTTATCTATTATTTTAAACGGAATCGCCAGCAAACAGCAGATTAATCAGTTTGGATTGTTAGTTCTTCGCACTTGTAACGGAGGCGGATGGGAATTTTGCCAAATTTTCACTGTTGTCGTCGCGAGTTCAAACGATTTGCATTTTGCATTGATTGATAACGAGACAAAGTACCTACAGTGTTTTATTTTTTCAAGAGCATGTAGGAATATTACATATGTTTGAAAATTGATTAATGGGATCAATGGATTGCTTATTTTAATCAACTGATTGGCTGATTACAGAGGTCAATTACCCAAAATCAGATTGTGAAATGTGATGATTTAATTTTTTAATTTCATTTGATTCAATAATGCAAGTATTCATTGGTTAATTTGTCATTAAAATCAACCAATGTATCAGGCAATCAAATCAACTGAACAATCAATCAATCAATCAATTAATTAATTCATCAATTAATCAATCCTGCTATAAAATTGATCAACTTCAATCTAATCTGCTATCTGAATTCACATTTTGTTTTTTCACTTCATGATTGCATTCAACTAAATGCATCAGTTCATCAAATGAAAAAATTAATTTAACAATCAATCAATCAATCAATCAATTAATAAATCAAAAAATCAGTCAATTTTGTCTCATTAATTCAAAATACATCAGTCACTTCATAATTGCATTCAACTAATAGCATCAGCTTATCAAATTAATCAATCAGACAATCAATCAGTCCATTTAATTCATAATTCATCATTTCTTTTGTCAATTCATGACTTCATTCAACTAAATGCATCAGCTCATCAAATGAAAAAATAGATAGTTTTCATGTAATTAATTTAACAATTAATCAATCAACCAAGCAACCATGCAACCAATCAGTCAATCAATCAATCAAACAAAAGTTAATTTATTTTAATTTCACTTGTTTCATTGACTCAGGATTTGTTAATCAACTCATCATTATATGTAACCGATTGAATCACATTAGTCACAAACAATCAATGGGTAATCCAACTTATGAGAATAATCAATTTGAAGTTCATTTGCTTCAGTAATTCCAGAACTCATTAGTCAATTTAAATATCATTATAGTTGACTGATTAGTACAGTTTGTCAATCAATCATTTGTTTCATAATTCATAATTTTGCAAGTCACATCATAATTGAATTTGACAAATTTCATCATATTGTCAATCAATCAATTATTTTACCAAATATGTTAATTTTCGATTTTATTTCATTTTATTTTCATTTGCTTCATCGACTCAGAATTTGTCAGTCAATTTATATTATGTACTTATTGTGTTTGATTGATCGCTCCAGTTTGTCCATTAATCAATGAACCAACCAACCAACCAACCAACCAACCAACCAACCAACCAATCAACCAATCAATCAATCAATCGGTCAATTATTTTATAAAATTCATTGGCTTCAATTTCAATTACTGTGCCTCATTAATCAAGAATGAATCACTTAATTTTTATTTATTCATTTTTTTCAAGTCATTTATTTGTTCCTAACCTAAAAAGATTATTTACAAGTTCTTTGATGCAATTTTAAAAACTTAAGATCTATAGGCTTAATACTATTTAATCTACGATTAGTTATTGGTTCTAATAAAGCATTTGCAAGTTGATCGGCTTATCGATCCAACAAGCAAACAAACAATTTCTCATTAGGTTTTCCTATTTAAATTTCCTTTTTTTTTTACAAACTCAGAATTTGTTTGTGTTATATTTGTCTGATTACATCAGATAATCCTAATCAATCAATAAATTGATTAATTTGAATTTCATCTGTTTCATTGATTTCAGTCCTTATTGGTTTCAGATTCAGATGTGATTATATGTATTCGACTGATTGCACGAATTCGTCAATCAATCAATCAATCAATCAATCATTTTGGGAAATTGATCAACTTCAACTTCATAAAATCATAATTTCATTGTCACTTCATGACTGCTTTGACCAATTGCTGCAGCTTATCCATCAATCAACTAATTAATCAAATTGATTGATTTCAATTATTTTAATTTCATTTGCTTCAGATTGACATAAAATTTGTTACCCAGTCAATTTATTTGACTGATTGCATCAGTTTGTTGCAATTGATAAATCAATAAATCATTCAATCATTTTATGAGATGAATCACGTTGATTTTTATTCGTTTCATCTATTTCAGACGGCAATGGCAATTCATCATTAGGAATCATTGCCACTTTTCATCATCTGATTAATTGATTTCAGAGTTAATAATTTGAAAACCACCATAAGAATAGATTTTAATCGATGCCAAGTCCCTGTATAATCTGTAGATTAAAACACCAGTGATTAAATTGCCACAAACCATTTGAAAATAATTTGGGATTGATATTATTGGTCAGTTATTGAAGTGCATAAATACCAAGCTCGTTTGGACTAATAAGTATCACTACTGAACGAAAACACAATTTGAAATTATTTTCAGGAAAACGAAAACGACAATTCCCAAACTTGTCTCATAAACGATCAAATGGCGAGAATTTGATTTCATCGAGCACTTATTTGTTTCTTTTTATTTTGTTCAAGTAGACAAGAGCTAGACATTTTAACTACATCAACTGACACTTTGGCTACAGCCATTAGATACATCCAACAAGCAAACGTGCAATAAAAAGAGAAAAAAAAGACACAAGAGACAACCAGAATTCATTCTCTTTTGCTTTCAACATCATTTAAAAACTAGCAATTTACAGGACTCCAGCATTTGTACTACTCACAATTTTCATCGAACGTTAGTTAGTATTACACGGACAAAAAACCATTTCGACGAGAACCACTCACCACTCGTGGTGCAAATAGCATTTCACAAAAGCTCCCTTACAAGTGTCTCGGGTTGATTTACAACATAACCAGATTCCAGGAACACACCAAGAAGGAAAGAAAGAAATAAAAGTGTCAAGCTCACTTAGGGGTCGACGACGACGAGACAATCTGCAGCTCCGGAGCTACGTAACAAAAAAATAAAAACCTAAAAACCCGAACCTGGAACCTTTGAATTGGAACCCCTATCGATACATCATCGTCATTTCGTGATCGTTGAATCGATACTGATACCGGACACGAGGGACAAATAAACGCAAACAGGTGAAACTGAGTAAATAATTACATCTCCGAGTTACAAAATAGTATACCATAAGATCTCTATATTAATTCGATACCAGGCAAAATCAACACATAAGTTATAATAAATTAGGAAACACTGATGCGAGAACACGAACCTTGCAGTAAAAAAAAACAGACATCAAGTTAAAATACCATCACTGTGCTGAAGTTTCAACCAGAACGAACAGTCGAGGGCTGGTGATCAGGGGGATAGTGCAACAAAAAACCTTTGGACGCCAGCATCCGAGCCATCTGTCATCTTTGAACACGATGATTGCATTACTCGAAAGATACGAGTAAAAATTGAAAAGTAAGACTTGAACTAAGCCTTCAACCAAGCTCGAGTATTTTCTTCTCTTTTTTGTGTGTCTCGAGCCGACAAATGGACAAAGTGCAATAAAAAAAACTCAACGTTGCGGCCGCATACGGCTGAGCTTAAATCTCATTTAAACGTCCTCCGAAGGCTTCTTCTCGCTATAAAATAACTATTTTACGCTCACCCTGCCATAGTTCGACTCTTAGCCGCATAGTCATCATTCAGCGGTGTGCGTATAGTGGTCAAAACAACAACACCATTCTATAGCGACTCGACATACACATCATCACTTCCACTCTCTCGTTGCTCCAGAGCTGCAACGAAAACCGCCTCATACCTCTCAATATGATTTAATCGCTTCTAATTAAATTTATTTATTTGAAACGAGTAAAAAAAAAGACGTCGTAATTTTCAAATGCTAAAGAAAAAATTCACATTGCCGCGCTCAAATTTGACCATAAAAACTGGTTTTACACGTTTCATCATCATCATCATCAACAACGATGGGCAGCCGAGAGCGTAAACGTACACGAGTCTGCGCGCATACCGATCAAAAGAAGATGTTGTGTTTTTTTCCTTCTCATTTCTGTCTCCATCTCTCTCTATCTATCTATTCTGCTCATTCTACGACCATCGGCTTCTTCGCATCCCTCCTGTGACCGATCTGCCTCCGCGTATTTTAATCTCATTGAAACGAAATCTCCGCCAGAGTTAAACGACACACGCTATAAGACCGATTCCATATCATACAGATAAGATGCTATTTGAAAACTGGACGACAATACTGGGAGAGCTGGAATAACTGGAAGGCTCGTCCTTAAAGTCTCTCTCTACGAGACAACTACATTTTTGTAGGCATTTAGGCGAGTTCATTCAGCAGAAGGTAGTAAATTAGCATCTGTGAACAGAGGAGACTAGCATGATATAGTTTTTACTTTCAAAGTGCCTTTTTGTGGAGCTCCAACATTTCTATTTTTTAAAATTTTTGATCTTTACATTCAATGCTTCAATTTGCAAAACTTCCAAATAAAAATTGGGGAGTAAAAAGTTCTGATTATTTTTAGTTGAAACAAAATTTTAAATTTGACCTCTTCTCCCCTACATCACCCGTCAATCTTACAAAAAAATAGCATCAAAAAATTACTACATGATAAATGTTTGGGAAACTGATGTGCAAATCCGGCCCGAAGGACCAAATCTTACGAATTTGCTCTAACTACAAAAGTGAGATGAATTTTAATTTGATCCTCTCCCCTTCATCAATCACACAAATAATTCATTGAAAATTACATTGATCACTTTTCGAAGAATTGGTATGCATATCCGACTCGAAGGACCAAATTTTATCACCTGATTAAATATTGTTATCCTTTCTTTAGCCTTTCTCTTATAAGTCTCACAAAAAAGTGATTAAAAATTTGCAATTCGTCGAATATTCGGAAAATTTCTGCAAATATCCGGCTCGGAGGACCAAATTATAGAACCAGAATAAATACTTCTAACGTTTCATTTCGCCTTTCTCTTGTTAGTCTCACAAAAAAGGTAATTGAAAATTTGCAATTCGTCGAATATTCGGAAAATTTGTACAAATATCCGGCTCGGAGGACCAAATTTGAGAACCTAAATGCTGTAATGTGAAATAAAAGTGAGTGGTGATTTTCTAAGTGACTCCTTATAGCCCATCAATATCATGACCAGTTCGTCTAAAATCACGATTTAACAAATGTTGGAAAAATCTGCACATTTCTGGCTCGAAGGACCAAATTTAACAACATGAAAGCTCATTGGTAGATTTTTAGCCCAGTAAGAGAATACAACTATTCTCCAAGACAATTTGTGGAATTGACACCGAAAATGAAGTCAAAGTAGAAATTTCGTAGGAAGCAAAAATAATCACAACCATCCCATGAACAATTCTGTGGCAACAATATTTTTCATAAGAAGCTTTTGATGTTCAGATACGAAGTCTTGAAGCAAAAATGAAAAAACGTTTTGATAAAAGAGCTTGAAAAAAAAAAGTATTCGAGCCCTTTCTCACCATTCAACAGCAGATTAGGTTTTACAACAATCCTAATAGAAGTGAACCAGTGCCTAACCCTCAAGCTATGAGCACTGAGCACACACACATCGTAGGAAGCAGGAAACGCGAGATTTTTTGGCGAATTACTTCCACTGGTACGACACACAACAGGTATTCCACTCGACGAATCACTTTATCGTCGTTAATCTTGTCCGAATAAAATATCAAGTTACGCAATTATACATTAACGAGCCAACCATACGGTCCAAGTCTTTCTTAATATAAGAAAGCAAACTTGTCGCAAACCGATACAATTACCCACCATTTTCAACATGACTCGATTCGCGTAACTAGATAAATACACAACGCCCAACAACGGGGAGACACAAAAGCGCGCCTCAGCTTCACCAAGAAGGGAAAAGATTAAAACAAAACAAAACGAGAAGGTATCTTTTTTAAAATAAAAACCACGACATTGAACAGGTTGAGGGGGTGAGAGGATAAACAAGGGGGTCTTTCTTTCTCTATGATAGTTAAATCTCTCCATCTTCAAATGTAGGTACAACACGTGAACCTGAACTTATTATAAAGATGTAGGTAGCGACCGCATGTGGCATTAAGATGGCATCGTGGCACTGGCATTGCTAAAAGCGTGACAACGGTCTTCTATCCGGTTCTGCTTGCGTCTCACCCTCGAGAATCTCTCGGTAACTTGACGAAGAGGTGGCAAAGGGGGGCACGCAGCAGCCACCGAGCCCACGGTCCATACTCACACAGTCTTAGAAAAATGCAGCAATAAACACGTTCTTTTCACTCTATACTATTATATACTCGAGACTATTTCAACGCTTTATTTACTCCTCGTTAATTGGAATATTCACACCAGTCTGTACAGGTAAAAAAGAACACGAGACCGTCTCGCACGCAACTAGACGAACGATGACCTTCGCTAAATAAAACGCGCCATATACATACATATATGAAGACCAGTACCTATAACACAGAAGATTGTGAAAACCGATATGTTCTTCTTGCACACTGTGTCTATGTCTATACTAGACAACATACGCACCATTACATCGCGATATTATTTAGCCGTGTAGAAACACGGAATGGGACTGTAGAGCGAGATAGACTGGCGGAGCAGACAGAGAGCGAGGAAGGAAAAAAACACATAAACGAAACCCATCTTCATCTCTCGAGTCTAATGACTTCATTAACAATCCAGTTACCATATGTATGACGAACTGGCTGAATACCTTTTCGCCTTCTACGTACGTCATGCCATCGAATCGTTTTTAGTTTTCGACACAATAATTAACAGCGAATATGCTCGTTTGAGACGAGCATTTGAATGGGTTGGTCAGAACGTGAGGGGGAGGGAAGGGGGCAGGAATTTATGACTCGAATAACCTGGAAATGATTTTTCGATCAGAACGATAGATTTTTTCAGATTCAAAACAATTCTAAAAAGCTCAAAAATAAAAAAACCTAGCACTTTTTCATTACTAATCCTCCTAGTACCATTGTTGGTCACTCAAGCTGGGTTAGACAACACCATTAACAAGTTATGTTCTCAGACAAGTAAAAATACGTACCTCTGCCTATCTCCTCAAATATCTACTAACTAGAAGAAGGTGCCTGAACATACACATATTATTTATATCAATGTATGTACGTACTACGTACAGATAATGTAGGCCTACTACGATACGTATTTCCGCTGGAGCTAATTTCAATGTCTTTATTACTTTTCTCGCGTTGTGCACCAAATACTAATTATCCAATTAATTCTACACCCGAGAGGTGACCGTTTTTATGTACATAATTATAATCATAACAATAATACATTCAACGTTACACTAAAGTGAACTAAGTCTGATACTAACTAGTTAAAAAAAATGAGAAGAATTTTAAAGCTTTACACATCGTTTTCATCGTATTGTTGCAAACGAGCTGTTCATTGTATATTTTGTACAATGTAAGTACACCTACCATTTCACACACTGTATTGTTTAAAAAGGAAGGTAGTATCACCATATCCACACTTAATAACATGCAACTACCTCCTACTTTCGCCTGTTGTCTTAATCCATCATTTTACCTGCGGCCTTTTCTCTCGTTCTTAATCTTTTTCCCAACAAAATTAGAAAAAAAAATTCATCGAACTTTTTTTTCCAGCTAAGTTTAACCTATGGAAACGATAGCCATCGCATTAGCCATCAAGATCCACTGTCTAGTTCATCGCATCACGTAACAAATGCCTACGCCAATACAGCTGTATAGAGAATGCCTTGGCGACCATCGCGGAAGAATAGCACTGTGGGGAATTTCTGGGTACATCTGCGCTTCGCTACAAAGGCTTGTCACCACCGAACCAAGACAATATTTTCATCGAATTTCGAAGAAGATGGCCCGACACTCGGTGTAATTCTTCGAAACGCCCTTTTGATCCAAATACCGAATACTATGCTGAAATACTAACCTAATATATTAGCTCGCTGCTGTCCGAAGACATCAGAAAGGAGGAAGAGGTAGGAGGACGGAGGTGTCGCTATCTTAATCGGTTTAGGATCTCATTAGTGATCGTTTTCGAGTCGTGAATCACTTGAAAGTCTTTTATAAATATCTGTCCAGCGTCTTCGGTGTTTATAATAAATCCCAACGGATATATCGTGGTATGTATTATGAAGCTATGAAGTATCGGAGCTGCATTTAAAACCATAATATTAATGGTTAACCGCAATATTCTCGTATTAATTGTGTGGTTTTGTAATTTACTTGCGTTCTCGCCTATGCAAATCGATCGCCCATTAACTGGTGAATAACATCATCATTTGCGATTATTGACGAGCATTTTTAATAATTTGATATTTTTTGAAATTTGATCAAAGGCTAAAGAAAGGTTAAAATAATGAATGGGATGGAGTTGGTTTTTTTGAACATTTCTTCGGCCAGTTCAGCCTTCCATTTACAGTGGAAAAAGTTGAGTTCAGAAACCATCATCACAATCCCACTACTTACTCTCTATGTAGGAGACGACTTGAAAATATGGGGTTTTCATATGTTTACTTATTTCAAAATTGGATAGGTATTCTAGTTTGTTTTTTTTTTTTTAATCAAATGGTACAAAATTTGACATAGTCTATGAAAGAAAGTTAAAAGTCGTTTTGAGCTCCAAAATCGATTTCGAGATTTTGAAAACGACCACTGGTTATGAGGTGATGAAGATTTCATTATTTGTAATTATTGTAAAAAATTCATACATTTCTGTTTGATTTCACTATAAAATGATTTAAAAAGGCGCCTAATGAATCTATAATAGGTACTTGATATACTCAAAATCATAATCATAATGATTAGTTCCGAGTTCTTTCTTTCTGAATAACACTGAAACAGTAACTACGAGTACATAGACATACTTATAATCAGCCTAGAAAGTTGGTAAGTTGAATTTAAACTTTCGATAAATAAAATTCTATGACTACTTTAATGAATCTTTTTTCCAATTTAATATCACCTTACTTATGTGTAGTTTTGAATAAGCTCAAGGAGCATTTTGTAATATCAACTTTAGAAATTACATTAAATTCTACGTCCATTTTTGAATTTTTTGACAACTATTTCAAACAATGGCTCCCTCTGCTGGACCAGGATCCGAAGATGGTTCTTTATCAACCAAAATTTTTTTCATCGCCATTTTGTGGATTCAATGAGTAAAAATAAGTGGAAAAGAAAAACTCTCTCCTTATTTTTAAGCTTTATATTGCAAAGATCTTTTCAAAAAGTACAACTTTTCATCATCAGGCAAGAGCACTTACAGCTTAAAAATAAGGAGAGAGTACTTCGTTTCCAATTATTGGACTCCTTAGTTTTGGTTAATCCTTTACCTAGTAAAAATAAGCTCAATTATCGCTATTTTTTTTACAAAAATTCAACTGAATTGAAAAAATTGTTCATGAAAAATATAGCGCTCAAGAAATTAGGAATACTCAACTTTCTGATTCCAAATCGGCGATTCAGAATTTATAGGTTAGTATTCTGTGTGAAAAAAATGAGCATTTCATTTTCATTTCTCTATAGTAATGTACACATTAGGGTGGATGACGAAGAAAAAAAATGGAAGAATTTTGGCAAAATTCAATGGGGACCTTCACTTGGACTTGGAAGGAAGATATAAATAGACCTTTAATCAGAAGGAATTTTCATGAAAATCGTGTTTTTTTTCTTCTTCAGCCTTTACTCGAACATCTCAAACTGTTTTAGGAACAAACACTCAGTTCCAAAAAATATGATTTGAGATTCTGCGTCAGCTAAGACTATTTATGGCCGCCAAAATACATAACCACTTTTGAAGTTCTACTGAACAGGTTGAAAATTATGCACATCACTCATTCTTGTGTATGTGCTCAAATAGGTGTTTTGAAAAGTACCTACGTATTTTCTGCTCGAATGTAAAACCCCTTAATTATTCCAAAACTTGAAAAAATATAATGTCTAAAACCGGGGGGGGGGGAGGAATTAGCTCATCGACGCTAATTTCATTTCTGGCAATAGCGATTGAAAAAATTGTCATCATTGTATTTTGAAAAATTCCACCAGTTTCAAAAATAACAGCTACAGAATTGATGTTATGGCATAAATTAATGCGTAATAGTTACTCGAGAAGAAAATAATACTAATTTTCAAAACACGAATTGATTTGCAAATTTTCAACCGCTCAGAAGAACTTTAAAAATGAAGGGTTCTATGGAAAAGGGGCCCTTAGTCATTTTTTTTTCTTTTACAGGTTTGAATGTATTACAATTTTTTTTTCTTATATTTAGTGATATTGAAGTGTTCTCCCATGAAAAAAAACCAAATTGGAAAATGTTTGCTGGTAGAAAATTTTTTTAAAGTCCATTTGAACTTGTACAAATTAGTGGAAAAAAATTGACTGAGGCCCCCCTTTTCCATGAAGCCCCTCAAATAGTCTTGAAGTTTGGTGGTTATAATGACACAGAATCTCAAGAACCATTTTTTGGGATTGGATCATTTTACCCCAAAAACAAATGGAAAAAAGGCAAGGACAAAAAAAATTGCGATTTTTTTTTTCAAGTAATGGTCTCAGCTCTTTGAGGGCCACGAGTATATTTCCTTTCCAGGGACATCTCCAGAGTAAATTTTCTCTTGAGTGGCTTTCAACTCAAAATGAAGGTCTCCACTGAAAGTGGTCAAATTTTCGACTTTTTCCCGCGATCTAATCAAACGAACATACAAATTCTTTTTAGATCTTTTAAAAGTCCCAAATTTGAGTTAGAAAAAAAAGGTGAAGTGTTCCTGGGTACGCTCAAGAGCACCGAGATTTCTACATTTTCAAAAAAAAAAGCGGAGTGAAAAAAGGGAGAGAGGCCTAGAGTTAAGAGCAAACAAAATTTACCATCAACGAATTTTTCTCAGTTATAAAATTTTTATTTCAGCAATAAATCTATTCTTCTCATTCGTTCCCTCTCCCTTCCCCCGGACCTGCCCATAAATCGAGCATCCTTGGGTAAAAAATACAACTCACTAGATTTTTTAGCTGAGAATTTTCACACTTCGTCACAATTATTTACAGAGGGCCCATATGCCAAAAACTCGTAATAATTAAAAAAAAAAACTCATCTATACAACCTTATAGACAGCGCTATGTAAGTAATTTCCACGCGTTCTTCGCCTAAAAATAAGCACTCAATAAAAAATCGACCGCAACAAAACACAAAGATACGTAAGAAAAACCTCTAAAAATCTGAGCACATTGTATAGCTACCTACGTGTTCGTATATTTGAAGACCATCACGTCGCATCAATTCATCCTTAGGCCTAATAAATGTCCAACTGGGTCACCTCTTGTTCGGCTCATATAATTTCCAAAATATACCGCGCACAATCTCCCCGAGTTAATTAGGTATAATTAAAGCGAGAAAATTAGACAAGCGCGCTTTATAAAATTAACGACTGTAAAACCATCCATGAAAAAATTTTACTATGAGAGAACACAACAACGTGTACGTATAGTTGAAAAAGTAGGAAAAAAACGCTCGTATAATACATACAAAACAAGAACCTCCATCCACGAGTAAAAAGTATCTAACTTATTCGCGCAGGAAGCTCAATTAAAATACTTTCTTTTACCCCCTTTTTTTTTACTTTTCACAGATCTTGCGATCGTAATCGTACAACATAACCCATCATCATAACCTCGACTGCATCACTAATCGTAATTTAACGTAAAATTACGTACATAAGGTTTTGTCCCTGTGCCAAAATATTAACGCGAGTTAAGCCGAAGAGAGAAATTTCGCGCTAATGTCGAAACATATCGACGCCTTCTAATCGTTTTTATTTTTCCTCGCTTTTAATTTAAATTTCAAACATATACATCGGTGGCTAAATTAACACCAGAATACACGGCGGTGTAAATTTCGAGTTGATTAATGAATTTCGTAATGTCTCTGGCGACAGTTGTCGTCGAGCAGATGATGGCCAATCATCTAACATCGCAACAGATGATGACAACGACAACGTGAAATATCTAGCAATTTTAAACATTGTTCGCGCAAAAATTTACAACTACGAATGAGCTGCTAGAGCTGCATCCATCGTTTTGGTTCGCATCGTGATAGGAAAAATGATCGTGTCAACGACCAGGTTAGAAAATATAAAAAAGAAATCTCCGTTTGTACGTTTTTAAAAACAATGCATTACTTGAAATTAGCGTCAGGCAATTTACCAAGGCTCGATTAACTATAGTCTCGCGAATTTCGCGTTTATAAATCATAATAGTAACTTGCATCTTGGCCAAAATCTCATTTGGACCGATCGAGTGACTCAATTATACGAGTACACGTAGCGAGAGGTACATTTACCTAATGCATAAACGCAGTTACGCAGCTGGCTGCGAATCGACGACGGTGAAACTCTCTTCGATGATAGATTTCAAACTGTCAGAAAAAAGACTGCGTAATTTTTCAGGTGGCGAGATGGCGAGATGCAAGTATTTCCGCGAGATGATAATGATGAGCAGTTGTGTATTTAGACGAAGTTTTGCTGAGAAATGGAAAAGATCGTGTTTTCAAACTGAATTCGTTACAAGATTACAATTTATAGGATGAATCTTTCAGAACCAAGATGGAAAATTAATGATTATTATGAGGGTACGAAAAATCACAATTTTTGGAATAAAATCGAATAAGGTATTTGAACAAATAAATTGACGTGAAACCCATCAAAGAACAGTTGGCAGTTAAAAAAATATTGTAAAATTATTTAAAATTGGATTCGTCCAATTCATTTTGAATTTGGTTTCAGATACGATAATTTTGCGATAAAAGCCAACATCGTGTCAAAATGATTTTCAAGATCAACTTCTCATGATGAAAAAATATTTTTTACGAGGTTTTCAGATATAAACTTCGAAGAACAAAAAATGACTAAAAACATTCGAATTTTTTCAATTGTTTCATTTTTGTAAATCTGATTTCATTCACCCGCACAAAAAGCAAAAGTGGATTTTTTAGGAAAAAGCAACTCTAGGGATCTGTAGATATTCGTAATAATTATAAGAAAAAAAAATTGATTACAAGAGGGCTTCAGCTTATTTTACAGCTGCAATAGCTACATTTTACGCTTTTATTTTCAATTTCAAGTTTCAACTTTTAGCATTACATATTTTATTATTCGAAGGCAATCATACATCCTCAAGTAAGTATTATTTTACCCTGAATTGATTTTCTTGAACATTAATTATTCATAGAGGAAGACACACTAAAAGTCTAAAATACATCCATTTAGCTCCTCAAATTCCAATTTCTACTTCGACGGTTCATGACGTTTTGAAAGAGAAAAATAATCATGAAAACAAGATGAAAAACAAACCGAAAACTTGTACCTACTTGCATGTATTAAAATTGAGAATTTTAACGAGAACTGCAAAAAAATTCGAAGTGGAAAACCATTTCAAAACATTATGTTCAGAAAATTTTAAATCCATACCCTCTGCCATCTGTTTACCTGTCACGCCCATTTTTTTTTGAGTGTACGGAGATTTTCAATTTTAACCCAAGGCGATGAAAAATTTTCAATTTTCTATCCTAATTAGATACTTATTACTTACCTATACAAATTAGAATAAGATCATGTGATTTTGGGTTTACTTTTTCATGGTATTTTGGAAATTTGAAATTTTCAGCTGCAAAAAAAGTCTCACGTTATACGATGAACAATGCAACATGAAAAACCATCGAAAGACTTGGCGAAAAAATCCAACTACAATGGGAACGTGACTTTGAAAAACGAAGATGAAAAATCCATTAATCGTAACGTTTGACCACTCGTAAAAATATTCTAAAAACCGTGAAAGGGCCGATAATTTGAAAATTCTACCAATAAAAACTTTTTTTGCAACTTCCAACTAATTACAAATTCCATTTTGAAAAAACTAACACCAAATTTGTGCTCAGGGTCGGGTATCTAAATTACTAGATTACCACACATTTAACGATCTTATTGATGCAATTTCTCAAATTCACTTTCTCGTTCAGATTTTTCAAACACTCGCAGAAATTTTTTAAAATAAAAATGAATTTTGATAAAAGTGATTACACGAATCCGATAGTAGTTATTTCGAAATGAAATTTTCATCTGAACATATTTGAACAAATCTAACGAAAAAAACCACGTTTTTAGAATACTTTTATACACTTGTAAAGTGGAAATTCGTTATTTTTTTAGACTACTTACCTATTTCAACAGTTGAAAATTTCAAACAGGAAAACCTCCATGAAAAAAATCAACCGAAATCACTCAAAATTCAATCTTAGGGCCACCTCATAATTTCTAGATTAAGTGCAAAAGAACGGGAAATTTTTCACCACTCTGGTCAAAATATTGAAAATTTCTGAATCAACAATATAATGGACATTATACAAATAAACAGAAAGGAAAAGGGTTCAAAAATTTATGAATTTTTTTTCCAAGCATTTTTTCTGATTAAAAAAAAAGATATTGAAAACTGGGCGTTATTCCAGATTTTTGCACAGCGTAGTAAACAAAGTTTATGGTTTCCTATATATATATAAATTTGAGTTTATTCTGCTTACATTTATGAACATTGGTAATATTTTGAATATTATGCAATGCTTTTCTCATTGAAAGAACTTCTGAAAATTTACCAGTTTTATGTGTCGAAAATAAATTTTTGATTTTTGATGAATTTTTGAAAATTCGAATTGATTAATTTTCTGTGATAATGATCAACTGATTATATTATTGAAGTCATGTTAATGTCTTCTTTTAGATCTCTTGAAATCGATTGATGATTATTTTATGCCTTCTGAAGCCTTTTCCGAAAAAATTGTTTTATAGATTGTCCGTGTTATGGAAAAACTGTTTCAGGAAGAACTAAGACAAAATTCAACATTTTTCCAACACAGGAATACAAATGAAAATTTGTTCAGTCGAGGTTCTAACAGAGCTCAAAATCGCCACCAATCGATCAGAAAGTTCAACTCAAAAAAGTAATCATTTTGAATTTTTTAAAATTCACCAAAAATTTAAAAAATAAAATTGATGAAACAAAAAAGAAATAAATTAGCGGTCATCAATCGTAAATCGTAAGTAACGCATTTCAAAAGAGTGGCAGGAAGTAAGCAAGTTAATTTACTTTGATGGCACTAATGTTCCAAAGTCTGGTTGATGTCTTCTTTTAGATCTCTTGAATCGGTTGATGATAATTTTATGCCTCCTGGAGCCTTTTCCAAAAAAATTGTTTTAGATTGTCCATGCTATGGAAAAACTGTTTCAAGAAGAACTAAGATATAAAATTCAACATTTTTCTAACACAGAAAAACATAAAAAATTTGTTATAATCGAGGTTCTAACAGAGCTCAAAATCGCCACTAATCGATCAGAAAGGTCAATTCACAAAAGCAATCATTTTAAATTAATAAAAATTCACCAAAAATTCAAAACAATAAAATTTATTAGAAAACCTCCCAAAAAAACCACGCTATGACACCCCAACTAAAATCGAAAACGCATACCAAAAGGGTGACAGGAAGTAAGCAAGTTAATTTACTTTGATAACAGCAATGTTTTACTGTATTTGACACAGATACAGGTTATCTCAACTGTAGGTAGTAAGAACCAAAACTTGAGATAAGAATTTGGTAGCACAAAGACAAATGCGCCTCAGATTTGTATCC
The DNA here is from genome assembly GCF_950023065.1 of Planococcus citri. Taxonomy (NCBI): domain Eukaryota; kingdom Metazoa; phylum Arthropoda; class Insecta; order Hemiptera; family Pseudococcidae; genus Planococcus; species Planococcus citri. Next base: position 53,334,045 of record NC_088678.1, on the reverse strand, counting down.
AGGTACTTGACTTTGAAACCTACTTTTATACAGATGCTCATTTTGAAAACAATGTCACTGCAGAGAAGAGAGGCAAGGTATTTTCAGGCTGTTTTATTCTGTTTCTCTCTATTTTTTTACTAAAAGATTCATTTTTTTCAAAAATAGACTTTTCTGTATGGAGAAAAAACACCTTTTACTTGCACGAAACTTTTAATAAAAATTGAAAAATTAGTACATATACGAGTGAGAAGCGTTTCGGTCTACACAGAGAATGGTCTCTGTGTAGACCGAAACGCGTCTCACTCGTATATGTACTAATTTTTCAATTTTTATTAAAAGTTTCGTGCAAGTAAAAGGTGTTTTTTCTCTATATTAATATGTGCGAAAAAGGTGGTAAAGATTATTTGAAAAAAAAAAAAAAAAAAAAAGACTTTTCTGTGGTAAAAAACAAACTGAAGAATTTCAATATTTTCAATACAAAATATTGTAAAATATGAAATTTTTTATCAGTAACACGCGATCAATTTTTATTCAAGAGCTTTGTTATTGAGATATTTTAAAGAAATTCTTTCATTACACACATAATTATAATTTAAGGAAAAATCAATCAATTCAGTAAAAAATGAGAAAAAGTGTAAAGTTGTCTACTTGGCTTCAATTCTGAGACATTTGGAGCAAAAATCAGACAGTTCCATTTTTATTCAACGATATTTTTTTCAACTTTTCAAATAAGCCTGATACCAAAAGATCAATAAATATTGAAAAATTCGAAATTCTTCCCACCATCTCACACCATATAGAACCACACACGCGAGTTTCGGACGTTTCTGCGGCTCTACACAGCATCAAAAGGCCACCTCGACTAAAGGAATACCGCATAACAAGACGAGAAACCGCTATAAATAAACCATCAATGACGATACCTTCCAGATGATTTCTCTATTTTTAATTACTTCGACTCGTAAGCGTTATTACATACACTCTTTCACACGTGAAGCACATTCACGTACACTTGGGGATACCACAGAGACCTGGGGGTGCAGCGAAAAAAAAAATGATTAATTGCCGAATTAGCCAGTCTATATGATTCGAGTTGGGTCTTCTGGTCGTCGTTCGCGAGCCTATAAAACACGCCGACGACCGATGACCGCTACACAGCTTAAAGCTAAAAAGCTATAAAACACAGTCATATATAGAGTCAAGAGTGACTCTCCTAACTTGTGAAAAGGTTTATTATCACCATCGTAGTATAACTTTTCAACATGCTCGTAAATGGCAGTATAATATTAGTCGACTGAGTTATGCTAAGTATTTGCCATCTCCATTCTCCACTCACATGAAGACTCAGGAGGTAATATTGAACTTATTTTAACTTCGGATGAGCTTGTACATATAGTCATACCTGTCTCAATGTACGTATTGATCTGTCAACATGATCGTCTCAATGATCAATTAAGAAGCAACTTGCGTCAACCAGGGACCAAATACCGTAAAAGAATTACACTATACACTTTACACAACAATTATAACACAACCGAACTTTACACAGATGACTTTGACGAGCACATCAGCACTCAGCAGATCACAATAAGCACCAATGACCGAATTTAATCAACCGAGAGCAATTTCCGGCCACGATTCGCGCAATTATTCGCTCGTTTCGATGTAATTTTTTTCGCACAAGACGATCAACATAGCAGATAGGTGCATTCTAACAACTCGGATACACTCTGCGATGCATACACACGTTGTATCTAACGAAACCGGCTAAAGTAAACTGAAAAGGGAATTGTAATGTTGTGTCTATCACAACGGACCACCCAAGCTGTAGAGGGGGAATGTTGACGTCACACATTATAAAGTCTTCTAAGCCTTCATCAAATTATTAACTGAAACAAACCAATCAGATTATGTCAAATACTTATCTGGTTCTTGTTCCAAACAGTGAGGTTTCTTTTACCTTCTTTCTTCTCGCATACACACACTACCGATTCTTTTTTACATCTTCTCTTCCTTTATTTCTCTTTTATTTTTCGACAGAATAGCTGCGCGCAAAATTACAATAATTATAATCTGGTTTCGTGGTGTATAGATATGTTATTCTTCACCTCGTGGCATGCTTTTATTGATCTCTCATTAACGTAGTAGATGATCGCTGGAGGCGCAGGGGGAAGAGGGGACCCAACATTCGTACACACCGAGATTTCCATTTCTTAATTCTATCGAACTAACCGCCGGGTTATTGAACACGCCGTGATATTACTAGGGCGTCTTCTTCGCTGGTTCCTCTTGGTGTTTTTTTTCTCCATCTTCGTCATTTTTATTCTACCATTTCTAGATGTACGAGTCGAGTACCTATCTCGTGATAATTAACACGCTATCTTCACCATAAGGTGTGTACCTAGTTCCACTTGCTGCCCGGTGAAAGAAAAGGGGAAAACAACAGATGAAGCAATACCTCGTATACGAATGCACGAAATCTCTTGCGTACGCTCTGGTCAAAAAGTCAAAATGGAGGTGATCATTGGTACCTTGAAGCAGTGAGCAAAATGTTATCCACGTGGCTATGTAGACTAAACCTATTATTATGAAATTAGAATTAGGTATTCGAAGAGGGACGAAGGTGATTTTACAGGAGCAATAGGTAAACTATACTCAATTCGAGATGAAACATTGAAACGTATTAGATTTAGTGTAATTTGATGGCTGAATCAGAAGCAGACAGAAAAAAAAAAGTGAAAATTGCTAATAATTTGAATTCTTCACGAATCTGTTTTTCGAACAGATGATTAGGAATACCTATTGCTTTGAGAAGTTGAGGCGAGAGGCCCTAGGGAAAGTGATAGAAATTGAACTCAAAAAAATGAAATAGAAAAAGAAACAACTGATTTTGTTAAAAATTTGACACGATGAGGAACTGAAAAAAATCAAAATTATGTACTCAAAAGAGTCAAAAACAAAACTTAAAGAGATGTTGAAAGAAATTGGAGCAGGATGTGATATCATTCCTGGTTTGATCTTATCAGCAGTATTTAAAGGAGATGGAGAGAAGGAATGACGAAAATTCAAAAGTGAAATTTAAAAATTTAAAAAAATGCAAAAGACAGTAATGGAAATTTGGAACAAAAAAAATTGAAAAAAATCACAAAAGGAACAGAAACAACAAACAACAGTTGAAGAGGACGAAATACATATGTACCGAAGATGACATATCAACCATTTCAGAATAATTTTCACAGTAAGAAATCCAGCATTTTTCAACATATCACTTGATAATGCTGCGTTGAAACTTCCTACAGCAATCTACAATTTTTCATGCCTATTCCCAGTGGTCGCAAAAATAGCCATTTGTTGATTATGTGAAATAAAAAAAATTGTACAAAAATAATATGTAGGTAATTACAAGAAGAAATAAGTTCAAATTATAGGTATTACCTACCTACCTACTTATAAACTACCTGAGGAAACAGCGAAAGTGAAAAATGTATGATAACACGTTCTTTTATCGCTCAAAAATTGAATCATCTGCAAGATTTTTTGAAATGAGCTCATTAATGAAGGCGAGATTTCTGTATTGAAGCAGCTCAGCTAATACAAAGACAGCTTTCCCTGACCGGAAGATTCAAGTGAAAACTGCCAGCTGTAAACCTTCATTTAATAATTCAAAATGGTCATTTTTTTTCTTATTTTTTCAGTCAAAAATGAAGTTTTGTCAACATTTTTCAAGTTTTTCTAAAAAAAATCCTCTTAATGTATTAAAAAAAAAAAATAGATGATAATAATTCTGAACTTTAAATTCGATGCATATGTGAACTTGTGGTTGAAACATTTATTTGATGACGACCCCCCCCCCTCCCCACCTGATCACATAGTGGAACAAAAGGGAACTTTCCTCTGAAAGGCTGAGATTCAACTAAAAAGGGAACCCATTGACGTCGGAATCTCGGATTGCAACGAAACTCGAACACGTCGATGGTCGAATGAAGACCTCAAGAAACCCACTCATCCTCTAATTTTTGGCTGCTGAAGTTAGTTTATCCATTTTTAGGGATTTTTCTCTCCACAAGTAGATAGTGGCGTCTTTACTTCGCTGAATTGAAGAAATTGGTACATCTCACCACCATAATAAACTTCAACATGTTCAAATTTTGACCAAAGGGGGTGGGTTAGACACTTCATGAACTGATGCCATCACAGGACGTATCCAGAATTTCGATCAAGAAATTTTTTTCCAAATTAACAGATCACATATAAGCAAAGTAAGCGGGAAAATGCTCTTCTTGGTCGGGATTTCAGATCCGGCTAATGATGGTATCAGTCGATCAGGTACCATACCCCTTGAGCAAAATTCCCGCAGTTGAAGTTCATATGGTGCAGAGGTACAGCACTGATTTTCATCACACAGCATTAAGCCTAGTTACTTGTACATAGAACAAAAGCTTCAAAAATTCATCAAAAAATCAACTTCAGCAGCTCAAAATTGGGCGATGGAGGTTTTGCGAGGTTCTTTTTCAACTAGCTCAAGTTTTGTTCCAATCTGGGTTTCGGCAGCCAACGAAGAGGTTCTTTCGTATAATTATACTCAAGTCTCAAAAATTCAAATCTTCCCACAAAATCTCCAAAATTATCAACTTGAAATTTGATGGAGCCAATTTCTGGTTAAAATAGCTACAATTGACCCCCACTCTTCCCTCCTACATTCACTTTTCAAACAATTATTCGCACTTTGTCCCAAATTAATACGAAAAGAACCCTCCATTAGAAAGCTGAAATCTAATCATGAAGCATGTCCTGAATATTCAATTATTTGAAAATTTTTCTTTTGGAAAAACAGTTAGTAAGAGTGAATAAGAGTAACAGTGTTAAAAATCGTAACAACCAATTTCTAGAAGTCACTTCTTCATCAACAAGATTTATTTTAACTTAATTAAAGATGAACTATCGCTCTATCTAGACTTGGAATGATTATTAAGAAAACTTGAGAAGGCACAGAAAAGCTAATAATCAACATAGTCGAATTTATAGCATTTCTTTTCCGTATTCCTGCATTAAACAGAGTTCTTTCATTTGTATTCAATGGAAAAGATCTAAAAGAAGAACGAAAATGAAAAGGATGCCGCAGGGATGCCTATGATAAGATATTGAATAAAAGCCATCCGCATTTGCTGATTGCAAGAAGGTTTCCGTTTAAGGCTAATTAGATATATGTACCTTCAAATCTCAGAATTGCAATTAAATCAAAAGTGGAATTTGAATGAAGATTAAATGCGAGAAAAAAACAACCATACCAAACCAGCTCACCACCCAACTCAACACTTCTTTTTTATACTCAAATACACCTAAATACATATCTTCTAGCAGCTTCACTAATATTATTACAGATAGGAAGGAAATCTTAATATTCCTGCCAGTTCCCTTCCTTAGTCGAAAGTGTCGAAACAGTAGCCCGAACACACACAATTAACTTATACACCCAGAATATCCTGTTCTTCTCGGATTTTATTCAAACCAACGGTACTACGAAACCTTAGCAAAACCAGGCTCCAGACTTCCGAAAGGATATCCTTAATCGAACACCAGCAACTCGTACTTTTCTACTCATCAAATATGGGGCACAATGACAGCGTAAAAAAAATTAATACAAGCAAGAAAAACCCCCGTTGTACGAAAAATCTTGCGATATCACGTTGAATTATTATAAGTTGAGTTCCTTCTACAGTTGGCGTTCTGTTCGAATTCTCGCATCGGCAGGTAGCAAAGGTAAAAATACAGAAGGCATGGTACCTGCTGCAGCATAATGGAATGGCAACAAAAAGGGAATTAGGATTTGGAAATTCATTCTGCTGAGTGCTGAGTTGGTATTGTTTCACGAACTGGTAATATGGTGGTTTTCGATCAATAATCAATACCGAAAGGTAAAAAAATCAACTGAGATTTCGGGAGTCGATCGATGCGAGAGCAGTTCTTTGTTTTCTATTCGACGTATACGAGAAACTTTTGTGTAGTACGATGAAATTAAGAAATAAAGCGTTAATTAAGACATAAAAAAGAGGTTATGAATGGTACATAGGCTTTCTAGCATGCGCTCGTGAGGTAATAGTTGACTGCTGCGAACAATGTGCTCATAATACTGGGCAGGCACCAGGCACTATTCTGTTGCCTGTACCACCCCGAAGCTCGTACCGTGGAGTATTTCCAAAAAAAAATATACCTATTTGAAACGGATTGAAATAGGTATTCTCCGTGTGAAATTAACATTTCTCGTTTTTTAGCAGCATTTTTTTCTTCGGCCTGCCGCGTATGAATATTTCATGGCTTATTCGCGAACATAGAGAGAGGACTCGTTTCAGTTGGCATTTTTCCGCCTTCGACTTCTTCGCCTATGGTTCTCTCAGTGGTAGTACAGCATACAAGATGCTTCTCTCTCTCACACAGAGGCCAGCTATACACGAGCAGCAGATACCACTCGTATAAATACATTTATACGCAAAAGAGAGGTATTTTTTTGTTTTTTTTTTCAATTGTCTGCGCTCAGTTATTTATTAGGTATATAAAGTTGTTTTGTGTTGTTTCTTACCTATTTATGCGTGTACATGTATTCCGTGGGTGCTTGTTAATCTTCCACGCCGCCATCCAATCCACTGTGCCGTAGGATAACAGCGAGCGAGCACATCTCCGAGATACTGTTTTTTCTCTCTTCTTCATCTCTGCGATGCTCGATGCTGCTACAAGTACCTGGGCTCTTTCTAAACCTAGGTACCCGTTGTGCGCGCAAAGAGCTCGCTGCATAACAGAGAGAGCACATAGTACACATCGCAGCATCTCGCAGATATAGTGTCCATTATAGACCATAACAGATAACAATCGCCAACTTGATGCCGGTTCCATTTGTTTCCTTTGTATTACCAACGTGTTTAGAATAAGAAAAGGATTGTTAAAGATGTTACGAGACGTTTTATTTTCCGACTCTTGTTGATTTAGATATACCATTCGTGTAATCTTTTCGCCATTATACCATAATATAGTGTATATCCCCCCGCCGCGCCATACGCCTGCAGGCTGCACCATCCATAGTCATTCGCTAACCGAAAGTCCCCTTTTTACCTTGTAGCTGAGCTGCAGCGCGAGTGAAAAGCTCTCAATTAAAGGTCAAATACGTATACTAGCTCAACGAGGTGGTTTGCTAATATACCTCTGTTTGCAGCCGAGACTGGAGAGAGTGGGCAATTCGTCCATTTAGTAAAACAATTACGTATATCCGGAACTTATTATAATAAAAAGGCATAAGGGGCCGCGTGTTCGATTGAGAAGACACAACATGAACAACATGCCATGTCAACGACCAACTTAATGCGTTATAAGAACACAATGGCCAAGAAACAAGTCAACCGTACTCTATTCTTTTTAATTGACCTTTCAATTAAACGTAATCTCGACTTTGGAATCGCTCGGTGGACGTTACACGTTCGGGTTTAATAATATACAAATCAAGTGGAAAAAGAAACTCGACGGGATGTGCGACGATATTTTGGGTATTGAAGAGTTGCATCGTACTGTGCAAATCAGTAGTAAGATCCCTGTAAGTATGCTTGTAAGCGGGCATTTTTCATCAGCAAATAGCCAGAGGAATGGAATCTGAGCACTTGAAAAAAAATTACATCAAGAGAGGAGGGCGAAGAGACTCGAAAGCGTAATTAATTTCATTTGTCAAATGTTGATTCAATTTTGAGAAAAATTTCAACACTATTGCATTGATGCATGAATCGATTCGAAACCAATTTTTAAAAATTTCATGGCGTCTTTGCTTTTCATCGTGAGTGCCAACAGAATTGAACATGTTCACCTCAACTACTCAATCAACACTGAAAATCAGCATTAAATTGCTCACAAATTAGTAAAATTGTATTTTAAACTCACTTATCAATTACTTTCAAGTGCATATGAATTGTTTGAAAATTATATCCATCCTGTTTGTATTTTTCTCTCTCAAAAATACAAAATATAGTGTACATACCTGAAATCAAATAAAAACAAATAAATATTATAAGCATGTTGAAAAATAGGGTTAATATTTTACAATTACACAGTAATAGGTAAAGGTGTTCTAATGTATCGCCCCTTTTCTGTCCATGAAAAATATTGATGGATGGAATTTGAGAGATTGTATTGTGTCTCAAGAGTCAGATTGAGAGATTAGTGCACAAAGTCAAGGTGATTTTCATTGATTAAAAAGGATACGGGAAATCGGATCAAGTATTCAATTTTCTACGCAAAATTTCTCGAAAAATAATGAAAAAATCGCAGGGATAAGTCGAATTTATCGATCCTTATTTTCCCCAATTTTCTAGTTTTTTATACCACTTTTTCTCCCTACTTCGTGAACTAAAAAAAAATAAAAATGAAAAAATGAACGATAATACCTAGGAATTATAATATACCTGAAGAAATTATTACTATCGATTATTTGCTGATTGCAAGATGAGTTTTGCTTATGGGCTGTTATTAAATTGTTTTCTTTAAATCTAAAGTCTCATTTTTTGTCTTTTGATAGACTGCGCGCTATTTTTCATTTCTTGACTGAATAAATTTTGAATGAAAAATGATTGCTTTTCACCATAATAAAAATGAAAGTGTCGAAAAAAATGACCAGTCCCACTTTTTTTTAAATAAGTGGGTAAAGAAAAAATATAATAGAATCATTGAAATGTCATTTTTATGAAAAAAACAATATTTTTTATAGTGTTTTCCTTGATGAAAAAAATGATAAAATCATCATGACGAATATTCTTTTTCATTTTACTAAATTTGATTATCGCTAATTTTTTAAAATGTTCGTTATTTTCGAGCAGATTTATTCATATCTTATTCAGCTTCTAAACCTGAACTAATATTTGCTAACTTTTTTCGTTTTTTCCCCCCAAGTACATAAGTGAATAATAGGCACCAGGACAGGTTATTTTTGCAATTTTCATAAAGGGAAAACTTTAATTGAACGACAGATTAAGGGAATTGCACGACAGGAAAATCCCACGACGAAATCATGTTTTTGAACGACAGCGATTCAACGACAGTTTTGGTCATTAAAACGACAGCATTGAACGAGAGACCTCGAACGACAAACACAGAAAATTCACGCCGCGAAAAAGGGAATGCACGACGAACATGGGAAAGCCCGACGAAATTATTTCAATTGCCCGACAACGCAAATCATTCGAAAAGGGGGCTCAACAGTAACGAAAATAACATTTCTTCACACCTTTCAAGTTTGGATTCTTCAAAATTTTGGCCCTAGCTCCACCCTGACAAAATTTTCACCTTTTCACAAGTATTTTACTCAACTTATTTGGCTCAATTTAGTGTACGAGTAGGTACATTATTTTTCAGTTATAAAACTCCAACTTTTTCAAAATTTTGTTTATCCTCTTACGAATACTTAGATATTAGGTTGACTTAACTCAGCATACAAATTCTAATTTAATTCAGTAAGTATTTGAATCTAATACTCTCATTTCAATTTCGTCAAATTGTTCAATTTTCAAAAAAATCGGCAACTTTTTGCTTTTTTCCCTTTAAAAATTGTTAAATTTGTAATTTTTTTACCCCCCGGCCCCCTCATAATGTCAACATTGGCAAAAATATTGAAAGTAAAATTTTTTTAAAAAAAGTACACAATATGCTTTTATTCCTTTGTTACCCCCTTTCCCCCACAATCACTCCCCCACAATCAAAGCCACAAAAAAGAGGGGTAGGCCAAACAAGGCTAAAAAGGCACTTCTCATATAATTATTCATACTGTTGTTATGTTACGTTGATACCTATCATTAATAATTGATTGTTTTTGGAAATTTTAATTTTGTGAAAAAATTTGTCGCTTCTATCATTATGTCGTCGTTCATTTACGATGAGCCGAAAAAAAAATTATTTTGAAAATCTTTTGAGCTTTGGTAAATCATTTACGTAGGTACCTATTCTTGGAGCCACTGAATGCAGTTTTTTTTAGAGTTTGTAGCTTGAAGAAATTCAGTGGAGACTAACATTTCGAGTTCAACGTACATAATTCCGAAAAAATTTCAGCTCTTTAATAACTCTGTAGGGAGATATGGGAATGGGTCCTCAAATAGGTGCATTTTCGCTTTAGCTTCTAGACCCAACCTGTTTTGAGAAAATGGCCCACTTCCTAGATCATTGCCGTCGTCGCCTTAAGAGTTCCATCGAGCGATTGAAAATTTGCAAATTAACGTTATTTGTAAGGGCAGAGGGTATATTGCTCTTTTGAAATCTTTTTCTGGCCAGATGTTTCGCACGAATTATGCCAAAACGTATGTAGAAAGATACGAGTATTATTTCTGAAATTGGAGAAATATTTTGGAATACAATGGTGACAATTTTTGGGTCATTATTTCCTATTTTTGAAAAAAATTGACAAGTACATGGCCATTTTTCTTGATGTGGCAATAGTGACCTAAATATTTGCACCACTACATTCCAAAGTACATACTTACCCAGTTTCAGAAATGATATCTCTCTACGTTCTGGCATAATCAATGAGAAATTTGGTACCTATATTTAAGTAGAAAAAATTTTCAAAACACGAATTTACTCAAAAACGATCGTTTTTGTAAATTTTCAATCACCAAAGTTAAGAACCTTAAACGTGGTTTTTGATTTTGAATGCAATGACTTTGGTCAATGGAAAATCTCAAATACAATTTTTTGGAACTGGCCATATTTTCCCACAACATGTTCTGTAAAGGTTAGACCCAAAAAACCACGTATTTTTTGGAAAATGTCTCCCTTTGAGGATACATTTCTCCCATCAGTGGCACCTCCAGAGCTAACATTTTTTCCGAATTTTCCAAATGACTTTAAACTCAAAAAATGAAAGTCTCAAATGAATTTCGTCAAAATACTCAAACTTTTTTTTGCGATTCGATTTGATACGCGGCTCCTCTATCTTCGAGAGATGTCAAGATCCCCTTTAAAAAGCAACATTTTTTCCTTTAATTAACTGGCATCTGTCAACTTTGGTACATGGTAAGAAGATTTTCAAATTTCAATCTTTCAATTCGATTTCGAATCCTTAGCTCCAAGTTATTCAAGGTAAGAGCCTTCCAAGTTGAACAGTTTTTCAACTGGATGAAAATTTTTTCACCAGTTTATTGAGAGGAAGTTGAATAAAATTGATGCGGAATTTCAGATTATAACAAATTCCGATACCTAACTGAAACCAATTTAAAACAGAGTAAGTAAGTTGATTCATTTCAATCCAAAAATTGCACCAACAGAGCGTAGGTCTAGGTAATTAGTTCGACGACCCGATAACCGCTTCGAGAATCAATCGAGCAATTCACTTTCGAGGCATACCTACACGACGAGCTATATATTTTTAGGAACGCCAGAGATTGTTTATTTTGGCAGATATAGACATACACAATGTACACAGTAGGTACGTAGTTGTAACAGTTGCAATAATAAATTGAAATGTAAATTTATTTGCGTCTTTACTACCATCACACCGTACGAAATCTAGCGATATACCTGTTACACTGTTGAATCGAAAAAAAAGACCATCGAGCGTCAATTGGTGAAAAAAATACTCGCCAATTCGCATCATAATAATTGTAAACGGATTATAAATTTTATAGATCGCAGATAGAATCTGTATCTGTAGCTTATTAACGCGTCCAGCATGTCCAGTAGGGGCTTCGATGTTCACTGTTCGGTCTTTATAAACACAGGATCATAATTGTAACCGGTATTAATCGGCCAGACCGACAATTATGGGAAGAGTAAAGAAGAGTATAGAAAACCACAAGTAGGTAATTAACTGCGTCTACAGCGATCAAATTGAGTCGATCAAAAAATATTATCCGTATGTGGAATTCATTACGTGTAACTCGAACATGTCACCATTTTTTATATTACAACTTATTTTTTTTAACTCGATGAGCTCTTTTTGCTGTATGAGAGAATAACTTGTACGTACACACTGATGTTTATCGAATACAAGATACAACATATTAAGAGTAAACCTAACGCGCATAATAATAGAGGGAAAAAAATACTCATAGATATACTCGCAAGTACTAGTACATATATCTATAGCCGCTCGCGCTGATTTATTCTATTTCTAACGATGGTTTATTACAAGCGCCGGTCTCGTATCTGGCTAATGGAGGAGACAATGTCGCACAGTCTTTCTAGCTGCACCACATAGTATAATCTTTCGACATGCGAACATTAATTAAAAAGCTCGTTTTTCCACACAGCACAGCATAGCCAAGCCAAGCCAGCCAGGCTAATGAAATTGAATAATATTGGCAGGCTGTAATTGTAACGCGACGAGTAGTTATCGTAATCGTAATGGTCGCGTGTGTTATTAAATACTCGTACAGAGTGCTCGAGTAGGTATACCATCTTGTATGCGGATAAGAGTGCAATCAGCTGGAGGGGTGTTGGCGAGTTGAGTATACTTAATAACCGTATGTGCTGAGCAATCAGCATGCCCGGTATCCGAGTGTTATTTAATCCGTATTATTATTGAAGTGAGTATTAGGTATACCTATTTTAGCGACCAGTGTTGAGAAAATGGCCGATGGTGCCAGGAATGGCGATACAGATACGAAATGATAGGATGAGTTTGGATTAAGCAAACGTAAGAATTGTATGGATTCGCGAATGTGGAAAATTCGATTTGTTTTTTCAACCCCTTTCTGAAGGGTTGCAATCGAGGAACGATGATTTGAACTTTCATACAGAGTATGGTTTTGATGGATATGTCGAGCGAGTGTGATTTTTAAACTTGACATGGCACGTGGGAAGAATGCCAATGCGATGACGTTTATCAGACCTTATCGCTAAGGTCTAGATGCATTTCTCAGTCGGTCTCCTGCAAAGTATTTCTGCTACATCTTTATAATTAAAGCATCTGCTGGAAATTGAAATTAGTAAGTAAGCCAATTCATCGATAAGTTCATTGTACTGGGACATAGCAGGCAGAAAAACACCCTGCGTGCGAACTATTGCATCAGATCAAGGTTAGGAGATTTGCAATGGAAAGATACCAGAAGAAGAGAGCAAATAGGTAACGTAAAATAGACAGAATGACATTCATTAGAGTGTAAGTTATACCACCATACCGTATATGTAATGTATGAACTCTTAGATGTATGTACCTAGCCCCCTACGTACAAGAGTGAGTCCATAGCACCGGCTCTCTAATACGCATACATAAAGCTCTATACGATATAGAGACACTGTACACAGATATAGATAGATCGACACACGACTCGATGGTCAGCACTGCCATGCCATGCCAGGCTAGAAGAAGATGCATTCTATATCACTAATCTACACACAGAGTGTACGTTACTGGTTATGGAGAAGGTATCGAGAGTCGGTCGCCGTGCTGCTGTCAACGGAAATAAATGGAGTCGTATTAGTTATCATTAGAACATATTGAGTATTACCAAGGGCGGAGTACAAAGGCAGTTTTCAGCTATTACCAGACTCTTATATGTGTACACCGACTTAACGGTATGTTGACAGTAATCCTACATTATATCTGTTATTGTAATGTTAACAATACGTGTACGCAACGCAAATGAGCGTAATTTTTTTCCCAACTCTTTTCTCGCGGTGTAGTATTGGGCTTGCTGATGTCAATGAAGTCGCCGTTGCTGATGTCGCTTTCATTATCTCAAGTCAACAAGTACTCTATAAGGATTGCATGGTTGACTTGGTACATACAAGAATTTTGTTGATGACCAACAAATTTTTCAAACTGATTACATCTTGATTGGCATTCAAGTTTTGTGTATTTCATTTCTGTTTCACGATCGAAATTTCGCGATCTTTTTTGCCAAAAGAATTGAAAATGGGGTTTCCACCGGTAAAAATATGCATGGTTTTCATTCCATAGGACTAGAAGTGAATTTTCTTCGAAATGGTAGCAGAGCATGGCTACAATTCACTCACACGCAATTTATATTCTGGATGTAGAAGCTATGGACAACAAATTATGTCCAAATCGAAATGGTAGCAGAGCATAGTCGGGTTGATTTTCTAATAAAAAATGAAAATACACAGGACTTTCAAAATAAAATGAGATGAAAAATTCAAAGATTCCAGATACCAGGTGGACGATTGTTTCTGGCACACTTCGTCCACCCAGTAGAATTTAAAGTGTAGGACATTCCATACTTTTAAGAAATGGTAGCAGAGCATGGTTACAAATCATGAGTGTCCAACATGTAGTCATGTACTTCAATTCTCGATAAAGACAAAGAATGGAGCCTACATTGAAATGGTAGCAGAGCATGGTTACTTTCATATTTTACCAATAAAAAAAAGTAGGGGTTTCAAAACGAGGTGAAATTGAAAATATATTCTAGACGGAAATGTTCATGTGGTAGGGATCCTTCATACCTTTGCTACCATTTTGATTCGAACTCCATTCGCTATCTATTCTAGAATTGAAGTTACTGGAAAGACACTCGTAACCACGCTCTGCTACCATTTGAAAAAAAATCAATTTAGATTTGATCCAATGTCCAACACTTATTTTCATCTCAAAATCAATGTAACCATGCTCTGCTACTATTTCAATTTATATTGTCATTGTTGCACACAACTTCAACATCACATTGGAATGGCAGCAACGAATAGTCACGATCTACAGGAGATCCTTGTAGATATAATTTTGAAAGTGGGCAGCAAATGGAGTTTATTCGAAATGGTAGCGGAGCACGAGCGTGGTTACAATACGAGTACATCATTTACAACATACAACTTCAACCATCAAAGTTCCATACCAAATGGAGGGCAAGTCTGAAAATGAAATTTGATTAACCACATCGGCAGTACTGAATTTGTATTTCTGTGTTATAAAAACAAACTATCAGTTACTCGCTGATTGCAAGAGAATTTTTGGATTTATTTTCTGCTTATTAGAATATTGGGTGCTTTAATGCTTGAGGTTCTCAATTTTTTTAAAACTAGAGTACAAGAGCATTACACACTTACATCTGTTTGAAATTTGATTTTTCACTTCTTGACACAGAAAAAAATACTCAATTTCCATGAAATTTAAAACTAAAAAAAAAAAGTTTTTTTTTACCTGGGCAGCAATTCTAATGTTCAGATTGGATTTATTAAAATAAGTAGATATATTCATTTCTTGGTTATTGTTGAAATGATGAAAAAAACATAACAATTCATTTCTCATAAAAGTCCTGAAAATTTACACGTTTAAAACCAAGTTCCGAACAAAAAAAAATTACTGGCAACACTGAAAATATGCGTCAGTAAGCGATTTGGTAGCAGAGCGTGGTTATAATTTCAATTGCTCAAAAAAAAAAAAAACGAATCTACTTTACCTAGGTACCTATTTCAATATGTACTTTGCTATTTTCATTTTGAAATAACATTCTAGGCCTACTTTCAAACATGTTGATGATCAAGACTATAATATGATAAGCGTACACTAATCACAAATTGAATTCATTGCATCAAAATCAATGCTTTTTATTTCGTATACTTATCTACTTACCTACTATTAATTTTTTTTCTCAAGTTGCTTAAATGCATTCAATGCACTTTCAAATCAGCCCCTCGCCCCCCTCTATCCCAAACACACTCATTGTCATGTTTTAATACGAGACTTGATAATCTCGAATCATCGCGTCGTATATCACACTCTGAATTGTTTTCTCGTTTCTTCTTTCCTTTATCTATTTCTTCCACTCGTCTTCTGCTCTTCAAATAATATTACCTATCCTATCCTACTAATTTTTATGCATGCATCGTGCATGTGTTGTGTAGTATATGAAATCTATTCATTATAAATTCATCGCTGGTTAATCCGCTCGATTGAAAACAATTAATTCATAAACAGGTAATATAAGCTCGGAAGTACCAGCATGATTAAAGTTGACAGTCATACGAGTACATGCACTTGTTCTAGGCTCGTATGTATACAGTGGTATTTTACTATACACGTACTCGTATTAAAAATCTCAAGTAGCTATTCATCCGCACGTAGTATTACGTGTACTTCTACTGACCTATGTTTACGTGGGGGCTGCTAACTGCCATGTTATAGTACCACAGCTCTCTTTCTTATATTATCTTCGAGGCGTTTGAATGCAGGCATGAAAAAACAATAAACACAAGTAGTGCAAACGAGGGAAAAGAGAAAGAGCAAATCTTAAGACATACCTTGTATAATGGGACAAATGCTTGCCTTTTGGAGACATAAAAAAACACATGAGACTTAGCAGAAAATGCACCTGTACTCATATGAGACTGGTATACGAGTAAGGCCGAGATTGCAACATATGTAAGGCATTTATAAGGCACCATGCACCAGAATATGGTCCAAATACAGACACCGAATGAAAGAGAGATGAATACACGTATGTCCTTGAATATTTAGGGTAGAAGGAATACCTTTAGATACTATAATACTCTGAAATGTAATGTGGTTGTGTGCCTGTGTCTGGGCATACCTCTACCTGTAGGACATATAAATTACATAGCAGAACGTTTAGGAGAGATGATGGTTTCTGGACAATGAGTCGTAGGCCCGTGTTGACTGATTATAAAAAGTAAAAATCACGTCACAATAGAAGACCGATCACTGTCAAGTTATATAATAAAAGGTCAGCTCAACGCGGAGCGCGGTTGACTGCCAGGACGTGATTTCCTGTGCATTGGGTATGTGTACAAATCTCCATAGCCTTATAGTACAGTACCAATAATATACATACATTCACACAGCTACACAGGATAGTAAAAATGGACACAATAATATTTTCAAAGAAGCTTATACATGTAATAGTTCAGTTACAGCAGATTGCTGCGTATTTCCAGTCATGTCCGACATTTGTGGTATTAACTTTTCGGTGGTTTGTTTGTATTTACGATTAGCGCGATATGTACGATGGATGGGGTATGGCGTATGCGAACGTCGAAGGTGTTTTACATAGTAATTCGAGCTTCTTCAATTGCCCTCTTATTTACATATGAATATAGTAGCGGTCTATGGATGTGCACACATTAGATACAGTCGGCATGATTCTTCTGTATCTACAGAATGCAAGGAGCCATTGCCTTCTGGTATTGGTACTACTTTCATTATGCAATTAAGAAAACAGTCTGGGTCAATTTACACGCATTTATGTTTGTTCGCTTGCAAATAGTAATACTGATGATGATGTTAATAAATGGAATGATGCTTCTTCATTACGAGTAATGGTCTCTTTGATTTCACACTAGAAAATTATTGTTCTTGAATATTTGAGATCCACGTTTTTCAGGAATTCAATGGAGGGTCCAAAAGATGTATGATTCAAAGAACCCAACGTTCCTTCAAAAAAAAAAATCAACGAACTTCAGTTTGAATTTTGCACATTTTTATAGTCCATAATGAAGTCGATTGATCCCTCTCATGCCAGCGATCAATTAAGCAGCCAGACTAGCGATGAAGGGAAAAACAAGAGAGGCAAAGATCAGATCACAACAACATCTCGAGTTGAATTTTTCCAGCACCTAGCCTATTAAGAGAACCAGTCCCAGTCCGTCATAATAAAGGAGATGAAAATTATAAAGAAATGAAAATTAATACGTCTCTATTAGTATCTATTTTTTTCTCAACGTACACGCTTAGTTAATATTCCGCGGTTGTAATTTGTACACTCTAATTAATGCGGTTTCATTTTCGCCTTATCAAGATAATAACGAGTTAATAGGTATCGGCTTCGGCTACGCGCAGGCTAAGGGGGATTCCAGCTTTTTTTTTCTCTGTCAGGCGCTGCATAGTGTATGTTTTTTTCCTCGTAGACGTATATTTTGGCATGTAACCTGACGAATAACATAATTACTTATCCAGTTGCTAAATCTAAGGCGCTAATAGTTCTTGTTTTTGAATGGAATTTGAGTTATGCTTTTGGTGGCGTTGTAAAAATTGAACAAACTGGTTTTCTCTCTTAAAACATTTTTATAACTTCATTTGTAAATTACGCGCGAGAACGTGTACACGTGGTAAAGGGTGTTTTACACGAAGATAGTAGAAAAAGGTATAAAACAACTTGAGATGACGATTGACGACCATCGCTCGCATCAGTGCGAAGTAGGATATAAACGGAAACGATCATCGTGTTGGTATGCGCACGCTAAGATGGTATAAAAAGACCGGCTCTATTATGGAATTAGATTCATATATATACTCTATAAGATGAAAATATTAATATCTAACAATTACCGTGTGGCAATGAGCATGTATTACTGCTTTAGCTTTTGTGATCAGTATGGTCACGTAGTGCACTAGCTAGACTAGTTGATATGCTGTACGTTATCGATGCTATTGTTGTAAATACTTGAGTATGACACGATTGTGTTCATCGCGAGTATATGGTTCTCTATCTGTTGGTAGGCGTTTGTACAGCGATGAGGTAGAAGTACAAGAGTCAGTGTACACTGTACAGAGATGCTAAGTACTTGAGAGTTCGCGCAGATGAGATCGTTGATCATGGTGTGAAATTGATTACCAACTATCTAGATGGTACGCGATGTTTACTCACAGTGGTGGGCTGTGTGAATCATATTCGCTGTATAGTACTCGTAGTTTGCCAAGATTTGTCACGTTGATGGAGAATAAGTCGTTTAAAGTAATGACTGTTTTTTTTTTCACCATCGAGCTATACGAGCCTAGGCTCTGGGGTTGCTGTGTTCAGTGTTGTGATGTATGATGTACCTTGGCCATGGTACCGGGTAATCTTAGATTTCCAATTGATAGTAAGTCGTAAGGTATACCTAAACGTGCAATCAACTACATCGAGAGCTGTATGACAGCAGTATTTGCAAACCAGAGTATCTACCACGAGGATAACTGAACTCGTTTATTACCCGCGATGGTAATGTATTTGTATTGAAGATGTAATCGTTTTGCTGTGAGCTGTGTGGGTTTTTGTTCGAAATTTATCATTTGAATGAGTTGTCCAACCGATGTCATCTCAAGTAGGTGTAAATTACTGGAATTATCTTGTAAATAAATCTGATCAATAATTCAATGATCGTTGGAGATGAGTTGAGGTAGGTCATCACATCGTTGGTTGGTTTGATTGGAGGTGGGTTACTTTTTTTTTGAGGCATTACGATTAAGCCCCTAGTACTGAGGTTGATCGATTTATCAAAACAATCCATAACGCATTACGAATGAAGAAAATACTTAAATATTTTTCTCGAGTAGGCAATTTTTAATACTGGAGATGTTGCCGAGGAGGTACTTTCATCCACTGATGCTTTTATAAAAAGAAAATTTTGGAAATATTCACATTATTTCATTGCACCAATATTGAAGGAACAGAGGTGCGAGAACTGACAAGAAAAATCGCTGATACATGAGCATCGAAACTAAAAAATCAAAATACAATTATTTTTTATCACAACCAATTTTGCTCATTTTTATCTTTTTTTCTCTTCCTTTGAACCTCCATTAAATCAAAATTTTTGATATCTGTACATACAATTATAGTAATTGTGACTTGACCCTCAGCCAGGAAAGTCACTAAGACGTTTGCTCCATTACATGCACGATACCGACAAGAGAACCTTTACAATTCATCAATTTTGATTAAGCTGAAATTAAGCTCACTGAAAGAGCATGCCACTTGGACTTCAGAACCAAATTTTGAGCTGCCAACATCAATTTTTCGATTCCTGACAAATTTTTGAAAATAGCAAAATTAGCCAATTGGTAAGTTGAATTTCCTACACAGAAAAAGATTGAATATAAAATTTGAAAATCGGTTCATATACTTGAGTCTACTCTCCGAATCGATGGCATCATTTTCGAACCAATTAGGAGCCTCTAGCAAAAGTTGACCTCCCCTCCCCCCACCACAGGTAATTTTGAATGGTTCCAAAAATGTGTTGTAATCAACTTCAGCAGCTGAAAATTGAATCTCTCGTAAGTTCAACATTCCGAATCGATTACAACAGGTAAATCAGAAATCTGATAGGACGAGTTGAAAAGTGTGTTTTTTTTTACAAGTTGGAAGTTTCAATTCTGAAAAAAACTTCTATCCTATAAAATCGACACCTCGAAAAAGAAAAATTATGACAGAATTTAATTTTCAAACGTCGAATTCGATTACAACATTTTCTAGAGCGATTTTAAATTGCTGGAAAAAAACAAATTTGTACTGAAAGCTCCAAGATCGGCTCGAAAATGGTTAATCGAAATCGATTCTGGGGATTGACTTTAGTAAATGGACCAATTTTCGAATTCTTATTTCTAAATTTATCATTTCTGTAGAAAATTAAAGTACAAATGGGCTATTTTCGAAATTTTTCGCTATTCTCAAAACGTTGCCAAAAATCGAAAAATCAACTTCCGACAGCTCAAAATTTGGTTCTGAAGTCTGGATAAAATGCATTTTCAGTTAGCCAAATTTCAGTATCTGCAGTTCGTTTAAATTGGGTATAAATCAAGTCATTGAAACGGGTAAGTCAGTAACATGTCTACCGTGATAAATGTGATCGAAGAAGAGAGAGAAGGGTAAGACAAATCATCATTTCTCAATATTTTATGCGAAAATATAATGAAAAATTTGAAAATTCAGTACAGCCATTCCAAATGGACATAATACATATAAATTCCTAAAAAAACATTATCTGTACCAAAAATCATTGCTGTTTTTTTCAATACATCTGCCATGTCAGTCCTCGAATTTGCGCGCTCAAAATTCTGGATTTCCTGGATATTGGGACGTCTTTGCAACTATCAAAGGAAAAGAAAACCTCAACATGTTACTGAAAGTCTAATGGACCCTACTCGTAGAAGCAAATGCAAGAGGCCTACTTCGTCATAAAAATCTCATTTTATTTGGGGTTAAAGGGAATATTTTCCGATGATACTCACATTTTAGTACCTTGAAGCCATTTTTGCTCAAAATACATTCAAATAGGATGTCTAAGAAAATATAGACCAAACTGAAAATTTATATACAAGTAAGTACAATTTTCAAAAAAAATCTTCAAATGAGCATACTCGCTCGAGTCAAAAATTCATCATCGAAAAGTAAATCAATTCCAATTCTACGTAATGCAACAATTTCTTTTCCAAAAACGAAATTTGAAAGGTTAATAAGTAAATAATTATGGTTAAAATTGGGAGATTTTCATTTTTTTTTACAAATCTTGAAAAGCTAGCAAATGGTAACAATTTTTAAATAGTTCTGGACAAAACGTTGAAAATTTAGCTCATTTTTTAATTCACCTCCATCACCTTCACTCAAACATGATTTTGACTTAATTTTTCTCCATAGTTGAACTTTCATTCAACACTTGACACCTCATTCACTTCAATCAAATCGATTACCCTTCACCCAAGCGAGGCTACCATCGTGTAAAAGAGCTTACATCCAGTCCAAGATATTTTTTCCTTACGAGTGACCGGTTATATGCTGTTTCTAGCCGCGGACCAAATTAGGTACGCCTTTTTAGTTTTGGAATCCCATTGTATTCCGGTTCCATGTGGTAATATTCTTTTCATTAGGTTTTTCTTCTGCTGTTTTTTTTTTATTTATAATTTTTCAAGTCGTATATTTTTTTATCAGCGAGTTGCCTGCGACGATCCGGTTAAAATGAATTATTTTTTTCGATTACATATACCTATACCTAAACAGATATACACGAAAGTTTTTTATTTTTTTATATTTACGTTACCGTGCGGATGCTTCGAATGGTAATAATGACGGTTGCTCTTAACTACTGTAATCCAATTAATGACAGAAGAGTAGCTTTTTTTTGTTTTTTTTATTTTTTTCATTCTCTTTGAGACGTGATTTTTAATTTTATCAACTACTCGTACAGTACATATAATCGATTCTTAGGAGATTTGTGATTCGGTATAGGCTACCATTTTTTTAAAGCTTCGTACGTCCAGTCTTCGGAGAATACAATAAAAAAATAATTTTTCGAATGTCCCTCGATGATTGGGACAGAATACTAAAGAGCAATTTGCGATCGATATAGAATTCCATGTAGTAGTATTCTCACGCCGATTCGCATCTCGTAATTGGTTTAATTGACCAGCCCTCTCGAGATTCGTGTATGATTTTTTTTTCTCCGCTTTATAGATTGCTTCGTTGGTAGCATTTTTTTCCATTACGACTTACGTGCTCTCTTTAGCATCGACCAGCATCATCGAAGGACCACGTGTGGCGGTCTCTGTAGTAGTGGAATTTGCTACCCAAAGGTCGAAAATTGTTCACCGCAGAAGCACGAAACGAAACAAAATCCCGAGCACAACACACGCACACTTGCAATCGTTTAATAAAACCGGAAACGTTGTCGAGACCGTTGACAGCTTAGCTGGAAATTAGGTAGCCAATTTAGTGTACAGGTATCTCTCATATACGTGTACTTTTATATACCTCTTATACAGACGCACCTTAATTTTTTTTCCAACATCTACTCTCGGAGACGCGTTCTTCGGAGGCTCTTTTAGTTCGTCGATCTAAATTGTAAATCATTCCGAGGTTTATGGCGATATGATCGATGAAACTTGAAACGCTATACACCCATTGACCCCGCGATGTATACGATGCTTTTTAAGGTTTCTTCGTCGTTTTTTCCCCTCTCGACTCGATTCGATTCGATTTTCTCTCCATTCAATGTTAATTCGACGCGTAGATTCCGCCAGCTATGGATACAGGTTTATATACGAAGATTATGTTAACTGGTCACACCTACGGATTCTATAATACGTACAACGAGCAAGATGTAAAGAAGCGAACGATGCCCAGGACTGGGGGGAGGGGGCGGGGTGCGAGAAGTGGTCGGATTAAATGAGATAATATTATCTTGTTAAATGGTCATGATGAGTGAAACGACTTCGAAATAATTATGCAATTTAAAGCGTTTTGAATTATTACTTTAATGGTAAATAATTTATTTAGCGCGATATTAATCTATCGAGTGTTAATGCAGGTAAAACGTGAACCTATCTATATCAAAAGATACATCTCGTTCATCCAGACTGCACGGATGAGAGGTAGGTATCTCTCTTAATTGAGTGATACAAGTCTGTGGTCTCATCGTCATCATTGGCATGACTATGGAATGTACAGATACGTAGATACAAAACAGTTGCTATGGCACCTCCTCTCTCTTCAACAATGTTTTCGTTCAACGATCGATGAAAAATCAGAGCCTCTGTAGTCTCTGTAAATTATGATCTACACATAACCATATCACATATCTATCCATACAGAAAGATTGTTCATTTCTCACGCCTACTATAGGTACTATACGAGTAGGTACGACGAGCAACAACTCAACGCATAGCAATCAGTTTTTTACTGTTTAGATGCGGTCAATACGAGCAGTGTGCGACTGGTCGTCGTCCCGTTCCTGTTCACAAAAAATTTATATACGAGTTGGTTGTTTCGTTGTTGGAAATATCATTCGTCATTTACCATTCATCAGTCATAGCTGTTTATTATTTGAAAGAGTAAGAAGAGAAGACGTCGTCGTGAACAAGTTGAAAAAGCAACCGTGATTGAACCACGTCTGCATAACGTTCCGCTTTCAACCGAACCTGGTTTAATTATCGCTAGAAATGTACCCTGTTCTTCCCCCCTCCCCCTGAACCATGTATGAAAGTTCACCGCGCCTGGCTACTGATTTCAATCTGTTATTTGGTCGTGTTGGTTAAAAGGATCGTTGAGATGAGATGAAGGGATCATTTCGAGGTTGAAATTGAAGCGTGAATGTGATAATTGATCGTTGAAAAAAAAAATCCAAATTCGAAGTCGACGATGAACGTGATGTTTGGTGCAGGGGGATAATTACAGGAGTGCGGTTACACGAGTAGTTGACCTATGATGATATTTTTTTTCACTGCTTAGCCGAATGTCTGGCATGAAGGAAAAGAGTTCAATATTTTTCCAAAGTCGAAACAAAAAATTGTACTAAAAAATGTTAACGTTCTCTTATGCTTTTCACTAATTACAAGAAGGTTTTTGCATTTTGCTCTCACTTTCAATTCGCGTGAGACGCGAAGACTCTATAAACAAGAGACAGTTTTAAATTTTCTCAACTTTGGAAGGAAACGCTTGATAGTCTACATCTGTAACCATTCGAATTCAAAGCTTTCAAAATAATACAGGGTCACCAAATGAACCATTCAAAAAATTGTTTTAAAAAATCCTCCTATATTGAGTCAAGCTTTTTATAATTTTTGCTCAAAATACTTCAGATACACGAGAAAAGTCAGCAGAAATCTGTACTCCAGAGCAAAAGGATGGAAGTCCATTTTTTTCGATTTTAACATCATCGGAAAGAGGTTTTCAAGAGCTTTCCAATGACATGAAAATCTCAAAACCTCCCCAAAAAATGGACTTTCATCCTTTTTGCTCTAGAGTACAGAATTTCAGGCTTTACAATTGTGTTTTCTCAATTTTTTTTTGTAGAACACTCGCGATATTTTCAAAAATCGTATCTTTAGTGAGGGAAAAAATGATAACAGGCATCGCAATTGAATTTTGAAAAAAAATAATGACTTTAATGACCTTTTTTCACCAAAAAAATGACTAAAAAATGACCTTAATATTTTCGATTTCTAGATGTTTAGACCCTATATCAACCAACACAATTCATTTTATTGGCTATGAACTGATAACATTTCAAGCTAAATGTACGCGGCAAAAAAGCTTTGAAATTACAGTAAAAGCTCGTTATAACGCTCTTCAATTGATCAAATTGATCAAAAAAAAGAGCGTTATAAGCCAAAATGCGTTATAAGCAAAAGTCTCGTTTTAACGCTGATGAGCGTAATACCGCGAATTCTCGTTTTAAAGCAAAAAGAGCGTAATAAAAGAAGTGAAAACGTGAACTTCATTTTGAATTTGAACAACTGTTCCAATTGAAAATGAAAAAAATCTGAAATTTTACTTTGATTTTGAGGTCTGCTATAAATAATAAATGAATATAGTAATGTCAGTTTTACAAAATGTTTTCTGTGGTCAAAATTTTCAGAAAGCCTTGCATTCTTGTTCAAAATTATCCAAAAAACTAAAAAGTAATCAATATAGCTTACCAACGTTTTGAAAAATTTCACTTTTCAGTTTTTTTCTCAAGATTATGACAAAAAATTTAGAACTCTACTCTTTTGTAAAAATTCTAGATACTTAACTGCCTTTTTTGTAAGAATTGTAATCAAGCTTCTATTAAAGTTTGATAAGGTTATTGAAAAATCTTACTTTTTCTGGCCAAAATCGAAAGTAATTTTACTTGTTTGTATAACTGCAACTGTTGCAAAATTTTGCCATAAGTATAAGTTTTTTTTACTGTTTCTAAAATCAAAACTGTAAAAATTGCACAAAAAAACTGTTCTTGCGGCCGAAATTTTCAGAAAGTGAGAATTTTTTACATGAAAGTAAGCTTTTTTGTCACAAAAAATTGGTTTTATGTTGTCAAAATCATTTTAAAAATGTGATTTTTCTTAAATTTTAGAGCGTTAAAACGCGATTTATAATCGCTCATGAGCATTATATCGCGAATAATTTTACATTGGTTTAAATGGGGTTGTCTAGGGACCAGAGAAAATCAGCGTTATAACCGAAAGCGTTATAACGAGCTTTTACTGTATTTTTATTTGGAATATTTTCATGAAACTAACAACTAATAGTAACATCAATTTCCATTAAAGTATAAAAATAGAAAAAAATGATGAAATATTTGGAATAACTGTTACATTTTTCTTTTTTTTGTGTAAAATTAAAAAAAAATTTAAAGACGTGGGAAAACCATGAAAATAAGGACCTAAAAATGACTTTCTCGAAAAAAATGACTTTTAATGACCAAGATTGAAAAAAATGACCAAGTCATTATTAAAATGACCACTTGCGATGCCTGTGATAAGGAACTTCAAATTTTTCACCATATTAGAAGATATTAGTGCTGAGGAAAACCTAATGACTCGATGAAAAAAATCAAAAGAAGCAAAATTTATTGTAGAGCGTACAATCCTCCACCATTAGAGCTTCATTCAAAATTTTAAAAAAAATTTTTGATCTTGATAAAAAAATTTGAATTATACAATATTTTACCTCAAAAAAATGGAATTAAAGAAAAAACTGAGTGTCCTGTAAATAAAATGAAGAAAAACAAACTTGAAGTGCATGAAATTTCTCATCTATAGAGTGTGGTTATATTTATTATTCTCCACGACGCTTTTTATTGAGATATTTGGAGCAAAAATGGATAAACCTTACGGTTGATTTGGTGACTTCTTAAATGGTTCATTCTGCGTGATAAAAAAAAAACCTAAAAATTGTACATACTCTATGTACATAAATACTGAGAAGGCCAAATTGTGTTCTCTGAAACTTCGAACAAATACCTTCATTCGTATATGGCAAAAAAAAATAAATCAGAAGGCGAATTAATTGAAGAATGCAAATTTTTAAATATTAGATATAATTTTAAAAATGATCAGGAAATGGACAAAATGTTGAAAAATGAAGAAATTTTATGACAACAATTTTTTTTAAGCACTGAAATTTAAAAAGCCGAAAAAATATTTGAAACATTTCACTCTCACAAATTCCAGGTTTTCTCAACTTTCCAAATTTCAGTTTTGGAGGAAAAAGTGTAGATTTAAAATTTGCTCACTTTTCAACTTACCATTAATTTCTTCGATTAGTTTTTCATACATGTAGCCATTGTAGCCCCACATATTCGAACAATTTCAAAAGTTAATATTTTCAGATATATATAGTTGCTCGAACGGAATGGAGAGGAAGTAAATAAATTGATTCATTCATTAAAATTTAAAAATTGAACTTTTCAATAGATGTGATTAAAATAGGTAGCAGAAAGTAAAATTTATTAAAAACAATATGTTATAATTGTGCGATTTTATCAACAGAAATAAAAGCTAAGTCCCTATGCCGCAGTTTGAGTAACTACTCGAGATCAAAATTACCACGAGTTTCAATATTGACAAAAAATGCCCAGGCTAAATTTTATTTCTCAATTTGTGGAAATTTCTTGAATTTTCTAAGGCATATTCTACAGTAAAACTCCGGAATTTCATGTAATTGAGGTAAAAGTCTAACCCTTGAATCGATTTGTGGTGGTTTTGAGACGTTATGAAGCTTTCAATAGACTTCTGGAATCTGCTATTTTGAAAAATCTCTCATAAGACGAGCTCTTAATAAAATTCAGCACGCAACCATTTTGGGGACTTTTTTGATCAATTCAGGCACAACATTTTTATTAATCCTGAATCCCCTAAAAGTAGAAAAATGAAACACTATAATATCTCCAGCATTAACTTCACAGCAAATAATGCAACAGAACTGCAATCAGTCATAAGTCATAATACTTATCTCAAGCACCCTTAATTCACAATGAAAGTCTATAGAGATACTTTGAAATGAGACGTATCGTACAGAAAAATACTTGAAAAAGTTCTACTTCTCAAGAATTCCCAAGTTAGGAAAATTATAACTTACATTGAAAAAATAAATCTAGAAATTTTCTCAAAATGAAAAGTTCTCAAGTTCCTATTCAATTAATTTGAAAACGGGTTTCAAGAATTGTATAGCCTAATGGGACCATATTTGATACAAACAAATCGGCGAAATACATTAACCAAGAAATTAGAACACACAGAATTCAAGTTCTACATAGATCGAAAAAAAATTAATTTTGAATTTATTCAAGAATCTAAATATGTACGTTCCTGATGAATTTGGCGGTACAATCAAATTTAATGAAACGCCTGAAACGCTATATTTGATGTGCAACATGATGTGATTTTTCACATAGTAAGTTGTTTTTTAAGGGTTTTGTTGCATTTTGTATCAGTAGTTTTCTTTTTTTTTGTTCGTAATATTGTGCTTATTTGTTGAATCTTTGTGCTCAATTTTAATCGTTAATTTTTTTCTTTTAGCGCAAATTATTCTCTTCTTTGTTGCTGAACTAATTTACGTACTGTACTTCTAGATAGTCTTTATTGGGCTATACACGAATACACTATATTCGAACTGATGTCCCTTCTCATCAGCGAATTCCGGGCCAAATATCCTGAAAAAAGTATTACTTTTTGCTTTTTTACACGCAGTTAAATTCAATTCTGTCTAGTTTAAAATGCCGCAAAACAACTAAAGTATTTTCGACCGAGAATTCATTTTTTCTAATTATAGTGTTCTAAAATGTCATACATCTAAGGAGAATTCTTTATGGCCCGAAATCGACGAAAAAGGTATACTTAGATGAAAATGAAGTAATCCAGCTTAAACGTCAATCTTTGGCTTATTTACTAGTAAGAAAGGTTATTCAAGTAATTATTCAAACTATCATCAGATTCAATCCAAAAATTATCGAGGTAACTTTCAGATCAACACAAATTCAATTTCATCTTCTCTTCCATAACTCATTCAATCTAGAAAAAAACAACATTAAATTGAGACATTTTCTCAAACCAAACCATACCCCAAAAACCATTTCTCTTTCGGTACAAAAAATAACACCTCAATAAAAAGCTTTCACGACCATTCTCCATCAACCAAACATACCCATAAACCTGCACAAAAAAACCTCCTAATAAACCCCAAACAAACCTACAAATATATCCTCTCACAACACGATAACTTGAAAGTAAAACCGTTATCAGCAATAGCCCAATAATACCTAATCCCAAACACACTATCCATAACCCAAACCCTACAGCTTTATTTTCACATAATTCTCACATTTTGAAGTAAAGAAAAAAAAATACACCTGTAATCGATACCTGCGATAGCGAGTGACGCGATATTCAAAATCTCGAACAGTTATATTAGTCTATAGGAACAAATAAAATGAAACTCGGGCTCCGACGCCCGCACTCCCTCATCCCATTTAGTCCACATCCACACCCAATAAAGTCAAACAAAACCTACATTCTTGGTAACGTTTTTATTCGACTTAATTGAACGAAAAATAGGCACACGTAGGTCATAAAAAAAAAATCACTACGACCCGTACCTATAATACATTTTATGTGTAGTAGTAAAACAAATCCATTCACGACGCTCTGATGGAGAATGTATAAATACAACTCACACACAACACCAGAAACCTAGGGCGAGAAGGAAGCAGAAAAAAAAGCCCAGAGAGAGAGAGTGAGAAAAAGAAATCATCCTTCTTTTGTGTAATCTACAGCACATAATTGAAAAACCTTGACAGAAGCGAAAAAAAAACCTAGGAACTCGTAAGCATGTGGAGGGAGGAGACTACAACGGATGAAGATTTCTAAGAAATAACAGAAAAATCTCTCCACATTCGTCACCTGAATAGAAATGCGTTAACTTAAAATGACACTGATTTCCAACAGTTACAAACACACGAGATTTGTTGCTTCTTTTGTTGCTGTATTCACATACATCGTCTCATCGAAGGATACCAGAGTACAGATATCTTTGTAAAACTGTAAGGACTGAGTATAGATCACAGGGAAGCAAAAAATAACACGATCACGAGTGCCATTGCTATATTGCTGAACTGAAATACTCGTGTACTCTTGCCTATCCGCAGAGAGGCCTAGGTACTCGTATATTTTACAGCATAGATAGATCGTTATATACCTACTATGTTAATATATTCATCATCGAATCACGATAATTAACACAGCGTAGTATATCTTAAGGTATACACCAGGGATATAGAGTCCCAATAAAACCCATGGCCAGCTCGAGAGAAAGTACACATGCACGATGGTGAATTACAAAATAGGAAAATTTATGCCATATTCCGAGAGTAAAATCAATTATTCCATAAGATGGTGCATATGTACGGAGGGGGCAGGTAAAAAGAGGTATCAACGAATAAAAAAAATATGTATAGTGTTTATATGCAGCACGATTATGATGAAAACTATCCTAGGTATACTAAAAAGGCGTCGAACATCACGCTCGTTCGTAATATTAAACCGCATTTCTTCGCTGCTCGTTCCTCCGATCCTCAACTTCAGCGCCCCTTCTTGCCTCCTCAGTCCCGATATGTTTGTAATATACTCGTACATAAACCGTGGCAGAGGCAGAGGCCGAACGAAATAATTATTTTAGAAAAACCATCTCTCGTTTAGATAGAAAAAAAAGGAGTCCTGACAGCAGAAAAACGAAATGGCCGACGTCGTGAAATTATTTTTAGTCGAGAAATGCGCCGTTGTGCTGGGTATTTATTGAACACATTTGTACTCGTATGAAGTATGAACACTCCTGATGAATAAGTTCACGTGTATTTAAATTGTATCTATACGTATCGGAAATCAAATCGCAATTAGAATTACAATAAGATTTAATGAAAGCCCCAAAAAAAGTGGGAGAAAAACAGATTAGGTATTTTATGGGATGAGCGTTAAGGGTACCAAAAAAATGAACGTTATTCATCTTAAATAAGTAAGTAAGTCATTTATTTATTACTCCTTTATAGGAATAAATCTTTAGAAAATCCAACCAAAACATGTGTTTAGAATTGTAATTCAATACGCCATCCACATAGGGAAGCAAGCAACAAAAATACCATTATTCGACCCTTATGCCTATAACATTAGAGATACCGTTTCCTATCCCTACAATACACATAGAACAAACTATACTCGTACATGTACTAGGCGTTCTATTATACTTAACCTTAAAAGAGAGAATTTTCACACTTAGCCTAAAATGCTGCAATCTGCACTCCGTAACCTATCAGTTAAATTGTTTACTAACCACAAAAAAGAAAAGAGAGAGAGAAAAAATACCGTGAAAAGGATACACCACGAATAATACTCGTAAGTCGAGGTGTAGATGTATTTCCATTCCAAATGTAAGTATCATATCTCCGCAGTGTGTGATAAGGACCCTAGGAGGGTTATTTTTGCACGTGTAGCTCTCGTTCTGGTTCTCATCTTGGTTTCCACGTGTTTAGTGTGTCGAATGCTTTACTGTACACAAGTTCACACTTAACGAGATGATCATTAAAGGCTGCAGGAGGAAACACAGAATGCGAGTGTGTCGAAATGGGAGAAAAAATTACACAAAAAATATTCCGTTACAATGGGACAGATTTTGGTAGTTTCAGTGTGTCATTTTATATTGTGGAGACTTTGAAATAAGTATATTGTCAAGCTGAGGAAAATGTTCAGTTGTCAAAATAAAGTAGATACTTATCTGCGTAACATAATATAAAGGAACCGGTTGAACACCAGCGTACATATTAATAGAAATGATATGTACCAAAATAATGATAATATCGAGAGTTGAAAATGAATAGATGAATGGGAAAAAAAACAGAATCCAATTTTTAGCTGGTTTTTGGATTTTTGATTGAAATTTTAAAATGCCAGCAATGCGACTTGTTGGATCTTCAAATTTTGAAAAAATTTCTAGCATGAACCCTGCATACTACACCGATAAAAAAAACACCCGGGCCCAAAAATTCCATCAATGTTGATAGATGAATGGGCCTATTCAAAAGCATTCTATAGAAATCTCGGCTAGAAATTGAAACATTATTAGCATTACATATCCCACCTATATCTTTCCAGCATGACAAAATAATTATCAAAGAACATCGGAGTCTCGTAATAGTAATTTTTTAAAGTGGACGAAATATTGTAAGTAAAGTCATGATTCTTCAGAATTATTTCTATCCTCCAAAGCATTCATTTTTCCTTGCAAAGGCAGCCAAATATATTTTGGAAGTCATGTAAGAGAAACTCGAACATTTTTAAAAAATCCCTTTAAAACCAATTTCAAAAATGTCTCTGCCTCTCAATTTGATTTCAACACAATCACTTTTCAGAACATGAGGCTGAAAGCAGAATTCGATTTTTATGTGACTTCCCCCCCCCCCCCACTTTTACACTCCTTTGAATAATTGATCTGATACATTTTCCAGAATTTACAAATTCAATAAATGTTGATAGTCACAATAAGTAGGTACTTACTTTGAGTGACAATTACACCTGCTCGAAAAAATTCAAACGCATCTTCATTGTTCCTTCAGTGAGTTCTCAGTTTGGCTAAAAATTTCCTTCTGTTTCACAGATTTTTTTCAAGCAGTCATTTCGATTCTACTCAACTGACAAAAATTGCAAATAAATCAGAACACATTTTTTCGAAAAAAAGGGGGGGTGGGCTTTTTAAAATAATTACGAATATCACAAAATAATGAGTTAAATTTAGGCCTTGTTTATTATTTTTAAATTGCGTCTATTGCATCTGCGCATTCAAGACACAAAACGGAGACTCCGAATTATTCAACGTTAATACGAGAGATACATAAAAAGTAAGTTTTTCATCCCCATAGAATTGGCAGAATGAACTTCTTGGAAAGAGTGAGATCTTATCTTGTATAGCTAAAACTCTATCTACGATGCTTCAAACCGCAATACTGCAGGATTTTTTGTTTCAAGTTACACGTAATAATCTGACGTGACCTTTTTGAAAGTTGCCGCCAATTTCGAGGAACACTCATTACTTCACTTTTTTATCCATGAATCAAAATTCATCCACAAATAGTAGAAATTTGAGGTCCGCTAACGGAATGCTCAAAGATGATACCGTACGATTTGAGGCAGAAGAATAATATTGGAATTGATTTTGTAAAACAGAAACTGGCTCGCAAACTTTCTTTGACTTTTCACACCAGAGGTTTGTCTGGCTGAAAGAGACAACCCCCCGAGCCGCTCCGTAGCTCATCCTTGAACTGTGTTATTCTTCCTCAAAATTCTTCGTGACGTCTCCAAACGGGGTGGACGATTATTCCTGGACCTCAAATTTCCACTAATTGTGGACGAGTTTCAATTCATGATTTTAAAAAGTGAATTAATGAGTGTTCTTCGAAGTTGGCGGCAACTTTCAAAGAGGCCACGTAAGATTATTTCGTGTAACTTCAAAACAGAAAAAACTTGCAATATTTTGATTTAAAGCATAGTAAACTGGAGGGTTTTAGCTACAAGATGAGACCTCGCTCACTCCACGAAGTCTTCAGTTTCAGTTCCATGGCCCCACAAAATTTTCTGCTCATTATTTTTTCGGTCTTAAAAACCTGATTTTTTCAACAAATTGAAAAAAAAAACTTGTGATTTCTTCATCGAATTATTCGTCTACGAAATGTCAATCAATAATACGAAAAGTTGAGCTGAAAAAAAACAATGGACCGAGACGAAATTTGAAAAAAGAAACTGAATTTGAGTCTGCACTCACTTTAAAAACTTGAGACCGGTACGTAATTTTCAAAAAAATCGTGAGAACATCCTAAACAAATACATATGTATAGATAGTAAGTAATTTTTCTCAAAGTTGTATAGCAAAAATTATTCACCATAATTATAGTAAAAATCGCCAACTTTTCAGAGTCCATCCAAAATCTTATTATTCATAGTGAAAAGTGCGATACATTTCACTCTGTATAAAATTCCAATAGCAAACGTTTCCAGAAAATTTCAAAAATTCTCATCTTTTATTCAACGTTGAAGCAGCTTTCAAAATCAAAAACTTCCACCACATCACCAGGTTCATTTCCATTTTTCCTGTAAACTGTCGATGCTGTCAAAAAAAAAACACTCAACTATTCCTTCGACAGCTGTGAAAAAATATCGAGAAGGGACGGAATTGAAAATTTTTTCGGTACCCTCGTATATCGTATAGTGGAATTTCTTAGGAACATCTAGGCAATTATTTCGTCATAATAATTTAATTCGAGCGAATTTGCTGATTACGAGAGGAATTTTGCTTTTTGATAGTTGATTCATCAAGTTTTTCAACTGGTATAATTATCATTATTTATTATGCATTTTTTTTTTTTTTGAATTACAACTCTTTCGATGACATAAATTTTAATCTGCAACAGACTATTCCAAAAATCAGATAAATTTCTCCATGATAAGTTATTTCGAAAAATCTGCAAAAATTGTACAAGAATGATATGAACACTTGGAGAAAACAAATGAGAAATTTGAACGATACCAAAGCTGCAGAAAATTGAATGTCCAATTAAAAGAATTGAAAATTAGTGTTTCATAAAATATTATTCAAAAATATTGAAATTCACTGAAAAATACTTTTTGAACAGTGAAAACTACACATCGGGATCTCCTCAACCCTAAACCCGATTTTATGAAAAACAGCTACTCAAATGTTCGAAAATACCCAGGTACAAAAAATGAATTTCTCAAATAAAAACATATGTACATTTTACAAGAGGCCATCTTTAGCCTACAATGTACCCTCATCGAAAAATAACCCTAAACGAATCCCATAAGCCTGCAATAAATCAATTTCACAACCAGTACGTCTTCGACAACACCCAAAATCACAAGTTTAAATCCCGCCTTTTGAATCCTATCGACTCTTCAAAACCTTATACGCTTATTTTGCTTTTTTACATTAAATGTACGAATAAGCTAGTCAATTTCCAATGAATTTTATAATCATTGCATTGTACAAATACGTGGTTTTTTTCCTACACAATACCAAACCAATAAACCAATCGTTTCCCAAAATTTCCAACTCCTCTTATTCAGTCCAAAACTCCAACCCAAAGCATTTCCTAATCCTTAAATAAGATGTCTGGACATACCCTTGGAGAAGATTCGGACATTGGAAAAATTATGGTGCTGTTTTACAGACTCTTTTGTGTTGGTATTGTTAAAATGCTAGCCATTATAAGCGATATATTGAGAAAAGTAAAAAAGAACCAGTTTTTGTAAACGTTCGGTACCTATAGTACGTGGAACAAATGATAGTTTCACGTCAACAAGAGATGTAATGATTTTCGCTAACATGCCCCTTCATTGTGGAGACTTTTGTTTGGACCTTTGGTCTATTGTTGTAGGATTATATTGATCGATCTTCGAAGGACATTCGACGCTGTCGAATACACTTTTACCTTAACCTATAGTACCACTGTGGAGAAAAAAATTCTTAAGAGGTTACCTGCTTTTGTGAAAATTTTACGCATGTCTGCTTCTTAGCATAAGCAATCATGTCCAACTCGAGTTGTGAAGCGTAGGTTTTTTTTGACAAATTTACTAATTCGTAAAAACGCCGAAATATTAACATTTTACCAGCATAATGCATTAGGTATCTTTACAGTAGCTCGAACCGAGATTTGTTGAAAAGTCTTTTTAGCTCGCCGCAGTCGCCGTCTTATTCTATAATCTTCGAGATGACCATCAATAGGATTAACAATATCTTTTCAAGTTATGAAAGGCTTAATAATTCGCCAGTATTGTTCCAGCCATTCGTTCAAATTTCCGCCAAACGAAAGTCCATTTCATTGACAATTTACGACTCGAAAGTAGTTCTTTGATATAAAACTCGCATTTTATTGCACTTTTAATTGTCTAAAAAGACATTTAAATTAAAAATGATACTCAGTTTTCACGTTTAAGTATTATTATTAATTTTTTTTGGTAAGATGTGAACTTTACTTTTCAATTGAAATAATCTGGAATGGAGAAAAATAGTGCTTTCCTGCTTTCTATTTACGTAAGTAAACGATGCAGTGAGAATCGAGGTCGTACTCGAGGTGTTTTACTGATTCAATAGGCATTTTTCAAACACTTCCTGAGTGAGTTTTATCACCTTATCTAGAGACCTATACTGATAAAGAGAGTGTATTAACCGCGAACAGGAGGTGATTCATGGATAAACATTGCCTTACGACTACGTCGAGTTATTAATCATCGAAACGTCTAATCTTGATTTACGAATGACGATGATTCAATTTTTTTTTCACTCGCGTTCGTTCTCCAATTTTTTCTCCCTGAAAAATCAACCAAAATTATACTCTTTTGTTCAAAAATTCGACGTTATCGAAACATCTCCATAAATTTTTTGTCACCTGGTTACGCATCGATTACGCCAACCAAAGAGGGAAAGGGAAAGGAGGCATCACAATGTAACAATTAAGTTAGTTTCGAGCCACAAAAATATGAAAATGCAAGAAGAGAATCGTCTATTTAGCGTAATTAACGCTGGTTTTTTCTTTATTTTGTGGTACAATGTGTTACATTTAGCGATGTACAATGATAAAGTACATCGCGTGAGTATTTTTTCACTCGTGTAGCAATAAGTACATAGAGAGGTAGGCGAGTAAACATGATTGTGAATTCGTCAACAATGCAAACGAGCTTCGATGGTTGTTTCTGTAATTTTTAAAACACTTCTCGAGTAATTAATATTGATTACAGGTGACGAATCCAGGTGTTTGAAAATCTATTCTCTTTATAGGTTCTCGGGTACACGGTGGTTATTTAAATTTTACCATAATAATATTTCTACGACTGTATGTGCTGGCTGCAGAGGTCACGTTTTACAGGTATAGGTATATGAGTACTTGAGTTAGACATTAACGTGTTCACTACGGTGTGTGGATAGGTGTTGATGTCGAACAGGTAGTTTTCGGTTGATTTTTATTGGACGGTTGAGATTTAATGGTATGCGTGGTACGGCCCTCGTACACATATATATAGTTCTTGAAGAGAAATTTTAATTAAGGAAGTTCGATAAGGTTTTTAGGGGGTATGGTTTCCGTTGTTGTTGTGGTCAAGATGGATAGGTTTGAAAGGCAGTGTCGGTGTTTTGTCGCTTGGTTTGCTTAGAAAATACTAAAAAGATCGTCGTAATTGTAAATGATATTTGTAGAATACCCAGACTGTCACGTTAAAAGAAAAAATTGACGAGCATTCAGCATTTTACAGTAACAAATTTAATAAACAGCAAGCAAACTTTACAGGACCAATATCAATTGAGACAGAAATATCCCTCATGAAGTTTAAAATTTTAGCTGCCAGTTTTAAGTTCAGCAAACAGTAAAATTTCGAATTTCAAAATTTTCAAAAATCGTTACCCCGATTCTCAGGTTTTTCCCACGGCGTTGACGTGGCAAAATTCTGACCCACGCGCTTCCACAATGGACTTCTTTCATTTTTCTATTCAACCAACTTTTTCATATATACTTTTCAATGATTATTAAATTTTCATCGAAAATATATAATTTGAATAATCTACGAAAAATATACTATGAAAAATTTAGTTGAAAAAGAAAATACATAAAACATGCGCCTTGATCAAGCGCGTGGGTCAAAATTTTTCCACGAAAACACCGTGGGAAAAACCTGAACGTCGGAGTAGCGATTTTTAAAAATTTAAAAATTCGAAATTTTACTGTGGGAGCTAAACTCAAAACTGGCACCTA
Source organism: Planococcus citri (assembly GCF_950023065.1). NCBI lineage: Eukaryota > Metazoa > Arthropoda > Insecta > Hemiptera > Pseudococcidae > Planococcus > Planococcus citri. The sequence goes on along the minus strand of NC_088678.1, from coordinate 53,296,815 downwards.
AAATTTTAGTAATGTAATACTTGGGCAAATTTTTTCGCAACAGAATTCATTCGAAAGTTCGAAACAAATCACTAAATTGCAGTAAAAACTCAGAATTTGAATGGAAACTGTAGAAATGTCAGCCTATAAGTCCAATTCTGAACTCACCCATTACGAAACACAACCTTCAATTTCCATCCTTTGTAGACCTATAGAAATTTTTGGGGGTTTCAAAAATTTGCCTCTTAATCAGAAAATGAGTTAGAATACCTGGAAATGAGGTATAGACAATTTTCATTCACTTTCGTTTTTCACAATGTTATTTCAAATTTTTTCCGCTACATGATATGTAGGTTTTGGACAGGAAAAGTCCACTCGAAGACGGCTGTGCAAAAACAGTCAAAGAAATGAAAAATTCAAACAACTAAACCCGCAATTAATTCAAAAATCAAAACTTTCAATTTAAATTCAATGTGATGTGATTCAGTTTATTATATTAGGCTTAAAATTGAGTTGAGATCCTGATTTTTAAAAAATGAACCATGGCAGCATTTCTCTTATAAATTTGCTACAGTCGAATTTCCCAGTCAGAATGTCGTCAAATCCCTATCGCAGAAAACAGTAGCTTTTGACTGAATTTTCAGTAAATAATTTACTTAATTGATTAGTCAAAAAAAGTGATTTATTTACTGAATCAATCAGCCAAAAATGAATAATGTACTGTATCGATCAGTCAAAAACTACAGAAAGTTTTCAAAAATTGATTTTAGCACTAATACTTTTTCATTGTTTAATCCTAACGATGACATTTTGCTTTCATAAAACAGGGAAATTTGATTGTTACAGATTTAGAGAGTTCATAATTGATAAATCGAAACTTGAAATGGACAAAACTTGAAAATATCTCATTTTTTGATCCCCCCCCCCCAAATAAGCAACAGTTACAGAGAGTTCAACTTTCATAAAACCATTTAGCTAATTTCACAGAAAATGAATAAGCAAAAATGTGAATTATTATTCACCGCAGAAAGTTCCCATTTAGATAAAAATCTATAATCTGGCGAGTAATCATGACATCAAAAATAATTTCACAAATAAGTACAACGAACTTTGATAATAATTACGTAAGAAAAATTAAATTCGCCGATGATATCTGCAATGCAATCGCATAAACATAATATTATTTTACGAACAATTTAAAGTTACTAATTTCCTTGTGCGTATTTTTGAAAGCAAAGTAGCCTACAACACTAAATACATAGGTACATGCAACAGACGTTGGTCATTTTTGATAGCCATTGGAATTCGTTCTTTGTGAGCAATTTCGTCGAAACAGGAAGAACTCGGCTTGATTAATGACTTTACCAGTGTTTGTCTAATTGTCAATGAATTCTAACTAAGTGTTCTTTTCTCTTTTTTTCTCCATTTCAAAGAAATTTCTGTTGGCAGGACAGCAGTAACATGACTGGTCTAATCACTTGGAAGGAATGTGATTTATAAGTTTGTCTAGTTCGATTATCCATTTGGAAAGGAAATACCTACTCGTATATTGTGAATTGTGAGGAGACGAATTGGATTAATTATCTGAGTTTGGACGAACGAAAAAGAAAATGAACATTTACATCTCTAGCAAGATTTGTTCAACTCAAAATTCCACATGTAAACTTTTTTTTTCAATTCGTAAAAATGCTAAATTTAGATTTTTCAATGCTTATAATGTTGATTGGATACAAAATTTAAATCATTCACTCGAAAAAAATTGAAGTTTACACTCAATTTTCAAATATTTATTCAATTCAATTTTTTTTCAGTTTTTGAAAAGTTGGATTTGAAAAATTTGAAGCCAATAGAAATTTCAATCACTCACTGATGAAAAAATTAGAGCTTTTACTCAGTTCTCAAAAATTCAAGTTCGATTCGATTTTTGAAAGAAATTGGATTTCAAAAAATTTAAAATCAACGAACTTCGATATTCTGATTGATTGCAATCAAAAAGATATTTGTGAGTATTTTTTTTTTTAAAATTAGCATTTTTATGCAATTTCAGTACACACATAAACATTAATCCAAAATTTTCCGCGATTTATTCGAAATTATAAGTTAAAAATGTTAATACATAAACACAACACTAAAAAATGAATGCTTCATTCATTCGATTTCAATACTTGTAAATTTTCATAATTTAGTAATTGGAGATTCTTTTTTTAAATTGGTAAAATTATTTTTCAGGAAATTCTTGTGACAAAAAATTAGAACTATAATAATTCGATTTAAGTGTAATATCGTCTCGATCAGCAACAGTCTAAAATGTCTGAAAAAATAATTTCGAAATTTTCAAATTAGCGCTTCAATCGAGTCTTAGAAATTTACAAAGCTACAAAATTTTTAGACTCACAGAAAACTGGAATTGATAAAATGGAGCAAGACACGAAAGAAAAAATCCTACGCAAGCGAGTAAGTAAGTGAAGATATTCATTTCGAGTCAGGCATCGTCTATCACACGAAAATAATGAGTAAGATACGGATAAAAATGCAATTATTCCAAATAATTATCATTTTATTTGTACTTGAGCAATTCAACAGTTGTTCGAAATTTTCAAATAAAAATTTCAATGTCTAGGTCTAGCGTTCGAAAAACCAATGTTTTTATTCAATTTCAATACCTCCAAAATCATTATGTACATAGAACTTTTTTCAAATTCAATTTATAGGTAAATCTATTTTAGAATAGAAAATTGCGTGTATTTTTTTTTTTTTGAAAAACTAGGATTTTTACCTAACAAACCACCAAGGTATGCATAATTTTAATATTCTGATATCGATTCCAAAAAATTTCTAGGATTGGATTTTTGATTTTTTTTAGCATGAAAATTAGCTATACTAACCAAGCTGAAGCTTTTGTTCGAATTAAATGCCCCCAAAGTTTCAAATTCTTCAATTAGAAATAAGCTTAGAAAAGATTCGCTTTACCAAAATTGATACGTCAACTTGTGTTTCTAATTTCAATACTTTGTAGAATCAAGTCAAAATTTTCCAATTCTAGATTTATTTTCTGACTTTTAAACAGAAGATTTACCAACATGCAGGGGTTCACTTCACAAAAATTATGCCTTTGACTAAACTTTAACTCCAATATAAAATAAATCAAACATACCAAATTCAAGTGACAATCTTGAACGATGATTTCTCGTGATTTTAAAAATCACCCCAATGAAGAAAATTTCAACTCGTATTGTTTTTATTCAAGCTGTGCTGTAAAGATTTGATTACAAATTCAAAAAAAAATTTCTAAAAATTTTTTTAGTCGGTCATTTGAGATCAATTCTTGATAATTATCGCCATTTTTGTTCAATTGAACATGAAAAATGACTTCGATTTTCAAACATTCAAACTAATTTCTTCATTTTTGGCGTATTTCTGAAAATCAAAAATGCGATCAACACTCGATTATCATCGCTTTTTTGTAGGAAAATTTACGAGAACAATTCGAAATTATGTTTTTAAAAAACTCATTTTTTAAAAACAAAATTGAGATGATTGAAAAGTTATCTGCAACTTTCTAAACTCATTTCCTCATTTTGAGCAGAATTTTGAAAATCAAAAAAATCACAGCAGGCCTAGGCATGATGAAAATAAACGTAGGCTCTAAATGTTGCACAATTTGGGGTTTAAATTAACTAAATTTTAGAGCTTCGATTTAAATGAGGGACTGGTTTAACAAATCAGTAATGTACCATCCTTTCAAAAAAACAGTTAATGAGTGCTTTCGAAAGAAAATTAGAGGAAAAACATGATCACGAAAACATGTTTTCAAAAAACCTTGCTTTTACTGATATGTATTTCTCAAATTTTGGATTTTGACCTAGTTTGATTAAAAAACCGCCATAGCTAACGTTTATAATTATTTTGGAAAATTTTTCAATTTTTTTTTTGTTGTATTTTCCGAATTTTGATCAATTTGGTGAACAATTTTCAGTCACAAAATCAAATTTTACATTTAATTAGAGTATCCAATTTTGGCCTCCACAGAAAAATTTAATTTTTCGACATTGGTGATTTTTCAGACCAACCCCTCAAAATACGAGTAGGTATTATTCGATGATTTTTACACGAATTTTCAGGGGTTTTTTAGGATCAATATTTCACTGAAACATTGCTCAAATTTAATCCCTCTGTCGTCTTAGTACACCTATTTAAACAGCGAACAGATAACTGAACTGAAATGCTGCAAATTATGCTGACAAAAAAGCAAGCAAAAGCACAGAATTTAGATATCGTTTCGCTGTTGTATTTTCCTGAAAATATTTTTTCAATAAGTAAGCAAATGCTCGGCTCTAACCGATTACACGTGAGATCAAATCTTAAAAATTGAGCATCAAACCCAATCTCAACCAGTTCACCAATAAAACTCCCAACCTTCATCCACCTAAGATAACTTCGAACTGTAAAAACTCACCCGTGAGACACAGGAGGATGAAAAGCTCCGCCAGTAGTCTGACTGGGAGACGTCCTCAAATTAGGAGTTTCCCAGACATATCTTCCATCGTGGGTCCTCTGATCAACCGGTAAAGGTGCGTGAAAAGATGCGAAAGCCGATGGAAACTGCAGAGGAAATCCAGCGGTAGGCGATGTAAAATGATACGCTTCTTTTTCTAACATAATTTCAAATCATTCGATCACCACAACACGCTTGTCATAACTCGAATATATAAAAACTACATACACGACGAATCATTAACGCAACTAGTTCAATTGAGGGCCAGTTTCGGCTGCCTTTTTAACATGTAAAAAACTCGACAGTACTCTGTACGAAACGAACCAACAACGTTATCTATTACAAATACTACATCAACAAACGAACACCGAACTAGAAAATAACAAAAAAATTTTCCACAATACGATTCTCGTATACTAGATACGATATTAACAATTAAAGAATTTTAGACGCCATTTTCATCGTGTTGGTGGCCCGGCTGCTGCTGTGGCTCTCGATTAATTGAAATGTCTCTATTATAATGACGACTCGCGATCATCAGGAGTCTCTCGAAGCCTTTCGGCAATTCGCGGACAAATAAGATGGAAAAAAATATACCATCGAAAATAAAGAACTAATTAATATCGAACTCTCTATCGTACGCAGAGACATTCGAAAACAATCCGGCGAAAAAATTCCAATCGAACTTTACCAACAATTCGGTCACTAATAACTTCTTTATTTTTTCTACGTATATTACGTTACGATTTATTATTAATTATTAATTAATAGATCCACACAGAAGAAAAACAATCGAACAAAAATCATACAACGACAAGAAAATTCTTATCGCGAGTATGTTTCGCGTACACGTGCATGTAAAACAATTATTTAATACGCGAGAATAAATTAAAAACACGAAAATCAGTGCCGAGTAAAAAGCGAAAAAAATATACAAAAATAAACAAAACTGCGGGCAACACGAGGACAGCTTATTACAATACAGAATAGATGATATTTTCAGACTTCTAATAACAAGCCACGACCCAAACACACGCAAAGACACAACGCACTCTTCCGGTAAACTTGATTACTATAAGCGTAGAATCTGGTTGACAGCTAACAACTTATTCAACGATTCCCCTTCTCTTGCGGATATTTCGGTGTTAAAAGATTCACTCTAACATTGGGTCGCGGCCGCAGCCGCGTGGTAATCCGACTATTATCTATGTCTTTACATAGGAAATATTGTGTACTTTGGCGACACTATCACCGCTAATCACGATTATCATATTAGGGCGGAGTTTGTTGTACTATTGTAACATTGACTATAGAGTGACTAGGGGATTATTAGGGGTTAACAACCCCTTTTTTTCACAATTGTAATTGGCATACTAAATTTTTTCTTTCGCAATACCGAGCTCGGGATGATGACATACATTTGTAAATTGTCAAACTAGACAATTGTAACGGAGATCGAAGACCGCAGACGTGGTCGTGGGATTATCAGGGTTGAGGGGTATTCTGTAGAAATGATTCAATATGTATATTTGTATTTGATACCAAAATGGAAGCAATATCCATATCCAAATCAATGTATAGTCAGAATGCTCTCACAAAATGTGATCGTATCCCATAAACCCTTTATCTACTCACGTTATAAGTATAGAAAAATTCGATGTTCCGGAAGACTCGATTCTTTCTCATCTCGTAGGTAAGAATTGAAAGTCTGTAAAAATTATCATCAACGTAATTTTTTATACTATTTTGAAACAAGACTATTTTCAAAATTGATACAATCAATAGAAAGGAACTCGTATCTTAAAATTATTATAGAGGGCTAAAAATGAGAAAAATGTAGAAGCTAAGACGTGATACGAGTTTATCAAATAACCATGTTTTCGAGAATACTGAACCCGATCGACCCCAAATATTACGTTATATTTTCGATTTGGCATTTTCTACCCCCTCACCCCATGAATTAAAAAAAATTCTCGCAAAAATTAGATATCCAAAGGTTCTGATTTCCAATTCTTTGGATCAATTGTGCGGAGAGAATAAGGAAGAGTTCAGGCCATTCTAAAGCCTTTGGTGGATTGTTGGATCTCTTATTTTTTTGAAAAATCAAAACATCATTGCAAATTCTTGATAAAATTCACTACCCCGATTTTTGACCAACCAGAGAGGTTCCGGAGGTATTCCAATCAGTAGACGAATTTTTGAACTAGACAAAGCTGAATCGATAAAATACACCACCAGCAGTCAAAATGTCAGCTTTCAAAGTGCTTATTTTTGATTCTGGATGAATTTTTGAAAATTAAATTTGGGCCCAAAAAGGGGAAAAAATCTAAATAATTTAATCAAATTGACGTAAAAAGCTGAAATTTGACATGTAAGTAATTTATTTTCGACCCCTTGAAACGTTTATAATCCTTCAGGAGCTTCCAGCGGATTACTGAAATTTGAAATTCAAAACGGTTCAAAATCATTTTCGATCGATTCTGGAGGTCGAAAATAATAGTACTTACTTATCCAATTTCAACTTTCTATGTAGGTAGCCCTAATTTAATAATATCCAGTTTTTTCACCATATTGTGCCCTGATTATCAAAAAAATTCACCAATATGTGAACAACGAATGACGCATTATTATTGACCCCCATTAATTTCATCTCATAGGTAAGTATTTTTTCACAGCTTCACAGTTCTCAAAATACCATGTCAAAGAGAATCGATCAAGATTTTCCACATTCTATCTACTTTTGTTTTCGAACAACACATAAAAGTACAATTTCTCAGGTGGTAGCATCTTCTTTAGAAAAGTCATTCCATGTTGGTTCGACTTAACCAAGGTTTCGACTTCACGTCGCATATTTTTGAATTTCGTTCAATTTTTTTCCCATTATGTACTTACCATATCATCAACAGAAAAATGGCTCCTCCCCTCATCGAGCGAAACAATTCAACATCGAAAACGCCTGCCAACCTACAGAAAAATTGTTTGTATCAGAAAAGCCAATTCGAAAAAGTGTGCAAATATACATCACCAGTCAAAATTCAAGGTGCAAAAGTGCATTTTTCGATTCAAAATTTTAAAAATCAAATTCGGGCCCAAAAATGAAAAAAAATCAAAATTTTACCGAACTGACCTGGAAAGCTGAAATTCGTCGATGAGTGCCTCATTTTTTACCCCTTGAATCGATGGGAAACAGGTTTCTAACCTTTTTCAGCAGTTCTAGTACCTCCATACAAATTACTTGGAAAGATTTTTAAATTACAAAAGTTTTGTGAAAATAAGTTTTTTTTAAAATTAAAAAACTAGGACAAAAAGCAGAACTTATACTATGTATTTTCAGTAATACTTAATTGAGCAACTGATTTCAGTATTATTTTAGTAGTACAATTTTTTTGATTTTTGCATAGTTAAGATTTTCGAAAGCTGAAATTTCCGCCAAAATTTTATACCCAATGAAGTTAGATAGTCAAAATTTATTTTAAACTCAAATTTTTCAGGATGCTGAATTTGATGACAGATGGTTTCAAGCCGTTCTGGAACCTCCAGCAGCGTACTTTGGAAATTTTAATCTTCAAAAAGTGCCAAAAAAAACTGTCCAAATTAACTTTAACACGTGTAGAAACGATTGGTGCTAGTTGATGACTTACTTGACCGATTACACACGATTTTTTCAAAATTACTTTTCACCATGTTCGGAAACATGCATACAAAATGTACGAGCTACAGCAATTCCATAATAAATCCGAACGATTTTTATAGTTTTTATAGGAAATCCGGAATTTTCAAAATAAAGCTGGAGTTTTCAGAACGGCTTGTAATCATTTCTTTTGACTCACATGTTGAAATAATTTATGGTATGAAGTAAATTTTGGCTTCTCTAACTCGATTGATCTTTTTTTGAAAATGTTGACTTTCAAAAATCTGCTGGATGCTGCAAATGAACAGCTCAAAACTGTTTCAAACCGTTTTTCGTCCATTTGTGAGGTTGAAAATAGAGCACATGTCAAATTTTAGTTTTCTAGGTCAAGTTGGTGAAATTTTGATTTTCTTCCATTTCAGGTCCAAATACTCGAACATGTTTTTCAAAAATTCACCAAAAATAAAAAAATGCCTCAAGTACTGAAAATATTAGGTGGTGGTGTAATTTTGCCTTCTCTTTCAATTTCAGCGTTGCTCGCGATTCGAAATTTTTCTGCTACTAGTACTAATGCCATTTTCAAAATATGCACTTGTTAATGAAAGGAATCAATCACCTCAGGCTGAGTTTCGAAGTCGTTTCAAAAGCGTTTACCAAGTTAAATTTTCGTCAATTTTTCGCGTTTTCGGTTTTTCAAATTTCTACCAAAAAGCAGACCAGAGATCTGTAGGTCTAGGTATGTGGTATGGTGATTTTTCTTGAAAATTAAAATCACGAATTTGAAGGGAAAAAATGCACATAAAAATACTTAATTCTTTACAAGTGTAAAAACCAAATTTTGAGGCTCGTCCAAGTCGTGCTTATTGTTGATTTTGGATGAATTTCTGAAAATTAAATTTGAGCCCAAAAAGAGAAAAAATCGGAATAATTTCATCAAATTGACGTAGAAAGCTGAAATTTGACATGTAAAAATATGTATTCAACCATATTTTCGACCCTCTGAAACGTTTAGAATCAGTTACAAACCGTTTTGAGCAACTTAATTCAGGAGCTTCCAGCGAATTACTGAAACCTGAAATTCAAAGCGGTTCGAAACCATTTTCAATCGATTCCGGAGGTCGGAAATAATAGTACATACTTATCCAATTTCAGCTTTCTATGTTATTTGATAAACTCCTGTTTTTCCCATCCTTTTTGTGTCCTGGTTCTCAAAAGCGCATCCAACATTGCGAACTCCCGTAACAGCCTAACAGGTATTAACCCCCATCAATTTCATCTCATAGGTAAGTATTTTTTCACAGCTTCACAGTTCTCATTTCTCAAAATACCATCTCAAAGAGAACCGATCAACATTTTCCACTTTCTATCTACTTTTGTTTTTAAATAACCAATAAAAGTTCAATTTTTCGGGTATTATAGGGGGGTCATTCATCCATGTTGATTGGACTTGACCAAAGCTTCGACTTCACGTAGCATGTTTTTCAATTCCGTTCACTTTTTTTTTTACAACATGTACTTACCAAACCATGAACTGAGAAAATGATCCTTCCCTCTTCAAGGGAAATAATGCAATACTTACTCGAAAGACGAAAACTCCGGTCAACCAGGGAGGTACGCAAATCTGCAGAAAAACCAAATCGAAAGCCCATGAAAATATACATCACCAGTCAAAATTTCAGGTGCATAAGCGCTTTTTTCGATTTGAATTTTCAAAATAAAAAAAAATCGAAATTTTACCAAACTGACTTAGAAAGCAGAAATTTGATGAGTACCTCATTTTCGACCACTCGAATCGATAGGAAACCGGTTTCTAACCTTTTTCAGCATTTCTGGAGCCTCCCGCAGATTTTTAAAAGTTCAAATTCCCACCAACATTTTACGCAATGAATTTAAATAGTTAAAATTTACTCATACTGTAAGTATACTCCAATTTCAAGATGCTCATTCAATGAGAGATGGTTTCAAGTCGTTCTGGAGTCTCCAGCAACTGCATTTTGGAAATTTTAATCTTCAAAAAGTGCCATAAAAAACCGTCCAAATTAACTTTTAACACGTGTAGACACGATTGGTGCTGGCTGATGACCGACTGATCACACACTTTTTTCAAAAACGGTTTCCACCAGTTCTGAGACAATATTATACTTGAGTATATTTCTACAGCAATTCCATAATAAATTTGAACGATTTTTATAGCTTCTATAGAATATCTGAAATTCCCAAAGTAAGGCTGGAGCTTTCAGAACGGCTTGATATCATCTCTTATCGGACTCAGCACTTTCAAATATTATGGTATGAAGTAAATTCAGACTTCTCTAAATTTATTGATTGCATTTTTTTCTGAAAATATTGGCTTTCAAAAATCTTATAGAGGCTGCAGAACAGATCAAAACTGTTTCAAACTGCTTCTCGTCTATTTGGGAGAGTGAAAATAGAGCACACACCAAATTTTAGTTCTGTATAGGTCAATTCGGTGAAATTTTGATTTTTCTTCATTTCAGGTTCTAACACGTAGGTACCTATTTTTTTTTCAAAAATTTACCAAAAATTTAAAAAATGCCCCCAGGCACCGAGAATTTTGGCTGGTGATGTAATTTTGAATATATGGCTGTAATTTATTAGAAGGACACCTACGGAGACGTCATGCAACAGAGCAGGAAACTGAACAAAAAGAAGCTTAAATATACGACCATTCTCCAATCTAAAGCTTCATCATCCCAAACTCCGAAAGAACGAGAATCATCAGTATCAAATAAACGCGGTAAAATCTCGCAATACTTTGAGCCTGTCAATGTAAACGTAGGTACCTATATAAATTTCGCACGAAGAACTCAAGTTTATATCCCTTGAAATGTGTACTGCTGGTGGATGTCCATCAAGTATTGTCGATTCTGCTGCCTTTTTAAAGTTAAAGAATTGGCAGCTCTTGCTAAAAAATCTGGGAAACAGTATTCATCATTATTGAATCTGCAAAAAAGATCAGAAAAGCTAGATACATCAGAGAATTTGAAAAATCAACTTTTGTCTTCAAAGATTGACTGCGCAACGAGGTTGAAGAGATCGTTTGATGGAGAGAACTGAGAAACTTCAATTTTGGGGAAAACTAACAGAGCTGAACTACATTTTTAAAATCAATTCACTACGTTTAGAAACTTCAGCTAAAGAAAGACCCATTTGTAGTTGTCCAGAAGCAGAAAAAGTGCTGAAGAAGGCAACTAGCATTGCCGAAACGTTCGGTTATTACTTATTATTATTATGTTCCTACATAATCAATAAAATTTGCGTGTAAGTAAAGTAGGTAAGTATACCAATTTAATCGCACATTTTACATTCAAAACAAAACAAATACCAATCGCTGTTGTCTTTAATTACACTTCAAAAAATTGAATTAAGTAGGTAAATATAGGAGAAAATGGCTGCAATAGAAATAGGATTCTGAGCATTGAAAAGCTTGAAAACAAAAACAACCTAAACAATCGTGAAATCAATTGGGGATCAGGGAACTACGTACAAGTATTTGAAGTGTACGCAAAAAACGACACGGTAAATTTTGAAATTTGCCCATAGTCGACTTTTCAAATCCTTACCCCCTTCGGTCATTCCCCTCCCACCATCCAACGTTACTCAAACATATACTTACATACGTAAGAAAACGACCACAACTAGCAGCCAGAATTAAATTGCTCACATCATTGTGTTCCAAGAACACTCTCACTATACACATTATTTGTCGTAAAGTGAAAAGTGTCGATTGAGATGATTTACCAAGTGTTGACTTCATTATGGAAACCCATCTCTACATCAGACTCAGACACACCGTAATATTTTGAGACAATTAATACAACGACGACGTATAAAAAGTCTAAAATTAATACTTACCAGAAATATTTCAAATTTACCATCCTCCGAACTTCATTCATACCTTTTATCTCGTCTCCGTCATGTCATAAAAACCACCAACTTTTTGGCAACTGTGCATCGACAAGCTGCTTTAATTGGCGTTAATTTTTTTTTTTTTCGCTAGTGGGATTATAAACGAATGTATTTTACGTAGTAGGTACCTATATGTAGATTAATACGTAACATTTTTATTGTGATTATTTTGAAATCGGTAATGTAGAAAAGAAAAGAATAAAAAGCTAGTTTATTCTATGTACATCTACGTAGGGGTCTAGGTATTACAGATACCACAACAAATTACCAAGGTGACTAAATTGTATTTTTCCGGCCACGTTCATCTGCCATCTATGTAAATATTTACAAAGATCATCGCCAAGTATGTTATATTTTCACTTCAACGTTTCAACATATTCATTGACGAGTAAACATTTTTTCAAGAAATGTTACCGTGTGGTACACATCGCAGTGAAATGATGGTAAAATGAAAAAAGAAGAATAACCGAAGCAATAATAAAACATATTATAAAAGGATTTTTTTCATTTTCAAATGCGAAATAAGTTATCTGTATTTATCTTTTGGTCAGAGGTTTTTATGGTGTTTTGGTAAACTGAGCGATGGTGAGAAATAAAAAACTTCAATGTACACAATGGAACAGCGCTCGTCATATCATTACTTTGTACAAAGGCAATGGCATAAGTTACAAATAAAAACACTGTTTTCAAAAATAATTTGGGAAGGAGGACGAAAAAATACATCCTGAAAGACGTCTTCTTCAATTAGCGTCATTTTTGAAAAATAGGTAAATTTTAAATTTCTCAACTGCTCTGACCTGACCAATCAACTTTTGAAATTTCATGGTATGTACTTTGTAAATTGACTTTTTCTGTGGATTTTCCCATAAACCCAGCATAAAAAATGAGAATTTTGAAAATGTGACCATGACAAAGAAAATAGAGTATTTAGGAGTTCTTTAGCCAGTGTAAGTAAGTAAGCTTATTTAGTTTTTACATAATGGCATTTTCAAAGGATGTCAACGAAATCAAAAAAATGAAAAGGGACGACTTTTGGTTTCCACTTTTGGACGACCTTTGGACAGTTTTTTTTTCTGGTTTTAAAACTTCAACTACGCCTCGAGATGCAGACAGAAACGAAGACCAAGTTGCATCCTGCTTAAACTGTAAGAAAAAAAGTAATATTTCGAGTTTGAATTTCTATTTTGCGAGCAAAGAAAAAATTTGAGAGGATTATCAGAAAATTTTTCAATTCCCACCTCTCAAATTTGTCTCTGGTCGCGGAATAGAAATTCAAATTCGAAATATTATTACTTTTTTTCTGACAATTTAAGCATGCCAGTAGAAGAAATTCTCAAATTCTGAAAAAATTGAAATGAAATAGAATCAGATGTCATTCAAAACATTTTGTTGGGGCGTTACTAAAAGAATTGTGCGGTGCATCAAAAATGTTCAAAAAATTTGGGAGCATTCAACCTTCTTTCTCAAACCATTTCAAATCCTTCATGCCCCTGATGAAAGTATTTATAACCATACATGAATCAAAGATGCCTGAATTGAGCAAATTTTCATAGGTTTTGAAAATTTCAAGCCACATAGACTTTTTAGTCACTCAAATTCTTCTCTTCATCCCATTCTTTGGCCCTTATAGGTACTTCAAAAATAATTCAAGTATTCGTTTCAATTTTTCTAATTTTCAATCAAGGAAATGTTCGTGGTTTTTAAAAATTTTGAGGGTCATGAACATGACCTCTCTAATTTCCAAATTGGTTTCTATGAGGACAAAGTCATTCTTCAACATTGCTCATCATCAATTTTCAAGACATAGGTTTAAAAAAAATTCAATTTTTCTCCAATTTAACGAATCGATGTAGCATTTGGAAACAAAAATATATTGATAAAAGTTTCCACCAAATGAATACGTATAATGACCTTGAAGATGAGGAGAGGATTTGACTTTTTCAGAAAAGTGAAATTTCCTTACTTTTCCCGTAGTTTTCCGAAGACTGGATACCAGGAAAACGAAACATAGAAATTTCAACACTCCCCAACAAATGAACGAATTTCCCCCCAAAAAAAGGTACATCTCATTACCTACAAAAAGCCAATCGTCTTTACAACCCGTATAGTAGTCCCGAAGACGTAAGGGGAACTGGAGAGACCGCGTATACACGAGGATCAGGCCGCGACGAAATAAGATGTAATGATTCCCGTAGAAAAAGATAATCGGACTCGGTTTACGTATTGATTGGGCAGGGTTGTAGTGTGAGTTTATAGGAAACGTGAAGAGGCGTGAAAGAATGAATTTTTAAATTACAGCTCTGAAAATAAAATAAAGACGTCGGGTTAATGATTATGTTATTATCGCTGTGTACATCTCATCACGATCTCATCAACCGTTCTCCAGCCAGCATACGTACGTTTTGTTCTTTAGGTTAGGTTTGGTTTGGTTTGGTTTTCTTATTCTTTCTAGTATACTCTTTCTTATAATATGTATACAGAGTTATAAGTATGCAGTACTTTTTTTTTTTCATTTATTTCTTCATCATCGTTCTATTCTAGGCTTTTTTGATGTGACTGTGTGTCCTGGACCATGCTTCGTAACCCTTTGCTTTGCTATACATACACACATTCTCTTACACGTTCCGTTCCATAATAACTCGGAGAAATGTTTCCGGCACCGCGTATGTAGATATATACTTCATAACATAAGCAGCAGATAAGCTAAACACCTGATACTTGGAAGTTGGAATGTGTCTGCGGCTTCGGTAGGTACGCATTTTTTTCACGCTCTTGTAAAAACATCTGCGAAACTAGGTGATGAAGTTGAAATTTAAGGGAAGAAAACCGGTTCGATTCAAAGGTTCGTTGAAAGAAGAATATTTCAAATAGGATGACTTTTCTCCCCGAACCGTGCTTAATGGTTAATTACCTAATAAGATGTTTTCTTGAAAAAGGGTGTAGAGTTCAACGATGAATAGGAGAGTAGATAGGTAGGTAAGCGTGTATGGTACTACCAAGGTGATTATGTAATTACGTATATCAAAATATGACGAGGTGAGTGGTTAATTCTTCGTTTTGGCCTCTTGGATTTATTTGAATAATGCAAAATGGTAGTTTGACAACCTCGCATTAAATTATTTTTTGATAAGGGTTCGAAAAAAGCTGGTAGTATGTTTGGAAACATTGTAGATCATCAAACAACGTAATAAGTAGGTTCGACAATGCCACGTTTCTACAATGAAAGCTTCAACGCCTAATCGTTTTTCAGTATTTTCAATACTGGAATATGCAGGGATTATTTTACCACCATCTTTTTAGAAAAGTCATGTTGAAACTTTGCTCCGTGTATGTACTATTCCAAATTATTACCTTTGAAATGATCATTTTCCAATTCCTCTTTGGTCAACTCTGAAATGAACAACTTCATCTCAAAATGAAAACCGATTAGCAGAAAAGTATTTTGTTGAGTCGACGAGTAAATAATTTATTTTCAAATGATTTTATTTTTGAACCTCATTTTATCCACATGAATAGCTATAATGTGAAACTTAGGTTTTAATTCTCTCCAAAAATTTCAGATCGCTCTGCAAAGGTCCAAAATGAACTTTATAGTATCTCTATAACTTTGGTCGTTGCTTATTGGGCATCCTCCCAACATTTCAAGTGGTTTTCGTAAAATTCTAGGAATACGAGTTCGGAAATTAATTTTTCGATCAATTTGTAAAAAAAAATCAAGTTTTTAAAGAAGACATGTAACAAGCACTTTCTTCCGCAAGATGTTGTCTGGTGTGCCTACGGCTACGCGATCACCTGAATCAAGAAAATTGCGATTTGACCTTTTTGAAGTCTTTAGCAAGATTTCGAATTTCTCTACAAAATTTTAAATCGCTTTGAAAGAGCCAAAGATGAACTTCGGTATCCATAAGTTTGGTCTGCCAGAGTAATTCGTTTAAAAAAAAAATGAAAAATTGTTAGAGGCTCCAAAAAGATTGAATTGCGATTCTTTTCCAGTTAGTTGATCGTGTAGGCACACCATGCGATATTTCTTTGGAAAAACCAGACGTTATAGGTACTAGTATAATGTACCTTCTTTGAAAATTTTGATTTTGTCACTTTTTCTAGAATTATTCACAAATAGGTCAAAAATTCATTTTTGAACTCGCATCGCTTGAAATTTCGCAATAACCACCTAAAACGGTCGAAAACGTGCTCAATAAACATGGTCAAAAATTACATCTACTTAATAAATTGAAGTGGTGTTTTCTTTGTAACGCCATCACTGCAAAACGGCTGGACGGAAAATTGTGAAAAAATACTCTAAATGTTCAGCACTTAATAAATTGAAGTGGTGTTTTCTTTGTAACGCCATCACTGCAAAACGGCTGGACGGAAAATTGTGAAAAAGTACTCTAAATGTTCAGCGTGATGCGTAGATGGTTGTACTGAAATTTATTTCGCGATTAGAGGCCTTAAAAAGCTGTAATTAGGCTTCAAAGTTTTGATGACGTCATTAAGAGCTTTTATTTCACTACCGAATATTTCCGATTTGCTAGGCATT
This sequence comes from Planococcus citri, assembly GCF_950023065.1. NCBI lineage: Eukaryota > Metazoa > Arthropoda > Insecta > Hemiptera > Pseudococcidae > Planococcus > Planococcus citri. Next base: position 53,280,240 of record NC_088678.1, on the reverse strand, counting down.
TTACAAAATCATCAAAGCTTCAATTTTTAACATAGGTACTTTGAGAATAGGAGATCGAAGGTGGATCTATTCCTGAAGAAACTTGAAAAGTATGGGTAAACTCATTGGCCAATCATATCTCTTCAACTTCAATTTGTTTTGACATAGTCAATTGTTAAATAGGCTATATCCAGAATGGTTCAATTGTTTTGAATGTCCAGTGTAAAATCAGTTTAAATCCGAGGAATTTTGAATCAAAAATTGCCAAGTTGCCTCGATGTAGGTAAAATGGTAATCTTGCCCTCATCTTATGTAGGTGCACCACTATACGTGGCAGAAAAAATGCAAGATGTAATTTGAAAATTTTAATTTTGATAATGGAAAGAACAATGTTTTTGTTATGTGAAGAATTTGATTTTTTTGGTTTGAAAATGTTAAAATTTAAGTAGTGATTAATTGTAGAAATTTCAGTTCTAAAAAACAAAAGCAAAAAGACTCAAACAAAGTGAGGGCAAATGCTCTCAGAATTTTGTAGTTTGAGAAGTAAAAAAAAAATTCTATGTGAGAAGTTCATTCGTAAATTTTTTTGAATTTGAATAAATAATAGATTTTTAGAAAGTTTGATATTGAAAAAAAAAACGAAACAGGCCTGTGCCAAAAATGTGCTTCAAGCTCCAAAAAAGTTGACAATTTAATCTCTTTAATAAGACTAAAAATTGATACTTCATACATCTGTGTGGGTAATTAGGTTATATTCATGGCCTATAGTATGACTTATAAAAAAATTTTCATTTTCATTTTGTAAATAAAAATATAATAATCAAACAAAGTGGGCCAGGAATAGCGAGGGTAAAAGCTTTTGAAAATTTTCATTTTGATAATTAAGAGAACGATGTTTTTTTATGGGAATAATGTGATTTTTTTGGCTTAAAAATTTCAAAATTTGAGTGATTTTTTGTGGAAATTTTAGTTTTAAAAAACATAAGCGACAAGCCCCATCCAATTTAGGGCAAAACCTCTCAAAATTTTGTACTTCGAGAAGTAAAAAAACATTTTTTTTTTGATCAATAAATCCCTTTATTAAGACTGAAAATGTACAAAACTTAACGACTTCGTCGAGTCGGGGGGAGGGGGTAGGGAGAGAGGTCTATCTAATCAATAGCTTATCCCCTATAGTTTCATACGTCGACCTTGAAGGTCCAAAAAATAACTACACAGAAGCTTCACAACGAGTTGGAAGCACTTGCACTAGATTCCATAGGGTATTGAAATTAGTTTGCAGATTGAATTTCAGCTTTCTAAATCCATTTTGATGAAATTTTGTAGAAATTTCGAATTTGAAAAATCTGCTGAAGGATCTAAACATTTTTAAAAAAATCAATGGTGGCTATAAAATGAGTTGAACCCACCGATTGGGAAGATTGGTAAATTTATGAAAAAAATTTAATTGCGACCCTGTGATTCAACTAAGTACATGTACAACGATTCACTTTTGTTTTGAATACGATTCAGAGTCTGATTCTGAATCCGATTCAAAATTGATTCGCGTTTCATTTCTGCAATTCGAATCACACAATTCCTAATTTTGACCATAGACTCAAGTTGGAAGGTAGATATGGTCCGCTGGACTTGGATTTTCAAAAATTCCATCCACATTTGGGATTCGTCCATGAAAAAGGGACCTTAGGGTGAAATCATAAATTTTACAATGTAGCCAAAAAATGACAAAAATGTCAAAAATTTTCAATTTTTTATAATTTCTCATTAACTATATGGTATTTTGAGTGATTTTCTTTCATTATTATGCACTACATATCTTCATAAAAACTTGAAGGTTAATTCAGTACGTAAGTATGTATTCAATTCAATTCCCTGCCCGAAGGGCGGGCAATTTTGCTTGTAATTTTATATGCTAAAGATGACGTTTAGCCCTAGACTGATTTGAAATTCCTAGAGTAAATATTAAAAAATAATTTTCCATAAAACTGATTTTATGAATTTATTAAATTTTCAAAAATTCGCCAAAAGTTCGAAGATGAACTTGACCTAGAATTTTGGTCACGGGTTACAGGTGTATGAGGACATGCACTTCCGATCTAGCATAGGTTTCATTCAAATACAAGGAGAATGCGAGTTCAAAGGTGTATTTTATTTTACTGTCGAAATACCAATAATTGAAACTGTGTTGGTGTTAATCCTAGAATAGTGTTGTTTCTGGTTTTCGTTTTCTACTGTTCTGATAATTCTATTGTGAATCGTGTTGTTTGGTATCTACATAAAAAATGGATAGTGATACTTTTAATGAAATAATTAGCAGTTTGATTCAAATTATAGCAGCAGAAATTGAAAATAAAATTGAAAAAAAAAACTACGAAAACGTACTCGATCAATGTGGGTAAAACCATGGATCGCTAAACGGCCAAAACTGGGGGCTTCTAACCAATTATTGAGTGAACTTGCAATGGGAGATCCCTCAGCTTACAAAAACTTATTGCAAATGGATTATGAAAAATTCGATGAATTATTGAGATTAGTGACACCTCTCATTCAAAAGAAGAATACAACGATGAGAGCTACCATACCTGCGAAACTAAAATTGAAAGCAACTTTGAAATATTTGGCTACCGGAGATCGTTTTGCTAGCATAAAATATCTTTTCCATTTACTCGTTAGCACAACTTCAAGCTTTATACCAGAAGTATTGGGCCGCGATTTATAAGGTATTACAACCATACATACAAGTGAGTAGCAAAAATTGAAACGTTTTTATTAGTAAAATACACTTCTTATCACAGGACAAATCAAAGAACAGAACAAAATTTAGTGGCTTCGTGTAGACTTGAGTTACCAAGCTAGATGTATGTACTTGCCATATCAAAATTCCAACTGTCTAGCCAGTAAACTGGCCTCGTGTGGACGTAGCTTAACTAGCAACAATTTTGGTGATTAAGGGTATTTTTCAATTTTTGGGAGTTTTTGAAAACCTTAAGAGCCACAAATAGAAAAAAATCACAATTTCACAATAGTTATCTAATCTATCCTATTTTTAACTTTCCGAGTCGATTGGAAATGGTTTCGAACAGTTTTGAGCAGTTCTGAAGCCTCTGGGAAATTTTAAAATTTGAATTTTTCACAAAACTTCACCCAATCAAGTTGAAAACTAGAAATATGTACTCGTATTTCAACTGCTGGGCATGGCAGTTTCTGAGGAATCGAAACTTTCCAAAATCCGGCTGCAGGCTCCAGAACGCTTGAAATCAATTTTAATTCAAACCATTTCCACTTGATTCAAGAGTTGAAAAAAAGGTACGCACAAAATTCAAGCTTTATAGGTCAATTTGGTGAAATTTTGAATTTTTTCTTATTTTTGGGCTAAAGATTTTTAAAAAGTTTGCCAAAAATCAAACAATGCACTTCAGCATCTCAAATTTTGGCTGGTGATGTATTTTTACACGTGCTTTCGATTCAGCTTTTTTCAGTTCAAATTTTTTTCTGGCAGTTTGGATGTTTCCTTTTGTAGAGCAAATGTTTCTGACTCCACAGAGCCCTACCCGAGAGATTTACGCACGTCGCTATTTTTCAAAACATCAAAAATTCACCTAATTTGGCAATTTTTCGACTAAACATTGAAATGAATCATTTGGAACAGTAAATATACTTAACTAAAAATCCACGAAATGTTTAAAAGTGAAAAGGGTTTGAGACGTCCCAAAATTTTGAAAAATTCGGGTTTCACTCACTTTCAAGCAATTTGCGCTCGTCAGCATATTTTACTTCAAAAGGGATTGTGAGACGCTTCGAAAATGTTTGAAGCATTTCGAAGCATTTCAAACTCCCTTCCTCAGTCCATTTCAAGTTTCTCGGGCCCCAAATCAGAATATAATTTCAACTCACAAATCAACGATTCTCAAATTTTGAATTATCGTAGTTCTCAAAAATTTCAAAGCATTCAACTCCCTTTTCACTTCCAGTCCATCCAAAACTCTCTCATACCCCAAACACAAATTGAAGCATTTTTTCGATTTTTCCAATCAAAAGATCCCTGCAGGGTTGTTCATTGCCTTGTTCGGAAATGATTTTCCCTGACTTTTTCAGGTTTTCCAGATCATTTTCTCCAAATTTCCAAACCCCTCAAAAATGAATTACACATGCGATCAGGGAGGAAGGGTGTCATATTTTTTCGAACATCATGACCGCAACAGATGTATGTCACAATCACGTACAGGTACAAGTAACTTAAAAAATTCAAGTAAGTAAGTAATCTTCCATAATTCAACCATCTTACATCGATACTTCAGTCGTCCAATTTGTGTGCTTATCCTCCCCCACCTTCGCGACGTCACTGCATACATACTCTGTACTGCAATGCCAGGGATTGAGAGGGTAGATTACTATTTGTATTATCCTTATCCTATGCAAGAAACAACACGAGAAAAATTTGCCAGAGCAAAAGCGAAGGTAAATTTTTTTATTATGACAAATGGGAAAATCTGTTTGAAGTAACTACAAGTACTCACTGAATCACACAGTTGATTTCTTTCACAAAATTAAATGACTTTCGAGTAAAAAATGCTGAAAATTTCAAAATTCTCTGACTTTTCCAGACCGATCAAATTCCCGGACTTTTTCAGGTTTGTCATGCGAATAGACACCCTCTGGACCCTTCATTTAGGGTCGTGTTCGCTGTTTTCAAAATTTTTTGTAACATTTATCCCTCAGAGGTTAGTACTATCGAATATTTCAAAATCAAGCGGTATAAATAGATACCAAACAATGAGAAAATTCAACCCATAAGGACGAATACGATCTCGAAGTACACATCGCATCTTAATCTCGGGCCGAGAGGAGAAACAGTCGATGTTCATGCACATCCATTATCCGGTATCGTGTAATTTCGCCGAAAGGTAATATACTACATACTACGGCCGTATACTCTCGTACTCTCAAACCTTATAGGTATAGGTACTCGTACTACACATATTAAATCCATACCTGTGTGTACACATACGATTTTGGAAACCACCGCCACGCCGCCGCTCTAGCACCATCCAGAGTACCATCAGCGTGTTTAGTTTACTATTACACGATCCGAATAACCTGTTATCTGCGTCTGCGGCTATTGCTGAGAATTTAACAACTTAATAAAACATTTTTAACCGATAAATTACTTCATCTAGTACTCCACGTATATAGTATAAAGTATTTTTCTATCATCCTCTATCGATACCTAAAGTGTACGAGTATCTCTTGGTTATTTTTTTTTACCTTCTTGAAACATGGCGTAGGCTGTTTTTTAATTTGAGAAAAAGATGCTACAATACATGATGAATACGCTCGTGGTCGTTCATTTATAAAAAATTCAATCAGATAGGGAGAAAAATTTTGATGAAATGTTTAGTCTTTGATGGTCGTTGATCGCGGTATCATTAAAACGCTGAGTTATGTTTCGAAATATTGACAGTTGTATTTTTTTGGGAGAAATTCTACCATAAAATGGTACAACAAATTGACTCATCGGTAACCTATCTAATTTATATTTGTAGGCATATACAACCTTCGAATTTTGGATTTCAAACCTCAATTCTAGAACGTCTAATTAGCCTAAAAAATTCCATCACTATACATATTACCAATTCGCTTACTTATGCTTATAAATACGTACCTAAACAGACACGAAAGTGGTTAAACGAAAAAGAAGAAAAAAAAAACCATCTCGCTAATTACTCAGAAACGTCAATATTTCAGTACCCGTCAGAAAAGCTAATTGTGCATGTTGATTGGGCGGACAGCAGCATTTGGTGAGAGAAAATTACGATCGTTTTGGAAAGTTATCCACGGTACCGAGTAACCGAAAGAGCTCATGCCTCAGTCCAAGGACGATTGGATACACGAATCGTACTAGGTACGTATCTTAAGGTAAACGTTCATGAAACCACGAATTATTAATGTCAGGTTAAATATGAACTCGTTCGGAGAGCTATTCATTAAAAAGGATGAATTTTTCTTCACCGTGTAATACTCGTATCTTTGACAGCACGTGATTTTCGGCTCACCGAACATCTCGCTAACGTTTGCAAACATTGAACCAAGTCAAGTATTTGTTTTTCGACGTGATTACGGTACGTGTGAACATCGCGGGGCTGTTGCTGTTGCACCCTGCCCACTTATCCCAGCATGCGAGAAGTGAATATGGATGCGAGTTGAAGTTGAGGAAATACCCGATGCAAGCGCTTTTGCTTCTGGTTGGTGTTAAATTTTAATGCGTTTTTTATTAGCCCATCTGTTTCCGTCATTTGAAGAAATTTGATACAAAGCTGCTTGAATTTTACTACTGTTTAGATCGCGTTCAGGTATCGCGATCGTAAATCTCACGACAATGTGGAGCTCTCTCGAGTGCCCCGATCAACGGTAGGCTTATTTTTTCCAACATTTTTTCTCGTACTAATCACGTGTGTATGTTGGACTCGATGATGAAGTGTTTCGAGATGTTGTACGGTATCGTATGTATCTAGTCGCGCAATTAAATTGATATTTTATTAGTTTAGTCGACTTTCTTCCTCTTCGTCTTCTTGCTACGGTAGAGACTTAGCTTACTTAGTTTTCAAACACATTGCTTCTGTTATGTCGTAAAATTACGACGCTACTTATAATGCTCTTCCCTTATCGTTGATTGCATCTTGAAGAGAATAGATTTACAGTAGGATATGACGTTTGCTGCGTTTTTTGTGTTTATAATCGATTGGAATTCTAATATCGATATTAAAACTGTGAGCATTATTATCAAAGTAGAGCATTTCCGCCTCAGGAAATTGAGTGACAACAAGAAGGGAATAATGAAAATTTGCATCAGGACTTCAATAAAACTTTGGCAGAGTTCAGACTTCACTGAGAGAGGACAATTTATTCGAGAAGAAGAACCGAAGAAGATATAGGTACCAAAAGCAACTGTCTTCGGAGAGGACTGACTTATTTATTTGAACAAATTACGTATTTGGACGGTATCAAAGTCAACCGTAAGTCTTGTTCCTAATATACCTAACCGGTAATTTCGAGATCCGAAAACCATTATTTGAGTTTTCAAGTTTGACGTTATGATTTATTGATTTTTCATTACAAGTTCATTAAAGTCAGACTTGAGATCTAAAAGTTTATTTTTCAACTTTATTCAAGGTCAGAAATTGACCAATTTCTTCAAAGTTTTCAAGTGCCTGACATAATACATATTAAAAATTCAACTTTTTTTTTCAAACGTTCGAAAAATTAGGTATCAGTTAAGTATACTTTTCTAAAAATCAAAACAATGTGAGTAAAGTCTCCTCTTCAACTCCAAGGAAAGTTTTAAATCAACTCGATGGTTACTAATAAGTATAAGATAAATACACAAGTCTGACAAAATATCAGAAGCTCATTTTTTGAAAGTTTGACATAATTTTAGCAATTTCACGATTTTTTCCAAGTTCTAAAAAGTTAGTAGGTCGAGGTACATACTTGATATACGTCACTTTTTCCAAAGTCTTAAAAAAATTGACCAAATATCAGGAATACATCGGATTTTTTCCCCAAGTTTTTAAAAGTCAGACAAAATGAGGAGGGGTGGGATGAGAGGCGCAATTTCGGCTGGGAATGTTTTGACACGAATAATGTTTATCTAGCCGAGGGTTTTCCCAAAATTTATGTAAGTACGCTGACTTTTGAAAACTTGGAAAAAATTCTACTGCGTTTTTAAAAGTAGGTAGGTAATCTAGGTATGTCAAACATTTAAAAACGTGTGAAAAAAATTTAATCAATTTTTTTTACAAAACAAGTTTTGTCTGCCTTCTAAAAAAAATTCGACTAGTCCTTAACATTACGCCAGACTTTTTAAAAACAGAAAAGTTCGACTTTTAAGAATAGGCGAGAAAATCAATGATTTTACTGAAATTAACTCAAAGTTTCAAAAAACGACTTTTTGACTTCAAGTATGTACAAATGTATTAACCAAGTTTTACTTCCAACCATCTTACAATTAGTTAAATCTTTATGGTAGGTATATTATTTAAAAGTGAGACGAATTTTTAAAATTTTGATCGTAATATGACCAAAATTGTCTGATCCGTGAGTGAATGAATCCTTGAAAAATCTCTTATACTCGTATGAGAGCTTGCGAACATACAGGGTGTTCCGGGAATCGTCTGCCAAAAAGATGGTATTCGAGGAGACGAACAAAAAACGTTATTATGACTGGTTGCATATCTTGTGAATTGAAGGAGCCACGCGTGCTTCAAAAATTCAATACAGAGTGGCGCAAAAGTCAGTATTCAAAAGTTTTTCGTAAATAAATCAAAAACCAAGCATCCTAGAAAAAAACTAATGACATTGTGTCGATTGGAAATTTAATTCTCTACAATTTTCCTCGACCTCATTTTCCTGTAGAGTGCTTTGTTCCGCCTCCAGACCGATTTTTATGAAACACAGTTTGTAAATTTTTGAAAAATTTGCAAACTGCGTTTCATAAAAATCGGTCTGGAGGCGGAACAAAGCACTCTACAGGAAAATTGTAGAGAATTAAATTTCCAATCGACACAATGTCATTAGTTTTATTCTAGGAGGCTTGGTTTTCGATTTATTTACGAAAAACTAAACGTGAAAATCGGAATACTGACTTCTGCGCCATTCTTTACCAATTTTGAACAAAATCATAAAAAAATAAGGAAATGTTCGAATCATTCAAATGATACCCATAACCCACAGTACTCGAGTAAACTAACAAAAAATGTTGCTATAACAAATTGCCCAACTTCAAAATTGAAGGGGCAAACTTGATTCCAAATTTGGGATACTTCAAATTTTGACGATATCAAAATTTCAAATTGTGTTTGTTCCTTCAATTTTGAAGGTATGCAATTTGTCGTAATAATATTTTTTGTTTGTCTATTTGAGCACTATGAGTTATGAGAACATGCAGCAAAACATAAAATAAATGACCAACACACGCAATTATTCGTCTTTATTTCAGAAAAAAGAAGAGATTCTAATCAGTTTAGTTCAAAAAGAACAATGCTTATATAATTCTAAACATCACCATTATAAGAACACCAAAATGAAAAACTATGTTTGGGCCCGAATTGCCCTGGAAGCAGGATGTATTGATTCAAGTACACAAAATTTTATTATACAGGCACCAAAAACGTAGCTTAATATTTTCCCCTAAGAATGGCTTCCTCTTGCCCTTGTACTATATCGTATGTCAAAAAGTAGTTTTTAATATCACAAACTTCCTTCACAATTTCCGAAATCGTTGATTCTCCTAAACAAAAACTATATCCTAGATCTCTGTACGATGCGCCAGACGCCAGATATCTAGAAAAATTAATTGAACAAAATCTAATTATAAATGTGTAAGTAAATTAATATTACGTAAATGTGTTATGTGTTTCTATTTCAGAGGATGAAGCGAAGGCGATCTGGAAAAAACTGAAAGATGGGTACAGAAACTATATCTCAAGAGAGCATCTCAGCCAAGTGGTGCGAAGGCTAAAAAACAAAAAGTTTGGAAATATGCGCACTTGATAACTTTTTTAAAAGATTATTTAAAGAAGGAGCCAAATGAAAGTAGTTCGAATATTACCACCGTCATCAACAGCTAATAAAAGATCTGCAGGGTCTCTTTACGATGACGAAGAAGAAGATGTGGATGATGTTGAAAACATAACGTAAGCCAAAAATGGTAACTCTTCCTATTCCTCATTTTCATTATCATCGATCTTTCAGCTCTTCCAGGTCAGCTTTGACACCATCTTCAAAAAAATCAAAAACTAGTGTGGATGATGCGCTGGTGAAATTTCTATTACGTGAAGAAAAAAACGAACCGGATGATGAAGATCCCCTCAGAATTTATTTCATGAGTGCTTACGCAACCGTCATATCTTTTGCTTTGAAAATTACAGTTTTCTTGAAATGATCCATGAAACTTGATCCGGATTATTTTCTCTGGGGTGATTCGTGATCCGTGATCCGGATCATTAGTTCCCAGGTGATTTGTGATCCGTGATATCTAGATTAATCTATATGATCCTGAAGAACGCTGGCCGACGGAATGGCACGCAAAACTGATTGCAAGAGAGTTTTTGCATTTTGATTTTTTGCGAATCGTTTTCTACTTTTTGAGTGGTTCTTGTGTGAAATCCAATGCTCTCGAATGAATACTGAAAAATACGCTTTAGGGGATGCCTCGTGAAAACCTCACAAATAAACACGCTTCAAAATTTCAACCAGTCTTGAGATCTGAGCCACTAAAATTTGGCAGTTTGGCAAAAAATCGCAAGTAGGTTAAGTAAAACTAGCAACCCGTTAACAACGCGCATAAATGCGCTACGTTTGAACGGATTCAATGTTAGAATGGGGGAAGATACATAGAATTGGAAGGAACGATATAAGAATATGGAGATGGTTTGGTGACGGTATAGTTTGTATCACAGCTTTTGGTTCATTCATTCAATTTAATGATGAATTATTCAAGGCTCACCACGTACAGGTAGCTGTGTTTTGAGCCCCAGAATTTCCTGTTTGCATTAGATTTAGTTGTAGTAGAATTTTCTGAGAAAGGAAGATTAGGTGTTGATTTTATTCAAGAATTATTTTAATCATACCTACCTTATTTTTCATCTCTCCTCCCCCACAAAAAAAAGTTCCATGTCGAATGAAACTACAATCGATCGATTTCAAAGGTTGAAAATGTGTACCAACGTCAGCTTTTTATGGTGGAGATTGAAAATACATATAATCAGGCCTTTTTTTGTATTTATTTTCTGAGGGGGACGCTAAATTGAAGTTGCAAGTCCCTAATTTTCATACACACCCCTCACCGCACTGTACATAATTTGAATTTTATACTTACTCAATTTTTGAATTCTTAAAATGTCTGAAAGTAGCATTTAGAATAACCCGAGCGAAGCGAGGGCAAAAGCTTTAGAAAATTTCCAATTCGAAAAGTAGAACAACAATTTTAATGAAAGGATTCGATTTTTCTGATCCCAACATTTTTCAAAATTGATGGGATAACTTCAATTTTTCAGAGATTTTTGAATTCTTTGGAAATTTTCTTGCTTTTCGAAGGAATTTATGTACTACATATTTTCTTGCTTTCTTGTTACTGTCTTTCCAGTAGACACTCGGATACTGAAGTACAAACTTTGAATGCTAAATTTTAGATTCAGAGCGATTTCCAAATTTTCATCGTAAGTACCTAATTCTGATCTCGGTTTCGCTTTTTACTATTCTGATAATTCAACATTTTTTGAAAAAGTTACCAAAATTTATTCATTTTTTCTTTTTTTTCAAATTCGTTCACTTTTTTAATTTTTATGAAAATTTATCAGATATTTTCGAACTTTCCTTTGGGGGGACTGAGTCCCCCCACAAAAAAAGCCCTGCATTTAATTATTGATCAATTTAAAACTTTAACCATAGGCACCCTCCTTATTTTTCACTCCCCCCCCCAAAAAAAAGAAAGTTCATGTCGAATGAAAATAAAATCGATCGATTTCAAAGGTTGAAAATCCTTATTTTTCATCCCAATCAAAAGAAAGTTCCAAATTACAATTTGTAAATTACATACTTTTTAGAATCACTTTAATCATACCTACGTCAGCTTTTCACGATGGAGATTGAAAATACATATAATTGATCAATTTTGAACTCTAACCATATACCATCCTTATTTTTCACTCCCCCCCCCCCAAAAAAAAGTTCCATATCGAATTCAGAGGTTGGAAATCCTTATTTTTGATTTGATCACCCCCCCTCCCCCCTCCAAAGAAAGTTCCAAACTACAATTGTATATTACATACTTTTTAGAATTACTTCAATCATTACCTTATTTTTCACTCTTCTCCCCCACCACAGAAAAGTTTCATTTGGAATGAAACTACAATTGACTGATTTCAAAGGTTGAAAAAGAGTGTACCAACGTCAGCTTTATACGATGGGGATTGAAACTACATACAATCGATTGATTTCAAAGGTTACCTTATTTTTCACCACCACCACCACCCCCCACACACAAAAGAAAAGTTCCATGTCGCATGAAACTGCAATCAATGGATTTCAAAGGTTGAAAAAGTGTACCAACGTCAGCTTTTTAACCTTTTTACGATTGTGATTGAAACTACATAAAATCGATTGATTTAAAAGGTTGAAGAGGTGTAAGTACAAAATCTTCAGGCTCAAAGCTTCCTTCAAAACTTGAACAAAAATCAATTATTGAGCTTTTTGACGAATGTTGAGCTTTTTTGAGCTTTACAGCACAATTATTTTTCAACTTTTTTCTTCAACATTCCATTTCTTGTGATGCTCTCTCAAGATATAATATACCTACTTCTTTGTGTACATGTTGAATGCGCTGTATGTAGGTTAAAATCAATTATTGGGCTTTTTTGAGCTTATGGCGCAACTTTTTTGTAAACTTTTTTCTTCGACATTTGACTTCTGTCGGTGCTCTTCCAAGGTATAATATACGTACTTCACTGTATTTATGTCAAATGCGCTACGTATAGGCAAAATCAATTATTGAGCTTTTTTGAGCCTTTACAGTGCAACTTTTAGAACTTTTGATAAAAACCTGCATATGTATGGTTCAAAAGTTATTTTTTGAGAGGTCACTGAGCAAAATTGGTTTAGCCGTTGTTAAGATCTCGCAGTCAAAAGAATTCGGTCTTACTATAAGCTTTTTGATGAATATTGAGCTTTTTTGAGCTTTACACCACAACTATTTTTGTTGACTTTTTTCTTCAGCATCCCCCCAATCAAAAAAAGTTCTATCTAGAATGAAACTACCATTGATTGATTTAAAGGTCGAAAAAATGCACCAACGTCAGCTTTTTACGATTGAGATTGAAACTACATGCAATCAGAAATCAATTATTGAGCTTTTTGACAAATATTGAGCTGTTTTGAGCTTTACAGCACAACTATTTTTGTCAACTTTTTTCTTCAGCATTTCATTTCTTTTGATGCTCTTTCAAGATATAATTTACGTACTTCTTTGTACATGTCGAATGCGCTGTGTATAGGTTAAAATCAATTATTGAGCTTTTTTGAGCTTTACAGTGCAACTTTTAGAACTTTTCATTCCACTTCTTTTGATGCTCTATCAAGGTATAATATATGTACTTCTCTGTATACATCAAATGCGCTAGGTATAGGCAAAAATCAATCATTGAGCTTTTTTGAGCTTTACGGTTCAACTTTTGGAACTTTTGATAAAAACCTGCACATCTACGGTTCAAAACCTATTTTTTGAGAGGTCACTGAGCAAAATCGGTTCAGCCATTGCTGAGATCTCCGCGTCATAAGAATCCCGTCATTGGTTAAAATCAATTATTGAGCTTTTTTGAGCTTACAGCGCAACTTTTTTGTGAGCTTTTTTCTTTGATTTTTGACTTCTTTTGGTGCTCTTTCAAGGTATAATATACGTACTTCTCTGTATACATCAAATGCGCTATATATAGGCAAAAATCAATTATTGAGCTTTTTTGAGCTTTATGGTGCAACTTTTAGAACTTTTGATAAAAACCTGCATATGTAGGGTTCAAAAGTTATTTTTTGAGAGGTCACTGAGCAAAATTGGTTCAGCCGTTGTTAAGATCTTGCAGTCAAATGAATTCAGTCCTACTATAAGCTTTTTGATGAATATTGAGCTTTTTTGAGCTTTACGGCGCAACTTTTTTGTGAACTTTTTTCTTCAACATTTGACTTCTTTTGATGCTCTTTCAAGGTATAATAAACGTACTACTGTGTATACATCGAATGCGTTAGGTAAAGGCTAAAATCAATTATTGAGCTTTTTTGAGCTTTACGGCGCAACTTTTTTGTAAACTTTTTTCTTCAACATTTGACTTCTTTCAATGCTCTTTCAAGGTACAATATACGTACTACTGTGTATACAACAAATGCGCTACGTATAGGCTGAAATCAATTTTTGAGCTTTTTTGAGCTTTTTGGTGCAACTTTTCAAACTTTTGATTAAAACCTGCACATCTACGCGTCAAAACCTTTTTTTTGAGAGGTCACCGAGCAAAATCGGTTCAGCCGTTGCTGAGATCTCAGTGTCATAAGAATTCGGTCATACTATTAATATATAGATTCATCAATATCCCACACTCTGATGAATCAATGTGAAAATGATGAATGGCGGCACGAGAGATGTCAAGTAAACCGTCTCGAACTTTTAAATTTTGTAGTTTTCTTATCATTTTTAGAACTATTTCTATTTCATGTACTCATCCCCCCCCCCTCAACACCAATCTTCTAATTTAAGACTCAATCACCTTACTTTGCTCTTAAATTACTCCAAAGATCCAATTCACACGAAAATAATATTTTCCCTCATACTCTCAGCTTCTGTCAAAATCCCAAGAGACCCCTTAACAAATAAAACCAAAAAAAGATTTTTAAAACTCCGGAAAATTACTCTGTTCACTGTTGTGTGTAATGTCTACGTCAACACATACATAGAAAATCAAAGAAAAACGTTACTCGAGCTCTATTAACAGAAAACGTCTAAACATTGAGACATCTTTCTCACACGATTTAAATTCTTTGTCCTTCAATTCGCATGGTTAATCGTTGAAAGCGGCGTAGGTGTACCAAAGTGAGTAATTTGGTTCGATTCGGTTAGTTGTTATGGTAGCCTAATACTTATACGGAAAATTTATTTAATTGAGACATCCTGAGCTATTGTAGAAAAAACTAACCACTCGACTCTTCCTATAGATACTAGTAACACTTGTAGATTGTAGAAGCATCTCTACGTCTATATACCTACCAATCCACTGCACAGTGTGCGTAGAGAGTTACCAGAGAGATATCCAGCAAAACGAAAAGATGACTCTCATATCACGAAGTAATTTTTTTTCAAGATTACTGACAGAAAGGTATATAAAATGTAGTTATATCATTTTCTGTTTTTGACTTACCTATAATTAGAGTTGTTTGATGATTATAGGTTGAATTTCACCGTATTCACAATCTTGCTGCCACAAATAACTCAATTCCTCGTTCATTTCTAGTAACACCGATGCGATACGATTGCGTTATTCGAAACTGTATCTATTATTACCAAATAATCGAGCCGTGTTAGAAAATTCGCCTGTAATACCTATACAATGTTACTCAGATAGGTAGATACTTTAATATTATCTATAGGTATTGGAGATGAAAAAAACACCACAACAGAGTCATTTTCAACTTTGTATCTACATACGAGCAATTAAGTTAGGAACAAGTTTATATGTATTTCACATACGAAGAATGGCGCTGCTTCGACACCAATTAATTTTCCAAATTAAAGGATAGCCTTTTTCCATCACCATCACCTTGTTCGTATCAACTAAAGAACGCTGGTAATGCCAAAATAAGATATGGTGGTTGAGATATCATTTATTTAATTCGACTCGCGGTATCTGTTGAAATTTATTGTTGCTTAAAGGATCTCAATTCTCATTCAAGGTATACCTAGTGGAATCTGTACACGTTATATTATAGGGAGGTAACATTTTGAATGACAAGAATCGTCCTGGGTTATTTATTCTTATCGTTAACGAGAACACGCCAACTCCTACTGTTTTGAATCGGAATCACAGAGTTGGGTTTCATCTTGACTGTGTGAGCCGAACAGCCTGCTGTTTCTAGCTCCTCTTGTTCTGTAAATTTTGTACGTATTATTGACAGCTAGCATCATTTTCAAGGGGCGTCCAATGGTTCGTAAAATTATTCCGGCGCGTTAGCCGGATTAAAAGATGAGGTGGGTTGGCCAGCACGTTCGTGATGTCCAGTTCACCTGTGGATATGCGGAGACGTATTTCGTCAACCAGCTCGTTTGGATTTTTTCTACAGATAGGTTTTGTAATTTTTTCGATTAAATATTTCATTTCGTAGAATTGGGTAAAAGTATTTAAGCTGAGGACAGCAGAATATACTTAGGTAATAATGAAGTTGTTAAACCAAGTTTCACTTGTTTTGATTCAAAATTTAGTACTTCAATCATTTTAATGTTGTCATTAGATGAATGATGTTGGAAGTTGTATGATGATGATAATGTTAATGTTGCTAAATCGTTGAAATTTGGCTTTCTCGAATTAATATACTGATTTTAATAAACTTCCTTACATCGTCCTCGATCACATCTTGGCAGTAATAATCTTCGTTCAATATTAAACATTTTTCTAGAGGGAGTTGATATTTTCATAAGCAACTTGCTCAAGTTCGAACCAAACCACGTAAATGGTAAGTTGGCTTACAAGGGAATGGTCAGAATGTTATGTACTTATTTATAGTCAATTAGAACGAAACGTTGCCTAAGCATTACACTTGAAGGAGCAACTTGCGACTAATATTTAGTTTTTCTTAACGTGTCTACGCCTAATCTGGAAATAGAAGGGACAGACAGGGATATTTTAGTTTCAAAAAGCCAATTACTGACTATGATTTGTAGTACATATAAATTTTCAATGCGAACCAAAAAATGCATTTACGTAAGTACCTATTTAGTCAAGTAATCTATCTCAAAAATTGAAGGCATGGGTAAATGAATTTTCAAGGATGCCTTAAAATTTCAGTAAATTATTGCTTGTGGTTCCTACGAATTTAAAGATGAACGATTGCGCAGGATCTCATTTTTTGCTAGCCTTGAGAAATTACTCAAGAATTCGCTTTCAACGAGGACATAATTTCAGCTTTAGAGAATTCTGACGATAAGAAACTTGCACAAGAATAATCTCATTTTTCAAAATACAATTGCTATAACTTCATCAGATTCAGAGATAGGTAGATAATCATGTCTTATAAAATTATAATGGAATCTATGGTCAGACTTTTCGAATTATGCAAATTTAGGTACTTTATTGTACGTCAGGTAAATCGACCATTTGAAAAATTTAAAATATCTGACGATGGTTACGCTTGTACCTATGAAACTTTTTGAGATGACCAAATAAGTGTCTTCTTCAAAAATTGGCTACTTCCAACAAAACGTCGATTTCGATTGAGCTGAAATTTCATTCACTGAAAGAGCATTTCCACTCATTTTTTTTTTGATTTTTTGGAAAATGTTTGAAAATGGCAACAACAGACTATTGAAATAACAATGTTCTTTACAGGAATAGTGAATACAGAGTTGAAAATCAGAAAATCAAATTCAATAATTTTCGAGCCGATCTGGAGCCTCCAGCAAAAGCTGACATTGCTCCTGAAGATGTGATAACTAACTTCCCCAACTGAAAATACAATCATGTCATCAAGTTTGATACTCCCAATCGATTAGGCGGAGAAAGAATCACAAATCGAAATGACTGTCGATTATTCGGGTGGGTCGTTTTTCAAAATTTTTTGAATTTTGATGAAGCCTAGCACAAAATTACGGTCGAATGGCCTCAATAAGGCTTTGGAAAAATTTCAAAATTTTTGATCAACCTTTAAACCCCCCCCCCCTTCTAACTTGAGCTCTAAGTCGTAAAATTTTTACAAATTTGCGTGTCGAAAATTTTTCAGAAATAAACTTTGAACTCTTCTAATGGCTCAAAAGCAATCGACTAAAAACGTGTCTAAAGTGAAAAAATTGTTTTCAAAAACTTGAAACAATTGAAAATTTTTAAAATTTTGGAAACTTTGAGCTCGAGGAAGGGGCCAAGGAGGTGACAAACGTTGACCAAAAAATTTAAAATTTTTCCTGCCTTTTATTGAGATATTTTGGCCATGATTTTTTTGCTAAAGCTCCATCAGAATTAGAAAAAAGTTTAAAAACGACTCACCCTATCGATAACAACACTTCTGGAGCGATTTGAAATTTTCTGAAAAAAAGAAAAAAGTCAACTTTTGCTAGAGGCTGTAAATCGACTCAAAAATGGTGCATTCGAAACGAAAATTCAAGTTGAGAAGGTGGAAAAAGTTCCGAGAAATTGACTTTCGAACTCTTTTTTTTTGAAATTTAGTAAATTATCCAAATCGACATCTCGGATTTGCGATTCACCTGCCTTAATCCATATGGAATGTCGAACTCACAACATGATTAAATTTTCAGCAACGGGAGTTGATATGAACATATTTCTGGAGTCATTTAAAATTGCTGGAGAAAAATCATCTTTCGCGGGAGGCTCCAGAGTCCAGATCGACTGGAAAATAGTGACAACCAATACAAGAGGTCGACTTGAGAAATAGACGAAAATTAGAGAAATTTGGTGCAAGATTTTACGATTTTGGAATTTTTTTCAAAACGTTTGAGATTTTCAACATTGTAAAAAAATGCACTTTTCGATTTGGAATGTCAAACTCACGACAGGATTAAGTTTTCAACTGTCGAACCTTTTCTAGAGCAATTTGAAATGACTGGAGAAAAGATCGCGGCCGAATTCAAGATACGATGATTCAATTCGGAAGGCAACCACCCGTTTACTCATATTAGGTCGCCTCGACGAACACCATCAGCGTTTAGTAGAAAATAGACGAGATCACCTCGAAAATGGAGGCAATCGATTCGGGGTATCAACTTGAGTATACATGAATCGATTTTCAGATTTTTATCTCTTCATTCACTCTTTCTGCAGGAAATTAATATACTAAGAGACGTTCCTCATTCTTAAAATTCTCCAAAAATTGAAAAATCAACTGTTGCACGTTAAAATTTGGCTCATGAGGTCAGGGTGACATGATTTTTCAAAGACCCAAATTTCAGCTTCATCCATCGAAGTAGATAGGTTGTGAATGTCCCTTTGCAAACAATTTGAAAAAACTAATTTCCTGCAAGTATCTCGAAATTTCAAGTTGACATATTCTTCAATATTGGAGGTGAATTCGTGGGTATTTCATCCTTTGCCCATAGTTTCAAAACTACGAAATACGAAAAGAGATTGAAAAATGACCCAAAAAATAACTTAGATCAACAAGTGGCGATTCAAGAAATTGCATCATTAAAATTGATCTTTTTCTAAATTATTAGAAGTTAAAATACCTAAAATTAAGGTAAATTGTTAAGTAAAAAAATTGCGATTTTATCAGAAATCACGCATTTTTAATATACTCATAAATAGGTATTTTTACGCATTTTATTAAAATATCCATGCATCCAAGAAGTTTGTAAAATAATCGAGTAAGTACTCGAGTAGGTACTCAAAAATTATAAAATAATTCTCAAAAGTCGCCTTACACTACCTAATTCTCTCAAACAAATTCAAATAAACACTCGCTTATTTTAATACCCGTTATAAAAAAAAGGTGGCAAAGAAGAGTAAGAGTTAACCACCAGACGTTGACGGATTATGTATAACCGAAGCTAATAAGCAGGAAATTAAAAATAATCCGATAAGGCATTCCAATATTTAAGGACCAATGATCACTTAACAAAAGGATATCTCTATAGATTCACATATTTCAAAAGAATATCCAACTCGCCTCTGTACTCTTTTGTGTAAATGAACGTCAACCTATCCCCACGAGGGCCGCTTACGCCACCGCTATGGGCAAGTGGCGTGCTAAAATAGCATTCACAATCGATTCCATGGACATTTCAGTGCGTTGGATTCTTTGGAAACCAATTATTTACGATCTTTAACGCGTTGTCACATTCTTCAGAATTTCTCGCTTTTATTTTTATATTTCTTTTCGCCGTAAAAGTCTACCTATCAGGTTAAAGGTATAGATAGCGCGAATAAGCATTTACCTAAATCGATACGTTTGGTAATATTTACTATACTAAAGATGAAGATGTTCGCGCCGAAAAAAAGTGAAACCTCTAGAGGGTGTTTAAAGGTATGCCGCCGAAGTTGCTAAAAATTACTCACCTTGAAGTAAACCAATCCTTACAGTCCGCAGGGAAAAGTTACCAAGGTTTTATAAAAAAAAAAAAAAAGGTCTTCACACCTTACAGGTAATAAGGCAGAATGAAAAAATCACATAATCCTTCCAAGCCTTATACCAAAAAGGTATCGATTACAGAACCGAGAAATTCACTCAGGTGTATTTTGATAATCACGATAAAAAGGAAGAAATAAAATACAGGGAAGCGTATTATTTTAATACGATGACAAAAAAAGATCATTTTTTATTTTTTATTACATCCCGAAAAAAAAATCCACACAAAGGGGAACGCGTAGGTGGAAGAGTATGCGAGTTAGATAAGGCGGCTAATGTGATCATGGTTGAAAGTACCTCTACCTAGTCGTGGTAACATTATAAAATAAACTTTATTTTGACAGAAGCAAAGCCCAGTTACACTTTGAAAAGGTAATAAGATACACGTTGAAAATATACACGAGAAGGGTACATTCAGTGGTTCTTTTCAAACGCACGTTTGATATTTAAAATGAACCAGTTGTTCGATACCAGTTGGCACTAGTTTAGAAGCCACTAGTGGTTTTTTTTTGGAGGAAATTTTCAACCTTTTTATACTCTATGCTTTTTTTTTAAATCGGAATTTATAAAGGTATAGGTTTTATATTCGGTCAATCAGAAATGAAACGCTTAGAAATGTTCAACTTGCTCGGATCAAATGAAGTGGAAATTGATTGGAATCGTTTTTATTGGAAGAAACCGTAAGACTGATTTTCATGTTCTCTCGAGTATCCATAATTTAAGACCTATTAAAATCGTATTTTTAAAAACCGGTATCTTTGATGAAAAATTTTCCGTCTGGTGATTTACTAAAATTTAGATCGGTTTAGGTTTCCCCTTTCCTCTTCAACAGTACATGGTAGGATGTGTAACGTGATCAGATGTTGCGGCAGGTGGTGTTGTGTACCTATTTAAGCGAACTGATACTGTCTAAGATGCGAATTTATAGGCTGGGTTTATGCTGTAATATAGGTAGGTTATAATTTCAAAATTTGGATTTTTTTTCCAACTTTCGAAGCAAAAAACGAATGCTACAGAATTTAACTCATCAGGGCTATACAATAGTTGAAAGGAAACCACCAGACCAGAGGTGTCCAACGGTCTCTGGAAAGAGCATGGTTTGAACCACGCCCCCCTCCACCTAATCAAAATTTCAGATAACTAATTTTCAAATTTTTGGTGATTTTTTTAAAAATTCAAAATTGACCATTTTTACTTTTTAAAAAAAACCTTACACATTCAGTGAAAATGGCGAAAATAAAATCAGTTCCGAAACTCTTTTTCGAACCGAATTTCACCACCATTTTGGACCATTCTGCAGCCTCTTTTTTGCATAAAAAAATGTTAAAATATTTGGAATTTTTTGAAATTTAGTAGCTTGTGACTGTTTTTGAAACATTTTCAGTTTTAAGCATCACAACAATGAAAACAAGCTTCTTAAATCTATCTTTTCAGCATGTTAACGTTGAAAAATGCAAAACTTTCATTAAAACTCGTTCGCTTGTAAAAAATTTAGCATCAGTAAAATATTTCTGTTTTTGTCGATGATTATTTTTCTGAACCTGCTGCTCGAGCAAGGAAAATTTGGATCAAAAATCAGGATTTTCATAGCAGAAAAATCAATGCTAAATTCGTTCTCAGCAGGCTGAAATACCTCGATAAACGTCATTTCAATAATAACTCAGATGAAATTGTCAAAATTCATATTTTTTCCCTCGTTTCAGTACATTTATAAGTTCGAAAAAAATCAAAGCTTTAAAAATACGAATTTAAACAATTTTATCGAATTGGCTGCATCGAGTGGAATCGGGATATTTTGAACTACCGAACATGGATTCAGCTCATAAAATTGGCAAGAAATCGAAATATTTGCGATGCACTACTCTTCAATCGTTTGTAGAGGATTAAACGTACGGTATAGAATTTCGAATTCAATGAGTCAGGGTGGGAGGGGGAGGGGGTGACCCTGGTCATGCACTAGGATGGGACGTTTTCCTACTTTTTTCGAATTTTCATGTAGTGCGTAGCAAAAAATCATGGCCAAATGACCTCAATGAGTCCTAGGAAAAATTTCATATTTTTGGTCAAACGTCTGACTCCCGACTCGAGTTCAAAGTTTCAAAAATTGAAAAATTTTATAAATTTTTTCAGCTTCGGTGGTCTATTGATGCCCACTATTACGTACTTACAAATATGTAAATCAGTCGTTCCATAATTATAATTTCACCATCTTACGGAGATGATTACAAAATTATCATCTTCTAGGAAAAAATTAATATTTTGAGACCTCCCGCATTTGGCAAAAATGAACTTCAAACTTTTCTAATGGCCTGAAATTGAGCATAATATGCAAGTACTAAAGACGTCAAGAAACCACTTGAATTGAAAACACTTCGTTTACAAAATTGAAACAATTGAAAATTTCGAAAACTTTCAGCTCGAGATGGTGGGACGAAACGTTGACCGAAAAATTGGATATTTTTCTTGCACGTTACTGAGATCATTTTGCCATGATTTTTTGCTAGTCTCCATCAAACTTTGAAAAAAGTTGAAAAACGACCCACCCTGGTCCTGCAGAGATGACTGGCTCAGCCCTCTGTACACTTAAAGAGCTCAAAACTTTTCTGGATAGTCTCACTCTTGAAGTGAACTTTCACGCAAAATTTCGTCAAAATCCAGGAAGTTTTCATATTTTTTCGAAATCTTAAAATGGTCTTACATTGATAAATTCTGTTTTTTTTTTTTGTTTTTTCAAATAAAAATTTCATATTCATTAATATCGTCCAACAAATTAAAAATCCAAAAAAATATTTATCAACGCTTTGAAAATATTGGTGAGGAAAACTTCTTCAACCAAAAAATTTTTGATCGAATTCGGCAAAAATTACGACCATTTGACACTATTTTATCAAAAAAATTGATTCCTCAGAATTTTGACGAAAAAATATCACAACTTTTCGTCAACTCGTCAAAAATTGACTCTTTCCTGACAATTTAGACAAAAAAACGGTAATTTTTTGACAATTATGGTAACAGCAGCAGTGGTTTTTTGGGACAATCTTGGCAAGAACGGGACTGTTTGACAATTTTGACAAAAATTGACAACTTTCTTACACTTTTTGATTTGGACAAAGTAGGAGTCCCGATAAGGCCATTTTTTGGCCCCACGACAGTTATCGGCTGGACCACTCTTAAAATATTGCAATAAATATTCAAAATACAAATCGGTGGTTGGTTAACCCAAAATGACCATTTTTTGGGCTCCAGGGGTTCGCAAAGTTGTGATTACAAAAAGAATTTTAGGAACCAATAAGTATTATTTTCAAAAACTTTTTTAGCGTACATTATGCGGGGTGATTTTCCAATTTTCGACCCTCGTGGGCAGAAATCGGGAGGGGGGTTTGATTTTTGGAAAATTTTGGAACCACCATTTTGAACCTACCCCTTTCAGCCCCCCTTAAAAAGCTTTTTACAGTTTATTAGTATCTAAAAGACCTTCATCCTACCAAATTTTCAGCTCAATAAAATTTTCCGCTGGTACTCAAAAATCCAGTTTTCCATTTTTTCGCAATTTCGAAATTTTTGGAACCCCTAGAAATCTGCGATTTGCACCAAACGTAACGTTTTGAGGTATATATTCAATTATCACGATGAAAAATTTCAATCAAGGTCCCTGTATATTCGTAATCTTGAACCCTTTTTTTAGAGCCCCCCACTTTAGGCACCCCTAAAAAATTGAAGAATTTACATTTGAACCACACTGGCAAGTGCTGGATAATTGTTCATTTGATTTTTCCTGTAACTTTCAAAATTAAGCTTTTTGGGCCAAATTCTGAGATTTTACTCTTTTAAAAAAACGCCAAAATCACGTTCTCACGATTTCAACGAAGTAAAATCTCAGAATTGGGCCCAAAAAAGCTTAATTTTGAAAGTTACAGGAAAAATCAAATGAAAAATTATTGAGCACTTGCCAGTGTGGTTCAAATGTATATCCTTCAATTCATTTGAAAAAATTTGCTTTTTGCGCATGCAGACATCAATTTTACATCTTTTCTGATATATATTTTCCAACTCTATGAGCTTTATGCAAATTGCAAGGGAACCAAAATCATTTTGAGGACCATAGGAGGGGTTTCCTTGAAAATGTGCTTATTTAGAAAGATTCTGCCCATTGAAAGATTTTCAAAAAATTTCCACAAACATTAATATTTTATCTTTTCTTATTTTTTCCAAATTTGAGGGGGGGCTCCATATAAGAGAGCTAACATCATTTAGGGGTCCAATGAAGGGCTTTTCTTGAAAAGGGAGTTATGAAGAACGATTCTAACGTGGAAATCAGCTCTTTTCAAAAATTTCTCACCGATTTTGATTTAATCTCAATTTTGGGGATTTTCCCAACTTTGAAGGGCTCCTTCGAGGGTGGGGGAAAATAAGATTTGAAAGGCCAGATAAGGTAAAGTTGTTTTTTGACAAGGGTGTTATGTGCTTGGAAAAATTCTGACGCAGAAACAAAAAATTTTGATCTATTTTGATGAATTGATTTTTTAGTCAGTTTTTTTTCAGTTTTTGAAGTCACAAACCGATAATTACATAGGAAGACAACGTTAATCCTTTGCAATCACTCTCTTGGAGCAAGTAGTAAGCAATTCAATTCTTTTAATGCGAATGATTATCTTTAAAATGAGATTTCACTTGGTATTGAGAAAATGAAGGGGAAAGGGGGAGGGTGGGAGCTTCGGCATTTCCCAACAACATTTTCGACACTGAGAACGAGAACAAATCGAAGGTGGTGAAAACCCAACATTCTGTCCCTGCAACTCGACAAAATCATTAAAATTACGAATCGTCATAAAAAATGCTCAATTCCACTCCACAGACCAACAAACGCGTAATTTACTCTATAAAAATATATCACCGATGAAAAAAAAACACATACCAAGCTCTCAGAGATACGTATATAAGATAAGTCGAGGGGCAAAAAAAAAGAAAAAAAAGCTGAATGGGAGTTAGAACTGGATAGTGGATACGGTGCACACTGCACATTGAACTTAGTTGAGTTGTTGAAGATGTTTCCGCGCGACTGCAACTGTTCAAGATACAACGGATAAAAAGCTTTGGATGGTACGACGAAGCCGCCAAGCCATCGCCAGCCGAGAGCAAAGATGAGCCGGCTAATGTCGGTGGAATTCGCATGATTGACAGTAGGACGTGATTTATAATGTTGTTCTCTGCTTTTATACTTATACCATTTATAATTTAACCTTTGTGGAATAATCTTCAGCCACAACCAGCCTAATAAGGAAGTTTTTTTTTCTGTTTGTTCTACATCTTCAGGCCTAAGGTTATAAACTGCGATTATGCGTGCACGAGTTCATTAAAACCATTTATAGAAATGTAGCGTGAAATAAAACACACAAAATGATACAGGAGAAAGTAATATTCTTGGCTACTGAAGTACACTATAACTCTATAAGCACCTCCACCATCCACCAACATGAGATCTACCTATCTGGATCTGTAGACGGTATATTAATATCGCAATCTCTAAGTACGAGTATATAGGTACTTTGAGATAAACATTGTGTTGCTATTACACAAAGTCTAATAGAATACAGAACGCAATACATAAATTTGTATTAAAATTAACATATGAAATGAGATTACATATACTCGATCGGATTAAACGTAAGAACTAAATAAGATATACACCGAGTGAGTTGCAACAAGTTTAATCGATTTCGAACAATACACAAACCGAAGGAGAAAAAAAAAGTCAGGAAAAAAACATATGGCAAGTTAGTTCTCATAGACGAGTTCCCTTTTTTGTAACCGAATCCGAACCGAACTGAACTGAACTCGCCTACTAGAAAAAAATGATTTACGAATGATCACACAACGTTCAGAGGTTTTTTTGTCTTGGCTCTCGATTCTCTCTATGGGCTGTGCGCGGTGTTAGTAATCGTACGTAAGCATATACGAAAAATTCCACCAACCTTTTTCTACTCTTTATCTATCTACTTGTGTATCGTTCGATTGATTTATAAGTCCAAAAAATCAAGACTACTTGAATTTATGGAGGCATAAATTAATATTTCCACAAAAAGAAGAAGCACTCACGTAGCGTCTGATATAATTTACATAACCACAGATATGTGTATACCAAGTGTAGGTAACTGGACGTCTCTAAAAGCGCAGATTAGAAACTTCGGTACATTTTTGGCTCACAGCATATAGTTACTTCGCACTTTGCATACATACTCGTGTAAGTGTAATCAAACCTCAAGATGCAGATTCTTCAGAGGGATCAAAGGGGTAAAAAATAAAGACATATCAGCGGCACGAGTATACAGCATTCGATTTTAACGGCTTCTTAATTGCGATCATAAATTGCTGCAGTGTCTATCGAGCATTCGTATGCACTCGGATAAAACGTTGGTTTTTTACATTTGGCCGCAGCTTTGGTCAAAGCAACGTACAAATAGAAGAAAAAAAACGCCTGCGATAGATAAATTTTAATCGGACACCTTGTATACGGTTCTAAATGGCAATAAATTAGTCTGCGTCCGGTCCACAAAAATGAAAGATGTCTCTTTATGCAGTGGAAAATAATACTCTAGGTTGCATTGTAAATGCACGATTTTACAAACTCCACTCCACAACATCTCTGCATATCATACCCGAGAGTTCTTAGAGTACTGTAAAAAAAAAAAAAGACGAAGAGGATAACAGATAACGTGTTCGTTGACTAGGCTATGTTGCAGATATTTTTTCTCCATCTCGGTGCCCATGGTGTATGTGTACAACACACTGCAGTCACAGACCAAAGCAACAGAGAGAGAAAGATAGCAGGGCGTGGGCAAGGCGTTTTGCTATCTCGTGAACAACAAACTAATTTACATAATGTGCTCCGGTTGAACACTTATACATACCTATATTCGATATTGCTAAGTTTTAAATTGAAATTGAAGCATTAAGAAGAACACGAAATAGATACGCGCCGTGTAGCTGTAGACTGTAGCAGAGATACCTAAGCAACTGCACCATTTAATGGAACACGGAGTGGGTTAATTTTATTGCAATAACTTACCGTTTTATTCGCTTCCAAATTGAATAAATTTTCGATATAAAAAAGGCCAATAAAATGCCAGGTCATAATTCACCGTAAGCTAGGACTATATGCGGTGAGTTTATGTACAAATATGTTTTTATATGTGACTAGTGTTTTATATATAGTACCTACATACCTAATCGTGTATATTTACGTGAGTTATTTTTTTGTTTTCTCGGTTTATCCTCCTTCGTTATTGTCCAATTCTTGAAAAAAAATATGAATTTGAGATCACAGTTGAATTAGTAGTATATTATAATCACCGGAATAACCTTTTAATTCAAGTCCTCAGTTTCATTGATCATTGATCAAACTATGCGCATCTTGGAATATTTGATACAGTAGGATCGTAGAAGTTTGAAAAGGGGGGTAGTCTTATGTTTTCTGTCGTGATCGTAATGAGGATCAATATCTCACAGAGATCAACGTAATTTGAGAAGAGAGTAGGTATAGATATCATTTTATGCAGCAGGAGCTCACTAGTAGTGAGATCTGGCCTATCAAACGACACATAGTGTCTATAGATCACAAATCAAATAGCCCATAAGCAGTTCATGGAGAATCAGTTTTCCGGCAACTTCATCTTTGCTGCGGCTACGTATTTCAAAACAATGAGCATCGAAAATGCAAGCTGATATTGTTGTTCTGCTATGCTCTGTAGTCATCAAACACATAATTCCACCTTAGTCCAACAAGTGAGGGATTCCCAGTTGCAGAAAAATTATTGAATAGAAACCCGGACAAATCTGAATCAAAAGAGCATGCAAACATGAAGCAACAGCAAATATTCCAAGAGCTCAAGTGCATTTTTCGATTTTTAGGCGAATTTTAGAAAATCGTTCGCTCTAAAATATGAAACAAAATCAGAATTTTACCTTTTCCCAGAATATGTACTGCATTTTGGTATGTATCCTACTTTCAACCCCCTCCCACTCTTGATCTATTGGAAACTGTTTCGAACCATTTTGAGCAGTACTAGAGCTTTCAGCAGATTTTTGAAAGTTGAAATTTTCGAAATATATCACTCAATATTAATAAAGTTGGAAAGCTATATTTGCTATACTTGGGTAATTTACCTGACACCCAATTTCAATATACTGAAAAGACTGGAGGTGATTTTAAGAGCTTCTGAAGCATCTAGCTATATTTCAGAAATTCCAGATCTTCAGAATGTGCCATAAGAACTAGAACTGTCGAAATCTACTTTGAGCATGGACGGATAAACGTGACCCAGTAGTAATCGATTTTGGAGCTGAAAATGATTTAGTGGTTTTTATGACACTTTTTAAAATTCTGAAATTCACAAAATACATTATAGCTGGAAGCTCCAGAACAGCTTGAAACTATGTACCTTCAATCGATTCATTTCAGCACGTTGAAATTGAAGTTCAGATTAAATTTCAGCTTTCCAACCTTATTGGGTAAGATTTTGAGGGAGTTTCAAGTTTCAACAATTTACTGAAAGGTGCAGAATTGCCCAACACAATTCGAAATCATTTTCAATCGATTCAAAGGGTAAAAAAAATGTACGTAGACACAAATTCAAAGCTCTATAGGTCATTTTGGTAAAATTTCAGTTTTTTTTCACTTTTGCTCCAAAGATTTTTGATAAATAGGTAAATGAAAAATACACTTTTGCATCTGGCAGTGTATTTTTGAATGCTTTCTCGATTGTGGCAATTGGAATACCTCCTCCATTAGTGGAATTCCTATTTTTTAAGATCTTTAAAAAATACTCATATTTTCATATTTTTTCAATATTCCTTAAAAAATTGAGAAACATTATTTTGAAAAAAATGTTTCCTAAAATGATGTTGGCACGAATATTTTTATCCATAAAAATCATCAGCTAGGTATGATTTTCCACCATCCACCCCCCATTCAACAAGCAACTTTTTCAAAATGACATCACTTCTTCAACAATGAAAAAAAGGATGAAAAATCAATGCCAATGATTTTTGCGGCTTAAAATATTCATTCCAACATAATTTCACAAAAAATTGTAAAAAAATTTTATTTCTACTTAATATGTATAGTGATCCTTTCAATTTTAGCTTAGAAGTACATATCATTTTAATAATTCATCCTTCCGAAATGAATCTGGTAAGTATTAACAAATAATGACTGAGGTTGAAATCGTTATTTAATACTGAAATTTACCCGAAAAATGTATACATATTTGCCGATAGGGTATGTCTAGCTAATTAAGATATGTTATTGCAGGTATAACACAAAAATAATGAAACAGATTTAGGTCTCAGTTTCTGTTACTGAAAAGTTACTTTTAATCCATGTTAAAATTTTCAACTTTGGCAGTTTTGATGAGCTATTGCATTCTTTTGTGTTGAACTTTTTGTACTCAATAGGTACGTCAGCTACGTGTTGCACAACTTGTAAAAAAAAAACTCAATTTGTGTGAAAGTTGGTTTCCGACGCTGACGACCATGGATGGGGGCCTGTACAACACTGCCAATGGAGGAAGGTTTTGTTTCAAGAGGTGCATGCGAGACAAGGTCACCTACTACACCCTAAACAGCTTCTTTATCCTTGGGGATTCGCTCACCCGTGCCATGGTACATGAACTGATGCATGAAGATTCTCAGGAATCTGTCGAATGGAGGCGCCACCCTCTTGCAGGCAGCCGCATCTCGACCGTCGCAGTCTCAAAGAACCCGAGGGATGAAATCGTTGTGGTCCCGACAAGGGTTATACTCTCAACAGAGCAGCACGACCTGACAGCAGGTGGAACAGAGGATGCAATACAGAAGATAACTGAACAGCTAGAGGACTTCTACATGAGTGGTTGCAGGCACATCCCGTTGATTCCTTTGATTACCTTCACTGGCTGCGATGCCAGGAGAAGGGATCTGAACATCTGGTTAGAGAATGAGGTGAAACATAAGTTCCCTGGAAATACGTGGTTCCTCAGTGAAATAATTCCAATCATCGAAACTATAATGCCACGTTCAAATGAAACTGGGCAACCGTACTTGAACCCTCACCAAAACTATGATATTCTTGCAAGTTAGTAGAGGTTACTATAGAAGAAAAAACTTATCGGGAAAATTTGTATATGCCAAGGGGGTCGCCGGCATTCGTGAGTGAAGCGAGTAAGGCAAGGTCGCAAGCAAAGAGAGCTGCTATGGTTGAGAAGGAGTTAGCGAAGGTGAGACAAAACAAAACCAGAGGCAGAGGCATTGGCTGCGGACAGAGTGCATGACAGCCGAATCTGACTGCCAAATTGGATGTCAGTTGCCTCAGTATATTTTCTATCTCTCATGGTCACTATACAAAGCAGAAGTGCTAACTTTAAGCTGTCTTGTACATGGTCACAGTCCTGTACTACCAGGACAGAAATAATATTCTGTACAAAGTAAGTACATACTCCATAATTCAATAAACATTTTGTGCATTGAGTTGCTAGTATTCATTGAATATTATATTGATAGTGGTAAACCCTACTTAAGCCTTGGCTAAGAAGGGAGGTCACAGTTTCTATCTTATTCTACCTGGGGTGGCAAGGTAGAAACATAATTTACCTCTACAAATTTGATAAAATTGATTTAAACACTCTATGGTGTTAAAATAGTGATATTTTACTACTCACAGATAAAGTAGCAAGCCAGGTTGTATAATAACCAAAATCGTTTTCTAACTGAAGTCAACTTTTCCTTACTACTTGTTCTTTCTATCATTTGTGCATAATATAAATAAAGTAATTTGTTCATATGTATTTTATTACTTATTGTTGCATTTCCATAGGCCATGTAATATTCTTCAATGTGCTTGTTTTTACAGGTTGTTCCATTGAAAATTACTAATTGAAATAACTTAAAAATCAAGAAACCCCGAACTAATAACATTAAAGTACATTTGCTCAATTTTCAAAATAATTTCATTACTTTCTTATGTGTTAGTCTGTAAGTTTTTATGCATTCCTTTGTTTTTTTGGAAATCGGATCATGTTACAAAGTTGGAAGAGGTGACCAAGTCACTCAAAATATCTGAATAAGCTTCATTTCAGTACATTGTACTTACTGGAACTGGAAAAGGTGGAAGCAAAACACAAGAATCAAGTAAATACCATAGCTGTTTCTTTTCTCATTTTTTTAAAATTCCACTAACATAATTTGTATATTTTTTATAGGCCGATGTACATTTTAGGCATATGTTAATGAAAATGGCGGATGTGCTAGATACCAATATTACAACGCTGTACACAGCAGAAATAACAGCACATAAGAAAGCAAAATTGCTGTTGCTGCAGCAACAATTGGGCGTAGTGAATAATCTGTATTTGTAGAATAATGTAAATATGTATTGTAAAACTAACAATATAATAAAAAAATTAAAGAATTAAAAAAAATTAAAAAATATGCCACCATATAATAATTTTAATATTTTCAAGTGAAAGAAATCATCATTGTATTTAAAAAACCCACAGTTAAGTAGGCCATAAGCACTACGCAGTCTATGGAAAATCAGTTTTCTGCAACGATTTTATCTCTGCTGCGGACCTTAAACAAACTCTTGCCGAAAACATTAGAAACCAATCATCCATAGATCCAGGAGACTAGATACAAAATTTCAAAACAAGAAGCATCGAAAATGTAAGCTGATATTGCTGCTCTACTATGCGTTTTAGTCAACAAAGATGTCAACAAGGTATAGAAAATCCCACCTTAGTCCATGAAAGTGAGGTATTCCCACTAGCACAAAAATTATTGAATAGAACTCCGGACAAAGCTAAACCAGAAGATCCTGCAAACATGATAACATGAAGCAATAGCAAATATTCCAAGCGCTGAAGTGCATTTTTCAATTTTTTGGCAAATTCTTGAAAATTGTTGGCTCAAAAATGAAAAAAACAGGAATTTTACCAAATTTACCCGGAATGCTGAAATTTAGTGTGTATCCTATGTACTTTCAACCCCCTCCACCGTATTGATTAATTGGAAACTGTTTCGAACCATTTTCAGCAGTACAAGAGCTTCCAGCAGATTTTTGAAAGTTGAAATTTTCAAAAAATATCACTCAATAATAAAATTGGACAGCTACAATTCATCTTACACCCCAATTTCAATATACCAAATCGACTAGAGGTGTTTTCAAGTGATTCTGAAGCCTGCAGCCATACTTTGGAAATTCCGGATCTTCAGAATGTTCTGATGACCCAGGAATCAATTTTAGAAAAATGGTATGCAATTGATCAAGTGAGTCACTAAGACACATCAATTGCATTTAAAGCTGAAAATGACTTAGGTATAGTGGTTTTTATGACACTTTTTAAATATCTGGAATTCACAAAATACGGCTAGAGGCTCCAGAACTACCAGCTTCAATCGACTCAGTATGTTGAAATTAAAGTTCAGATTAAATTTCCGCTTTCCAACCTAATTGGATAAGATTTTGAGGGATTCAAAAACCTACTGAAGGCAGCAAAACTGCTTAAAACGATTTGAAATTATTTTCAATTGATTCAACGGGTAAAAAATATTGTACACAGACAATAGATATATCTACTAATTTAAAGCTTTTCAGGTTAATTTGATAAAATTTTTGATTTTTTTCTCACTTTTGGTACAAAGATTTTTGAAAAATCTCCAAAAAGCATAAATAAATAAGTTGAAGAAAAATAGACTTCAGCCAGCTTTAGCATCTAAAATGTTTGCTGTTGATGTATTTATGAATGCTTTCTCGCATTGTACCACTTGGAATACCTCCTAGATTAGTGGAGTTCCTATTTTTCCAAGTCTCTAAAAAAATATTGATCTTTTCACGTTTCTTCAATAATTCCTTTGAAAATCAAAAAAAAAAAATTACTGAAAAAATGTTTGCCAAAATGATCCATAAAAATCATCAGAAACGATTTTTCATCACCCCTCCCCCCCTTAAACAAGACATTTTTCTTCAAAATGAAGACATCACATTTTCAATAATGAAAAAAGTGATGGAAAACCGGTGCTAATGATTTTGATGGATTGAAATACTTATTTTTTCTAACATAATTTCAGGAAACATTTTTTCCATTTTCTTTTTTTTTTTTTACTGAATAAGTACTTACCTACTAATTGAAATCAGATATCTTTTAAGAGAAACTGGATATGAAGTAATAGATGAACTGCCACAAAACTGATAACTTCTTCACTATTTCCAGTAAGTAAGTTTTTTTCTTTTTTTTTTTGAATATATTATTTATTCAAATTAACAAAATTATTATTCACCATAGGCTAATATAAGCTAACTTATCATAACTAATGTGCCTTGTTTCAGTTGCAAAGAAATTCAACACAATTGCACCAAAATCAAATTGATTTGATTCACAACAAATATCATTGTTGCAGATATTCCACTACGAAAGGTTACAAAACCAGATACTTCCTCAATGTTTCGATTTTACGTGTACCATCACTGAAATTTTTTATCCTTGGATATGGTACTTATTATTATTATAAGCAAACTAAAATCCGCCATCTGTTATTGTGATTTAGAAAAAAAAATTGATAAAGCTATGGAATATAAACAATTTTATACCAGAAGCTCCGCGCTTGGACATCTCATCATCATTGTTCTTTCTCTAAATCGCCTTGGTAAGTCATCAGCCAAAATACCAGTATCTGCGCTTTTGACATTCTTTTCAAAGTCTTGAAAATTTTCATTCCGTTATGGCTAATTGAACACCGATGAATGAATTTCATTCAAAACTTGATAAAAACGCTATAAAAATGAACTTAATTTTTTAAGATCTTTCCAACGATACCCAAGACCTACAAAATGATCTGCAAACGTGCCAAACTTTCAAAAATTTTATATTTTTCCACTCAAGTCACAATACATAGTCTACATACGTAAATTCAGTCAAAAAGTACCTACGTAATTTTTTCATCATAATCCATTACCTGTCAGAAAAAGGAAGAAATGTCAAACCTAAATGATGAAAATAAACAAGTAAGTATCAAGATGAAATTTCAGATTTCTGTCAAAAATTGTTACTTACCCTCACATGCATGATCCTTTGGCAATACATCTATCTACTCACTGGCAAATCAAACCAGTGTTGAGAAAACGAAATATTTTGGTTTAGTTTTTTTCATAACGATTTGTAAAAACAAAAAAACAAATTTTTTTTGTTTGGTTTTCTTCATGGCTTTGATTTTTTTTTCGTTACAATTCGCGTTATGTATGCCTAAATTTGCTGGTTTTTTTTCTTTCATTTTGTCAGAATTTTTTTTCACCAACAAAACCACAATAAAATTTATTTTCAAATACAGTTTTGCTAAAAATTACGTGGCAAAAAATCTCCTCAATAAAATAAGCAGAATGCAACCGGCGTTATCCGATTAAATTGACAACGAATAGTTGTACCTATGTACTATGAGAAAAATTGAATCAAAGTTCACCACTCGACTCTTTCATTTTTCAAGCTCTCCGTAAAGGATACTATACGTACATATTATAAATTAATTTTTCAAACATTAAACACAAAAGCTAATCGAATAAAATAGGCACCTAATTTCAAAAATGACGCAGATCTAAGCAGTAGGTACCTACTACCTAGAATACTCAACTTACCTAATAATAACCCAAGCCTCCCCAGGTGAGGTAGGTAGAGGTACGAGTACATACTCGTATACATTTTTTCGCTTTCTCATACCGTTCAGACTGGATCAATTGAGAGAGCTACCTACTACGCTTTTGTTACTCGTACGATGCGAAATTTGCGTTAAAGAACTAAATATAAAACTTACCCATGAATGCGGACAATCGACTAGAATAACCAAGGGGTGGCAATAAAAAGCTTATACCTGCCAAAGTCGTGCCATCATGTTAACTGGTACGAATATTTTCAGGTGCTCTGTTTTCAGTTTAACGGTGTATACGTATACGACGGTGGTAGAAGAGAAATCATCAGTCCGGAAAATAATACACCCCCGATCCAGGTTCAGTTATTTTGTACATAACGTTGAGGTGCAATTCGACTAACTTTTAGTGCATGTAGTCCGAACACGCGTTCGCAGACCATAATCCTCCTCATGACGGTTATTTTTGATCATATTTGAATCGCGTAAATTTCGCATATCTACTGACAAAGCAATCATGTTTCGAGTGGTTTACAGCATTCATCTAGTGTGCGGTTTATAATCGCGGAATCGCGTGGAAATTAATGAGTAGAAGTTGTCAAATTGTGAGCCCTTTGGTAAGATTTCAAATGTACCTATTGCACTCTGAGTTGAACTCTCAACATTTTCACGAGCACTGAAATTTAGAATCAAATAAGATGTTCAATTCGCGATTGTTTTGTGGTTTTTTACATGATTTTAAGCATACGTAGGTAGTAGGTAGTAGGTACCTACTGCGCTGCAACGAAAAGTTGAAGTTTTCGAATTTTTATAGTACCTACTCGAAAACGTGAGGGTTTTGGAAAATTTAATATTCCTCATGATTTATGGGAAATTTGATTAACCATTTTTTGCTACAATAAATTAGGTTTCGACCACTTTTGATGTTGTAAAGCTCATTTATTTTCTTTCATTTTCAGCCATTTTCAGTATTTTGCAACATTGGAATAAAATTACTTCAAACTTTTATTACATAAACTCATTTTTTACGAATCAAATTTTCAGAATTTTTTCTCATTTCCAAAGGTACAAAAACCCATATTTCTTGATGACTTTTTCCTTCAAATATTCGTTTATTTGCATCGTATTTTTAAAATCAAGTCGGTAATTCGTGTGGGTCATTTTATACTCAAGTGAATATTTCAACGAAAAATTCATCAAAAATTATGATTTTTATATCGTTGGAAAGTGAAAACAATTCTGAAAGTTTTTGACTCACAAAAAATCAGAGTTTACAATTCAGTTTTCGAAGCAATTTCAGTCCAAAGTGTGAAACACTGAAAACAGCTGGAAATGAAAGAAAAGAAATGAGCTTTTATAACCTCAAAACTTGTCGAAATCTAATTTTTCAATACCAAAAAATAGGAATTCATAAATCACGAGGTTGATCAAGCTGTGCCCAAAGGTTCCTAACTGCGCTTTATCGTGGATGATTTGATAAATTGACCCAACGCATTATTCAGAAATTGATTCTGTTCAAAAAAAATAAAACAAGCTTTGCAGAAGTTGGTAACCTGGCTATTTTGAATGTTCAATGATGAACTGACAACTCTGACAGGCTTTTGGCACATAAGAGGGGTGAAATGGTTGATATTTACACCAAAAGTGGGTACCATCGAGAAACTTCCGAGCGGAAAATTTCGGACCCCCCAGCCCCTTCCCATTTTGAGAAAACTACCCTTTTCTGAAATTACAATGAAAATTCTTTTCTCATTTCCATGTAAACCGATTTTCAAAATTTTTTAGAATGTTGTAGACATGCATAAGAGGTATCATCACAAAAATTTTCAACCCCTCCCCTCATGTTTACCCCTCAAAATGGCGATCTTCAACCCATTTTGTGCTTTTTAACAATGAAGATTGCGAGATAAATTTTATAAATGCGTTTTTTGGATGTAGGTATTGTATTCATGACCCCTAACATCATATTTTTTTTTGAAATTTTGGCTCTGGTGCGCCGTGGTGAAAAATACAAATGTATTTCTAAACAAACTTGAAGAAGCACTGTCAACTGAAAAATCCCTAGTACTGCTTGGATATAAAGGGAGGAATTAATTCTCAGCATGTTATTTTTTTTGATTAAAGGTAACGTGATGAAAAATTGAAAAAATAATTTCTTCAGTCAAAAGTACACAACATCAACGTTCGCTTCACAAATATGATTCTTCTTACTCCGAAATTCGGCGAAGATTTTGATAAAGAAAATTCGACCATGATGACGGAAACAGACTGCGAAAAAGTATTCAACGAAGAATACATCGAGGTGTTTTCTCCAACAGTATTCGAAACCGTAGAAGTGTACACTTCTTCATCATCGGATAACTCCGATAATCAAGATTTCAATTCGGATATAACCTTTCTAGAATCTTCAGATGGAAATTCAATGGAAACGGAGGACGACTTGATTGATTCTATAGATACGGTCAGTTCACTGGAGAATTTAGAACCAGGAACGTATACTTTGGATGTACTGGAATCGAATAACTTCGATTTCGATACAGTTTTTGTAAATTCTGATTTTAATCAAGAACAGCCCGAGAGATGTCAACAAGAATTGAATTGTTCGTTCAAACAAATTGATGAAAGCGAAAATAAAGAAAAAAAATTGAAAACGTTTGAAGAAACTTGTAAAAGATATAAGTTGAGAAATACGTATAAGACTCCAGTTCGCAAACAACCATTAGCAACCAAACATCCAGTTAAGAATGTCACTGCCAGAGAATTCTTGAATAATTTTTCTGACGATTTACGTAAATCGGAAAAGTCACATGTGAAAAAAGACGATACAGAAGAGGGTAAAAGTTTATCGTGGTTGTTGGATTTCAAAATATCGTCCATTTTTCATCCCGTCGAAAAAGAAACAGGTCAGTGAAAATTTTAAATTCTTAGTTCTTTGTCATTCAGTCTCGAAAACATACATTTTTTGAAGTGCCTATTTTTTTCACATAAAAAAAGATGAAAAACAAATTAGCGATTTCTGAATCTAGTTTAAAATTCTGAATCATTAAGTTGCCTACATTTGCGTTGCAACCAGAAAATTCATTTTATACCAATTGAAAAAAGACCAAAATGCACCTATTTAACTAAACACAAATTAACGCCTCATCATGACTTCCTTTCTTTCTTTATAAAAGTACCTACCTACATTTATGAAGAGACTTCAGTAACATTGTTGTAAATATTATTAATGATTGTTCGATGATACCGCTATATTCATTTCATCTTTTATTGATGAAAAAAATTATTTTGAAATTAGATTCGCTTATAAAAAAGAAGTACGTACTTAATTTAAAATATGTACGTAGGTATTAGTATAAATAGATGCCCTGTTTATTTCGTATTCATAGGTATGATTATGTTTGAATTTTTCAAAACGAAAATTAAGTCACGCTTTCGCCAGGTGAAAAATTTATGCTTATTTTTATCTTACAGAAATGCTCGAAAAAGTTAAAAAGAAACCCAATGACACACAGCGAAAACCTAGGTACACTTACACAGAGCTAATCGAACAAGCTTTAAAAGAAAACGGCGAATTGACTGTTTCTGGAATTTACAACTGGATCTCGTAAGATTATAATGATTATTACCTAACATAGGCTATTTTAAATGTATTGTGCTCATTAGGGTGTACCTTATCCATATTATGGTGGAAATTTTTTTTCGTTTTTTTTTTTTTTGCTCCCACCCCCTAAAGTTGTTACTTCAGGTGAGAAATTTTCAGCCTCCTCCGTTGAAAAATAAGAGGTGCCGAATGAGAACGAGTAGGTATCAGACAAAATCTTCAAAATTGTGAACTTTCTAGTTCTAACACATCAGTCAAGTCACTACTTAACGTTAGGTAAAATCAAGTTACATACCAATTTTATTTTTAACCCCTCATCTCCACTCAACACTAACCAGTGAATTAGAGAGGAGAGCTCTTATTTATACCTATCTTGTGTACAAAATACTGGATTAGGCCCTTATGTTGTCGGATTACACAAGAAAAATGTCTTCAATCATGTTAGTAAAAATAAGTCGTGCTTAGAAAGTCCCCTCCCCCTTCCCAAACAAAAAATTGCTTCGTGTAGTAAAAGATGTAATGTGCGAAAAAGAAGAGCAACACTACATTCGAATTACCGGTGTCCAAGAATAAGGAATTTTGATATGTTCTGATGAGCCAAAATGGGGAAAAAATGTCCCCAAGTAAAAATTGAATAACAATCGAAAAAATGTGCTTTTGAATTATTGTTTCAATGCAACATGAAATCTTTTTTCTTGTTTCATTGAAAAAATTACTCAAACATCCGTTTTTAAATGATTACCCTATTGAATTTTCTAATTTTCAAGCAGGGAATTTTCTCTCATTATGATAATTTCAAAATCGCTTATTTTTGGACACCCGGTACTTTTGACCTATCTACATATTGAAAAAGTGGAAGTTGTCCCCATCCACAAAAAAATGAAAATTTTTAGTCCTCGGGATTTGATCGATTTTCATCAGAAAAGCACTAGGCATGTCAGACTTTCAAACACTTGGAAAAAAATTCATCATTAACAAATACTTATTTCTACAATTTTTGTCTGACTTTCATTCGACCAACCCATCTCATCATAACCTTTTAACTGTTTCAGTGACTTTTTTGAGATTCGAATCTCTAGATAGACATCATGCAGCTATTCGCTGATTGCAAGATAGTTATTGCATTTGCTTTATTGATTGATAGTTAAGATTGGTTGCTAAGTTCGCTTTTAAATATCAACTTGAAGCTGATTTCTCATTTTTTGATCTTTTTCATAATTTATAAAATAGAATGTATGTACCTATTACTTTTATTAAAATGAAGTCGAAAAAATTTCTCGTAAATTATAACATTCAACTAAACAACTTTTGATGGCATAATCAACGTATCTCACCTTGGACATGTAAGTAGCACCAATTGTTTTAAAAAATTACTGATTTTTCAATTCCACTTCTTGTTGATAGAAAGATGTCCGATTTTTATAATTGAATTCAAAAAATAATTCATTGTAAGTAAGTACCTACCATTTATTAAGTACAATGCAGTTTTTTCGCGCTTCGCACAAAAACTCTGAGAGTATAACATCTTTCTGACATTTTCATATTAAGTAACATAGAAGTGGACGTTTAGATCTTGAATCTGATTTTCAAGAGCTTGTAATAAAAATCAGGCAAATTTTCACAAAGGACAAACTTATTGACATTCTGGCATCTTGAAGTGTTCGACTTTTGAAAATTTGAAAAAAACCGTTCAAAATCGTCATCAATGAGATTTCATTTTTCGGTTTAAAGCAAAAAACGTATCCATGACTTGAAGCTTTCCTTGCAGAGGAGACTTTACCTCCACTTAAAATTTTTTTTTAAACTTTGAAGATCTCTATGCACTTAAATTTTAGGCGGCTAACATAGTTGAGGAGAATCAAGAAAGGGTTTTCTTGGGGAAAAAATATCTTGAAGTATTCTGCTCAGAGATTAAAAATTTTCAAATAATTTGTACACACAGACATCAATTTTTCATATTTTTTCATTTTTCCCAAATTGGGTGATTCCATACAAGAAAGCCAACATCAGTTGGAGGTCCAACGAAAGTGTATTCTTGAAAATGGATTTACCTATGTAGAATAATTCTAATGTGGAAATCAGATATTTTCAAAAAATTTTCCCTAATTTTGATTTATTCTCATTTTTTGAGATTTTTTAAACTTTGAGGGGCTTCTTACTAAGGGCCAATTTGGTTTAACAGTTCGGGGAAAGTTTTATCTTGAAAGGGGGATTATTTAGAAAAATTCTGATACCGAAAAAATTCCTTAAATTGAACTTTTTTCATTTTTCTGATTTTCTTTAACTTGGGAAGGGGTAAAATTAAAAATAGGAAATTATTTTCTCATCCGAGGTAACAACTTTAGGGGGTGGGAAGTATAAAATTCCAACATTGCAAAATGAAGTACACTCTAAAATGAAGCGTACCGAATATTTTTGAGGAATGAGAAACCTAAGTAATACATAGGTATCCTTACTTGTAAGAAGGTATAAAATAATGTACAATTACACCCACCCACATTCAAAGTCTGATCCTAGGTATAATACGTATTTTCCGTTCTCTCGTGTCTCGAAAATCTAATCCAATAAATCTTTAGCAGACGACGTCAATGTATGCCTAATGTTCTCACAGTTTTGAATCTGCACTGCCGTTTCCGATGTTTTAAAACAGAAAGGGCGTGCGTCACCCTTCATCGGTACCAGGCGTCTTCTTTGTACCACGCAGAAGATAACCGTCGATAATGTTATGTCGCATGCGGCCGGTTAACTACATTTCCTGAAGTCGTTCATAACCCTTGTTTTTCCAAACATTCTAATTTTTTGGTATGAAATCTCATTACCTGCCCTTGAAGTGGTTTTTCATTTTTTCCTTCGTGTATACCTCTCTACCCTCTACCTACCCATTGCTCTTATTCATCATACGTACAGTCACGGCTGCTTAGAAGAGGGTAGAGACAACATAAGATCAGTCAAAAGTGATGACTGACAATTGAGACGACATCCCATTTTGTTAACGTAATCATTGGAGAGTGAATTTCGAACAATGAATGATTTTCATAAGATTAACCAAACCGTTCAGAATGTACGTACATTGATTGCAAGATAGTTTTTCCATTTGCTTTCACCATATTGGTTGATTGCTAAGTTAGCTCTTAAATATCAACTTGAAGCTGATTTCTCATTTCTTGATCTTTCAGTACATTCAACATAGATAAAATCATTCGTACATGAAAATGAAAAAATAATAAAAATTGAATTCCAAATCAGTCCCAAATTTGGTTTTGATAAACAGTAATGTGCACTAAGTAAGTACAACAAGTTTGAAAGAACAGAAATTTGAATTTTCTCAAATTGTCACAAGGGTACAATTTCTGGTTCAACTTTTCGAGTCAAATGAAACAGTTTCGTGAAAAAAAAATTGATAGAAAAATAGAAGCGAATATTATGAGATGGAAAGTCGAATCTCATCATTGAAATTTACCAACTTTTTCCACTCATCATGAAAAAAATTCTGCTAGTGAAAGCGATTAGAAAATTCTACCCCTTCATTTTTCAAAATCGGCAACATCGTAAAATGTTCTCAATACAGAATATAGATGGGCATTGGGCATTGATGTTGAATGAAGTGGTTTTTTAAAATCTGTTTTAGAAGTCACTACCCTTATTACCAGCAGCACGATGACAGGTGGAAAAATTCAGTTCGACATAATTTATCCATTAATCCGCAGTTTAGAAAAGGAAAGAAAGCATCTCAAGGAGCAGGACATTTTTGGAATATTAGTGAAACTGTTTCGCAAAGTGCAGATCTCATCAGTAGTAACATTATGAGTAAGGTAGGCAGTTGGATAAATAATTTTTTTCTTTTTTTAAATAAAAGCATTATTGGCCCGCACCTCATACCATGACTTAATTTCCACATGGATAGGTAGCTTTGTTTCTGCATACCTACCTAATTTTAAAATTCTTCATAATTTAAAAATTTTTCTGATAAAAAAAAAAAAGAACCGTAAATTAATGATTTTCATCGAAAATTCAGGACATCAGTAAGCAATCGTCCAATTCCACTTGCGATCTAATAAATCAAATTGACGAAGAAGTTTTGGCAGCTACGAAAAGCATACAGGAAAGTGAAAACATGGATTTCACAGACGTTAGTTTGCATGATGCTGCTGAACAAATACATTTAGATGGGAAACATTTGGAATCTTCGTTTGTAAATATTACGAGAAATGATATCGAGCAGTTATGGGAGTCCGCTAATGAAGGAGATTCGCGATTTAGTAAGTTTTTACGATGCATAAGGTATCTGCTGAACATTTCTTTTGTTCATAAAGGCACCTGCTTTTCAATTCTGATCTAATGAAGATGAAAAAATTGTTTTCGCGCTCCAAGTTCAAAATAATATTTGTGAAGAATTACATTTTTTTTTTTTTTTAAATTTCAGGTTCATTTTCTCCTCTTATTCGTGAAATTACTGAAGAGTCGTCAAATGCCATAGAGGAGGAAAACTTTTTAATTCAAGATATACATAATTCCATTTGCTTAGGAGATGAACTATTTACAAATGGATTAAATTCGCCATATTACGGTCTGACTACTATTTAACTTAATTTGTGAAGAATTTTTCGTTTCACGAATTTTCATAGCATTTAATTTGTATCGTAATTTTTCGTTAATTTTCATTTTTTTAATGCTCGTCGATTTTATCGAAAGATTTTTTTTTTCGTTTTTGGAGAAAATTATTTAGATATACGTACATTTTTTACTGAGTCAATCGATTTTCAAGAGGTTGGTGCCTTTTTTATTTAATCGAATTTATGGTTTTCCTAGTCCTTAGATATAAGTCTGTACATACTTATTACTCGTTTAAAAATTTAGTTAATGCATTTTCTAATTTGAATTAATTAGAATACAAAGACCATTTAAAAAATTCATGTGTTTACTACTTGCATCGTCTTTTTGATATTCCATCATACGAAAAAGTTAACCATGCTGGGAGGGGGAAGACAGGGAGTACATACGATACAACGATGAATTAATGAAAAATCTTTGATACGTCCGAACTGGATAATTATATCATACATTAATAAATCCGGTCGGCGTTCAGAAGCTGTGAATGGATTTCACGCATCTGTCATAGGTTGTGATGGATTACAGCAGCTCATGTATATGAATCGGCAATTTTCTATAATCATTCTGGTCATTTCAAAGTATACGAAGCTCAGTCGTAGGTTATAGGTACTAGGATGAGATTAGGAAAGATAGTAGCAAAATAGGTCTGTCTGGAAACCGGATCCGGGGATGGGATCGCGACCGATGAAAATTCTTCAATGAAAATGCTCGTAAAAATCATCACAATATCGATTACGAGCTACTTTTAGCAGCATCCGAATCAACTCGCCAGGATACCTTAGCAGAAAGAAAAAAGAAGACTAGATACGGACTAGAGATGAGAAAAAGGCCAAACCTAAGTGATAAACGCTGTAACAGGTTTATTATCGAAGCTACACGATTTGAATTTATTACGGGACACGATTATTATTTTTTAAAAACGGACTCTTTACGATGTGGCAGCTCCACCCGGTTTTTCTCATCGGGCAATGAAATACCATCAAATTAGACGTTTTGTCGCTGTAACGTTGTTCCGAATGCCGCGAACGTATTAGTAGGGAATTAGTCTTGTTTCCAGAGGAGTAAAAATATTCGATATCACGTTTGTTTCTATCGTTATAGTCTAATTAAGTCGTAAAAATATTGTACTCGAAATCGGTAGGTGACTTTTATGACCAAAACTACTTTTCCCAAACCGAGATTAAAGTTTTATTTAATTGCACTTCGGA
Organism: Planococcus citri; assembly: GCF_950023065.1. Lineage (NCBI taxonomy): Eukaryota > Metazoa > Arthropoda > Insecta > Hemiptera > Pseudococcidae > Planococcus > Planococcus citri. The sequence goes on along the minus strand of NC_088678.1, from coordinate 53,236,293 downwards.
CGCCACTGTCCGTTTACAAAATTTTAATTTACACCTGTGTACCTACTTTGGTGTTGTAAAATATGATATTTTTTCTAATGAATTTTTTCCACCGAGTTCCTTGTACATATATTCGAGTCGAGCTCCTTATAAGATACATTTTCTACCAGCGTGTGTCGTACACAAGATCTCACATTAGAGTAAAATTAGTACCTAGTAAATATGTATACATGGTATATATTATTCGACTGGTATTAATACTTATGTAAATTTTTATTCGGACATTGGCGGTCATATTTGAAAAATTATTCCATCCAGAATACTTACTAATATTGAAGAAATTTTTAAATGAAATTTATTAGGCATGAACGAAGCAAGTGCACGATTTGATAACCTGCACTGAACCGAAATGAAAATAAATTTTATTTACGATGATTACTTATCGACAATAATTTGAGCTTATCATAATATTATGAGTGCATAATGAAATAATGAGTGAAATGTCATTATTGACTCTTTCGAGGTTCTCATAGTTTGAGTGAACCCATTGAAAATGGTGACTTCATTATAATGTATCACTCCAAAGTTACAAAACAGAAAAAAATCATAGGTACTGTCATAGAATTTCCACAGGTACTCCAACGTGGACCTCGGAAATCTTGACCAAGAAACCGAATTGAATTTAGATGTTTCGATCACATATCATGCATCTCAATTTCCAGAATCTCCCCTTCGTTATTATGATTTTTCGAATTGGAATGGTAATTTTAATGATAAACTTTGATAGGTAACCTACTCGTAGTCATATTTTGAGCGAAAAACTAACCAAACCTTACCTTAACTATTTCTCCTTTTTTTTTGTTTTTGCAAATTTTTCAATCAAGAAGTTGAATATAGTTGTCATCCATCGAATACCTCCGTTGATAATTTCCGCGATCCAAATGATTCTGTGTTACCGTCTATTGCTTCTAACACATGGTGATGAAAATGACAATCGCGCCAATTGTTTGAAAAACGCTTTTTTAAATTAAATTGTAAAATTTAAAGTTGAAAATCATCTGATGTGGTAACTGGTACGCAAACGATTAAAACTACCCTTCGCGATGACCAGCCAAAAATGGATCAATGTGAAGTAGGGCTTAATTGGTCACAAACCTGTGGGGGTACCTTATCTAAAAAAAAGTTTTCATGTCGAAAAAGAGGAAATCTGAAAAAAAGTGGGTAAATTATGAAGAACGGACAATTGAAAATATAAATCACTAGTAACTTTAAAAACATGATGCAAATAGATTTCACGGGGAAAAATCAATGAAAATGCAAAAAAATGCAATCTGTATTTTCTAGTAACCAATAGGTATCCAGAGAACTTAGAATGGGTGTTTGGTGAAAAATGAATACTTAAATGGAATATAAATTAAGGGGTTCCATGGAAAAAGGGCCTTCGTCATTTTTTTTGTTTTTTCGATTTTTACAATTTTGAATAGATACATTTAAAAATTTAAAAAAAATTAATTTCACCATATTCAGTGATACAGTATAAGTGTTCTTCCATGAAAAAAAACGAATTAGAAAATATTTGCTAGTAGAAAAAAATTTCTTCAAGTCTATTTGAACATGTACATAATTATGACAATCAGAAAAAAAAATGACTAAGGCCCTTTTTCCATGGAACCCCTCAATTCATTTTGCCAAAAAAGCTTTTTTTCCATAAATCGCAAAATCACGTCGGAAATCCTAAAACAACATTTTTGATATCAAATTCGATTTTTCAGAAATGAAAATTCACCAAGAAAAAAAAACAGGAATATTTATCTGGTGACTTTTCGAAGCCAGCACTTTGCTGTTGTTTGAAAGAGGTTTTCTGACGACACGTAGAATCAATTATTGAGCCGAAAAGTCAGGTGGCTGATTTCCGACTCAGTAATCCATTCCACGTTCTGTCTGAAAATATCACTTAAACAAAAGAAATGTATTGGCCATAGAAATCACTAGATAAATTACTACGTTTAGATTTTTTTCATTTGAGAAGAGATGAATTACATACAAAGAATTTGTTCTTGGGTTGCCGACGTAATTTTGAAATTTATGGAAAAATCACCCTGGCTTAGCGACAAAAATTCACAGTTTATTCATTCATTTTTCACCAGACGCCCAGTCCAAGTTCTCTGGATACATTAAGAAATACGGATTGCCTTTTTTTCTGCGTTTTCATTTATTTTTCCCCTGAAAATTGATTAACATCATGTTTTTGAAGTGCGTATTATCATTATTTTTTTTTAATTTTCAACGTTGAACAGAATATACCATTTGGCCCGGAGTTTTGATCCTCCTTGAACATTTTTCAAAGACGATGTTTCTATGTTGATGGATTTCTTTGAAAATAAATAATACCTAATGAAGTAAATGAGTAATCCAATTTTGAGTCAAGTCCAATATTTTGGGTGAATATTGAATATAATAAGTAGGTAATCAATTTTTTTTTAATATTTAATAAATTCTGACACCTACAGAATGAAGTTGTTTTTACCAATCTGTATTTTCTTATCTATAAGTAGATACATATAATCACAGTACATGAAAGTATCGTATTTATTCCATCGTATTTTCGTGGATTGTGTGAGAATTTATTCTGTCGCTAATCAACCAGCCCCAAATGAAATAAACGTATGTGAAATTCTGCGTCGATCTATTCTATCGTCGTTAAAATCCAAGTCCAATCCGGTTCTACTGGACGGTTAAAAATTTGCAAATGGCTTACTTTTGAATAAATTCGTGTATTGAAAATGTTTCTATAATATCATACTTGAAAAACCAGGGAAATATTTTGGAATGCACATGGTCCCAATTTTTTATGTAGTCATTACTGCCATTTAAAAAAAATTGTTAAAAAACCAAAAACTTACAAGTTTTTCAAATTTTTTAAAATTAGTAGTAAGATTACATAAAAAAATTGGCACTACTGCGTTCCAGAGTATTTTTATAGTCTCAGGAATGATATCTTTCAATATTTTTGCTGAAATAACGCGAAATATTTTCGAAAAGAAATTTTCAAAACACGAATTTATCCAAAAAATGAGCGATTTGCAAATTTTGAAGCCCTCAGTGATAAAACCCTAAAAGTGGTCTTCGATTTTGACGGCAATAGCATGACTAGACATAGAATCTCATATATTTCATTTGCAACTGCGTCATTTTCCCTAAACTGGTTGAATAGCGACAGGAACGAAAAGCCTCATGTCCATACCTTCAATGAGATCCTGTTTTCATTTCAACATTTTTTTCTACTCAATTTCAGGATTCGGATCGACTAACCGGGATAACAGAAAGAATGCTGGATTTACCAACAAGCAATCCTCAATATGCGACCTTAGATGCGTTAGTCAATATTATAAGAACTCATGAACGAAAAGTACGAGCAGAGATAAGAACAATTATGTAGATTACTTTGCCCTTTTTAAAAAAATTTTCTCATTCTTCTTCCAACTAGTTAACTAGCAACAGGAGCGAAAAATCCACTATTTTTTTTGAAAATGCTCTCTCTTTGAGAGCTCATTTCTCCTCTCCGGAGTTGACATTTTCCATGAGCGACTTTCAACTCAAAAATAATGAAGATCCTTGATAAATTTGGTGAGAATGCACGGATTATTTTTGGGGGCGATCCACCTCAATGAGACAAGTATATAGTATGCATAATTTCGAAATATTTCCTGAGGAAGAGCTCGAGGACGAGGACAACCAATGGCTTTTATTACCCAACTGGATGAGGAAGCAGTGGACGATGTTGCCTATAGATTTCTGAATCTTATAAAAATTATGTAGTTGAAAATTTTTCTAAATCTTGTACAAAATGTATTCGAAATTGAGTACTACAAAACGATATTTCGATTCAGTTCAAAAATGTTGATAAATCATAAAAATACCTAGGTAGTCTGAATAATGTAAACCGACGATTACATTACGTTTAAATAAATTCATCGTTACAAAAATTTCAATAGTAAGTAAACTTATAGGTATTAAATATACTTTACATAACATTAACCTTTTCAAAATTTTAAAACTTCATCTCACCAGTATTCACTTTAGCACTCAGTTCCAGTGAAATCTCCACACCTAGACCGGGGTAGGCCTCTTTCATAGCTGCGATCACAGCCGACGAATTCTTATAATCATTTTTCTGCAAGACTTTCTCAAAAGTCTCCAAATATGCCAACGTGAATTTGATAGCTTCATCTCCAGATGGAACCTGACCCAAGTAATGCCCAGGAATTACTTTCTCTGGTTTGAGGCTAATCATGTCTTGAAGCACTTGACGCCAAGAAGCTCGTATCTCAGGAGTCTGGGTATCAGCTGCAAACACGTGAATGCCCCACGAAATACCAACTCCACCAAGAATAGTTTTAATACTCGGGATCCAGATATAAGCCGCGTAATTATCTCTGCTACGTACCTCGAGCGAATTACCTTCAATTGTGAACCTCGTTTCATTGGTCGGCTCAGGCACAAATAATTTACTCGGAGCTCCATCTCCTAATTTTGGACCCCAAAATGTTAGTTTGCGATCTTTGGTTTCATTGATGTGGTCGATGACGATTGGAGTTGCGATGATTTTCACGTTTGGAAAAGCTGCGACGATTGGCTCGAGACCGAAGTACATGTCAGGGTCACCGCATGTAATGATTATCAGCTTGAGTTGCTTTCCACACGCTTGTATCAATCGTAATATTTGTTCTCCGTCTTTGGTGCTGAATTGAGCGTCTAACAAGATAGATTCGTTTTGACCGTAAACTATAGTTGAGGTTACGGGGAAGATACCTCCTTTTTGAGGATTGTAAATTTCGGTACATAGTGATCCAGCAGACATCGTGAGTAATGGTTCCTGAATCAATAATGAAGAAAATTAATTCTCAAGGTACTATAATGTACACGCAATTTTCATTCATAAAATGTAAAAAAAATTGCAAATCAAATTGTTGAAAAAAACAATTTGGACTTAGAATAGGTATGGCGCCCTAGTGTGCAAACTGTTGAGTAGGTAGTGTTATCGGTAGTGAAAAGGTGAACAACAAACATTGCTAATGTTATCTACCGGCAGTTTGAATCAGTATAATTTGAAAAATCGTACCGTTTAATTAATTAATTAATAGAAATGATTGTCCTTAGATTATGAAGAAATTATCACGAAATTTGACGTTTTCACATCTGAAAATTACCTGATAACAGAATTTCGATCCGAATTCTTTTTCATCAGTTGATAAACAAAAAACAATGAAAAATGCGTACAATGAATTCAAAAAAGAAATATTTTATGAAAACCAAGGGAAACAGCCGCATATTATTTGTTACGTTATTGTTTATCGTTGGTACGCCATCTCGTAGGTACATGTAAAATTAATTGGGCATCGCAATGATCTCTAAATTTTGTTTGTTTTTGATCGTATTTCGATCATTGTTCAATTTCTTGAGCGGTCATTTTCACTTTAATCTTATTACTAGTAGGTAGGTACATATAATAAAAACTGTAAAAATGTAAATGTAATTTTGAAAAGTTCGTTGAACTTTGTCGAATATATATTTTCGATGTTTGTTAATATTGAAGTTGATGGAAAAGTCCTCATTTCTTAAACATGGTAACAGAGCGTGGTTTTGATTCACGATTTTCGGTTTTCGTAACGTTTTTCAGTAATCTAATCTGTAAGTATGAGCAACCATTTGAATGGCAGTCTTGGTTTTCGCAAAGTTGGAGTAGGTAATTTTTTTTGTTTAATTCAAGATAAAAAACGACTTGATTAAAAGCAATCGATGGAAAAGTGAATTTTCAAATTTCAAGTCAGTACCTATGTGATATTACTTTGACAAATGGATCATGACCATAGAACTCAAAATGGAAAAAAGTGTATCCAAGATTGCTGCCAAAAATCCCATTCTTTTTGGATTTTGATCATTCACACAATCACTGACCTGGCTGCGATGGTTCGCCATGTTCATAAAGTGAGAATCAAATTTTCTGTAAATATGCCTGCGTTGACCACTGAAGTTCAATAAACGTCAAGTTGAACCCAAAATATAGCTTATAACACGAAAAATTAAAAATTACTAGATATTATTCCCACTACTCGTATTTGGTTTTCTTCAATTTACGCGTGAGCGGTTGAAAATTTTCGAATCACTCATTTTCAGGGTAAATCCATGTTTTGAGAACATTTACTTCTCAAATCTTTCGCATTAATTGCTCCAGCACATAGAAAGGTATCATTTCTGAGACTAAAGAAATATTTTGGAAAACAGTGTGCCAGTTCCTTAGTCATTTTTCCAATTTCAAAAATTCGAAAATATTTTTCTAGTTTTATGCAATTTTTCTCGATTTAATGAAATTGGCAATAATGACCAAATTGGCAACCCAAGCCACTTCAAAAATAATTCCCTTCTTCAGAAATGACATTTTTCTATGTTTTGTCACTATCAGTGCGAAATAAGTACCTACTCGTATTCGAGAACGTATTTTTAAAACGCAAAATCCTAAAAAAATGATCTTCAAATTTTCAACCATTCAGGTAGATACCCAAAAGCATACTGAATCTCAAATGCATCATCTTTGAGAACTGAACCATTTTTCTCCAAACAGGCTGGCAGGTGCTAGAGCCAAAAAACAACGACTTTTTCAAAAATGTCCTCATCTCCTCTTCTGTTTAGTTGCAAAATTCACGAAAAAATTGATGGAAACTGTTTCAATAATTTTATTCAATCTTCACAGTAAGACCACAGGCAAAGAAGTGATGCGCTCTTTTTCGAATCAAATAATAAGGTGTATAGCGTCAATATGAGTCATCGGACTCATACCTCTTTTAGTGATGAAAGTTTCTTCTATACGTATAATAAAATGGGAAACTACGCGAGTGCGCAATTTGCTGCGCTAAAACGAGATAACATAGGATTCGAATATTTCTATTTTTTCGCCGATGACGCAATAAATACCGAAAATTACATAGCTGAAATTTTAATGGTGCAGTACTTGGGCCAAGGGCTACCACTAAGACCATTTTCGATCCAAATCCCGGGTCGACACTTCATGAGATTCCCTGGTAAGTAGAAGACTTAAACTTCCAGGTCTCATTTTGATAGAAATAGTAGAAATTATTAATGCCAAACCATTTAAAACGCGAGGAAATTCGGAATTCTGTAAGTGATGAATTTCCGACAAATGGATTTCTCGTGAGCTTATGTATGTTTATAAAACGATTGAAAACCGAATTTTATAGAAATAATTAAAAAATCTCAACAGCTGGTAAGTAAGTAATCTGAATTTTTTCCACACATGTTGCAATTAATTTCCCATTCCTCAATTGACCACTTGGGAAGAAAAATATTCCACAAACTTTCCCCAGCCACACATACATTCCCTTCCTGATCTACTTCATCATCAATGAACACGATACAATCCCATCTCTGACATACTAATCAATCGAATGAAAGTCAATCCACAGACACGACGACGACGTAATAAGTAATAAAACGGTATGCAAAAAAAAAAAAAAACATAAAAAACTGCATCGTAGCAGCAGCGCGTTGTTTAATCATCGAGAATGAATATGTAAATACACGAGTAGGAATTTACCTACGGTAGCAACTGCGACACGCGCTCTTTGCAGCTGCAATGTAAATAAGACGAACTGCCTGAACGGAGAGAAGTTGAAGACATCATCGAGATGAGAGATGGATGTACCGGTCTCGGTCTGGATTTATAATTGCGGCTAACTTGGGTTTCATTGGTTATTTATTCTTCTGTATAGTATACCTACGAGTACATACATGTATAGCTACGTTCTCTGCCTCTCTTCTTCCTCTGGTAATTATTTACTTTATATTCCAAGCTATACGTGATTCTTTTTCCTTATTTTTATTTACATACATAAAGTTATTTAACACGTTTTATTGACATTGTAAAAGGTATCAGAGCGGTGCTAAATGGCCGTCTGGTCCGCTTCTTTTTCGGCACCCTAGTAAAAAATGTTCTTTATTTTGCGATTCAAAACTATTTTTTTTAATATTTTGATTATTACACGCCAAGCGATTCGAGTGATTAGTACTTCATGGAACTCTGGAAGGAATCCATAAAATCTATCTCCAAAATTATGTACTTCTACCTACCTAACAATTTAGCTAGATTCACTTCGGTGCAAATTAATTTAAAACATTACATCGACTTCAGACTACATTGTTTTTTTTCGCTTTTCACCAGAGAAATATCGTAACCGATTTTACAAAATTCGACTGTAGGTAGTACTCGAGAAAACGAACGAAAAACGGTATTACGACTGGTTGCCTATCTTGTGAATTGAAGAAGCCGCGTTCTTCGCAAAATTTGAAATTACTAAGATATTTGTAATTTTGAAAAAAAAAAATCATCAAAAATAAGAAAATGTTTAAATCCATTAAAATGATGTCCATACTCCATAGCCCATAGTACTCGAGTGGATGAACAAAAAATGTTTCATGACAAATTGCCTGTCTTCAAAATTGAAGGAGCAAGCTTGATTTAGAATTTCCAAATTTGTCGTGCCCTGATTTTGAAAATGTTGATCAAATAGTGTTTGCACCTTCAATTTTGAAGATAGGCAATTTGTCATAATAACTTTTTTGTTCGTCCACTCAAATACTATGAGTTGACGAAGTCATTTACAATGACCCAAACATTTTCCAATTTTTTTTACGAATTTTTCAAAATTGGTAAATTTTTGTCCAAAAATAGTGTAATTCCTTCAATTCACAGATACCTTGTAAGAAAATTTATGCATCACTGAAGCGATTTCGGTTACCCATACCTAGTGCTCAAACGGACGAACAAAAAAGCTATCATGATACAAATTGCATATCTTCAAAGTTGAAGGCGCAAACATGATTTGAAAATTTGAAATCGTCAAAATTTTGAAGCATCCCAAATTTGGAAATTTTGAACAAAGTTTGCCCCTTTCAATTTTGAAGACTGGCAATTTGTCATAATAACAGTCTTGTTCGTCCACTCGAGTATACTATGGGTTATGGGCATCATTATTGAATGGAATCTTGGATTTTATATTTTCCAAGTATTTTAACCCTAGGACGCTTATTAAGTTCGGTACGATGCGAAAAACTAAGCATCGGTAGACCTAAGTACACAAATTTTTTTTGGTTCAAACATGCCAAAAATATCTTGAAGGATGGGTCTCCCCCCCCCGCCCAAATGACCGATTTTACGCTTCATTCACAGCCCCATTTAGTAAGTATGCTATATAAGTAAGTAAATTTTCTCACTCGCAAGGTACTGAATTATCTCTGTCTATTCATATTTCTTGGAGAAAAAAGCTTGCTCTTTCAAATGAAACAATTCCTATTCCTCTCATGATCACTTAAAAAGTTAAGGTGAATGAATTATGATAAGTCACTCACAAAAAAATTCGGTTTAAAAAAGTTAACAAAAATTGACTAAAATCCATAAAAATTGCTGCAAGTAAATTTTACAGGTACCTTATTAAGTACATGTTGGTTTATAAATTTTAGTCAATTATCAAGAAACAGTAATTTTCCTAATTTTTTTTTGAGAGGGATTTATCAGAAATTCAGTAGGTGAGTAGGAGTGGGAGTTGTGCCATTAATGCGAGGAAGCTTTCTTTTTTAAGAATGCTTTTACTCAAAATGGGTTGCCTATGCTGCTGGTGAAAGGGTGATTATTGCGCTGTGCTCTAGTTACTGAACAATATTATCATCATCGAGTCGTATAACCGCTCGAGGTGGTATTGCGTAGAGCCACGATATTTCAAACAATTTCAGAAGCCAATAGTACACGTGAGAAAATACATGGATCCGCATCAAAAAAAAAAAAAAGAAAAAGGAAACTGGATACATTCAAGACGAAGGGCCATTCTGCATAAATAAATAAATCTAATTGTGGTCAGATCATCTGATTTTGCCTTTTTTTTTTTTTTTTTTTTTTGGTGAATTCTTCATACTTATTAGCCAAGAAGGAATCTGAAGACGATACGATAATTCTAAACAAAACAATTGTCATCACTGTTATTTGCTGATTGCAAGAGAGGTTTTGCTTCTTTTTAATTTATTGGTCGTTTAAAAATTTTTCTTCGCCAAAATTTCAACTTTCTGTTTTCTATTCGCCCATAGCGAGCATTTCCTCAAAGTTTCTGGATTGAATAAAAAAGCCCAATTTCTCAAAAGGAAATGATTGAATCTGGTTCGGTCTTGACACATCTAATTTGATTAGAAAATTCACTTGATGAGGCTTGGTCGGATCTAATTGGATCTAGGGATTGTTCACATGTGAACAAAGAAAATGTGATGATACAAGGTTTAAGAGCCCGTTGCACCGTCCTGAGTTACTTTAACTCGTGACTCAAGATCAAGTCAACTTGAATTTGAGTTCAACTTTCTGTTCTGTAGCACAATCGAAAATTAACACAAATCTCTTTAATTGAGTGTTGATGCAATGTACGAGGAGTAGCACTAATGAGTAAACATCTTCTGTGAAAATAGTTTTTTCAACATTTCATTTTGAAACTTTTTTTTCTTTTTATAATTTTTATTATATACCCTATGTACTATAATATGTACATAGAAGGAGCAGAAAATTTTTTGAAACTACAGCAGAAAACTGTAAGACGAGGAAGATTTTCAAAAGTGGCTATAATGGTTGCTTTTCCCGTTCGTCGTAAACCAATTAGAGGCCGACCAGATCACTTTGAAAGATGGTCAGATGAAGCATTCGTTGATAGATTTCGAGTTGGTAAAACTACAGCAAATTTTGTCTTATGTTAAATACATACATAGAAGATAACATCGCAACTCTTATTGCCGGGTAGCTTTTAAAATTCTGAAAAAAATAAAAATAAACGTATCCTAAAACGTTATTAAGGAACTTGAAAACTTGGTACGCAAGAAACTGAATAAATTCCATCATAAAAACTTTTTATCCATACGAAGAGTTAAAAAAATTACTAATGCTCAAAGTAGGTGAGCGAGTTTGCAATTTTTTGAAATTTTTTCACCAAATTGCAGCTCTTTAACTTCAACCAGTTCAGCTCAATACAAAAAAATGATCATCGATTCTGGGATTTTTTTCCATATTCCTATCTACTCCAATCATATTTGTTAATTATTTAAACTCACTTATGGGTGCATCATCTCACCATGCTTTTCGAATACAAACTAGTATAGTAAATCCTAAACCTACAAAATTACAGATAAGCGCTCGCTATCTACATAATAATTAATTCAGAAAAATTCAAAATTTCATCAACACCATTTAGCAAAGCGGTAAAAAATTTAAAATACCAGTGTTATTAAAATTGTTGAAACCGAAACGTCCTTATAATACGTATAGCTATAACAATATTTGCATTTTATTTTTTGAAAAAACTGTTCTATTTATCAGACCATCTAAAACAGCCGTTTACGATTCGAAATGGAATTTAAAAGACGTGTCTTAAGCCGAAAGGTGGAAGCGACTGGTAAAATTCTTGGTACGCGTAGATAGTTACTTAATTTAGCATGATAACGAATTATTCGGTTGTTTTTTTTTTTGTACACCGCGTAAACCGGTACCACTAGTCGGGAGTAATCAAGATCGACTCTAGGAGAGAATTTCCAGTTTCCAGCTAAAGTGCTAATGATACGGATTAGATCAATTGTCCTAACTCTAAATTATCCTATCTAATACCTCGGCCAGTGTAATTCCTTTCTTTATGACAGACGATTGAGATAATAAAATTCCGTCGGTAACGCGCTTAAAAAGTTTTACTAGTTTTGTAAACACAGTCGATTACGCGGCGAAAAATTAGTTGCTTTTTGATTTATTTCTCGTCTCGGGTCGATGAACTCAAGCTTTTTCATACGAAGATGAACATTTGCACTGTACGCTGCACCGGCTCGGGCTCGGCTGATCTGGAGGTAATATGAGCTGTACATCATTAAATGTCGTGCTAATGTTATGTACCTTCTGCGCCTAAGTACGAGTACCTAGACCTACTAAGCCGAGATCAATACGATTCGCCGAGTTAGGCTTTGAATTATGATACGATTGAACATCGGGTGTGAATTATAATTGTAGCGCTGAAATCTCATTTTAGTCTGGTGATGGATGAGTTGCGTGCAGAAATGGCTACAGGTGTAGAGGTGCGAAGTTTTTTCATTTACTAGGAACCTCGCTCATTTGTAAAAATTGTTCAACAATGCCAATGTAAGTAATAAAACAAGTCATCAGATATTCGCTGATTGCAAAAGGGTTTTTGATTTTTGTTTTTTCGTAAATTTGATTAGGTACAGATAGGATATAGACAGCCAAAACTGCCATGCAAAAGCAAGAAATCAGAGTAACGAATTTGCAAAAAATATGCTGAAAGAAAGCTGAATAAATAAATGCTTTTGGCTAGCTTTTAGCTTTTCAGCTAGTTCTCATTTTTGATTTTTCAATCAATCATACAGCTTTGGCTAGCTTTTAGCTTTGAAAAACCCCAAACTTCCTCAGGTCCACGGCTTTCAGCTTTTAGGATTTAGCTTTCAGTTAGCTTTCCATCTCTGACTTTATGATCTATATTTAAAATTAATAATAAAAACATAATCAATCAATCTAATTCGAAATTATGAAATCTCTCATCTGGCAATGTTAAACGCTAATCACAGATTGGTCCCTCCAAAATACTGTTCAATGATTGGCTATGGCTACAAATTGAAAACCTTATGATTAAAATCAATTTCGCGCTATATGCAAAATTATACGAGTTGATAAGTGCATGTGTGCTTGTGCTGGAAGCCTCGAATTTTATTTTCATCGTTGTGAGTTTATTCATTTATCGAGATCGGAGTTGAAATTAATGGAAACAAAAAATGAGTTTTAATTACAATGTCCTAATCTCGGAAGAGCTCGATAATGAAGTTTCTAATGATATCGATGGAAATCGAATTGAAAAAGATGCACCCCTTCTGAAAGTAAGTAAGTGAATCAAAAATTTGTCCGATTTCTCCAATGCGTCCATGCTCATGCTCAAAAATTCTGAAAAAATTACCCCAAGAACAACTTTTTTCGCTGAATAACATACTAAAAAATTACTCAAAGGGACGTTTCCTCGTATTCTCGATTTCGAAAATTCCAGAAATTACCAAAAAACACAATTTTATTTTCTTAATTTTCATCAATTTTACGACACATTAAAAAAATTGGTTTAAAAGCGTACTTCTCGCATTAGTTTTTGCGTACTTTTCAAAAAACGATTTAAAAAACACGGGAAGTCTTGGAAAAATTTACTTTTAACAGCATATCAAGGGGGTTGCGTGCTTTTACCAACTTTGCCTTTGACCGTGAAGTGAAATTGACGAAAGTATGTCAATTTACGTAATTTTAACCTTATTAGGAAAGAAATCCCATTTTCTAGTACTTAATCTTGGGAATAATTTTTAAAATCGAGAATACGAAAAAAAATGTCACCCCAATTTTTTGATATGTTAATCAGCGTAGAAAGTTGTACATATTTGAGGTAATTTTTTCAGAATTTTTGATACTCAAAAAGGTGGCAACACTGATTTTTACATCACTACTGCTTTATGCTCATCCGCTGAACCACCTTAACAGGAATTTTTTCATGAACATTTTCTCGCAAATGTGGCAAACGGGTCGTTTTCATAAAAATACAAAAAAGACGTAAAAAAAATTACCGATGTAAAAAAATCGTTCTAGTATACCAATTTTTTCATTTTTTTTTTAAAAATCAATTTGGCATCTTATTTTCGCTGAATAAGTAATTTTTTTAATGGAAAAAAAAATTATTTCATAAGAAAAACATTTTGTAATCATTTACTTGAAATAAAAAATTCTAATTGTCAGTTTTCGTGTTTTTATCTTCAAACTCGTTTTTCTCAAAAATTCGTTTTTTCAATCCTACAACTTCAAGATATGAAAAAAAGTGGAGAAAATGAGCTAGGAGGCTGGGATTGGTCTCATTAGACTCGGTATCATGTCTAATTTTCAAAATGGCCAAAAAAATCGAAAATGAAAAATCCGACTTGTGGCCCCTAGTCTCAAACCAGGACACAAATTTACATTATTTTTCAAATTCTAATAGGTATTAAAAATGGTTTCATTATTTTTGATTTCCTTGATCATGATGATCTATCGTCAAAATCTCGTGACATCTCTACTCGACCACCAAAGATTTTCCGATCATTTTGACGCGATTTTCAATTCGCGCCCCATGAATGTTTTTTTTGCTCAAAATTTTCGAAACATTATCCAAAATATTCAATTGGTCAACCCAAATTTCCCAGTGAATTTTTCCATCCTCTTGGGTACAATTACAGGGTATCTACCAAAATTTAATTTTCAAAAATAGCGACTTTTCGCGACTTTTAGCGACTTTTTTTCAGTTAAAAGTACCTCCCCCCCCCAAAAAAAAAATTTCCAAATCGCCATTAACTAAAAATAAGAAAAGTTTTTAAAATTTGAAGTTTGGACAATTTATAGCGACTTTTTGGTATTTTTGGCGAAAATCGCGACCTTTTCGCGACTTTAGCGCCCTATTTTCAAAATCGCAACTTTTCGCGACTTTTAACGCTATAGCGACCTGGTAGACACCCTGAATTACCAATATAAGCGAGCTCAAAATGGTATTTTCAGGCTTCAAGTTTTTGAAAAATATCCAAATATGATCAAAAATTATTTTATTCCAGCGTAGCCTCAAGCCTGTTTTGTATTGTCAACTACTCCAGTAACCAATTGTCCATACGTAATACGTATACAACGACATTAATGAAAAATCAAAACAAACATAAAAAGTAAGTTCTTGACTATTTTTCTCGATTTTTTGAAATAGGTAGTAGGTAATGATCAAAACAATTAACACCACTATACATGATATTTTAAAATATTTCCCCCTTTCAGAAATGTTATCTTTGACTTTTCAGACTTTTGTCAAAATTTTCCAATTTTTTTTCACGATCCACTCAAATACTCGTATGTGTTCAAAGCAGTTGGAATCAATCAAGAATTTTAGTGACGATGTTTTCATAATAAATTATTCATCGAAAAAATCGTTTCCGCAATTTTTTAAAAATCTTATAAGATGATCCAGAATCATCTTCCAAAGTTGCGAAACGGACATAGAGGATTTTTTTTGTAGAAGTGTACAACTGTATAGCAATTATCAAATTTAGACGGCTACAGGCATTGGAGAGTCATTTCTTGTACGAGTCCAATCAATACGATGTTATGTAAAGACTTGGAAGTTGTGGAGCTATCAATCATCATGCTACGTTAATCCTCGAGCCAAGCCACCAGAAAAAATTTATTTCAACGAAATCGCAAATCCAATTTCGTTTACAAGCTTCCATTTAAAAACCACCAATAGTCACACTATTGAAATTTTCACGTTACATACTCGTACAATACGTACAGTATGGGCACATTCCACCAAACACGACGGAATATGAAACCTGTACTTTACAGCACCTTCACCTTCTCATCCACGTTACAAGCAGTCACACGTTTAACACACCCTAAAGGCTTGCCAATCATCTGGGAACCAAGCCTTTGACGTAATTAACGCGCTAAATACTCGTATTATTATTTTGCGAAACACTGGAACAAGTACAACAAAGAAGAAAGAATGCATTACACCCGCTATCTCAGTTAGTCACTTCGGGCCGAACGCATTTACATACAGAGCATCGTAATTCAGTTCCAGAAAGATTGTATATTATATTGTAAAAGGTGTGTCCGTATGTAACAGCCTGGGCAGAAAATCTCGAAAGATTTCGTGCTTATAAAGCATACCTAGTACCTACTACAGCATGTACTACATTCGACATTCGTATCCGAATAAACAAAGAACACATACAAATCACGAAACAAAAAAAAAACCGATACCAACACGATTCAAAATTTCACCGCAATCGGGCGATTATCTCTGCAGAAAGAAGAGAGGGAAAGGTAGAAATTTTATGACGAGCAGAATGATCTTTACAGTCTTAAAAGTTGAAAAAAAATCTTAAAGGATCAGGTGTGAACTTTGAACCAATACTAGGCAGAAATTTACTCGTATTTGCTATCTCTTGGTCAAATGAATGGAGAAAAAAAAGAGCATTAAAATCTGTAATCTACTCTGGCAAATGCGTTTATAACACGATTGCTCAACATTTCCATTACCGTAATACAAGTCGCTAGGCTAGTTAGCTTAATAAATGACAGAGAACAAGTATAATACCATAAAAATATTTAGAGTTCCATTAATGATTGCAATATTAAATATTATTTTACGGCAGTTTGTGTCTCGCTGGCAGGCATATTCTCCTCGTATCCGGCTCATACATAATAAAAAATTGGTAAATTAGTTTATGTGGAAATGGTCCTTGAATAGCCAGCATCCGAATATGTAATTTTTATATGCATCGAACTTGTTGTATTTAGGTATAATTTTATTGATTTGAAAAATAATCGAGTAGATTAGATAGCATATTGAAGTTGATACAGGGGTAATAGGTAACTTCTTTTCTTCAAATAACTTCGTCCACGATACCCGCAAAAAGGAGTATAATACTTTAACATGACGTGAGATATAGAAAAAGGCTACAATGAAAAATGATTGCAAATAAGTTTAACTGCTTCTTTGATCAACTCTAAAGCTTTGTACACAGGATGGACCACAAAAAAACATTGGAGGATTTAAATCAAATTTGGAATCTTGAGTTGAAAGTCGCCCGAAAAAATTATTAGCCTCAGAGGTGTCTCCTTGAAGGATAGATATTTATAGGCCTTCAAATAAGAATTTTCAAAAAATTCAAGGTTTCTTCGCTCTGGCCTCTATCTAACGTGTTTTGGAAAAAAGGTACAACATAAAAGATAAAATTTGAAATTTTGCGTCGAGCTAGGCTGATGACGTCAAAAATCAAGACCACCGTGAGGCGTGAGGGTTCCACTGAGCAGTTGAAAATTTGCAAATCGCTTATTCTTGTGGAAATTCAAGTTTTGAATTTTTTTCTCTCCAATACTTTGCGACTTTGCGTGAACTATGCCAAAAATCGAAATGATATGCAGTTTATGAAACTCTCTGGGAATATTTTGGAATGCAGTGGTGCCAATTTTTTGGTGATTATTTCCAATTTCAAAAAGCCAAGAACAATACGCAAGAACTCATAAAATTTCTTTGATTTTTTCAAGTTGGCAACAGTGGCCATCAAAATGATTCTAGACCACTCCAAAACATTCTTCAAGTTTCCAGTATGATATTTTTCGATGTTTTGGATTTAGGTACCCAAAAATGAACGATTAGCAAATTTTCAACCACTGAGCAGAAAAAGTCTGAAAGTGGTCTTGGATTTTGGACAGCAATAGTCTAGGTCAGTGTTGAATCACTCAATTCCATCTTATGGAAACAATCATTTTTCCGTGCCTCTAATTATCTCCTTTCCATGGATACCTGGCGAGCTAAAAAAAATCTGCATGGCTTTCAACTCGAATGAAAGTCTATTTTACCATTTACCTAATGTTTACCTACCTAATAGATACACGATTGCCAAGTTTGTTATTGAAAAATCAACCAAGTTTTTTGATCGAGCCAATTAAGTGATTGTGGTATTAAAATTTTCAATTAGGTATTTTATTTTTGACAACACTAATACACTATACGAGTATTATCGTGATCTACAAATATGTGGCAGTAACATTGTGTGATTCTTATCAACAGGGGTAAGTTTTTGAATAGAAAACCACGAACAGATTATATTACAGACAGCTTTTTCCCCCAAAGTAATGATCAGAATTTTCCTATTTCGCGGGCAATGGTTCAAGCTCAAACTAATTTGTTAAAAATCATGTAAGATTGAATTTCAATTTTTCAGTTATACCTACCGAGCACACATTTGTTTTCAAAAGCTAATAGAGTGAGTATTGCAATTTAAAAAATAATAAAATGAAAATATTTCAGAGTAGCGAAATACTTATATGTGTACAGATATTTCAAAAGGGCTCATTCGGTCGGTGCCGAGAAGGGTATAGATTTTATTTTTCAAAAATCGGTACAATCTTCCAACGTTTTCCAATTGATCTAAACGGCGCGGGAACGTGAAGCTTTCATGGACAGCTTCACACTAAAACACTGTTGGGATCCAGCGAAGAACGTTTGAAGTTTATTTTGATTTTTGAAAAACAAAATCTACACCCTTCTCGGTACCGACCAAATGGGCCCTTTTGAAATATCTGTACACATATTGCTCAAAATGTGCTATCTTCAGAGAAGTCCCCGTAGTCTAGTGGTTAAGGTTACATATCTAGTTAGGAACGTAGGGTCGCAGGTTCGAATCCCAGTTAGGTAGGAAATTTTCATTGATGAAATTGAAAGGAAAAGACATCCTAGAATTGATAGATGAAACATAAATTCAATCATAGTAGGTAACAAAAATCGTTGCGTATACGGCTATACGCCCATTATTTTTCAAAATTAATTTTAAAAAATCAAAATGATCGTATTTCAATGATTATGATATGTGTAGGTAATAGTGCTATAATTTGTGGTTACTCAAAAGTAAGTACTACAGTTATAGTACTTGCATTAAAAGGAAGTACTAAGTATAGTTGTAGTACTTGGACTACAAAGTACCTACTATAGTTGTAGTATAGTACTTTGTAATACATTCTCCAACTGAAGGTAAATTACCACATTAATGTAGTATATTGCACTACAGTTTTTTTCTCAGTGCTGTACCAGTAAAAAGTCCTAGAAATGTTTTTCTATCATCCACCATGCCGCTAACAGCACCAGTTGATAGTTCTAAAAATTCAAATCCGCACTTCATCATCCAATCCATCCCCAAAAACCAAAGATCAACTCAAAGAAAACAAAAAATATTACTGGCAAGGTAAGGGGGTACCTATCTCAGAGAATGTACTTCTGCAAAAAAAAAAGAAAGCTTAGAGACCACATTAACCTCATTAATTGAAGCTTTCTTCATTACCATTAGTAGTAAGCATATTCTTCCAAATGGAATAGCATTCTTCTAAAGTCATTTTCTTCTCAATAACTCAATTTCAGAATTTATTTCTCGCATTTTATTTGACGATTAATGATTAAAATACATACGCCAAAATACGAGTAATTGTCTTTATATATTACTCATTGTTATTATCAATAAGTTTAATGTAGCTGTATTCGATTCAACTGTAAGACATGGGCTTGCTATTTGAGCTTCTGCAGTGGTCTTTGCTTGATTCAATGCCTTGAAGATGGGGCATGCCTCCTCAGGGGGTTCAGGCCAGAAAAAAGTCCTACTCTATTAATACAACTTACTCGTTAATCAGTGTACTTGTTTCATGAGTTTCCATTGAGGCTACAGAATGTTCCACAGTGTATATTCAGGAGATTATACAGGTTAGTTTGAAGAATTATTTACAAGTAAGGGACTTTTTCTGTTGCATAAAATTTGTAGGTAGACACTTGCAACAAAATTCAATTTTCATTTGCAGGAAACAGAGGAGAAAGGACACTTTTTTCTGCTGAATGCTATATTCTGGCCTATCTTTGGTTCGCAGGCCACCAAACTGCCAGCTACAGAGATGTAGCGGACATATTCAATGTAACACGCCTCTAACTTTGGATATTCCTTTTGTGTCACCATTCCTTGCGACGTTGAGGATGTGCAGTTGGCTGTCAGGTAGTTCCCTTACTATCTATGTATTTTAGTGTTATCATCTTCTATTTGTAATCAATCATTAAAAATTTTTATTATTCAAGTTTGTAATTTGCTGTCTTATTATATAAGTTATATCTTATTTTTTCATGTATTGTTATTTGATGTTTTCATTCTTTCATGTATTGTGATCAAATATAAATTAAATTTTTATACCTAAATGAGTACTTACCTATCTATACAATTTTTAACAACTAAAATTTGTTTTTTCATTTAAAATTTCATGTTTTAAAGAAGGTAATTTCGTTATTAAGCCTAATTCATTTTAATGAATTTAGAAAACTTTGAAAAAAAATTTTTAGAAGCTGGAATATCATGATTAATTATTTCACACGATCTTATTCACTTGCACATTGGAAATAAAAATAGAAGTAAATTCAAAGCGGAAGGAGAGGAGCTCCAGAGGAATAAAACAGTTCATAATACTTGACTATAATTTTCATTTTAATAAAATACATAGGTAAGGTATCATTTTGGGTTTCTTTGTGTTTAATAGGTAACTTGTGTGAACATATTAGAAGACAAAAGCTAAAGCTGAAAGTCTATGATTTTTGGAAGCTAAAAAGCTAGCTATTAGAATTTAGAAAGCTGTATACATTTGAAGACGGGCCAAAAGCTAAAGCTTGAATTATAAAGAAAATTTAGAAGCTAAAAGCTCATTTTTCAGCTTCCCATCCCTATTGTGGACCCACAGGCACCCCTTACCCATTTTGAGCCGATAGATGATTGTCAATATGGGTACCATTATCATATAAATCAAGGGCGCCGAATTCGAGTATAAAGTTAGATTTGCAGTTAGATCCTTCCAGGGGGCACATTGGGGGAGGGAGGTTGGTAAGTATAAATTGAGATTTTTGTAAAAAATGCCTCATTATAGCGCTATTTACGCCAAGCAACCTCCTAATCTAGGTTTTCTTTTCATTCATGGCATATTTCAATGCATTAAATCGAGAAACCAGAGTAAAATCTGTATTTTAGGGAGGTGACAAGCCCGTTATAACAAAATTAGCCATTGATCTGGGGAACTAATATTTTGTCACAGTGGCCAATTATTTTCCAAGGTGAGGATTGGATCAAGATAACACGATGCTAACAAGGTTCACTTGAAATTCCTTTCATCCTGTAACCCTTACAATTTAGGAAATAGGCAATTTTATCAAGAAAAACTATTTTCAGCTGCTGTAAAAGATCATTACTTTACACTAAAATTCTTACGCTGATCGAATTTTCCACATCTCAGCCCATCAAGATTATGAAAAAAATCATCCAATATTCATGAGAGATATTTCAACCAGTTTTACGAGTGCCTAAATCTTATAGGCTACACAGCATGTCAGAATAATGACAGGACACCTTGTATAAAAGTTGATGAAAAATAATGCGCAGCATCATCACCATTCACCAGTAAAAAGAAAAAAAAATTGGAAGTAATTCAATCCTTTTATCGGTAGTTGTGCGCCCTCTGCTGCTGATATTACAAACGAGTCGTTTTAGCTGCGATAAAGAGTAAATTTATGAAAATGAGGCGCAATACCGCATTTTGTGTCATATCGGTAGGAGATGTTTTTATTTAACTAACTAGAAATAAGTTATATGTATTATACGAATATGCGGCCTACGATGGAATTCATGCATACCCAAGCTACGGTAAACCATCTCATCTCTTATTCTACTATAATGACACACGTATTGTATCGTATACTCTTAGCAGCAGTTGCACTATAGAATCGAGTGTAAAACCGCGATGATTTAATCACCTACGATAGCTCAAAGATACCGGTTCGAGATTATTTTTGACACCATCAGTTTCGAGTCGATCGATAAAACCATAGCTTAATTGAACGCGCGAATTTATCCTCTGTAGAAAAAAAAAACTTGCGCATCACACCTCGTAGATGAATTAGGAAACCCTGATTTAGTAGTGGTAGTAATGGTCATAAAAAAGGTCTTCTTAGCGGGGCTTCTTGTTAACAACAGGTGGGTCCATTTGAGGTCCGATAAAGCCAGCTAGTAACAGATAAAAACTCGATGTGAATATTCCGAGGACAGCTAGAAGAAAAGGCGCGTAATAATAAACGAAATGTTACCCCGTTTATTTATGAGACAGTCGAGAGTTAGGTGACATTTCTGACCGCCACTACTTCATCAGACAAACGTTGTTATTTTGTTGGTTGTTTATATCGATTTTTTTCTCTTTCTGTAGTCGGAAGATCTCCTTTGTATTTACTTTCATTTGTTATGTTCGGAATTTACTTTTTAAACCGCTACCCAAACACGTTTAACGGGCGTTTTGTTTTTTATCGTTCGAGATTAATTACTTCATTATGTATTGTCTACTTCGGTGCTATCTTCAGCGACCACCTTTCCAGTTTCCATTACTATAATATGAATTACTTGATAGGGTAGGTAAGTATTGATTCGAGGATTAAAATACAGAATGTCCTCTTGAATCGTCATACGGTACGTATTGTGAAAAAGAGTAGGAAAACGGAAATGATTTTCAAACTATCTGTCTCAACTCAATTACCTACTAGGATCTTGAAAGCCTATACCACGCAAAAGTTCGATGAATTATGAAAACAATGCCACAAGCATTGCTGATTACAAGAGGATTTTTGCTTTTCTTTTATCAAATTTTCACTCCAGAGGCTGGAGAGTCAAATCACAACACCAATACTTCGCAGCTGATAACAAAATTTTTAAGTGATCTGAATATTTTCGAATACATGTTTTTGATGCGGTGTTTTTTAACGTATAATACCTACATATTAGGTTATATCACTACAAATTATACAAAAGTAGATATTGTTTCGTAGAGAATCTGCTATTCTTGGTCTAGCGCCCTGATAGTTCAGCAATCAACTGTAATTTTTGAGGGCATAAACGGCATTTCATGATAGAAGCATGACATTTGATATGATACATAAAGACTTAAAGACCCCAAAAATTAATTTTTCAGCCACGGAAGGAACTCGCCGAACTTCCTTGGTGAAACACATGGAAAGGGTTCTAAGAGGGGTTTGGCTTTCCGTCTGGTCGTTCTTAGGGTCATTTTCAGATAATTCAACCCCACTGAGGTCAAAACTGTCATTACTTTCAAGATCCGAAGACTAGGAGTGACTTCAAATTTGAGATTTTTCAACTGAGCATGTCGTCTTCTCAAAAGTTCCTCAACAATACGGTTTTTTGGACTTATTTCGAAAAAAAGATCAATTGTTCAATTGAAACAAACGTGGAAAGGGAGCTGAGGGGCTTTGAAAAAAAAAACGATGAAATTTTTGCAAAAAATACTGCGGTTATTTTTTCTGAAACAATAAATGGATGACATAATTCAGAATCTGCGCCTTCGAAAACCATCCGTCGAAATTTCACCCTCCCCCCACCACAATTTACCCCTCCCTGTACGTGTGAAAATACTTTTTCAGCGAGTCCAAAATTGAAAGGAAAATCAAAAATTCGTGAAAAAGTATCAAAAAATCGATCAAAATAGGGAAGTATGTACTTCAATTCGAAGGTTTTCGAACATGTGCTTTCGATTCAGCGTTTCTGAATCAAAATTCTGAGGGCTTCAGTTCTGAAAGTTACCTAAATAAATGCAGCTTTAGGGCACTATTATTATGAATTTGCTTCAAAGATCGTTTGTTACGTGTGTTACTTATTCTGTCAAATTTTTGACACATTTTTAGGAGTAAAATTTTGCGCTAAACAGTTTTTGCTCAAAACTCTGACATCCGGAGAAAATACTCATGAAAGTACACATTTTAACGAGAAAATTTTTAGATGTAGCTTTAACCTGGAGCATGGAGGTTCAAAGACTTCTTCCGTCAATCCACCTCCCCCCCCCACAATTCGATAAAAAAAATTCTGAAACAATCGTGTCAAAAGGCTTACACTACCTCTACAAATTTCATGTGGCATATAAAGAAAGCCTCAAACTTATCTATTAGATTACTCATTAAAAGTGAATCAGTGGGAACAGAAAGGGAACAAGTCACATTTTTGGAAATTTTTTTTCACGGATATAGGGGTTTCAAAGTACGGCGGATTGACTGGTGATGTCACATTTCCGCAAAACTGCCGGGAAAGTGGTATTTGGGCACAAAAAAAGGGCGAATCCGCATTCATGACTTTTTTGTAAAAATTTTCAAATTCCTTGAAAAATAACTAACATTTTTGAGAAGACCATTTTTTGAAATTTAAGTTAATCTCTGAACTGAAAAATGATGAAAAAATTAACAACTTCGGCAAAAAGTCTTATACCTCAAGGGGTTTTTGGTCAATTTAAACGAGATAGCAGTCTAAATGATGTAATTAGATGTAGAATCAAGCCCCATTTGTGCCCGAGCAATTTCAAAAGAAATTTTGTCGATTGGGTGCAGAAAGGGTCTAATTGTAAGTCCCATTTGTTTAGTCAGCAACAGCGCCGGCGCACGTGAATATTTTTTTTCTAAACAATGCTAAAAAATTGTGTCTTGGGGTCCTCTTTCAATGACCTTAAGCATGTTTACCAAAAATTTTTGATTTTCAAATAAATCAGCTTTTTGTTATTCCTGAAATTCTGCACCCATCGATTCAAGTGAAAAATTCAACTATGTAATGACCAAAAAATGAAGTTTTCAAAGCTACAGGTACCCAATTGATTTTTTATCCTCGTTTTCGTGCAATCGAAAAACACAAAAATGTGCTCAAATGATTGTTTTTGAACCTCCCATATCGAAGGAGAGCATCAAAAATACAGAAAAATCCAAGTGAAACTAAGAAAGCAATTTTGCAATTTTGATTGGAACAACTTAGCGGGAAGTGCGGGAAGGGGTTCAAAAAAATATACTATTTTTATTTTTAGTTGAAACTTG
Organism: Planococcus citri; assembly: GCF_950023065.1. NCBI lineage: Eukaryota > Metazoa > Arthropoda > Insecta > Hemiptera > Pseudococcidae > Planococcus > Planococcus citri. The sequence continues at coordinate 53,211,745 of NC_088678.1, read as the reverse complement.
GAAAGTTCTCTAGAATCCTGAGTTTACTGAAGACTACATAGGTATCTTCGGGTTCCCGAACAAAAATGGCTACGTTTCATTTGGCAACTTCTAAATTTAAGTCTTAGCAAAACAGAGGAAGCGTCCTGACAATAATAACGTGTGAAACAATTGACGCCCACCTACGTAGCGCAACTTATAAACACTGAACTGATTACAAGAGGATTTTTGCTTTGTTTTCATCAAATTTTCGCTCCTAAGGTGAGAAAGTCAGATTTAAAAAAATCAAAATATCCATTACAATCGCAGTTCAGTAATGATAAAAGTTCATCGTGATTTCATACTTTCAAATCCTTGATTTTGTTACGGTGTTTTTTGAAGGATGTTTCGCAATGAACCTGCCACCCAGACCCAGTAGGCCAGCACTTTCAAAAACCTATCAACAAACTACAACATACATACGAAATGTCACACAACATTATCTCCTACCTCAAAATCCGATCTCTCACCAGGTCTTTTCTGAAGTAGTAGGTCAATAACTCCATTTTCTTAATTCTACGCGATGCTTCAATCGAAAACAGATTCAGACTGATTTCAATTATTTTTTAAAATAATATGGTGGAAAATTTTAAAAATTGCATACTTACTTTTTTCTCTTGATATGCTCCCGCGAAAAAATTCAACATGGCAAAACATCTTCATTTTTTGATGCTCAACAACCAAATCTGCGTAATTTGAAAAATTATCTATGGATGCGTTCAACCCCTAGAAAAAAGACAGAAATGATACAGCTATTTTAGCGAACTTCGGGAATATTGAAACACATCGAATCATCAAACATTTGAAAATTTATCAACAACGCAGACAGAAAAAATTTTCCTACGTATCAATAAATTTCTCAAATCACGTGTAAGCTATCGGTTCACATGAACTTGGATATGTACAAGAGTTGTAGATAATTTAGAAAAAATTATCACGTTTGATACAAACTGCTGCCAAGTAGAAGATAATACCAGTTGACATTTTCTAGAAGGTATATGCTCCGAAGCGGCCTATTCATTAATCCGACATTATCGTTATTGGCATTTGGCGCAATTATTAAATTCTTCAAACGTTCGAATCATAAAAAGAGTATTAAAAATGTGCGCCGAGCGAGTAACACAGGAAAAAACTTGGCATCGCCGGAACAAAACAGCTTTACTGTAGATTAGTGTCAACTAATTCGTAATGAAGTTGTCGGCACGGTTTGCGAAAAAGGATGAAAAAACCACACTTTGAAGAAATAGTAACAACAGCAACAAAAAAAAATAGTAACAACGCAGACACGACTACAAAAAAAAAAACAACTGGTCCGAGTAATTCGAACCATAACTGCCGAACCTGCGTTACTAGACTAAAAAAGAACCGATCTAGACTGGTCGAATTGTACCTACTAAACGTTTGCGGTTTCTGATGCGAATAGGTAAATAGCGTATTAAAGTGATTTTTCGATGATCAGGTTTTCGGAAATTGAAAATTATAAAAATTACGATGTAAATGATACGATTACGATAGGTCGAGAGCGATGAAAAGAAAAACTAATTCTATTTTGAAAAGGCGATCGTAATCATAAAGTTGAATCAATCGAGTTCAGATCACTCGCATTGTAACAGGTAAATAACTCGTTATAAAGACTAATTTTCCGAGGGGTATTTTAATGGAATTATCATGTTTGGTATCAATCTTACCAACATATGTTGGGTTCTTTGTAACTTTTAGACAGACTTGTCACTGAATTGCCTATAATTTATTTTATAGGTACCTAACTGTTTCATTTTCTTCTTGTGCCTACAAATTATGACACTTCGTGAGTCAAATGTATGTGAATGTATACACTTGGAATAGCATGTGCCACCGAAAATTGAGCTTTTGACAAATCTGTTGTAGCCAATTCTCATCATTTGGGATCCTGGAATTTATATTCAGGAAAATGCACTTTCACTGAAATACCCAAGAGTTCAAAAAAATAAAAGTAGGAATAGGTAAGAATATTGACTACCTTTGTCTATAAATCTGAGCAGGGAGCCATGGTTCATTGATTGCAAAAGAGGCGTCATGCTTTCCTCTTTCAAAATTTCAAAGTTACAACCATGCAAATTCTGTTCAAAACCTAGAATATTTCACTTTTTCTGAGAATTGTCAAAAAATAAAACCTTTTTACTGCCACAGCCAAAATCTAGAACCCCTCTCCCCCCTCCCAAAAAAAGACAATTTAGCGTTTTAATGAAATGTTAAAACTGAAATGATATTCTTTAGAAAATTAAATTATCGGTAGTGGAACAGAAGATACAGCAACTTGAACAAAACTCCAGAAAAAAGAAATCGAAAGAAATATACCTAATTGAAACCATGACAAAAATCACAAGATACATTCCGCTGGAATTTTTAAAAATAGGTACATACAAAAATATTTCCAAAAATGTTCACGATGTATCGTTTACCTATTTATAGCTCTTCCGAAAATCCTCGACCACTTTTATAATTGGAGTACCTGCTGGTCTGAAAATAATTGACAGTATTGTGACTCGAGAATGTACAGAACATTCTTTGCAGAGGGAAATCTTACGCCCAACCTCATGATTTCACAAATGCCAACGAACTTGGAAAAGTTGGATGGCCTAAACAAAATAAATATTAAAAGTTCTTTCAAATATTTATTTACATACAAAAAAAAAATTTGAACTTTGTGTCTGTTAAATACACAGAATCAATAAGGTAAGGATGTCAAACAGCCGACAAAAAAACGAAATCTGTGCCTAAATCAATAATTATTAAAGGAAGTAATTTTTTTGTTTTTACAATCATTTCTAAAGTCAAATAAAAAGCGAAATAGGAATAATTGCAAACCATTCAACGCGCGATTCTATAAGGCAAGAGAACATCTCATCCTAAGGAACATTTTAAAGCAAACTTGCCGAAAAAAATTTGTCTTACTAACAAAATGGCGTCCATTTTGATTGACAGATCAGCCAAAAACGCAGATTGTGCTTTCCATACCGAGGATTCGCACGAAATTTTTTTAAATGAACAAAGCTAGGTCGACAGAGAGCATGCAAAAACTCATCACCAGCCAACATTTCAAGTGATGCAGTGTATTTTTTGGTGAATTTTTGAAAATCAAATTTACGTCAAAAATGAGAAACAAATCAAAATTTTACCGAATTGAACTAGAATGCCGTAATTTGGGGTAGGTATACCCTATTTTCGACCTACCAAATTGATTGGAAACGGTTTCAACCCGTTTTGAGCCGTTCTGGAGCCTCCAGTAGATTTATGAAACTTGAAATTCTCACAAAATTTCAAAGCCGAAATTCACTCAACAAACCACGCTATGAAGTCGAAGCTGCAGGTGGATTTCAAGTCGTTTTGAAACTTTCAAATACTTTTGAGGTCATCATGGCCGATATGGTATACTTGTATTTTTTTCAAAATCGGTGTATTCCAGTCTGAAATTTTTGTCCATCAATTTCATGTTTTAAAAATTATTTTTCCGCCTCCGTTTGAGGCAGAAACATGAAATTCAGTTTACATCCTATTTTTAACATTATTCCAAAGTGGATTGCAGGCAATTCAAATCCTTTTGAAGCCTCCAGGGAATATTTAGAAACTTCTGTTTTTCAAAAAAAGACACAAAATCTGTCCGAATTAACTTCAACACGTACTGTGCGGAGTGAATTTCGAATTTCGAATTCTATTTGATGAAACGTTGAGTAAATTTCAGGTTTCAAAAACCTGCTGGAGGCTCCAGAACTGCTAAAAATGGTTTGAAATCGTTTCCAATCAATTTGGAAGGTCGAAAAAGGGTATATTTCAAATTTCAGCTTTCCATATTATAGGTCAATTTGATAAGAATTTTCGATTTTTCCCCTCATTTTCAACCAGCCTAATATAAATTTCCAAAAATTCACCAAAAATCAAAAAATACACATCAGCGCTTGAAATTTTGGCTGGTGATGAATTTTTACATGCTCTTTCGATCTAGCTTTGTCCAGTTCAAAAAATTTCATGCGAGTCCTACTATCGGAAAGCAAAATCTGCGATTTCAGCTGACCTTTCAATCAGAATGGCCGCCATTATGTTTGGAAGGTCAACTTTTGGTTTGGCAACTTTGCTACAAAATGTTCCTTACAATATCCCCATCCAGGGTGGAAGGCGGGGTGCAATTATTTCTATTGTCATATGCCGACATAGCCTTAGATCTTATTCATATGCACTTATGCAGCTTTCATCCTTTATTAAAATTGCTGCAAGTATTAGTAGTAGTGTAAGTAGTTGTGTTTTTTTTTTCGTTTAAAAAAAAGTATGAATAGGTCCAAAATCGTATCACTTTCGCAAGTTATGCAAACCTTTGAAATGGTGAAAAAATTCATTCAAAAACTGTTTTTTTACTTCTAGGTGGGATTGACTGCATACAATAACAATCAATTAACACAAAAAAAATTCCGAGAAAATTTTTTTTCAATTTTCATTTCAATTTCAAAGTTGAATTTTCATCAGTTACAAAGTCGACCTTCCGATTTTTGCAAACTTATAAGAATGTTTCTGAATCAGATTTTAACGAGCTTTCAAACAATGACTGCAATTTTACAATTTTTTTACATGTTGATTTTTTATTAGGTGGCGGAGGGGGAAAATGATACTTCCGGGCCCTTTTGCCATCGATAAACATTTTTTTGCATTCATTCGAAATAGAAGATGATGTAATTGAGCTTTTCAATTATGTGCTCACTTGATATTGACCAAGAACCAACTGCGAAAAATTTTGATTTTTAAAGTATCGAAATCGTTTACAATTAACCGGATTGAGGACACGACAAAAAAATTTTGAGACAGCATATCATGTTTATGTTGAGTAATAAGTATCAGTAGATCATAAAAATACTCATCAGTCATCACTGCCTTAATTGACTCATTTTAGGACATGCAATGAAGCCTGAAATTAAGCCCTAAATGACCTTGAGAATGCGAACGTACGTAACGAGCGTCTGTTTTGATACGGATGGACGGTTGGAGCGGAATTTTTTTTTCTGGACTTGTTTTTTCGAGTGTGGTGTGTGTATGGATGTGGTGTTCCAGTACGTTTTCTGTTTTCAATTTTTTTTTTATAAATTTCGTCTCTGTGTATAAGCATTTCAGCATTTGTCTCTTATTGTCGGCTGTGTGCAAAACTCAAAAATAAAAAATATTTGATCAAAACGAATTAACCAAAAACCAAATGTAAAAAAATTAAAATTTGAATCATCAAAATATGTGTAATGTTTTGACTTTTCTGCATTAATTGATTAGTAGAAATGAATACAATAATTAATAATACTAATACTAATACTAGGTACCTAATTGACAGAAAAAAACTGAAAACTGAAACCAAAAACCCAAAAAACCAAATAAAAGTACCAAAAAACTATAAACCAAAAACCAAAAATCAATTTATTTCAGTTTTCGTATTTTTAAAGTATTTTTTTACCCTTACTTTTATGTATAAGTGGTGCCAAAAACCTATTTTTTCACTTTCATATATCTTTTTACTTTTTTACAGTCATTGGTGATGGTGCTAAAAACGTATGTATTTTTTTTACTTTTTTACCCTACTTTTGTAGGATATGGAGCAAACTTTTATTTGTTACGTACATATTTTTAGAGGTGAGAAGTTAGAGAAGTACCACAACACAATAATAACAATAAGAGACAAATGCTGAAATGCTCATACAGAGACGGAATTTATAAAAAAAAAAATTAAAACAAGAAACGTATGTAAAACACACGACACCACACTCGAAAAAACTCCAAGTCCAGAAAAAAAATTCCGCTCCAACCGGCCATCTGTAACAAAACAGTACGTAACCTGCAGCCGTGTTGTGTACCATTATAGTAAAAATCAAGCTGAACTGGAAATGCATGCGACTTCCGAACATTGTTAAAAATAGACACTAGAATCATATGGTTATGGTTACGCGAGAGCAGTGGGTAAAAGATCGCTTATTATTTTTAGAATTCGGGCTCAGCTTCTAACCCAAACGCCAAACGCCTAACGCCTTATATGTAAGTCACTGGTGGAGAGTTATTCGGGACAGAGTTTAGTCTCTTCGTAAATTCAAGTGAAGAACGTTTAATTTTTTAGTGAAGTTCCCGATTTACTAGACATAATGGTAAGTGTGATTTTTTCCAAGCTTTTTATATTTGCTTTTCATCTTAAAACGTGGAGCTTTTAAAATTCAATTTCATATTTATTTTTCGTATTTTTTATTTTTTTTTAAATTAATGCAGTTTGGAGGGATTTGTGATAGAATAAAGAGCATTTGCAAATTTCATTGATACCTCGTTGAATATGTATCGAGGTGATTTCTGTGAAATTCTGTGAAAGGATGAATTGCTTACATGAAACATCAAATCGTTGCTATTTTTTTACATCTGAACATTGGTGGAAGCAGTTTTGAAGGTATTTAATTTGAATGGACTGCCTACCCATTCTTGTAAAGAAAAACTTCCTATTTTTTGATATTTTTTTTTGCACGAAACTTTCAATATTATCTAATTTGCATGAATTCGTGCACGTTTCACACTTCCTTTAATGGTTTAGAATAAATAATACACCTCGGTTTCAACCAAAATTTTGATAACTTGCATGTTTTTACAATTTTTGTGTTCGACCATCATCTCGTGAAGGTACCAGTAAATTATTTTCACATTTCGTTTCGTATGCGTATCATATCTTTTCTTTCTTACATAACTTTGAATGAAAATTGGTGATTCAACATTTTGAATTCCACTTTCTTACCTTGGTCTTTTAACCCATAATGATCACTCGAATAAAGAAAAGTCCAAAAAACAGCACTTCTTCATACAGAAACAGATACTTCAAGTAGTATGAATATTCGATAAAATATTGAAAAAGAAATTTGAGACGCAATGAGACATACGGATGGAATTTCTTCAAAAAAAATCTGGGCTAACACGTCATGAAGTTGGTATGTAAATTTGTCAACGACAGGGACGGAACACTCGATTTGAATGAAGAGTTGTAGGGGGGAGGGGAAGCGATCTGGTGAGGCTACGAAATAAAATCTGATGACTGGGTACGTCTACGTAGGAGTATCTGGTGCATTTGGCTCGGCTTATTTTGGCAGTCAGACGATTTTATGCGTATACCCAGTTACCCATACCCACCATGCTACTGTATCATAAATATTTTTTTACAAATTCGCGTTGAAATACTTATCTTAAATGAATAAACAGATACCTTCTACGAGCAACTTGTATGGTTTCTATAACAACATTGCTTTCCATTCAGAGAACGCATCATTGCTAAAAATAAGAATTGGAACAATTTCTTCAATCATTTTGAAAATTTCGATTAAAAAAACACTCTTGAAACTTAGAAATGTAAATAAAATGTTTTTACGAATACAGTATAGGGGATGGGCTTTTTCAATTCACGGCAAATTGACCATGTTTGAGCTTTTTAGATCGAAATTTCGAGTGCTTTTCAACAGTGTGTCACAAAACTTAATCATTCTAAAACGGTCGCCTCTTCAACTGGATTTCTCAAAACAATTTTTTTCAATAAATTAGCCGTATTTAGACTCGTTGGCGAAGAATTTGAACGCCGTTGAAATTATGCCAAGTATAAAATTCGCATATGGAACCCATTTCTGTTCATCTTTCAAAAGATTTTTCAAGCGTGATTTTCAAATTGCTGGAAATTTTTTTCATTGTTTTGAAAATGCAGCTATGTTTGGTAAAATTTTGAGATGCCTGAATTGTCCTTCGATTATTTTAAATTTATCCGCCCCTTCACCTTCTGATGATCTCGTTACGTGAAAATATTGGGCTATTTCGAGCCCACGCATGAGTCTGAAACGAAACAATTCGATCTTCGGGATTTTTCAGGTTCAAGGTCAGAACTGCTAGACTGCTAGAAACTTATTGATTCTAGAATTTAGATTTTTTTCGAATTTTTGAAATATTAATGGTTTTAATTGTGATCAAATGGATATAAATGAACGAGCGCAATCGTCCACTCGGTGTCATCAATCTACCCTCCAGTCCTCGAAAAAGTGAAAATAGCCAGAAAGCTGGGTATAATAAAATACAATATGGGAATCCTTGGAACCACTGAATGCGATTTTGCGATTTTTTGATGGCTAAAGAGTGAAGTGAATCTCAAAGATTTCAAAAATTGAGAAAAAATCGAACATATCAATAATGACCTATTTTCAAGAATGATTTGTTGACAATATTTCAAGAATATTAGACCTCAGGAGCAAGAGAATTCTTCAATTTTATTACCAACTGGGTCAGCTTTTATGGTACGGAAGGGGCCAGGAAAAAACAAACGTGCTAGAAAAAACTGAAAAATGAGGGGGTACATACCTACCTAGTTGGTATTTTTTTGATTAGTTCTAATTTTTCAAGGCGGATAGGGAACTTTCATACATCCTAGTTGTTACATCAACTTGATAATTACTCATCCACTGTTCCATTTTTACTTCGAAACCATTGCAAAAAATTGGAAAAATTAATCAGATCCCGAATCTTCAAACTCTGAATCCGACCCTTAATCCTGATCCCAGAACAAAGTGATCGGGATCACCAGCCCAGCCCTGCATGTACCTTTACCTTATATGTACCATCGTACCATTCCGAATTATCAATATTAATTTTTTGTACACAGGCGGATAAAGAGAAAGTTAAGAAGAAGAAGGTAAAGAAAGAAGAAAAAGCTGAAGATGACGCACCAGCAGCACCCGAACCAGAGGTCACCCCAAGATCTTCTACCCGCGCCAGCACCAAATCGTCGAAAAAAGCTGTCAAACGATCAGGCAGTAATGTCTTTTCTATGTTCTCCACGCAACAAGTCGCAGAATTCAAAGAAGTAAGCTTTCAACAAATTTAATCATAAACTTAAGCTACCTTGCTTTAAAATGTAAAAGTATGTATTTTGATTTACGTGTGAGACTGATACCTACGAGATTAAAACACCAAGACTCACAGTTACACTTTTTTCTCTTCAGGGTTTCAGTATGATGGATAGAGACAAGGACGGTATTCTCGGTAAAGAAGATCTTAGAGCAACTTGGGATCAAGTTGGAAAATTGATGAGCGACAAAGAATTAGACGAAATGTTGCACGAAGCTCCTGGCCCAATCAACTTCACTCAATTATTGTCTCTGTTCGCCAACAAAATGGCCGGAGGTAAGATCTACATACAATATGTATCCCTCTAGCTAAATTGTTTTTTCCCTTTTTTTACGATATCTAATTTAAATCTTCCAATTTTCAATCGCACAGGTGCTGATGATGATGAAACTGTAAGAAACGCTTTCACCGCATTCAGCGACAAGGGTAAAATCGACAGCAACAAGTACGTTGAAATGCTATACACACTCGTTGATAGTCCAATAAGCTTTCAAAATATTCGAATAATTTTTACATTTCCAATCGTTTTTTTACAGATTGAAACACGCTTTGATAACTTGGGGCGATAAATTCTCTCAGAAAGAAGTGGCTGATGCTTTCGAAGCCATGGATATCGACAGAAATGGACTCATTGACACCGAAGAATTAATCCAAATGTTGATTGCCGGAGGAGAAGAAGAATAAGTTAATCTACTTCTACTGCCAAAAAAAATTTAGATCGGATAAGAAAAATTGTAATTATTATCATAAATTATACGCGATTTGTTTTCTACCACGTATCGTTGATTTTCAACAGAGAAATAAAAATCCGGAAGTTAAATTTCATAAAAATTTACGCATGTTGTTGTTTTCGAAGAGAGCTCTTTTATTTTTAATGTATTTATTTCCATTGGCATTTAATAAAAATACCTAATACAAAATAAAGCTATGTATAAGAAGAAACAAACACGTACGTTATGATGATATTCATTTTAGTAAACTGATTTTTATGCGCAGATAGGTACCTACAGTACTACACTTACTTCGGCAGCTGAAAACTCAATCTTATCATAAGTTCAATAGTTCGAATTGATTGAAGTATGGAGGGGGATTGCAAATTCGAGATGATGAATTGAAAGAGAATTTCAATACAAGTTTTAGAAACCTCAAATTCGGAAAAAATTCCAAAAATTATCAATTTTTGCAAACAATTTTTCAAAACTTCTGATTGCTACCGCTTCAAAAGTGGCCCCACGAACCAATTCCCACGATTTTGGAACTGAGCTGGCACCTTCAGCAAAAACTGAATTCTCTCCAGCTACGATATTTCAAATTGCTCCAGAATGTATTCGAAAACTGAAAATTTCATCCTGTCATAAGTTCGATATTCCGAATTGATTAAGGCAGAGGAATCGCAAATCAGAGACGATGAGTTGAAATGAGTTTTTTTTACAAGCTGGAAATCTCTTTCAAAAAAATCAATTTTTGCAACAAACTATTCAAAACTTCTCCCCACTAGAAATTTTGAGTAATTTGATGCAAAAATTGACAATTTTGGAATTTTATCAAAATTTGAAATTTGAAACTTGTAAAAAAATACACTATTCAACTTGTCTCTTCGAATTTGCGATTCATCTGCCCTAATAAATTAGAAATGTCGAACTGATGACAGGATTACATTTTCAGCTACCAAAGTTGATTGCAATGTTTTCTGGAGAGCGATTTGAAACAGCTAGAAAAAAGCCTACTTTTGCTGGAGACTACCAAATCGGTCCGAAAAAAGGCAGCAATCGGTTCCAGAGATCAACTTGAGCAAATAATATTTCCGCTATTCTCAAAAATTTGCCAAGAATCGAAAAACATTTTCAAGTCTAATGTTCCCATATACGCTTCAAGGTCGTTCCTTGCTTCGCTTGGAATATCTCTTCGCTTTGTTCGAGTGGCTTGCCCTTTTGAACAATACATTTCATAACAGGCCTTCATCAAAAACATGATAAAAGTAGGAAAAAATCCAATTTTTTGGTAGCTGGTGATTGGTCAGGAGGGATTGAAAAGTCGAAATCTCCAAAAGGCATATCCACAACATCCTCCAGAAATGCATGCCAAATTTAAGCTCTCTAGGTCAATTTGAGATGCTCCAGCAATGACATTTATTTAATAACTTTTGAAAAACATTTAGTTTATCCACATGCCAAAATTCAACCTTTTCAAGTCAATTCGCAATAAAGAGGGGGGAAGGGGAGTGTTTACAGAAGATTTTTCGACGTGAAAAACAAAAAATTCTGTTTGCTCCCACTCCCTCACCTCTAAAAAGCTGATTTTTTGAAATGAAACACATCTTTTGATTTCTTACTGATTAGTTTTAAGCCCGACTTTTTTGGTTTTTCTTAATCTTCTCTCGAAAATTTGGACATCCGCAAATTTTGAGAACAACTATCCCCACTTGCTCAGTTTTTCTTGAAACGTTTCGTTTTCAAGACATTCCCAAGAAAATTTAGAAAGCTCGTCAGCTATATATTCAACGATATATGTACCTATTTTGTGTCCATTCACTGGAGAAATTGAGTCATTAGAAGAAGAGTTCCACAAAGAAAAATGACCTCCTGACCATCTCACCTCATCCTCGAAATCCATCGTTGGAAAAGTACACCAACGTGAGTAGGTCTATATACATCAGTTTTTTTCTTCAATGACAATAAATGCCACATCGCATGTCGGGCTACGGTTTGGGTTTACGCATGAAAGAACTTCATCCGGATACCATCACGTTTTCAAAAAAATCAGAGGAAAAAACCAACAAAAATCTTTCTCGTGTACAGTTAATTCATTCATAAGCGTTGTGACGAGCAACGTACACAGTATAAATACACACCTAAGGTTAAGGTAAGTATCTAGCGCAATAATGAATGAATAATGGAAAACCTTATTATACGCTGTAAAGTTGACAAGTTTCGTGAAAGGAAAACTTCTAGCTGTAACTTTGAGGAACCGCGCCGAAGGAGAAAAAGAAAAAAAAAACATTCTCAGATTAAAACGAAAAGATAAGTGACCTTAAATAATTCTACCGATTTTATGATTCTACTTTTAATACTGTAGATTTTGATAATGGAGACGTCTTGTGAAAAGTTTTTTTTTTTTATTGTGCCATTAGCAAGATGCTAGTCTATTACTAGAACTAATTCATTTTGATTTTTTTTCTCTGTATGAGAATACGTGTATAAAAAAATCCGAGTCTAGGTACCCTTATGGTGTATAGGTATACCATAACCTAGGAAATCATTCACGATGAAGTCATTAAAGTATAAAATGATTCGTTCTGAATTGTTTTAAAAGGATTAATAGTGGTAATCTGAGCGTTGTAAATGCTCTTCTCGTAGCCTATTGTTGTGCTGTAAAATGTTAGGTAGTTTTTTGACCACATTTGTGAAGCTAAATATGATTTTCGTTAAATCAAGGGAAAATGTAAAATTTTCATCGTAATTAACTGTCCGAAACGAATTGTATGTTAAACAAGGGTGGACTAATATATAAGTTCGGTAAGATGATTTTTTAATTCTATCTATTTTTTTCAAAAATACATCAGAGGAGCCAATTTTCAGCTTTTTTTTTAAAATAAGAGTTCATGTTTCTTACTTATCAAACCTCAAAAATGATTAAACCATGGACTTGTAATTCATAGAACTGATAGTGAGATACGGATGCAATCTCATCGTATGTATTTTTCTGACCTTCTCTTTATACAAGGTATTTGACAAATCCAACTTTCCAAATTTTGATTCCTCATTTCATTACTCAATAAGATAGGAGGAGCGGCATGCATTTACCTGTTTAAGCACCTATTACCTGAATCTCTTAATTCTAAAATACAGGAACAGGACTCTCAAATAATCACACGATGAAGTCCATTTTTTTATTCCTGTGACAACACGAGTTCTTTTAAACGTATCAAGAACACGCTACCAAGCACCTCAAAACTCACAACATTCTCATCAACAATCGAAAGATCAGAATTAGGTGCACTCTACACTCAACAGAATGAAAAATCGATAACCATAATTTCGTCGAAAATTACGCTCGTCTGGAAACAAGACGTCGATAATTTTGTCAAAAACCCTACAGAGAAGTGGAGATCAGCCCAGAGAGAGGGGGGCAACCAAAACCACGATGAAACTGGAATAATAAAACCATGTCCGCTGGTGTGGATGAGTACAACAATCTATCAAGGTTCAACGCGAGTATTCGTGTAATATCAAGTTTCTCTGTAATTGGTTAGCGGCATTTTCACGATAATGATTGGTTTTTATTACGTCGTTGATAAGTTTCGGGCATGCTTTTGGTTGCGCGATAATTGGTTTGATTTTTTTTTTTGTTTTATCATTTACGTGGGTATTTTTTTCGGGAGACGCGAAGAGTATTTCCTCGATTAATAATAATGTTTTAATTTGTCGAGATTTTTGGGCGGTTCTTGTTGCGTATACGCAGAGTGATTGGTTAATTACTTTGTAGAATTACCTGGGATCGAAATTAGGCGGGTAGTGGTTTTTTATACTGGTGATTTATTTGCTTGCGAAAATGACTCACAAAATAGTATCAAATTATTCGTTAATTTTCATATCAAAATGCATTTATTTCACCAAATCTCTGACATCTCTTCGAAGATGGCAGAATTTTTTTTTTAGAAGTATTCAGTTGAATTTTGATTTTTAAACACAGTTAGGGAGATCGAAAACCGTAATCTTTTTTCTTCGATTACTCAAATACCTATGATAAGTACATACAAACTCAACTTGAAAATTTCGAATATTGTCCTCACCACTCACCACACAAAAATCCTTAAAGATTTCGAGTGAAAACGACTCCAAGAATGCACTTTTTTGAGCATTTTTATACATACGTATGTAGATGAGCTCAAATGAAGAATTTAAACTTGATGTGAATGTTTGTACTTTCATTTTGTATTCCAGGAAGAAGGACAGGATTTTTTAAAAAATCGTTAAGTACTTCGATTACTATACTGGGTGCTTTAAGTATCTCGAAATGGTGAAAAAAGTATCCCCATTTCTACTTGACGATTAATGGAAAACAAACCATCAGCTATTCGTTGATTGCTAGAGTTTTTGCTTTTCTTTGATTTATTGCTTTCAATTTTTTTAACGAATTCACGCACAGTCGCTGACATCTGACAGATTTTCGTGTGAAATTACTGAAAAGGGGATACTATGCGAATTGTGATATTGATGAGTATGCTCTTTTCAGACAAAAGCAACAGCAATCCAAGCAAACGTGAATTCGCAAATACATGGCTTACAAGGGAACCTTCCCACATGATAATCTCCGATTTGAATGAAACTTGGACAGGTGGAAAGAGGACCTCAAAAAACCCCCATCCCTAAATTTTCAGCTACTGAAGTTGATTTTTCTATTTTTGGCGAGCGTGTGAAGTTTTGTGTATTTTTTATACTTTTTCTCATGTTATGTGTCAAAAAATTCGATTTCTGATGATAATTCCAGATTTGACCGACGGTAGTACTTATCGATTAGGTATCAAGCAGAGACCCTTTGGCCAAAATTTCAGCTGCTGAAGTTCATGTGGTGGGGAGAAACGGTCATTTTTTGAATTCATTCATAACATGGGAAAAAACAGTAAAAAATCTTGTTTCCTGAACGGATGGCCGGATCCGGCCAATGATGGCATGAGTCGATTTGGTATTCGGCAGAGACTGTTTGACCAAAATTTGAGCCCTTGAAGTTCATTAGAAGAGCTTAATTGACTCATTTTTCAAATTTTTCAATGGCATTTAAAAACCAGCAATTGGGCAAAAAATTCGATTTCTGATGATAATTCCAGATCCGGCCGGCGGTAGTATTAGTCAATTAGGTATCAAGCATAGACCCTTTGACCAAAATTTCAGCTGCTGAAGTTCATGCGGTGGGGAGAAACGGCCATTTTTAGAATTTACAGAACAACTTTACCTGTAACTACGACAAAACTTCAAACGCTCGTCAAAAATCGAAAAATCAACTTCAGCAGCTGAAAATTGGGGGATGGGGGTTTTTTGAGGTCCTCTTTCCACCAGTCCAAGTTTCATTCAAATCGGAGATTATCATGTGGGAGGGTTCCCTTGTTAGCCTAATTTATTTACTGCTTTATAGCCTTATGAATTTAGCATACCATGGAATGAAAAATGATTCTATCCAATTCCTCAGTTTCGTTGAAAGATGGTAGATTCATTATAAATCTACAGTAGGGTAAAATAACGAAGTTCGAAAAAAAAGATGAAAAGCAAGTTTAATTTTTAATTTTTGCGTACATCATCAATCCATCAGACCAGTTGAATTGCGAGAGTTTTTGCAATTGCTTTCTACTCATTGCATTGTTTCGATGATTCAGTTCAATTTCATCAACATATCCTCACATCAATGAAAACCATTGAAACTCGAATTCTAAATTCAGTCTCGCATTTGACTTCAATAAAGACTATCTCTTATTGACTATACTTTTTCAAAAAATGAGAAAAATTAATTACAAACTAAAAATTATCGGGGGTAGAAAAAGAAAAAAACATGATAAGAATTAAGTAAAAACAAGTTTTTTGGCTTTTTTCTCAAATTTGGACCTCTTTTTTTTTGATGATCTGACAGTTTTGAAGTAGATTGCAAGGTCGTTATTGGGGTTGAAAAATTCAAAATCGCGGTCGTTGCACTCAAGTATGTACTTTCCAACTAAAATCCGAGTTTAAGCTCGTTTTCCACAAAAAATCAAGATTTGAGGAAATTGAGGGAAAGGTCAGAAATTTGATTTAAGACGACCCAATGTCTGATTGTCTGAATTAATTTACAAAGATTTCAAATCATTCAAGAATTTCCAGTGGATTTTAGGATTTTTCAATTCTGAAAAAATAATCATCGAAAGGCAGAAATAAAATTCGGCGCTTCGATTCAAGTTACTTCTAAGAATCTGATTCTAAAGATTGAAATTCAAAATTTTCTCCAATGATTATTTTGAAAGCAAAAAAACCAAAGACGGACAAATTTCTCGTTTACGAGCTCGTCGACTTAACAAGTTCCACTTTTTGGCATCGATTGTTGGGGGATGGTTATCACAACTGTTGATGGTTGGCCCCTTCCACTGACATTTTTTGAATAGGAGGCCTAGTTCAGTCTTAATTGTTTCACACGATAATTTTTCTAAAACGCAGAATCCCAAAAATCCAGCAGAAGCTCCAGAACAGTTCAAAAACCACATTAATCGATTTGTCAAGTCAAAAATAATTGGCTGTTGATAATTTCCAATAGAATACAAAACGAGCTGAATTGAAAAATGCTCGAAAATTTGCCGAAAATCGAAATATGTATAAAATTCACCATTATAAATTCGACCTGATGGCGTATGTTTGGATAGTGGATACTCATTATATTTTTTTACCCGGACTAACAATTTGTCTGCCGGTGCGGAATTTTTGTATTTTACTTATATTTGGAGAGCCTTTCAAATTTTAAGTAGAGGATTTGGATGAAATCTCGCGAATAAGAGAAGTTTCCCTTGCAGACACAAATGCTTGCAAGAAAGCGGCAAGAATTCCAACTTCAAAGAAATATTCATCCATATCTCAGATTAAATTTCTTTTCAGACGATGAAGGATTGATTTGGAGAGAAACCAGAATCAGAATTTTTTCTTTTCTGAGAATAATAAATTCCATTATCGTCAAGAAATAGACAATCGCCTAAAAACCCGATAATAAACATGAAATCCATTTATGTATTGCAGTTATTCGCTGATTGCCAGAAAGTTTTCGCATTTGCTTTTTGTTTGTTGGTTGCTTTAATGCTTCATGCTTTTAAACACGTCTTTAAACAAACTTTCGATGACACGATTTAAGCAATCTCATGAACTCGTAACTTGACGTCAATTTTGAAACTGATTTTCCCCTTTTCGATAGCAAGAAACATTCCTGACTTTTACCAAAACTAAATCCGAAAATGAACTTATGGAAGTTACAGGTCCATGTACAGGACCCTAATTGAGAGATAAAGAAACACTACCACACGATCCAAGGTGTACAAATCGACAATCATACAGTAAGCATACCGGATCCGATATCGACCACAGAATCATTATAATGACTTAATTTCTCAGAAACACCGCCTTCCCAGAAATCTTGTCCTATTTAGCCGCGGTCTTCGATTATATATATATAAAACGTTTCTTCTTTTTTTTCGGTGAAGAAAAAGACCGGGGAAAAGACTAATCGTCGTGTTTGTTAAACGGACCGATAGAAATAACACTCCCTGGGGCTAAAAACACTACGCATCCGCGCCGACATGGACACTACAGCTACACATACATCGCGCTAACGGGTAGTTTCCCAAGCTGGGGCATAATAATAGGGCTGGTCCTATCACTCGCAGGTTATCGCGTCTGTTATAGCACACCGTCAAGAGTAGGATCTTCATCATCTACTACTTCTAATAATTATAAATATTCTGTTTTTGGTTCTCCTCTCGTATTCGGCAGCAGCAGCAAGCAAAAGCTAAACTATAGCAGGTTGCCAAATACTCTCCAGGTCTACTGTTTTTTACTACCTATACGGACACGTTCTCGACTCGCTGGAATTCACCTCTACTCCGTTCCTCTCCTCTCCTCTCGATTTCTGGCTCTATATATAAGAATGTAACTTACTAATACCAAAATGTAAACATATTTGAATTATGTTTTTAAATACGCGCATGATTAAAATGTAAAAGAAAATCTAGCATTGTTTGGCCTTTCGAAATGTGACTGGCTAACCTAAGGGCAAAATAAAGTCACGCTATTTCAAAATATACTACTCGAATAAGATTTTATCTGTTAACTATAATGGTGTATCTTGATTTTCTTTTCTTTCTTTGGTTCGTTTTTTCTTCTTACCTCTGCCTTCTTCATATAATGAATGCTTGAAAAAAAAATGCAACGTTATTTCTTTTATTGTTAACGTTACTGTTTTTGAATATGTGAAACTAGTTGCTGGCCTTCTCTGTGCGCGCTTGGTGCATGTACCAGCATTGGTCATAAACTATGCTGTATTTAACAAGTCTACTATGGATACCGTGAAGATAGCCATAGATTGGTTGCTCGAGTTGGAGCAAATATACATACACTGAAGTTTGATGTTTTCATCAAACTTTATACTTGAAGAAGAGGTGGACTGAGAACAGCTGATTATACTCGTCAACTGATGTTAATGCTGACAAGGAATACATCCAGAAACATTTTTGCAGCAGATAGAGGAAAATCAAAACAGCATGAAAAAATACATCACTCTTTGAAATTTTATGTGTTGAAGGAAACTTCTCGAATTTCGATGAATTTAGAAAAAACAAACGTCGAAAACACAATCAAATCTTTAAACAATTAACGTACAGAGATAAAATTTGGTATGTACTTTGTCTTCGAGCTCCAAAGTCAGTCAAAAACGGTTTCGAATTGTTTGGAGCACTTCTGGAACCTTCAGTAGATTTTTGAAAAATGGAACTTCCATAAAATTTCATTCAATCAAGTTAGAAATTCAAAATTCATTATGTATCTCAACAATTTCAACATGCTGACATTGAGTAGACTTGTTTAGGAGCTATCATCAAAAACTGAATTTTCAACACGTTGAGTCGTTGATAGATGCTTCAAAACGACTTGAAACCACCTTCAATCGACTCAACATGTCATAATCAAGATATCAGGTAAATTTCAACTTCTCAGAATCATTGGGTAAAATTTTGTGAAAAATCAAATGTCAAAAATCTGCTGAAGGTTCCAGAAGTGCTCAAAACGATTCGAAAATGTTTCCAATAGATTGGGGGGGGAGGGATCGAAAATAGGATGCATACCAAATGAATGCAACTTTCTACATTAATTTGACAAAATTTTGATTTTTCGTTTTGCATTTTTGATTCGAAGATTTTTAAAAACTTGACAAAAATCGAAAAATGCATTTCAGCTCCCAAAATTTTGGATGATGTTTTTTGCTTGTTTTTCAAATTTGGCTTCGTCGAGTACAGAAATTTCCTTGAATGAGGGCGATTTGTTCGAAAAGTTGGAGCGAAAACAAGAGCAAAAAAAAGACAAGGGCGTTCAATGATACTGAAATGGGAAATCATTGATTTGAAAGAGAGACATTCATCAATTTCGGATCTGAACGTTGCTTAACATGAAAATGATACAAATACAATCGGCGTGGAAAATTCAAAATTCGACAACCTCAGGGGATGTTTGAGTGACAAGAATTTTCTTTTACCTTCGAACATATACTCGCACGACAGCCATTCAAAACTAAGTATGAAGACACGTCTTTTCCCCTCTTTTTCCTAAAAAATAATTCATTCATCGCAACATTATTCCAATGTTTGCAACAGTTAAGAATATGAAACAAAATAAGATATTCGTTGATTTGTAGACTAGGAGAATATCTATTCACTCTCGTTTGCACAATGAAATCCATTTAACAAGCCATAAGCTATTTAGAAGTTTTTTGCATTTGCTTTTTGCTTACTTTTTTTTAGTAGATACAAATCACAGCAGATTTGTAGGAAATTTTGGCCCAGTTTTTCGAAAATTCGCCAAAAATCGAAAAAATCAAAACTATGAAGACATGTCTTCTACCCTCGTTTTATTAATAAATAATTCATCGCAATATTAGTTATTCCAATTTTTGCAAAAATTTGGAATACGAAACAAAAGTATTCGATTTTATTACTTCATTCGAAGAACTAGAATAGGTACGACGTACTCCAAATTTAACAAGCCATCATGCTATTCACTGATTGCAAGAAGATTTTTGCATTTGCTTTTTGCTTATTATTTTTTTTTCCATACAAATCACAGCTTCGATCCATGTGGTCATGAAAGTATATTCTGAAGAATGCGAAGAACCCCAAAAGTGCAAGAATTCAAGACATTTTTAAAAACCAAAAATATATCCGAAGACATGGCCGCCAAAATAGCAGGCATATTTTATAAAAATTCGTCTGCTGTTATCCATAATAACATTAGTTAGTGGCTCAAAACTTAGTTCTAGCGTGCAGAATAAATACTCTTTCAGCGAGCCAAATTGTAAAAAATCTATAGATATCGGCTCAGAATATGCAATATGGAGATGCAGGTTTAATTAACCGCATTTCACATGTGATTAGAAAACGATGTCATTCATCTGGGATTAATATTTCATGAACATCCGTGGTTTGCAGAGTATTTTTTTTTCAAGTCCAAAAAGTAGT
This sequence comes from Planococcus citri, assembly GCF_950023065.1. Lineage (NCBI taxonomy): Eukaryota > Metazoa > Arthropoda > Insecta > Hemiptera > Pseudococcidae > Planococcus > Planococcus citri. Next base: position 53,191,584 of record NC_088678.1, on the reverse strand, counting down.
TCCGAGTAGAGAAAAACTTCAGTCACCTTCGTAAGCATATTTTTTTGATATTTTCTGAATTTTAAAGGTTACATAACGAGTCTGAATGGCAGCTAAATCAAAATGGCTTGGCACGAACCTGTCCAAAATTTCATACCTCCAACTTCAAAAACCCCAGGGTCCGTGATTCCAAAACTTTAAAAATTGATTCACTTTTGACACCTTTCAAAACGTGAAAAAAAAAAGAATCACACATCGGTTTGAAATGAATGCAAATCACCTTCAAAAATTCATAAAAACTAAAGATAAAGAACTAAAAAACAAGCCATCAGCTAATCGCTGATTACAAGAGAGTTGTTGCGGTTTTTAACAATAAGCATACCAACAATATTGCGGGACTTAGAGACATGTGTGTTCATGGAGAATTGCGCCAATAAAAATAACGAATCTTCAATTTTAAACTATCAATTCATATTTTTCAATAAAAATGTTCTAAAAGGTTCATTCGAGTGCTGTCTATTTCCAGCGGCTGCCATGCAATTGCACCGAAAATACCCTGAATTGGGCCGAGTGAGAACAATAAGCATACCAACAATTGTGGGACTTGTTCAAACTGAAATTTAAAACTGTCTTCCAATCACCGATCCGCTAATGGCTTCTTAAATTGATTTTTTTTTGCATATTACTTAGCATTTCAAATATCCAGTCACTGATTGGATTATAGCTGAAATGCTAATCACTGATTGGATAAATACGTATTGATGACGACGACGACGAAAAACGTGATTACATAAGAGTTTTTCGCGCTGCGCACAAAAACTCAAAAAACTTAAAAAGCTGGTTGCAATCGGGTTATGCTGGTCCGCCATTTTCTTGCGAAAGCATGTGTAACTCGAGAACTATGACATTTTTGCAAAAATTGTACAAGAGTCATTTTTTGTAGAAAATGGGAAAAAATTACCAATTTTGCAAACATCTTGAAATTTTATACTGTAGAACTTGAAATACCTTTGAGAAAAAATTTTATTTTTCGCATAATTATTCTTTCAATATTTTCGGTTCCACTGCATAAAATTTCAAGATTCATGCAAAATTGGTCATAGTTTTTCATTTTCTACAAAAAAAGAACACTAGTAAAAATTTTTGCAAATGTCAATTAATAGTTTTCGAGTTACAAAAAATACGCTTTCGTAAGAAAATAACGGACTAGCATACCCCCTGTTTCAATGGATACAAAAATGGTTCATAACTTACCATTTCGTGCATTATATTTTCGAGTTATGCAGTCTTTTAGAATTTTTTCGGCTTTTTACTTTCTTGAAGACTAGATGGCGTTTTTTTTATTCATTTTCAACTCAGATATGATTCATAGAATTGGCCTAAGAAACGAATCAAAAAGTACCAAAAATGACAAGTTTTTCAAAATTTTGCCGTCGCTGATCCAGGGTTCCACTGGAGTTTGGAGAAAATCTCAACCAAACCAACCAATATTCAACTCTCATTGAATCAGCTTGCATCCAAGAATTTTGACCGTTTTTAGCAATTTTTTTTTTTCGGGAACAAAGTCGACAGAAAATTTCAGTTTGATCCCAAAATGAATAAAATTGCCAATTATGTAATCAAGAAAAATCTACGTACTATTTTTTTTCTGTCCTTGTCAACATTCATAGTATGAGATGTGCTGTAAGATTTCCAATTCGATTGAGGGGAAAACAATTTCAAAAATAGTCCAAGAAAAGTAAAGAATTAAACACGACGAAAAATATATTTGCCCCGACCATAAAAAAGCAGTATGTAAGCATTGTAAGCGTGTATCGTGTATCAATGTAATAACTTCGAAATTTGATAAATTACAAATGGTCTACATCCGAATAAGGAGTATCAGACTCGTCTAATCTGTTTCGTAAGAGTAAACAAAACATAAAGGAGCAGTAGAAGAGGAAAAAAGAGGCTACCTTTAATCAACATTGACCTGTGAAAAAGGTTGTTTAAATGCAAAGATTTATCATCTGAGCGGCCGGTTCGAGCTCATTTTCATTTAAAATTACGTTTACCATTACATGGTGGCAATGTAATCGCCATTTTTAATGTGTTCGGTATTAATTACGGTCATAATTTCGATGTAATTTCAAAGCTACGGCCGATCTCGAACAAACTAATACCACGTAGGCTACATTGGGTCGAACATAACCGAGGCAATAACCATTATACATACGAGTAAGTAAGATATCTATATAGTATATTTCTCGCAGCAGCTCCAGCAACTACTACACACAGCCATTCGTTCAATTTCAACATAGGTAGGTAAAGGTATCTAGTCTACAGGTATTTTTAACCCAAGATGAAGATAGGCTACCTTAACACACCGAGCAAATCAAATGTGATGAAAAAAAAATCACGTGTAAAAGATAATTTTGAAAAGAACGCGTCCGCGTCGCTTTTTTATTTCCTGTTTGTTTTTTAAGTATCCAAACATTCCCATGTTGGTTAACACTGTTTTTGTACGCGGCCGCGGCTCATTCGACGCATAGGTATACGAGATCCTTGGTTTTCCAAACTGAAATAAGGCTTTATAATTAATGGATCGCCGAGTCATGCTCTTTAATCAGGCACGGAGGGACTTGTCTGAAGAATGCCTCGGGTATCGTGAGCTGGAACATAAACATATACCTTGACAACATTATCAACGACCGCCGCGCCGCCGCCGCCGCCAACCACCTCAGCATCTCGTTCCTAGTAATGCAACGCACGCCACCTTTTTCTTTAACCAGCATTTAAGTCGCCGAATATGATCTTATTACATTTTTTATAAACTTAACGAGATATTAATAGGTAATAGCTTTATTACGTCTGCAGCCAAAAGCCAATCCGGTCACAGTATCTGTAATATACTAAATTACTTTTTCGATTAAGAGAAAGTGTACGCTGATGGCAAATTTTAGCGTTCGGCGTGAAATTTTTTCAACTACGGATCAACGCCAACTCGCAGTAATCATTTCAGGATAGAGATTCTATCGTAATAATTAGTTTGTTAATTATAAATATTGTAACCGGCTACCGGCGTATTCACGCTGAAGTCGCTGATCGTATATACAAGGTGTCCCATGGGGTACTTAAGGTTATACTCACATAGACCAGCAAAAAATCATTTCATCTTGAATTGATTCCGTTCATTTCAAAGTGGAAGACAGTTGTTTTTCCCGTTTTGCTATGTTCAATCATTTGCGAATAAGTTGTTGATTGCAAGAGAGTTTCTGCTTGTTTTCAAATTGCAGTTTTTCATTGTTATTTCCTCTTTCTTCAAATTGCAACTTTTAGCATTTTTTTTACCAGAATTCATAATATTGTTTCAAAAAATATTATAATATTCATACCGCAAAATCTGATGATCATACAAATAATGCAGACGAGGCATCAATGGCCATTGTCAGGCCAAACCATTACGTACTCGTATTATAGAGATAGACGAATCTTCAACATGGAATATCTCATCGGCCAGGCAGGCACTGCCTAGACAACTTCTTTAACTCGAATGGCACCCGAGACTATAGATGATGGCAACAACAAGAAAATATACGCAGCAATTACTAACAAACGATACCACTAAAAAGTAAAATCATCATCATTGCCCCAAGCACATCTTTTGGAACAGGTGGGTGCAGTTTATTGTCTTTTTTTTCAGCAATAATTTAAACTCGTCACAATGCTCAACTTTGGAGTAAAATAATCGAGACGAGACAGCATGCAGCAACTTGGAGAAAATAATGTTGGCGTCGTTTCAAAGTCAATATACAGTGCTTTTAAAAATTTCAAGTTTAAAGCTGAGGTTTTTTGAAAGTTGAATTCACAAAATAAGGCCAAATTTACCAGCTGTAATTTGAAAATTGGAAAAAAATCCAGGAAATATTCACTTTTGAGATTTTTTTACAACCATGATTTTTTCTTGATCAGATTCGCAGTACTCTTGGAGGGGAGAGACGAAGTACAAAGTATCAAAATTTTGGTCAAAAAGTAGGGAAAAAACTGAAACAGTACGTTACTCGATATTTTACATTTTTTTAACGCTTTGACCACAATTTTGGGGCTTTGACTCCCCTGGCTTATACGAATCCCATCACGAAAAGTTCACACGTGTAAGTACCACACCTACACTGGATTAAATTTTTTTCATTGAATTAAAGCTCCAAAATTTGATAAGCTTTTGAAAATTGAATTTTCAAATAAAGCTCAACTTTGAACTGAAATTTTGAGTAGAATACTTCCAAAAAAATTTTCGATTACCTATACTTTCAAAACGCCGCTAAACAGATTTTCTTCAAGTTGCAGGTTGCAGCATTCCCGAGAAATCAGACTCCAAAGTTGAGCATTACGATGAGCATTGAGCAAATCCAAAAAACTATCGAAACAAAATGTTTTTTGTGAAATTCCGAATTCCGATTACAAAATGTAATAATTTCATTTTACCTACGTTTCAGAAAATTTCCTTTCAAATAAGCCCAACCTTATTTCAAATATTTTCGAATAATTTGCCTTAAAATGCATATTTTTACATATTATCGCCTAAAATGATCACATATTTCATTGGTTATCGAATTAAGAGAATTGTTGCAAAATTTCGACTTGGGGAATTTAAAATGAATTTTGTTTTTCAAAACATTCGATTGAATTTTTGGGGTTGAAAATACAATTTTCGTATGGTGCTTGTGAAGACGAGTAAAACGATACCAAAATTGAATTTGCATATTATAGAATATTTCTAGGATATCCGAATATTTTGGATTGCCTTACTAATATAAGAAACATGCAAAAAATTGAGCAAAATCGGATGACCTTTAAACCCAAAACGACTGATTCATAACATAAAATTACTTTTCTTCTTCAAAAAATTGATTTTTAAAACACGATCGTCAACATTCAACTAATGATATTGGTATTTGCATGAAAAAAATATATACTTACTCAGAACTTTCACAAATCGCGACTTTTCTGTCCTGAATTTGAAAAAAAAAATCCTTTTCAACCAAATCATGGTATCTAACTAATTTTTGAACGAAAAATCCATCACCTGGCCAAGCTGTAAAATTTGAAACCATGTACAACAGCAAGAAACAAGTCAGACGGCATATAACCGTCATCACGGCTATTAAGTACCTGATTGCAAGAGAGTTTTCACTTATTTCCAATAAGATTGTTTTCAATTTCTTAGTTTCTCATTTCTCAATTTAAAATAATGCTAGATTTTTCATCACAAATTCACAATAAAATCAAATTTGAACAAAAAACAAAAAGAAATGAAAAAATCGCAATGTTTCGCTTATCCAAACTAATACGAAAGGAAAAAAATAAAATCATTTTTCTGATATTGCAAAGAAATAGGACGCAATTGAAAAAAAAACGATTCAATTGAACACGAGCAGGGTTGTAAGGTAATTCATGTCGGTAAATTACGGCGATATTTTACCGTATTTTACGGTATTTTACCAAAAGTTTATTACCGTATTTTACCGTAAATTACCAAAAAGCATTTTTTTGCCACATTATTTGAAAGTTGAAAGGATGAATCAAGAATCAACAGCTGACATTAGCTGAAGATGATTGGCATCAAAATTCACAATTAATTTGCATCAATGCTAATGATAATTGATACATGCTACATATAAACAGGAAAATATCTTGAAAATTACCAAACAATTGCCAGAAAATTATTCACAATTGGTCAAAAATTAGAAAAAATTGCATCAAATCGTGAAAACATGTTGAAATGTCATTAAAATGTACTTCAAAATCATTAAATTTTGGTTATTTCAATCATTAAAATAACCAAATTGGTCAATTTTTTATTTTTTTGACAATGTTGAATGATTTTAAATTTTAATTTTAATCCATGCATGGTTATTGGTTATACAATTAATTTTTCCCCATTGGCCATCTTTCATCACTTTTTACTTTTTAGTAATTTTCAGTAACTTCAATGTTTTTCAATTTCAAGTGTTGTTAATGTAATTTTTAATTTTAACCCTTTTATAGTTTCATATTGTTTTCAAGTTTCAAGCAGAAAATTATTGAAATTTCCACCCATTACATAATATACAATAATTTTATATGTTTGAACTTTTGAAGGTTTGAACACTATAAGTTCATTATATTCAAGTTGGTAAAATACGGTAAAATACCGTATTTTACCGTATTTTACCGCCGTATTTTACCAGCGAATAAATTACGGTAATTTAACAACCCTGAACACGAGTAAAAACGAGAAAAGCACAAAAATTTCAGAAATTTTTCGCTCACCCTGAAAAGTTCTGACGACCAACGAATAAATCACCAAAACCAAACTGGATCACCCTGTATTCATATTTATTTAGTTGCCACATCGCATCGTCGATTAAAACGTAGGTAGATAAATCTCATACGTGAATTTGCCACAACCTCATTATAATGACATCTAATTTAACGCATAGATAATTAAAGGGTTTTTCAAGTCGCGGAAATAGTTACCAAAGTCTCACCAAGATGGACAGAGAAAGAGAGATACTAATTATCTCCACTAATATGATTGCATAGTGTTGACAAGTGTTGACGAATTTTCCCCCACATTCTTATATGTATTTTCTCGGAAAGTTATTAAGAATTAAAAAATTACGACGACGATATTAAGAGATACTCGCTCGAGGAGACCTTTACCCATACATTTGATGTGTAAAATACGTCGTAAACAAGTTAAAAAATTAATATTAAAAATAAGCGCTGTTACTTTAACTAAGATATACATACGTGCAATTTCGAGTACAATAATCGTAAAGTATCACCGATGAGCGATGAATGATAAAAAAAGAACCATGTTTATATTTAATGACTGCGGTGCGCTTAAAAATACTGCAGCATCGTGGATTACTACGATGATCATTTTTTATTAAAATTTTGACATGGTAAAAGGATTCGAGCTTAGGGCTGCTTCATTTTCTTTCTTTTTTTTTATCAAATTAATCTACTCTATGTTTGGAATCGCTTCAGAATTATGATAAAGATATCTAGACTGTAAATACATATGTACAATGTTGCTGCTTGTTGGAATGTAGGTGTCCGATGTTTTCTTGAGAATACTATTTCCGTATATTTGAGGATATTTTGCGTTGGCTTAGAGTATATCTGAATGATTAGTTCAATGACAACGTCATTAAGTGAGATATCATTTTAATAATACAGTAAGACATAATCGTATGTGTACATACATACGTAGATCGTGTTTGAAAACGATAAAAAATAAAATTCGGACATTGCTAACTGAAAGTAAAAGTGTAATGGAGGTAACAATGAGCAAGTTTTCTCTCAAAATCATGATTGTTTTGCAGTGAATGATTGGATCAAAATGTGGTAGAATCGATCCACAACACAGATGACTTTCATGAATAAAATACCAAGCTATGAACAAAATGCAATCCATATTTAAATACTCAACACCAATTTGGACCCAGTAAAGAGTAAATCATGCAGAGCGTTGCGGATCAAACTGAAACATCTACCCTACATTAAGAATCTTAAATAAGTAGTAAGTTATCAACATATTTTTCAACAAAGTTTTCATCAACTTGCAGCTGATTTTTCCATAGATTCGTACGTAATTTTTCTTTCATCAGTTGAAAATGTTCATTAATATTTCTGCGATTTGCGCATGATTTCAAATTTTCCAACAACGTCTTTCTGCCATAATGTACTGTAGGAATTGAAAAAAAAATAAATAAATCAGCAAGGTTATGACAAGTTTTCTCAGTTTTTTTTTTCATCATAATTTTCCAAGTTTTTCATTTATTCTCATTATTAGGTAAGTGGGTATCATTTTACTCAATTCACGAGCACGTGTGAAATGAGGAAGACGTACAAAAAATGCATCACTTTGCAATCGCATTATCTACGCTCCCAACTGGTAAATTTTCCTTTCGAAAATTTAAAACAGCGAGAATTCAAGTATGCACGCGGTAAAAACGATAAAGTAAGTAAATTACAGTTGTAATTGTTTTAGAAAAACGCATTAATAAAAATTATAACGCACACGACACGCGTTTCAATTTAACCCATTTACATTTCTATGTTACTAATACCTACTGATAATTACGACAACGCAAAGTAAAAATTACCAACGCAGAGCGAAATTCAAACAATACCAAATTAATAAGACACACGGACGAAAAAATTTGCAATTTGCTCATTAATAAAAATTTATAGCTTTACATGCAGCACGAAAATGAAGCGATTCTTTCGTAAAATAGAAACATTTTTTGCCTAAGTTATATATTTCTTGCGATAAATTTCGATCAGTTCAGTTGGTATAATTTCATTGCCAAGATGAGGGCTCATTTTACATTTTTTGTGGCAATTTTTTTAATCAATTGTGGCCAAGTATTCGTAAGTATATTTTTTTTAATGTATTTCTCATACAATTTGAGATTGAAGCAGACTTACAAATATTTATTTTACAGAACTATGGGACAATAAATGCCCCCGCACTGATAAATCCTTCACAGGATGCGCAAAATATTTTGATCGCACCTGATCGAACTGTAGTTTTGGATCAAATGTTTCCGCATAGAATATTCTATCAAAGGCAGTTGATCAACAATACGTATACAGGGTTGAATTCAGGAGTAAGTTAAATAACATAATACAAAAAGCCTCATCAAGTCATTCATTATACACTGCCTGCATACTTTTGGGAAAATATTCATAAATTCAATCGTATGTAGAATCCTTTAGTTCCTGGTAATTATTTCCCACTGACTGGAAGCACTTTTCAAGATTTGCTCTACGCGACTATAGCCGGACCAATGAATACGTTCACAGGTTACATGTACTCTAGTTTGGAAATCATCCAGGGCCCAAGTTATGGACCGATATTGATAGAAATTTTGGTCGTTGCTGGTAGTGACAAACAAGCTGTGATAGACGCTTACAATAAAAACCCTTGTAATACATACATATTTCTATTCTAGAAATGAAAAAGGAAACCTAGTGAGCTTTCGTGTTTTCAATTTCTATTTCAGATTATGGCGGAACTCTGGCTGATGCTGTATCATCCCGAACCCAAAATGATTATAGAAATTTTCTTCAAGAATTAATAAGAGTAAGTACGAGTATAAAAGATATCTGCGCTCTACTTCGCTACCATTTTACATATTGAACTTGAATTTATGAAAATACATTGAATATTATGCATTCATTTTCATTAGAGAAATCGCGAGCCTGACACTCAATCTGTAAATACCAACGATGTGAACGCTGCTATATTTGGTTTAGGAATAGGTAGGTAAAATACGTACCTACATTATAATGCATAATCAATTTTGAGTCTAAATTTTTCACACATTCATAATTTGAAATGCCTGAAAACGTTCTGAAAACTGCGTAAAAATTGCAGAATGCACCAATTGGAATAACGGTCGCAATCTAATAGATTACATTTTGATGGAGAAATCGATACAGTTTGCTCAACAAGTGATAAATCAGTTTCCGGCTGCCAACAAAGGTAAGACATTGGTTCAGGCTGTGTACGATAATATATCTGATCCGAATTTAAAATATGGCTACGCCAGTTTGAGTAAGACTCCAAAAACTGGAACCAAATTTGGCAAATGTTCGCGCCCCATTTACCAAAAAAATATTGTCTGTTTCAGTTTATTACATACTTGATCCAGTAGACTGGGTGGCAGCGAGAATTCACGACAGTCAAAATGAACTTGACCAGCATGCTACGAAAATTCTGTTTATTGTACCATACTCCGAATGCTGTCTGTATGAGATAAATCTTATGTTCAAGAAGAAATATGGTATGACCATAGGTCAATATCTTCGGGTAAGTGAATCTTCTATCGCACACATTCAATTACTTCGCTATTATGAACACAGCGCACTTTTCCTCCACAATAGAAATTTTTACATTAGTGGAGAAATTCACAAAATTTGAATCAAATCCATCACAGCAAATTCCTATTCAAAGTGTTCTTCATTCAGGAAAAAATTAACAAAGAACCTCCCAATTTAGTTTTCACTCGATAAAAATTGTTTTCTGGAAAGAGTGCAAATCTCAACAAGTTCAGATAAAAAATTGAGACGATTGTGCACCAAATGTCCAACAAATAAACACAACGAATTCAAAATCAGAGGTAGAGAAACGGCTTCGCACGTCCAAAGGGTTGATTTCACTTTACCTGAATAATTATTATCATCTCAAGTGTCACGTCACGTGCTACAAAATCATTTGCTTGGAAACAAAAAAGCTGTTAGAAAAGAAGTACGTATGGCAGAAGGCAAAGGACACAAGACTAGAAATGATACAAGAGTACCAGCGTGAAGAAGAATGAAACAGGAAGGCGCATATCTCTGTATCTTATTGAATGAAAGGCAAAAATAAGTTCCATAAAATTGAAAAATCAGGACACATAGTTCTTATTTTCGAGGTTCTATCCCCTAAGGTGGCTGAGAATATGAAAAAACAAATCTTTCTCTTCAATTTCTTTTATGATTCTTCTCCAGGTTCAAAAAATCAACGAAGGGAACTCTTCAAAGTTGAAAAACATGAAAAAAGAAGATACAAAAATGTTTTTGAAGGTCTCAATTTCTGCATCAAAATTCTAAATATCTTTTTTGATAAAAAAAAATCCTACCTCGACCCCTCAAGCAATTTTCTATCCAATAGTACGGCGGAGTACTCCAAAAGTTTAAAAAAGTAAATAAAAAAAAATAAATCAAACAGAAGTCCATAATAAGAATTTTATAAGCTCGCTATCGGGAAAAAAAACTCTCCCCGGACCCCAAGTGTGATGTTGGTTCTTCACAAATAGAGCCTATTACAAAAATAAGAAAAATAGAAAAATGAAATAACAGAAGTAGGAAGGACTTACCTGCACAAGAAATTTTATCAATTTTCGTTTCATTTCGTCGTTTGAATTTCTTTCAACTTGAAGAATTCGCTATTGAAAGAAGGGGTTATTATTAAGAAGAATTCTATACCTATAATAAAGGAATTGAAAATCATTTTAAAAAATTTTATAACATCAGTATCATTTTTTTCAACGGGAAAACTTTCAGAAGGGTCAATTTTCAATTTGATGGTTGAAAATTTAATTTTTTTTTCTCGCAAAAACAAATTAACAATTTTATACGAGATGAAAAGCAAGAAGGCCATTCATGTCTTTCAAGAAAATATTTGGTAAACGCGTGAGGAAAAAAATCGAAAATTGCAAGTAAATTAGTAAAAGGATCCAAACCACTTGAAATGATTCAGTCATTGATGGAATTAAATTGATTGTAAATTACTAATGTTGATCAAAACGTTTGGGATCGATCCAATATTATCAAATCCAATATTCTGTGTCTCTGTTCATCCAAGATATCTATCTATACAAGATCTATCGTTAATGGCGTATCCAAAGGGGAGCGAAGGGGGGCATTGCCCCCTTGCGAACAAAAATTAAAAATAAAAGGTGCAAAAATGGACGTTTTTTGGTTTTTTTGAACACATTTTTGCGAAAAATTTTCACTCTCGTTTCGCTTGAGAAGTAATTTTACTTGCATTTTCATCACACATCATGAAAAGTTATCAGAAAATCACCTCGAACTTCGATTTTTTATGCCTAAAAATCTGGTTTTGCTCCTTGAGAAAATCCTGGCTATGTCGTCTTTGATCCAGGATAGTCATCACTTCATCAGCTGTTTGCTGATTGCAAGAGGGTCTTTGCTCAGTCTTCTTATAGCTTACTGGTTGCTTTCAAGTTTTATTCAACTTTTAACATAGCTTTACCGCTGTAGCTCAATTGTATGAATTCAGCAAACAGCATTTTATTTCTCAGCGGTTCATCTCTAACCCTTGATAGCATGAATGTTGAGAAAGTCCTCACTTCAAGGTATAGGGTATGCACCATGCAACCTCCATAAACACGGGTGTATGACTCTTCCAAGCTCTGTAATGTGTTCACACATAAAATGATGTTCAATTTTGCACCACCATAAAATCAAAATGAAAAAAAAAAAATCGAAAATGAAAATGAAAAGAAAGATGAGAAACGCAATGAATTGCAAATCACATTTAGTACTTTTTATCGAATATCATTCTTGATAATGAATTTATGATAGAACATTAGGGAAATACTGTGATGAATAAAAATTCCCCAATAACTTCGAGAATCGATAAAATGAAGTGAGAGAAGAACTCCATGAAACCTCCCTGCTAAAAAACCTAACCCATGAAAAGTGAAAAGCCAAGTCCATAAATTCGCTTACTATACTGATTCGAGCGAAATGAGACCAAAAAAAAATCAGCACTTCAAGAGGATGTGTGCAACCTTTTCAAGGATCTCAGCATACTGTATTTTTGATCTACGAGTATTCCTCCCCCTATAGTTCAACTGTCACCTGTTCCGTTTCTGAATAAACCAACTGTTGATTTCGAAAGGCGAAAAGGAAGGTCCTGGAGTTTATCTCAAAGAAATTCAAGATCAAATTTTTTCAAATACATGAATGTTTTGTTGCAGAGGTCCATGACACTGAATTTTTCTCGAAATACCGTACCTCACGTACACTTTTTCATATTTTGAATACCTTTTTCAACCTCACAGTTTTCTCTTCCTATTACCTGAACCATCTATTTTGACTAAACACAGCTTCAACGAAAGAATTAAAAATTGTTTTCTTTCATTTTCAGTCGAACAATCCTCAAGATCCTGTTGACCTAATGTTAGCAGCCATAGCCGATGATGCAATAGTTGGATACATATAAAATAATTTCTAGTAACTTCTTTTTAAGGTTCCTACATATTACAATAATTGAAAACTCCTCAACAATAAAAATTCAAAAAAGAACCATTTTCAACATTTTTCTCACACCAGTCAACATTACCGCAATGCCAAAAGAAATTCAAAAAATAAAACAACAATCGTCAAAAAATGGCACACAATTCCTCGGACACATATGTAGAATAACAAAGATATCCGAAGATACGTCCTTTCCAAGGTCACACTCCCGATGACCTTTTACGACGGCTATTTTAGCGTTATTACAATTTACCAAAAAGTATCCCGACTTCTCGCAACATTTACTGCAATGATTGTGTACAAAAAGAATCTATAAACCGGTTGCATTATCTGTGTATAAAATGCAAAAAGCGTAATATTCCAGCGTAATCGTGAATATTTATTTCTATTAGTTTACGAGCCGTATAAATGTATTCCAGACGAGAGATATTTCACGTTACAACGTGATCACATTTCGCGTGATTAAAGTGATATAGAAAACGCGTGATAAATACGTATGGAAAAATACACGTATTATCTCGTACCATCGAATAAAAAAGTATGGAAAACGAAAAGCAAAAAAGCTTCGTTACAGCATACGAGTATAAGGTGATCAAAAAATATAAGTACGATTTCAAAAATGAGAAAAAAATCGAGCATTGCCCTCGCGACCTTGACCAAAACTCAAATAAACCATTCGATTCTGCTTGTAAAAATATACATCACACGTCACGCGATCATTTCGTCAATTAATTACCACTCGTTAAAAATCACCTGTTATAAAAACGTGCGCCATTTCTACTCGTATTCGTAGGTATACGTATAAGGTGAATTATGGCGATGGAAAATATTTCTCAATTCGAACCTCCAAACACGAGTGAAAAATTCGCATCGTGGATCACCTCAAAAGCCCAACAAACTCGAGGCAATTAACGTCGTTTTTCTTTACTCGTATAAACTTGTGTACTTGTTGGTAACGACGATGCACTTGAAGAAGGTATCATGGTGGGAACTAATAGTCTCGTTTTATAAGAATCCCACGGCGCTATATGGCCATAAATCAAGCCGCCCACGTTAAGTTCCAATAACACGAGCCACCTTTTAATCAGGACATAAATATTTAATATAGACGTTAATAATTATGATTCCAAAACACTGGCTGGCTGGCTTTTGCAAAAGAGAAAATTAACCGAGTCGTGACACTATTGTTTTTTTCCACCATTTTTCTTTTTTCTCCCTCTTGTATGTAGAGGTAGGTATCTAACTAAACACCATCGGTTTATTACGTACCATTTTCTGATTATGGCTCGAAAACGGAATAAATTTAACGGTCGCGATGCTGAGAAAATACCCTACTCGGGTGTTTGTTCTTCTTGAGAAATTCGATATAATGAACATATTAAATGATGCAGGAATTTATAATTGTTATCAGATGTACCGTTAATCCTTTATTAATGGGATTATTTTTGGCTGCGGTAGATTAAACGAAACTCAATCAGCCTGAAGGTTCTTTGGATTGGGAAAAATTTGGTTACCTTTAGCAAAAAATTCGATAGAAGATAATCATCTAGTATCGATTTCACATTGAGGGGGTGTGGATAGAGAAGATGAACCAACAGAAATTTGAGAATTCTACGAGTCAATTGAGAATATAATGGCAAGAAGGGTAAAAATGTTCAATCATCAATACCTCCCAATCAATAGTCCAAAAAGTTCCAGAAATCGAATTTGGTTGAAAATTTTCCTGTCCAAAAAATTCAACAGGCTTTTTCTACAAATTATCAAGAGTCTGAAACGTCAGTAAGAACGTATTTTGGATTTTGCCTATTGCATAATAGGAAGGGAGTGGAGCTTAAAAAGCCCCAATTGTCAAAATGACTCAAGCCCGGAAGATTTTCTCATAGATTAGTGTTGGTTACTTTCCATATCAAAATGGGTAAGTAGAAATTTTGAGAAAAATTCAAATCTTCAAAAAAGATGTTTCAAGATTATTTTCAGAAGAACTTTATGCTTAAAATTGGGTCATGGGTTTTGGTATTTCAAGAGCCATGCGACCTACCAAAGTGGGTTAAAATTTCGAGAAAAATTAAATTATTTGGACGAAAATGTTAATTTCAAGTATTTTGGAAGAATTTGAGTCCAAAATTGGGCCACGACTTTCGTTTTAAAAAAAGAAAAAAAAGATGCCCTACAATTTATCAAAACGGGTTCAAATATGTATTTTCGATAGAAAATCAACAATTCCAATCAAAACAATTTTCAAGTATTTTGACCATTTTGATAGGTCGTAAGGCACATTTTCAAAAATTCCAAACCTAATTCTGAGCACAAAATTTTACAAAAATGCTCAAAAAACCTTTCCGCCGAAATATTTGAATTTTTCGCAAAATTTCAATCTATTTTGATAGGTCATATGACATTTTTTCAGAAATACCAAAAATCATTACCTACTCAAAGAGTTCTAGAAATCAAATTTGGTTAATTTGGTTGGAAATTTCCCTGCCCAAAAAATTTAGCAGGCTTTTTCTAGAAATTAGCAAGCGTCTAAAACGTCAGAAAGAACGTATTTTGGATTTTAGCAATTTCACAATAGGAGGGAGTGAAGTCTCAAGCTCAAAAGATTTTCTCATCGATTACTGTTGGTTACTTCCCATATCAAAATAGGTTGGTAGAAATTTTGTAAAAAATTCAATGCTTCGACGAAGACGTTTTATGAACATTTTTGAAGAACTTTATGCTTAAAATTGGGCCATGGTTTTTGGTATTTTTCAGTGCTATACGACTACGACCTATTAAAGAGGGTTAAAATTTCGAGAAAAATTGAATTATTCGGACAAAAATGCTGATTTCAAGTATTTTGAAAGAATAGCCCAAAATTGAGCCATAACTTTCGGTTTTTTTCAAAAAGGTGCCCTACAATTCATCAAAATGCGAGTTTAAATTTTGACAGAAAATCAAAAATTCCAATCAAAACAACTTTTGAGCACTTGAAACCTATTTTGAAGGCATGTTTTAAAAAATCCCAAAAATCATAACCCAATTCTGAGCACAAAATTCTACAAAAATGCTAGAAAAACCTTTCCGTCGAAATATTTGAATTTCTCGCGAAATTCTAACTCATTTTGATAGGTCACATGGTACCTTTTCAAAAATATTAACGATCAATTGATCGAAATTCACCAAAAATGCTCAAAAAACATTTTCGTTGAAATATTTGGATTTTTTGTGAATTTTCAACTTATTTTGACAGGTCACGAGGTCACTTTTGAATAATTCTACTTCGGTACATTTTTACTCGAAATTGGAGGCGGCGGTGCAACAATAAAATTCGAACACACCCTATTATGCAAGAAGTATTTTCACGTACTTTGGTTCAATGAACGTGAAACTCATTCCTGTAAGCTATGAACGAGAATTTTATTTGGGCCCCTCACTTGATGACATCAACGTAACCATTTTTGCGATACATTTGTCCAAAAATCACAATCAAGGGGCTTTAGCGCCCCATCGGGCAGCTGTCCAGCTCAAGTACATACAGGGTGTCTGGTGAGTGGATGTCAAAACTTCAGATTTGGATATAACCGGGTACGACTTAAAAAAAACGTTATTAGGACAAGTTGCCTATCTTGAAAATTGAAGGGGCAAAATTACATTTTAATAATAAACAAATAAAATGAAAATTTTGATGGTGGGAACTGGTAGTACTTTGAAAACTGAGCAAATTTTGTCCCTACAAATTTTTGCCTAACTTGAAAATTGAAGGGGCTATGACCACATTTAGAATAAAAAAAGACTCGGAAGAAAAAATCAATAGCGAAAATGGATTATACATTCAAAATTGATCAGATTTTGTTCTTTTCAATTTTTTCCTTAAGTCAAAATTGAAGGATCTACGCAACATTTAAAGTAAAAGAAATTTCCAAAAAATTGAGCAACCCTTGAAATTTCTCATACTTTGAATGTCGCGTAGCTCCTCCAATTTTGATCTGGGCCAAAAATCGAAGAGAACAAAATTTGATCAATTTTGAATTTAGAATCCATTTTCGCTATTGATTTTTTCTTCGAATCTTTTTTTATTCTAAATGTGGTCATAGCCCCTTCAATTTTCAAGTTAGGCAAAAATTTGTATGGACAAAATTTGCTCAGTTTTCAAAGTACTACCAGTTCCCATCATCAAAATTTTCATTTTATTTGCTTATTATTAAAATGTAATTTTGCCCCTTCAATTTTCAAGATAGGCAACCTGTTCATATAACGTTTTTTCTTAGTCGTACCCGGTTATATCCAAATCTGAAGTTTGTACCACCACTCCCCGGACACCCTGTATACACTCGGAGTCAAGGGAGCGCCTAGTATATGATTTGTAATTTCGAAAATTGTGGGTTTTGAGCTCCGCTATTCCTGTTGTGCAACCGCGAAAATTCAAAATGCGTCTGTTCTGACACATCAGCGAACATTACTATGAAGTCAAAGTCAAAAACAGGTATTGCACCTTGCGGCCGCAAATGTAAGTCGGTGTTGAACTGTAAGTAGACTACCTTTGCCTCGAGCAAAATGGCACAGCTTGATCTAGAAACTTTTCACCCAAATCGAGATACACAAATCAATCTCTCACCTTTAACAACAAGATACCCATTCGCGAATCACTCCATCCCCTTACCCCAACACCTCACCCACTCAATTGTATCTTCATCATCATCTGCATAAAATTTCACCTAACAAATGCATACGAGAATAAAAGAAGCAAAATACGAATATTAATAAATACGTTGAAAAACCCCACCGAACTCGATCATAAATCTAATTGAAACCTCATTGAAATACGAACGGTGTAGATAGAGCCGAGAATACCTCCATTAGTATCATCGAGTATTAGTACATATAGTAGAGATATAGTGGTTGTTAGTGGCAGCAGATTATCGCGCAGATGAACACAGAGAAGAAGAGACGCGGTAGAACGAAGGAAAAAGAGAAGAAAAAAAAGGTAGGAGGACGACTGAAACCGAGAGTCTGATAAATTGAGTTCGTTTTGAGAACCCGGTACCAGGTATAATAGTTAAAATAAAATCCACTAACAAGAATCCCGTGCTATATATCATGATCATTAGCGTTGCCACTCCATAAAGATATGGTATTTTTCAGTCTGCTAAAATGCCTACCACTACAGATTGCCGTGTTAGTTGATAACTGCGGATAAAACATGTTAATAATTTCGGACCGCTTGTTAGAAAATAATGTAAAACCGTGTTCAGACTGAAGTGAAAACAGCAATTCAATTTGGTAAAGGTGATTTCAAAGTGTACTTTGGGTCTGGTAATGGTAAACCATAACACTGCTCTGCAGTCTGCACCACAGCAGCTCTTCATTCGATATCTAGGTGACATCGATTAACGACAGATGTTCCCCTCACGGGTATATTTTTTCGGCTCGCTGGTTAACGTTTTTATATAAATTTTAATTAATTTTTTCTTCAGCTTACCGCGAGATTCTCTAATGATGGTCATTTTTTTCCTTTCTCGAGCGATTGGAGAAGATTGGCTTGTTTTCTCTCAATAGCTTCTCGATTTCTTACGGATGAATGTTTTAAATGAAAAATTTACCTCCATTATCTCAGTATGCAAATTGGTGTGGACACACTCTTTTTAAATTTATTCTTTGGTCGTTATAAAATAATTCACAATGGTCGTTTTCCATTACAATTTGTTGTTGGCCACTTCGTAGGGTATATGTTCCTTAAGTCTCCTTAATAACGCTACTGGCATCGTGCCGCTTTTTTCGAGTATATGCGCAGGTATTATTAGTATAAATAGGTTCAAACGTGATACTAATTAATGTCAACATGTGCATTTTATTCAACACCGAATCGATTATATGTATGGTGAGAAGGTGAAGGAGAGTAGTGAAATACTGAGTCAATTTAATTTCGTTGCCATTGATGATTAATTGGTCTCAATTTCGTGAACGATAAGTTCAAATTTCACTAATCTTGTATCGAGATTTTTAATTCATTATTAAGTCGTTTATTTTCGGTGGAAGAAGCGAGAGAAATGATGAAAAAATTCAAAATATTTTCAAAAAAATGCTCCTAGCTCTCTACAAGATTATCATCTGATTAAACTTTTCTAAAGCCATACAAACTTAAAACGAAGTGATTTCAGCTAATGTAACTTTGAATCTAAGCCAATAATACAGGTAAGTTGTTACTTAAGAGTTACGACGCGACGGTGCGATCTCTCAACAAGCTTAGTTTGCTTTCCTTAGGATTTTCTGAAGCTGTCTTGAGAAGAATCACGGCAATGTCAAGTAAGGCAGGTCGTTTTTCAATTTTATTTGAAATTTGATGGAGCCCATGCAACACATCATAACTAAGATATCAGCAAGACATAAGAAAAACAGTAAACCTTAGATCGATATTTTACCTCTCTGACAGGAGCCCAACATTTGATTCAAATGTTACAAAATTCATTTTTTGGAAGGGCAGGGCTTGTACTCAAATTTTTCTCAAAAAAAGTAACTTTAGTAACCAAAAAAGCTGGAAAAAGTAACCAAAAAGTAACCAAAAAGTAACCAAAAAAGTGACCAATAAAATTTTCAATGCAAAAAATAAAGGTGAGGTGACCGAAAAACTCTGATCCATACAAAACTTTAAACTACCTACTACATTTTATTTTCAGAGGTCTGATGAAGCGATGTGTTGGAGGGGGGGGGGAGACTGAAATTCTCCCAACTTTTCACGCTAAATTTTCTCAACGTTTACTCTACCCCCTCCACCCAACATGATTTTTCCAAATAATTGGTCAGATATTGATTACATTATGTGTTTGGAATTTGTCGAGTTCATTTTTCCATTTTAGGAAATGTTTGAAAATTGTAGTAGTAGAATTCATATCTGCCCGAGCGAAGCGAGGGCGAAAGCTGCGAAAAATTTATGATTCGAAACATAAAACAACCTCATTTTTCAAGCAAGAAGTTGATTTTCGTGGCTTCAAAACTTTCAAATTTTAAAAGTTTTCAGAAAATTACATATACCTAAGTATCTATTTGTTACGTGTAAAAATGAGGAAACGCCCGAGCGAAGCGAGGGCGAAAGCTGCGAAATTGATAATATGAGACGTAAAACAACGTCATTCCTGATAATGTAAGTAATAAAGTTGATTTTCTTGGCTTCAAAATTTTCAATTTTTCAGGAGATTATTACGTATATTCATAGAAATATGAATAAAAGCCCGAGCGAAGCGAGGGCAAAAGCTTTTGAAAATTCACAATTCCTGAGAGGTAAAACAGCATCATTTTTGATGAAAAGAAAAAGAGTTCTGGGTAAAATTTTGAAGAAAAAAAAAGGAAATATGTGAAAAAAACTCAGAAAAAGTAACTTTTAGTAACCAAAATTTTTAAAAAGTAACCAAAAGTTACTATTAGTAACTTTAGTAACTTGGTTACTTAAAAAGTAACCGAGTACAAGCCCTGAAGGGGGAAGGAGGAGGAGGAGGTTCTAGAGGTCTATCGATGTCTTGGGTACATACTTCCATGTCATAACGCTTGAACCTTAGGCACTACTCAAACAAATTAAAGAAGCTAAAAATTAATTTTTTCAATTTCAAGAGTTCTCAAAATGATATTTCTTTCCTTCAAAAACATAATTATGACCATTTGATGTTTTTCTCTTCAAGATGGTATACCTACTTGAAAAGTGTCCTTTTTTTCAAACACAACTGTTTGCTCAATAGAGTGGCCCTTATTTGTACTTGGTGGAAAAAATTATGTTTTTTCTAGTGGGGACCCCCCCTCCCTTGTTTGATGCCAGTCCATGAGAAAAAAACACATTAAAAACTTGAACTCAATCGATGCATATTTACCCTGCCGCACGCCCCTCTTTTTGTAATGAAAGCATCAGTTGCATCAAGTATTCTGATTTCAGTATTATTTCTGTAATTTTTCGACTTAATTATTACATTTTTTAAGCTTTTGAAAGAGCATTGCGAGGGCAAAAGCTTTGGAAAATTTATAATAACTCAAAAAATAGAACAATTTCATAAAGAAATCGATTTTTTTAATGTAGAAATTTTCAAATTTAGTCAATGGTTTTTCGAAATTCCAGTGCTCGTACTCATTTTTTTCGAAAAAAGTGACTTGAATTATCTTTAAAAAAAACTCAAAAAATAACCAAAAAAGTGAAAAAACATGGGCAATACAAATTTCAACGCAGAAAAAAAAATCACCGAAAGAACCAGAACTTTTCATTTTTAATAAAAATCTAACTCGACAGAAACTTCGTTCAATTTCGGCAAACAGCAGGACTAGGGTGGTCCTTATTTTCAAAGTTGAGATTTTCCTCCCTCCCAACACCCGAAGTGGTGACCTCTGGTGAGAAAATGAATCCCTATTTTCTATTTTATCCATTCCCAAAAAAACCGGGCTGCGGTGGGCCCCTCAATTTTAAAATTTTTTATAAAATATCTACTAATAAATTTCAAGTTTTGTTATCTCCAAAAAGTCTTTTTTGAGTGAAATAAACTCTCATGACAATTTTAGCCCCCTCCATTGAAAACCAAGCTGACCCTCTAAAATAGGTGACATTTTTAAATGTAAAATACGAATTTCAGTTATTCCAAGTGACCGACTTGGTTTTCTAGGGATGGGGTCAATATCCTGATGATAGTTCATTTTACTCAAAAGAGAATTTTTTAAAGTGTTAGAACTTGAAATTGAATTTTAAAAATGCATTGAAGTTGGATTTTTCAAAATTTTTGGAAGTTAAAAGTCCCACCACAGCCCGAATTTTCCAAAAATAGGGAATTATTTCTCACCAGAGGTCATACCACTTCAAGGGTCGAGAGCAGAAGAAATCGCGATTTTTTTGGTCACGTATTCTTTGATTGAAAAAAAAACGAAAATTTTGGCATTTTGGCAATACATGCAAGACTTCTGACAATTTCAGCAAATTACTAAATCCTTATTTTATGCAAGAAAAAACATGATAAAAAATTGCCTGAGCAAAGCGAAGGTGAATTATTTTATCATAAGAAATGGAAAAATCTGTTTGAAGTAACTAAAAGACGTACCTAGTGATTACACAGTTGATTTTTTTCACAAAATTCCGTGACTTTTGAATAGAAAAATATGCTGAAAATTCTAAAATTCCCAGACTGCTCCAGGTTTTCAGAGTTTACAGGAGAATTGACACCCTGTCAAAGTTTCACAATGTGCCTGTTTTTTTTACATTTTTTACTCGTTTGACTATTAAAATGAAGATAGTGTTCTAGGAAATACCTATGAATACGAGTATATCAAGAAAAAAATTCAAAAAGTCAATTATCCAAAAAAGTGACATCCAATTTTGAAATTACCCCAGGCAGGGGTAAATGCAAAATGAAAGATTCAAAAATTGAATCAATTCGTATTCGAATTTGAAAAATTGTAGTGTCCTTTCCATATGTTGGTTGTGCAAAATACTCCACAAGAAGTATCCTGAAAATTTTATACTGATTGGTTGGTTACTTTAGGAATATTCATAAGAAAGACGGAACAAGATGATGAAAGACTACTGTAATTGACTAGTAATAAAAAATACACTAATTTTCAACCATCAAAAAGGTTGATATGAAAAATGGCTTTTTTCGATTTTCTGATAAAATTGGAACAAAATTTCTACCAAAATCTCGATTGAATTTGAAACCATCCTGAAGTACCCAAACGAACCTCCAAAATATCTTCATGAAATTTTAATACAAATCATGCCACTTCTATTGTTCCAATCAACGAACACTCGAGGACGCATTTAAATTTCGTTCACTCTTTTTTTGGGCGTGTGCGAAGTTATAGGTTCTGTTCCCATATCTCATATATCTATAAACTATTTCGCCAATCGAGTGCCTATCCAGTTTAAAAACACTGATTTGTGATCATTACGATGAAAATCTATATTTACGAATAGGCTAAATTTGACGCCTCTAGGCTTCGGGTCTCTTTTAAAAACTCGTTTAATACGTCGTAAAAAAAATTTTGGTCAAATTTAAACGAATTCCAAACAATGTATCGGAAGCCGAATACCGCACAGCGTGTAGTTAATAGCGAAACACTATCAGGAGATAGGTGAGTAAAATGCCATTGAAAGATGGCGTTTGCTGAAACCATGCGACATGTACGCTTTTTCGTCCAATTATCTTTTACGGTTTTTTTATGTAAATAATAGAACACGGATTTTCGTTACCTGTTACATTGACATTTTAACACGAAAGATATTATTAGGTAAATTTTACTAGGGTAATAAATTCGTTCAGATTTCGGCTTATAAAAATTTTACTATAGGTATTCGGTTGCGTGAAAAAGACATAGGGAAAAATTGGTCGGTAGGTGTTCTCAAAATTCACGATAATAGTCGTCCAACTGGTTTATTCATAATATCGTAGCACCGTACGCGTATAATACTGTATCATTCGGTAGTTATTTTATGTTAATAACATTGGAAATGCTATTCGGTTGATTATTATAAAGTTCTTGTCTTGTTTTATGAGATTAACCAGCAGTTTTATGTACGCGATGGGTGAATTTACGGGTATAAGACGTATTACTCCGATGGAATTAGTTTTCTTTTGCTGCTGCTGCTGCTGTAAATTGGCGTGTTTGAAAATAATTAAAAATACGATTTATGAATACGATAGACGCCATTTTTAGCCCTTTGGAAAATGCGAAAATTTTCTCTATTTTTTTTAAACTACGAGTTCGAATAGAAATTCGATTTTGAGGTAATTGCTGCGCGGTATTTGTATATGCCAATCACCTTTTAGGTACATACGAGACTAATGAGATCGTAACAAATAAGTTGTAAATGATGTTGAAAATGCAATTATCTTTACGATTGCCGAACGAGCCTTTTTTCTTGGACTTGTTGCCAGGGCTAATTTTATGAAGTCATTAAATAACGCCTCATTCATTGATTACCTTTAATTGATTTATTCCACTTTTTTTATCGACCAGTTTATTCAAGCATCGGCATCTTTAAGGTGTAATTTAAGCGTGTATTTTCCTAACATTGTTAAACTATATATGGTGTTTGATTTGACGGTGTTCGTCTCGCGTCCGCGACGACGTCGTCTTGTTCGCCTCATACACGTAATTTTATCGATGAATATCCAGCGACGGTGGTATTTTTTTTACCTCGTAGATGATTACTTTTCGACGGCGATTCGAAGATGGATTAATTAAGTGTGTGTTTGGGATGCGGATTTATTACCTACTATTTTCAATTTCAATTCGTAGTAGTATATAAATAAGTAATTTGTAAATAGATTGGAATGATTTTTCGGACCTGACGCGAGGATTTTCTCACGCCCAAAAAATATACCTACGAAAAGACAACGAGGTTTTCACGCTTCTTCATCATCGTAATTTTTAGGGTAATTTTTGAAAACTGATCAAAATTATAATTTTTTTTGCAAGTTTCTCAAAATTGTCAAAAGTTGAATTTTCGTAAATTTTGAAGGTAAATTCTCGTGTATTTTTTCAAGATGATCAAAAAATGTTATATCGTGATATTGTCCAACTTGAAATTGAAAGATCAGAAAACAGTAGTTTACGTTAGAGAAATTTTAGCACATCGTTGAAAATTGATTTGCTTGTAGAGCCTTCAATTTCACAGGAAAGATATTTTGCGTGAGAGAACCTTCTTTGTTCGTCTTGCAAAAATTATACCAGAAACCATGGTTAAAAATAGGGTTTCCCAAAATGCGTACATCGTTGCTCCTTCAATTTCTAAACTAGGCTCATGTCAGGCCAAACAAATACGGCGCGTGTGTTACCCCTTGAAGACCTGAAGATAGGCAACCGCTCGAACAGATTGGCAAATAACAGTTTGGGTACTTCCTTCGTTAACTCGGCCGCTCGTGAAGTAGCATCGTTTTGGTTGCTCATAACGTAATTATTTTCTCATTTTTAAAAACATGTTGAATGAATGTTGGCTTTATCAGAAGATTGCATCCCTTTAAGCGTTTTAATTCAGATGTCAAATTTTCTAGTTTGGAAATTTCAAAGTTCACTTCTTAGTAATTGCTACAATATCCGTGTTCATGTTGCTCTTTTCAGAAATTTTGTGCTATATTCAGAGACGAAACTATGAGGGGTAGAGGGGATGGCCCCAGTAGTCAGATATTAAAAAGCCTGTTATTTGCTAACTTTGCCTAAATTTTAAAAATTTTTAGTCCTAATAAGGAGACTTATTTGCCGACTTTTCTGGAACTTGAATAGCACTTTTTTGAAATTCAGTGGTTCTGTTTTTGAATTTCTGGACATGGAAAATATCTACTCAAGGTAAAGGTACCCAACTTTCAATAATGTCAAATATAATGAAGAAATTGGATTCTTGTCAGAAAATAATAATTCACTAGACACTTGAATTACCTATAAATTTTCGAAAACTACAGCCCTCGCTTCGCTCAGGCCTGTTGGTTTTTCTTTTTCAAAATCAAAATTTCTAAAATTCTATTATTCAAATTCAAAAAATGTTGAAATCCAAAAATAAACTCCTCACAAAGAGAAAAATGTTTTTTACTTCCTGAAATGCAACATTTTGAGAGCTTTTGGCCTCACTTCGCTTAGGCTTTTTTTCGGAACTAAAGTTTCTAAAAAAAAAGTCATTCCAATTCTGAATAAATTTGTAAAGTCAAAAATATCAATCTCTTTCAAAAAAAAAAAAAAAAAAAAAAAAAAAAAAAAAAAAAAAAAAATTGAAAAAATTCTATATTTGAGGCTTTTAAAACTTGAAAAATAAAAACAAAATTTTCTTATAAGCCATCAATTGGAAAAATTGGTATTTTTTTCTCATATCAGTCAGCCAATTTTTGGTCGACTATGCCTTCAAAGGGAATGCTTTCGTCCCTCGCTATATTTTATCCGAAAAACCGAATTTTAATAAACTAAAAGTACTGACCAGAAATATCAAATCACCTCTGTAATCAACCCCTAATAATAATAAAGTTAGGTATCTAACATCAAGTGTTCGGTAAATTCAGTCGTTGGAATACGTGCAAGATCCAAACATTCTGCGTTCTTCTATGTAATTTAATCTTCTGTCTAATTACTTCAACCGAAATAGCCAAATTTAGTATTTGTTTCTTGGCGATGTATTGAAACGAATTTTTCAGCATATTCGAACGAACAAACTCTTTCTTACCTATCAGTCACCATAATACAGTTTGCGTCATTGAACATTGTTTTTCCTTTTTCCTCCTTATAATAGGAAAACCTTTTACCTAAATAAGCTTGGTAAATACACGAGTAGATATGTCTGTAAAATTACAACAGCCTATCAAAAAGTATGGCAATTTTTTGTTCTGAAAAAAGTATCAGGATGTCTACAGAAATTTGTTGCCCAAAAATAATCAACTTTTCACTACCTTCCAAAATATTTTCATCCTCCCCCCCCCCCACCGATGGATTTCATCATTTTTATTTTTTGGTTTGGACTTTGCAGTTTTTTACATTGGAGTACACGTTTTCATCAATTTGAAATAAATTCAATTCAATGATAATAAAATCATTGCTACATTTACCTATTCAAGTTGTTACAATTTCTCATGTACCTACTACCTACCTACAGGGTGCCCAGAAATATCGAGCACCCCTAAGAAAGTTTTTCATTAAAAATATAGGTTGGCAACGTGAAATAGATGCATATGATTGGTGGCATGTTATCTCTCCAGTCCAACAACCAATCATGTGCTATCATTATTATCATTCACTGTGACCAACCAAAGTATTATAGTAGAAAACTTTTTTAGGGGTGCTCGATATTTCTGAGCACCCTGTACTAGTCAGAATGACAGAACACCAATAGGTATTAGGTACCATTTAACTATTTCAAGAATACAATTTTTTCAAATATGAAAGATGGGGGATTTTTTTCATTTCTAGCAAAGATTTTTATACCTATTTTTTAATGTGTGGGAAATCGGATTTTCCACGTCTTTCATTTCTCACTATCTACCTTACATGCAAAATTTCTTAAAATCATTACTAATATTTTTTCACTACTTTCACTACCTATTCACATTGCTTGTAAATTGTCAATTAATGCAGTTGTAATGACAATACGAAAAACAGTGTTTCATTATGTAAGGAAACAATTCGAGTGCAAACGTTGGAAATATTTTTCACGTTGAAATTTTCTTTGTGTTTCTTATCAAATTCTTAGACACCACGACCGTGTGTTCGTCTGAGTCGCTGAACGAAAATTTCCTAGAACTAATCTATAATAACTACATATAAGGACTAATAAGTTTTACGACCAATAGTCAATTATTTTTGAAAATTTTAAAGATAAAGATGACCAACGTCAAACGGAACCTTCTTATACTTGAACAACGATAATACGCTCGTATTTAACCGATATGGCGGTACACTACTCAAAAACTTGTCAATGGGAAACACGTTGTATAGTAGGGGCATATCCTTTTACGTGTGTACTATTATCATAAAATATACCTTTACCTACCTACTCATGGTTTTGGCCAATTTTTCATTATTCGACTTCGAATTTTTGTTTTTGTTTTTGGTACGTTCCGAAGAAAGTGGATTGATACTTAGTTATACCAAATCGAAGACGATGTATGGTATTTGATGTGTATGGTTATTGGTTAGGTATACATATGAATAAGGTAATTGTTTTCGTTTGAATTTCAGTTCAAGATTTTAAATACCTTAAGTTTATTTCATTTCATTTCTGCGTTAAAAATCACTTTTTGGCAAGTAAACATTGCTTTTTTTTTACAAAGAATTTTTCTTCCTTTTTATTTTTAAAACCGAAAGACAGGAATGGGATTTCATATTTTTGAAGCTGACTATAAACAGACAACATTCCAACAGAAAATAAAAATTGCTCGTCCATTGAAAGTTTTTTTTGACTTTTCATCTAAAAACCTATTTGTTGCTTCGTTTTTCTTTTTATTTGAGTGCCTTGAATTTCAAGCTTCGGCAAAATGAATTGTACCTACAACTCGACTTGAAGAACTTGAATTTTCTACAAAAAAAAAAAAAAAAAAAAAAAAAAAAAGGGCATTTGTGTATTTAACGGTATGTTTGAAATTGAGGGGCTGGTTTTAAAAAAAACACCAATGTCAGAGCTGAACTTGACGCTTGATAAAAAAAAAATGCAGCAGATTAGTGAAAGTTCAGAGCCATGTTTCAACAGCAGTAGTTGTTATTTGAATAGTACAAAATTTGTACATTCAAGATAAATAACTTGTCTGAAACACAATTTGCACCATTTAGGTAAATAAGAATTGTTATCATTTACCTACCTATTTAAATTAAGAAAAAAAATTAGCATTGGCCGAAACGATATGTTTTTATTTATCAATTTTACATATTGCTCGGCGTTGGGTACTTATAAACCTACCGTGAACCTTTAAATTGAACTTTAAAAATAATTATCACAGCGTACTTACACTTACACGTTGGCGGAGATGAATGGTTGAGCTCGAAAGTCGGAATTAAAAAAGTTGAAAAGATCAAATTATTTCTCGAAGTTATCTCGGCGTGATTAAGCTTCATACGTTTATTTAATTAATTGGCCACTTTTTTCTACCTTTCATTAAATTACGTTTAAAGGTCATTTGAATATTGAAAAAACGTTTAATTTGACGGTAATAGCATTTTTAACAAGATTACAATTAGGTTGTTTTCCAGAGACCGTTGTACGAATGTAGTGAAATGTTGTCAAAAGTACGAAGTCACCTGATAATCGAAATAAGGAATTTGGTCTTTTCTCTGAATCATCGCAGTGACAACGGAAAACTTTGTGGGGAAAAATGTTTACGTGCTTTTAGAAATGGAACTTGAAGCTCGAATAAGCCATAGTACACATTTCATAGCTCACCTACTCGTTATAGAAAAATGATGAATCATATTGTGTCTCGATAATTTGTTAATTACCTATTTGCCAAAGTATTTGATTAGTGCTCAGTATCAAGTTTCAAAGTACCTAATCAAATAATATGTGGAATCATGCAATATATTTTTGGGGAAAAGATGAATGAAAAGGACTTTAGCTACTTGTTGAAGGTATGAGTAGTGAGTACAATTGCTATTAGTAGGTATTTATCATAAATGTCATTATTTTAATTCTTGTATTTTTTTTTGGTGATTCAAAATATCAATAGGTGAATGTGAGATAATGAGAATAGGGCACGTGTAACACTCATGAGGATATTTTCTGTTAATGTATGTACTTTAAATTTCATTTAGAATTGTGGATAAGATATCCTCATCAGGAGGTGAGATATGAGCATTCCCGCATTTATAAAGATCTCAAAACAGAGGCTTACTTGAACATCGTGAATATTTAGGAAAAAAAAGAGGAATCTGCAGAATTGAAAAACCTTGACTCACCTTTATCATGGAAAATTAAAATAGGCAATACCAACTTGACTATTTGAATTTTGAAATATGTATTACTTCGAGAATCTCCGAAGCCTGAGACAAAATTTGTCGATGGTGAGGTACCTAAGTATTCAAAATATTTTCGAAAACAATCAGAATCCAATGTTTCTGTTGAAAGTGCTATCTTACTTATACGAGAAGGTCATTTGAGAAGAAGTGAAATTAAAGCGCCAGTTCGATACAGTCGATTGAATTTTACAACTCAAGTTTTACATTAATTCAGCTATTCAGCATATTTTTGGATAAAATTATGCAATCACTCAAGACCACTGATGACAATATTCTGATTTTTTGTGTCATTTTCAACAATTATATTCATATAACTTCAACCACTTTTTTCACAAAATTTTGAAGATTTTCGTTCTACTTTATGTCGTTTTCATCATATTTCATCAATGTTTTCCCCATTACAAAAAAGTAGGCATGTAGGTGTATAGGTACATTTATCGAATGTTATGCAATTTTTGATATTTGTCAGCACAATTTGCGCAATTTCAATCACCTATACAAATGCTTATTCCACAGATTCAATTCTCAAATTTCAACTTAGGTACAGCTATTTTTGTATCAATTTTGACAACTTTTCATACATTTTTGAAGAAGTATTGCCAACATTTTAGGCAATTTTTGCAATTGGTAGATTTTTATCAACTTTCATATGCCTGATCGTGACCATTCTACTCGTATATCAATTGAGGTAATTTGCTGTAAATTTATGATTCTTGAATATTGTTTTCAAAAAAAATTGCCAATACACAAGTACTTTTTCATAGTTATAATTTTGCGGAATTGTGATGACATTTCTAAAAAAATTTATGTATTTCGATCTTGAAATATTATCAATTTTACTGAATTTTCAACAATTTTATGCCAATGTTGTCGGTTTCCTGGTAAGCTACCCTAGTTATTTCAACCAATTTCATGATTATTTTTCAAAAAATTTTGATACGTTACAAAATTACAAAACTTCTATGCAATTTGCAAGTCATTTTTTATAATTTTATGTGAATTTTTGGTAATTTTTGTGCAGTTTTCTGCCATTTTTTTCGATTATTTCGTCATTTTTGCTGTTTTTTTTGGCATAAGCTTCGATTCTTTTTCTCTTTTTATAAAGTTTTTAAGAGTTTTAGGTCCATTCAATAATTGAACTTTTCATGAAAAATTTGTACTTTTCAACTTTGCAAACTTTGTTAAATGTCTTAGATGTCTACTCATCGGTTAAGAGATAAAAGCTTCCAAATATTGAGCACTTTTGACAAAAATCGCAAATTGTTGAACTTGAGAGAACTACAATAAAATTTAAAATGGTCTTTCAAATTTTACGGTAGTCAGAAAAAAAGTTTCAAGTGAAAACTTGAATAAATTGAGGATTGCCCAATTTCTAATTATCAAAATTTCATGAAAAAATTCCAAAAGCAGCCAATTCAATTTACCCTAATTTTTTTCAAATTCAAAGACATCAAAAGTCACCCAAAACTGACTCTTTGGGTCAAATATTTAGCGAAATGGTTTAAATTTAACTCGTAATGTTTTTGATTTTTGAGGTTAAAACTCTCAACATGATGATAAATTGGTTCAGAAGCACGCGTAATTACGTATAATATTCGGATTCAAAATAAATGAACTTAATCAGGAGCAAACAATAGGTAGGTAAAGTACAACAAGTAATCATTCAGGTATGCAAAGTTTAAAACCAAAAAAAAAAAAAAAAAAAAAAAAAAACTGAAACATTGAAACGCCACCACCACTGCTAAAGTTGTAATAAAATGTGCTATCAGCACGTGATTACATGCACCGAACCTTATCACTTTAACGTGTAAAGTTTTCTTTTCAAGTTTCGTTTTTTTAATGACAAGCACAGCTTTTGAGACAGTTTTAAAGTGAACAATTTACGGGTATGGTGTGTTTCAGTGTTCGAATGTTAACGGATTAAGCGCGTAAAAGTGATAAGCTTTCATTTCCGTTGAGGTGAGTTCGAATATTCCAGCTTTAAGTAGGCTGCATTAGGTACCTATTAATTCTTATTGCGATTGTTTTATACCTAATTTACCTATTCGTGTAATAAATCCTCGCACACTTGACCCACTAAAGCATTGATAGATGGTTGCTAATATTTACAATTTTTTTTATGTGATTTTACCTGTTTTTTTTTTCGTGTGCGAATAGCATTAGAAATCAAAAAAAAAAACAAAATTTCAACAGTGAAAATTCTCCCTGTGGTTTAACATAAGTTTACAATACCAAAGACGTATTGTTGACAGAGTTATACCGGTATTATTATCTCATAAAATATTATATCGTGACGTTCGTGAAAACTAAGGTAAAAGTAATTTACGATGGTGATAAGTAGTCAATTTGCGATTTTTCGAATGAACTGTTTTCAATACTTTTTCGACTAGGTTGAAAAAATTACAGGAAATTACTTTCAAAAGGTCGCCGAAGTTTTTTCAAGGTTATAGAAAAATTCAAAATATTGAAATTACGTCAAGTAATAGACAAGTAGGTAATTTTTCTTTTGGAAACTGTAAAAAGTGCCAGTCATTGAAAATTTTAAGAAATGAATTATTACTCGTCTGAACGTGGCGTGGTTTACTCAATTTACCTAGGAGAACTTCTACTAATTACTTATCCTTTGTAGAACACTGACCTCGTACATCACACCCCCCCCCCAAACCCGAGGATACCTCATGATTGCCAAACTGAAAAATCCTTCAGATCGCATCATCCCAACTTCAGCAAAATGACTAAAATTAAATTTTGTTCAA
Source organism: Planococcus citri (assembly GCF_950023065.1). Classification (NCBI taxonomy): domain Eukaryota; kingdom Metazoa; phylum Arthropoda; class Insecta; order Hemiptera; family Pseudococcidae; genus Planococcus; species Planococcus citri. Next base: position 53,159,623 of record NC_088678.1, on the reverse strand, counting down.
ATTAATTTTTCTTCAAAACCCATCACTATTTTCAGTCTTCTGAATCATTTCTCCCTGATCAAGTGTTCGGATGAAAAAATAAGTAATATTTTGAGGAAATCGAATTTCCGCCTCCAGTACTGAAGATAGGCAAAAAATATGAGGCACCTAATTTCTCCCTCCACAAGATCCAACTTCTCAGGAAAATTTTCTGTTGTCAGAGTGATAAGTACAGAGTCAGCCCATTTATGTATTTGATCAACATTTTAAAATTAGGTATCGAGAAAAAAATCCAAATAACCTAATGAAAAAATTTGTTTAGATTATTTTTTTGTGTTCTCTGTTATCAAATCTGTTAAAGATGACCAAAATACGAAATGTGTTATAATAACCTTTGTTATACCTACACATGTTTATAGTCTGTATTAAATAATGATGAGTTTACTCTAAATTCGTTTTATTCCATCGTGATAAAGTCCAACGATTAAAATAATCGATGGAATACCTACTGTAAGATCAGACATCAGTCTCATGTAGATACCTACCTGTTAGTGTACCTATATAAACGTCGTTTAGGTATTAGGTTGTTCGATCGTGTATCATAAATAGTTCATCAGTGATCGTATAATATTGTGTTCATTCAATTTTTTTTTTCGACCGGTAACAAATTTAATAATTCAGTGTCGTATAACTTTATGTTTTTCTAACTTGAACTGTAACAATTGGAAATACTCGTGAAAAGGTAGTAGAGATTTTTAAAAAATTTAATAAAATTAGATAGGTACCTGCATAGACAGATAATGTACGGAAACACAGAAGTAGTTGAACTTGAATATTGTTTTTTGATGATTTGACAATAATTTTAAAAAAATGATTGAAATTTTCGACAATAAATTTCTTCTATCCTTCAATTTTCCAACATTGTGGTAGTTTTATTCCTTCATTGTTTTCATTTCTATTTCATCTTTAAAACGTTCTATCCTTCAATTTTCCAAAATTATGGTAGTTTTATTCCTTCGTTGTTTTTATTTTTATTTCATCTTTAAAATGACTTGGGTAAAATAATTCATCAAATTTAGATAAATGATTTTGAATTTAGCTATTTATGTTCTTGAAATTATTCTAAAACACGAGATTACAATTTTGAAAAGTGGAATAATGTAGTAATTTCAAAATTTAATATTCACCCATACCTACGAGTACCTAATTTTAGAATAAAGTTCAATTTTTAGATTTTTTTCTTCTTTACAATAGGTCATTTATGCTTGATCATAAATTAACCACTGCCAAAAATTATTTTAAGGAGTAAATTGACGTGAATAATCTCAAAATGTAGTCCATTGGAAAAAATGAATCAAGTATTGAAAACTACTGGAAAAATAATCGATCATCAAATTCTGGAAACCTGAGTACCTACCTACCAGGCTACTCACCCTACTCAACTTTTTGATTGCAAAAAATATTATTTTGCCAACTTTTAGACAAACAATTATCCATAAATACCTACTTTTATAAACAAAATTTCAAGTAGGGTAATTTCTAAGCAACTTAATATCTCTGTAATTATTAAAATTGATAATTATCAGCAGGTCTATTCAAAATGGGGAGCACCGATACAACCATTCTACAAAACGGAGACAGCATCCATCAAAACGGAAAGATTACCCAAAATGGAAACGTAGAAAATTTCAAAAATATCGTAAGTACACCTTCATCACACTTACATAAAATTTTCAAAATCGACCTGTTATTTAATAGTGATTAATTTCTTCACAACCTTGAACTATTGTTTTTGTTATACAATCGTCGGTATTTTTCTACTTCGTTTACTTCTACCTAGATAAATATTTCCGAGGTACATTACGAGAGTAAGTATTTTTATCTTCAAAAAAAAAAATTATTCGTCGATAGACTCGCATGATGCCACGCAGCCGACAAGCGATGACTAATTACACATAAAAAAAATGTTTCAAAGTCTAGAATGCGATTAATCCCGGAAATTTATTCACCTATACGTTTGAATTCCTTTATTTACATTAAAAAACTTTGATTTTGTAAATCGAGAGTTCATTCATTCATTCGATGTATAATGAAAAAATTAATTTTTCAATTACCTATGTATTATGTATTATGGATCATTTAACGCGATCGAATTACCTCCTCGGTGGTAAATTGTTATTGGTTTATTCGAGTAATAAGTGATCGAAATCGTGGATCAAGGTGGTTTCAATTAAAAATTTAAAAAAGTAGGGGAAGACGTTAAATTTTGAAAAGCAAATTGCGTGGTATTACAATGAAATTTGGCAGCAGTTTTCAAGTGAAATAGATTATGTACCTTATACCTTATTTATCCGACAATTTGTATGGGTAAAATGATGATGAATGATGGTTTTGTTTAGGATTTGAAAGAAATTAATGGTGGAAATACGAAAATTGAAAATCCCAATAATGATGTCGAGTGAGTATTTTAATTAGAAATTCTCCAATTAATAGAAATATCTAACTTGATTATCTTAACAATAACGTAATTATGTACTAAGAATACTTAATTACTTCACTTATTTATAAAAATCCATTTTTTCAACAACCAAGTATTCTCGACAGATTTATTATAATAAATAATTATTTAACTGATGAAATTTCAATCATCCAAATTCCAAACGCTATGAATAAAATTGTCAACCTGAGTAAATTTTTATACCTAGACTTAGTACAAAAATTATAGTTTGTAAACTAGGTGATGGATTTTTTGGTCAACTTTTTTTCACCTATAATAATTTTAAAAATAATTATATTTTTCTTGTGTTTTTATAGAAACGAAATAAGAATAGAATACAATTGGCCAAGTGGGACAGGTGAGTGCATTTCGAGTATTTATTATTTTTATCATTTATCTACTTATAATTTACTGTACATGAGCAATTTCTTAACATGCCGATGATAAATGAATGAATGATGTGCGAAAATATCAGAAGTAAAAATATACCCACATAACAATCGCAATTAAAATGTTCTTAAAAATGCGAATCTATTATAACATTCGTTTATCGTAATTTTCTTTATCAAATTACTAAATTACTGCATAATTTTAATTACTCGTTGTTTAGTGAATTTTGCATTTTTGTTTATTCGAATGTAATTTCGTTTATCACACGAATTGCTTTTAAAGATTATCAAAAGTCGTGATCTACGTATAATTGGAGTAGGTACCAAGTTCTGTAGGTAGGTATCCACATGCAGTATTTTACATACTTATAGCATCGTTTTGAAAATCAAAGTGGAATTTTACTTACATGTTTCAAAAATCAAATTAAAAAGCTGTTAAATACGAAACAGAATTTTCTTTTCATTTTTTCCAATTAATTTTTAAATGACCTTGTTTGGCAACGAACGCAGCTTGTGCATTACCTTATTAACCATTTTTGTTTTGAGAAGGTGTACCAATAAATGGTCTTACTGCAAGGGAGGTATCTTATCCAAGTACATATTTTAAGAAAATACTCATCTATTCAGAAAAATATACTTAGACACCTAGGTGAATAACACAACACTGCATCCTCAAAAATGTACCTAAATAATAAGGGGCTGAAAAATTACAAAAATTGCAAATTTTGCGCTACCTACTTTTTTGGACAAATCATTCTTATATTTAGCTCTAAAACCACTGAATGTAGTATTTTTTGAAATTTTTTGTCCTTTTTGTCCCGGAGAGAGATTTTCATCAACTTTAATCTAAAAATAGGGCTACATAATTTGAAAAATGGAAAAATTATTACAAACTGCTAGGTATGGTAGGTAGCAGATACTATTTTAAAATTTTCACCAACCCAACGGATTACATTGGGAGCCTGAAATTGTCTGTATCTATATTCATTTCAGTCTTCACTCTTGTGAAGTTCAAAATAAAAAAAAAATACCACCAATAGGAAAAGACAAAATGATCTGCTTCGGGTCATTCTACGTCAATTCGATCAAGAAGTGGTAAGGGAGTAGCGATTTTTTTGAAATTTTCCCTGTGGAAAGACTTTCCGAAGGGATGACTAATGGCGCAAATCGCAACCCTCCAGCCCTTTTTTAAAGGCTGCTAGCGGTTGTCAATGTTTTCAGTGAACTTGAAATATCATCCATTTCAGCAGTAGATTACTCGATAACCGCGATACCTACCAAAATGGAACTTTTTCCAATAGTTATAGTGGTTTTGAAACGCTTTTTGGTGATATCATAAAAATCAGTGTTGCCACTTTTTTCGTACGAAAAATTAGCTCGAAAAGTTTCAAAACGTAGCTTTCTAATCGTTTCTCGACTCTCAAAAATTCTGAAAAAATATTTTAGGGCCTATGGACTACTTTTTATGCTGAACAACATATTACATATTAAACAATTGAGACGGCATTATTTTGTAAAATCGATTTCAAAAAATTGAAAGTTTCCAAAAAAATGCGATTTTTGATTTAAAACATGAAAAAAAGTTTTTATTGGTAAAGTTGACCCATTTGGCCCCTATTTTTGGGTATCCGTTGAAAAAGTCGCCGACCCCCCCCCCCTACCACTTCTTAGTTGCATTGACGTGGAATGATCCTTTCATGACTTCAAATGAGAATTCGCGGTACCTAGTTTCTAGTTTATCAATGATCCAAAGGGATACAAAAACTGATAACCAAGGTCGAAAAATTGTACACTATACCTAATGAATCGATGAAAATATTCAGATGGCTAATTAACTATTCTGATGACCGAAATTTCTGTTCGCATTTGCAACATAATAATATTGTTTGAAGCATAATTTTATGATATTTTTGGGGTTCAAATTTTTCAACAAATAGTGTAAATCGCAAATTTTCAATACTTTATGCCCTTTCACTGGAAATTTGGGCCCTGAAAATAGATACCTACACATTTTCTAAAACAAATCAATCAATCATTTCAAAAATGTTTTTCGAACCGACTAAAACGACGTTTTTTACAATAACTAACCGGTTATTGGATTTCTTTTTAATCCAACAATGCACGTATTTTTTGTGCTATTTTTGGGAAATTTGAACCCCTGAAGGATTTTCAATTTTTTCAATCGACCATCTACATTCAATGATCTCATATTCCAGTGGAAAAAAATGAGCAAAATCGATGACTGATGGGTCTATAGAACAGGTTCCCTGATTAATATTTCAAACCATCTTATTGAATTTCGAATTTAATTAATAAATGCCTGGTTTCATTGCATGCCTAAATTTTCCACTGAAAAATATCAGAAAATAACCCACGTGTGTAATATCGAAAAGTACGATAAATTTGAAGGTCAAAAACGTAAAGGTTTTATTGAATAACCATGTAGATGTATCATGTAATCGATATACCTACGTACTTGAATCACTTTTTTTTTGCATTGTTCGCATTTACGTACCTATCTACCTGTATGACCGAGTACAATGTACGCAACATGGCATTATCAAACACTGAGATTTGTGTAATTCTTATTGATTTCAGGACCTGATAAACTAAGACCTACTGATAACATACACACTTCTGTGCCCGACGGATGCGTTAAAATAAGAAATTCTTTCGAAATCGACACGAAGCCTATATCCGTCCCAACATTAGTAAATGAAGCTGTGGAAAGATGGGGAGATTTACCTGCTCTAGGAACGAGAATAGAAGGAGCCGGATGGGATATCGTGAATTTCAGGTTAATATGAAATTTACTTTTGATTTCGCTTGCATTTTTTTTCATTTACATGTTATGATTATAAGATATGATGAACGAATATAAGTAAATGAAAAAATGAGAATCCACAAAGTTCATAGTACCCATCACATATACCGACTTTGTACGTTTTAATTTTCAAATAATGTGTAATGAACTTTGATCGTCTTATCGGCGACAGAATAATGAAAAAAATTACATCGAAATTCACTTTTATCCGATTCTCGAGGCTATATAATGCAAGCTTTGTCTAAGTCGTTCTTTCAAATATTCACATTTATTCTTTATGTTCGGTGTGCTCAATTAACGTGCGATTACGCGTTGGTATTTTGTAGTTGGCGAAGTGACATAAATGTTTGTAAGTATCGACAAATTATAAATTATTTTATTGTGATCATCGATTGGCTTGAAGAACATTCCTATCTACTTGATCTATTTCAAATTCATCTTGAACTAAAATGAGATTCTCGCATTCTCGCAAATGAATTGATTGCAATTCAAAAATTTAGTGGGTATACTTCGGTATTGTGACAAAGGTACTCGTCTACTCGTATCTGCAAAAATTATTGGGCTAAAGTGATATTTTGTTAGGTATTGATTCCTATAGTCTCAGACATCTGATTGGTTTATACCTCAACTTCATACATTTTTTGGGGGACACGATAACGATGATAGTCATTTATATAATCTGAAAGCAGAAACTCTCGTTTAACGACTTAAAGTTATTATGAATTTTACAATATGTACTCAAATCCGTTTTTACTGATTTTTTTTCAGGCAATACCGCGAAGATGTTCGAACCGTAGCCAAAGCTTTTATAAAATTAGGTTTAGAACGTTATCATTCAGTATGTATTCTGGGAATGAACTCGAAAGAATGGTTCTACGCAGATATAGGAGCCATCCACGCTGGGTAAGTTATCGTGAAAACTTGCAAATAAGTGTTCTTCCAGTGTAATTCTTGAACAACCTTTCTATGTACGAATAATTTGCTCGTTTTCCAGCGGTTTTGCAGCCGGAATTTACACCACGAATTCACCAGACGCCTGTTTACATTGCCTGAAAACGAGTTACGCCAACATCGCGGTTGTTGAGAATGATATGCAGTTACAGAAAATTTTGAAAATCCGTGACCAAGTACCTGATCTTAAAGCAATTATTCAATACACAGGCAAACCCAGTGATTCGTCAGTATTAAGCGTAAGTATATCGTAACAGATACCTCTGGCTACCAAATCCCGACAAAATATTGTTCTTACTTTCGAGTATGCTAGCAGTCTTCTTAAAAGTTATTATTTTTATAGTGGCAAGATTTGATGGATATTGGGAGCAAAGAATCTGATGAAAAATTAGACGAAATAATCGACTCGTTAGCTGTGAATGAATGTTGCTCTCTATTGTACACAGTAAGTGACCTTTAATCGAGTAGTACAGCGTATCAATTTACACTCGTAAAACAATGTTATCTTATCATCGTACATATATTTTGATTTCCAGTCAGGAACCACCAGCTTACCAAAGGCAGTAATGTTAAGTCATGATAATTTGATATTCAATGCGAAAATGGCAGCTAAATATTTAGACATGGAACCGGGTAATGAGAGAATTCTATCATATCTTCCACTTAGCCATGCTGCTGCTCAGGTACCTTACCTATATTTACATGTAGAAATGTATTCATTTAAATAGGAAAATGACTTGAGAATTTTTTTTTTGAAATTTTTAGGCTGCTGATTTATTTATGGGCCTTGTCTGCGGAGGTTGCGTTTATTTTGGCGATAAAAATGTATTAAAAGTGAGTATTTTTCGCGATATCAGCGTAGCCAAGTTTATTTTCAGCGAATACTCTACACTTTTGTTTAGGCTGGTGGAAAATTTTAAAGAGATATGCGTATTTTGTGTAATAATTACGTAGGTATGTACTTATTTACCTAAGAGTATGCCTATCAACGGGTCCTGTGCATTGTTGAAGGCCCCAATCTGATTATTTTTATCCAAGTGATAAAGGTACCGAAATACCTACTTGCGTACTTTTATGAATACTGTATTCATCCTTGAAAACGTTGAAATGTGTTGACTAGAGACCATTTTTATGTCAATGTTACCCACTTGTTCAAAAAATGAAATAAAAATACAAAATATGTACTGTAAGTATATGCAAGATAGGTACCGAAAAACTGATTGTAAAATCCAATGGTTGTAAAAATTTTACCATTTTTTAAATACGAGTTCTAAAATTTTTCCTAGGGAAATAATTTTTGTAATTTATGGAAAACTATCGAGCATTATTTAAGTAAAATTCAACTAAAAATTTCCACTAAGTGGTCATCGTGTAATACCTGTTTCGCCATCAGAATTCTCTTTATTTTATACTTTCATTATTTTTGTAGCAATGCGAACGTCCTGATGAGACAGGAAATGTATAGATTGTAAATCCTATCGATAATTTAATTTAAGATGTTAATATTTTATCCACTTATAGCTTTTAATCTACCTTTCCTGCATTGAAAATGGAACCAGTACATCTGGAAAGCGGATATCTCGGATCATGTTTTAGTGACGTCTACCTACTTGTTTGTATTTTGATAAGTCTAAACAGTTTTGTAGACGTCATAAATTAATGATTCACTTTTCATTGGAATATCCTTATGGTTCTATACTTTCAAACCGCTTTTCTTTATTTAGGTTAAGATTTAGCTTAATCGTGTTCAAATTTTTCACCACATTTCGACAATGCATCATACTTCCTACCTTATAATATATTTTTTGTAACGAAGAATTCAATATTTTAAGGGATCAATGGTGGATAACCTAAAAGCTATGAAACCTACGATTTTATTCGGTGTTCCCAGAGTATGGGAAAAAATTAAAGAAGGTTTGGAAACAGCTGAAAAAAAATCATCCAGAGTCAAACAGTTTCTCTTCTATCACGCCAGAGCAGCAGGTCTCGCTCATTACAAAGCTGTATCGGAGGGGTAAGAATGAACATTGTATCACCTATTCATGATTGTAAACTGGTTGTTTTAATTGTTGATGTATTACTTTCATCAGTTATGTGGGAGAATCATTCTCGTATAAATTTTTCAAACGTTTAGTCTACGGAAAAGTTAAAGAAGCTTTGGGTTTTGATCAATGTCGAACATATTTATCAGGAGCTGCGCCCATACCAACCGAAGTCAGAGAATTTTTAACCAGTCTTGATATGCCTGTGACAGAAGTGAGAATCAGTGATTAATGTTTTACAAATATTTTTGTATAATTCATTCCATTGAGATGAACAACTCAAACAATTTTTTTTCAATTTTTAGGCCTACGGAATGTCAGAAACTAGCGGCGGACATTTTATTAGTAAATCTCCGGATCTTGACTTAAACGCTATTGGTAGAACTTTCCCTGGAACTCGCTCGAAAATTGATCAACCTGACGAAAATGGAAACGGAGAGGTATCTAACTGACGGGCAAAAAATATAAAATTTGGTTGCAATGTCACACATATGGTGGCCTAATACTTATATTTGTTGCTCTCAGATTTGTATGTATGGAAGAAACGTGTTCATGGGATACTTGAACGACCCCGAAAAAACTGAAGAAGCTTTAGATTCCGATGGATGGCTGCATTCTGGAGATCTTGGAAAAATTAACAAAAATTCGTTCCTACAAATAACTGGAAGAATAAAAGTACGTAGGGCTAAAAAATTTCTGTAACAGTAACTCTTGAAATTTTTATTTACGAGTGTTTATATGGACTTGTTTTTCAGGAGCTGATAATTACAGCTGGTGGGGAGAACGTAGCTCCTGCTTTAATTGAATTAGCCGTAAAAACTGAAATACCCATAATTAGTCAAGCTGTCATTATAGGAGATCGTCGTAAATATCTTTCTATGTTGGCAACATTAAAAGTAAGTTTACAAATACTTAGTGTCTTAAGAATGAGTGATCAAAAAAAAAATCAGTGTTGAAGGCTATAGGAACGAAAAGTCAAGGTTAAAAACTGAAAAAAAAATTGGTGATATGAATTTTTACCTATCTTGCAAATTAAATGGATTGTGAATAAATTTTGGAGAAAAAAATTTATGTCAATTTCAAAATAATGGAGAAAATATAGTTGAACGTCGGAAAAAATTGAATTTTTTAAAAATCAGTGTTTGTCACTTGATTTTCAAGATAGACTTCTTTTTATCCTCAATTATATCTATGTATTTAAATTTTGAGTTTAGTTGCCTGTCATTCATTTGAACACCATATTTACTTTTCGAAATCGTCATTCTCAATTTAAAATGCGATGCTAAAATAAAATAAAATTTACAGTGCGTGATAAACATGGAAACAGGAGTACCACAAGACGAATTATCACCCGAATCCAAAGTGTGGTTGAAATCAATTGGAGCCAGTCAATATAAAACCGTTTCAGAAATTGTTGAGAAGAAACCTGCTGAAGTGAGTACCAATGTTCAAAAATTCAAAATGTGAGCCACGAATTTGATTTATTAATTTATAATATGTTTCAATGACTTTCGTTTCTGTAGGTGTACAAAGCCATCGAAGAGGGAATTAAACGTGTAAATGATAATGCAATTTCTCAAGCTCAAAGGATACAAAAGTTTACCATTCTTCCAAAAGATTTTTCACTAGCCACCGGAGAATTAGGTTTGTGACTAATTTTAATTTTTATATTTTTGAACAATTCACGTGGTTATTTAGATTCTAATCATTTTTTTTTTTTTTTTTTGCAATACAGGACCAACCATGAAAGTTTTAAAACGTATTGTCTTCGTTAAATACGAAAAAGAAATTGAAGAACTGTACCAGTAACTACTATTTTTAAGGAGCAATAACATGATTTTTTTCAATTTTCCGCAAAACTGTTTTATATTCATTTGCTTAAGTTAATCTTAATAGGTACCCATGTTTTTTTCTCCTGAGCAAGTTCGTATTTGAAATTTTTATCCAAAGATTTACCAGACATTTCAATCTTTTTTTATTCATTTTGTAATTGGAATCTTAAATGAAAACCCCTACTGGCTAATTGAATTTTTTCTTCAATTTTACTGGATATCATACACTTATGTTTTTAACTTACCTACCTAGAAACTTATCTGTAAGCTTTTTTGCGTAAATATCAAATAGATATACCGCGTCATATCAAACAAAAAACTCCCTTCTTGCTCTCTACTGAAAATTATTAATGTTTTAATGATAAAAAATTGCAAGAATTTTATGATGCCTTCAGATGATTTATCTGTATCTAATTACGTACATGCTAAGATTGATAAGTACTTCAACATGTGAAATGTGTCGTACCTAAAATTGCATACCAACTCCACTTACCAAACATTTTTTGTTTTTTTCTACCAGTTTTTAACATTTTACGCTACACGTACGTTTTCATAAAGATCATTAAGTAATTGTAATAAACAGATCAAGCAAAGATCACAGATGAAGAATTTTTCCCGATTTCTCTAGTTCGAAATCATCTCGACCTCGAGTAATTATTGCGCTGGATGGAGAAATTGAAAGGGTTGCGAATTATTCGTGTCATGTCAGATTAGGTTGCTTTTGAAAGGATGGGACAAGTTCCAACATAACATAGACCTTGTTTATTTTATTACCCGTAGTTATGAATTCGTGTTGACGATTGTTAATTTTGAATTGGTAATAAAAATTGTTGGATCGAGAGATTTTTTCAATTTCGAATTTATTAGGTGTTTCTGGGCACCTATCAATACGTAGGAAAAAGCAATGTGCTGGATCTACTCAAACATGTCACATTTGTATTTAGTACATACTACATAAGTACATTGGAAAACATCAAAATACCAAAATTTTTCTCTTCTTCCTTCTTTTTCCACATAACCCCTTGCTTCTTCTCGACTATTAGTCTCAAAACAGTAGTTGTATTTCAAATATGTAAGTATTATAGTATTTTTTTTAGATATGTGAAATTCAAAACCAGCTGCAAGATGCACATATTCCTACATAGGTAGGTACTCCTGATGCTTCTAATGAGTCAACTCATGTTAGCCGCTAGGCTGCGCTCCTCAACACAGAGATACTCCGCCCGTGTAACGCGGCCCTGCCGCGCTACGAGCTACGTACACTCGTGTAACTATTCGCACTTGCTGTTTTGTTGTAATGGTTGATAGATGTGTTCTCCGTGTATCCGAGTTATTTGTTGTTTAATGAAGTATTGTTTGTTTGATTAATATATTAATTATTAATTAATATCTTCAGTGTCGACTCGTTATTATCTTCTCGTATTTCTCATACTCGAAGTTCTCGCCGTTCACAACTCATACTATTCCGAAACTGCAATCAATAACACTAGGCAACTATTTCGAACTTTTCTTCATGTTTGGGTTGAAAATGGGCTTAATCGATAGTTCAGACCCTAAACCAAAAAACAAATTGAGTTGTTTTAATTCGAGTTGTGTTTGTGGTCAGGAGAGACTGTCAAAGTTGCGAAAATGACCGTTTTTGCCCTACATCTAGAGTTTGTAGCGACAACCCTATTGTTTTGCGAAAAAACCAAGGTCATTTTCGGATTCTACGCACTTTTATCAGTAAACTAATTTCCCCGATTCTTGATTTTCGAAGTTTCAAGCGAATTAGACAAATTTTTCTAAATACGAAAAATTCAATTTCAGCTCCGGGTGAACACAGTTCCGTGCCACGATTACGTGGTGGAGTAACGCCGGTGTCGCGCGCTCAGAGTTTAAAAAATATTATACAAAATAAAAATCTTCCGAATGTGCTTGAAACTTCAAAAATCGAAAATCGGGGAAAATAATTTACTTAAAAAAGTGCGTAGAATCCGAAACTGACCTTAGTTTTTTTCTCAAAACAATACTGATGTCGCTATACGAACTCTTGAAGTAGGGCAAAAACAGCCATTTTTGCAACTTTGATCATCTCTCCTGACCACAAAAACAACTCAAATTTAAAAACCCCACTCTGTTTTTTGTTCTAGGGTCTAAAGTATCGATTAAGCCCATTTTCAACCCGAACACTTTGCCGTTGCCTAGTGTAATAGTTTCATTAATGAGGAAACAGTTGAAGATCATTCAGAAGAAACCTTCGTAATCGATAATGTGGCATCTATGTAGTTTGGTTCAAAACTCATTACATTGTGATCAAACATTATCAAATAAATTGAAAAATCGGGTGCTTGCATATCGCATATCGAGAACATCTGCAACAGCCTTGCTCAAAATTTTACACAATAAACATCCAGAACTTCCAAATGATTGTCGAGCATTGCTAAAAACTATACGAAAAATTGAGGAGAGATCTTAGAACCAGGACTTCACCACTACATTGGCATCGCAAATCAGCTACAACAGTTGGTGAACAGGGATATCAACCAAATAACGGAGTTTTCCAGCTGTCTATCAATATTCATGGTTTAAAATCTTCTAAGAAAAGCTTCTGGCCCATATTAGGTGCAGTAAAAAGTATTTTTTATTGGTGCATATTATGGACCTTACAAACCAAAAAATGCGAATGATTTCTTAGATGATTTTGTTTATGAATGTACAGCATTAATTAATGGTAAACTATGCATTAATGGTCATGTATGATTTAAAACAGTAGAAGTGAAGAAGAATCTAATCAGAATGAAGATGATGGCAATAATTCCAAAGTGGTGCCATACGAACTACCGAAAAAGGAATTTGTAGTTTGTTATTATGAAATTCAGCACAAATAAGTGAGGCTTTAAGTTCATTGCCCAGGTCGAAGATGTGTCAACAAATTGCGTGTCTGTGAAATGCTTGAGAAAAAGGACGATAAAATGTCACTTTTGAGTTCCTTATTGAAAATTATACTCGCGATCTCAAACCAAAAGATGTTGATTATTGAGCACAGAATTTTTTATGCACTAAAGAAGAGTACACTACACGTTCTGCATTATTGTGATTGCGACCTATCAGGAGTAAAATTTTCGAATAGAGTTGTTCCTTTGTTTAAATTCGTCTTTCAATTTTTTCATTTTACTCTCTCTATATTTTATAATTTTATTCATACTGTTTACCTGCTGTTTTATTTCAATTTATAAGTTGTTTTTTTCAATTAATGTCTATTATTGCTCAGTCGTTTATTTTGTAAAAAAAAAAATAGTGAATTTTCAGTTGGACTATACAGGATATCCGGGGAGTGGTGATACAAACTTCAGATTTGGATACAAACGGGTACGATTAAGAAAAAAGGTTTCGTGAGGGTGTGGCCTATATTCAAAATTGAAGTGGCAAAGTACGTTTTTGAAATCCAAGAGCCAAAATCCAATTCCAATTTCCAGCAGTTCCATCTGCAGCTGAATTAGCGGCTATCCCAGTTTTGGAGAGCCCGAGGCCAGCGGCGTTCCGAGTCGCTCATACAATGACGTCCACAGAACGCGGTGTAGTGGGGCCCGGGGAGGTCGGGGGCAGCCCGGCAAATAGAAACGGCAGATACATATATCCCATTTCGTATCTTGGTTCCGAATGAAATCATAAATACTTGATGAGTAATAATTTCTCACTTTAACATAATACATATAATTATGATAATATCAATAATGTGCGTGTAATGTTTCAGCCGAGAGAGGTGGATAGAGCACTTTTTGTGGCTCGGAATTTATTAAATCGTATACGCAATCTGCAACCTGGGTTATTCGATGAAGCTGACAACGAATGATAACGATGGGAAAATGATTAACTTTTGTTTAACCTGCAAATTAAGGGAGCTACAAATGATTTTCAATTTCAAAAAATCGCGATAAATGCAGAGCAAAAATTGATAAAGTCGACAAATTAATAAATATGATCATTTTTTTCTTACTCCGAAATTTAAGAAGTTTTTTAAGCTCAAAAATTGTAAATTAAATAAAATTTTTAGCAAATCAAAAATTGTCAAGCTTCAAAAACTTATTAAATTTTAGAGTAAGAAAAAGAAATGATCATAGCAAAATTTGTTCATTTTTTGAAGTAGTACTCATTTTTATATTAATTTTTTTCATCGCGATTTTTTGAAATTAAAAATCATTTGTAGCCCCTTCGATTTGCAAGTTAGACAATTTCAAAGTAAGTAATACGAACTTCCATGGTCAAAATTGGATTTCGGCTCTCAGATTTTGAAAACGTATTTTGCCCCTTCAATTTTCAAAATAGGCAATTTGTTCATCTTACGGTTTTTTTTTACTCGCACCCGGCTGGTTACTTATATCCAAATCTGAAGTTAGTACTACCACTCCCCAGACAGTGGACACCCTGTATTTGAATTTTAGCTTCATTTGTCGATATTGAAAGCTACGTTCAACGTTCTACCTGTTCAATTTTCGAAAATAGTCACCCTCCGACAATTTCAATCTCAAAAAAATTGCTAAATGCAAAACGTTTTAAAATGTTGTTGAAATCTTGATACCTACTCGAACCAGCGTACTTGACATTTCAAAACAGAAAATACCAACTCGACACGATTTACAACGACGATTCGCCAAATTAGACAAATAAATCGCTCCAAAAACGACACAACTCGAATCACGCATTTCCAGGAAGAATAAAAATTAGAATCTCTTCCGCGTTTATAAATTCGACAATTCAAAACCCCGGTGACGTTGACGAGTCAAAAGCACGAAAAAAATTTGTATACGAACGTGCACAACCAAGACTGGGTACAGTGTACAGCATCTATCTAAGGAGCAGTTAATTTGCTGGCACAACGCACCAAGACGAACTAATTCCTTCATAAAAACAACACCATATTTAATCACTCGAAAGGTGAAATGAGAATTTAAAAATTAAGACATTTTTCGAGCAGTAAACACTTAACAACCTCGCCCCGTATTTACTTTACGCGTCCATCAATTATTAACTCTCGCATACTATACGGTCTAGAAATTTACGAGAATGAAATTCCGGCCGACGACGAGAAGAGGCGCAGACACTGCAGCCGTTCGTATTCGCATTTCAGCCATTACTCGTAAAAGCAACGAACCCGGCTAGACTTGGCATTTGGTGTAACTCGTAGTCGTAGGTATATTTCGAGTTCGACTTCGGCGGCACCGGCGTAGTATCGCTTGCGGTCAACTCGACCGACGGTGAAAATCCTCCCTTAATTAGCATCGTTCACACGTTTCGTTTCAAACATACGAGTATACGCGTAAGTACCACGCTGAAAAGATGCAAGTGTAAATCTGTGAACTCCGCCCATTTCAAAGATTAATGAGGGTTTTTATTGTATTTTTATTTTTTTCTCTTTTTGGCCGGCTTGTACGCGCAAATGGTGCGCTGCTAAACCTATTATTTTCTCAAATCTCGTTTCGTGTTTTTCGCAGCGATGGAAGAGCGTGGAACTGAGAGTGCTCGCTCTCACTCTGCTCTTTGCTCCTTCGAAATTTCCACTCCCGCTCTTCACAAATTTCTTCGAAGGATCATTTTCTCCAGTGTCTGTCATTTACGCTTTTTCGCTCCTCAGATTACTCCGCTTTCGCTCTAGCTCCCACTCTTATTAAATATCCATTCGTATTCAATTTCCTCCGGCTTTGGGATTGGACAGATTGGCCATTTTGTAGAAAGATTCGCAGTACCTATAGTAATAAAGATAGATATAGGTATATTGAATATTGATTCTTTCAGCAAAACTTGAAATTAGTCAAGTATTTTGAAGAGTGAACTAACTATGTACGAGTAATATAGTAAATAATCATATTGAAAATTGATTACCATGCGTCGTTATCATTTTTCAGAGTCAAGGATAAAACCTTTAAGGTTCAATTTCCTAGAAAAAGAGCCGCCCGCGCCCTGTGGAACATTGCAGAAAAATATCCCAAACCTGACGCTCTGGTGTATAAATATCACCCGACAAAGAACCAAAAACTGAACAGCGCTACCCATGCAAAAAAATTATAGATTAGTAGTACACTACAGTATTACTTTTAAAACCACGGTACTGGAAGTAGTAGTGAATCAGTACTAAAACTTGAAACAGCAATAATATGAAGTTTAGTAGTAAGTACATAAGTAGTGCTGGGAATTTACTTAAGTAGTACTGAATCAGTACTGAAACTTGAAACATCAGTTTGTACTGGAATTGTACAAAAAACTGTATCATCAATCTTAAAATTAGCACAGTGCATTGGCTATTGCTGATATCAGTGAATTTTTGAAAAATAGGTAAGATTTAAGTACCTACATATTTAAAAAAAAAAAAAAAATTTCAAAAATGAAGAAAAACAATTGTATTTTAAACATTCAAGTTTCACCATCCTTTTTCAAAGTAATTTACCAATGGAATTAACATAACATTTCTGGACATTTTAACAGGTGCTATACATTTATTTTTAATGCAATTTGCGGTCAAGATGATCGTTGAGCCAGAATGCTCAACAAGGTGATATAAATACTTCGCATATCTCTTAAGATTGAAAGATGGTAGGTATACCGTTGACCAATTTTCTGTCTAACTTCACATTCAATCATCACTGCGGTCTGGTTGTTTCCTGATACGTGAACTTCGATTATATGTATTTCTAATTTAGGCAAAGTTTCCACCAAAAAAGAAACTACATGAGACCAAAATAAAAGAAATAACAGGTATGGAGTACTTCTGAATTATTTTGAAGTGCAGCTTCTTCATGTACATATTTGTACTTCATTACAATTGTTCTGTATTTGCAGATTATGTCCAAGCAAACTTGGGTCACTTGAAAAGTACAAACAAAGAAGTGATTTCCAAAGTTAAAAAAGCTATAAAAAAAAGTGTAACAATGAACACAACGCTCTGTACAAACGCGAAATCGACGAAAAGAAATTTGGCAGACTGAGCCTGAAGAAATTTAAAATTTTGTACCTACTTATTGTTTATCTTCTGTAATAAATACGTTCATTATGTAATTGCTACAAGCAGTGCTTCTACAATTTAATACTGATAGCAGTACTACTAATTTAATACTGAAAGTAGTACTGCTTACAGTATTAAATTAGTAGTACTATTTTTTTGCATGGGGTTGTTCGATTCGGTTTTGGGTAAGACCGAAATATTCAGAGTTATTTTCGAAGAAATATGGAAAAAATGATGGATGATTTTAGAGGCCTACACAGTTTTTATAAAAGTTGAAAAATAAGGTTGGTATTTTAGGTATTTGTAATGTACTTGTACTGAGAACCTCTATACTAGCTCACCAAATTTGTTACTATAACAATAAGACGAAAAATTTGCGCGACCACCTCAAAAAAATGCTTTATAAAGCAAATAACCTCAAATTGAAAAAACGGGACAATCCGTTATCATTTCCATCAACTTACTATACTTACATATGGTACCTTACCTACCCAGTACCTACAGTACATCATCGGATTAGTTCACAATTCCGAAATTTAAAATTGATTTCAAAAAAATGCATAATTGAAATTGACAAGCTTCAACTTCATGTTCTCGTCACTTTTATCGAGTACCTAGAAATTTTTTTGAAAACCAGCGTGAAATTGATAAGAATTTAATTAAACAAGATTTTCAAATTTATAAATCTTGTTTTATTATTCTATTATCAATTTCACACTGGTTTTCAAAAATTTTCCTCGGTACTCGACGAAAGTGACAAAAACAAATTAAAGCTTGTTAATTTCATGTGTTTTTTTGTAACAGAATTTAAATTTCAGAATTGTGAACTCATCTTCTGTCAGACTGATTCACTTCAAATTCGGCATTAATGATAGCAAATTTACTGTGTAATGTGTTTTTAAAATCAAACTTTCAAAATTTTAATTTTAAAGGGGAACTATGCGGAAAGCAAATTTTTAATCACTGAAAAAAGTGACTAAAAAATTTTTTCTGCAAATTAAATGAATAATATGTGTTTTTATCAAGTTTCAAACCGTCATACCAAATTTCATCAAAATCCGTTTAGTGGTTCTCACAATGAAAATGAAAAAACTCATATTTTCAAATGCCCAAAATACTTGTTATTTCACAAGTACAAATCACAATTATTCGCATACACACATTTTTGATTTTATTCATAAACTGATTTCTCATTCATTTCTAGAAAAACAACGATCGTTGAAAAAAATTTTTTAAACATAACCGCGGAACCGCCAATGCCAAATTACTTTTTTCATTTTTTCATTTTTCGGTCTTTTTTACCCTGCACAGGAAACCCATTTACTCGCCTATTTATTTTCAATTTTAACCAGTCATTTTTAGCCAAAATCAATTGGCTAAAGTTGGCTAATGGCTAAACTTCAAAAATTCGATAACCTAACGGCTAATGGCTATTGGCTAGCTAGACATCCCTGCCGAAAAATTCAGTATGTTGCATTGTACATACATATTTTGCTGGCCGTAAACCAAAAACACTGAGGCGGATTTGAAGCTCTTCATCACTGAGGAAACCGAAAAAATCGACTCGGAAATGTTGCAACGCAAATGAAATGCTGTGTTGTTATCACATAATAACACTAGGCAACAATTTTTGACCTTTTTTTTGTGTTCTGGTTGAAAATGGGCTTAATCGATAGTTTAGACCCTAAAACAAAAAACAGAGTGGGGATTTTCAATTTGAGTTGTTTTTGTAGTCAGGAGAGATGATCAAAGTTGCAAAAATGGCCGTTTTTGCCTTATTTCACGAGTTTGTGGAGACATCAGTATTATGTTTAAAAAAAAACCAAGGTCATATTCAGATTCTACGCACTTTTTTAAGCAAACAATTTCACCGGATTTTTGATTTTCGAAGTTGCAAGCGCATACGGAAGATTTTTGTTTGTAACATATTTTAAAACTCGGAGCGCGCGACGCTGGCGTTACTCCACCATGTAATCGTGGCTCGGAACCGTGTTCGCGCGGGCGAGGCTCTCGCTCCACGTTTTAAAATATGTTACAAACAAAAATCTTCCGTATGCGCTTGAAACTTCGAAAATCAAAAATCCGGTGAAATTGTTTACTTAAAAAAGTGCGTAGAATCCGAATATGACCTTGGTTTTTTTTGAAACATAATACTGATGTCTCCACAAACTCGTGAAATAGGGCAAAAACAGCCATTTTTGCAACTTTGATCATCTCTCCTGACTACAAAAACAACTCAAATTGAAAATCCCCACTCTGTTTTTTGTTTTAGGGTCTAAACTATTGATTAAATTAAGCCTATTTTCAACCCGAACACAAATATGCCGTTGCCTAGTGTAATATAAATGGCGTACTTTTATGAATACTTTGGTGTATATATTTTACTTTTTATTTTGCAGGATGAGATTGCTGTGTAATAAGCGTTTGAAAACCATTCAACTATTTTGGCACACCCTGTACTTAATAGCTCAAACTGAAAATATTGATAATGATAAGGTTGAACACATATGTATGTATTGAAAATCCGAATTTCAAGGTAAATTTTTTTTCTAAACCGAGTAAGTTGGTGTTGAAAAGATACACATCGCTCTTCTAGTTTTCGAAAAAAAAAAACCATTTAACAGACGAGATTTCAACGCAAAAATTGTCACAGTATTCGACAACTCAATTTCGTCTTGTGTCCATACCCAAAAAATCGCGAATATTACGTTTAAAAACGTTTTGTTATGTTTGAAGTTCTCATCACGGTCATGTAGGTTTAATGAGCAAACTAGAAAAATTGATTCTATGTTAGAACAATTTACAAAAGAAAGAAGAAACTGGCAGATGGAACGAAAAGATATCAGCCTCCATAAATTGGAAATAGAGTAAGTACACAGGTTAAGTACCTAATTTTTCAAAATATATTATACTTACCTACATTTCGCCCATTTTAAATTTCAAGTAAATAGGTGAAAAACTGATAAACTCATTTTCTTATCGGTATACTGAAAAATATAAATAATTACATCGAACATTTCTAAACCAGACAATGTTTTAATTTTGTTTTCATGTACATAACTAATTTGTGAACTGATACTTCGAGCAACTGTCCCTGTTGAAATATCAACGGTCAAATTTCAATTATTGAACCAGCCTCTGTTGGCATAAGATCCTTTGATAACGTAAATTACCTAATTAATTTCACCATTTACAGCCTAAGTTCAGTGAAAAATAAACACACATCTCCCGAGATAACATACCAAGACTAAAAAAGGCTGCAACTTCCCCCATCTATTTTTCTTCTTTTTTTAAACAAATGCACAGAAAATTTTTCAAAATGCACTTAGAGGTAAATTACCAACCGAACGAAATTCTATGAGAATTAATAAACGAAGAAATTAAATTAACATGTTAACTTTATGATGAATTTGGTACAGGTACGAAGTAGGTATATTGGTACGGTTGGAAACCTTTGAATGATTGATTGAGTGTGCGGTTATCTGGTTTTCCAAGTCACGCCTATCGTATGAGAAGAAACCCCCTCCGGGATCTGTGGCTTCATTACATAAGGTAACGATGTACGGGTGAAATGAAGAAAACCGGGTTGAAGAACTAGATTTGTTTATTTTACCTGACACGAAGCAATGCGTTTAATTTAGATTGATGATACTTTTTCCTTTTTTTTTTTTTTTTTTTTTTGAAATTTCCAATATTTCAAGTACTCGAACACGTCCACTCCTTGTCGATTATCTATACGAGTACATATACCAAGAGCAAGGAAATTTTTTCGAAGAAATGAAACCGCAGTGTACTTGAAGAAGAATTGGGTTAAAAAGAAAAAGATTTACGATGAAAATATGAAGTGTTTGGTAGGTAGCCTATGTAGTACGACATATCTATTGAAATAATGTAACCCTAACGAGAGCAGAAGGGGTTCACCGGGTAGGTAGTAGGTACATGGCAGGGAGAGGCCAGGTTAAAAAAAGAATTAGCGGTATAAGCCATGAATAACTAACAACAGTTACAAGAAAATATAATGGGATATAAGTATGGTACACGGTTGTACTCGTACACGTTGATTAGCGATTCAAAATGGGTTCTTTTTGCCGTGCAGCGTGGTACCCTATACTGAAAGGAATTAGAGGATTTGCGTTTTAACACATGACTAAATAACCACAGTCGATAAGTAGATTATAAGGCGGATGAGGGGTTATTTGGAGTAAAACGCGAGCATACGAGTAAAGGTGAGAGACTGGTTCGGCTGGTATGTATTATGGTTTAACGTCTGGTATAAATATGAAGGATAGGGTGTCTCCTTGTCATCTCCGGATTACTTTCTCAATGAAGGAGAAAAAAAATATCGTAATCGTAACTAGGTGTTACTCGTGTTCATTCCATTTAAAATACTCCAATCACGGCGTTCGATGGTGGCTGAACGTTTGTCACATATCAGCGGATTAAAGGTATTATTTTTTAAGCGAATAAAGATACAAAATGCACGCGCCAGATGTGAGAATGCGACCCAAGGTACATCCACCACTTACTTAATATACCTCTATACGTAGATATGCATGTAGTATCCTTCTGTAGTCGCCGCGGTTTTCTTCTTCGAGACTTATCGAGCCTTGGTGATGATTTATGCTAATTGCGTAGTGTCTGTACTGTAGTTACAGCCTCAGTGCGACGACTGCACTAAATAAGTAATCGCTATGTTAAGTACGCTGCTTTCTGCAACTGGCCGAAATCTCGTATACGTACAATTTCACAAACGTCTGAGTACTCTCAAGGGCGGACTGGTCTATGTTGTGGTGTTTCAGTCGCGATACAGCTTTACAAAAATGGTAATACCAACGTCTGAAGAATTTGATATTTCGTGATCATGACGGTAAAAAAAATTGATCCTCAGTTTACAGCAAAAAACAAATAAATATGTACGAAGTGAGAACATGAACAATTGCATCAAATTACCCTCAAATTAGCGTCAAATAAGTAAAATTTAAACAAATGGTCAAGATTTCCAAGAAAAGGGGAAGAGCAACTAAGCAGTCTCAGTGGGTATTTCCCGGAAAATACGGATTTTAAAATTATAAGATACGTGGGTAGACAATTTCTTACATTTCGATTTTTTGAATAAGTATGTAGGTATCTTAACTTTCAGGCTCACGTTGAATTCAATTTTTTTACATCGTAATTACGCCGTGATTACCAGAATTCGTTAAAGGTGCCTTTTACATTTAATAGGTAACAGGTTCTTTCCAAAAGTTAAAGTCCCAGCGACATATACGTATCTCGTGATATGGTCGGGGAGCATGCCCAAGCCGGATGGTCTCGTATTTTAAACGAAGTTGAACCTGAAGAGTGAAGATGATATGAATAGCCGTTGAAGCCATCCCAATCGACAAAACAAAAATTCTTTAGCTAAAATAAATCGAAAGAGCAAGCAAAAGTATATGAGCGATCAAAATTTTGGACGCCCAAGGTAAATTTCTAAAAATCATAATTCAAGCTGAATTTTTTTTTAAAAATCACAATTTCACCAAATTGCATAGAAAACTGAAATTTAGTGAGCACCCTGTTTTCGATCTCCCGAATTAATTGGATACAGTTTCGAAGCATTTTGAGAAGTTCTGCAGCCCCTAACAGATTTTTCGAAAGGTGACGAAAGTGACAGATGTCAAAATCCGCGAAAATTTTACTTAATGAAATAATTGGAAAGTAAAATGTACGTTATAGCCTAATTCCATAAGTGTAACGATAACGATTATAATCAATTATATCCGATTAATAATCGCCGATCATTTTCAATCGTCCATATAATCGATTAATCGGTCGTCGGTCCTTTGGATCAATTTTTTATTCAATAAACAACTCAAATTGAAAAACCCCACTCTGTTTATTGTTTTAGGGTCTAAACTATCGATTAAGCCCATTTTCAACCCGAACACAAAAAAAAACGTCAAAAATTGTTGCCTAGTGTTATGTAACTTATTTCATTTTTTACACATTACGCATTTCCTGTCAATTTTCTTGGAGGACAAATAACAGATAAACATGGGCCCATTAATCGATTATATCCGATTATTATTGGGTATTAAATAATCGATGCAGCATCGATTATAATCGTTACTCCTCTGCCTAATTCCAACATGCCGGGTCGACTGGAGCTGATGTTTGACCTTTATGAAACCGCCAACAGCTTCTTAGAAATTTCATTTCATTTCACCAAAAATACCATAAAATCGGTCAAAATGAACTTCAACATCAATCTTATCTGACCGATTACATGCCCTTTTTCCAAAATCGATTAATGCCGGTTCAGAACCGCATATTTTTCAAGTTTTCAATTAATGAAATCGCTGGAGAAATTTAAACGTTTCTAAACTGGCTGAAATCGAGTTTTGAAAAATACTGTGTAAATGATCAAGTACGTCACTAACAAGTTCTAATCGCGTTCATCAAAGTTGATTTGCTAGTTTTTTATGGCACTTGATCAGGAATTTTCAAAATATAGCTGGAGGGTGCAAAACGGTTGAACCATCTTCAATCGGCTTAGCTGGTTAAAATTAGGGTATGAATAAAAAAATTCAGCCTTTTAAACTTCATTGGGTCAAGTTTTGTGAAAATTTAAACTTCCAAAAATCTGCAGGAGGCTCCAGAACTACTCGAAACGGATCGAAATTGTTTTCAAGCAGTTTGGGAGGTCGAAAAAACCCACTGTATTTCAAATTTATAGATTGATTTGTTAAAGTTCGAATTTTTCTTTCACTTTTGGCCCTAATTTGTTTTTTAAAAATTCATGAAAAATCGAAAAATGAACATCAGCACCAAAAAGTTTGGCCGGTAACGTGGCCACGTACTTTTACATGCTCTGTCGATTCATCTTCGCACAATTTAAAATGGTAATTATTTAATAGAACCTAATTTCAAATTGTTCAAAGGCTGGGGTATGCTTTTCTCAAACATTTTCATATTTTAAATAAAGCTCCGTCAATATAGAGGAAACGAAATGTAAGTGAGGTAACTTTTCTTTTAATTCATATCTCTTTTTAAACGCAAATACAAGGGCTGCATTCGTATATCTTAAAGGATCCGTAATACCAACGTCATACTGACCCCATTGTGTGGTGGTACAAACATAGCCCCACCAACCTGAAAGGAACAATTGTCCAACTTCAAGATTTCCTCAACTAAAAACCCTATTTAAGCGCCACTAACATTATGGGATATCAGATCCACTGGTGTACGAGCGGGAGAGGGGGCGACATCACGTTATTCATTTCAGAAGTCTGCTAATGCTCATCATTTTCAAAACATTCACCCGATTGGAAAGTTTCTATCACGAAAAATTGTTAATGGTAATCAGGAGACGACATAGACATTCGGGACCCACGATGATGAATTTAATCGAAAGAAGGGTTTTGAAATGTCGAAAATTTGAAAAATCAGTAAGTATTTCAATCATTTTCAAACGTTTTATCCGCGTTGACCTTTTCAGCTCAATAGGGTGGGTCATTTCTAGTTTTTTTCGTTTTTTTTTAAATTTGATAAATCCTCACAAAAAATCCCGGCAAAATGACTTCAAGTCCTCAACGCCTAAGGCGTAGGAAAAATTTCAAACTCTTAGTTCAATACCAACCTCCCCAGTGAGAACTCGTTATTTGAAAATTTTTATTATGAAGAAAACATTTTGAAAAAGTAGAAATTTTAAAACACTTTGAGCTCTTGCAAGGCAGACTTAGCATTACCCTATAAATCAGAAATAATTTCTGCGCTATGTTGAGAAAATTTGGTCATGATTTTTCGTCAGAATCCATCAAACTTCAAAGGAAATCAAAAAAACGACCTACCCTGTTGTATACCAGCTTCCATCCAGTTTTACAGTTATGTGTATCAAGTCAATGCACGAAAATGTTTCAAACTGGAGGAAATTTTTTTTCGAAACTCTGGAACAATTTACCCTACTTCATTATTCCTCCAACAGTTCCAAGACTATTAGTTACATCAAAGCATTGTATGTACGTAGTTGAAAAGTCCGCGTCAATTCTCCAGTCAAAAAAGTTTCCAATCGAAAATATGATGGTTATTTTCAAAAATTTCTAAAAATTCGACTACGTTTTTTAAAAACCAGCCAGTCGATTGGTAATTGGTATAATGTTGGCAACACCATGTGCAACAGGTACCCATTATTGACGATGAATTTTTTTATGAGCTGAAGTGGAGAAGGCAGAGACGACATTTGATTTCGTGATAAAAAGATGATAATGACTTTCTAAGCAGTCAAAATATAGCCAGAGTATGCAAATACGAACATTAGTTCGTTGATAAGCATCTTTGAAACGGTCTCAGATCACAGATCGCGTGAAACAGAAAACAATACAAATACGCACAACAGAACACAAAAAGATACCGTGCAATCCACTCGCTTATAGAATTTGCGATTTGGCGCACATGGACTTAAAAGCTGCGATGTTTTTATTCAAATAAGTAGCCTATGTTCTCTGTACGGTCTCAATTTCCATATTATGAATCTCGTTATGAGTAAAATCCAATATCGCAAATCTTTCTTTTTAACGCGATATGCGGCGAACAAACGAACTTCTCGTTTATAAAGTAGAATCGCAGCGTGAAGTGCAATAATGAAATAATCACGTGCGCGGCGATTCAATACATACCCAAATGAGTGGTTTTTCACAAAGGTACTTAATTAAATAAATATGCCGGATTACTTCGATCTCAACGAGCGTATTAACAATTTACCTGCACGCTCGACAGTAAGTAAAGTACGACTCACACGTGATACAAGCATTTTACATACACACGTACATATCTATAACTTTCTAGGCTATAGAAAATTTTCGTATCACTGGATGTAAATCATTAAAATACACGTATCTGTGGGTTACGGAATGTGAGAAGGTAATTACTTTAAAGTCGATAGCACAAAGGTATATAGGGAAGAAAATAAATAGACCGAGAGGTACCGAGGAGAGCAATATGATCTCTTCCAGTCAATAATCGTTTTTCATATATCAATGTCTGAGATGCAGTACAGTCATTTATTGAATACTTAGCTTCGTACACCCAAAGCCGTTAATATTTTGACCTTTGGAGGTATTTGTTTCAACATAGATGGAGTGTTGTTTTTATATTTTATTTAGCAGAATAAGTACCTACGTGTTGAGAAGAAGTTTTTATTCGCTTTTTTTTTGTAGGTGCTTTGTGAACCTGTTTTTTTTCATCATTTATTACTGCTGCTTTGAAAAAGAGCAACGTGCAATTTTCATTTTTTTCCCACTTGTAGCGAAATTAATTTTTTGAAAAAGAATGATAAATTTTTACTCGTTTCCTGGTTTCTAAATATTTTTAGAGGTGGTTCGTCGAATTCCTGTAACTATCGTCAAATTAGTGACATGTATCGGTATTCAACTCGACGTTATTCAACTCAATTAAATGTAACAACTTTACGAGAAGGGAACAATTGGCACAGATTCAATTCGGCGAAGATGAATTTGAATTTCTTATAACTCATTTCACGAGTGGTAGCTAAATCAGTATTTCTTCAAATTTCCCTCAAATCGAAATGAAAGAATACAGGTGAGCAAAAAATTGAAAATTCGAACTGCAAATTTCATTGCAACAGGGTACATTTTTTAATTGATTTAACCACTCTTGGCTGTCAAATCGCGGCCGAAGTTGATAAAGAACTACACCATGTTCGATATTTACAAGTAACAAGCTGACTAATTCGCAATAATCAGTCGAGGTACAAAAGGTACCTGGCTCACAAAAGCCATCCTATTTCAAAGAAACGCGCCCGTACATTAGCTGGAATTCTTTTGTAAGATCCCTTTCTCAAATTCTCGGGTTGCAGAACGCTCTCGTTTATTTATCATTTCCGTTACTCGAACTCTTTTTGATGTTTACACTTGGATAAATTTGTGTGTCATTTGCGGTACGGATCGGTTTGTCGCTCCATTGTGCCCAGAGAACTTTATCGGTGGTAATTGATCATTCAGATACAGATATAACCGATATAAGATTACGGAGGGATGACTTCATATTTGGCAGATACGGTGAAAATCGAGGAGATGGAGATGGAGAAAATAACAGGGTGGCGAATGCGATTTGAAACGGACGATGGACAAAATTATGACAGAAGTTGTCAACTTTGTCGAATTTCTCGACCAATCAGAACGCTTTATTTAAATTGCTAACATGGGAGTTTAGCCGATGACAATTTTATTCTCAGCTTTCATTTATCATGTTCTTTTTTTTTTTATAAATTTCAATAAAAAAACTCCACACGGAATAAAAATACAATTCTAACATTGAAAAAAAAAATTCTTCAATAATGAAAAAATCGTTCATCAGTTGGTCAATCGAAAAACATCAATTGACAGGGTGTATAACAAAATCTGAAAACTAAAAAGGACTTTTGAAGGACCTTGGAAGGACATCAAAAAACAAAATTTTGTACTTTTTTCTTATTTTTTTTTCATTTTTTTTCAAACGACATATTTTCAAGTTATACTTTGTCACGCCTCAAGCACCCTCGCTTACTTTTTAGGCATCAAAATTGAGTAAGGTAAACTACTTTGATGAACAATTACAATATCAGGGATGGTACTCAAATTTTTCTCAAAAAAATAACTTTAGTAACCAAAAAGTAATCAAAAAAGTGACTAAAAAAATGTTTAATGTAATAAAAAGGAGCTGAGCAAAAAACTTTCCATACAAAACCATTACATTTTATTTTCAGAGGTGTGAGGAAACGATGCGTGGTGGGAGATGGAGAGGGGGTGAGACTGAGACATTCATTCAATTTTTCTCGCTAGATTTTCCCAGTTTTTTACTCCAAACTCCCCCCCCCCCTCCACACCAAGATTTTTTCCAAAGAATTGGCCAGATGTGGTTCGAACCATTTTTTAAAAAGGGAAGTTGGAAACAAAAATGTCGGATAGAAAATTTATTTGAATCAATTTTTATTGATTCGATGGGTGAAAGCTGTGAAAAATTGATGAATTCAAAACGTAAAACATCATTTTTTATGCAAAAAGTGATTTTCATAGCTTCAAAATTTACAAATTTTGAAAGTTTTCAGAAAATTTTATAGGTATTTATTATAGTTAAAAATATGAATAAACGTCCGAGCGAAGTGAGGGCAAAAGCTTTCGAAAATTCACAATTCCTGAGTAGTAAAACAGCATTATTTTTAATTTGAGGAGTCATAGGTATTTTTCTACCCTTTAACTTCGGTCAGAGAAAAGAAAAGAAAAATTAACTAGCCCGAGCGAAGCGAGGGCGAAAGCTGTGGAAAATTGATACAATATGAGACATAAAAGAACACCATTCCTAATTTTTATTAAATGACAGAATTAATAGAAAATTCGGAAAAAAGAAGGACCTTCGGTCAAAAAAAAGGACTTTTTGAAAAAGAAGGACCAACGGGCAAAAAGAAGGACTTTTACCGACCTGGAAGGACCTTTAGACACCCTGATTGAATACAAGAAACAAAAAAAAAACATAAAATTCGCTGATTGCAAGAGTGTTTTAGCTTTTTGCTTGTTCGTTACTTTGAAATATTCATCTTAAAATGCTGAAATTCAAATTAAAAAAAAAATTAAATAATTGTCGCTTCAAATTCATGAAGCATTGGCTCAAGAATGATCAATATACATTGGCCTTCAAGTTAGAACACCTGTACCTGCATACAACGTGCAATTTAATTCAAATACCTACCTAGTTTACTACCTTTTAAAATTGTAAAATACCCACTCAAAAAATCAATCAAAATTAGGTGCTCCACATTATGTTTAATAACTCATTAAAAATCTCACCAAAATCGTAAAGAAAAGGGTTCGATGGAAAAACTTGAAAAAACAGACACACACACACAAACACACATATAGAAATATGATTGTAATGTAACACTTCAACATGAGAAAATTTGTTCAGAATTTTAAAAAATGATTCACAGGTATAAATTCTTTACAATAAAAAATTGCCTCCAAACGTTCAAAAAGTCATAAAAAATTCGACTAAAAATCATGAATGAATCGGTTTCAAACGAGAAAATATTCAAAAAGTTCAATCCAATAAAACAAGGTTTCCAAAAAATCGTGAAAAAAAAATCTGGTTGATTTCTTACACTTAAAACACGTTCAAAATTCATCAAAATTATGCACATCGAAATCAGGTATAAGAAAAAACTTTCTCGAACTGTCAATAAAATAAGCCACTACTAAAAATTCTTCAATAAAGCTAGAATTTATTTACATAGAAGAAAGCATTCAAATTCACAAAAGGCTATTATACTCAAAATGGGAAATTTTTCAAAATTTCACATGAGAACCCATTTTAAATCTCAAAATCAGCAGTTGAATTTAGGAAAAGGAAACTTTGGTTTTGAAAATTTGGTCACTTCCGGTGATTAAAATTTTATCAGATGCAAATCAGACCTTTTTCCACATGTATAAACATCATTTGAAATCTGAACTGGACGAAGCGAAATTGAAAGAACATGCAAAAATACATCACTAGCCAACATTTCACTGTCCTTGAGTGCACTTTTGATTTTCAGGTGAATTTTTGAAAATCAAAATAATTTTATCAAAACCTTTTGTATGTTAAAAAACCCCTCCTTGAGGGTTTGATGATCAACTGTTTCGAATCATTTGTGGGCAGTTCTGAAGCCTCCATCAGATTTTCCAAAGTTGAAATTTCTACAAGATTTTACTCAATGAAGTTGGAAAGCTAAATTTCAGTCTTCACTCCAATTTCAACATGCTTAGTCAACGGGAAGTGCAGGTTCTAATCAATTTGAGGCTCTTCCAGCCATAATTGGGAAACTCGAGATTTATGAAGAGGTGTCCAAAAACCCGTCTAATGCAACTATATCGCAGTTATCGCACTCATAAATATGATTGGTGCTTGTTAGTGACCTACTTGACTGATTATATTCCACTTCTCCAAAATCAGTTATTGCCTTTACAAAAAGATACGTATTACCTACCTATTTTGCCAACGACTTCATCATTGGAAATTTGAAAACTATACGGTTCTGAGCAGGCAGAAACAGATTTTGGGAAAATGGTGTGTAATCGGCAAAGTAGGCCATTAAAAACACTATCGCGTTTATACGTGTTGAAGTGGATCGTACAGTTTTTGTGGCACATTTTGAAAATCTGAAATTTCTAAAAATACGACTGAAGACTCCAGAACGATTTGAAACTATCTCCAGTTGACTCAGCACATTAAAATTATTGTATGAAATAAATTTCAGCTTTAAGTACAACTCCATTGAATACATTTTTCTGGAAAATTTCAGCGTACAAATAAAATTCGCTGGAGGCTCCAAGTACTGTTTCTAATCAATTTGAGGGCCCGAAAAAATACGAGTAGGTACAACACACACTAAATTTAAGCTTTCCAGGTCAATTTAATTGGGTTACATTTTGATTTTTTTCACATTCCCAACTCAAAGCTGATTTTTGAAAATTCACCAAAATTCGAAAAATGCACTTCAGCACTTTAAATTCTAGTAAATGATGTAGGTAGGTATATATTATGCTTACTTTTTTAATTCAACAGTGTTCGATTCAGAAATTTTTCAGTGAGTTATGATACCTTCCTTGTGATGCCAGAGCCATGAAAAAAAGTAAACAAAAACGGATAATTTTTATCCCTAAGAAACTCAGGAAAACCCTACGTAGGAATTTGAATTCTCAAAAATCTCAACATACGAAGTATCTACATCTTCTTCTGCCTACCCAGAACCTACTCAAGTACTATTCATGACCTCCAGGTAATTCTTTTCCTTACACACATCAATTCCATTCTACGTTTCAACACTGGACAGGAGGGTGAAAGGGGGTAAATGTCCAATTCATATGCAAACCAACGATAAATCTATACACAGGGGAGCAGGATTACAAGAAACTACCACTCTCATTATATCGCTGCAGCCTTTTTCGAGCCTTTTCAATAACTACATATTATTGTTATTCGACGCTTCATTTACAACAAATCGAACAATTAATCGAACCGCGATACGCGATGGTTCCTCTACCTAAACGTTCAACTCGTTAATTCACGATTCTTTTACACGACGAACGCGACCAACGTTTGTTTAGAATTAAAAAATTTGCATTCGACAAACACGCTGAATGATGATTTGATTATAAAAACGACAAACAAATCGTATTGTGGTGGTTAATTCGAAGATTCGTTGATTGGAATAGATTCATCGAAGCGTAAAATTATTCAAACGTCGACAAAAAAGGATTAACCAAGACTTCGTGTCGAACTGGAAAAAAACAATTGACTCTTTTGATAATCGTTTCCTACTCTAAAATTATAATTAAATACGACTTCTTGGTTTTAATACGAATTCGATTAATAGCCGCGGGATATTTTTTCCGAAGATTTATTTCTCGCTGAGCTTTTTCAAGGGGGTAACCACCGATGTCTGTATTATAATGTAATTAACAATGAAGATAATAGATTCGTAATGTGAAAAAATTATCGTAAAGCCTACGTTATGAAACTTTTTTTTTTATGGTGAAAGAACGCCCACAGTGAGGAGACTCTGAGTATAGGTACTTTTTAACAAGCAGTCGAAACAAGCATGTTACCAGATTCGTAGCGTACGTGTTGATAATTTGCTACAGAAATAATGGGCGAAAAA
Organism: Planococcus citri; assembly: GCF_950023065.1. Lineage (NCBI taxonomy): Eukaryota > Metazoa > Arthropoda > Insecta > Hemiptera > Pseudococcidae > Planococcus > Planococcus citri. The sequence continues at coordinate 53,127,462 of NC_088678.1, read as the reverse complement.
GAAAAAAAAAAGGTACGAAAAATAAATAATTTTGAGATATCACGAACCATGACAGAAAATTAAGAGCTCATTAAAAGAACACGTCGTACAGAAAATTTGTAGCATTGGTAAATGGTGGACAAAATACGTGAATCTCTGAATAGGTAGTGAAAATATCTTACTGTTTTTTATCTGCGTTACGTATGTACGACGACGACGGTATAACTATTTTCACGGTTCACGGAGCGTATCTGGCTTTTTACTGGCATCTTTTTGAAAAGCCGCCAGATTCTGTTAAATTCGTTTATTACGCCGTTAATTAACACGTTATCAAAGTACAACCGACCGAACGAAATGAAGTTGTTCTGATATTTTTTGACAAATTTTAGGTAACTACGAGTAGAATATACGAATACACGTCGGATAGATTTTTATTTTGTGTACTATTTTCCTGTTTTGATGTCTCCGAATATTCAGTCGAAAGTTATGCGTGAAGAAGCAAATTTTTCAAATTCCTCCGATCATCTCTTCCTCAAAATGAGATACTACTTTCCTTCTATTTGTATTTCATAAATAATTTTTGAAGTTTTATTCTCTGAAGTTCAAATTTTTACTTCACTGGCACGTTTGATTGGATCTACGTCCACTTCGCCTCCTTCAAAAAAACAAATTCACAAGATTCAATCAAGATACGATATCGCTTCGAGCAAAAATGATCGAAACATTTCTGATATATCACGCAGAGATCGGTCAGTTCATTTCAAAACTTCATCCAGAGACCTATACGTACATTCGACAAATTTGAATAATGCTAAATGACTATTTCCAATTTTTCGCGCTTTTCTTCATAATATTCGTAAGTATTAATTCACCTGAAAATAGTTTCCTTATCGACACGTTATTGCTCCTGAATTTTAGACCACTAATAGGTATGTTAAAAACACGATACACATAACTTAGTGGCAAGAACATGAAGCGGTAAAAGATATCAATCAAATTTTTTTATCCGAGGACTTGGTGCCAAAATTTATCCCACATGCGCCTAAAGAATACTGTACGGTGAGTTGAAATAAATTACCAGGTGTGTAATAATGATTCTGGGTAATTTCATCGTTTAATTGAGACGTCGGTTTTAATTACCACAGGTGATATTTCAACCGAACGTAATTATTTCGACGGGCGAACATTATCGCCAATATCAAACGTTGAATGAACCCGAAGTTCGCTGGAATGCATCGGATGACAAATTTTATACATTGTACCTGGCAGGTAAATTTTTTCACGGTATGGTAGATGAGCAAAATGGCGGATTTTCGTACCTACGTTGTTACATTTTTGCAGGGGTAAGCAATATCGATTTCGTATATCCGGATCAAGTATTCGTTTGCGAACCAAATCGTTTTCCTAGAGGAGAATGGATTCAATGGATTGTAACCGATATTCCAGGAGAGAAAATTTCCAAGGGGAAAATTCTATATCCGTTTGCGAATTTCTCAAATCCATCGGATATAGGTTTGCTTTTTGATAGTGATTCATTTCAATAGTCCAGTAGTGTAAATTAAGCTTCTATCGAGGAGTAAGTAAATTGAATCATGATCAATTTCGAAAATTGAAATACCTCGTAATTATTTCTGTTACAGTGAGACAAGCTTACGTATTCCTAGTTTTTGAACATGTACAAAAACCCATGCTTGAAATCAAAAATGAAAAACAGAAGCAGCAAAGATTCACCTATGCGTAAGAAAACAAGCATATTCAATTCCGTTTAAACAGAAAGGTGCCGGATAGGGCACTCAAAAGTACTAATTTGTTCTCTGCTTACATTCTAATTGAGTGATAAAACCGATATTCTACAAAAAAAAAAATCTCAAAGAAGTCATGATTTTCATCCAACAAATTCAAATTATATTTTCGATCTCAGGTTCATTATCCACAAAAACATGAAAACGTACTGAACACACCTTGAAAATTTCACTCAGATTCGTTCACTTGTATCTTTTCTGAATTGTTCACCGGTTTTTTGGTTCTTTGAAATTGTAGAAATTCCAAAATTCGACTATGAAACATTCGCGTCGTAAGCATATAGCATTCCAAAGTTCAAGAATACATAAATGTACTTTCTGTTCTGTAAACCGTAAGCTTACTCATCGTTCTCATTGCTACCCTCCAACTCGAATTGAGCAATTCATATTTGAATTAAATTGCAGGCATTTGGAGCATGACTTTACACCAGTACGTCACTTCATGAAAAAATTGAAAAATGCTACTTTATTGGCTGGAAACTTCTTTTATCTAATTTTGGATCCTATATCTTCAAGTAAGACAGTATCAAGAATACGCTTATCATTTCCTGTCTTCGAATGCATACGAAAAAAATCACTCATAAATTGCACAAGTATACACACAGATAACGATTAATTATGATTTTCAGCTCGCGTTCCTCAAGAAAAAACTACCATCACTTCATAAATGATCGAGGATTATTCAAATCACTCGATTCGTTAAAATGAATACGTACGAGTATGCACTAACGACTAACGAGTTTGTTCAAATTTCAAACAACTGCGGGAAAAAACACGAACAATCGAATCAAAAAAAATATAGGCATTTTAACATTTTATTCAGTCATATCGTTTTACTCTCCCTCCTGCAAAGACCACAACGCAACAATTCCCACAAATGAAACACACTAGTAGAATGTCACACAACGAAAGGGAACTTGTGATAAGCTTCAAACAGCAAGCAGTTGGTTTTTGTACACCACCATTTATATGAAAAATGCATGTCTTGCATTCTAATAGATAATTAATTATCAAGGATGGTCTCTCAACAAGTAATGATTTCGATTCGAGTAAAATTTCAGTTTTCGAATCTGTCTTAAAACAATTTCCGAAGCACATTTTTTTCAATTTCTACTTAATTTACAAGCGATTAATTTTTTTTAAAAACTTTTAAATTAGAAGATAAGTCATCGGTAAATCGCTGATTGCAAGAGGGTTTCTGCATTTTGCAGGTCAATCTTTGAAACACCAAAAAAATGTAACCAAGAAAGTAAATCGCTGATTGCAAGAGGGTTTCTGCATTTTGCGGGTCAATCTTTGAAACACCAAAAAAATGTAACTAAGAAGATTTTATTCATATTCATAACCGCATACCAATAATGAAAAGGCTCTATTTCGAAAGTTTGTATTTTATGATTCCCAATAGCTAAGTAGGCTCATTTCGACTAGAAAATAAGGTTATATTGCTTTTGACCCGTGCCCCAAAGTTACATACTTACCTCTTTTTCTCACGGAAATTCAACAGTGGTACATGAACATGAAAATCAAAAAAAAAAAAAAAACGTTAAAAGGGAAAGCTTGGGATCTTTCAAAATTTGGGAGAGGGGGCCCACCTCTCTCAATTTTGAGCAGCCCTCAGTTTCTCCTTAAAAATCATTCCGGGTTCAAAATGCATAGTACATACATATATAACGGAGCAAGTAAGTACACAGTTGAAACACTTAAGGCTTCTAGAGTAAAAACTATTTTTAACTTTCTTTGATATTTTCCATGAGAAGGAAAGAGGAATGGAGACACGAATTAAAATCAATGTTTGGAGCTGAAATTTTTGGAATCTCATTTTTTCTCTATCCAAAATGAATCAATTTAGCTACTTATAAGAAACCATAAAATAAAAAAAAACTCTGACTAGCTTTGATTAACTATTAATAAGGGTTTTTTCAGTATGCATTTACATATAAGCAAATGATTTTCTATGAAAGTGTGTATTCTTATTTCATCCAGTAAAATCCATAAACATACTACTATTCTTTAAAGCTGTTTGTTTCACGGAAAAACTTAGGATTATTACCTCATAAATGATCAAAATCAATGACCATATCATACGAAAAGGTATCCGCTCTAAATTAACCACGAATATTGATAAGCTTCAGATTGAACTTGTGCACCATCTTATCAAAACATTTTCGATCGATACCTAACGCAATTTGACGATAAAATTTGAAAACATTTCCTAGTACACTCAGTTAAGTGAATTATGCTCATAAGTAATTTTGAGAAACCTCCAAAAAAGTTATTTTCCCACAATGAAGTGCATACTGAGCGAATTTTGGTGCTGTCTACTTATCGTGCTTTTTTCAAATACCAACGTAAGTGTTATCAGTATAATAATTCAAAACGAATAAATGGGTAGGCAAAGTGAAATATTTTTAAAAACTGATCAAAATTCATTCGATTATTTTCGTTTCCAGTCAGAAAAATATAAGGACACAAACGCCAAGATCTTCGAAGAACACCAAATTGTACCTCATTTACTGCCTAGTAATCCGGAAGAACTTTGCACAGTAAGTTGAAAATGCTGCCCATTGCTCGCCATTTTCTGCACAAAATCACAAATGTTCATTTTTCAAAATAGGTGATTTATGAACCGAATCTAATCATTGCTACCGGCCAGCCATATTACATGTACCAAGTACAGGGTATACCTCAGATTATATGGGATTTCAGCGTTGAAAAATATTACACAGTAATAATACTTGGTGTGGATTTGTTGAAAATTATCAACTTACCAAACGTCAAGAGCAGGGATGTGAATTAATACAAATTGTGTTTGTTACATGGAATCGTTTTAGGTGCAATTCAAAACGAAATTCGGTACCCTTCAACAACAGCTCCCGAATTAAAAAATGAAACCGATGGTATAAAACCTCCCGTACAATCGTGGCATCATTTGGTTATCAGTGATATTCGTAAAAATAACGTTCAGTCTGGAACAATAATACAATCTCTCAATGTCAATCATGGAATCCAACCGAATGGTATGTACCTTAGCTAAGTAGTAGGTATCATTTCGATTCATCATCAAATTTTCCTTATCGTGAAACAAAAAAGAACTAAAAATTCCGGAATCATAAATGTGACTTTTTCATTTCTTTTTTCTTCAGAAACACATAAACTAGTATACGTATTTGCAGTTTATGAGCAACCTAAAAAGCTCAACCTTCAAGTCGATAATGGAGACAATTCGCCCAACAAGTAAGTGATGGTTTATGTTTTTTCACACAAAAAACACCCGTTGATAGTGGCATAGGCAACCTCTTTTAGGTAAATATGTACAAAGAGAACTCTCCCTAAAAAAAAAAATCATCCATCTAAAAAAACAAAACCAAACTGCTGCCTTCAGTCAGGAGGATATTCAACTTTACACACATGCACTTCTCAATGGTTGTCTACGTTACTACTGTAGGGGTAACTAATTCAGTTTACATTTCTTAGTTTGACAATTCTGAAAAATTTACACTAGTTTTTTCATGACAGATTACTCGAACGTTACTTCACTCCGTTATCAAATTATGTCCAAAACTTTAAAGACAGTATCTTGATATCTGCTAACTTTTTTTACGCTGTTCGTAAACCGAAAGGTCTAGTTCTCGATTCTTCTCCTGTGAGATTTCTGGATCCTTTTGCATAAACTGGAATCCTTCCAGAATAACATGTATACGTTTTTCATTTCAATATATTTTTGGACATGAAAATTTGTGTTTTGAATTTACCAGTGACTATGGTTGTCTACGCTACTGATAATGGGAAATGAATCGTAATTTTCAACACAGAAATACTGAAAAATTTTCAACTTTTTCCCACAGATTACTCGAACGTTATTTCACTCCATTAACGAATTACGCTCAAAATTTCAAAGATAGTATTCTGAAAGCTGCCAACTTCTTTTATGCTGTCCGCAAACCAAAAGGTTTAGTTTGGGATTCTTCTCCTGTGAGATTTCGGGATTTTAAATGGTAGTTCTGTATTCTTTCAGAACTCATACATTTCCCCATTTCAATGTAAATATATTTTTGGCAATTCAAACCTGTGTTTTGAATTTATGAAATATATCTAATCGCACATAACTAAACAATGCTCTACGTATAATTTCAAAAACCTCCGCTGTCATCGTCAAGACAGTGTGCCTATAAACATATTTGCCCCCTCCCCACAATTTTCCACACAAGAATCTGTTAATTTCACAGAAATTCGGATAATCAAAGAAGCACATTGATTCAGTGAACTTGTGGGCATGTTGAGAACTAAGCAAAGCATGTGGCATATCAATTCACTGTTCTGATAAGAGAAATTTCGGGTAATATTATCATTGGATCATCGAATGATTTTATCCACCTGTGCTACCTATACTGCTATGTTTTCGATTGACTCAGGACATTGAAAAACTGCACACTCTCAGATTTTCCCTCAAATTGAGTCACAGGATTAGACTAGAATTTCATGATGACAAAAGGCTACATGTTGTGTTTTTTCATTACGCTACTGTTTTCAGATATCAAGGTAAGTGTGATACGAAATTAAAATTCAACGTAGTTTCTTTAAAATAAATGCTTCGAAATTCAAATTTGACATTTTTTTTGCAAGTCAGAAAAGTACAAAGGTACTCATCTTTCTACAATATTTGAAGACAATCTGATTGTACCTCATTTACTTCCGAACAATCCCGAGGAACTCTGCACCGTAAGCCTGAAATCTACCCATCAACTCCCTTAATTATTAGGTATAGGTGCAATATCTGAAGTTACATCGATTGTATCCCAACAGATCATTTATGAGCCAAATTTGATCATAAGTACTGCCCAACCATACTACGTGTATCAAATACAAGGCTTACCCGAGATAGAATGGGACTCAAAATCAGAAAAATATTACACTGTGGTAGTACTGGGTAAGATAACTTGAAACAAATTGTAATGTAAAGAAGACCGTATCGTCACTAACGCATTCATTCATTGAAATATGTTGCAAGGTGCAATTCAAAAAGAAGTTCAACGACCTACCACGGTATCGGTACTGGAAAATGATACTAATTATACTCTACAGTGTCCAGTACAATGGTGGCACCACTGGGTAATTGTTGATGTTCGTAAAAATGATCTCAAGACAGGGACAATCATACAACCTTTCACTGTAAACTCGAATGTTCCTCAACCAAATGGTACTTGAGCTTACCGCATTTAGATAAAATCTGGATGGCTTTAAGTTTAAATCAAAATTTTCTTATTTCAGATACGCATAAGCTTGTCTTTGCATTTGCAGTTTATGAACAACCGAAAAAACTCAAACTTCAAGTAGATGATAATGAAAATTCACCGAAAGCGTAAGTAAATTGTTCTTTAAGCTGTTCTCATGGAACCACGATCAAAAAATTTTATAACCTCCAAAAACACAAAAATTAAAACTCCAACATTGGGAAAATTTCAAAATTTCAAAATCATGATAGGTAATTTGAAATATTATAATTAAACTTTTCTGCACCCACGTGAAAGAAATCTCATTGAACTGTAACCAATTGAAGAGCTCTATTCCAAAGTGGGTTAAGTCATCGATTTTTCAAAGTAAATTTTTCTGCAAGCAATTGTTCTATGTCCAAAGAAAGGAAAGGTACACCAAACTTTGCAAACAGACCAAATTTTAGCATCAAAAATTTTAAACGAATTTTTTGGAGAAAAAAGTGACTTAACCCACTTTGGAATAGTTAGAGCTCTTCAATTTTTGTTCAGTTCTCTTGTTATATCAGTTGTTGAATTTTTATGATTTTTCAAGAGCAGGTAGAAAATCTTTATTTACTTGAAGTTCTCGTTAAAATGCGAAAATTCTTCACCTTTCAACTATGTAGATGTACCATACATGAAAATATAGTGAAAGACTTTTCAGGTCTCCTGGCACCACTTAATCTCGACTTCTTTGTAAAATGAAAGCACAGAAATATTTTTCTCTCGTGAAACATCATCTGGAAACTGAAACTACGAGTTTCAAATTCCATTGAGCGCTTTTAATCGTTTCGACATCTTATTACACCTTCATTTCATTTTTCTCAGATTATTGGAACGTTACTTTACTCCCTTGTCAAAATACGTGGAGAGCTTCAAAGAAACGGTTTTAATAGCAGGAAATTATTTTTACGCCGTTTTCAAACCACAAGGCCTTGTTCTTGATTCCTCACCTGTCAGAAATCTACTCATGAAAGCTATTAAAAACAGAATGGTGATATAGAAGTGATCTTGGAAACGAATAAATTTTTTTACGTCAAATTCACTTTATGAATCAATTTCATCCACTTCATTCAGAACAAAAACCTGAAACTAAGGGCCATATTTATAAACGTTACTTAGGAACTGCTCAGCTAAGTAGCGGATTTCTTTTTAATTTTTCTAGCAAACGAATTAAAAATTTCATATTTTTAAAATAATATATGAATACTTTAGGATCTAATCTCTCAATTTAATGATAGATCCACTTTTAAAAATTCAATCATGACTGGAAAATTAACTTGAAAAATCATTACTTAGCCAAGCAATTCTTAAGTAACTTCTATAAATATGACCCTAAATGCATTTTCGTTCGCTACTACTCATTATTACTTACTATCAAAATTAATTTATTCTAATTGAATTTTTTATTTCCGATTACCTCACGAAAATGAATTCAGAATTATGGTTTGGAAGATTTCTTTAAAAAACGCCAAAATATTTCTCAAAAATAAATCAAAAGTTGACTTCTGTTCAAGAAGGATAAAATTATTCAATTTTTTTTTTTAAAACAAATTTTCAGTGGTTTTATTTTATGATGTTTGAGCCATGTTGAAAAACAAAATTGGTCAAACATGAAACTTCTTCATACAGATACTTACGTAGTACGCATTTCTCAGAATCAGACTTAGAATTTCATGAGCATAACGTATCTCAAAATCATTCTTTCCATTTTTTTTCAAATAGGGAACCTGATGCAAAATTTTACAGAAGCTTGGAAACCAAAATCACATTAAAAAAAAGAGAAAAAAAAATGTTGTGTATTGGTACCCTACCTACAACAAATTGATTAGATAGGAAAGTTTTCAATCAGATACCATTTCACCATAGACTAGATTAGTTTTAAAAATCAGGAGATATTCATTCATCACGCCATCGAAGTACATAAATTGAAATCGATAAAATTTTGTGTATCCCTTTGAATGTTGACAAACTGGATTTCCATTCTGTCTTGTAACATACAATGAGTTCAACAAAAGTGAATTTTCTCCTAGGCTGCATTACACTGTCAATTTTACACGATGTCAAAGTAAGTACCTACTCAGCAACGCACATAACTATAAGTGATTTGATGCCATAAAAAAAGCAGTCTTTCGTTCAACAAAACAATCAATTTTCTCGAAAATGCAGATGGGTATTCAATTTTTGTTGCAAAATATATAATACGCATAATATATTGACATCCAAACTGTCAAATTTTTTTCCTCGTAAGACCTACTCACGATGGAAGTTTTATGATTAAATATCAAAGGTCTAATTCAACTCAAATAATTCGCATTTTCAAAATGAAATTAGGCTCTCATTGTTCCTGTACTACGTAGCTTTGATCAATCAGAAACCTCTAAAGAGACATCTCCTTTCGCTCACACATTCAAAGACCACCTAATAGTTCCTCATCTTCTTCCAAGCATTCCAGAAGAAGTCTGCTCGGTAGGTTTCATCATAGTATATCTCAATTCTCAACACATAATAGTACAAAAATCTCAATTTTAACGATCATTTCATCTCAGGTTATCTACGATCCGAATCTCATTATTATCACAGGACAACAGTATTATTCCTATCAAATAGAAGGTGTTCCAGAGGTAACGTGGGACTTCAAAAGTGACAAATATTACACCTTAATCTTACGAGGTACGATCTCACTTGAACCATGTATTAATATGGAATTCGTCTAAATCCAAGCGATTTGAATTTAGGAGCATTTCAGAAAGAAGTCCAATACCCTAGTACGACAGCTCCAGTATTGAGAAATCTCAGCAGTACTCTTACCCCTCCAGAGAATTGGTGGCATCAATGGATAATTGTTGACATACGCAGAAACGAATTAGAAGCAGGAAATGTAATACAGCCCTACCTAAGATCAACCATAGCAGAGCCCAACAGTAATATACTCAAAACATTTTCTATTTCTCAAATTACTGACTTTATATCTATTCATAAATTATTACGGTAATTTAGGTACCCATCGAGTGATATATGCTTTTGCAGTTTACGAGCAACCGAAAAAACTTGATTTTGGATTAAATGATGGAAAAAATTCGCCCGAATCGTTAGTCTTTGAATGATAATCCTTATGTAAGGGCACCTCAAGAGGGAAAAATCTAAAATCAAAAACTTTTGCATTACAGATTGCTTCAACGATACTTCAATCCAATCTCAAGTTTTGAAAAAAGTTCTAACAACAGTGCTCTCGTGGCGGGCAATTTCTTTCAAGTGGTTCATAAGCCAAAGGGACTTGTTCTTGATACATCTATCGTGAGAATACTCAAGACTGGATTCTTCAGATAATTTAAAAATACATCAGAAGGCCGGAGTAAATTATTAAAATAGGTACACCAGCGCTCAAATGAAAATAAGGTTTATATTTCATTAGTTGAGCAAACACAAATAAATTAGGAATCTCTGATTTTGAGATTTGATAGCTTGAAAGGCCCTTATGATAAGACATCGCTAACAACCGCAGACAGATTCAAAACTTATACATTTACTCGTGAAATGACCATAACATCGGTGCTTGATCGTGGAAGTTTTTTGAAATTGATATCTTGTTATGAAGTTCAACATACTGAATTTATTCTCAAATCTTTTTCAACTGTCAATTCTATTGTCAACCAGTAGCGTGAGTAATCTCCAACAATACTTCATATTTTCGCATATTTCATTTTTTAGAAAAAAAAAATAAATAAAATATTATTTTTCGAAATGATTTTCTTTCTTCTTAAAAATTTTCACCAGGTAGTTCGCAATTGAAAATGAATCTATCACACAGATATTTCAAGAACACTTGATAGTTCCTCATCTTTTACCATCGAATCCCGAGGATTTTTGCCCAGTGACGTGAATTTTCTAGAAATTTCGATGAGTTGTTACAGTTTAGATTTACTTTCTGAAATTTCAATCCCCTTTAGGTAATTTATAAACCCGGATTGATAATTTCCACCGGTAAATTCTATTTCCCGTATCAAATCGAGGACGTACCGGAAATATCTTGGGATTTCAAATGCGACAAATTTTACACAGTGATAGCTATTGGTAATATCCAAATTCACGACCATAATTTCATTTTTCAAAAAATGAACACGTACTTAAACCATCAACAACCCCATTGAACTGTTCTAGAGGCAATTCAAAGACAAAATCTAAAAGTGACCACGACAACTGAAAATGTACGTTTTTTGGGTGCGCTCAAGAAAGTATACGAGAATTCCAGTACCGATAATTCAACTGAAAAGATCACGAAAGAGAACGATAACCTACCACCAGAGCACTGGTGGTATAAATGGGTGATTACCGACGTAGATGAAAATGATATTAACTCGGGGGTTACTCTACAGCCTTTTTCTTCAACCAACATCTTTCAACCAAACGGTACACTTCAGTTACGTACAACTCAAAAATCATGAAACATTTCCAACTGTACATTAACACATTCATTGTTATTTTGTTCACAGATACTCACCAATTAATCTGTGTTTTTGCAGTTTTTGAACAATCACAAAGATTCGAATTGAAAATTGACGATAAAGAAAATTCTCCAGACTTGTAAATATTTTTAATCATTCGCATCAGGGTAGACTTAAGGTTTTTCAATAGGTAACCATGCAACAGATTTCAAATTTAATGCATGGGTTGATCCGGTTTGGTAATACCAGTTATCATCTGATCCTCAATCAGTATTGTAAGAGCGAAACATGTACAAAAATTTCAATTCTTCAATTTATATCACCTCAGCAATTTCAAAGAGTAAGGCATTGACATTTGGAACATGAGGAAAGCTTTCAAATTTAACGAGAATGACGTATTCATAATTGAGCAATTTGACATCATCGCCCTCGTTCAAAAAGCTTATAAGAATTTACCCGCATTATAAAATATTCCATAAAATCGACTACTCCTACAAATCTAATCCGCATGTATTCTGATTCCAGATTACTTCGAAGTAATTTTACACCATTATCAAACTTCGCTCAAAATTTTCATGGAAAAAATACACTGATAAGAGGCAACTTTTTTTACGTTGTTCCTCAACCAGAAATTATCGCGTTAGATGATCCTGTGCAGAAAGTTCGAAGATTGACGTGGGGTCGTGCATTCAAACAAAAATACAAGAAGAACGAATACTAATCAATTTTTCATTTTTCAACTTGAATATAAGTGTGCCAAAAATAAACGATGTTCTGATGAAAAAATTCTCAAATGCAATAAATACCTACATCACGATTTCGATAAAATTATTCATTACTTCATTCATGACACAGTTGTGAATATCTTTAGGTTAAATAAATCTCTCAAATTCAAATAGGCATTCTTTCTCCCACTTACTTTACATTTATCACATGACGGATTAAATAGTTGATAAATTCGAGAGTAGGTATTGATAGATAAAGCGTTGAGCTTGTGTAAAATCTATCACAAGCTGACGTTTCCTGTAGGTATACACATCATCAAATAAGACTAATTCGAAATTTCAAAAAGTAACAAAACTTTTAGTATACATAATATTCTCAATTCCAAGGTGAACCATCACTCTAACCAGCTCATTTGTCATGAGCTATCATGCGTATTCAATAGTTTTTCTATTCATCTCAACTCAAGTAAGCTCAAAAATATTCAAATCTAACAATCTCTTCAAGATTCATTTCTCAGTACAAAAATGTTATCGAGTTGATTGAATTAGCATATAAGTACTTTCGTAACACTAATAAAATTCTGCTCAATGCAGGGTACAATCTCAAGCTCAGAACAACAACTTGCCAAAGTGTTTGAAGATGATTTCATAGTACCTCATTTACTTCCAATTGCACCTCCAGAACTCAGCCCGGTAACGTAGACATAAATCTACAATTAATAACCTAGTCTTTTCTCTAAACACAATACAGGACGGGCAAGCAGGTGATTAATACAATCAAAAAACCCAACTGGAATTCTTCTAATATTATTTTTTCTCTTTCATGATATAGATTATCTACAAACCCGGTCTAATCATACTTACTGGTAAACCTTACTTCCCTTACCAAATACAAGAATTACCAGACATAACATGGAACTATAAGGATGAAACATATTACACGATAGTAATACTGGGTATAAATTTACAGTTCATCTAAGATAACATAAATTACGAATGAGAGATCACGAAATGAAAATAAAATTTTCAGGAGCTTTTCAAAGGCAAGGTGAAAATACCACCCCAAAAGACTCGAGAAATTCCGACAAAATCACCGTCTCTCCGCCAGAACAATGGTGGCATCAATGGGTGAAAGTAAACGTTTTTGAGAACTGTATCGATTCAACGGGAACCGATTTGAAACGTTTTTCGCAATCAGAAATGCTCCAACCGAATAGTAATTATAATCGAATTTCTCATTTCAAATCACAATAGTTTGTTATTTCATTGTCTCGTCTCTGTTATCAAAGGTACACACAGGGTACTTCAAGTATTCGCGATTTACCAGCAGAAAGAAAAAATTGAACTGAACCTGGAAGTGGATCCGCCAAATAAGTAAATATGAATCACATTTATGACTGGTTTATTCAACTCGTGACCAAAAAAATCAAAATTACGTACTCTTTTGTATCATCTAAATGCACATTTTTTCTCAATTCAACTTCAAGACATCATCACGTCTACCAATTTATCAACTAAAACCATTTTTTTCATTTTGAAAAACGATTTTGTCCTTGTCCCTACTTCTCTCTCAGAGTAATACAAAATAATCGGAAAGAAAAGATTTGAAACAGCTTCAGTTGGAGAGAAGGAGGGGCGAGGGGAGACTTTATATCTCATGAAAACGAATAATTAATCTGAAATTGATACACTCATCTAAGCCATAAGTAGGTAACATGTAAGTACATGACGAGCTATTTTTTTTCCTTCAAACAGGTTACTGCAACAACATTTCACTCCCCTGTCAAATTTCGAAAACAACTTTCCAGGAACTGTTCTCTTATCCGGAAATTTTTTCCATATGATCGAAAAATTCGAACTTAAAAGCGGTATACGCGAAGATTTATTCGACCCGAAAGCGCTGAAGTTGAAGAAAACGGTAGAAAGTGCTCAGAGAGCCAATAATCGCTACTTCGGACTTTAACAATGAGCTGGAATCATCGTAAGCCTAAAAATTTCAGGGTACACTATCTCAAATACCACATTTTCCCTCAAATTGTACAACAGGAACAATCATTTGGTTGCGTAGTCGACCCATTTTCATTAAAATAATCGAATACTTAAAATTAAGACTGGTGAAGATCATAAAAAATATATTACTTTTTATATCGGTGTAGTTACATTACTACTGAAAGAACTAGGGTGTCTTATGTACCAAATTAATTGCTCAATGACCCATCTAATGCATCCGCATTGCAAACATATCAGATATTTATCTCACTACATTTTTACGATGCGAGTTAACTTGATTGATGTGTACCTATCACAATTTTGCATGCCTACCTTTCGCTACTCACACACTTGAAACTTATCATTTCTTTTATTTTGGATATTTGGCTCATGAAAATTTTTGAAAGCAATGAAATTTGTTATTGTCTACTATTTGTATGGTTTGGTACTCTTAATTCTTCCAATAGTCGAGGTGAGTAAATGACTTGACTTGAAATACATTCTTATGCATTTAGATTCAGAAAATTAAAGATTTTTCTCTTTTAGGGACAAAGTAATGAAAATGAACCGGACTTGGATCGATTATTTGCATCTGTATTTGAAAATCGTTTGATAGTGCCTCACATATTGCCCTCTCTACCAAAGGAAATCTGTACTGTAAATTTTCAACTTAAAAGCTATTAAATCAAACATTTCTACAGGATAGAAAGCTCATATCGAATTTTTATTTTTTTCAAAACAGGTTATCTATAATCCAGGTCTTTTCATTATAACAGGCAAACCGTATTTCCCTTATCAATTACAAAGTTTACCTGAAGTACTTTGGAATTACAGAGATGGAAAATATCACACTCTCGTAATGCTTGGTATTGGATATATTCTCGTTCAAAACATTTATTCGTAATTTAGACCTCCAGTAACGCTTTAATAACGTGATGCGATTTTTCTCCCGCAAGGTGCTATTCAAAAATGCAACGAAACTGAAAGCTGGTCAAGCTCATCGAGTGGCAAAAATGATTCTTCGATAGGTCTACCGGAACAATGGTGGTTCGAATGGGTGAAAGTGGATATTTACCAGGATCGTCTCAACAGGGCAGGAGTAGATTTACAGCCTTTTTTGAATACTACACTCCAACCTAACAGTAATGACAAATAATTTTGTATTATAAAACATTAGTCAGATGCGTCCACTGTATGCCGCATTAGGACTTATATCCTTTCCACAAGTCAAACCTAACAAAACATTTTCATTTAGGTACACACAGAATAATCTATACATTTGCAGTATACGAACAACGTGAAAAGTTCAGGTTTAAACTGGACGATAAAGATAATTCACCAGAAAAGTGAGTGGACAAACGAACAAGCACCTATATTTTTTTTGTACCAACACATTGATTGAGCATCTCAAAATAAGGGACTTTATTCTGAAAAAGAGATGTTCTTTCCTTGGATAAGCTTTTTTAATAACTCTCTGTAGAAAGAACTCATCAAAGGAAGCCTATACTTCTGCATCTGGCAAGCAATAGTACACATCATTTCTAAAATGAAAAATATCGAAAATGTAAAAATCAGAGGAAATATAGAAGAACTATACCATTTTCAATGAGATTTCGAGGTTTGGTCAAAAACTTATCTTTCTCTTTTTTTTTTTGGATCAGCTTCAAAACAAATGTACGAGCATGTGATCAAAATGTCTCCACACATTAGAACTTCTGATAGGCGTATTGTAATTGTGCCTATCTGTATACGTTATATTGTACACTAGACCATTTTTAACAACATTGTAAATTCAATTCGAACATTATTTTCACAGGATAATTCAGCGCCATTTTACTCCTTTGTCCAACTTCGAAAAGACTTTTCAAGAGTGTGCTCTCTCCGCAGGAAATTATTTCTACGTGCTTCCAAAACGAATTGTTTTAGATACTTCAAAGGTGAGAACATTTGAATGGACATCATCAATATAGAAATCGTTCTCTAGAAATAATTTTTTGTAACTATCTTACACCTTCGCGAATAAACTACTGTGTTGTACGCATTTTTTCACTTTTTACCTATGGTCAAGACAAAATCAGCCTTTCACATAAATAGGAAAAACTTGTAATTTCTACAGGACAACTTTTGTTTCTCATCAAAAAGCTATACACGTTGATTCATTTCGGACACGGAACCGTTGCACAAAAACTACATTTAGGTACGTATGTATACTGGTAGGTATGTCTACGTAGTACGTACATATTACAACATGCATTTCACGAGAGTCTCCAAAAATTACCTTCCAATATCTCATTAAAAGATGAAAAAAAATCACGAACACCTTCATTTAAAAATGCAAACATCAATAAGTAAATCAAAAAATAAAAGCATTTAAAATTATCATAAAAATTACCCACTTCACATCATGTAAGAAGATTTTGATCAAATTCAGTGGAGACCTTCATTTTAAATTGAAATCCATCCAGAAAATTTCCCAACACCCCGGAGGTGTTCTTGAAAAGGAGATAAGGATGGGTTCTCAAAAGGGAGACGTTTTCCAAAAAAACGCTGTTTTTCGCTCTAGCTCATATTCAATACGTTTCGGAAAAATTATTCATGTTCCAAAAGATAGTACGCAAAATGCTCCATCGAAAAAGGCCGTCGCATTCTAAATCCAAGACCAATTTCAGGACAAGAACCTGATTTTTGGGTGGTTTCATGTTTAGAAAGTACTTTCTTCTCAAATATCATGCATTGATTCGGCCAAAAAAATATCGAACGATATAATTTCTGAAACTGGTGCGGGGGGGGAGAGGATATTTCGGACCATAGTGTTGCCAATTTCATGTGCCATCATCAAATAATGGCGATAAACAGCCAGAAATTGGCATCACCGTTCTTCAAATTATTCCCACAATTTCAGAAATGGATATTTTCCTATTGTATGACATAATCAATGTGTAATAGGTATCAGGGAGGAAAATATTTTCAACACATGAATCTACCCAACGCTGAGCAATTTTCAACCCTTTAAGGTGGTTTCAAATTTTAATGGCGATGGCTTTAGATGAGGCGAAATCTTGAATACTATATTTTGAAACGGAGCCATTTTTCAAAACAGGTCAGATAGAGTCTAGAGCAGAAAAAAAGTTTTTTTCGAAAATGCCCTCTCATTAAGCATTTTTATTTCCTCATCAGGAATACATCCGAGGCTAACATTTTTTCTAGGCGTCTTGACTCAAATTGAAGGCCTCCTCTAAATTTGTTAAAATTTCATATTTTGATTTTACACGACATTTATATGTGCGTAGCTAACATACTTGAGTGTCACCACAAATCACAAGTTATTCATGACTTTCTGTGGATGTGCGGACTGATTGCAAGAAAAGATTTTTGCTTGTAGCTCAACAGTTGATTTTTTTCTCGCAACAAAAACAACAAAAATTCGACGCGGAAACATTTTGGAGACTGATGGTAAAAACATTCTGATCGCTCTTTGGCATTTTTCAAAAAAAATTAATCAAAATTATTAAGTGATGTAAGGCCAGGAAAAAAAAGTATACCGAGTTGCTAGTGGGAATCAGACTTTCGATAAAATCAAAATAGCCTTCCAAAGGTCAAGTAACTTTCAAACACATTTTCCTATAACATCAATAGATATTTTGATAGGCCTACGATAGATGCTTGAACAACATAGACATCCACACATGCAGATATTCTTTGTTTCTGAGAACCAAAATTCGTAGTAAGTACAGCATTTCAATCAAATAACCACATACATAATACTTACTTCTCTAAAAGTGAAGAACGTATAGGTAGATCAATTCAATCAAATACCCCCCCCCCCAATTACTCAACTCACTTTCAGTTACACGCCACGATAAAATACCGAAGTCCAATATCAAATCAAATGCTCACCGCTCAAGCTAAACACTTTTCAGCAATGAAATTTGCTTTCACCCTTTATCATTTGTGTATTCTAATTTTTGTTAAATTCAACACAGTCAAAGTACAAGTACGTAGAATTTATCTATTTGTAATATTAAAACAGCGTTCTCAAATACAAGCAATTTTAATAGAGACCCACTTCAAGAAAATTGCTAATCATAACCTCTCTAATTACAGGGAGAAAATACAATTTCAGAATTCACTGATCACTTGATAGTACCTCACTTATTCCCAACACCACCCAAGGAAATATGTTCGGTAAATTAACTTGAGAAAATACTTCTTCAATGGATATTTCTCTGAAAAAACTTCGCTAAAGAATTTCTATGGTAATTGAAAAATGTACATTATTTCACACAACAGGTTATCTATGAACCCGGTTTAATCATTCTTACGGGGAAACCTTATTTTCCATACCAAATACAAGGATTACCAGAAATAATATGGAATCACAAAGAAGAAACATTCTACACAGTAATGATTCTTGGTTTGTGGATCATTCTCAAGCAGTACCTAAATTCGATATGAGAACTGAGAAGTCTAAAATACAAACATATACGTAATGTTCACTAAACATTCACAGGTGCATTCCAGAGAAAGGCTGAGTATGCAATCACAACAGCCCCCGTATTCGAAAATGAAACCAATATTTCACCTCCCGAACAATGGTGGCATGAATGGGTGAAAGTGAATGTCTTTGAAAACGACTTGAGTTCATCAGGAACCGTATTACAACCGTTTCTGGAGTCATCTGTGCCTCAGCCTCATACACATAGTACGTTGGTCAATAAAATTTCACTCAATTAAAACAGATGACACCCGGAAATGATGACAAGATCTAAATCCCTCCACCTCCTTTACACAAAAAATTTGAAAAAAAAAACATAAATCAATTCAAAACCTCATCTCACACTTCACATGAACGTTTTCATCACCAATACATCTTCGTATACGAAAAAAGTAATTATTTTCATCCCGGTATCTTACGTCATACGATTTTTTTACCACAGATACACACGACATAATTCACATCTTTGCGGTATACGAGCAGAGCAAGGAATTGGAATTTGTATCCGATGATGGGAATACCACCCTTCAAGCGTAAACACTCCCAGCATAATTAAGCTTCCGCTAAATTCATGATCAAAAATGAAAAATATTCGCAGACGCGTGGCTCGAATTGATTTTCGACTTTATTAACAATATAGTCACTTGTGTTTTAACAGATTGCTCTTCAAGTATTTCACACCAATATCGAATTTTAAACACTATTTCAACGAAAGTATTTTCTTGGCTGGAAACTTTTTTTATGCAGTTCCTAAAAAGATCGTATTAGACACTTCGGTGGTGCGGAGACTTCGATGGAAAGATTAGATTGAAACAAATACATACAGTAAGTGGAGATTTTTTAGATCACAAGCTAATCTTTCAAATCCACTATATAAGATACAATTTTCAACTGATTCCAGTGTAAAATGGACGAGCTCATTTATATTCATTATTTATCTATGTTTGACTGATTGCGGGTAGAAAGAGACGAGATGATGGGGATTTCCACATACCAGCTTTTGATGAATGCCAATATGACGAAAAAACTTGAAGCTAGGTAAAGAAGCTTGTAAAAAACTAATCTGAAAAAACTATGTAATTTCTTGAAATAAATAACTCATTCAATACTATTTTTTCCAACTCAGAAGAATTTCAAAAAAATAAAAATCTTCACTCCACAGATTTTCTCCCAAGTACTCAATCAAAAAATGTACTTATATGCGTTCAGGTTAGCACTCTCCTAGAAACATTGAAATTTTCTGTCCCCACCTCATTTTTCGAAGTTGGATCTTCCGCAATAACCATCAGTCATCAAAAAAAAAAAAAAAATTGCGTAGAAAGACAAACGAAGAAGAAGAACTTTCATTTAAACCTTCACAACTCCATCAGAATGCCTCGAGTGAAAAAAATTCAAGATTTCTTACTCGGTACTGAAAATATTACATACGATATGAATCTTATTAAATATTTTTGATAAGCCAAATTGCCGATGCTTCGATAACATCAATCACCGTACACAATCAATCGCATGATCGTATTTCCGGAGATGAATTCATGTTTAGTATTCAAGAACGTTCAGTACCATTATGACGGAAATTTTTTCAGGTTATAATCAATACAATGAAGAATCCAGTGTATGTGAAAAATACGTGTTGCTTGATTTTTTTGCTATTTTGTTCAGCCACGGTAAGAAAAAATACAAAACTAGGAAAAAAAATTCAACAATTCATGTCTCACTTCAATATTCTTTTTCAGTCTCAGCAAGATACAAATCACGCAACAGAATATAATGGCGAATCTATATTTGAAACCAAGTTGATAGTACCTCATCTGATGCCATCCAGTCCAAAGGAAACCTGCGCGGTAAATTTTTCATCCTTTAAAAACAATCTCAACTCGCATATCAAATTGAATATTGAATATTTTCAATTTGAACAGGTGATCTATGGACCCGGCCTCATCGTAGTACCAGGTCAATTTTACTTTCCATACCAAATTCAAGGCATGCCAGAAATATCCTGGGATTACAAATCTGAGAAGTTCTACACTGTAGTAATTCTAGGTATAGATATCATTAAAATTCCAACAAAACTTATACACGATCTCGATGGTGGAAATAAACAAACGACAATTTTCATTTTTCAGGCGCTCTTGAAAAAGTACCCAGTCATCAGAATAATACCAACAAGTTACAAAAGCAAGAATCTATTCCACCTGAAAATTCGTGGCATCAATGCGTAATGGTCAACGTTCGTAAAAATAATATGGGCTCGGGAACTATTGTACAACCTTATGTAAATACACAAAACAATGAACCTAATGGTAGGGATTTCTTTGAACATGTACCTACCTACCTACTTCTTCGGAAAAAACTACCAGAATTAATTTTGTAAATTTTTCAACAGGAACTCATAATGTGGTGTATGCATTTTCTATCTATGAACAATTCAAGAAAATCGATCTAAATAATTTGAATGCTGAAGATAATTCAACTCAAACGTAAATATCAGACTTTAGCAGCAGTTTTTATTTAGCCAAACAACTCATTAGCATATTTCAAATTCAAAATTTTGTACGGGTGCTTCGCTAATTGATAACGTTAATTTGCAGGATGCTTGAACGACATTTCACACCGATGTCTAATTTCACAAAAAGTTTCGGTGGGAGTTTTTTGATAGCTGGCAATTTCTTCTACGTTGTGCCAAAACAAAGCGCTGTTTTTCGAGACTACTCTCCCGTGAGATACGACATGTAATGAACCATTACTCAATTCAGAATAATTTTTCCGGAGTGAAGAAAAATCAGGTTTTGTAAGTTGAAAAATGATTTTGATTACAGAAAACGTGAAATGATGAGCATAATGAAACCGGATGATTATGTGGGTATGCGATAGGAGTTGGAGTTACGAATCTCACATGAGGACAAGATGCAATATCTCTGAATTTGTTCTCACTCGTCGATCTTGTCAGTGCTTCAGTGAAATTTTACTCATTTCAGGGAGTTAATATCGTAATTTTATAACAATATTTCGTGTAACTTCGTACTTATTCATCTTATTCTTTCAATCAACTTGAGGGGAAAAAATCATAAAAACTTGGCTATAGCAGAAAAAAACGACGCTTACCATATTCTTCAAGTAATACGATGCCGAACGAGAAATAACTGCAATGAAGTAAACAAACTGATAACATTTTCAACTTCAAGATGGTAGTTCAAGGACAACCGCACTGCCGAAGTACAAAATACGCAGAAAAGATCAGAAACGAAAAATTGGACACGCAAAATCAAGCAACGAATAACTCGAAGTCTCGAACATGAAATGCTATGAAAAACCCAAAACGATTGAGCACAATACATCGCGTCGCATCGTCGCTCGGCGGCTCGGCATTTCTTATCTTTCAAAGTCTTGAACAAAAGGCAAAGACTGCGAAACGCAGTATTTTTCTAGGAATACACTTTTAATTCATAATACACGGAAAAAAAAATTATGGATAATTTTTACTATTTCATACAGTAACCGGATCCCATTCAAAAATATTGCGATTTTTACTATGAGATTAGTAAATTTTACTATGAGATTTAGTAAATTTTACTATGAGAGTAATAAATTTTACCTAATTCTATAGTAAAATGTATTTTTTGTCTGAGTAAAAATCACTATTATTTTTGGATTGGATCCGGTTACTATACTGAAACAGTAATTTTTATTGTTTTTTTTTTTCAGTGTACTTTCTCGTCTCTACACGAAACTCAATATCGATAACACATACAGGATACGGGTATAATATTTTTTCGTATTATTTTTATTCACGTTTGTGCAAACACTTCAACTTCATCAAAAATACACCACCCAATCCGGTGTCAATATAAAATTGTTATTTTCTTTTTTTTTTACAAAGCATTCAACTCGACTTTCAACGATTATAAACTTACACAAGAAAATCCAAAAAGAAATCGAATTGTTTCATAACTTTAGATTTTAGGAAAGAGAAAACCAACAGCTTCTATCTAGTACTTAGACTCACTACTTACTTAGCTACTGAGGTAGGTATAGGTAATTGCTTTCAATTTTGTTTGCTTCGAAACGAGTTACCTTATATGTAAAAAAAATGTGACGAAGTGATCTCGGATTTCTAGAAAATCAATCAAATTAATTTACGATGGAAAAATTTTGAATTGAAAAAGAAACCGTCCGAAAAAATTGACATTTGTATTTCAAGACTTGCTGGCCATTAATAATATTATGATTCCAAAAATATTTCGCCACTTTGAACTTTTTCGTTCATTCATCACTTCTTCTGGGAAAAATACAGTTCAAGCGAAAAAAATGTCAACTTTCACTTCGAGCATTTCACTGTACCTACGTGTACACTTTTGAACCTAAATTTATTTTTTCATTTTTTTAATGAGAGGTGTTGTCAAAAATTTCACTGACTTCCAAAAAACCACAAGAAAAATACACAATCTTTCAACTGCAAGCCGAAAAAACCAAACAATACATCAATGACTTTAGAGATTAAAAAACCGATTCTAATTAAAACACAATACATAAGTGAATTAGTTACGAACTCCAGAAATATTTTCAACATGTACACCTTTCCAAAAGCATGTGAAAGAAAATTTTATCAAAATGCAGTTGAAATGGGTAACCAACGCAATTTAACTGATACCAGAATTACCAAAAACCTCATGATTATATTGATTATATGTACATCGACCTCGATGGCGGTCGTACTTTTTGAGCACCTTAAAGGAAACATTCATTTCATTATAATGTCAGTTCAGATGTTCGTCCATTCGGAGAATTTGCCTCTTTCACCACGAAATTGGAAAAGTACAAGAGAAAAACAACGCATTTATACTTCGGTGACGTCTTAATCGCATAAAACAACACTCGAGCTCAAGGGACAAAAAATTAATTGATTGGATCATTGAATGTTTTTTGAATGAATTTTCAATGGTTTTTCGATACTCAATACGAAATATTACAGGTTGGTTGTTACACAATAAACCAAAATGACCATATCCATCCTATAGAAAAACCCACGCGCGTTACACTCAATTTGAAAACATGAAATCTTAAAATTCTTTCTTTGAAAAGATTCTCTCCCCTCTTGGTTTTTTTAATAATACAAAATTTGACTTCAAGAGAGATAAATTTATAAATTGAAGATTTTTCAAACAAATTCCACTGATTTCATTACGCTTGTTAAATGTTGACCCATGATGAAAAAAAAATCTACCTAATTTAGAAAACAATTAGTTAGGTTTGAATTTTGAAATAAGTAGGGTATCTGCATTCTGATTACTCAGGATTCTCTAAGACTAAATAAGTATTTCACAAGAATAACGTGTTCCAAAATCCTGCAGAGTTCCATTTTTTTCAAAATTTCACTGAAATGTATAAATCACAGAAACCATTGGGATAGGTCCTTCTCGAACACTTGCCCAATTCACCATAAAAATTACACGCAATTTGGTTTCAAATATTTCAAATACCTCCAGGAAGGGCCAATGACAGCTCAACCATTCCGATGCTTTTTTCAAAATTATGGGAATTTAGTTATAGAATTTTAAAAAAAATTACAGCAATCGTACACGACCTCTCGGTGCAGGACAGTAAACTCAGTAAATACGTTAGAAGATACGAAGATGAGATTCAAAACCTTCACAGATATACTCAGAGCTCGAATCTAGCATAATGTTTCTAAAATCGTAAAACTGTGAGTACTGTCCAAAGCCAAAGCGATGTGCTCGGGCGTAAGACGGGTACATGTGAAGGGCTTCCAGCGTCCAAAAAAAACTTGGTAGGGTAACATACCACTTTTCGTCATTGTCTTTCAAAACAATTACGAACAACCAACCTCTTTGCAAGCGACTAACATTGGGCTGCATTCTGACGACGAGAAGTGGTACTTTCAATGATTTTTCCCCATAGCTACGAACGGATACGCAAGATTAATTGAGGAAAAAATCAACACCATTTCACCAGCATCCAAACACTTTAAAAGCTTTCACGAATGGTGAACTGGAGAAGTAGTGTGGCTACCCCAGCTATGATCACCCATCAGTGATGCAGTTCCGTCAAACTCACATCAACTAGTCACGCACCCACAAAAACGAGATTCGCATCGATCATAGATCATACTAATAAATAAATCGGAATCAAATTGTCTGCAGTCGTGTTTCTTCGACGTTGATTACAGAAACAGATAGAAAGCCACGAAGCTTCGACGAGCTCCGAGAGTCCGACGGTACTGGGGTCGAAAGAAGAAAAAAATTGTAAAAAAAAAATCCGACCACAATCCGGCCTACATCAAGCTCTAGAACCATATTTCGCAAATTCACGCAAAGTGCACAACATTTTTTGGATTTACGCGTGAAGTTGCTGAAAAGGAGATACTGTGCAATATTGTTATATGATCAGAACGCGATATTTTTTGAATGTGAATATTTTTCAACTCGATAATCCGAATTTGGGTACCTGATTGAAGAAAATTAAGTATATACGTAAAACGCTGGTACGCAAATGTATTTCTAACAAAAATGAAAAAATAGTAAATCAGCCAGAAGGGTATCGTTAGAATTCTTTTGGTAGAGAAAAATTATTGTTGATCGTGAAATTATTAATTTTTGCGTGATGCATTGCACACACTCAGAATGATTAATGCACCTAACAGTATCCCCTTTTCATGCAACAGCACGCTGATCCCCGGGAACGATTTGCGAATATCTCTGTCTATGAGTTGACGTTACCGGGGCAGTAGTTTGTGTCATAGAATAAGGCTGGGGAGTTGTTTGCTTTTTTTTCCCAATAGAATATGTACTTAGTATTGCTCGTACATGCCTTTAGGATCCAAAAACAGCTTTTGATAAAATTTCATTTTTAAAAGTCCAAAAATTTCAAAAATTGCGATCCATTCTTGTATCTTCCAAAAAAAGTTGAAGCCGCTCAAAGTTGACTACTCAAGATTTGTCAGAAGCAAAAAAAATATGATTTTCAACTTAATACAGTGGAATCGCGATAACTCGAACTCCGTTGACTCGAAAACCTCTGTAACTCGAAGGTCTGTTTCTTCAACTCCCCATAAGACTCAATGCAAAATTCACCTCGTTATCTCGAAAACTCCGATAACTCGAAGTCAACTCCTTTCCCTTCAGCTTCGAGTTATCGCGATTCCACTGTATAATTTTTTTTATCAAGATGGAAAGGTGGTGTTCCAATTTTGGAACATTTTAGAATTTTTCAAGTCTAATGTGGTCTTTATACAGGTAACTTAATTTGTACTCATATACTGTACATCCGGGAAGTCGATGCAGAAAGTTTCATTGAGAACTGAGTAAGACAAAAAAATTTAATCATCACAAGAAATAGAATTCAAAACTTTGAACGCGTTTTTTTATCAATAACACCGAAACCTTATTCCATGACACCGTAAGACACTCGCCGATTATTCGTTTTCGCAATGTTCAAATCAACAACGAAGGAACTACACTCCAGACATGAACTAATACTTTGTGGGAATATAAAAAAATTTTAATCACGGAAAAGACCATGAATACTCGGGTACCAAAAAAACAACCAAAAAATTCGAAGAATTGAATTTAAATTAAGGAATTTCCTTGAAAAAATCTAGATAGTCATTAGCGAATTAATACTTGACAAAAAATTACAAAAGTAGTCTAAAAATGACAAAAAAATCTTGCCGAAATGCCAACGATAGCTTTATTGACCCGTTAAACATTCTGGCGTTCCACTTGCCACACAACAGATTTCAAAATGGAATTCGATTGATTACACTTTATTCATTTTATGGAATAATAGGTAGGTACCTGTAGCAACGTTGCGTTGCGTCTCATACCTATGAAGACGTAGCAGCTTCAAATTAACAGAAATTACGGAAAATTACTTTATACAACAAAAGAGCAATCGAACATGAGCTCAAATCGCCACAGAGGGTGAGCTGTAGGTTAAGTATGTAATGTATGTACTTATACTATACTCACAAGAAGTTTGATTCATGGAATAACAAATAATTTTAGACGAAAAATCGATAAATTCAATCAATATGAATCACACTTGAAATAAGCAATTATTAACCCATTGCAATCCTCATTAGTAATTGTAAATAATAGTTGTCGCAATGTACGAACTCAACGAATCGTAAAGTGTCCTTCAAATCATTACATACGAATTAGACTATGGCTGATATCGCTTACACTCGAATAAAGCGAGCTCAAATTGTGCAAAAAATGAAGAGTTCCCTGTCACAGAACAGAAAAGGATTCTGAACTAGAATTTTTTTTGAATAAGTAGGTCCTAGGTATGCTACTTATGTGCACAGCTCGGAAATCTCTAGATAATTTAAGGCGAAACATGGTCATAAATATTCTTCTCTGGATTAGCCTCCTTCACAAATTAAACTTTAGGAATATGCAAATTTTCAGCTTCATTTTATTCAATTTTATTCATGTTCTACCATATTGATAAAATTTATATTTTTCTCTCATCATAAAAATAGTGCATCTTATGCTAGTTTTTCACGTATTCAAAAACAAAATAAAATACCTAAAAATACGTTTCATGTCAGTATTTACAGAAAAAAGAGAGGAACGTTGAATTAAACACATCCAGACATTAATACTGAAGGTGCTATCTTTGATATAACTAAGTCAGATACAAAAGATAACCCAATGCGAATTTATAGTTTGGTCAATGGCTGCACAAATGTTTAATGAAATGCAAAATTTCGAAATGAGGCGTGGTCTTTCTCATGTTCATTTTATCTGTCTTAACAATATTTCTCTTTTCTTTGTGATTTTCGTTTTTTTTTTCAATGCCATTTTCTCAGCATTCACCTAATTTTTCTCAATTTTTTTGTATTTCTTTCAATTTTTAATTGTGTATTCTTTTTTCCTCCTGCGAACAGGCTTGGCATTTCTTTTCATATTCAATTTTCGATGGCGTGGTTTTTAGACCTTCAATAAGTATTTTATCATCTTAATTTCGAATTATTATTTTTTTTAATCACAGGATATGCCAACAAAGCAAAAAAGTACATATTACAAACAGTATGATACTTATTGTAATTAGTTTTTCTCCCATCAGACTGGAACCCGTTTACAAAGGTGGTAGAAATTGAAATGAAACTACAGAAGTTTCTGTCAACAATGTGACCGTGACGTGAAGAGATGCTTTCTTGGTTTCTCACCTGGTGCACTATTGATTGCAGTAATATTTTTTTTCTACAGGAAAAGATCGACGTTATTCTCAGAGTACCAATAAATAATTAGCGATGTCACTTTGTGCAGTTGACATAATAAGGTGACATGCTACACCTGTGTAGCCACCTATAGCGGTCAAAATTTGTGGATCTGACATCAGCCACTCAAGACACGCATTCACGTAACCAACCACAAAGAATAAAATAATATAGATGCAACGCATCTGTATGTGGTATCTAATCGAGATCATTTCAACGTCACATGCATAATATTCAAGTTGAAGTACTCGATTTTCATGTTGGATTCCCTAAAACGTCGTCCTTTCTTACACCGCAATAACAATAAATACACACTACACAGGAAAGTAAACTAGAAAACCGTACGAAAACGATGGTTAAAATCGTCTGAAACGTGTGAAAACACTCGTTACTTGGAACACCACACATAGCAAACGGGTCCATACTGAAGGAAAGGAAATTGACCTAACAAAAAGGCAAAATCACGTATCATGAGTAGTATATAATTTCAGGGCTTCATGCTATCTTTTCCATTTTCTTTCAATTTCATTTCTTATCAAAATATCAAATCATTAGAAAATGTTTTTTCTGTTATGCAGGAGGAAATAAAGAACACACGTCAAAGTTCTTAAAATATGTGAAGTATTCAAAAATATCATTATCATTTCTAATCAAAGTATCGAAATATTAAAAAATATATTTTCTGTTATGTAGGAGAAAATAAAGAACACGCGTTAAAATTCTCAAAAATAATATGTAAAGTATTCAAAAATATCAACAAACTTCCGTGTTTCGTTTGCCACAAAAACCTCAATGCTATATTTATCAGCCATTTACTCGGAAAACATAATGATCTACTCGCATTTTTGATATACCTAAACCTATACAAATACACATTCTAGCTCAGTTTATTCAACCCTTGAAGATGAAAAAACATACCGAATGTTAACATTTCCCTTACTGGCATAATTTTCCAACATCCATTTGTTGTAGACATTTTTCATTTCATTTTGTAATTTTGAGTACGTACTGAGAGGTACATAGTTTCAATTGAGACATTATCCAGAGAAAATTAATATTACACCATAAAACGCCATGGAATAAATGAGTATCGCATCAATAATCTAACAAAAACGCCGTACTTGTATGTAGAGTAAAAATTCGAGATAGTAAAAATCACTCACAAGATTTGAAACACACACAATCACTCAAATTAAACTTGAATGCAACTTTGAGACGACGTTTGAGACCTTTCTGATGAAATCGAGAGGCCTGCTCACAAAAATAATTACATAATAAAATTCAACATTAATCGTAAACGCAATTGAAAAACTAGGCTGTTGAGACATCAAAAAATGAATAAATGGATACGTATAATCAATCGAATACATATTCCAGAGTTGTGTTGTGATTTCACATGAGTGTATTTTTCTATTGAAGTGCCCTTTACACAATTATCGCGCACAAAATCGCCAGTAAAGAAACTCTTTTTACCCTATACTTTTTCTTGGTGAACAAAAATTTATATTGACAATTTTTTGGATTTAAATCATAACGCAAAAAACGAAAACGAAAATGCTGAAAAATGTTTGTATTTACAACATACGTGTCAATCGACGCTATCAAAGATAACATTAAAACATTAATCAGTAAGTAGTTGAATACGCCTAACAAGAACGGTAAAAACGAGGGTTTTGAATTGTAAGAACGAGTAGTTTTTTTTTTGAAGGAAGTTGATATTGAAACAGAAAACGGAACAGGCCCAAGCTTTGGTTTTGTATTGCGAGAAGCATAAAACGATGTTTTTCTGTGAAAAGTTCATTTTTTGGCTGCAAAACCTGATTTTTATTATCTAGAAATTTTCATTTTGCTCTCGAAAAAAAAAAGAAAATGAGCCCGAGCGTAGCGAGAGCAAAAGCTTTCGAAAATTTGTGTTTCAAGAAGTAACCTATTGTTTTCCTTTCATCACAGGTCCTTATTCAAAATTTGCAATTGATCGTTTTTTTTCCAAATTTCAGGGATTTCGCGTGAACAGTACGAAATTCCCTGACTTTCCTAGACCGACCGAATTTCTCGACAGTGACTTTTCAAGGTTTTCCAGGCGAGTGGACACTGTAAAAATTAAAGAATACTCACAGTTCTCATTATTCGACCGACTTGTCAAAAATTCGAAGGGGTTCACCAACAAAAGAAGATTTCAAATTATAATTGCGAACTCATTTCATGATCGATAGGTATTCGGGTGCTTTTTTCGCACTAAAAATGAAGTCAACGACAAAAAATACAGAGTGGGCGTATACTAGTGCCCTAGCGTGTACCTATCGTATGTACTGTGGAATTAATACGAATACCTATGTACATTGAGAATTTGCATAAGCAAATTAAATACTGCTTCTTAGAGAATAAGAAATGCCGCAGAATAGATGTTGCACTAAGTGCTATTATGGATTTGATTCAAGCAGAGTATTTTGAGAGAGCTATCAAAATATAAAAAAACAAGGCTTTTTCTAGAATCCAAAAAATCGAAGCTGCACAGTGCACACAAACTGTCCATGGATTTTGATTAAGATGCGATTTGAAAGGTGATTGATAATGAAAATACGTTTGTCGTATTATCTAAAGATCGTCAAAATTAAATATTCATCTCGCCAGTTAAAATGTGAAGAAAGCAATATCTGTGTGCATGAATATCAATGTTCCTGTCCTAATAGTGCTATCAACATTGACATCAATGACATCTAGGTCATTCCACGTCAATTCGACCAAGAAGTGGAAAGGGGGGGGGTCGGCGATTTTTTTGAAATTTTTCCTGTGGAGAGACCTTCCGAAGGGATGACCAATGGCGCAAATCGCAGCCCTCTAGCCCTCTTTTACAGGCTGCTAGGGGTGTCAAAATTTTCAGTGAACTTGAAATATCATCAATTTCAGCGGTGGATTACTCGATAACCACGATACCTACCAGAATGGAACTTTTTCCAATAGTTTAGGGGTTCTGAAAGACTTTTTGGTGATATCATGAAAATCAGTGTTGTCACTTTTCTTCGTACGAAAAATTGGCTCGAAAAGTTTCAAAACGTAGTTTTCATATTGTTCCGACTTTCAAAAATTCTGAAAAAAATATATTATGGACAACTTTTCATGCTGAACAACATATTAAAAAATTGGGATGGCATTATTTCGTGAAGTCGATTTAAATAAATTGAAAGTCTGCGAAAAAATGCGATTTTTCGATTTAAAGCATGAAAAAAGTTTTGACTCGTGAAGTTGACCCATTTGACCCTTATTTTTATGTATCCGTTGAAAAAGTTGGAAAAATCCTTCATTCAATAAAATAGAACTCATCACAAAAAAAATCAAAATTTGAAAAAATTCAAAAAATGAACGAATTTTTTTTTGAAGAGTATGAGTTTCATAAACTTTTTCATGAAATACGTCAAAAAGAGGTCAAGATAAGACGACCGAAAATTGAATTTTCTCGAATTTTGATTTTTTTGTATAATGAGTTTATTTCATTGAATGAAGGGGTTTTTTCGACTTTTTCAACGGATACGTAGGAAATGAGGGTCACATGGGTCAACTTCACGAATCAAAACTTTTTTCTATGTTTTAAATCGACTTTACGAAATATATTTTTTTCAGAATTTTTGAGAGTAGGAACAATATGAAAACTACGTTTCGAAACTTTACGATCTAAGTGCCAACACTGGTTTTCATGATATCACCAAAAAGCTTTTCAAATCCCCTAACCATTGGAAAAAGTTCCATTTCGGAGTATTGCGGTTATCGAGTAATCCACTGCTGAAATGGATGACATTTCAAGTTCACTAAAAACTTTGACACCCCCTAGCAGCATTTTAAAAAAGGCTAGAGGGCTGCGATCTGAGCCAATGGTCATCCCTTCAGAAGGTCCTTTCACAGGAAAAATTTCAAAAAAATCGCAGACCTGAACAATAAATAGGACTGTACTGCAGGATTGCATGCTACCTGGTCAACCAGTTTGAGAAATGATTGAATTCAGATGCGGAAAATTTGCCCTAGATTACATTTCGTATCCGAACTACAATGACTGATAGAAATACGCTTGCAGAAGAAGTTAGTAGAACATGAACTCAGATCAATTGAAGACACCTTCTCAACTGATTTCCTCGGACGAGTTATAGAATTTTCCCGAATTGACGATAGCAGAGATGAAGATTCTATTCACATATTGTAGTTCTCAACTCCGTCAAGCAATCTCCTATCTAGCTGAAATAATGGCAGAAGAATTTACGATCCCGCTCTCGCTTTTAAAAGATAATCCAGAAGCAGCCAAGTTTGAAGCACAATTCCGGTACATCAACAGCAATCGGTATCGTTGTTATATGGAGTATGAGCCTAATAGCACTGAGTTATTTCGCATTATTATGCAACAAAAACAACGCCCATTCTTTAGAGTTTCTTGCAAATATGAGCCTTTTGCAGACAAAACTTCAATTTTATGGATTGGTATAGGAAGAAAGTACATGTAAGAAGACACATTTAGGCGAAGAAAACAGTTTTTGTGCACAATCCTTCAATCCGGAGCTGTGGAGGTTTTAAGTTTTCTTCTGTCAATTTTACCCCACCACTAGGATGAAAAAATAAATTTAAAAAAAACGTATTGAAAGGCCCATGCTTCCCCTACACATTCCACGTGGTAGCAGTATTTTCTCCTCACTACTCATGGATAGATGAATCGATTTTTTCCCGCAAAGCTATATACTGTCCAAAGGGGAGGGGGGTTGAGGGGCGGAAATTCCGCTTGAAAATTTTTTCGAGGTACCCAACAATAATCCGTCATAATTTTCCAAATCTAGGAACAGGGCAATTTCGGCTATTTTACCTGGGAATACCCTTATTGATGCTACATAGCAAGGTCAAATTCAACGACAACAGTTCAAGTAGGTAAGCCATTTGTAAGCACATTCGCTACAGTGGCCTCTGGGATTGACCAAGATGTAAGTAGGCCTAATCACTAGCACCACAACTTGCATGGAATATAATAAAAATGTATCAACGATCATTTGTATCTTCATCATAATGTGGTAATTAAATCTAATGAAAAACTATTTGTATATTATTCAGATCATAATAAGGTAATTAAATCCAATGAAAAATTATGAGATAAATGTTGGAGAATATCTTCATTTAGAATTAGCTCCGAAGTGCCACCAAGGAGGGAGAGGCAGATTTTGAGTTCATAAAGAAAATTAATAAAAATATAACAATTATAAGTTATGTTACAAGTTATCATGTGTTAGTTTTTGTATCTGCCAGCAAATCTGGAAGCATGATTCCTTCACGTTTTGTGTTTATCGTGGGTGAATCACGATGAGAAAAATGTTGGGAGTGAGGTTTCCATTCAATTCCATTGTGCTATCCTAAGTGATAGCAATGCATAAAATGCACTGATGCTCCATTCAAAATGCTTTTAAATTAGACAATTTCAAACCATAATGTGTCAACAGATACTTCCATAAATAGGAGTTTCATACCAACAAACAGGAATCTATTAGCAAATAAAATCACCATACCATGGCTTGGTTGTGTTCTTCAATTTTTTTTTTTTTTTTTTAAATAAAGAATACCAGCAATACTTTCACAACCCAAACTCAAACTATCATAGGAAATATGTGTTGTGTTCATTAATTTTTTTTTTAAATAAAGAATATCAGCAATACTTTCACGACGCAAACTATCATAGGAAATATGTTGTACAAGTAAGTATTTACACGTGATAAATTTAAAATATTAGGTAGGTATGGTAGAAAAATAAAATAACTCACCAATACTGAACACTGGATCGCCGACTGATGCATAGATAGCTGCGCAGGTTGCAGGAACACTCGCGACTCACTAAAGCGAAAGCGACACCGAAAAAGCTCCACAAGAGACGATTTTTAAAAATGGTACGTACTATTATCGCGACAAAGATTTTATAAATTCTTCACTACATAAATTTTCGACACAACATGGAAAACCGAAAAAACCGCAACGAGAACATGCGATCAAATCGAAAAATACTGTTTGCGTTACTTTTAGGACGACTTCGACAAATGATTCCGAAGTTATCAGAAAACACGACTCGAAAGAACACAAACAAAATTCACGAATTATACCGTAATCGTAACGACTTTAATGATGCAGCGTAATAACTGATAACAAAGCTGTTAAGACTTGAGACCTTGGAAGTTGGTTACAAAATAATTCCAAAACTGAAAAGAAATTCTTTTTAAAAAACGATCAGGCAGAAATTACCTTCAATGAAGAGAATTTACAAATCGAAATTAATTGTAAATTTTGAAATTTCTAGGAAGTAACCCACTTCAAATAGTAACTACAGAAAACCCAATTTTATAAGCATACCTTATAACCAAAACAAACTGAAAAATAGTAGTGCATAAGTATCAAGCTTCAATTCAACATCATGGCATTTTCACACTTTCGAAAATCATTTAAGGTTATACGTGAGATGGTAAGATGAGTATGACTTTTTGACGATATCGCTGGATATCAAACCGTGAAACAATCTGAATTAATGAAACGAAAAAACTTGAATTGATATAATTAATTAGCTACATAGTTCAAAAAATAATGAAAATACCTCGGAGGCTTGAATAAATAATTCAATAATAATGCGAATAGAATTTACAGTTGATTCTGTTGATTACCTACTTAGTTAATTTAAACTCCAACTACCTACTAGTATTATTCTCGATCCTTAGATTCGTTATCAATCGAAGTAAGTTCTTGGAACTCGGCTGATACTTTTTCCAGTAAATTCGAAGCAGACTGGATGGTTTCTTTCAATGAATGATATTCAGATACCGGGATGTTCAGTGAATCGAAATTCTCGTTAGAAAACTTCTTCATGATTTCTTCTTTACTTTGGATACTCTTGTACACGTCCTTTAAACTATCATCTTGGCCAGAAATTTCACTCATTCGAAGCAACTCTTTTTGTATTTCATCTAAAATTAATTGTAAAAACGCTTAGAGGTATTATAAATTCCATTTTTTTTCATTCGAAAATGCTAATGCTAATGCCGGTCTACTAACATGCCAAATTGACAGAAATTTCTTCGTTTCGCCGAATACGTTGCATCATTTCGTTATATTCGGCGAGTATTTCTTCGTACACTTGCAAAATCGACATTTTTCTGCAATTTACAAATATTTCCGTTTTGATTGAACTTGAATGGAATGAATCCATTAATTGATATACGAGTATACGTAGGTAATAGGTATAGGTAAGTAGTACATACAACAAATTTGAGCAATTGTTTCAATGGTAATCAAGAATTGAACAACACCGCTTGTATGAACGCAGGGTTGCCATCAATTCAAATCTCAACTCTCAAGAAAAATCAAAACTATACAAAATCATCTTTGAAATCATTACGTAGAAGAATCGTTTTGTTTGAAATTAAAACGAAATTGTTTCACGTTGCAAAGACTCTTTCAAATTTTATTCATAATTCTTAAATGGTAAATCAGGTAAATTCCTACTCTAAATTATATTTTGAAAGATGCAGTCATCTGTAAAATAGACTACTTTTGCAGTAATATTTTGTACAGTTACTTACAACCCAAATTTTAAAAAAAAATTGCAAGTCAAAAAATCGACTTCTCAAGAAAACAAGGGAGTGAGTTATGGTATTTAAAAATATTCAATTTTAAAAAAGACGATAAATTCAAAGGAGATATATATACTTAATAACTTGCCACCATGTCAACCTTAGCAGTCAGTGACATGGTGGGAGAAGAGAGAATTTCAACAGCGACGAGGGACTATGGAGTAAGTACATGTGTCGAGAGGTATTTGACTATTAATTTTTCATTTAAAAAAATTGGCTGCTAAAGTTATCAAGCTGACGTGTTATTAACGCTCTTCGGGTCGGGGATGATTCACCCCTGTAGTGTGACACGCGGATTTCAATCGCAACCACATTTCTCGAGTAGGTACATGAAGAGGTTGCAAACAAAAAAATTGGCCACCAGAGTTGACATGGTGGCGATTTACGAGCGATTTTCCGGTGTGGGGGATGATTTACCCCTGTAGTGTTACACACAGATTCCGATCACAACCCCATTTCTCGAGTAGGTAACGTACGTGGAGAGGTGGTCAACATAAAAAATTGGCACTGTGGTTGACATCGTAGCGAGTTATTGGCGATATTCGAGTGTAGGGAATAAATTACTCACCCCGGTAGTATTTTCAATCGCATCGCTTCTCAAAGGGGTACATGGAGAGGTAGCAAACCAAAAAATTGGCTACTAAATTGACGTGATGGCGATTCATTTCTCGAGTAAGTACGTGGAGAGGTGGTCAACATAAAAAAATTGGCACCATGGTTGGCATCGTGGCAAGTTATTGGCGATATTCCAGTGTGGGGAATAATTATTCACCCCGGTAGTATTTTCAATCGCATCGCTTCTCAAAGGGGTACGTGGAGAGGTAGCAAACCAAAAAATTGGCTACTATAAGTTGACATGATGGCGATTTACTATAGCGATTTTCCGGTATGGGAGATGATTCACCCCTATAGTGTTTCACACAGAGTTCAATCACAACCACATTTCTCTAGTAGGTAGTCAACATAAAAAATTGGCTACTAGGCTTGGTATCGTGACGAGTTCATGGCGATATTCGAGTGTGGGGGATAATTCACCCCTGTATAGTGTAACACGAGTTCAATCGCAATCTCATTTTCCGAAGGGGTGCACATGGAGACTGAAGAAGTATCCCTATCCACATTTAAAATAGTCGCTCAAGTTGACATACTTATAATAAAAGAGTTTCCCAACACTGAATTTTTTTTTTCCTTTCGAAAATTGGACATTTCAAAACTTTAAAATACCATAACTCACTTTCTGATTTACTTGAGAAGCTATGAAAAATGTAAATCAATTTAATCATCAGGTACATTATTTACAATATTAAAAATCACATCATTCGTAGAAAATCCACCGAAATATCTTCAAGAAAATCATAAAAATCAATTTAGCATTTCTTTCAACACAGACACTCGTCTGAACAACCACACACAATCACTGCTGACAGTGCTGACATAACCATACTCTTATGTAAAATACGGCAGCTCTCAATCCACCCGCTTTCTCAATCAAGTACCTACGCATATTTTAAATAAATAAATTACTTAGTTTTCAAAAAATTTTGTTCTCAAGATTATTTACATCGATCGCAACGAAGTTACTTTATCAATTCTCAAAACTGAATCCATGTCTGCTCATATTTTACGAGTACAAATTCCACTATCGCCTCAAAACGCAAGAAATTGGAATAACGCAACGGGCAACGCAATGCAGAAGACAGAAAATCAAAATTCAAAATTGACTGAAATGGCTCGACGAGAAATTACTTACCTAGGTACAAGTTTTCAAAAGACCAGCAACCTCTTTTTCCTTCATCACCAGAGCAATGAAAACTCTGCAAATGACGAATCCGGACTTCAGAATTCTTTTCATTTTTGCAACGAGAATAATTCGCAAACATTACATAATCCGTCTCAACCTCTCAACATTTCATGTCCCCATACATACAACGCTAACGTGCATAGTTTGTAATGTTGAACTAGTAGTTTTCTTCAAAATGGATAGATTAATGTACTTTCATCGATCACTCTTCTAATTCCATAAGTCAGTCACATTCAACAAAATTTAGCAACACCGTGATGTGAAATTCATAAAAACTACGTTACATCGTAAACGTTGAATGTTTTCACACTGACAGGGTGCTAAAAGAGGGGGTAAAATCATTGGCCGCCATTTTGATTACGGTGATACCAAAATGACGGCCTATGATTTTACCTCCTCTTCTAGTACCCGAACACAGACGCCGAACTTTCCCTCCTTCATTTCCCTCCAAATTACACGATCGAACAATAACAATAACTCATCACAGAAGAATCTGATCGAACTCTAACGTAAGAAAAAACTATGAAAAACCCCGCCATTCAAAATCAATATTCCATAAATATCACAATACAAGTACCTACTTACATACACCGCCAACGTGCATTGTTTGTGTTGTTACACTGGACATGAAGTACTGTACTATTCAAAAGTGGATTGGATACATACGTTCATCGATCACTTCATCTTACGAGTAAATCTATAATTCAATCACATTTAAAAACCATTTGCAACACCGTGATTTAAAACTTTTAAAAACTACGCTACCTACCTACGTTACATTGTGACAACAAAAACTTCGAATTTTTTCACAATGACGCCGAATTTCTCCTTCCCCATTTCCCGCCAACTAACACAATCGAACAATAACGACATAAAATTCATCGCAGAATCTGATCTAACTTCACCGAAAGAAAAAAATCATCACCGGATCATCGAAAACATGTAAATTAAATTTCTACGCGTTTCATATTTTGTGTTTCGGTGTTAGGAAATAAGAACAATGGGCAACTTTACGGCCGCGTCGCCACATCTGACATGACTAAAATGAGACGCCGAGACGGATTGAATATCCGCATTATTACATGTAATTTTGCGAGTTATTCGAATGTACTCAAAAAGCTAACTTGACTCAAGGTGAATTAACATATAGCATTCGAGAACACAATGCATAGCTGAAATGGCTGCCGGTACACGAGACAAAAGAAGTACACCGGCTAAATACGTTAACTAGTTGAATTACATGAAAATTGAATATACTCACCAATGAAATTACTGAAGAACGATGAAATGACACTTTATAACCAAAAAACAGAGAAAATATTGCAAAATTATGTTAATAATTTCAACTAAAATACGAAAACAGACGCAAAAGTATGTTACCGCACTGACAAACACAAGGAAAGTGAGAATGAGAAATCGCCAATCGGCGCGGCGGCGGCGTGGCGGTTACGCTACCAGCTACCACCACACTACCC
The DNA here is from genome assembly GCF_950023065.1 of Planococcus citri. Lineage (NCBI taxonomy): Eukaryota > Metazoa > Arthropoda > Insecta > Hemiptera > Pseudococcidae > Planococcus > Planococcus citri. Next base: position 53,088,621 of record NC_088678.1, on the reverse strand, counting down.
CCACTACCTGGAATGTGAACTGGTTATGCAGGCAGTGTTGCCAATGCCATATTGAAAAATCCCGCCAGATTGATCCTAAAAAACCGCTAAAAACCGCTAAATTCCCTATAGCAAAATCGCTAGACTTCCCGCTAGATTTTCATCATTTTTTTAAAACCTCAAGTCATGTAAAAAATACAAAACTGATGAAGATTCAATTTGTTGAAATTTTAAAACTGTTCAAAAATAACTAAAAATTAAAAAACAGTGAAATCATTCAAAAATTACCAAAGAATTGATGAAATTGAGTGGATGGCTTTTACAAAAATTGAATTTCATTGATTTTTTTTTTCAAAAATTCAATATTTTTTAGCTGAAATGCTGAATTTGTGAATTAAAATGGTAAAAGTGGCCATGAAGTCAAAAACGCTAGACTTCCCGCTAGCCGCTAGATCAACAATTTTTGGCGGTTTTCTATGTTCAAAATCGCTAGGAATGGCGGGAAAATCGCTAAATTGGCAACGCTGTATGCAGGTTATGGTTATGGCTACGCTATTTTCACAAAGCTCACCCTGCTAAAAATCAGGGCTGGTGGAACGGAACAGAACGGAACAAATAAACGGAACAATAAACAAATCAGGAAAAAATCTTATTGAGAACGGAACAGAACGGAACGGAACGGAACAGAACAAAATGAACAAAACCAGAACAGAACAAAACAGAAAAAAAAATTGGAACGGAACGGAACAGAACAGAACAGAACAAAATGAAAAAATTTGAAATTACCTACACTATCAGCCTATCAGCCAACTGCCAACTCAGCAGGTTACAATGTGGGGGGGGGGGAATGGTCAAGTGTGAATTTTAGCTTTCCAATTCCATCTTCATTTGGAAAATTTAGTGGAAATTTCGATTCTCAAAAATCTGCTGGAAGGTTGCAGGAATGCAAATTGCTCAAAATGGCTGAAAATCATTTTCAGTTGATTCGGCGGGAGTGGTGGGACATGATTAATTGATTATAGCACATTCTAGATGAATTCGGTAAAATTTTGATCTTTTTTCTCATAGTCATTTCTCATTTGTCATTTTGGGACATGGGACCAAATTTGAGTTTAAAAAATTCATCAAAAAATGAAAAACAAAAATATGTACTTCAGTTCTTGAAATTTTCAAAATTTTGGATGGTGTCAAATTTTGCATGTTAATTTTGATGATTCGATCTAGCTTTGTCCAGTTCAAAAATTTTTCTGTCAGGTGGGATCCCCCCCCCCTAGAAAAACGGAACGGAACGGAACAGAACAGAACAGAACAAATGGAACGGAACAGAACAGAACAGAACAAAACAGAACGGAACGGAACAGAACAGAACAAAACAGAACGGAACGAAAAAATGATGAACAAAACGGAACAGAACAGTAAAAATGCAAAGTGATTTGTTCATGAACGGAACGGAACAAAACGATCGTTTCGGTCACCAGCCCTGCTAAAAATAGATACTTACAAGTTACAAGAGAAATTTATTTTTTCAATTTTTATTTCATTTATTTTTTTTTTCGTTTTTGTTTTTTCATCTAGTTACATTACATTAGTCGTAGAAGAAATAATTCATACAAAATTGACGAAAGTGTTTTTCAGGGGCGAAAAACGAAATCGAAGAGATAGCGATAGCAGCCTAGCAGCCTAGCAGGTTGTTTGGCGTTCACTTTTCTTCAGGATGGCAAAGGAAAATGAATCTGATAAGAGACAGTTTTCTTTAAAAAATTCACATTTTGAAATTCGATTTACTCCTACTTTTAGGGAGAATTTTGAAATAAGTTTATAATGTTTCAAAAGTGAAAACTTCAAGCTTTAAAATAAACTGAATTAGGTATAATTATTCGTCGGATATTTATAGATGAAATGTTCAATTGAAATTTGCCCATTTTCAATTTTCATTTCATACAACTTACAAGTTACAAGAGTTACCTGACTCGGTTAAAAAGCTCGTACTTCAAAAATGAAGCAAAAATAAGCTTCGAGGACTTCATTTTTGAAAATTAGGGGCTTTCGCGATTATTTTAAGCTATTTATGATAAAAATTCGTTTAAAATTGTTCATTCGGGACTCGGGAGCGATTTGAAATCTTTGATTAGGTACAATGTATGAAATGAAATGAATGAATCGTAAAAGTACTTGCTGAGTTGCACTGCGGTGGTTCATTTCAATATTGGTTAATTGGTTTTCTAGTTTCGCATACTTCTGAACAAAATTATCATCGAAAACATCTATGAGAAAATGATCGCAAAAGCTTCTATTTTCCTAGAATCAAGCTCTCGCTCATCGTAGATAATTTCTCGCTTTGTTATTCAATGGTGAATTTTTTTAGCAAAGACGACTGGCTAGAAAAGCTCACATTTCGAAAATGTAGTAAAAATAAATACACGCTTTGACGATCTCATTTCAAGCTAGGTATTAGTTATCTAAATCCGTTTAAAACCGCTTAGATACGTATTTGGGAGCGATTTAAAGTTTAAATAGTGAAATCTGAACATCATACATTGCTCATTGCAATGAAAACCCCAATATTGCAATGAAAATACTTGACAAATATTTCAGATTCTTCTCAGTTCTCATTGTCGTTTGTCGAGGATTTAAAAACTAAAACGAAAAATCAAAACCGAAGATTTTGGGTGGTTCTGAGGTTGTTTGGATAATTTTTTGGTTTTTCATGAACGAATCTTTACGAAATTATAACTTGGAATGCATCAATCAGGATCGACGATTTTCTTCATGATCATCGTCAAATGCCAGATGTTCTTCGCCAAAATTCTTCTCAAGTTTGAGTATTCGAAGGAGTTTGGTTAAAAACATATTTTTTCAGAAAAGAAAATTTGAAAATTCAGCAGAAAAATACCTAATTATCTAAAATCCATTACCAGAAGCTACTACGCCAGTATAAGGTATATTATTTATCCAGATTTAATATGTTCATAATCACTGAATTCGTCACTGATACCTAGAAGGATTCTTCTATCAGTGAATTCAAATTCGGTTGTTCGAACAACCGCGGATTTTCACAATCCTATCCTGATAAGGCAAAATCCTCGTTAAAAAAAACCACACTACCTATACTACTCGGCTTGCGTTGCCTATTTTCGTACAGAAAAATGAGGCAAAGACACAAAAGCAATTTTGTTGTAGGTACCTATTCACAAGTTGCTTAGAAAAAGTTTGACAACCAATATAGTAAGTTGACAAAAAACCTAATATTGTATTTTCATTTTATTATCATCGTTCTCAAATTCTGATTTTTTTGTCCTTCGTGTTCAAATATTCGAATGATAAGTAATTAATATACGAGTAGGTACCTTCCCTGTCGTACTTATTCGCGCTTATTTTGAAAGCTGAATGGTCTTGGTCTTCACAGCAATTGAACGAAGTTACTCAAATGCGTGATGGGAAGATCTTACAGCTAGACCATACATCACCCTTCTTCTTTGATTGTTTGAGCTTTTCAAGGTGATGCCGGGATTGATAATTGTTTAAGAAAAATGCATCAAGTAGGTACCTAATCAAGTTTTGGCTTCTTCTATTGATAATATTGACAAGTGTATGTATTATTTTTATTTGCATCGTATATGACGATAGACGAAAAAATCAATCAAATTCTGTATAGTAAATAGTTCATAGGTACAGGTAAATCAATTCTTTTTGAATAAAAACAAGATAGACTTTAAAACAGAAATTGACTTTTAGAAAAAAAAAAAAAAAAAAAACAGCTCCGATTTTATTTTTGGCAGTCTGATTCCTTAAGATAGGAAAACTAAGAAAATATTGCGGTGATCTTCACATTTTTCAAAATTATCTTGGTAGGGTATACATACATTATCTGTTCAACACTTATGAGAGTATACCTAAGCCGAGTTGCTGCATTGCACGTAAAAGCGGAAAGGAAATTCCAAAAATATTAGAGCGGTACGCATAGTTAAGTAAACTACCTATTTATCATAATCATCAAAATTATTCTGATAAACGTGCTCAGATATTTCGATAGTATAAGTTGGTAGGTACCTAAGTAGCAATAATGTATTAACACATTTCTTGAAATGATAAAAAATTCACTGTCATGTCAGAATAAATATGCTCTTCAATACATTAATGAGAGGAAAATCAGTATTTTTTAGTGACCTGTGTTGCTTGATCATTATTGCATATTTTTCATTCACTGAGGTAGGTAAAATATTGGAACATTTATACCTACGTTTAGATTCTTTTTGAATAAACTAGAAGTTGGATCTGGTCTTTGTTCATTCGCGTAGGTACCTAAGTAATTAACTACCTATTTTTCATGCATAAAATTATGAATGAATGAAACGTTCCTGTGTTTTTACTCTAGTCTGCCGAAGATGGAAATAACACATCCGATGATGATAAATCGATATTTGAGAGTAATTTAATAGTGCCTGCTCTTCTGCCATCCGTTCCAAAAGAAATTTGTTCGGTAAATTATTTTAAACAAATTTGGGTACAAATACAATTGCATTCATAATAATTGTAGTTAACGGTTCTTCATGTTTACTATTGGAATGTAGGTACTTTATGAACCCGGCCTCATCATTGTACCTGGTCAATTTTACTTTCCGTACCAAATCCAAGGTTTACCAGAGATATCGTGGAATTACAAAGATGATAAGTTTTATAGTATAATAGTTCTTGGTATATAGGCATTCACTGAATTTAATTTCTGGAAATTTTTAAAATAAAATCGTAAAGTCAGCGTCTGACATAAAACTAAAAAATGGAAAAATATTTTCAGGTGCATTCAATAAAAATCCACATCCACAAAATTCTACCGATGATCTTCACAAAGAAAGAGTTATTCCGCCTGAAAATTCATGGCTTCAGTGGGTAATTGTCAATGTTCGAAAAAATAATCTTAATTCAGGAACTGTTTTACAACCTTTTGTGAATACATCTAATTTTGAACCGAATGGTAAATAATCAAATCAAACTTATAATTATAGCTAGGTATTTCGAACGAGTTAGGTATTTCTTGATTGGGAAATCTTCAATTTAGCTCTCAAGTGAATTTTTGAATTTTTTTTCAGGAACTCATAAAATTGTCCAGACATTTGCTGTTTTCGAGCAATTTGAAAAATGCGATCTGAAATTGGATGATGAAAATTATTCAGCTCAAACGTAAGTACATTCAATCGTGAGTGGTTCTTGAGTATACCTACATAATTCCTCAAAAACTGAAAAATGCTCGTCCGATTTTTTTCAAACTTGGATTTTAACAGGTCTATTCAAACAAGAACCACTCCACGATTGAAGTCCAAAACTCACAAAACATAATCACCCTCCCCCCCAGCCATTTCTGAATGTCTCCGCCTCTCCGCAAACGATTTGCCCAGCTTATCCACCTATATGGTCTTCATTAAAATAAGAACAATATTCAAATTTTAAACAATTTTTTGTATTCTGTTGCAGTCTTCTTGAACGTCATTTTGCTCCGTTATCAAATTTCATAAACAGTTTTGGCGAAAATTTTCTTCTCGCTGGTGATTTCTTTTACATCACACTTAAACCCAACGGTGTTTTTCGAGATTCGTCCCCTGTGAGATACCTCAATTGGTAAATAATTTCTTTCAAAAAAATTCACTTTAGAGTAGATACTTGCATTATGCAAATGATCTGTTCGTAAGCTTAATTATGCAGCATATTAAACGTGATTATGATTGCAGGCGACGTAATGAATTGATGAATTTGGTGAAACCACATGATTATGCATTTCACGGAACAGCTCGAGAATAATTTCATCTGGGACAGAACCAATTATACGATCATTATTCATACTCGCAGATGTTCCTGAACTTCTGATAATCGAATTATTCAAGAGTAAACGAATTTTCCGGCTTTAAAAACCTGCCCTTATGATAAGTTTTCAACCCAAAAAATTGAAAATTAAAAAATATGTATTAGCACGAAATAATTTAGGCATGAAACAAACAAATTTTAATTAATAACAGAATAATTAGACACCACGAATACAAAATTATACCTATCTACAATAACTCTCATGTACATTCTCGAGATCAAGATCTAAAATAATTGAATTCAACAAAGGTAGGTACGAAGAAAAAAAATGTGTAGGTACCTATTTTTTAACTCTGTAACACTTAACGATAATTAGTTACTTAATACATAAACACGCACGTCAAAATCGTACCCAAAAAAATTAAAATGCACAAATTTTCTACTACAAAGTACGTCTATTTTTAAAATAACTTTCACGACGAATTTTAATCAAATTGACAAACTGTTCTCCTTCGTGCTTCTTTTTGAATTTCGCAATTTCAACGGAGTCGTTTTCAAAAAACCAGTTCATCAATTCCGTCATGTAAGAAGAATGGCAATTCTTCTTCAACAACGTGTCGATCGTTTTGATATTTTCGTAAGAGTAAATTTTCTGCACCTTGTATTCTTTAGTTTTCTTTGGCGATTCAAAATACCAATTCAGAACTCGATCCAACGAATCGAACACGAAATTTTTCTTCAAAGTGCAACGGGAGACTCGGTGATGCTCGTCGTACGTTTGAAAAATACATTCCTTGAACGCGCGTTCGAAAATATCATCTATCATAAGATTCAATTTCAACTCTTGTATCACTTTTTCATCTTCCAAATACTGCTGCATCAGAGATTGCCAACCCGAGTCGCCATATTTGTAAAAAATATCGGTGAGTTTCGGTTGCAAATTATCAATTAAATGTCTCTTCAATGTTCGTTGATCTTCGTTTAACGGAAGAAATTCTTCGATTTGATTTTTCAAAATGTTTAGTGCTTGACCATCGAGTACCATTTGTTGCAGTTGATCAATAATTTCTGGTAAAAAAATTAACTTTTTTCTGAGTTCGTTAGCCGAATTTGTATCAGAAAAAGAATCTGCAATGATCTCATTCACTGCACGACTACCTTGACGGCGAAAGATGCGTGCAAGATATAGGAAACCAATAGACGACGACCACAGATCCTTTTTGTATTCTAGTACAAGGTTTGATTGCGACAACAAGATCTCATTAAGTGTATCATTCATCGTATTTAAATGTCCAAACCAAGAACCGTTCAAACAATAGTTTCTCACATTCGGCGAGTTAAACACCAAATCTCGCATGAACCGAATAGATTCAGAGGTACTAGGAAGGAATAATGTTAACCACTTGGGCAACATTTGCTCTTTGCGAGACTTCCATTTAGGGCAATGACTGTAGATGCGGTCTTTTATGAGATCTATTACGAGGTTTTGTTTAAAGATCGTACCTTCTTCAGTATTTGAAACACAACAATTGAGTAAACGTTCCATAACTTTGAATTTATCATCGTGCTCAATTGATTTTTTACAATATCTGAGGAAAAATTCCCTTTTTATGATATGGTTTTGAAATTCAATCAACGCATCGGCATTGCAAAAGCATATCTTCAACAACTGTTCGAGATTATGTAACTCTTCTTTATCGATTAGTTCCTCGCAATGATCGAACAAAATCTCATCTTGTGCAAAATCTCGTTCGAATTCTCCATCACCCAACAGGCATAAGTTCAATAACGATTCCAAAGTGGGTAATTTCCTATTCAACATCATTGATACGCAACAATAACGAAAAACGTTCTTTCTGGTGAAATCTCGTTTGAATATGGTTACTTCTTCAACACTGGAAAACCATATGTTCCACAAATGTTCCAATTTTAGTAGAAAATCATCTTTTCCTACGTATATTATGTTCAATAACATCGATTCGCAAGAATGGATGAAGAATTCAGTTTCCGTGAAATTTCGTTTAAATTGAATCAATTCGTCGCCAAAGGAACACCACGTGCTCAACAAGCATTCCAGCTTCGTTAATTCTAGAGCAGAGATCAAATCTTCGCAAAATTTTCTAAAAAATGTTCTCGAAGTGATTTCTTGTTTGAGATTTGCGTTCACATGCTGCAGCAGCGTGTCTAGAAAACTATTATCTTTGGTTCTTTTCCACCAATACACTATTCTTTCGAAAATTATATGATCTTGATAATTTAGAATAAAAGATCTGAAATCATCACCAGCGCTTGTCCAAATTTCCGTTAAAATGACGCCAGGAACACCGCCATGCATGAGTGAATCTATTAAATTCATAAAAATCGCCGCAAATTGATCTTGGTTTATCCAATCCCGAATATCATACCACGTCGGAAGAATTTCTTGATAATAATCATCAAGAATCATTAACATGTCTATTATCTGTTCAGCTCGAGCAATATAAACGTGAAGCAATTGATCTTCGTTCAATTTCATCAGTAATTGTTTCAGAATATAGTACGCGCCGCTTTCATCAATCGACCAGAGAACGTTTTCAACCTGCTGTTCTGGATTTAACCGATCGAAAAAATACTCTTTTGCAAACCACCAATCAACATCTTCTTGTCGAAACATGTAAACATCCAAAGATAAATCTCTCCTAGCAGGTATCTTATGCAACTCTTTTCTAAAGTAACAGTTCCAATAATAAATCGAAGGATCGGAAATAAAGTCGACATGATCTACGATATTATTCGTAAATAACAACGGCGATAAACGATCGATATCATCTTTCAAACAATAATGACACAGAACGTGATATTTTTCAATTTCGCTCAATCTCAGCGAATTCAGTAAATTTCTAGCAGTTGCTTTGTGATTGATAGTGCCATCGGAGTACCAAATTATATCATTAATATCGCAATACAATTCGTTCTTTTGTCCATTATTGCGTAGAACTTTATTGGAAAGATAACGAACCCAATCTTCTAGTTCCTTTTTCACTTTCTGAGCATATGTCTTGAGAAGTTTTGCTATGCATCGCGGAACTACCAGTTTTTCCATTGATCTATAAACATGGTCGATTAACGGAGAATCGTCGAATTCTTCATTATAATCAATCCACATAAAGGCAGGAAGATCTATATGCTTCCATAAAGCAATTGCTACGCAAGAAGACGCGATTTGTTTTAAATTAGGAATTCGTACAACTGGGGCCATTTTGATTACCTGAAAAAACGGAAAAAATGTTACAGCTGCGAACCAAAACAGCGCATCATTATCATTATGAACCTGTATAACTCACGTCATTCGAGTGTCGATAATTTCATCAATTGGTGTGAATGTGAAGGCAATTCCGCTGAGATCAGTTGGTAAGTATTGCTTGCATCGAATTCGAGCAAGTATTTCGAGTATCTTTCATCTTCTCTTGAAATCAAGCGACAATCTGTACAGAATTCAATTGTTGATACTTTATTAGATCCGGTCTTCATTGACGAAATACGTCTTGAAGAGTGCGTGAATATGAGAAAGAACGATGAATGTTGCAAGTTGTGGGTAAATAATTGATTATTTCTTTAAGCTACAAGGGTACTTACAAGTGGTTCAAGAATGTCCAGTTTCTTTTCCTATGATGAGAGTAGATGAGACGACAAGATTCGCAACACGATATTAGAATAATCCCAAGTTTTAAGAAAAGCTTCGGTGAAAAGTGAGTTTTTTCGAATCGATTCAATTTATCATCCGATCAAAATCAAAAACTATAAAAACAGTAGGTTTGTTCGTTTTTAACCAGGTTTCTTACCCGGGTAAGGTTAAATCCAGAGACCTGTTATAGGTCTTTGGTTAAATCAGGGGTAAAAAGTGGAGAGCGGAGTAAGGAGAGTAAGGAAAGTGTAGACCCGGTTAGACGGAGTAATAAAAACGAACAAACCTATTGATTGATAACTGATAAGTAATTTGGTGAACGGTAATTACCATTTTTTTTTGAAATTTAAGCATTTCTGTTCTCGACCAATCACATGGCGTGATAAAAAGCACCTTGTTAATGGATCCTGCATGCTAAAGAATCACCACTAAGCCAATAAAATCTTATCTACTGTTTTGAGTTTTTTTTTTTTAGCAAAAAAACTGTTTTTTGCCGGAAATTTTTGAAAAAAAATGCAGAAAAGGTAAAAATTTATTCAATTATTGGATTAAATTTTATTATGTATTACATTAATGACGATTGACCGTGTTATATATGATTTTCAGTGACTTGTATAATGATAAACCAGTGGAAGTCGTGCCTTTGATTGGTGCTCATACAATATATACATAGAGTGAAGTTCAGCTTCAAGAGATCAATTCTACAAATCGTCGCTATTTGCGTTGAGATGACGCTTGATTGCACAGAATATACGAAATGAAAACTATCTCGAAGAAATGTACGTCAGGAAGCATGTATTTTCATCTTTCAAACGATTATTTCCAATATCAATACGTATAATATAAAACTGCATTATCGGTTATCGTTGTGAAGAATACAATCATGTTCAGGAATACGACAGATACGTGCATATATAACCACCTCATTCAACGCGGTGAAAATTTATTGAAAGATAACTCGGAAAAATACCATAGGTAAGGATCCTCACTTCCTCAGGTTCCAAATTTATTATACCAAAAGAATCAGCTCCTCTATAATTATTCAGTATTTCATTTCATCACTAATTCATATGTTACTCTATTTGCGCAGCTATGTTGATCAGCAGGAAGTATTGCGGCTTCAATTTATTTGGGTGAACAATGACTACAAGTTTTTAAAATCTTGGCTAGATATAGCCTGTGAAGACAGTTTGATGATGAAATCTGATCATGGTGATTTGGTCTCGCATTATAAAGTTCTATTACAGAATAACTTGGTTAAAGAAATTCTCGAGTAAGTTTACGGCGAGATTTTTCATTACATACCAGCTTTTCAAAAACCTTATCTCGGTTCATCAATTTTTGTTCTTATGCATTATTGATAATTAAATGAATTATAAACGATTTGTATGGTACATATTAACTTTCAGTAAAAAATTTCTATTTAAATGTACGTAAAAGACAATTAAGAGTCTCGCGAGTTTCTCATCAAAATATCTAACTTTGAATTTTATTCATTTTTTGCAGTTATGGAGAAGCCCGAGAAACATTACAATTGAGATTTATCGCGTTGATGAGCCAGTGTAAAGATTTAAAATCATGTTTAGATGCAGCTAATAAAAACATGATATCGTTGAAATCAGCTTGCAATGATTCTAGCAGAGGTAATGAAGTATTACAAAATAAAGTTTCTACCGCTGAATTTCTGGAGTAAGTTCATTTATCGTAGCAAGTAATTTTATCGTCGAATAACAAATAAGTAATAGTTTTGTTACACCACGTTTAGCTACTCGAGACAACGTGAAACGCTGCATTTAAAATGCGTAGAAGCCATCGACGAATGCGAACGTTTGAATAAACGTCTAACCGAAGCTCATGAAACCATCACGTTATTGAATTCGAAGCATGTTGATTTAGCGTCACGTTTCCAAGTTTTATCAACGAATGAAATGGTGAAAGAATTTTTTGAGTAAGCTGATACATTTTTACATTGCTGATTGAACGGTGTGGCATAGCAAGCAATTTCTAACGTGTTTATTCGATTTTTAGTTGCTCAAAAGTTCAAGAAAAACTCCAGCCAAATGTTACCGAAAAAATTGAAGAAGACGAATGTATAACATCATGCATAGAACAAGCCAATGAAAACACCAAACTGTTGAATTTACAACTGACCGAAGTTAAAGAAACTTTACTTATGGAACGACTTCGATTCGAGCAAATTCTTAACGAAAAGCAGTCTTTGAGTCATTTATCGGATCAGCTACGTTGTTTATTGTCCAAGTACCAAGCCACAATGAATGAAGAAATAGATGAGATATCTACGACGACTGACGAATCGGCGCAAAATTCCACTAACATCTACAACGAATCTGATTCATCTTCTGTTTCAAAAATCAGTATTACAGAAATGAGAATTGGTACTGAGAACGCGGGCCTGTGTACCAATTCCAACCTTAATCATCAGCATTCGAACATTGCTGAAAATAATCATCCGATCGTCGGTGGGAATAACAACGGCGAGCCTAATTCGTCTCATATTTCGGATATAACTATTGTAGAATCGCAGATTGAGATCAAAGAGGAGGATCTTTGTGACGATTCTAGTCAAGATCGTCAGCTTTCGAATCCCGGCGAAAGTAATGACGATCTGATCGAAGTAAAAGATGAAATTACCGATGAAAACACTGAGACTTTGAATGTTGATGTTGTCGTCCTAGATAAATCAACGGAAAAATCGAGTGAGACTGACTCATTGCCAAAGACAATGATGGAATTGGATGATGGTATTTCGAGTAAGTTTTAAAAATCTATTTTATCATTTTTGAGACTAACGGTCATTTTTTTATTTTTATTTTTTTTTTTGCAGAAAAATTTCGTTGTGGTGTTTGCGATCAGTTATTTTCAACTTCGAGCAGTCTAGAAGAACACATGAACTCGCACAAAAAAAGGAAGAATGTACCTTCACGTATTCCTAGAGTTCGAGAATGTTTAAAAATACCCACGACCAGTTCAAAGCAGCATGTAGACAACTCGCAAGACAAAAAAGAAGAATGTCCCTCCGAGCCAAGCGTTCTTAAAGAGGCTCCTCTTTTCAGCTGTGCGAATTGCAATAAAAACTACCGTAACGAACGCGATTTTTCCGGTGATATGGGAACACACACCAGCAGATCAGAACAATCTGCGAAAAACTGTGTAGAAAATCCAAAAGATCCCCGTGCCAACGAAAGTGATCTCAATAATGCGGAAAAATCTGTATCCAAGCCAGCTATTCTTAAAACTACACGCCATTTCTCGTGTACGCAGTGTGATAAAAAATATCCTAACGAGAGTGGTCTTTCTAATCATATGAAAATGCACGCGAATAGCTCGAAACAGCATGCAGTTAAATCGCAGGATAAAAATAACACCGAAATTCGTCGTGATTCCTCTTGTTGTCATTGCGATGGAAAATGTTCCAACGAAAGTGATCTTTCCGGCCATACGAAAAAACACAAGAGCAGCTCAAAGCAAAGTGCGAACACCTCGATCAATAAGAAAAAGAGAAAACGTGCTTACGAGTCGGATGATTCTGAAGATCATCGTGATTTCTCTTGTATTCACTGTGATAAAAACTACCCTAACGAAAGTGATCTTTCCGACCATATGACGCACAAGAACAGCTCAGTTCTTCGTACAAAAAGTTCTCAAAATGAGAAGAAGAGAAAGCGAGTATGTGAGCCAGAAAATCTTTGTACTTTCTCCTGTGTTCATTGTGATAGAAAATATTCTGAAGAAAGTGATCTTTCTGAACATGTGAAGGAACACACGAATAGCTTAAAACAACGTGTAGACAAATCTCACGATGAAAAGAAAAGAAATCGAATAAGCGAGTCAGAAGATCATGATGATTTTCGTAATAAATCTTCTGCTCATTCTGATAAAAAAAATTTGATGAAAAAAGATCTACCCTCCAGCAGCCCAAAGCAAAATTTGGATAACTCACACAATAATAATAAGAAGAAAAAGCTCATATGCAAGCCAAAAGATCCTGAAGTTTCTGGTAGCAGCTCTTCTGCTCATTCTGATGAAAGAAATCCTACGAAGAAAAAGCTTCCTAATCTTGCAGCACCAGCTGCCAGCAGGCCAAAACAACATTTGGAAAACTCGCACAATAATAGAAAAACAACGCCCTTAATTAAGACAAAAGATCCTAAAATTTCCAGTAATAATTCATCAGCTCATTCTAATGAGAAAAATCCTATCAAGAAACGTCTTTCTGATCTTTCTAAGAAAAAGTCCCTAAGTAAGCCAAAGGATCCTGAAGTTTCCGGTAGCAACCCTTCTGCTCATTCTGATGAAAGAAATCCTACGAAGAAAAAACTTTCTAATGTTACGACACCATCCGTCAGCAGCTCAAAGCAACATTCGGAGAACTCGCACGATAATATAAAGAAAAAGCTCCTAAGTAAGCCAAAAGATACTGAAGGTTCTCGTAATAACTCTTCTGTCCACTCCGATGGTAAAAATCCTACCAAAAAAGACGTTTCCAGTGTCAAAAAACCATCCGCCAGCAGCTCACAGCAACATACGAAGAACGTACTCAGTCAAAAAAAGAAAAAGCCCGTGTGTAAGCCAAAAGATCCCAAAGCTTCTCGAAATTTCTCTTGCGCTCATTGTGATGAAAAATATTCTAAAGAAAGCGATCTTTCTGATCATATGAAAACTCACCGAAAGAATAGCTTAAATCAAGGTTCGAATGACTCGTCCAATCCAAAGAAGAGGAAACGTATATGTGAGCAAGAAGATCGTAGCTCAAAGAAACTTGCGAAAAATGTGCATAATGAAGAGCAGAAAAATCCCGCAAGTAAACCAAAAGCTCCTAAAGTTTCCGTTAGCAACTCTTCTCCTCATTGTGATATAGCAAATTCTGATCTTACGACATCAACCACCAGAAGCCCGAAGCAACATGTAAAAAACGCGCACAACAATAAGAAAAAATCCCTAAGTAAGCCAAAAAAACCAGCTGAAGTGCCCGGTAAAAGCTCTTCTGCTCATTCTGGCGAAAAAAGTCCCGTCAAAAGTGAAATTTCCGATCTCATGGAACCGTCTACCAGCAGCCCACAGCAACATGCAGGGAACTCGCGTAATAATGAGAGGAAAGCTTCCAAATCTGAGCCAAAAGATCCTGAAGTTCTCGTCGATAACGTTTCTGCACGTACTGATGAAGAAAATTCCATCAATAAAAACCTTTCTGATCCTACTGCACCATCCACCAGTGGCTCAAAGCGACGTGCAGAGAACTCGCAGAATGTGACGAAGAAAAAGAAAAAGCCCATATGTAAACCAAAAGATCTTGAAGTTACCAGTAATAATTCCTCTGCACATGGTGAAAGTGAGCTTTCCAATCTCATTGAACCATCTACCAGCAGCCAGAAGACCCATGAAGAAAATTCTCGTAATAATAAGGAGAAGACGTCCACAGACCAGGCAAAAGATGCTGAAATTCTTCGTAATAACTCTTCTGAACGTGTTGACGAAAAAAATCCAATCAAAAATGACCTTTCCGACGTAACAGAATCGTCCACCGGAAGCCTACAACAACAATCGAATCAGCCGCTCAATAAGACTAAAAAAAAGCAAACACTCGAGTCACAAGTACTTGAACCTGACAGTCGTCTTCACTGCGCACATTGTGAAAAAACATGTCTTCGCAAAAGCGATCTTGCCAGCCATGTGAAAACACACATGAGCAATTTGTACGAACAAAATCCACACTTCATCAAGAAAGAAATAAGAGAAAGCGATGAAATTTATGTTTATTACAATTGTAAATACTGCGACAAAAAATATCGCCGGAAAAAGGAAATGGTGCAACACGTGAAAATACACACTGAGCCCGGATTCAAGGATACGCTCAAATGTAACATTTGCGGAAAGTCATTTGCCTCGAAAGTGTCGTTGAATTACCACCAAACCGTGCACACATCCGATAAACTTCATAAATGCGCATTTTGCCACGTGCGTTTCAAAAGTAGCAGTAGTAGAATACGACACGAAAGTAAATTTCATAAATCGGACGATAAAGTTTATTGCGCACATTGCGATAAAGCATTTAATAGGAAAGCCAATCTAGAGAAACATATCGAAGAAAAACACATCAATTTTAAAGAAATACGTTGCGATATTTGCCAAAAGGAATTTCCTGTTCAATACCTTCTTACCGAACATAAACGTATTATACATGAGAAAAAACGACCATTCCAATGCGACGAATGTGGTAAAACATTCATAACAAAGCACAAATTGAAAACCCACGAATTGACGCATAAACCACGAGATCATTCTAACATGGGTGAGTACGATGGATTTTGATTTTATTCGTTTTCCCTTCTTTAACGCCTGAGAGAAGTTGAACCGATAAATTTCAAGAATTTTCATCTGAGAAGTTTGGCCGAAATTTTTTTATGACTTTACTTATTTTCGTCGAAGTTGAATTTTTTCCAATTTGGAAAAATGCACTCATCACAGGTAAAAAAAAATAACAGATTTTTTTCAACTCTGAAATTGACAGATTTTAGTCAGTAGATGAATTTTGGCCGGATGGGTGACCCAAAAGACGGATCAAGGGTTCCTAAAGTGGTGAGATTTAATTTTACAACACATTTGTATAAGAAAATTGACAAATTCGCCGTTCGGTCCAAATTTGGGTTGATGGTGTAGTTGGACGTCTTCGAATTTCCGGAAATTTGGTTGAAGCATAAAACTGTGCTGTTTTTGTGCAGCATCAGATTTCATTTCAGAAGACTCCGTATCAATTTGGACTTTCCATCTTATTTTGCAATTTTTTTTTAGAATTTGATTTTCTTTCATTTAGCTATTTGTATTTCTCAACTCTTACCTATGAATGAAAAACATGCATCTCAATTTCTGTAATTTTCAAAATCTTTACACCTTTTCCACCTTTTCTCTTGCACAAAATTTTTTAAATTCAGAAATAGGTGTTAAAAAATTGTTTAAAAATTCCCAATTTTATCTTTTTTTTTTGTAATTTAATCAAAATTGAAAGTAAAAATTTTTTCTTGTGAGCTGTCGAAGTTGTTGAAAAAATAAATTGAAATTTTGTGTTTTGAAGCATTGAATTTTTCCTTTGCGAGTCCTAGAAAAAATTGAGAAAAACAATGTAAAAAATTTTCATCTGACGAAAAATATAAAAAAATTGTGGATTTCCAAAAATTGTTTAATAATTCTTAGTTTTATCATTTTTTTTTTTTTTTTTTGAAATTAGAATTTCAAAATGAAAAATCAAAATTGAAAGTGAAAATTTCTTCTTGTAAGCTGTCGAAGTTGTTGAAAAAATGAATTAAAATTTTTATGTTTTGAAGCATCGAATTTTTCCTTTGCGGGTCCTAGAAAAAATAAAGAAAAACAATGTAAAAAAATGTTCATCTGATGAAATTTCACAGCAAATTTCTGTCAATGACTCAATTTGGTTTTTTGTTCTCGTCTGCGGTCTGCAATCTGCATCTGTAAATTTAGCTTTGGAAATCAACGTACTTAATCTGTTGGAGAAAAAATGAAATGAGTGACCAGTGACCACTCTAATTCAGTTTTTTTTTCAATTATCATCATCTGATTTTTCCATTCAGTCCAACTTCTCTCATGAAAATTCTTGAAATTTATCGGTAATCGGTAGAACTTTTCTCAAGCGTTGAAAAAAATTAAAATAATCTATACTATTTTATTCTGTTTTGTTTTTCTTTGTTTCTATATTATAGACACACATTGCGATCTCTGCAAACGACATTTCAGCTCCAAGAGTAACCTAAAAGAACACATGAAAATGATACACGATGGAATTAAACCGTTCAAGTGTCCCACATGTGGCAGAAAATTCTATAAAAAGAAAGATCTGGAACATCATTTAACCTTATACGATCTCGGAGATCATGTGAAATGTTCTTTTTGTGACAAATCGTTTCACTTCGACGTTAACAGAATTAAACACGAAGAGGTTCATCAAGGAAAAGGTGACGGTTTTGGTTGCGCGCATTGCGATAAAGTATACTTCGATAAAGTTGCCATCACGAGACATCTGCGAGAGAAACATCCGGAATATATCGTCGATCCTTGGAAATGTATCGCATGTGGGAAATGTTTCGTTACAAAATCATACTTAGAAAATCATGAAATGAAAGAGCACGATATCGACGAAGTGAAACCGATAAAGTGTACTTTATGTGATGCTAGATTCCGTTTGAAAAATTCCCTTTCAGCGCACAAGATGAGAAAACATAAGGGTACACCGAGACTAAAGCCTGTAAGGAGGTACGAATGTAAAATATGTCCTAAAGTATTCTTTGTGAGATCTTCATTTCGCTCACACGTTTACAAAAAACATCGAAATGAACGAAAGAATATTTCTGAAGCGAAGGAGCAAGATTCTCCGGTTCCTGAACCGAACAGGGAGGATGTTCGCGAGTCAACTGAGATGAATGTTTCCGGAATCACTGAACTGGAACCTCCCGAGCTAAGTAAGGGAGATCCTCCCGAGCTGAGCAAGGAAGATCACCTTGAGCTAAACGCGGGACATTTCCCCGAGCTGAACAAGTTAGATCCTGTTGAGCTAAACAAGAAACAGTCTCTGGAGCTGAACAAGTTAGATCCAGTTGAACTAAACAAAGAACGGTCTCTGGAGCTGAGCAAGTTAGATCCTGTTGAGCTAAACACGGAACAGTCTCCCGAGCTGAGCAAGGAAGATCCTCCCGAGATACACGAAGAACATTCTTCCGAAATAAGCAGAGAAGATCCTCCCGAGCTGAGCAAAGAAGGTTCTCCCGAACTAAAGCCATCAAGTGAGTTTTGAACATTTTGATTCAATGACTTGACTTACCTACATGATGTTTTGATGTTGTTGTGTGTTTTTTTTTTACTTTACTGATTTCGAATGAAAATGTTCTCTGATTTCAGCAACTATCGTCCTTCCCCTGTCTGCGTATTGAATTTACTTAGGAGTTGAAGCTTGGTTTGCAATCTGAAAATTCGTATGAATCTTTTTCGAAGAAAATGACCATCAGAAGTCCGCAATACCTCAAAAAATTCAGAAATTTGATACTGAAGAAGTGCACTTTCCGTATGAATTGAAATTCATCGTTTCCGAAGCTACCTCAATTTATCTGAGATTAATGACATAATGACTGAGCAATGTGTGTGCATTTTTAGGTGCTTCGATTAGCAAATTGTTTTATCGAGTAGGTAATATTAATCAGGATAATGAGTATTATTCATATGTAGGTATTTTATTGTGTTCAAAGTTATTAGTTATTTTTTATTTTTATTTTAAAGCATTCTTTCTTACATCTGAGTATGTACAAGTACTCACCATAGTCAGTGTCAGTGTTACGTTTGTCTACCATTTTATTTTAATTCAATTTTTTAAATTTGTAACTTAGGTAAGTTGGTACTTGATGACTTTTTTTAATTTATTATTTATTATGCGAGTACTTGAGAATATTTATTCTTATTGACGGATACCTTTTTGTGATCGATTTTTATTTGATTTTATAAATAAAAATTCAAACCATACTCGTATTCTTGTTTTTTATGACTGGCACCTTTTCACATTTCAACCAAACACCATTCTCGACAGCGAACCCAAAATTAGACTGCAATTTGAATGGAAGCTTTTGCTTGAGCGAAACTTTATACGAATAATTCCGCACCATAAAAATCAATCCAATTTTCACTTCCAGTTTGGCGAAATGTTTCGCTGAATTAAAAATAATGGCATGCAGTCAGATAAATTGCTAAAAAAAACACCTTGTGATTTGATTACGTGTAGAATCGATACAAGAAACATTAATCGTACCTATGCAAGCTCTAGGTCCTTCTCCAAAAGGTAGATAAGCATGTTGAGGTCTTTTGGATTTCGCTACTTCGGTGAAATGTTCTGGATAAAAATCATTAGGTTTTTCGAAATACTTTTCATCGTTATGTAAACCAACGATGGAAATAATCGCGGGTGTATTATTTGATATTATTGCGTCGGTGTCTGGAACTCTGTAATTTTGTTTGCAGCGACGAAGCAACATTCCCATCGTTGGGTATTTCCTGAATGTTTCTGAAATATTAAAAAATATAAGTAATCATGCGTGAGGATGGGTAAAATTGAAAATAGTAAAATTGTAACTATCAAGATAAATATTGTGATCCAACGAGCAGACTGACGACCATCTAATTCAGTAATTTACCATAGTTTGCCACTTTTCAAAATTTTAATGCCTATATTTACCACTCGCTAAAATGTCGAGTTTTTGGAATAGACATTCTCGAAGTTGATGGAAATCAAATTGAAGTTGACAAAACAAAATCAAAAGAGCATGCAAAAATGTATTTTTCAATTTCTGGTAAATTTTTGAAAATCAAAAGATCGAAAATTGAAAAAAAACACAAAATGTTACCAAATTGACACAGAAAACTGAAATTTGGTATGTGTCCTATTTTTTTATCTGAACGATTTCAAATCATTTTGAGCAGTTCTGGAGCCTCCAGCAGATTTTTGAAAATTTAAATTTCCGAAAAATTTTACCTTATGAAGCTGCAAAGCTAAAATTTGCTTTGTACTCTAATTTCAACATTCTGAGTCGATTAGAGGTGGTTTCACACCGTTCACTGAAGCCCCCAGTCAGATTTTGGAAATTCATCCAAGCTTTCAAAAAAGTGCCATAAAAACCGTTCAAATTCTATTTTTCCAAAATCAGTTTTTGCCATTTCGAAACTGTATAATTATTTCTCCAGCGATTTCATAACTGAAATTTTGAAAAATTCGCCATGGTGTAGGTATAATCGATCAAATTGGTCACTAACAAGCATCATTTGCATTTAAACTGTTTTACAAAAGTTGATTTGGACGGTTTTTATGGACCTTTTTGAAAAACTGGAATTTCTAAAATAACGACATGGAGGCTTCAAAATGGCTTGCAAACTATTCCAATCGATTTATTATGTTGAAATTAGGGTACAGAGTAAATTTGAGCTTTCCAACTTCACTGAGTAAAATTTTGTGAAAATTGTAGCTTTCACAAATCTGCTAGAGGCTCCAGAACTGCTCAAAACGGTTCGAACCCGTTTCTAATCGATTTAAGGGGTCGAAAATCAAAAAATTTTCTGCCATTTAGAGCAGTAGTCAGTTCCCCTTCTTAGATAATTTGTGTACGAAAATTGATTTTACTGGGTCAAAGTGTCTCAACTGATTGGTCATCTGAGCTTTTTTTCGTGCATTAAAAGAATGGTCTAATTTTCCACAATCAGGAAGGTAGAAGTACCTGCTATAACCATATCCACGTAAGTCATTTTATTCAGCACATCGTAAGTGAGCTGATCATCATTTTCTTTCAAAACTGTTCTGATTTCTTCTCTCATTTTGTTTTGAGTATTTTCGTGACGAGCTAGTTCAAACAGTGCACAAGAAATGGCTGTAGCTGGTGATCTGGATCCGGTAGTGAAAAAAAAGAAGTACTGGGCTGCCATCATATCGATCGTTATGTCTGAAATTTTAATTTAAATTCTACTTATATTGTCGTTAAGGTTATTTACATATTCAACATTAACTCATTTGGGCGAGAAGTAGATTATTTTAGTAGGTCAGTAGTAAGTAGGTAGGTACCTCTATACCCACCAAGTTTTTTCTGAGATTTTTCATTCACGGAAGAAGAGGAGGAAGAGGTATTTTTCAGCGACATTAATAAATCAAAAAAATCACTACGAGAAACGCCGTTCTGCTGTAGATATTTCGTGGTATCTTCGACCATTTTTGTGAAAAATGTTTGACATTGTTCTTCAAATAGTGTAATTTTAAATAATTTTATTAGTCTGTTTGGAATCCCAGGCCATAAACTACGTATTGCTCTTTGCCATCTAACAAAAAAAGAAAAAAAATGTGAACATTAACTACCTATTTCTATTGTCAATCAAATTGATAGTCTTTGAGTTTGGGTAGGTACCTATTTACTCGTACAGTATTTACTTACCTAAATGATGCTACACGTTTTCCTATGAGTCTAAATTCCGATTCGGGATGATCCAAGGAATTTATATCTATTCCGAATATACAACTGCCTATGACATCAGTGGTAAATCTTTCACATAGATCTTCTGCATCGAAATCGCGTCCATTAGCTACATCAAGTAGAACAGTTTGCAGTTTTTCACCCAATTTTTTCATTCGAGGGAACATTGTTTTGATTTTTCCTGAAGAAAAAGCACCGGAGAGCTTTGTTCTCAAAGTTTTCCATTCTTCGCCTGTAAATTCGTATACAGATCAGGGTTTCATGAAGTACATATAGGTATGTGAGTCAAAATCAAGGAGATCGACTGTCAAGTTTTTTGCTGATTTTTGATGTAGGTACCTATTACAAATTTTTAAATTTTGGATTAGGGAAAATAAAGAGCACATCACAAAATATCCTACCAGCCGTTGATCAGACCTATTAAAAATTTAACAAGACATTAAACGCCGAAAAAAATTTTTCACAGTTTTTATTCTTATACCCAGGTAATTTTTTTAAAATAAAATAATGCTAATTTTCTTCTTGAAATGGCAAAAATTCATGAAAATGTGAAGTTTAAAAAAAATTAAGCTACACTATTAAAGGAAGGAAAATAAAGAAAAATCAATCATGTAGAATGTAAGAAGGTTATTACCTCGTATACTAAACAAATGATTAGTAATCGGTTCAACCTCTTCGTTTACTGTAATACCACGATCTTGAAAGCTCCCAAATTCCTTAATCAACACATCCTTAATCAATTCCGGATCTCGAATCAGAACAGAAGGCTTCTGCATGGTAAAAAATCCGGCAAATTTGTACCCATCTAATTGTCTATATAAATCAGCATAAGCCATAAATACTCGTTTCTTCATGAACACAGCTCCTGTCATGTTTCCAAATATCCAATTCGGTTTCGTGTAAGGAATGTTGTAACGGTCGAAAAATTCGTAACATTTTTTCAAGTAGAAAAATAAATAAAGCACTGTTGCAATACTAATTAACACTATGGTATCTTTTGTTTCCATTTTCAATGAGAAAAACGCTCGACTGACAAAAACTGAATAGTATAATTCAACGAATTACATTTGTCACTGAATCGAAAGCACTTTGTTAGTCGATAATAGGTACATATTTATACTTGAGTACCTACTTTAGATTTCGTTTTTTGTCATTTAAGTGTAACTTTATCATGAGCAATTTACAATGGGGATTAAAATATTAAGCACGAATATCCCTACTTCGAGTCTATATCGTACCGTTTTTCAAACTTCAGCTGAGTTCAGTCAAACCAACTCCTTAAATATATTGATAAACCTGAACCTGATTAAACAAAGCAAACATTTACATCTTCAACAAAAAATTATAACTTTCAAGTGATTTATTGAGAAAAAAATGCAATCACAAAAAAAAAGTATAAACGTGAAAATCTTGATATTACAACTAAAAATTTACATTTCGAGGTATAAAAGTCAACGATTCAATGCATTCAATAATACAAAAAAATAATAATAATGGTAAACACAGCCGATTTAACTAGGAAATAATTCGTATTCAAAATGAATTTAAAATTTCATTCAGTCGTCTTCCAATGTACTCAATAAGTTTTTTATGCTTTTCATTCCGGATTTCTACAAACACAGAAAAAAAAACAATTATTCATCAGTACGATACATTGAGGTTGTTTGTGAGATGGAAACAAATACTCACAAGACCCTTTTCCTTGATTTTTGTCTTTACAACTTGCTGCTTACGTTCCTTCGTTTTTGCGATGGTTTCTTTCATTCTGTATCATGAAAACATGACAAATTAATAGGTAAAATAATATTTTAAAAAATCGAATCAAAATTTGAAAATGATTTTCAATGCACTTACTTTTGCTTTAAACATCTTTGTTGTTCGATTCTCCAGAGTGCTTTAAAATCCGAACAAAAACTACCCCATAATGGAAAGAAATCTTTGGGGTTGGGTTTTTCACCACTGGCTAATCCTTTTGGTTGAAATTGATAGAATTTCAACGCCGCCATAAATCTATTGACAGAAGAATAAAATTAAATAAATACGTAAGAAATTATAATTCGTGATTATTCCACGTGCTCATTGAAATAAGTAGGTATATAGCTTACTTTTTTTCACTGTCTTCTAAATTTTCAATTTCTTCTTCATATAATTTTTTTCCTGCAGAAAAAAATCAGTTTTTAAATAAAATAACGATCATTTGAAATTATAAGTTCAGTGGTGTAGAAAATTGTGGAAAAGGGTCAATTTTTGAGACGTCCAATTTTCAAATAGGTGCAGAAAAATGTACGAGCAATTTTTCAATTTTTCAAAATACTAAAGAAGGGGAGGTACATTTCTTAGTCAAGTCCACCCAGGCAGACAATTTCTTCTTACACCACTGTATGAATTTAAGAATTATTTTGAAAAAAATAATACTCACCGTCGGATAAAAATTTCTCCATTTTCTCTTTGAAAACTTTAACATTATCGTCTTTTTCGTTGGCGGTAATCTTCTCAACTTTTTCTTGGCAATCTAAAAATGAATTTGGAAAATAAATACTTGATTTTATTATTGAAAATCACTTCTAAAAAAGAAAAAAAATACCAACCTTGTAAACCTTTGTGCAGAGTTTGCAATTGTAGTTTAATATCGTCAAATTGAACAGGCGTAGCGTGTTCGACATCACTCGGCTCAGGAATAGGTAATGAGGCATTCACGGGATCGTCGCACATTTTCAAATACGTTTTTACAATATAGTGCAGCAATGTTAACGAATTATCTGCGCAGAAAATAAGTCGAGTAAAGATTCAACCGGATTAAGTAACACTTAATTACATTCAAATCAAGTACTTTACCTTTACTTTTGACATCCTTTAGTTTCGAAAGAATATCGAGTCCAAAACCATCAGCTTGACCTCTTTGTAAATTACCACCATTCATATAATTACCCAGCGCTAAAATTATGGCCATTACTTTTTTCAAAGGTTCTGATGATATCATATTCTACAACAGAATAACTTTGGATTAAGATTTTGATCATCAGACCATGAAAAATGATCAAATATACGAGTATAAGACTACTTTACCGTGCAGAGAGCTTTAATATTGCTCAGTTTGTTTCTAACTGATAAAATGGCGTCGTTGAATTCAGACTGGAATACAAAACAAGCGATTCGCTCGGCGAAATGAGGTATTTCACTTAGGTCTAACAAAAATTGTTCGGGTTTATCCAAAGGAGCATTGGGATTCGCTGCGAGATGGTCTTTGATCAGGGCGATTTCTTCATCGGTGGCACGCTGAAAATAGAATAATTTCAATTGTTGAATAATCCAAAGTTTATATTTGAAAAAAGTAAGCAGGTACTTGAAATGAACGAATCAATACTCACGATTTCGTAAATTTGTTGCAATACTTCTAGAGAAACGACAGATGTATCGAAATTATAAACAGCTGGAAAAAAATCACAAAATCGTTACTCGAATAAAATTATCGAAACCTATCAACGTCAGATTTTCCCTTCTGCTTACCATTTTCAATTTCAGAAAAATCTAAATGTAAACTTGAAGCTAATATGCCAACGTTTTGAGATCGTTTACTGTCCAGTAATTTTATCACCTGAAAAATGATTCAATTAGCAAGAGAATAAAGATTTAGTTTTCAATTCAGATCGAACCAACACTCACTTGAGCTTTCACTGGTTTTTCTACTTTCTTCTTAGGGGCCTTCTTCTCAACCACCTGCCGCGAAAATAAAGTCATAAATTCTTCATCGTTGATAGATGGTTCTTCTATCTCCTCCCATATTAATTTTTCTCTGAAAAAGGGAAAAGAAAAATTAACCGACTTGAGCACACAATTACAAAATTTCGAAACAAAAAGTAGAAATTAGTTTGAATAAAATACTCACTTTTCGTTGGAAGGCGCTGGAGTAGCTAATGGCTGATTTGCCGGTGCCGGCACTACCACCCTTGTCCAATACAATGGCTTCATAGGAACTTTTGGCGTCAACGGTTGTTTTCTGAAAGCTATCAAAAGAAAAAAAAATAAAATGATTAATAGTCCTACGGAGTAAGGCAATATTCGGAATTTCAAAACAAGCATCAAATACTGAAGTTTTGAAAATGAACGAAAGAGTATTGAAAAATACACCACCAAGTGAAATAAGAGCCCAAATGAACTTTGGCGTCCATAAAAAACCCATATTTTAAAGGTGCATTCAATTATTATTTATAATTATTGGAGAATCCAAAAATCTGCAGAAGGCTTAAGAACAACTCGAAACTATGTACAATGTATTCAAAAGATTTGAAAGATCACAAGCTTTTTCTATCTAAATTTAGTCATTTTTTTCATAAAAAAAAATCAATTTAACCTGAATTTTAAAAAATTTGTCAAAAATCAAAAATTGCAATTCGGCATTTAAAATTTCTGTTAGTGCAGTTTTTTATGCTCTTTCTCAAAAAAATTTTCAGCCTGTTAAAGTGCTTTCCTGGAAGAGTTGAAAAAATGTTCAACAAATAAGGAGCGAAATTCCACCAGGCAGAAAAATTTCAATTTTTAAGCTAAATCGAAAAGTACACTAAAATAACATCACCAGCTAAAAATTTCAAGTTTTTCGAGTTCATTTTTCGATTTTAATTTTTAGGTGAATTTTTATAGATCAAATTTCAGCCGAAAATGGGGATGACTAATAATTCGCCAAATTGATCTAGCTCCCCTCTCTCGCCAATCGAATGGAATCGGTCTGAGCAGTTCTGAAGCTTTCAGCAGATTTTTGAAACAGTTCTGAATCTTCCAGCAGATTTTTGAAACTTGAAAGTTGAAATTTACACAAAGTATTATCCAATTCACAACACGAACTTACTATTTCTCTGCGCATTCCATCCCCCCGACGGCGGTGTAGGAAAAGGCGCCGGCGAAGGTGGAGCATTCGGCAGACTAACATTCAAAACCGACGCATCGCCGCTGGAAAAAGGTGGCGGCGGTGGCGGCGGAGCCCCTGATGGAAAGGGCGGGGGAGGCGGCGGAAACATACCACCACCAGGAGGCGGCGGTGGCGGCATAGCTCCCGGCATCGGCGGAGGTGCCGGTGGTAATGCTATTCCAGGCATAGGTGGAGGAGGCGGCGGCAAAGCTCCAGGAACCGATACTCCTCCAGGCATAGGTGGTGGCGGTGGCGGTGGAGGCTGCGGTGGCGCAACCGATAAAGGCGGTGGAAGAGGAGGAGGCGGCGGTGGAGGAGCTATAAACATAGCCGATGGAAGCGGCGGTGGCGGTGGAGGAGCGCTCACCACAGCAGTCGGGCGATCCGGTATAGGTACAACTTTCGGCGGATCCGTTGGTTTCGCTACCGGCATCGAAGAAGCTCTCACCGAAGAAGGTGGCATCGGTGATATCATACTTGCCGGGGATAGCCCGGAGTTTTCCGGATCCGATGACGATGTCGCTGGATCAACCGTCGTTTGAGATACTGGTTTGTTATCCGATTCGATAGGTTTTTCACAGTTTTCCTTCTTATCGCACGTTTCAGCGGTTGCAGATGGTAACGAAGAGGATACGGTTTCGGATTTTTCGGTTTTATCTGAACTATCATCTTTAACACTAGAAGAAACAGGAACATCGGATTCGATTTCATTTTTAGGCGCTGTTTCACGAACGGGCGATGAAATCACAGGAGATGAAAGCGCTTTCGAGCTGTTGGTGCATGTCGTCAAATCAACACCGCTTTTCGATCGATTACTTAACGACGTACTTGAACTTGAATCTGTATTCACAGCTGTAGGCACATGCGGTATACTACTCGATTTACACAACGGAACAGGAATTTTAGACGACTGAATACGATTCGCCGCTGAACCAGAATTAGAACCATTGGTAATATCCGATTTATCTCTCGAATCTGCCAAATCATAAAATGAAAAAATAAACAGTCTGCTAGTTAAATAATTTATCTTCGTTTCCGGAACGGAAAATAATCACGTACCAGGCGTGGAATTTTTCGCATCATTTTTCATCGGTGGCTGATCTTGTTCTTTTGCAACTTTCGTAGATTTGGTATCGGTACTTGAGTCGCCATTCACGGTGACTTCGCCGTCTTTTTTCACCTCTTCACTGTCAACTGAATCGCTTCGAAAATCCAATTTTACTTTTTCGGTCAACGCCTGAAAAAATCAATACAGTGTTAAAAATTGATCGAGCAATTTATTTTACGAACATTTCAAAATGCTAGTTGTGTCGTTCTTACCTGAATATCTGAAACCGTTTGAAGTTGATCCATTTCTCTTCGAAGTTGCTCGATAGCATTTTCTAGTTCAGAAATTTTTCTCTCCTTTTCGATTAATTTAGATTTCAGTATTTCGGGAGATTCTTCGTTTTCTTTGAGCTCGTTTTTCGATCCTGCCAAGAAAAAAAGTGTTCAATGAAACGAATCACATAAAAAATTAATAAACTTAGGGACCGCCAGACAGGTAGTCAGACAACCTTTAGAGGTCAGACAAGCAGACAGACGACCTTTGAAGAGCTCGATAGGTAGGTCAGTGACCTCGAGAGACCAGAAAGACGGGTCAATGACCTCAGAAAAGATCAGTCAGTCAGACAGACAGACGACTCTGAGAAGCCACACTGACAGGTCAATGACCTCAAGAGACCAAACGGTCAGACAGACGACTTTGGGAAATTAGACAGGTAGGTGAGTGACCTAAAGAGTCCAGGTTCATTGACTTTTAGAGGCAAGAAAGGAATACCGATGATCTTGAGAGGCCGGCAATACGGGTCGATGACCTCAAGGAGCAAGACAGACGAACTTGAAAATTTGGAAAGCCACACTGACAGGTTGCAATGATCTTTAAAGACCACACAGGTAGACAGACGACCTTGTGAAGCCATACTGACGGGTCAATGACCTTAGGAGGTCAGACAGATGACCTTGAGAGGCCAGACACACGGGTCAACGACCTCAAGAAGCCACGCAAAACAGACAGACGATCTTGGACGGTCAGATAGGCACTCTGGACAACTATGTCAGTGATCTTGATAGTCCAGAGACACGGGTCAATGACCTTGAATGAGGTGCTGGGCGCATTCGCTAACAAACAATACGTTTGCGAACAAACCAGTCAATTTTCGTAATTTTGAGAATTTTGAACATTTTTGGCAAAAAGCATGACTTTGATAATATTAGAAAAAGACGGGCTTTTTTTAGCAATTTCTGGTAAAAGACCGAGACATTTGGACAATTTCTAAAAAAAGTAATAAAGTTTTTGAAATTTTTCGCTAAACGGTGAAAATAAGTATTTTTTGGCAAAAAAATTCCAAAAAATAAGACTTTTTGACAATTTTAACTGACGAAGGCGAAATTTTATGCTATTTTTAGCGGAAGTTTGTTGAAAATTTTTCGTAAAACCAAAAAGTGTCAATTTTTGATGATTTTTAACAAAAAGCAGGTCTTTTAATTTTAGGCAATGAGACTCGTGGAAATTGTTTTCTTGTAAAGGAAGTAGTTTCAGAGGAAAATAATAAGACACATGAATTAAGAGTTTTTAAAAAAATGTTCAATGTTTCTTATTTTATTTCACTTTTTTGACTTTTCAATCAGAGGAGCTCTGTGCAGAGAGACTAACATCGGATGGGGGGGGGGGAGGCTGAAGTTTTTTTTTCTAGAAAAAGGGGTCAATCTTTAATGAAAATTTTTCATCGCATTTGAAAATTTTTTTGAACTTTGGAGGACTCACGGTGCCACTTTTTTGAATCTACAAAAAAAAATTGAGAATTATTTTTTTCAAAAATCCAAGAACATGAGAAAATTAAATTTCAAAATAAAGAAAGATCATTCAATTGAAAATGATGAGTTGGAGTGGAGCGTTATTATAATAAGATTTTTGAGGGTGCTGAGTTGAAATATACTCTTGCTTCTTTTGGATATAACAAGTGCCTTTCCAGCTTCAAATTTTGAAAAAAATTAAATTTAAAAAAGTGGAGAAACACGTAGATTCCAACTACGTAATTTTAGAAACGTTCGGTATGAATATTAATCTTTTTGTATGCATAATGCTTGTGTTTCTTCACTCTCTCAGTTTCGCAGGAGGGCTCGGGGGTTATTTTGGATACAGTTCAAATTATTTTTACTCATCAGGAATAAGGTAAATCTTATCAAAACACAGTAAAAAATATTTAAAAGTTTGAAAAACTCGAAGTTTTTAAATTTGGAATTGTAACCATTAAAAAAAAAAAAAAAAAAACATTTCCTGAACTTGGCCAAAATGACAAATCGTGATTTTTTTCGCAAACAACTTTCAACAAAAAGGGGATTAATTTGAAATCATCTTTCGACCCTTCAACTAATTCAGCGTAAATTTCCAATCGTAAAGCACAATTAATTACAATAAATGCTCACCTTCGATAGGAGTTTTTGCTTCGATGGAGCTATTACTGCCAAGTGAGGCTGCAGGAGGCCACGACATCGTGCTCAAACGTCCCGGTGAATACGTCGATATATTTGCAGTTTCAGCATGAGTCCAGTAATACATCAAAGTTGGCTAGAGACAAGATGAGGTTTTCATTAGACTAGGCAATCGAAGAACTAGCATCGTATTACACATTACATTACACTTCGAATCTCAACTACATATCATTTTAAACCAGTAGGTCTAATAACGTTCAAGTACTCGACGTGAAGTGAAGTTAATGGAAAAAACTCGATTATGATAATTCTCCATTTAAAGAGATATTTAAAAATAAGTTAATAGTTTATCATTTAAATAAACATCTTCGGTATTACCTTGAAATTATCTTCTTTGGCAGCATCTTTATCGATAATCTGTTGTATTACTCCGGCAGCCAGTAACTGTGTACAGAATTGAGTGGCTAACGCATGCAACTCGCTGGTTTTGAGTTTCTGATTAAACGATTTCTTATCAGATAACGACGATAAAAACCAATTAATTAACATCTGACCTGTACGATATAAAACAAAGAATTAATTCGGACTTCGGAGAAGAAGAAAACCGCTTTAAACGCGATGCGAATTCCTCAAGTGTCGAATGCGAATTGCGAATAATATGACGATATGGATAAAAATAACGACCACGTTTATGTGTCAAATTAGATGACCATTTCTGAGAATTTCATATAGCCTAACGCGATAGTTTCGATTCTTATCACATTGCATTCGTAACGAAATTTTATTCCTATGCATAGCCAAAGGATACTACAATTGGACAAAAGAAATCTCCAGGTCGATACGAGCACTTATAAAACTTTGGTTCGACTCGACTTCGTAATACGTTTGAATCGTAAGCAATACTTAATACAATACACACGCAAATGGATCGTAACATAGACGTTGTTATCAAACACCTACTATATATCCATATGAATAATTCATCCGTTCTGTTTCTTCCTACATGTCACCTTCGATAGGTAGAGGACTAGAGGTACTAATATATGAGCTATTTACGTTAAGGAGTGTTTAGCTGTTATTATCATCGTAGCTGAATGAGAAATTACGTAACAGGTTATCTGTTTCTGTACCTTCGAATTTTTCGTAATTTTGAAAATCTAGTTTTTCCGGTATGAATCTCGATTTGTGTACTTTCTGCTCCATGGCAGCTTTATCGAACGTCAAACTGGCCACTTTTCGCAAAACATTGCTTTCTAGAGGAGTTCCTTCGGTTAATGAGGAATGACGACAGCTCGACGATGAAGCTGTACCTGAAAATTGAACCAATTAGTATATGGTAGTTTGAGTTTAGCATAGTTACGTTTAGTTAGTAGGATTAACAGGTAGGTATAGGGAAATGGACGTTTAAATTCGGATCATTTTAGCCGGTGTTACCTTTACTTTCGATGGTATTTGGTATAGGTGTCGAGAAGGTAGTCGGCGAAAGCTCTACTTTCTTGTGTTTAGTAACTGTGAACGAACCAGGGCTCGGTTTCAACATTTCTTTATCGTTAAAGCTACAAATATCCTTATTTTTGATTTGTGCACCGATATCCGTCTCTTTGGCTACTTTCACATCCATCGTTTCGTTGAGTTTGGGATCCGAGTCGAATATATTATTTTCGAATTCTTCATCTGGACTAAAATACGGCGTAGTGACGAGCGGATCGGTGTACGAAGTGTTGGTGATATCTTCGGTCACGTCATCGTCTGGATTATCTTCCGGCGGCGTTGCGTTTTGATGAGTTTCCGTAGCGTCGTCGACTTTAATACATATTCCAACGCATTCGTATTTTCCATTCACATCGGGCTGGTGGTCCTGGTCGCTGGTTTCATGGTTGGCTTGATTTTCAAGTTGTGTTTGAAGCTGACTTCGATCTGGATCAAACGACTGCGTGCTATGATCATCGATATGCACTTGTACATCACCGACGTGCACAGTTTGTTTGAAATTATCACTGATATTATTATCGTAACAAACTACCGAATCGTTATTCGCGTAAATATTCTCACAGCTCGAGTTAGGTCGTTGGCTGAGGACGCCGGCTGCACAGCATTGTTCGCGATCACCGCTGCTATCGTTACTGGCGTGCTTGGCTGACCACTCTTCCGCAGTGTTATTACATTCCCCACCACCTGGCATGATGGAACCGGATTGCCCCGGCTGCGGGTTTTCTTCCGTTTCAACATCGCTACGACCGTCGTGAACCTGTTCGTCGCTATCCACCAGCTCGATACTCTGCGGATCCAGCGCCTCGTGACCTTGGGCGTCTTTATCCGTCGTAATATCGGTGAGCGAACCGCGTCCTTTGAATTTCAGCCGTTTGCCCAGGAATCTCTTTCGGGGGCTTTTCAAATTCGAAGCTTTCGCCTTCACTTCCGAGCTATTCGAGTTACCCATTTTGAACGTTCAATTTGGGTCAACTCGACCAACACGAATTATTATCTATTTCGCTATATTTTCTACGCGTTTTACGTACTTTTCAATCGAAGACGGTACCATAACAAACTGTATCACAAATTTTCTTTCATTTAGAGTTGACTTCTGCACCAGCCAACTATTATTGTTTCAATGAACGGCGTCATTGGTACGAATTGCCGGAGCCCGATGAGCCGGAAGACAACGAATTGATTCAAAAAATATATGAAAGCTTCGCAGCGGAAAGTTCGACGATCACGACGGTGCAGCATCTTCTACGCATATCTACGAATTCTAAAGCTTATTTTACCTTCGGTTTCGGTTTCGGTAGTCATAAAATCGTAACACAAACACCGATCTTATAAAGAGCTTTACGGTAACCATATGGTAATAAAGAAGAAACTACGTTGTCAGCAGAGGCCAATGAAACAAAGCTCAATCTACTCAAAAGCTTCATAGCACTTTGAATTCTTCGACGACGAACAGGGAAGCAATACGCTCTGAGATGGCTTTATTCGGCGAAGTAATCGATATACGAAGCAGTTACGCAATAACGAAAGCTTATTAGACGAAATATTGACGAATTTCGGTCAAATAATACTTCAAAAGTTCGAATAATGCATTGTAATCACTCCTAACACCTTTTTTGATATGGTGATGGAAAACTTTCGTTTTCAATGTTGCAAGGCCAAAAGGTACAAAAATAAATCCCTGCCAACAATCAATGAGCAGCCAGCAGCATAGCGTTTCATATTTCAGCACAGTTTAAAAATTTTAAGTAGGTATATTATGTCAATACATATTTACTTCAATTATTAGTAGAACTAGAAAGTTCATAATGTAACGCAATAGAATTTCAAACGAGCCTTTGAATCTTTGTCTTTACGTGAGAGAGCTTTTTACGATGGCAACCCTGCTTTTCTATCAATATACATGAACGTAAACAGGAACAGACTTTTCGACTTTTCCTACCCTATTTCAACTTCGTACTTACAAGTTGGGGTGGTAAAATTTCTTGTATTTCGAGCATTTTTCCATCGTAAGCCTGCGCATATCTTTAATCATGGTCATAATTCATAAAAACACCACTGCAGCTGATTTCAGATTTTGCGAGCATAGAAAGGACATAATTCGGAATACGTTGACCCTTTTATACACAGTAATACACGAGCTTTTTCGTGTCGTATCGCCGCAATCTAAACAGTGAAAATGTCCCATAATCATAAATCAGCTGTAATTTCCAATACTATATACTTACATTGTACCAGCAGTACTTATTTCTTGATATTAATTCACTAGATAATTGAACACTTGAACAGAAAGTGAAAGGAGCTAGGAACTAGGAAGAGACAAGTGACTGGGGACTGGGGAGGGGTAGAAATGAAAAATTATTCACACTGATTCATTTAATTCGAGAAAAAAAATCTGTGTAAATTCGAAAAGTTCTTTCGTAAGGATTTAAAAATAATTTTGAAAGGATAAAAATGAGAAAAAATCCCTCAGTTCACAGACTTTTATTTGAATTTTGAGGAGAACAGAGCAATTTCTACGTTGCGAAAAAAGTAAGAGAAGATGAGATAAATATGAGTAGGTATGTTTTTAAGCTTCAATTTGAAAAATAATTTTGAGTTGGAATGTACGAGTACACCTACATCCAATGCCAGGTGATTTATGAGATTTTTTGAGTTTTTTAAAGTCTTTGTTTTTAGTAGGAATTTATGACTCAAAAATGTATCTATATGAATTTTTTATTGTGTAAGTACCTGACTCATTAGAAAACACTAATTTAATTTTTATAAAGACTACCTAGGTACCAAGGTTTATCAATTATGTACGAGTATTATACAATTTTTTATGAATTAATTATTCTTTCAGATTTTTTTTCAAATGTTTTAAATTGTTTATGTATATTTTTAAATTGTTCATTCCTTTGTTTAAATATTTTCAAAATATCGAGATGGGTACCTACATGAATTTTTTGAAATTTTCACAGATTCAAGTTTTAAAAATAAGTAAGTAGGTATGTACTAATATCAAGTTTTTGTACCAATTTTTGATTTTTGACAAACTTGGACGAATTCGAGAGTTCATCACTTATACCGAATACTTAAATAAAAATGTAATCACACCGAGTAGAGAGCTGGAATTTAAGTGATTCCAAATTTTCGAGTTTTCAAACCATTCAAACAATTTTCAATATTGTTGGCTAATTTTCAACAGTCTATTCAAATGTAGCTGCACCTTCTTCTCCATAACATCTTTTAAAATAAAAAACAAATAATTTTTTAAAATTTCCCTCAAAGTTGACAAATACGTGTGTACTTAGATCCCTCCCCTTTCACATTTTCTGACCAAATTTCAGTGTTTGAAAAAGCTAAAACATATAGGTAAATAGGTATATGTACCTTTACCTACTTCAAAATGATGAAATCAGGAACCTATTTGTCTTGGAAATAATGGAAATTTAATGGAATGGGATTTTACAAGACTTGAGAAATTTTTTTCCTAGAACTAGGCAGGTAAAGACTTTATTATTCGATTGTACCATTTCTAATATTTTTCTCTATTCTGAAAAATTTTTTAATTCAAGTCAACATGAGAATTTTCCGAAATGGAGGATTTTAAGGGTTGAGTTCGAGGTACCTCAGGCTAGATGGAAATCAAATTTTTACGCTTTTCAATTTTAAAAATTTAAAGCGAAAATTGAGAAATTTTAGAGATTTCAGATGGGTACGGCAAAAAAAGGTGACTAAACAAATTCAATTTTTAGGAGGTTAATATCACAGCTCATGGAACAAATTTTCAAACATTTTCCAAGAAATATTGCTCTAAGTACCTATGTCAAAAATACTATCTTTCTGCTGAAAACTAACCGAATATTCCTACTTTAAATGAAATGGAATTTTGATTTATAAATTTTCAACCAGTTTGAGTACCAAGCTGAAATTGAACAATCCAACTTTCGTAGAAATCGAAGAAGGAATATATTGAATTTACGCATTAATTCATTACGAAAGTATTTTATTACAAAACTACGAAAGTATCATAATTGTTACATTACGAAAACGACATATAAATTCTATTTACAAAAACGCAAGTCATAGACCAAATTGGCTTGATAAATATTACGATTAAACCGGTTTGAGAATTACCCGGTAATAACGAATAATAAAATATACATAGGATTTTATATTTTATTCTCAATACTTTCCCTAATTCGAAAAACTACAAAGGAAGTAATTTAGGAGGAAAGGCCTAGTCTCTCTCTCAGCATAACGAAACGAATTCGAGTTAATGGTTTCGTAAATATATCTGCGAGCTGGTCCATGGATTTTACATGTGTGACGCTAATCATATTCTGCTGAACTCTGTCTCGAATGAATAGGAACTTTCTTTGAATATGCTTAGTACGACTGTGCTGCTCAGAATTATTTTCAGCTATTCTTTGCGCATTCTCGTTATCGATCTGTAAAACCGGTGTTGAATTTAAACCAGTCAGTTCAGAAAAGAGGCGTGATAACCAAATAACCTCTTTTGAAGCCTTGTTTGCTGCGATGATTTCAGCTTCACAAGTGGAGTCTGCAACCAAACTCTGTCAGCGACTACACCAGAGTACAGCAGCTCCAGCATACTTGATAACAATACCGGTAGTTGAACGGAACGTAGTTAAACAACCGGCAAAATCCGCATCACTGAAGCATTTTAAGCTATCGTGCTTCGATTTTGATTTATAAATGAGTCTGAGATGAATAGTTCCGGATAGGTATCTTATTACTCGTTTTAGACGTCCAATATCATCACTGGTTGGGTTTTCAAGCGAACGAGATAGAACGCTAACGGAGTAAGATATATCAAAACGAGTACCTCTCGCTAAATAGAGTAAAGCTCCAACTGCTGATCGGTAAGGAAAGTTGGAGACAGATACTTCGTCAATATTACCGGAACTTGCACCTTTTTCCATTGGAATGATAGCCGAATTACATCCACTCATTCCAAAACGATCTACAATTTTGGATACGTATGTAGATTGGTCTAGGGCAATATCACCGTTTTCTAGTTGAGATATCCGAATGCCCAAGAAATAAGATGCTGGTTTTGATACAATTTTGAATTCCATTTGGAGTTCTTTGAGAAATTCATCCAAAATTTCTTCTTCGGTACATATGGCAAGACCATCATCAACGTAGAGCGCAAAGATGAGTTTAATTAATCTGCCATTACGACGAATGTGTCGTATATAGACACACGGATCTTCTTGACTACGTTCGAAGCCCATCTTCAACATATGTTTGTGAAATCGATAATTCCAGCACCTGGGGGCTTGCTTGAGGCCATACAGACTGCTGTTGAGCAAACAGACGCGATCTGTTCCATCGTTATACCCTTCTGGCTGCTTCATATAAATTTCACCATCGATTTTACCATATAAAAATGCGGTGGATACATCGAACTGACGGACGCTCATGTTTTCTTGAACTGCAATTGCAAGAAGTAAACGAATCGTATCTAGACGAGTAACCGGAGCGTAGGTTTCATTATAATCGATACCAGGTTTCTGTGCGTAGCCTTTTACAACCAATCGTGCTCTGTACTTGTCAATTGAACCATCAGAGTTTTCTTTGATTCTAAAAACCCAGCGATTTTGCAGTACAGATTTGCCTGTAGGGCGTTCAACCAAATTCCAGGCGTTGTTTTCAGCCATAGATGCCATTTCAACATCCATTGCACGTTTCCATTCTATATGATCACTGTTCTCAACAGCTTCTCGATAATTGTTTGGTAAATTATCGAATTCAACCGGATACGCTTCAATTTCGACACAGGAAACAAAATCATCAAATCCAAATCGTTTCGGTTTGATTTGTTGACGATTAGTTCTTCTGATTACTTTCCCGGATTCTGTTTCATCTTCCGAATCGATATCCCTATCAAGGACGCTTCCAGTAGGAGTAACCGGTGATTTTATTTCCGTTTTCGGAGTTCTCTTGTCAGATTTCGATGACGTTTTGGTATCTGACGTTGGAGTGTTAGTTTTCGGAGACGTTTTTACAGATGGAGTTGAAAGAGGAGAAGAAGGCGCCGACAAGCTTTTAGTTTCTTCTTCAAAATCGATTTTCTCTTTTTCAACACAATCTTTGATAGGCAGTGTAACTCGTTCGTCACAGCCGCGTATCTTTTCATTAAAGGTGACGTCTCTGGACAAAACAACATCTCGATTTTTCGGAATATAAATCCGATAACGTTCATCGCCATCATAGCCAATGAGATAACCAACAATGGACTTCCGATCCATTTTCTTACGCTTTTGAACCGGAATATGAACGTAGCACTTTGCACATATGATGCGTAGATGTTTCAATCTTGGCTTCTGCCCAAACCACAGTTCATGAGGCGAACGACCTTCAACTGATGAGTTTCCAAGACGATTTAGAAGGTAGGCAGCAGTTGAAACGAGCTCCGCCCATATTCCAGGAGGTAGGTTCAAATCAGGATTGGAATATTTGAGTGTACACGGGCCATCTCAACGATAGATCGATTTTCACGTTCCACTGAACCATTTTGCTCAGGAGTATAAGGTGCTGTTAAACGCTGATAAACACCATATTCACGTAATACCGATCTGACTAATTCGTTATCAAACTCTCCTCCATTGTCACTGAGAAATTCGACTGTTTTGTGACCAAGAGTGCTAGCTTTCGACAATACCTCGCGAATACAACGAGATATAACTTCCGCTGATTTTTCTTTTTCGACAAATACGTGCCGAAAATGAGTGTAATGATCCTTGATCACGATCATATACTTTCGTCCACCAAACGATATATCGAACGGTCCGCATACATCACCGGAGATTATTTCACCTGCTGCTTTGGGTTGAGGACGAGTACCAAATGGCAACCTGTGAGCTTTCCCGAATTTACAAGGTTCACACACATCTGTATTGGGTTTTGACTTGAGATTGATACCCAATTCACCAAGTTTTGAGCGCACTTGGTTTTTGTCAATATGACCCCATCGCTCATGGTACAGTTGAAGTATTCGATCACTATCTATGACGCCTTCGTGTACATAAGCTTCCGGTATAATTGTTTCACACGAAGCTTTGTACAAAGTACCATTTTCCGAACGAGAACCGGTGAAAATAATCTTGTCATTGATTTCTAACTTGCAGGAGAGTTGATCGGACGTAAATACGCTATGAGGAACTCGATCGTGTGCAGCTAATACAGAGATTAAATTTTTCTGTACTTCTGGAACATGCCACACATCTGATAACGTAAACTCTTCTGCTTTTCCATTTACAACGCTAACTACGTTGATAGTACCGCGACCTATGGCTGATAAGCGACCACCGGCAGCTTTCACGGAATGATTACTTGATAACACCTCGTAGCTAGAAAACCACTCGCGGTTAGGGGTAATATGTTTTGTAGCGCCATTATCTATCCACCAGGACGAATCTTCGGATGTAACAGTGTAGAGTTGTTGACAGTCTGCTACTAAAACGACTTTTGTATTTGAATCAGCTTCAGCTGACGACACATTTGCTTTCAACAGTTGTGTTGGATTCAAATTACGGTCGTTTGCTTTGGCAGGGTAAGGGGGTTTTCCATCGGCGATCCATTTTCTACATCTCTTCAACCAATGACCCTTTCCATCACAATATTTGCACTGTACATTAGTTCTACTCGGATCAACACGGTTGTTAACTGAGCTATTATCAACCGGTTTACTATTACTTCTCGGAACATTTTTCGTGCCTGTACGAGAATAAAATGCCTCACTTGACGATGTTGGCGTAGATAACGGAGTAACGTTACGTTCGTGTGTGATAAGAGCATCTCCGAGATCATCTAGCTTCTTATCAACTTTCGAATTCAACAGTAGATAACCGGATTTGAAGGAATCGAACCTTTCAGGTAAAATATGCAATACTTTCGAGACAAAAAGTAATTCAAGCAATTTTTCTACTGAGTCAATTTTTCGATTTTTA
Organism: Planococcus citri; assembly: GCF_950023065.1. Taxonomy (NCBI): domain Eukaryota; kingdom Metazoa; phylum Arthropoda; class Insecta; order Hemiptera; family Pseudococcidae; genus Planococcus; species Planococcus citri. The sequence goes on along the minus strand of NC_088678.1, from coordinate 53,049,330 downwards.
ATACCAGATAGAAAATCACGATACTGGTTCTTTATTCTAGCTAAAACCGATCCGGCGTCTTCACTTTCTTCCCAGATTGTACTAAAGAAATTCAGGCACTCTCGAAACAATTGATCTTCGGCCTTGTCATCGAATTCTTTAGTTAAAATTTTCCAAGCTTCCGTTGCTGTTATTCTACCGGCTATCCTACCATGTAGTTCTTCGGATACGCATTGAGAAATAATAATTTTTGCTTGAGAAGAAGACTTGTTCCAAGCGATGATTTTCTTTCGAATTTCAGCTGCATCTTTATCAGTGGTTGTAGAAGTTGGTTCAGCTGGGCATTTGTTCGTGCCTTCGACTATTCCAACTGCATCCCACAGCTCTAAGACATCAAGTACTTTGTCCTTCCATAAAGGCCAATCTTTAGCACCGGTCAGAGGTTTTATTCCTTTTATAAAGTCCATACTGTGTAGAATTTGGCTGCAACCACAATTCCGCACGAATATACGAATACGAGTTGAAAGTTTACTATTGTAACTGACGATTACAACGAACGAATACTTCCGCGTCAAACGAATTCATAGGCACAGTTTATCGCGCGTCTGAACCCATAACCTATTGAATTTACGCATTAATTCATTACGAAAGTATTTTATTACAAAACTACGAAAGTATCATAATTGTTACATTACGAAAACGACATATAAATTCTATTTACAAAAACGCAAGTCATAGACCAAATTGGCTTGATAAATATTACGATTAAACCGGTTTGAGAATTACCCGGTAATAACGAATAATAAAATATACATAGGATTTTATATTTTATTCTCAATAGAATACCTTATCTACATCGAGTGGTTCCCAAGTTAGTACCTCTACCTACTTCATAATCTGCAATCAGCAAAAAAATATTCCCTATTTTTTTTTTTTTTTAATTACTGGCAAACAATACAAAACCATCGAATCAATAACTGCAATTATTTATGTACATGAATCATCTTGAATAATTTTTCGTTGATATGTAGATACATTAATACTAAATTTTTGTTGGATATTAGCTTTTTTCTCCTAGTTTATAATCAACTTTTTCATCATCATCATTTTACATTTTTTTAAATTTTGTCTAAATGAGTAATAAATTCTGCCATTCTTATCAACTTCCTAGCAATTTTCAAGAATTTTAACAATTTTTTTGCAAATTTTTCATTTTTTTTACAAAATTTTGATAATATTTTAGCTGGTTTATTGCAACTTTTTAGAAAGCTTTTGACTTTTCAGGCAATTTTCAACAATGATTATGGAATCTGAGCCATATTTTTTCATTTTGACGTGACTATTAACAATTTCAAACCAATGCGGGAAATTTTTGATGCATTGAATACAATTTTTATAACATTTTAGGACAGTTTTTAGGTGATTTTTTTCTATACGAGTATTTTCATTTTAGGTATTAATTTTTCCATATTTTCAAGAATGGAGGGAAATAGTATTGGGAGAATATCAAAATTTTTTAAAAGGCATCGCGATTTCAGGGTATTTTATTGAAAAAAAGATGGGTTAAAAAGCACATTTCTTTCACCAATGTTGAAAGTTATCATTAAAACGCGTTTGTAGTTGTAGTATAACTTGAGAAGATTTTCCATTTTTTTTAAAAAATATTTATTTAAAAAAAATTCTTCAAAAATTTATTTTTATACCTACCTACTGCATTTGTCTGAAATAATTTTTATTTAGAAGGAAGATCCTTGTGGAAAGAATTTTACTACAGGTAGGTACCTATACCTAATGCATTTTATTAAAATTAATGACTCAAACTACTTCGCCCAGGTTCAAATTTGAAACATCCACAAAAATGTTACTTATTCCCAAAGTATTTTGTCAAATGTAGGTATCTCTTTTTTGTTTTTTCAAACAATACGATCGCAATAACACAAACACTCTTCTTCATCTATCAAAAGGCACCGCGACAAAGCAGCTCTTCATAATAAATCGCATAATCAGCCTCTTCTTCTTAGAAACTAAACCGATACAGATCACTTATGATTATTTAACATCTCTGATTAGGCTAATAAATTATTCGGTTAAACTATTACAAACGGTTCAACGGTATAATAATAATTACTTAATAATGAGTCTATTTTATACCCATAAATATCGCGACTAATTAAACTTTTAATTTCTGTATTTCACAACCGTGGGCAATTTTGAAATCGTTAATAACGTCCTCGAAAAATTGTACGCAAAAGTCGAAATTCAATAACTATTCGATCCATAATGACGTAAATCGTCAAGATAAATCTAATAGGTATCGATGTAATTCAATACTTTACCTATGTAGTTATTAGTCGCGATTCCAAATATTTGAAAAAAAAAAAAATAGTCAAAAAAAAATTAACTAGGTACTTAGGTAATATTATGAACACATCCATTACAGACTGATATACCTGTTTAAATATTCCATTTATCTCAAGTATGGGATACTTTCATAAATAGAAATTAGGTAGACAGACACTTGGATTTACGTAATAAACATTTAGATGAACTTACTCAAAGAAAAGAAATATCTCTCATGGACTCCAATCTTGTAAACTTCCACTCTTCTAACGAAACTAATCCGTCATTTTTCAATTTTCACGCACAAATTACACGAACACTAAGTAAGTAGGTATAAGTAATCACTCGAGGGAACTACTGTGAAAAAGAAAGTAGGTATCATTACCTAATCAGCAAATTTCATCGACCACCGACCAGACTTCGAATCAGATTTAAACGCTAAAAATTCACCGAATTTTTCATTTTCGTCGAGTTCTCGAAATTTTAACAGGACAAGATCGCGATTTCGAGAACTTTATCACGTAACAGCGTATACCACAGTACTGCGATGTACTTAACTTACTATATCTGGCGTCGAAATGTGATACATTTTACTCGTGGTTTACACGTATTTCTTATCAGCAAGTTGAATTGCAGCCCAGATAAGAAGAATTTAGGAAGGGAATGTAATCGAATTACACATGGGTTTGTTGTGTATTATGACTGAGTGTGATGTGATGTGAACATTGTACACAAGGATGTAACTGGGTAATACGTATTGTATGATCTTACACCAGATGGTTTACTCCTCATCTATGTTTACTAAATAAATATATCCGTCTCAGCTCCGCGTGTAGCAATATACTTTATTACACGATGAAATCATTCGAAACAATACAAAAAATAGAAATAGGTAGGTACTAATAACATAATTGAGAATACTGGTAACTGTGTTTTTAACGATGCATACATTGGGTACTTACATGTATAATTGGTACTGGTATAGGTAACCGTGGATGAATTTTTGCGAATTTCACAGCGACCTTGCAACTGTCACAGGATGTAATTATTGGGAATGATTTTATTGGACTTCCTTTTTTGTAGACATGAGCAAGCTACCCAGCCTGCCAAGTTTCCCAGTTCGAATCAACTCATCATTTTCAATAAATAAATGTACCTACGTATTGAAGGTCATTCTGAAATCTCGTAGGATACCTAACTTCGGCTAAATATTTGAAAGAAAGAACGAAAAAGCATAAAAAAATCAAAAAGAAATCTCACAAAAAGCAAAAATCGAAAGAAAACTGTCTAAAAGCCAAGGAAAGATGGAAAATGTGAATAAGCTGAGAAAATTGCTTACGTCCAAAATGATATTTATTTATTATGCTCAAGGACCCTGAGGGAAGGGGGTAGTGCAGTACCCCCCTCCCCCCGGTGTTTTAAAAGGGATTTTGGGCTATTTCCGGCTGCTTTAACCGGTGGATTTAAAAAATGGTGTTGAAGTGAAGATATTTGAGGGTGACCTTGAATTTTCCGCATTTTTTTTTTACCCCAACGATTGACTCTAACATCTACTTTGAAAACTTCAAAGTTCAAATCAATATGGAGGCTAAGTGGAGGAGAGCCCAAACTCTGGAAAAAAGCCACAAAAATTATTTTTACATTTTTCAGGGTGTTTTCGACCACCTGCAATTTTTTCAGAATTTTTCGAGCGATGACCGCTGCTCCATGGTTATAAAATCATCTGGAAACGTTTTTTTTCACGCCTTAAGGTGGTCAAAGATAAAGATAACAATTTTTATTTTTTGTTCATTAATGAAATTTTATCATAATAAAAGTTGAATGATATCAAAATTTCTTATCGATGGGTGCGAATTTTGTAGAATTTCGTGACAAAATATTTTCGTGATTGTTTTTCATTAACAGATTTTGGCAGTGAAATTACTCAAAATTTTCAACGATCACAATGATTTTTGAAAAATTAAAATATTCGAAATTACATTTCCTAATTTTTTAGAGTTTGTATCAGTGGTTTTCAAAATAGGTGAAAATAGGCAAATGAATTGAAGCATTCGCTCAGCTGTCGTTGTCGTGAGGTTTCTCATTGAAAGGGCGTTCAAAAATACACCAATTATCAAAAATTTTAGATGCTGAGTTTCATTTTTCGATGTTTGAAAAAATTTTGAAAATTCAAATACCTATTATTTTGGACTAGGTATTTTTTTGTGAAAAAATATAAGATACAATTGAGGTTTTGTTTGCATAATGTCTTATTGTTGATCTCTCGAATCAATTTTTGGAGCCTTTTTCAGCACATTTTTAGATTGCCCAGTTTTGGAAAAATTGTGAAAAAGTCCAAAATGAAATTTTAGCATCTTTTCATCACAGGAAAATATAAAAATTTGCTAGAGGCTCTATAAGGGTTCAAAAACACTATTAATCGATTTTGAAAGTCAAAAATAAGATTTGAACCTAATTCCAGGCTTTCATCTCAATTTGGCCAAATTTTGAGTTTTCAATGAAAAACCAGGCAATTTTGAATTTTTTTGAATTCATCGGAAATTAAGAAATGAAATTCAGTGATTTAAATTTGTCCTGTAGGGGCATTTTTGTGTTGCTGTTTCTGTGCAGCATCAGAATTTTTCAATAGAAAAAATGTTTATTTCAGAAGACTCCTGAGACTCGTATGGAAAATATTATATCGATTCGAATTTTCAACCTTACTTATAATTTCTTTTTGGAATTTGATTTGTTTTTTTTTTTTAGATTTAGTAATTTCTCGATTCTCACATTGAAATGAGAAACTTACATCCTAGGTAATTTTTCTTTCAAATTTCAAGATGAAATTTCACTTAATTTTCAAAATCTTTGAGCATTCTCTTCTAGCAAAAAATTTCATTTTATTCAAAGCACAAAGTTTGTTTATTCTCCAAAATTTTCAAAAAATGCTCATTTTTACTAATTTTTTTTTAAATTTCAATTTCAAAATAAAACTTGATCAAAATTGAAATTCCAATTTTTATGAGATGAAAATTTTATGAATTTCATATCCCGTTGAGTGTTTGCAATTCACGAAGGTCAGCTAATTGCAAAAATTCATTCACCGCATAACGATTACGTTTTTGAAAACACCTAAATCGTTATTAACGTATTTCTTATACTTAAAGAGCGTGTCTTCCGATATCAACTTACGCGAGATCTTATTAACATAATTGTCGTAAATATTATTCGACTTATCCGTTACTACAGGAACACTGACGGAAAACTGTATTGGATTCCTGAAAATCGTTTGTGGAATGTTTTCCTGCAAAGGCGAACCGATACCTTTCGTTGAAATTTTATCGATGAATTCGTACCTGTGCAAAAAATCAATGTAGTGAAATAAAACATAAATTTAGAAACTAATTAATATAGATAAAACATACTTCGTATACAATTCGCGATCTTTCTCTTTCAACTTGAAACGATTTGCTGAAAGACCATAAATGTTTTCTTCCTGTGGCACGAGTATCTCGGGCTCTTGTGGTATATCATTTCCGACGATGGAATATTGCGAAATATAATGATGGGTTTCTTCTTCGTCGTCACTTTCGTAACTAGAACTAGATAAACATAAAATATGAATTGAAAATCTAAAATCCAGAAAATACTCCAAAAAATTATACGTTTCATTATTACTTTAACAAATAAGGGAACCATCGACTGACATTTTTTCACCGTGAATTGAAAAAAATTGTCATTAGTATAACTTACCTACTAGAACGATTACGTTGAAATTTATTAATTCTGTAATTGTTGAAAATAGTAAATTATCATCGTGAAAAAATTCGAGAATAAAAAAATACAAAAAATCATTCAAACCCTTCAATAATTTTTTTTTTTTTGAAAATCGCTCCAAATTATATAAGAACGAAAAAATTACATCATTTTTTCAAAACTGATAATTTTTCACAATTCGAGACGAGAATTTCCCATCAACCTTGTCGTTTAAATAATTCGCATAATTAAACCAGATGAGTAGAAAAATATCAGCTGCAAAAGTGCAACGATAATGACGACGCTTATTTCGTCAAATACGCCGACAATATAGTCTTTAATATAGTTGAAACAATAAAGCAACATATGTATATTCGTACCTAGAACTCGAGTTATTCGAACTAGTTGAACTTTTCCCCGTGAGCGACGGATTCCTCATGTTACCATTTTTAGCTGTTTCTCCTCTGATGCCAGCTGGACGGATACGAACGATAAATGGACTGTAGTCTGTTACACATTGAGGCATGAAGTCTCTGAAATCAGAAACATTTAGGCAATTTTTTAACACACGTTTTGGATTGGACCACAATTGGTATTAATTGCGATGATCGAATAGGCTACGTCAGGTACAATGTAAACAATTTAATTGTTATATAATCGATACGATAATCATAATGAATTCTTATAATCGTTCACGTCAAGTGTAACTATAAGGAAGCTATTATATCGTATGCTCGCACTCGCAGTGCGTATTCGACGCTTCGATTGGTAAAAGGTAATCTCCAATAAGGTTAGGTATTTGCGGTTACCGAACAAAACGAAAAGATTTTTCTGACCTTAGACGTATTTCTTATAAATAAACTATGTACATTACTTGAATAAATCAATCGTTGTTCTAAACCGACGAATTCAGTTTAAACGCGAAGAGTGAATTTGAATACAAATATTTTTAATTTTACGTATGATAATTACGATGCAATTGACCAACATAGTAAGTAGCCTAGCATCTTACCTATCTATTGATAAATACATATTGCCTGTATACTTGTCGCGATAATCTTTAGTTAACTAACCAATTGCCATAAACATTGCTCTCAATAGAGGCTTACGTTGGTGAATGCACTGTCTAAATAACAAAATATACATAGATAACTTAAAAAGTTTTATTCAGCCAATCATCTCATTCTGAAATTAGAACTAGGATACATTTAACTTTTAAAATATTTTATCAGCTCAGAATATGATAACATTTTTGATAAACCAATTGAACATAGGTTTCAAAATTGAAAAAAATTACTAAAATTCATTTTTTCAAGTTTGTTAAATATACGAAGATAGTCATACGTAAGTGTAATTTCATTCTAGATTTTGAACAAGTCGGAATTTTTAAATTAAATTTGGAAGAAAAATTCTTCATCAGTTCTCTTGGCAGATCTTGTAATAGTTTATAATGGATTTGGTTTCAGTGTTGATAAATTACAGCACTATCAGTACGAATAGTTTCCAAAAATACCGTCCAAAAAGAAAATTTGTTCAAATATTCATTTTTTGGTGAAATACATAATTGTGTTTAGAGAAAATACACTAATACTGTGAGAAATAAATGGAGGCATTTTTTCGAAAAAAAAAGTTTCAAAAGGGCCTTCAAGATATTACGGGAACCTCTCGATCGTTTATTCAGCTACAGATTTTGCCATCCCTTAAAAACTAAGCTACCCTATGGAATTTTTCAAGCTGGACAGTACGAAAATTGCAAAAATTTACAAAAAAAAAATCTGATTATTATCACTTAGGAAAGCACATTTTTGGTCATGTACCTATTTTTAAATATTGACAGTCACATTTGGAAACATAATTTTTTGACACACATAATTCATAATAAAATATTTTTTATGGCTTAATTTTTTCAAAAAATGCCATTAAATCTCAAAATGTGCAGTTGGATACCTAAAATTCGTTAGGTTTTGGGCTCTAATTCTTTTGATACCGCACTAAAATCTTTGAATGTGCAATTACGGAAGTAACCTTTGCTTACTTTTTCAAAATTTTGGGTAAATATGTATTTGAATTTTTTTTTTAAATTTCAAAAATTCAAATTGTCCAAGTATAGCTTTCTGCCAAAAATTGCAAAAAGTTTTGCAGACTAGCTCGAATTTTCCGAAAATCCTCCCTTCTTCTTGCCAAATATTATTTCATTAAAAATTGTCATTTTTTAGTAAAAAAAATTCTAAAATTCTCACTTGTTTGTCTAAAGCTGCCTAAAAATTTGGTTTTTCCAAAAAGTTGAAAGAACTGCGAAAAAGCATCACTTTTTACGAATACTTAATTCATTAATTGCCAAAAAGTCTTGCTTTTGCCAAAAACTGCAAAAATTCTCGCTTATTATTTCTACCAAAGTTGCTAAAAAAGTCTCGGAATTGTTTTCAAGAAATAGAGAAAAATTATCATTTCCTTCTATGAATTTTCAAGTCTCACTTTTTTTTACTAAAAATCGCTAAAAAGTTTCGCAATTTCCTGAAAATCCTTGCTTCTTACTAAAATTTTCAAAGTCTTGCTTTTTTCAACATTTTCAAAAAAAAGACACTCTTTTAACAAAAAGTTAACGTTTTTGACAAAAATTGCAAAATACGATTAATTTCTAAAAAAATTTTGCTTTTTGCCATAAAGAGACAAAAATTCTCCCTTCTCACTAAATTACTGAAAAAAATCTCACTTTTTTCACCTAAAAATGCAAAAAATTACCAAAGAAAAGCTCTGCCTTCTGAACAAAAATTGTCAAAATCTCGCTTTTTAGCCAGAAATTGCCAAAAAACATAATCTCACTTTTCACTTTTCAGACAGAAATTTGGAAAATGTAACCATCGTTACTCATTGTCAAAATGTCCTGATTTTTAATAAAACTATCAAAGTCTCAATCAAGTTTCATCATTAAATTTTAATGGGAATGTTTGTTTCGTGAAGTTTTTTAACTTACATTTTTTATTGCAATTTTCTGATTTTTTCTGTAATTTTTTTCTGTATCAAAATGTTTTGCCCACATCTTGTAACTTTTTTTTGTTACTTTTTGGTCACTTTTTCAAACGGGTTTGATTAGGTACTAAATCCACTTTATTTTTTGGAAAAATTGAGCACGATCGCCCTGCAGCCACCATTTTTTTCTGTTTTTTGACAAAGGAACTATTAAAAATCACAAAAAAAAAAAAATAAGACGAAAATAAATTCTGAAACTAATATCAACTCCCCTGAGCCAGATTTCACAATTTTGGGACATTCTGGAGCTTCCAGCGTAATTTTAGATTTTTCCAAGATTATTTTTGAATTTCTCTAAAAGGTGAGAAAATGTAGGCAGCTTGGGAGGTCCGCCTGGAAAACAGCTTAAAAATAAGGATAAACTTGTAAAACAGATCGAGAATAAGCCACAAATCGATTTTTAGCTACGCAAATTAATTTCTGCGTTTTCCATCGAATTTTAAAAATCCTAGAGAAATCGAAAATCAGGCTCGAGTTTCCAGAATGGTTCGAAATGGTAAAATTTGAGCGTTTGGTTTCGGATGTAGCCATTCGTGCAATTTTTAAAATTTTCTACAAACAGAAAATTTTATGACTTTTTTTCTCCTTATCAGCAAATACATATATGTTGGCAAGATGAAAACACACTCGTAATGTCCGTACTGGAACTAAACTCAAGTACCTATGAATAAAGTCGTTTAACAGGTCGCAAATTGAATCATAACTCGATTTTAAGCTACCTAAATTAATTTCTGCACCAAATGGAGGAATTCAAAAATTCTGGAGGAATCGAAAATCAGACTGGAGGCTCCAGAACGCCCGGAAATTATGAAATAAGGATCGGAACTCCCATCCTACTGGACAAGTACTCATAAGACGTGCACAAATAATATTTTGAGTAAATTCGTAAAGTACAATAATATTGAATTCTTTCGTAGAAAATTTCCAATTCTAAATGTCCAGAGACGAATTTTTGAAATTCAAAAAAATATTCTCGTAGGTAAAATTTAACCCCCACCCCTCTTTTATATCTCATTTCATTTTGAACAATTCACATGTTAGCACACTCAACTAACCAATCTTCATACAGAAAGTAATAACATGAGTTCGTTTTCAGTTGATCTTCTTCTTTGGACTCATCTCTTTAGTACTGAGCGAGCCATTTTTATGGAGAAAACACCACAGCGGCCAGCATCATCAACATCGTCCTCATAGCCACTACGGACACCATCACAGACATCATCACCACCACCATCAGAATCCTTACCACGTAAGACCGTGGCATAGTTACGGATCTCACAAACAGCACCATCACCTACCTCAATATCATCAGAGATGGGCACATTCCATATTTTAATAATTTCTAACTATCTGTTACCTTTATAATATTTTACAACGCCGTCGATTTTCTCAATTATTAATAATAATGTATTTAATAAAAAATAAATTTCATTTACCTGATAGAATGGCTAATTTTGAACTCGTAAGTATCGCCTATCACAGATAATTTATCCGTTCTATGGTAATGGATATAGATATCGATGATTTCGGAATCCATCTTCAAATTAGGGACCAGAGTCAGACAGCTTTTATTCAAGTAATCGTGAGCCAATGGTAAACACTTCACTATGTCTTCGTCCCACCATTGAGTCAATGGGAATCTATCGGAATTAAAAATGTAATTTAATTTTACACAAGTTTACTAAAAACACTGTATTTTAATAAACTGACGAAGATGCACTGACTTTTTATGCTCAACTATGTTTACTGCTTCTGGATGATGCAAATAATAATCGATATTTTGCTCCCAAATCGGTAGTTTGTGTTCCAATGGTATGTATAATCCGAGGAATAAATTAATGGCGTGTTGCTTTTCGGTATCTATACGAAACAATTTCGATAATTAACTCGAGTGTTGGTTTTAATCGCAGCATATTTTAGAAAAAAAAGAAAATTACACACCAGAAAATGTATTCCTATAATATCTGCTCAACGTTTGCATAATATCGTTTCCCTGAGATGTCCATGGAGCAGTTTTTCGATAAGTTTTGACACGATGAACGAGTTGCGATCCACCATACTGTAATGCTAACGTATCGCCGTGATCTTCGTAAAGAACCTCGAGTAATCTAACGCAGTCTGAATCGAATTCCAACGAAGGATGATCCAATAAGCCTAAATAATATAACTAAAAACATACGTTAACACAATGTTAATCACGTTGCATAACTTGATAGGTGATTTACTTCTTTTATTTGACCACAAATGTCATAATACCTGATAGGCCAAAGCACATTTCCCCAAAGCGAACTGAGCAGTATTTGTTCTATCCAAACAATCAACGCAATTAACTCGGATTACTCCTGTTTGAACGCTATTTTCTGCTGGTACTTTTTCGATAACAGATTCGCTCAGCGGTGGTCCATTTTTAACAAATAGACCAGTTTTAGATATCGCTGATTTGGCTATCTTCGCTAATCCTCCCATTACTTTAGCTTCCTTTCTGTATAAGAATTTCTCATTTAGAAGGCAAATAGGTTTAAATGAGATTAAAATAGCGTTTCGTGAAAGTTACCTTTTATTAATTCGCGCCATATCGAAACTAACGTATTGAATTTGATGAACTGGCGGAAGGAATAAATTCAAATAATTCACAGCCGAGTTTAACTGTTCGGTGAGTTGGGACTCGTGCTTCTTTTTTTCGCGTTTTTTCACCAGATTCAAAATGATAATAGGAGATCCGTATCTTCGAAGTAATTCGTTGAAATGAGCGCCTGAAAAACGAGCTCTCGAAATTAGTTCCTTATGAACAGATCAGATTGTATTTTGAATTAAAATTTGATTTACCAGCTATTTCGTAATAAGGATCAGAAACATCGAACGTTATAGGAGGTTTGGCTACTATTTTACTCATCTCTTGACTCCATTGGCAAGGTATTGATCCTCTCATTTGTACGAACGAGCTAACTCTCATTTTAGTAGAAAAAGATGTCCCTACATCTATCACCATTTGTTCGGTTTCAACTTCATTAGCAACGTCACCCTTGAAACGAAAAAAGCAAAATACAAATAAATAATAATTGGAAAAAATTAATCAATTTTATGACGGATTCATTTCTCACTTGATAATTTCCACCTCGTTTGAGAAAACGTGTCCCAGCATATTTATTCGATCTTCTAGCGATTAAAGTGATATATACAGGTCTACCGAAGACAGAAACATTTGCCTGGCTAATGAATCCATGCATAATATACAATATCCATTCGTTGTTAATTTTCCCTTCGATTTTTGACAACAGGTAATTATTCCATACGAATTTTCGATTCGGAGCGTCACGTACTCCATTGATAACAGAATCGCTTTCTGCTTTACCTGAATTAGGAAATAAATGGCATTTGATTAAGAAATACACCTTTTTATTCGACATTAGAGCTGCTGTAGTAACTTACTTGATATCAAGTGAGAAACATCGGGAACTACATCGTTAATTTGGAACGAATGTGTGATATCGTAGCTATAACTGTAATATATCATTCGATTACAAAATAATAAAACTTCTCAGACTAATGTACATCGTCTCATTAGTTCCAACATACGACCGGTTGCTTACCTAAAATAGAAATTACTCGATAGATCAACACTCTGAAACATTTTCAAGTATCTCGGTTCATCTGAATTCGGAACACGGTAATTCTCATGAGGAATGTATATCAAAGTGGTATCTTCTACTTTATAAATGACATGTAATCCGATTGCAGCGACACGCCTTCGTTTAGTTACCAGAATCAAATAATATCCTTCTACAAATTGCACGAATCCTGTACATGTACACGAAATTAATTAATAATTAATTTGATACGATTCGAAGAGTTTCTGATTTTTATACTAACCAACAATCCCGAATGCAGAAATTGGTTTAGGTAGACTAGCTGAACCTTTGACTTTATTGGCAGTGTGAAGTAGAGAATGTACTTCCTTCTCAGTGTACTCGACTTGATCGTCTACGATTACCAAGTCTTGAGGTTCTGTTCGATCAATCCTCAGGACACGAAATTTCGTTAAGTTGTTATTTGAGCCAACGAGGAAGAATTTCTACACAGAGATTATTTCATTTAGATGTAGAGGTAAAGTAAACGATGAAACAGAACTGAAGTTCAACACTTACGTTTTTTGTTTCGTACAAAGCTATTTTCTGAACAGCACTGATGATTGGTTTCATTTTCGCATTTCCAGACATTTTCACTGAGATGTTCTCCAGTTACCTAGCTCATAGCTGTTATCTATACAAAATGAAAACGTAATTTTACATGTGTCAGGGCGGTGCAAGCGGTGGCGGGGGAATGTTTTATCACAATCACAACTCTGAAAAAGAATTTTGAGTCGAACTACTGTTGAAGGTGATTTATGATTAAATCCAAATCGTACAGTACGTACTTTTAAACTTCAGCCCTAATTTTTTTGATTTGACTAAAATGAACATTCGTGAAGTACTCAGTCCTCGTAGAGATTCCCTCGTGAAACTTTGATTCGGTTGAAAATTTGTCAAGGTTATTCTTACCGGTATAGAACCAAATTATTAATGAGTAAGTATTATTCGAGTGAAATTCACTATTGTTTATACGTAGGTACATTTAGATCTTATTACTTTGATAATTAATTGAGTGATTTCTGAAATCTGTCTGTTTCCATTTCAGCTGGATTCTATCTCCCAGTAATTGTGTATTCCTGGATTGATAGTATGGTGGTAACGGAGATTGTATTTCAATAGTTTCGTCATTAGATCGCTAATTCGCTGCCTATTTTATCTAGAAGTCGTCGTTGTTCGTCGTATCCCAATTAGTGAGTATGCATCAAAGAAAAGTCATCATCGATCTTCGTTGAAGTACTGTACATCAAACGTAATCATTCATCTACCTGTGTTGTTTTTTTTCAGTTACCTCAATAGGGTAGTTAGTTACTCAACTGCAATAAAATCTTGTGTGATTCAGTTTTTACTATCCTACGATGGGTCAATGTATATTACTATGAAAAACTAACGTCGAGAAACCCAGCTAGTGCCTTAGGAAAATTCAGATTGGTGAGTGGAATTCCGCAAGTTACATACTTTTCAGCGTTTCAAGTGCCAATCATTTAAAATAAATTTGAAATATTTCACAGGAATCCTTTACGTTGGGTTGTTCGTAGCCATCTAACAAACAATTAATCTTCAAGAAAGCAAATCAAATCAAAAAGCGCAACAATTTTGTCGATCCAGTAGTTACCATATTCTTGTTGAATTGCGTAGATGCAACTTCGAAGTTTTCAATTCTGCGGCTAAACTGAACGCTTGCCAAGATTCGTTGATCGAAAAGTGTTTCATTTCAACATTCAACTGTAAAAATGTTTTCCATTTGCAAAAGTCACGCACATCTGTCGAAGCAGTTATATTATTTTCACGGAGGTACCACCATAAAGATATTTCCCAATCTGCGAGGTCGTAATTACTTTTCAGAAAAGTCATATCACGTGCAAGTAACCGGAACAACTGTGCTTTCCAGCTCAAAGTTAGTTTATTATACTCATAATTCGTATGTAAAACAGGAATTTCTTGGATTACGTTACATGCACACAGAAAGTAACAAAGAGAGAATTGCCTACTTCAAAAGACATTCCGATTTCTCCACGCAGTTGAATTCTACCATAAAAAACGATCATTTGACCGAGAAAATTGGTAATTTGGTGAAAGAATGGCTCTTGCGTTTTGATTCTTTGAGCGGAAATGAAGCTAGTGTAATTTCCGGCGCGTTCAATAGTTTATCAAGATGTAATATTTTTAGTACCAAATGGAACTCCGATTATCAAGAAAATTTCAAAACGTTAATTATCAAGTTGGCTGAGAAAGGAAACCAGTTGTTAGATCCAGATAGTCAAACTTTTTCTAAATTTACTCCTTGGCAGGTTGCTAATACTTTGAACGCGTTATCCAAATGGGATGTGTTGAATAGCGATGTATGGGAAGGCTGTGTTCAAATTAGTAACTGGAAAATAGCAAAGGTTGATTTATTCAAATCTATGATTAGTGGTTTGATATGTCGAGGAACTGCAATATTAGAGAATGAAAAAGCTGATCAATTTGATTCTAGGGGTATCACTAATTGTCTAAATGCTTTATCGAAATGGAATATTGACGAATTTAATGGATCTAAGAAATTTATCAGTTGTTTAGTAAAACGAGGCATCAAAGTTATTGATCAGTTCAATTCTTTAGGTGTTTCAAACAGCCTGAGTGCTTTGTCTTGGTTAAATATAAGCGATTTCGATGGTGCCAGAGAATTTATTGTACTGCTGTGTCAACGAGGAAGTTCAACCAGTGATAGATTCACTCCTCTGAGTATTGCCAAAACATTGAACACAATGTCTAAATGGAACGTCGAAGAATTGCGAGGAGCCAAGAAGTTCATAATTTACGTAATGAAGCAAGGAACCTCGATGGCGAATAAATTCAATTCCATGGAGATCGCTCACAGTTTGAACGCTCTGTCTAAGTGGAACGTTGACGAAATGCAAGAAGCTAGAGGTTTTATTGTTTCATTAATTAAACATGGAAACTCTATTATCGATACATTCACTTGCCAAAGTATCAGTAACAGTTTAAATGCGTTTTGCAAATGGAATATTGATGAATTGCACGGTTCCAAAGATTTCATCGTTCGGTTAACAAAACGAGGAAGCTCAATTGCCGGTGGTTTCAATCCTCAAGAGATTGCCAATAGTTTGAACGCGGTGTCCAAATGGAATATTCACGAGCTGCAGGGAAGTAAACATTTCATCGTTGAATTGGTCAGATGTGGAATACTAACAGCTGATTCATTCGACTCTTTGAATGTTTCTAGCTCCTTAAATGCGCTTTCCAAATGGGATATCGACGAATTGAAAAGAACCAGAGAATTTATTACTCGATTAATAAAACGCGGTCGTTCTTTAATCAATACATTTGCATCGTGGCATATTGCCAACAGCTTGAACGCTCTCAGTAAATGGAATGTCGACGAATTCGAAGGAGCCCAAGAGTTTATCATCGAGCTACTGAAGCGAGGGAATTTCTTAGTTGATGGATTCAATGCTCAAGAGACAGCAAATATCTTGAATGCTCTATCTAAGTGGGAAATTGACGAGTTCAAAGGAAGTAGAGAATTCATTGTTCATTTAATTAAACGTGAGAATTCAAGGATCACTACATTTGATCGTCAGGGAGTTAGTAATTGCTTAAATGCTCTTTCTAAATGGAACATCGATGAATTGGAAGGCGCTAAGGAATTTATTGCAGAACTGGTCAAACAAGGGAATTCAATTTCTAGTGAATTCAATTCGCAACATGTCGTTAATAGCTTGAATGCCCTATCAAAGTGGAATATTGTTGGATTTCAAGCAGCTCAAGATTTTATCATCAATTTAATTACTCGTGGAAGTGCCATCGTTGATGAATTTAGTCCCAAAGAAATCTCCAGTGGTCTGAATTCGGTATGTAAATTGAACATTTTTGATGGCGAGAAATGGAACGATAATCAGTTGAAAAACTTCAAACGTTTCATTATTAAACTTGCTGAAAAAGGGACCAAAATATGCAGTGAGTTTGATTCTAGATGCGTCGCTGAAATGTTCTATTCTTTTTCAATATTGGAAATTCTGAGTAAAGAAAAATGGTCGCAAGATGAACGGAACCGGTTGAAGAATTTCCTTGTCAGTCTTTCTAGTAAAGATGCTTACTATAAAAATTGCACTCTCCAGGAGATTTCAATAATATATAGAACGATATCTGATTGGAATATTCTTCACAGTAATGAATTTGATTCGAAACCGGTTAATAAGTTCGAAGATTTCATCAATAATCTGGAAAATCGATTTCTCGCCCTTGGAAATGAACAGAATTCGGTGAAACCTGAAGTTAATATCAAATCTGCCATTCTAATCATCAAAAGTTTTCCTGGACTCAAGTCTAATAATCTTATCCAATCTGAAAATCCGTTCCTGGTTTCGTTGATGTGTTACTTAAGTAGTAATGTAGAGAAATGCGAATCTTCTCATTTGAAACAAGATTTGATTCGAAGAAGTATTTTGACTGGGTTGCGTGATCTTTTAAAAATTGTCAGTGAATTGGAAGACAGACACACTTTGGATGGAGCATTTGATGAGAGTTTGTCTAAAATATACAATACGGTGGTTGGAATTGATTTGAATCATATTGATGAAATAGTAGAAGTAGTTAATGAATTTGATAAATTGCAAGTAATTCGAGATATGCAGTTTTTGTCTAAGTGAATGATCGTTTTCCAGCTGTGATAATTTAGGGTTGAAAACTTATTTACCAGAACGTGTTAATTTTCGATTTTAGGAAAATTTCTGTTTAAAATAAATTTAAATATCAAACACATCTGAAATACGTACAAAAATGAAGAATTTTGTCTGCGCTGTTCAAATTAATTTTAATTACCTGTGTTTTATTTTTTTAGTGTACTTGTAAGTATGGGATGTAATTTTCAATAAATCGATTGAAATATTGAAACCATTAGTTTTGTTTCAGACGGAAGAAGGTTTTCATTGTTGAAAATTGTATGTTACCTAATTTATTTCAAGAGAAAATCAACTTCTGTCTTTGAGAATGATTTTTTTTTTGACTCATGAGATGGGTATCCTAACTTGCATGACAATTTTTAAACAGGGCAAAGCCGGACCGAAGAAGCATGCGAAATAATGAACACCCGGCCAAAATTAAAATGAGTCTGAAAAAATAGGAAAAATTATACAAATATGTAAATGTTATCAAATTGACTTGGAAAACTGAAATTTGAGGTGTAGCCTGGTTTTGAGCACATTTTGGTTTTTTAAAACATTATGTGCTTATTAAAAATTTTGAGTACCTAATTTAAATTTTTCAAAGTTTTACAACTTTGAACTTTCATTACTTTTGCAGGTTTGCGCGATTAGAGATAGCGCTGTGAATAAAAAACCATATTGAAGAGCATAAAATTCTAAACATTTTGGTATCTTAAAAGTTAAAACACCTGTGTGCTCACTGAAAATTTTGAGTACCCAATTTCAATTAAACTTATTAAACTTGGCATACAGTAAGAATCCGCCGAATCCGGAAATAAAAATATTTGTAAAATTGTCATTATTGCACAAAATCAAGAGGTGAAAACAATTCAAGAACCTTTTACAGTGTTCATTAATAATTATTCAAGGTCTTCGATTATGAGAAAAGTTTAATCATTCGAACGTATACGTTTTACAGATATTTTAAAACTATACAAACACAATGAATACAAAATACTTCACTCGCTAAATGAGAATCATCGAATACTTACTAAAAACATAAAAATTATTCCTAAGCTTGAAAGTTCATATTTTATTAAAAACACAAACAGCAAGATAACATCCTCACATCAACTTTTTCTTTCAAATAAACACACATAAAGTAGATGAAGCCAATTAGAAATAGGAAACAACGATATGAAATACAAGATATCCAGAAAACATTTTCTACAAAATACCATCAGAAAGACACCGTGTTTGTTTTTCGATAACGACACGAGATTTTTGTCAAAACTGTAAAATACATTCGGAACAATATTACTCACTATCGTTCAACTTCAATGGTCGTTCATAAATAGAGCTCGGTATAATATGTAAAAAAATGACCCAAATATGCATTGTATGGTGAAAAACATATCACTAAAATATGCAAAATGAAGTAGGGCCCAAAATTCAGGGATATTTCTGAAACGTAAAACTATTTAGTACTTTCGAAATTGTACATTTAGAAAAAAATACGCCCATACATATTATACCGAGCTCTAGTCATAAATTCGTATGTTTCACATAAAAAATCATCCCTAACAGACAACAAAATAGTGAATAAAAATAGCCAACAATAAAAGAAAACAAACAGAATAATTCGTAAAAGCAAAATAAATTTGTTCTGACTAGAAAAAATACTAAACATAATAGCAAGCGGATACTATATCATAGGGGTATCATATCAACTAGATCTTTTTTTGGCTGAGTCATCGATTCGGGGAAAAAACTTGACAGCTTTTCAAATAATTCGCAACGGTTGACGTGTTTATGTTTATCGTCTTCCAATGATTGCTTGCCAGATTTCGATTGCTTTTCGGAAAACAATAAAGAAGCCATTGATTGGATCTAAATCGGATAAAATGAATGAATAAGTACATCTTGAAACGAAAATGTCACACGATTGACTCTTTTTCTTACTTGTTCTTCTTGTTCGAGATTCGAACCTATCAAATGAGAGAATCCAGATTGCAAAAATTCCAAAGCTTGTAATTTATCGGTTTGAATTAATTCTTGAAACCTAAGAAAGTTATTCGTAGTGTTATTCCGCGGTTGTACAATTTTGTATCGCTTTCAAAAACGCGAACTTACCGGCATTTTCTGATTAATAATTTACAACGTTGCAACATTTCCTGATGACTGGTGCGACATAATTGCAAAGACCAAAAATCATCCAGTCTTACTTTTGGCAAACACATTCGCCCAGGATTACCACCGAATAAGAAATGCATCTAAAAATGAATTCGTAATTTAATGTAATTGGTAATTTTCTGATAGGAAATGCCGAAGAAAAGTGAATAGTACCTTTTTCTTTTCATCGTACACCATTTGATGAGCGTATCTTGGACAAGGTTCGATATATTGCATTCTACTCCAATACTGTTCTCCGACATTTTCATTCTTGTATACACAAGTCCTAAAAATAAATAATTTTTAGAATTAAATGAGGAATACACGAGTATTTCTTCAATTTTTAAAACTAGGACCGAAACCATACGCACCACTTGTACTTCTTCAAAGAATAAACCCAAAATGAATTCTGAGCCCTGTCTTCTTCTCGTCGTTCTTTATCTTTGCTCAGACCCTGAAACAATAATTGTTTTTGTCAATTTGATCAATCGAGAAAATAATTAAATATAAAATTTTACATACCGAAAGAACATAGATTTCGTCAAGATCCGAGTCAATTGACGCTCTTTGGGCATATCCAAGAGGAGGAAGTTCAGATACATCTTGTTTGATGAAATCAGATATCATTTCAACATGCTCCGTGTCAACATTGTACGATAGAAAATCGGTCAAATGTTCTTTATTATGTTGCCCGTTGAAAATATACAACTTTCTGTATTGCTGTTGCGAAAAAAAAATACATCCATTTTAAAAACATCGAACATCGTTACAAATATTCCGCGATGAAAGATACATACCGGGTGGAAAAGCATGCAATGTCCGATACGAGGTTTCAAAAGCATGTTAGAGTTGACGTCTTGATTTTCATTTCTTTCACTCAAACATTTCCAAGTGTTGGTCAAAATATGATACGAATAGAGACCAGAAAATTGAGGTTCTTGCGGAGGTGGGCCGAGATCGTTCGGAGATCTTTCCTCGGCCGAGCTACAACTGAAATAAATTTTCTCAATAATACCCAACAGGACGACAGATAAAAACATTTCAATGCTATTTACCATGTCGTAGGGGTTAAAATTCTACCACCGAAAACATAGATGGTAGATTTAGCTACATCCATACACATTTGATGATCGAATATCAATGATGGTCCACCAACTAGACTGGTATTTTCACTAATCAACGTCCAGCGATTGCTTTCGATGTTGTAGACATAAAAATCACTCTGTAAATGAGTTTTTGAGATTAGGAGTGTTTCATTCGAAAAAAAATTAAAATAAAATTTTCGCCAATACACACCTTTAAATTATACGCAGTTCGATACAGTCCATTCAGATATCTTCCTAAAACAAAAATCTCTCTTCTTTGAGGATTGCATACCATTTTATGGCAGGATCTTGGACTTGGTCCTCCCTAGAATGATTTTTTTCATTTAATTACACATTCAAATCAGCGTATGGCTAAAATCATAATTCCACTGCATACCTCAGCTTCAACATCGCTGCTTAATAATTTCCATTTGTTACTAGGAATGTGGTAAGACCACAAATCGGATAAATCTTGATGTCCGTCCCATCCACCGAACAAAAATATAGTTTCAGATAACGAATCGATGACCATTTGATGGCCACCTCTCATACCGGGTCTCGTTTCATCATTTTTAACCATTTTCCACGACGGATGATATTCTTGTTTCGTAATGTACGAATTTAAATAACCATCTGAAAAAGCATTCATGAACTTATCAAAATGCTGCATTAAAACCAACTCATCGTCATGAAATGAAAATTACCTGTAATGGCATTTTCGATGAACAATTCGGAAGCATCAAAGTCACCTTTTAGTACCAAAGTATCGAATAATTCTGATAGTAAAGGATCCTCTAATTTCACTTGAGTGATGTTTTTCAATTCGTTAAACACATTTTGGTAATTGAGCAAGCGGAAATGTTTCATACACAAACGCACAACTTCTCTTTCTCGATACTGAAAAATTATTACAATAATTAATACATTGAATTTCACCACAATATTTCTCAAATCAATATACTAACCGAATGAAACCAATCTATTGCCTTTTCTATTTCATTAAAATCATCTAATCCTTTCAATTCGACGAACCATATACTAAAATTGAACGTGGCACCCCACGACTGCAAAGGAACTATCTTAATATAACGACAAGGGAACGGGTAATCTCCTAAGGTATGTCTTAAGACGAATGTTTCCGGCATGCTATCATTATTCAAGCCACTGAAAAGATAAACTTGTCAGAAATTCACTTTTTATACAACTAGATGAGAGTTAAACACTGAATCATTACCTGTCTAGTAGCTCGATTTGAGTATTATCGGTGATTCCACCATAGATTTTGAATTTCTTTAAATTACAAACGTGAGTTTTTTCATACTTTCCGAATGTAATGGATTTAACTATTGCCATTTTTTCTAGCTTTAGCATGATGAACTAGAAGAACAGAAATGAAACTTTAGATGGAGCGAACACAAGCGATGATTTAAGTTGAGTGATTACTCACCTGAGGAGGGTTATTAGTTTCAGAAGACCAGCGAGATCCTTGATCAGCATTATTGTCTTCGAGAATGTTTCTATAACAATCAATACAAAGTTCTGAATTCCGACCGTCGGAAAAGAAACCCGATACGGAGTAATCGATACTATGTCAAAAGACTACACCTTAATATTTGTTTTATCAACTTACTCGGGGCTGAATGACGGAAGGAAGCTAGAACACGAATATATACCATATTTAAGAACTTTTAAGTCATTAATACTGCTAACTTCAGACGATGAAACCATATCAGAACACATTTTGGTGCGAGAGTGTATCTACTTCTGGAAGTAGCTAGAGTACTAGCTTCATAAAAAGAGAAGTGAATCGATGAGGAAATATAAGTTTGACATAAAAACTAACTGAACGAAATGACTGCACTACAACAAACGAATATTTTCAAATAGATAATTATTTCGATTGATATCATGAAATTATATCGAAAATACCGCAAAACATTGAAACAGAAAATAAATAGAACACGTGATTAGGAGTTACGCCATTGAAAAAATTCGCTACTTTCAACATAGCTGCTAAAAATTGTAGCAAATAACGTTCATTTTTTCAATCGTTCTTCGGTGTCGCGCAATGCAAAAAGAAAATCATTCGTTCTTTCAGTTTGAACAAATCGTTCTTTTTTATGATACGTGATTATTGTGAAAATAAAATAACAAATCAAATTTGTTCCAATGGATCTCAAAATTTGCTTTTGAAAATTTTTTTAAAAATACGTCAAGTGTTTACATTTAGAATTTTCAAATTTCTGAGTAAAATTTGAAGAAAATCAATCATTATTCCAAACTAATTAATAATTATTCATTTTGTTCTTAAAACTTCTACTTTACTCGAAATTTTCTTCTCATCAAACTACGTTGATAACCACTTCATTTTAATCAAGTGTCTGTGTTTGTGTTGTTGTAGTTCAAACTTCAATGTTTTCTTGTACTTGCTTATTGTTTCATGTACGTAGATAAATTTTCAATTGAGCGAATAATACTCGTGTTTACAATTAGCATTATATTCGTGTTCATATCGCGTCTAGATCTGATTAAATTAAATTTTCGATTTCACTTTTCTGGCCCGCTGTTTACATACTCATCGCAGTCATGTGTGCCAAAATGGCTTTTCAGCACCAAGCGGGTACTGCTATGGAGTGCCTTAGCGTAAGTGTAATATTACTATGAATAAAATCCAGCGAACGTCAAATTTACGTGTAATTATTTCTTCCATAGATCCCCATAACACTACAGAAAGAACCAGGAATTGATGCCGATGGAAGAGAAGTGTTAAAATGTGGTTTTAAAATCGGCGGCGGTATTGATCAAGATTATAGAAAAAGTCCGCAGGGATATACGGATAATGTGAGACCCTTTTCAGTAAATTTTTTCCCTTATTCGCCGAGTTATTTACGTTTTGTATAAATTTATTCAGGGTATTTACGTCACAGAAGTACACGAAGGCAGTCCTGCAGCAAAATCTGGTTTAAGAACTCATGACAAAATTTTACAGGTAATAAACCATAATTTTTTACGTAACCATGAGTCATTTCGTTGAATTACGTTTCTTAATATGCTTGTATGTATTCTATTTCAGTGCAACGGATACGATTTCACTATGGTTACTCATAAAAAAGCAGTCGATTATATTAAGAAACATCCTAAACTAAATTTATTGGTAGCTCGAAAAGGAGTTACTTCAACTTGACGTAAAGTATACATTCCTGGCTCCCAATCGTTACAACAATTATTCGAAATGGATATTTCGTGTTATATTTAATGTCGTCGTTTTATAAATCAAGTACAAATCGTGAACAATTTTACGGCTGATAACCTCTGCGTATTTTCGTTCCCACCGAAACGCCAAAAATCTCAAATGCATTCCTGAAAGCAACGAATTCAAAATGTTTACCATTATATTTATGTTTCGTGAAGTCAACCCGATTCTATTTCGATTATTTTTTTATGTTTTTTAATTTTTTAACGCTTTGTACAAATTATTTTTTAAAAACAATATTTCGACATTGATCGTCCTAATATCATACGTATTTATGGGGAAAATCATGACATGATTCTTAGTTTCGCGATTCGAAGGTTTGCGACTGTTGTACAAGTACTTTATGCTAGCGTAGGTAATTTAAAATATTTATTTTGTTACTAGTTCCAAAGAAACGCTTTGTTTTGTTATAAAATTTCTATTGTTTTTTTATTTTTCATTTACCTAAATTATTAAATTATTACTACGAAATACGAGTTAATCGATTATGTTTTCCAATGCTGTGCTGATTTCTTGAAAATCTTCGTCGGTTTGTTTTTCGTGTTCAAAAATAAATTCGAAACAATTTTTCCTCCTAGAAAATTTTAAAAATTTGTAATCATTAAATTTAATTGGATTTCAATTAGTTTATCTTCAACATACCTAGCGGTTAATAAACTTCTATAATTTTGGTAATCTGGCTCAGGATTTCCTCCTGATTGCATCACCTCCAAAATCTGAAACATTTCAATGATGTGAAAAATTATTCGTTTTGGATTTGAAATTAGATAGGTATATAATACTGACTTGCTTAGCTCGATAGATCAAATCCTTAGCAAATCCCATATTGAATGCAGCACAAAGAGCGAAACTTTGAGTTACTGAACCGTCTTTCACTTTATACAAATACGTAATCTCTCCGTCTTCCATTAAAAACTCCAACGTCTAAAAAAAAAAATGCAATTCCAATTATCGAAGAAAAAGTACAGGAGTTCATTCCATATTCTTTACCTGTAATTTGATTAACGGCGATTGTGGTATTAAATTCAAAAGGGTGTGAAAATGAGTAGAAACGAGTATATGAGGGCAATACTCGCCCCTATCTAGGAAATGTTGAATGGAAGCGGAAAGTAGGGAAAGTCCATCAACATCTGCAGTCCCTTTTCCGAACTCATCGATAGCGATCAACGTATTAGGAGTGGAATTGTACAAACAAGAGTACATCTGTTGAAAAAAAAAAATGCATGGTATCAAGTAGGTACCTTATCCTCCTCTATTTAATAAGTCAAAATTGACTGAATTTGAGATCTACTGAATCGTACTTGTCTTAAATCCAATAGAAACGATGAAAGTTGATTTGAAATCGATTCGGTAGTTTGAATTCTAGTATGAATATAATCCATCACTCCAATTATGGCTTTTTCTGCCGGAACAAAACTGCCGACGTGTGCTAAATACACGATTAATGCGACCTAAAACAATCATTCATCGAATTAATGCTCCCGCTGTCGATTTTTAATAGTTTAGTATACCTACTTGTTTCAAATAGACACTTTTTCCAGAAGCATTAGGGCCGGTGAAAATTTTTACTAAGCTGGTAGCATGAGAAGAATCGTAATCGTTGGGAACAAACGTATCAACGCATAATTGCTGCAATAGGTGTCTGCCTTTATCAATTTTTACGACATTTTCGGAAACCATTTCAGGTTTGATGAGATCTAATTCTTTGGCGATATCGCTGAATGATATTAAACTGAAAAACAATCTGAATTAATTAAACTTGAAAATAAAATTAAGAGTTGAAAATTACAACAAGCGATTGATAGGTACCAATCTAGAAGTTTGACTTTATCCAACAAATTATTCAACAATGATAAATTATTACTGATGAAATTCACAATTTGATACATGATTTCCGTTTCGTGCTTCATCACTATCAAATGACTATCACCCAATACGTTGTCCATCTCTGCAAAAATTTCATTTTTTTTTTAGAGAGAGAAAACAATACGCTTACGCTGCGTAATCAAATATCACTAAAAACCAATTAGGTAGGTTACCTTCGCAGTAGGCAGTTTTATAATGAGCGATGTTATTCAGCAAGAACTGAAATAATAAATAAACAAATGAAATAAATTGTTTTTTCGTAGTTGATTATTAAATACAAATTGATATTCACCTTGAAGTTACTATTAGGTAATTGTAAATCTTCGGGGGTTAAATTATCTCTCCAGGCTGGAACAGCTAATAAATATCCTATTTCTGGCAAATAAATGATGGTACAACTTTCTATATGATCCGGCAATCGTAATAATTCTCTCGCGGCAATTTCTTCCATGATTTTTGGTAACTTTTTTTGGTTTTCTCGAACTAAATTAAAATTGCTATTAAGGTAAATTTTCTTACAAAAAAATCGCAATTTGAATGAAAAATACCTTCGTCTAGTTCGGGAATAGCTCCTTCTTTTATTATAAATCGGCCATGCTGTTGCGATGCAGCAGGATCCATTAAATTATTTATTACGTTCATGATTGCATATAGATTTTCATTCAAACAGTCACTCAACTGGAAGAAAAACGTATTGAATCATGTAACAGAGAACATGAAAATTCGCTTTTTACAAGTAGAGAACTTACTTCTTTGAAGAATACAGCCTTTTCTCTATGATTAAAACAAATTTCTCCGATGACCAAAGCATGATAAATAGTCTGAAAATATTATTCAATTATAATGTTTGTACAATAATTCGATGTTTTCGAGTTCTGAGAAAATAATCAGCCCACTTTTTGAAAAGTCTTCCATTGTGAAGGGCTTGCCTGAGTTCCTAAAATCTGCGTTATTATACTCTGAAAACGAATTCCAAGAGGTCATTAATCACGTTACCTACCTTTCTTTATGAATATCAATTACCTAGACCTTCTGTCTAGCCAATTTACGCAGCTACCTATAGTTATCTGTGTACGTTTATTAATCTAAGAATAATTGAACACGTATTACGCACCGAAACGTTGCAAACGTTCTTCAAAGAATCGCGAATATTTTTCTGCATGATGTCATTTTCATTCTTCATGAAGAATTCGATAACTTCGTGCCTTTTTCGTAATTCATTTAGGTCTTTCGACGGATGACTCAGCAGCACTCTGAAACGTTTAGATTTTTATTACACACATTGTGCTCCGACCACAATACATTCTTATCGTCGTAAGTAAATATGTACCACACAATTACCTCATATATTGTGCTCCTATTTTCGAACTACATCGATTAAACAAACCGTAAATACTAAACCCTTCCTTCATCTCAAGATCTGCAGACCACTTATTCGAACTGCTACTCGAATGAAGCTTCGATGTGAAAATTTCCAATGCATTATACGATTCTTGATCTATCCATACGAGGTTTTCCCTAATTTAAAAAAAAAAAAACACTGAACAATAACTGATCGAATATTACCTACCTACTTATCGAGTCGTAACTAAGATTCTATAGGTACTAACAAGTTGATCGTTTTGATCGATAATATATTGTGCGAAGGCATCTGTAAGGCTATTTTGGAAATGAATTTATCCAAAAAGTATAACAATGCTCCTAACGCCGAGATCATCATTTTATAATCGAAATTGATCAACGTGTGTAAGTAGTTGGTTTTGTTTTCCAACAAAAGTTCTACCGGAGCGTTTACTATCTTCATATCTAGAACTCGTTTTTTACACTGTTCGTAATCTAAAACATATTTTCACAATAGATGAGATGAAACTTTCACTACCTAAATGCTACAATTTGAGAACACTCACTGAAACATGAGCTAGGAGAAAAATTCAATTTAATTTTAGGTTTTCGCTGCGCTGTTTCACCAGCTTGAGCGTCAGCTTCAGCTACCAGTAGCTTTAGACATTCTATGAATACTGGAGAACAAGAGGAACATGTCACGATGGTCCTATAATAATATTTAATGCGAGTGAAATATGAACTCGTGCAATTTTACTTTCATCGGTATCATTTTTGCGTTAGGTACTTACGTAGGATGGATTTCATGAAATAGTTGTTTACTGATTTGAAAATCTGGTCTTATGTCTACAGCGTCTTGAAGCACATGTACCTAATGTAACGTTCCATTCAGAAAAAAAAACGATACCGATTAGCCTATCTTCAAAACTCAAATGAATAAATAATATACTACAATTACTTCTGATGTTTCCATGAAAAATACGGCAGCTCCCAATTTGCCTCCTTTCCAAATGACGCATAAGATGATCTGAGAGAAAATCGAACGTGAAATAACAATTAATCATATTGCTGATGATACTGTTCTCAAAATAAAAAGCTTACTTCGTCTTCAATAAATTCGTTCTCAGGATCATTTATGGTGCTATGAAGTTCATTTTCATGATCTGAAAGTGAATTGAGATCTGTTGACGAAGTAGGATCCATAGGAATTTTACTTTCACTACATATAAGTCAAGAACTAGAATAATGCAACTATGTAAAAGACAAAAACAAAAGCAAGGTTCGAAAATAACCTGAACGTTTTCAACAGTTTTCAACTTTTCAGGTGTTAATTAAAAAACAGCTTTCGTTTATTTTTGTTCTTATCACCAAATCGAAAAAGGGGGGAGGGGGGGAATCGAAAACACATCTAACCTAGCTCATCTCACTTCCCATCTGTTCCCTACATTTTTCGATCATTCAAATCGAAATCTTTCAAATTGAAAAGAAGCGAAAACATGAAATCATGACATTTGAATAATTTGCAAACATTATATTTAAATAAGTAAAACAAGCGCAGATATTTAATTTAAAAAAATACCAAAATAAAATACAAGTTGTAATAAAATGATGTTCTCATCTATCGTGAAAAATAACATAACAGAGTATTTAAAAACATCCGTCACGAAACACCATTATTAGATGTGATTGATATGAAATACACAATATGTATGTTTCTCTTAATTTATAAAAATAAAACTCGTATTTTTTGTTTATCTAACCCCGACTTAAAATAATAAAAACTCGCGATTTTGAAAATATATAAATAAGATATCAATGAAATTAAAAGGTAGGTAAATACTAAATGCTGCACCTCATCACACAATGGTGTTAATTACTCGCAATGAATTCATCATTGCGACAGGAAAATTATGAATATCACAATGTTACGCGAACGAAATGTCAGAATGCTTCCATTGGTCTTGTATTATTTTATGATTAGAACAATATACCTATCCTTAATAAATACGTGAACTAAGTGGTAACAATCAATAATTAAGAGATATTATCACAGCAAAATTTACCTACTAAACAAAATTATTAAAAAATAATAGGAATTGAATTAAATTCGCTCAAAGAATGAATTAATTTTAGAAAAATCGCTTTATACAATAGGTGAACAAGAAGCTATTAAATTTCAGAATAAGTAAGATTAACTAATAGGTACCATTCATTATAGCGTAGAATGATTGAAAGACCATCGACCAATTTTCTCAGAAATATGGGAAGAGCTTATGCAATAAAATTACTAACACTGTAGAAATAAATAAAATAAATAAATGTTGCTCGTTATATCCCAAAATACAATTTTGAAGCTAGATAAGTGATAATGTTATCGAAATCCTTAATCAATGATTTAATTTTAAAAACTTATAACAAATCATTCTTTACTCATTGATAATTTTTTAAAAATAATATAAGTTTATGATTTAGACTTCAACTTTAACATTTTATCCAATTCAGCAAGTTGCATCAGAAATCCATTGTTGGGTCTGATTTCTCTATGGTTTTTAACTTGCTGAATTGCTTCTTGCACAGTCATGCGTTTTTTGATCATCAAGTAGGCGATGGTGCAGGAACTGGATCTGGATATTCCCATCACACAATGAACTACGACTTTGCCTGAAATCACAATTGAATTGAGAGATTAAGAAATAAAACGTGAATCTATTTAGGATAAGTATAAAAAGTAAGCTTAATAAGATCATAGATGAAGTAGAGCTGAAACACTCATAAGTCATAACCCAATTTCAGCTGCCCAAATTAATTTGGCGATTTTTGGCAAAATTGTGGTAGAATTCAAATTTCAAAATTGACCAGTTTTGGTGATTTTTTTTATGTACCTACATTCATTCAATAAAAAAATGATGTAGTCCTGAAACTAACATCATTTCTGCAAGAATCGCTGTATCTTGTCTAAAACCAACCCCCCTTCCCCATCTGAATTTCGAAATTACAAGCCATTCTGTAGCTTACAGCGCAACTTCTGGTTTTTAAATATTTTTCAGAAGGCGTAGAAATGATTTTTGAGCAGCTAATTAAGAATCGAGCTGTGGCGTGGCCCATGTTCAATGACCTTAAGAGGCCAGATGGGAAGACGAACTACGTTGGGAGGCTGGACAGGTAGGTCAGTGACCTTGAGAGCCCAGACAGACGGTTCAATGGCTATGCGAGCCCAGACAGCCAACAGTAACAAAGATGACTTCGAGAGGCCAGACAGACAGATGACCTTTTATGGAGAAATTGAGAATCGCTCTGGAAGCTCTACGAGTAGAATGAACAGAAATTTTGAAAATATAGGTATGGTTTATTTACCTCCTGATGCAAGTCCTTCATCAATAAAATCAGCAGCTTGATGAAAATATTTAGATATTGATTCAGTGGGTAAATCTTTCAGTGGCAGACCAAGATATTTAATTCCAGAACCTTTATAATAATCAGCATTCGTGTTAACCATTCCAAATCGATCACCTTCAGCAGTATTCAAAACGTGAGTTACGCCAATTTCTTTCAGATACTCGATGTTTTTAGCTGCTTCTCTGAAATCGTGAAGGTTGATTAAAAATAATGTTATCGAGATGGTCGAGTGAAATGAAGGACAATGAGGACATACGCGTCTGAAATGAATAAATTTGGATACACTTCGTTGCAGTTAAGGTCCCAACCTTTGGTTTTGGCTCGTTCTAAACAAACACTGATGTTCGTTTCGTCAGTTCTGTTGCACAGAATTCTAACCAAACCTTCAATCTTTTCACTCTCCAGGGGTCTATAAAATTCAGCTGTGAATGCAATCATCAATTGATCATTAGTAGGTATGTATATAATACTTTCCACAGCTTATTTAGCGATTGAAATTGACACATACCATAAATTTCAGCAAAAGTATCGCCGTTGCCTCTTCTTTCCATGATTCAACTTCAAGCTAGACTGCTAGAAAAATGATCGTGTTGGGAACTAGCACTAGGATCATCTACTGGTACCGAACTACTGATAAAATGATAGATTTGAACATAAACGAAAATATCGAAGACAAATTGTGAAGGGTTTAAGTCGAGTACTCAAAGAACGTCTTTCAATTGCACATTGTTATTTCATTATTCATTAATCATTTCAACAACGCAATTAATGGAAAGATTTTTTGGGAAGAAGATTAGTAATGTGGGAACTGGGAAGGAGGAGGGCAGAAACAAAAACAAACACAAATTTTGATAATGCGTCATAAGTTTTGATAACAGATTCAAGTGTCATTTAGCACTCCCTGTTGAGAAATAAATGAACAATATTCACTCGGAAAATTTCAAAAAAACGTAGGTAGTTAAGTACCTATGCTGGATGGCACAGCAGATTTTCTTCTTGTAAACAAGAAAATTATCAATTTTTTTTTCACCGGATCAAACAGAAGTACACGAAACGTTTGACGATTATTTTCAAGTGCTGAATTAATAATTGAATGGCAGTGTGATGCAATAAAACTACACGTGAGCCATGGTTTTGAAGAAGGAATAATGAAGTTAAACGATTATGGCAGAACAATCTTTTTCCTAGTATGGATTTGTTCATCTTTCATCATATCAGTTCTCATCTTCACCAGTGGCTTATTATTGCACAGAGAGGAGCTTCACTACCAATCAATATGTCGTAACAACAGCACTCACCCCAAAACCGACGGAGGAAATACATACGAACAACACTGCTCTCCCAGTAATCTGAAGGTGATCCTCATTATAATCGATGCTTTACGTTATGACTTCGTTGAACACTCGAATGTTCCTAAAGAGGAAGAATTACCATACCAAAATAAGTTGACTGTTATTCACGATATTTTGCGAACAAAACCAAAAAACGCCAAGCTTTTTAAATTCGTGGCAGATCCTCCTACCACGACTATGCAAAGAATCAAAGCTCTAACCACCGGGTGCTTATCCACTTTCATCGATATCAGTTCGAATTTCGCGTCGGGGGAAATCGAAGAAGATAATTTGATCGATAATTTAATACGAAGAAGTAAAAACGCTGTTTTCATGGGCGATGATACATGGACTAGGTTGTATCCAAATCAATTCATACGCAGCTACCCGTACGATTCGTTCAATGTTTGGGATTTAGATACCGTCGATAATGGAGTAAAAGAACATATTTTACCGGAGCTGAAGAAAACTGATTGGAATTTACTTATTGGGCATTTCTTAGGAGTTGATCATTGCGGACATCGTTACGGTCCTGTTCATTCGGAAATGACTCGGAAATTGAACGAAATGAATGATGTTTTGAAGTATGTTTTGAATTCGTCAATTCTTTATCGATGAATTTTTCATGTAAAATAAATTCAAAATAATTTATATTTTACAGGAGCGTAATCGAACGTGTACAAAATGAAAACACTTTACTCTTCGTGATCGGTGATCATGGAATGACTTCCACGGGTAATTAATTACTAATTAATAAATTGGCAATTTTCAAGAAAACAAACAATCTACAAAATTCAATTCATTTCAGGTGATCACGGAGGCGACACAGATAACGAAATTACATCCGCAATTTTCGTCTACTCTCCCATCCATCCTCTGGTTTCGACACTAAATCGCACATTCGAAAGTATCAACCAAGTGGATATCGTACCAACTCTGTCCACCATTTTTGGAACGCCAATTCCATTTTCAAATGTTGGCTCAGTGATTCCAGAATGCATACCTACCGTTCTACTTAATTCATCCAAAGATGTATCCGAAAGCTTGTGGAGAAACGTCGAGCAGATAACTAATTACATAAGAACTTACTCCCAGCACAACTCGCAATTTACTACAAATCAGTTGGAGACCATCATAAAACGCTACACTTATTTGAAGAAGAAATGGCCGAGCTTCAATAGCGATATTATGATGGACGAATTTCAATCATACATGACGGTCGTGTTGGATATTTGTCAAGAAGTTTGGGTCAGGTTCTCTGAAACTTCTGTAATATTTGGTCTCATTAGCACACTTTTGGTTTCCTTATTCGCTTACTTTGTCAGCGAATTTAAAACTACCGCTTTGTCATTAGTCAGTGGACATTTTCTAGTATTATTTTTCGTGATTTTTGCCTTAATTACCATTGTCGGTATTTTATGCGCTGATTTTTTTTCAGTCGATTTACTTATGTCTTTGTACTTTTCAACCGAGTCATTTTCCGTAGTTATGATTTTATGGTTTCTTACCAAAATGAAAATTTCAATTAAGACGATAACGTCGAAAATTCGTTATAAATTTGTCGATTTATTTTCCATGTTACTTTTTACGGTTCTTTTAATCATTCCATTTTCAAACAGCTTTGTTCTGGAAGAACCAAAAATAGTGTTATTTTTATTCATCACGTTGATATTGTTCGTTGCTCATGCGAGTCGTCCGAAAGTATCCTCCACACGAGAACTTCTTTCGTTACATTTCATCACTGGCACCAATTTCTTGTGTTTCTTGTATAGGATGGTGCTCAGTTACGCTAAATGTCGGGGTGAAGAAGATTACGAGTGTCAGATTGCTGAGCCAGCGAGTATCTCCGCGATATCTTGTCTTTTGGCTATACTCTCGTGCATTTATTTTGCTAATTTTAATAAAATCCATTTCCAAAAACTCACTGCTAATAAGTTATCTTTGATCACTTGCGCTTTAATGTCGTTCTATTGGATTTGCGAAGTATTGGTCGACAACATCGATAGAGATTATCCTTTCGTTAATAAAATCCCAGGAATTTTGTTCATATTTTTGTCTGTTTTGTTGTGCGTTGCCTTTTACGATCCTGTACTTCGAATGTTCTCAAATAATAAATCTTTTCTGTCTAGTCTGAGTGTCCAGTCACCGTCCATTATTTTTGCCAATTCTTTTACTCGTATTCGTGTATTGTTAGGTTGCATTTGCGTGATCGTATTAGGTCAATTGTATGCAATTCCGGCCATAGCAATGAATGCAGGAATATGGTTCTTGGCGTATTTAACCAACGTGTACAGGAGTTACCAAACTGCAAGTGAGTAAGCAACGAAATTAAATTTAAAGAATTCTTCGATGAGCTGTATTAATGTTTAAATTTTTGCAGAAGATGATTCAGATGTTCCTTGGAGCAGTGTGATGCTTTGGTGCTTATCGTCTGTCTACTGGTTCTATACAACCGGACACAATACTTCGTTTTCGAGTATCCAGTGGAATGCGGCTTTTTTAATTCAGAAAGATATCGGAGACAGTGTTATTTTACCTGGAATTCTCGTAGCCACCCATACTTTTTTGTCTCAAGCTGTCCACAGCATTCTTTTAATGGTAAATATTCTAATTTCGTATTATATGTAAAATATGCGAGTTTAATTTTGTAATGTGTTCATTTTTTTCCCATCAGTTATTACTGGTCTTTCCTTATTTCGAACGAAATACGCCAAACGACCGGAGATATTTTAATTTCGGTGATTTTCAAAAAAGTGCATTTACCTTGATTTTAAGATACCTGACTTTACTTTCGATGCGAGTAAGTTATTTGTATTTTTCATGAGAAAAAATGATCAGTGTCATTGTAATAAATTAATGTTGTATTATTTTCAGATTTTTTTCACCATGCTGGCTGCGTGTATCCTTCGACGTCATTTAATGATGTGGGGAGTATTTGCTCCTAAATTCATTTTCGAGGGTATTTCTTTCGTTTTTATTGTGATCCCATTTTCTTTTCTGGGTTACTTGTTTACTTTACGAGTTGCTAACGAATTAAAACACAACGTGTTACAATAAGGTCTCAAGACTTATTAACTTTCCACCGCCGGATTTTTACTTTTTGTTATTTTTGTTACCTATATCTTTACGTTAACACGTTCAATAAATAATAAATTCGCATTCGTTTTATTTTCAATTTTTCAACATGTATCAAGCAGTAAAACAAAAAGGTAAAAATGTCAAAATTTGATTCTTTTTTCAGTTTTTTACTTTTTTCCCCCAAAAAATGTAAAATTTTGGCGGAAGAAAACTTGATTAGATTGCACTACAATTCACTAAACAATTCATTGAGATCTGAAGTAAAAACTCGAATGGAAATTGAAAACACCAATTCAAGAAGGTGATGTGGAAAGATGTATATCCTATATCACGTTTCACTTCATACAAGTACATACAAACATGAAGCAGAAAACGCAAAGCACTTCTACAAATAGGTATAATTTGATAAAATTTTGAATTTTTCTTATTTTTTTAGCCTGATTTTTGATTTTCAAAAATAGAACAAAAAATTTTGAATGCACTTCAAAACTTGAAATTTTGACTGGTGAATGGTGATGTTTATGATTTCGCATGCTTCTTCAGTTTGGCTTTGCCCGGTATAAAAATTGTCATGCAAGGTAGGATGCGCGTCTCATAAAACAAAAAATTATTCTCAAAGACGGAGGTTGAACTTCCCTTTGAAATAAATTAGGTACTTTGCAATTTTCAACAGTGAAAAATTTCTTCCATCTGAAATAAAACGTATGGTTCCAATTTTAATCACTTTATTGAAAACTACATCTGGTAAACGCAGATTAACAAAAAAAAAAACAACAACAACAACAACGAAACGAACATTAAAAAATTTACAAATTCAAAATAGGAAGTTCTGACATACTTACAAGTAGGTTTACTATAAAAATAAAACACAGGTGATTAAAAACAATTCGAACAGAACAGAAAAATTCTTCGTTTTTATACGTACATTTAAAATATTTCAATTTTAACCCTCCCACGTAAAAATTAATCAAACAATAAAACTTCGAAATTCATTAATATTCTACTCAGATAAGACATTCAAACCGTTGGCGATTTCTTGAGGTTGGAATTCGTCAACTGTTAACAACCTCATTATTTCGTTCAACTAATAGACCGATAAACTCGCTAGCGCCTTGAAAATCGCCCATGTTCCATTTCGACAGACTATTCAGATTGCTTGCAATTTCTATAGGATCGAATTTGTCGACTAGTGAAGTTCCACATCTTATCAGCTCCACGATGAACTCTTTTGATCCTTTGAATTCATCGATATTCCATTTCGATAAAGCATTTAAACTATTAGCGATGTCTTGAGAATTGAACTTGTCGACTGTTGAATGCCCTCGCTTTATTAATTGAGCAATAAATTTTCTAGTTCCTCGAAATTCATTAATACTCCATTTGGACAATGCATTCAGACTTTTGGCGATTGCTTGAGAATTGAATCCGTCGATCGTAGCACAACCTCGTTCACCTAACAGATCAATGAACTCTCTAGCTACTAGAAAATCGTCGATGTTCCATTTCGACAGACCGTTCAGACTGCCTGCAACTTGCTCAGGGTTGAATTCATCAACGAGTTCATTTCCGTATCTTATTAGCTCCATGATAAACTCTTTTGATCCTTCGAATTCATCGATGTTCCATTTTGATAGAGCATTTAAACTATTAGCGATGCTTTGAGAATTGAACTTGCCGACTGTTGAATGCCCTCGCTTTATTAATAGAATAATAAATCCCTTAGCTCCTTTCAACGTATCGATGTTCAACTTTGATAATGCAACTAAACTAGCAGCAATACCTTGATGATTAAATTCATCAATCAGAAAACTTTCACGTTTAATCAACTTCACAATGAATTCTTCAGATCCTTCGAATTCGACGATGTTCCATTTCGAAAGAGCGTGTAAACAATTTGAGGTATTTTGAGAATCAAACGAATCGATTGTTGAATTTCCGCGTTCTACGAGCTGCATAATGAACTCCCTGCTTCCTTCGAATTCGTCTATACTCCATTTGGATAATGCATTCAAACTGTTGGCAATATTCTGAGAATCGAATTTGCCCACTGTCGAGCTTCCTCGTTGTATCAACTTGACTATGAATTCCCTAGCTCCAGGTAATTCGTTAATTTCCCATTTAGACAGAGCATTCAGACTCATAGCTATACATAGAGGTGTAGATTCGCCGCTCGTTGTAATACCTCTATTGAGTAACTGAATGATGAAATGTTTGGATCCTGGATACTCGTTGATATTCCATTTAGAAAAAGCGTTCAAACAATTCGACGTGTTTTGAGAATCGAACGAATCGATTGTTGAATTTCCACGTTCCACGAGCTGCATAATGAACTCCCTGCTTCCTTCGAATTCGTCTACATTCCATTTAGACAACGCATTCAAACTGTTGGCAATATACTGAGAATCGAATCTGCCCACTGTCGAGCTTCCTCGTTGTATCAACTTGACTATGAATTCTCTAGCTCCAGGCAATTCGTTAATTTCCCATTTAGATAGAGCATTCAGATTCATAGCTATACATAGAGGTGTAGATTCACCGCTCGTTGTAATACCGCTTTTGAGTAACTGAATGATGAAATCTTTAGATCCTGGATAATCGTCGATATTCCACTTGGATAAAGCGTTTAAACAATTTGAGATCTCTTGAGAGTCGAATTCAGAAACCGTAGAGGTTCCTTGTTTTAATAATTGAACGATGAATTCTGTACTTTCGGGCAACTCGTCTATTTTCCACTTAGATAAAGCGTTCAAGCTGCTGGCAATGTCTTGAGAACTGAATCTATTGGTCGTAGAACTTCCTCGTTTAATTAACCGATTGATGAATATTCTAGCACCTTCGAAGTCATCGATGTTCCATTTAGAAAAAGCGTTTAAAGCATTCGAAACTCCTTGCGAATTAAACATATCGACGGTCAGATTTCCGCATTCTACTAACTCGACAATAAATCTGCGAGTTCCTTGTATTTCATCAATATTCCATTTGGACACCGCGTTCAAACTATTGGAAACTTCCTGAGCATTAAATACTTTGGCCGTAGCACTTCCACGTTTCACCAACTGAGATATAAATTCTTTGGAGCCTTGTAATTCATTGATATTCCATTTCGACAGAGCGTTCAAACAATTAGAAATTCCCTGACAGTTGAATTGATCAATAATCGCATTTCCTCGTTTGATCAGCAGATCGATGAACCCTCTGGTTTCTTGAAAATCATTAATGTTCCACTTAGATAATGCGTTTAGACCGTTGGCGATTTCTGTAGAGTTGAACTTATCAGCGAGTGAAATTCCTTTCACAAGTACTTGAGTGATAAACTCTCTAGATCCTTGTAATTCCTCGTTGTGCCATTTAGACATAGCTTTTAAGGTTTTTACGACTCCCATACAAGCGTGTTTTTCATCTTCCATATTGTGCTGCGTTGAAGCGGATCCACTGGCCTCCATACAACCATGTTTCATTAATTTAACAAGGAACTCGCTAGCTCCTTCTAACTCATTCTTGTTCCATTTGGATAAAGCATTCAAGCTGTTGGCTACAGCGTAAGAATCGAATTGATCGACTGTTTTGTTTCTAGGATCTAGTAAACTGTTGCCATGGCGGATTAGTTTAACGATGACAGATTTGAACAGCTGGACTTCGGTTACTTCTATACCATACACTTGAACGGTAACATTCCAGATATCTTTCCTGAATACATCCCAACCGGACAGGGCGTTCAAGGTATTCGCGACTTGCCACGGTTTTAATTTACTAACAGATTGACGACGATTCATGTCAAATAATTGATTCGCTTTTACTGCTATTCTAACAATCAGTTCTTTGAAATTCTCCTGATCTTTCTTATTCCATTTCTTGTCAAAAACTTGAAATTTTGATAGAGTATTCAAAGTACCGCAGACAATATTGGCATCGAGTTTGCCCAATGAATCGTAACGCGTTGTCCATTCTTCAACCAGAGAGCTTATCTGATCCATATTATCTTTGCTCGTGGAAGACAACTTTTTTGAAAAATCGTAGTGTTGTTTATAGGTAGAAAATGGGTTTGTTTCGCTATTCGCGTGATTGTATCGCGATTTTTGAGAAAAATCGGGGTGAAAAGATACTGGTTTCAAAATATCATTGTGAGTATGAAGCACCTGCTTTGAAGAATCACAATGATTTCGCGAGCTACCACTTTTTTGTACGTAAGAAATCTTTTTAGAAAAATCAACATAACTTGGTAAACTGGGCTGTGTTTTCGTGATTCTACCGCTATAGATTGAATATAATTTCTTCGAAAGATGAGCACGACCTTGTAAGATGGAAAACATCTTGAAATTCGAATGATGCAGCTGCTTTCAACGAAGTACTGCTCAAAGATCAAAACTTTTAGAAACCCAGCGTGAAATTATTCCTGAAACAAATACAAATATTTTATAGTGATTATTCGTATTGGAAGACAGTTGAATTATTTTGACAAATTAATGATCCAACATCGAGATGAAATATTTACAAGTTTTTGGCATTTCTCGATTAAAACAATTGATAATTCGTTGGAATCATATCAAACTAATCCAGTAATCCATCACAAATCTCGAAAAAATATAATCGCAATTTTAAACCAACATAAGTTCTTACTTTTAGCATTTTCATCGAACTGTTGAAAGCCATTCTTGGTAACATACGAAATCTTAACGGAACACAA
Source organism: Planococcus citri (assembly GCF_950023065.1). Classification (NCBI taxonomy): domain Eukaryota; kingdom Metazoa; phylum Arthropoda; class Insecta; order Hemiptera; family Pseudococcidae; genus Planococcus; species Planococcus citri. Next base: position 53,009,768 of record NC_088678.1, on the reverse strand, counting down.
CGAAAGAAATTTATTATTCAGGAAACACGTAGAATTTCAACTTCTGCGTTTTACACTGAAATTATCACAAATCATTACCATTTTGAGCAATAACACACAAATAAATATTTCGAACTGAATACCATGAAACAAATAACAAATAGAATGGAGTAAGTAGTAAGAAAGTACTCAAATACAAAAATGAACTCACAAACGTTATTTCAAACAATCCGTTCAGCAAATTATTGCAGTTTAACTTGTTTGGAGGAATAAAACTCCACTCTTCAGGTAAAATGTATGATCATCGAATACTAACAAGCTTCGAAAGTTTCACTTCAAAGCTGCATTAAAGTTTTTAATATCTGTCAACAGAAAATGAATACCAATATTATTCACAATAAATATGTGAACCTTAAAGAAGATTCAAATCATAGTACAATGATCAACCGAAGAAAATTAAAGATCTGGTAGGTATTTCAGAATTCAGTGAATGATGTTGCAAAGACAAAAGTTATCCTTCATAAAAGTTATTTTATTATACCGACAATTGAAAATTTTTGCCAAGAATGAAATAATGTTAGAATCTGATTTTCTTATAGTGCTTTTTGTCGTACTTACGAATTATTTGTTAGAAATTAGTTCCTCTGTGATGGGATTCAATTGAAAATTGGTACAATAGTCTATACCGGTAAGTATGAACAACCTTCACGAATTTATAACCGAATCAAATTGACGAGCTGGAATCTCTTCTCTACGAGAACTGAATATTACACATAATGTTCATTTACTTATAACAAACAATTGGACAGAAATTTAAAACTACGTACTGCACAATTTAATTTTCATAATTAAAATCACTTGTAGACTCATTCAAAAAAAAAAATTGTTATCAGCACGTTTTCAAAGTCAAACTACCGGGTGTCCAAGAATGAGGGATTTTGATGTTATCAAAAGGGAGAGAATATTCTCTGCTTGAAAATTGGAAAATTGAATAAATAATCATTCGAAAAATTGGCGATTGAGTGATTGTTTCAATGAAACACGAAAGAATCATTCATTTTGAATTAAATTAAAACAAATATCAACTCAAAAGTACATTTTTTCGATTGTTATTCAATTTTTCAATTTTGAATTTGACTTGGGAAATTTTTTTCCCACTTTGCCTTATCAAAAAAAACGTATCAAATTTTTGGACACCCGGTAAGAATTAGGTGTTTCACTGTTTCCCAGGGAGGGGAAGGATCAACTTTTTAACTTTCGACGATTTTCTATCAAGTTGCAAAAATTCAAATAATTATTTGCTAATTAATCAATTTGGTCAATTACAATGAAGCTTTGAAGCTTTCGACGCTGCGGTATTATCGCGTTCAATACATCCAACTTTTGAGCTTATTCATCAGCAGCAGCAGTACATGAAACCAGAAAGATCCGACGATGGAAAATTGGAAATTGAACCAAGAAAGTTTGATAATATTATATTTCCGTTCACAACGTATTCATAACAATTATATTTTAAAAATTACGATAGGAAATAAAAAAAGCTAACGATTCCATAATAAAAAAAAGTACAATAATACAAATAAAAATAAAAACAAAAACTTGAAATCACTTTAAAAAAAAAATAACAAAAAATTTCACATTTTCAATATCAATACTCTGATCAGGAATTTGAAAAAATGGTAATTTTCGACACATACCACCTATATTAATAATTTAGTGTACGATAGGAAAGCTCAGATCAATATTGACCTCGACGCTAGAATTTATATTGTTTCAGATAAGGTTCAAATACTTTCGGCATCCTGCCAGTCTGTAACAAAAATTATCGTTAGGATTATTATTTTTTTGTTCGAGAATATGGGAAATCAAATGGATGAAACTCTTACCTCTCTAAGCTCTTCTATGTAACAATTTACTGACTGTATTAAAAGCTCATCTTTGGTCAAGAAACAGAACCACACAAGTAGTACGTCGTTATGAGGCAGACATGTTATGTGATCGAAAAATAATCTTCTCACCTGAAAAAATTGAGAAAAAATTATAACTCATGTTGATATTGTAGGAAAATATGACTTTTGTGGAGAAATTTTACTTCGGTTGAAGGATTTCGTTTGGTGATAATTTTCTCAATCATTTTCATCTCTTCGTTATCATGCAGAGTACCATGCTGTAATAACTTTTCTAATAAAATTATCCAAGGATCGTTTTTTCTGAAAATAACAACAAGATGTGAAATTACTGTTGATTTGTTTATCGTTAGGTGAGGAGAACTAGTTCACTTACAGATCGTTAGTTTCACCGAAAGGAGGCCAGAAAAGCAGCAATTTGAGTAAATTCTTGATTTGTACGAAAGAGCTGGCTTGTTTGAATAATTCCTTGAATAACTTTAACCTATTGGCTTCGGTTGAGAGGTCAAAAAGCGTAACAGACGAATGAACAGCGCTCCATTCTCTCAGTATAAGTCTGGTTTCGTGTAAAAGCTCTATAGTTTTATAAATATCATCTTCGGATTGGTCTAGAATCTGTAACCAAGATTAAGTCATATTTTTAGACGGGGAAAGTCTATTTTATAAATGATTAATACCGATGCCAAGCTTGAAGGCAGTCAAAAATCTGTTGATTCTAGGCCTATACTTACAGATAAAATATTTTTTATTTTATTTCTAGTAGACTCTGAGATCTCTTTATCATTTAGGAACCATTTGAGCGGCGCACACCAGCATTTTTCATACTCGTTATCTTCTAGACAATTTTCAATTCGATAAACCAAAGGTTCGACCGTATTCCTGCAAAAGAATCCAATATTATGCACGTTCCCTTATTTTATTATCAAACACAGGAATTGAACGAACTTATTTAACTCGCTATTCAACATCTCCGTTATAATATCAGTCAACGAATCCATTCGAACGAATTCCAAAATTACTTTAATTACATCGGCGGACACAGACGAATCCAGTACCATTTTTAAAATAATACGTTTAAGTTCGTCTTCTTGATTTCGAATAAAAACAGCTTGCAATTCTCTGTTCAATTAAAACAAAATTAATCAAGACTCGAAAATTAGAAAATAACTAAAATATAGTGAACGGCAGTTAAGTATAATTACTTCAAATACGATTCGCTGATATCGACTGCTGTGCATATTTCATTAAGTTCGTCGATTTTTTCGTACTGTTTGGAATAATTCTTCAAGTACTCGACCACCGAACTGTGCCTTTAAAATTAAACAAATTAATCAGTCGATTTTCGATGCCATTCTCATGAAAAATTTTTGAGCTGGCACCCTTCGATTTAAAGAAACCAAGCTACTCAGCTAGGTATATTAAAACTTAACATGTTCTAAAACTCTCGTAACGATAAGTTTGGTCGTTAAATTCCTTTTGAATTTTTGAAACTCCAAAAGTAAAAAATGAAAAAAAACTGGTTTTATGGAAATTTTAAAATTTTTTTCACCATTTTTTCCCGAACGAAATAAATTACATAAATAATTCATTCATTTCACTTCTCCCTCCCCTCACGAAAATTACAAATTTTATTAAGTCATTTACGAGTCTCCTGTTATTTTCAATTTTTTCAATAAATTATAATTTGCTCTGAAAGGGCTAACAGAGCTTTCGCATCCGTAACTTTTTTCGCACCCTCTTCATTGTTTTAGGTGGTTACTGAAAAATGCTAGCAGGATCAGTTCAAAATTGAATTTTTGATCCAGTTTTTGAGGTGAATTGCAGAAAAAAATTGAAAAAATTAAAAAGTCATATTTTCAAAAATTCAAAAATGAACTTCAGTATCTGAAATCTTGATTACGAAGGTTTTAGAACATGCTCTTTCGATCCAGTTTGGTTTCGTTTCAATTGAAAGGTGTCAGTTTGGGAGTACAATATTTTTTAAAAAAGATATCTTACGATTCTAATTTTGTGGAGAAATATTGAACAGCTGTATCAAGTAATTCTTTTTTCTCTTCAGCTTCGATATTTTCGGTACTGTATTTGGAGAAGAAAAATGCCCTCATCAGAGAACTCGCACGATCTTCGGAGATTTTCTCCAGATACGGGTAGCACAATTTAAATCGCTGAATATACGTTAATGTTGCTGGCTATAAAAACAATACAATGTTTTACATTAAAACTGAGGTACATCATCTTACACAATTACTTTTCCAGCATTGGAATAGAGATGCTTACTCCATTAAAGAAAATCTTCTCCGAAATTTTCTCGAGAACATCTTCGAAGTTGACTTGTTTCTTTATCTCATCAGGTAAAGAAAATAGTAAATTAGTCACTTGAGATGTTTCGTTATTTAACACAGAAGGCGCCACAGCTTCGATTATTTTAGGTGGTTCACTCGTCAGTAGTTTGTAATCGACAGCTGAAATAAACGGAAAATAGAGTTCATTGGTAATAAAAAAATAATCGTTCGTTTAAAATTGGATATTTTTTCTGAAAAAATTCTTACTTTTGGCATTTTTAAATTTTCGTAACAACTTCATGTGATCTTTGGGTTTAAGATGATGAATGATTTCGTTCTCAGCGATTTGATTCAGCAAAGCGTAATACAATAGAAGAATTTGGTAATCGCAGCCGTGTAATCCTTCATAAATATCCGCTACGATTCTATAACAACAGAGTAAATTGGAAATATTGATTAAAAATACAGAGATCGTATCGTAATAATTAATATTCGGAAAAAAGATCAATATTTTTACCTTTTGGTAACGTAAGACGATTTCTTTTTCAATATTTCCAGTATCCTGGTTTCTTTCAGTCGTTCAGTTAGCAAAGAAATATTACGAGAGAATAAAAACAACGATGTTATATGACTCAACACAACGTCTTCACTTCCTACACCGTATTCATCACCCAAGGAAAGAGCTAAATCTAATTTATCCTTTTCTTCGTACCTTCATCATAAGAATTTCATCCGTAAATATAGCACAAAAAATTACAGTTTAAATCATCTAATAAAATGAGCTTACATCGCGACTCCTAGAATAGAATCGACTCGATACTTGTCGTCGTTGAAAAATCGAACCGAATCAATTCCACATCCTAAATCGCGAAGTTTACAAATACCACGTCGTTTATCCACATCCCCTTGATATTTTTTCACCAATTTGAAGTAATTTGAACTTGGTTCTTTACTAAGAGATAAAACTTTGGAAATGAGCTGAAAAATATTACGAGATCGAATTAAAAATCGAACAGATTGAGTGTTAAGTTCTTCGTCAAAGAATTAATTACCTGCGAGGGTGATTTTGTAAGATGCGAATTTTCAAGTTGATCACAAGAAGAGGCTACTTTTAAACAATAATAATACAAGGCGAATTTTTCAACCGAATCTGTAGGTGGAAACGAGTTGAGAACTTTTTCGCTGTACGTTTCATCATTCAGCAATAACAATAGGCATAAACTACTCATACAATCGTTCGGATACAAAGTCACTGCTAATTGAGCTATCACTGTAAAATAAAAAATTCATCATCAATAATTATGTCGAATTAGAAAGATATTATGGAACATCGAAATTCTCTTACCATCGTTGAAATCGATCTTTGACATATCATCATCTAGATGCTTATTATTTGATAATAAATGATATCGTAATAATAACTGTAGAACTTGTTTTTCATTATCGATCGATGTATGCCCAGGAGTACAAGTGCATCCGGTATGTTCGTGCAAATTTTTATAGAAATCCGGAAAAGCTAATTTATTAAAATCATTATTCTGTTTGGGGCAGATTTCATCACGTTCTGAATCCGGCCTATGGAATAAAACGCAGTTATCGATCTGATTTTTCGTACGAAATATTCTCAAGATATTTTATGGCAAAAGCTTACTTAAAACTGAACGTATTTTTCCAAAAATCGACATTCAATACGTTAGACGAAGAAGTTTGTAACATATTAGTTAGTGACGAAATGGACATGAGGTTATGTAAGCTATCAATGCTGTGAAGGGTATTCTCAGCAATACCACTTTTTGACAGTGATTTAGTGTTTTCCTGGTCCATATCACCTGTAGTATCATCTGCTTGCGATTGTTGAACACTGCTTTGTAACTTTTCACGTAATATTTTACGTTCGATTTCATTTCTATAAAATAAAATAAAAATATATTTTAAAAAAAACAGACACCTAATTATGCTGTTTGAAATTGCAATATTTCACGTACCTCAACTCGACCAAAATGCTTAATTCTTTATCGCTACATTGCATAATAGCAAATTTAATTAAATTCTGCTTGGTTTCCAAGTCTTCGTAATCTTCACTTTCGCATAATCTTTTGCAAACCTCCCAGCAAGGATGATTACTTTCAATCAAACGACTGACAATTTTTGAGCACCAGATGAAATCCTTCAGCTAAGATCAGAATTACGAAAATTAATAATAAATCTATGAGGTTGGTTGGTGATCAATGAATTATTGTATTTTTACTTGAAAAGCCACATCAATCGCACAATTCAGCACTTCGTATTCCAGAGATTTTCCATGATTGCGATCAAGATCCAGATTATTAGCCAAAGAGATGAGTTTATCAATCTTTTTGTAAGAGGTTGGTTTCTGTTTCAAGACTTTCTCGATGATGCGTATTTTATCCACGCTCATTCGAACTGTAAAAAAATATCAAATGAGATTACACGCAATGATTGATGAAGTAAATATTTTTTTTGAGGGATTCGACGACTTACTTTTCAACGGAGGTATAAAAACTCCGAACGCATTCAATTCTTTTAAAGCATTAATTAATTTTTTCTCTCTTTCAATATCGGTATGGAAATCAATCAAAGATAAGCAGGATCTAAAGACAACATATTTTTAATAATTTGTAAAAGGAGAGGGTTGAATTCAGTAAATAAAAATATCTACGTACTTGGCAAAGCCAATACAAAGATCATCATAAGACGAAGCGATGTTGAAATAATATTGGGCTGCTTCGATTACAATAGCGACACTTTCTTCGAATGCGATTCTATCACCAAGCTGTTTGTATTTCTGGGATAATGAACAAGTCAGTACTAAAGGAGCATAATCTTCGATGCAATCGTGTCGACTAGAAGTTAACATTGTGTACGCAAATATCTACGACATGGACATTGACAATAATAAATAATATAATAATCAAATGTTGCGTAATTTTAGGTGCAACTTTTCATCGAGGTTATTTACCCTGAGATATGTTCGATCTTGTAAAGATACGTAGAATTGTTGTACATATTCCATATCTTCTAATAAATCGTACATATCTTTTTTCACGATTCCTTTGCTACTGGTCCTGGCAAAAAAAATAATTCAGTAATCAGTAATCACAAAACAATTATTCTCGAAATAATTCCGGAATTTCAGTCCAATATTACTCAGCCGTGTAACCAACCTATTCAACTTAGCTATCACCATATCAGCCAAGGTTTTCTTTTGGAACTCCTCATTCGTCTTATTCTGATGTAAAGTTGATACATCTTTTTCAATCCCATAGTTATTGAATTTTTGTAAGATTTCTAATTCGTATTGCAATTCATTTACTCTGGAATTTATGACGAATAATTCTTCGAAATCGATATTACTGTAATGAGGAAAAATTCAGTATTAAATTAGGATATCTTCGAAAACAATGATCATTTTCACGAGTAACGAGTTTTCTCACTTATTATCAGTAACGCCAACGTGAGGCAAACTTCGAACTATCCTATCCGCCAGACTGATTTGATCGACTCTCTTACACGAGTAAACACTCAGCAGAGCCAACTCCAGTTTCCGTTTATCGCTGAACATCACATCGACTTCGTCGTTTTCGGCGACATAATTGAAAAACTGCAATTTGTATTCGAGTTAGTAGAAATTCTCAATTTGAATATCAATATTTCATCGTAACTTACAATGAGTGGTAAACTAAGATCATGTTCGCTGAGACGTTTAAAGTAATCGTCGATTATAGTATCTCGAGAATTCGGAAACAGCGATTCGCAACGGTTCAAAAATGGTAATAAAATTGTCGACACATCTTCTAAGAATGTTTCTTCGAAATTTGACTGTAATTTAAATGCAATTCGTTACACAGGTTATTTTCACCTATGATTGTTTTATTTTTCAAGTCTTACTTTAGACATTAGCAACATGAGCTTGTCAATTTCCTGATAAATTTCAATCTGATTCAACGTTACTTCCTCTTCGATTACTAATTCGTACATAACCGTATCCATTACCAGTAGATTATGCTGCAGGTAGTCCAAACTCTGAAGAGCAACGTTCACTTATTAATAAAATAAAAAAATTAATATTTTTTGTACTTGAAAAAAAATGAATATACGAACCTTAATACCATTTAGACGAGCTAAATTTAATAATTCTAACGCATTATCTACGAGACCACTTTGATCAACAACTTTTCGAATTTTGCTCTCGTACCAGGCAGATAAAACTTCGTACGTGAATGGAAAAGGATGTTCGGGATCAGTCTGCTTCACAGAACCGGACCGGATTAAATTTCTGTTCAAAAAAATACGAAAATATAAATCATCAATGCAGCAATTCGTCCACCAGGATAAAAATTCACACAAACTTGAAATTCCCAGATTCAGACCAATCAGCTTCGCGAATACGTTTACATTTCCAAGGTTCTAATATTTGGTATTCGTTCATCTTTGGAAGTAAACGTCTGCGAGAACATAAATCTCATTGTAATCGGTTATATCCATTAATTAAATAATTGATACGAAGATTGACATACCTAAAGGAACTTGGAGACATACATTCGGGTATATCATCGATAATTTTTAACCAAAAAGGTAACAGCTCTTCGCCATAATACGTTAATAAGACTTCAACAGCTTTCACATTGCAATCGTGAGCATAGAAAAGAGCCAAATTCAACGGCGAATTGGAACGGAATTTTTTGAACATGTCTTCCGAGTATGAACTTATCGGATTCAACTCCAAGATTTTCTGTTGAGAAAAAAAACGTTGTTCAGTTTTCAATACTTCCAAAGGTGGCTCATTTTAATTTTAATGAATAGCTGGAACTTGAATCTTACTTCATAAACGATCAACATATCCCAACAAAACAACAGGTATTTTCTTATTTGGAACAATAGAAGTTGACTAGGACTGAAATTATCATCGTGTTCTGGATTAATATTATAGTTTTTCATTTCGTTAAAATTCGGAATAGCGTCAGATTCATCTGGTTCTGAAAAGACTGTATTGAGTACTTTGTAAACTCATAAAAATTTCAAATAAAGTTTTGTTTTTACCAGCAACATCGTGATAATCAACAAATACATCAAAATCGGTCAACTGAAGACCGTATTTGAGTAAAACCTTGGCCGCTGATAAATCTTCGGGTATTCTTCGACAACATTCATTCAGAATCCACCATTTATTGGATACTTTAGTCTGTAAAAGTGAAAAATTTAAAAAAAATTCTCGAGAAAAAATCTTTCTTAAAAAATGTACGTTTTTCTTCACCAAATAATTTTTAATCGCTTCAGTCGTTGCTGGATTACTCTCCCATTGTTTCTTATAAACTCGATTTTCATCTAAATCGAATAATTTAGCAAATTCCAAAGCTTCTACGTACTCGCCAGAATTTATCTACGAATTGAATAAATTTCGATTAAACTAGGTACTTGAAAAATGAATCAAAATACGACTCTTAATTTTACCTTTTTTGAGTATAAATCTTCTGGTGTGATTTGTTTAAGGAATGTAAGACTGTAGGTTTTTTCAACGTAAACCATTTGCTTCTGTTGATGAAAGAATTCGAAATACACGAAGAACTTCAAAATTTGTCTCATCAAAGAATGATTATCTGCTACTTCTAGGGCTTTTGTCATAGATTCGTCATCCTGTATAGATAAATTGATTAGTGCCAGAATGAAAAATACCCCTTCACCTTTAATATACGACATACTTCTTGGTTTTGAGCGAATTCCGAATCTCGTCTCGCAGAACATAGCTTTATTTTGCAATCTAATACGAGAAATCCATAATGAATATCACAGGCATTAGCCAATTTCGCCGGAGTATTGACTAATTCCGGTTGACGATCGACTGAATGACATTTGGCGTTTATTTGACCTAATAAGTTATCCAAACTATCCGTCGTAGATACAGTTAGTGCTCCATTACGAGTTATTAATGCTAGTTTCTGTAAATGAAAATCCAAGTGTTACCGACAATGAAACAAATAAGAAATTTAAGGGATATGACAACTGGTACCTTTTCGGAGCACCAATTTATATCCAAAGGGAGGTATTCGTTCGAATTGACAGAACCATCTTCTTTTGTACTGTAACGAGGTAGATCTTGAACATCCCATAGTTTGTGCAATCTATTAAAAAACTAATCTGATTAGAAAGTGAACTCGAATATATTTTTCAATATCACTTTAAAAATGTATTACGTCATCTGAGGAATAAGCCAGACAGACACGCTACCGCAGGAATGGATACAAGCAAGTAGCTGGCCACTTTTCGATGCTGACATGGCAACTATCACAGACTGAATTTTATTTCAAATATTAGTCATTTTCATTCGAATATTTTAAACGAATAGCAAGATGGTTAACTTTACCCTTTTTTTATTCGACATGAAGTAAGAGATCCATCCGGTGTTCGCTTTGTTAACGTGTAAATTCTCGAGGCTCGGTTTGACTAATCTATAATAAGGGTAATCATTCAACAATCGCCATGAACTAAGACCAAGAGTATCATCTTCGGACTGTTGGTAAACAAATAAACAACATGAAGACAAAGTTCATCGGTACGAGTTTACAATAGGACAAAAATATACCTTTTGAAGTAGACTTGTAACAGGAAATGCGACAATTAAAATATTGAATAACGAGACATACGTCGCAGAGCTTAAAATCGTATCACAGAAGCAAAACGTATGATAAGGTTTGTATCCTTGAGACGGCGATATAAAATAGCTTTTCAAATTACCATTATACTCGACAGCTAGTAATTCATATGGCCTGCGAAAAATACTCATTATAAGAAGTGAAACGAAACGATGAAATTACATTTAAAAATTTTTCAAATCACCATTCCGTGCTCCTGGTCCTTTTCTCAACAAGAAGTAACGATACTAGAGCTCCTCGAGGTATTGATGAGTTCGAATCATTATCTTCGACCTATCATTACACAGATAATAGAATTAATCAAGTTTTAAGTTTTTAAATGTGATGCTGATAATCTTAACGAGATACCTTCGGTATGGAACAAATGAGATTGAGCAGAGCATCGTAACACTTGATGTCACCATTACTCGATGAGAAAGCTAATAAAATACCATCGTAGCTCCAACTCAACTTCCTCCAATTTGGTTGCTGGTCCATAGGAACTGAAAATATCGTAATTTTAGCACTTGAACAAACCCAAATATCGCCATTGTAGACTCACCTGTAGTTCTAGCGACAGGTGTTTCATAGTCGTCGCGTTTATGCCGGATTTCAAGATATTTATCCTGTAAAATAGCTAATAAAGTTCGTTCCGAGTCTGATACTGCGAATTGCCAAGGCAAGCTGGAACTAAAATCGAGTATCATAAGTATCGTTGATTTTATTAGATAAACAGAACGATTAATTCGGCTAACTTACTTTTTGAACTCGCAAATATCTTGATCTTTCAAAGGAAATAAGTTTTTAGGATTTAATTTATGAAGAATTCTGGTGTGAAGTTCTGAATCTTTAGGTTCCTAAGATGAGAAAAAATGAACAATGTTGAAATTTTCATACTTAGTTCAATATTTTGGACGAAAGTAAAGTTGAAAAATTCAATTGACTGTTGTGAACTTACCAAACTTTCTCGGTCCAATTTCCATTGCTGGATTTTTCTGGTTTCATGTAAGATGTCTTCTTTACTCATTATTGTAAGGATATGAAAACCAATTCGTAAAAAGGAGAACTTTTGTAATAAATTACACAATTTTATACATTTTTCTTCGGACGTCGATAGAATTTGAAGTTTGTTATCACTCAGAAATTCCAAGTTGTGATGATTTGTTTTGTATTCAAAATACGTACTTCGAATGCTCACCGTAAAATTTGTATCACACCAAATCTGACCTCTTGATTGGTCGCTGTCTAGCTGTGCTTCGGGTCCGGCTCCGCCCATCACTCAATTTTTGCTTTTAATTTTTTTTTCTTGATGAAAAATACAGCAAAATCAGAAAAAAATCACGTCAATAATTGGGATTAATTAATGGAATATTGTCATTTTGTTATCATGAACGTAACGTACGTAACTGACGTAAGAACTAAAAATTGCCGAGTCAAGTGAGTGTGGTCAGTGGTGTGAGTGAGTAATGAAAATTGAAATGAACCTTTCAGAAGAAAGTAAAAGATTAAAGATCATTACTAATCTAAGCTAAAAGATAATGGATTAATGATTAATGGAGATTGAAGGCGATTCGAGGACTCGAGGTAAAAACGCAGAAGCTTTTTAAATGAGAATCCTCGAAATTCGAATATGAAAATTCAAATTATGTAAACTTTAGTAAACTTGAACCAAAATGTGTGTTTTTTAAAAGTTGATGAAAAATCGCATTTTTCATGTCGTAGATATTCGAAAGTAATTGGATGTCTTTAATTGCGAATTTGGCATCAATTTTTCGAGGTCAGTAACGAATGCAGTTTCCAAAATCAGCGACCTCGACTAGAACTAAAACAATCCATAGGTAAGGTATCTCCTTCGGTATGCCATAAAATAACACTTTCACTACAGAAAATTGCATGAATTGCTCGACAATTTTTTCGATGAAATTGATCATTTTTGTCAGTTTTTAACAGTCAAAATTTATAATTTCTTTTTAAATTCACAGGAAGCACAGATCACAAAGACGAAAATAATCGCAATATAACAAACGTTCTACGAACAGAAAAGTAACTACCTATGTACTCAAAAATTCTTTAATAGGTACCTATCAGCGTTTTTGATTAACTAGTCTCAAATGTACTGCGTTTCAAAATCAATAAATGATGAAATACGAGTAAGTTGTCCAAATATCGTGATAATGTAATAATGAAATTATTAAATCAAATAGTACAACTTTCTCGTATTTTAATTCAAGACATTCCAATTAAACTTAATACTACATAAAGAAAAAAAAGTACAAAAACTATTAGTTTGAAACTGATCCGAGTTTTTCTCTCAAAACCAAACTTCAAAGACGAAAAAATATCAAACAAACTCACATAAAAAGTAACAAACGATTTAAAAACAAAAAAAGAAAAACAGTTTTTCAGACTTAAAAACAATAAATTGAACGTTATTTAAAAATAAAAAACAATAAAAGTATACCTAAATATTCATTTACTTTGAATATCTTTACCGGATAAGATTCTAAAGTACCTATATTCGTTTTGGTCGAAGCTATACTAGTCTGAATCTGAGTCAGAGTTCGTCCCATCCTCTCTGGGATAATAATCCAAGAAATCTCTCCCCAATCGTTTGCGCAAGTTTCTATTTTTCGCTAAAAAAATATCCCTCTCTACGTAATTATTGTCGAAAAACCAGTTCAATACGAAGCCGTTGGTAATCTTATCATTCTTATCTTCGAAAAAGCTATCACTAAACAAACTCTTAATAGCGCTGACGTTCTTGTAATCATTGATCTTCTTCAACTTGAATGCTTGCGTAACTTCGTAAGATTCGAATAACCACAGTAAAAAGTTATTCGCAGATGACATACTGGCCACAATATCAGCATCAGGACCCCTCCACGAGAACGCATAGTATTGCTCTATAGAGGTAGACCAATTAATTGCATTATCAGATCTATCAAGATTTCCGAGGGTTACTTCGTGGAAGAGTGTGTCAAATACATCATCGATTGGAAAAGATTTTTTGAACATCGTCAATTCTTCTTCGCTGGCAACACACCACTTGAGAAACTGTTGCCAATCTCGTGGATAAAACACGCGAAATGTTACACTCTTGAGAATAAGCTGACAACGTTCGAAACATTTCTGCTTAGCCTCGGCCAATAAATCCGGTTTGGAAGACAGGAAACACTCGAAAACATTTTTCACTTCATTTAAGCACTGTTTGTCCAAAAGAGCGTACCATGATTCTATATTTTCGCTGATCATTTTCTCGATAAACTCGTCGGCCAATTCCGCTGACGGAAATGAGCTGACGATAAAGGCTTTGAATTTCACCAACGCGTCGTATTTGAGCTGATGCAAAGAAGGTATATTCGAATTGACGATTACTTGCATTAAATTACGAACGCGTTCTTCATCCGAAGAACAAAATTTCAGATATTCGATCAATTCGTCGCATAATCCTTTTTTGATAAAAGCATCGAAATATCGGCGTGTACCGAGGAAATTTTCGTATGTTGAAATTCGGTCGAGGGATCGTGGCATTTCGTAATCCATCATGTGATGTTTTTTAAACTGGGCGATATCGGTTTCATTATCGAAGCACAAATCCACGAGTTTTTTCAAATCGGAAACGTTCACAAACATGATTAATTTGCGCCAGTGTTCCAACCATAATGCTTTTCTCGATTTCGATTCGACTTTTGTTAACAAATCCAGATAAATCTGCGCGTTATGACCGTAACCACTGGATTCTGCGAGCAAAGAATCAATTGATAACGATCGTAAGAAAACGGCCGCAAACGTATTCGGAATTTTGTTTTTCAAATCATCCGGAGCACTGGTCCATATATCGTGCAGTAAAGTAGCAGTACGACCTGAAAGATTCCGATTCGAAAATTTCTGTAAGATACCCAACACTTGCAAAAATTGTTTAACGTTGATCGACGGTTTCATGAAATTCCACACCTGTGTGACTAGATCGCTATGGGACTGACATTCTGCCAAACTGCTTAAAATGACGGCTGGCATTGTGTCTTCTTGCAGAACATATTGCAATTCCTCCTTGTTCAGTTTCGGCAATAAATACTTTACAGCGTTTTTTTCCTTGAAAATAGATTTCATTTGGGAGATTCGTTGGTGTGAAGTTATCCTACTCCAGTAGTATTCGACTTCCGGCCATTCCATTGGGTATGGGTTTTTCAATGACATGATACGAAATTCAGCCGATTGCTCGTCGCCGGGTATCTCATCGAGTCGGTTTCTCAAACGAAAAGTCCAATAATACAGCGAGCGAGGATATCGTCGGATATATTGGGAATTTTCCTCGTATTTGAAAGGAATACTCCTATCTCGCAAAACCGAAGGCCACAAACGTTCGATATCTTCTTCGAGGCAGTACGCGCAAGCGAGCTTGTATTCGTCCACCGGAGTCAATCGGCCACTCGACAGCAAATTCTTGGCGGTACTTTTCACACAAATTTTACCATTCGAATCGAGAATCGCGTATTCGAGATACGTTAAAACAAAATCGTGAAATTTTTTTTCAAAGAATTTTTCCAAAAGATCAAAACATCTTTTCAACTCTTGGCCCATCATTTCGATACGATTATCAATGGCGGAAGTTTGAATCGAGCATGGCAACTGTAAAATATCGTTGATGCTGAATTTATTTTCGGTGAACCAATTGAGCCACAGCACTCTGGCAACATCCGGATATAGATCGGTGACTTGCTGACGCCAACACACTAATGCCAGTTTCGATAATGCCATCTCCGACAATGATACCGGCGAGAAATAGAAAACGATTACATTTTCATCGGCCATCATTTTGCGATTGGAAAAGCACACGATGATATACTATAATCTTGCTCTCGAGTTCGATGCTTGGTGATGAAATTATTTCCTGAAAAAACAAAACAAAACGAACTTGATAACTTCTGATTTTAATAATTATTTATAAAGACGAAGTAACAAATAAGTATACCTACCTACACGCAGTTACGCACATATTATATTATTATAATGATTCATTTACACAAGTCACAAATGATCACACTCTAAAGTGAAACCTACAAAGCATATCTAACATCACACACTTCAATGCAGATAAACATCGTTTGATCGTACAGCATAATTATCTACAATCTACATACATACAGGGTGCCCCGCAATATCGAGCACCCCAAAGAAAGTTTTTCATTAAAAATATAGGTTGGCAACGTGAAATAGATGCATATGATTGGTGGAATGTTATCTCTCCAGTGCAACAACCAATCATGTGCTATCATTATTATCATTCACTGTGACCAACCAAAGTATTTTAATTTTAATTTTAGTAGAAAACTTTTTCAGGGGTGCTCGATATTTCTGGGCACCCTGTACCTAGATACAAAAAGTGGTTCTTCAGGGAGTGACTTCTAAGCACATACCATTTTTTTTACACGAGTTTAAGTTTTAGTATTAGTAGTTAGTACAATCGTGTATGCATTTTTAAACCTGATCTCCGTCGAATATTGGATGTAAGATTCCGGCAAAGATTGAAATTTGAGATCTGCATGCCCCCTCCCCAGGAGTTTCCCAGCCATAATTAACCAGACGTGGTTCGAACAAATTTTGGAAGGGGAGACTTGGAACCAAAAATGTTGAATAATTTAAAATTTTCAAAAACGATGCTCGTGTACGTATACAGGTACAAAAAATTGGAAATTGTTCTATTGCAACATTATACTGAAATCCAAAACAAAAAAATCGCACCTTTTTTCTTGTTGTCTATTTTATGTGTGTTTTTGTTAAGCGTTGGCTTGTGATAATAAAATTTTAAAAAATTACAGGACATAATTTTTGGAAATTTTTTGGTTTTGCTCGAGCAAAGCTAGGCAAAGCGAGGGTGAACGTTTTAGAAAATTTAGAATTTGTGAATACAAAAAAATTTTTCATTGTGAGTATAGAAATTTCAACGCCACAATTTTGTGCTTTTCGGTATTTTTGACTTGAGTGAATTTTTGCCATTTTTCGCTATATAATTAATACCTACCTATGCAAAGAAATTTTGAGCTGTTTTTGATATTTCGCACTTTTTTGCACCGGTACCAACCCTGTATTGATTTAGTAACGTTTTTTAAATTTCTCGAAAGCTAAAACTAGTTAAAAGCTTTCTTTTTCAGTTTTTTTTTACAAATTTATTTGGTTTAGTTTCAGTTTGAATTATTTTTCTATTTTCACTCTTTACTTACTTTTCTTCCTTTTAGCGTTTTCAATTTTTTTTCTTGTTGTGGAGCTGAGTATCCTTTCCACTTTCCACTCAATTCACCCCATTGAAAAACAATTTGGAAAGCCTAAAACTAAAGTTTTATAAATGTTTTAGAAGCTAAAAGCCAAAGCCAAAAGTCTCATCTTTCAGCTTTCCATCCTTGCTTTAGGTAGAGAAAAGGAGAAGGTTCGCGATAGCGAAGGCTGTGAAAAATTTATACGTAATTCGAAACATGAAACATCATTCTTGAATTTTTGATGATGCAAAAAACTGATTTTCATAATTTCAGCATTTTTAGTTGTCAAGAAATTGTAATTTTTTTTTAGGACGTACCTACCTAATTTTTATATGTTCAAAAAAAGAATCAATTTTCGTAGAAATAGGACATTTTTTGGCAGTTTAGATTGAAATGCATTAGATTATTTTTTTTTAGAAAATTTCAAGTAAAATACTAATTATTTTTAATGTCAGAAGGAGACGAAAGCTTTTGAAAATTTGTAATCCAAGAAGTAAAAACCCGCGGTTTTTGAAAAAATTCTTCGATTTTCCCACATCTTTTCCTCAACTTTTCCTAAACATATTTATGTAATGGTGGGGAGAGGTGAGACATCCCCCTGTTCGGCACGCTTCTGAATGTGAATGCACGTTGGCAATGGCATGGGCAAAGCGTTCCAAACCTTCTTTCAACAGGTGTCTACTGGATTTGACTTTCAGATTTTCATAGTTTTATCCATTATTTCATCTATGTTCACTCTTAACAGAGACAGTTCAACCGATAAGAGAGGTGTTTCATAAGAAAAATGAAGAATGATTTTTTTTTCCATTATTGTAGTACCTACTTGAGAAGTACCTACTTACTCGTAGTACCTCCTCTTCTCCTAGTGGCGTGACGAGATAGCGTCATTGAAAAATGACTAAATTCATCGAAAAATGTAAGATTGATTGAATCAACTCATTCTCAGTGATTATGAAATTTAAAAAAAAAAAATTGTAGAAAATCATGGTTCAATATTTTAATTTTTCGATATAAAAATACGAATAATATACAGACCGCAACATACTAAGTAAAAAATCCAAAACTCAGATTGAAAAAAGAAAAAAATTATGAACAGTTATGGTAGTTCATCATAAAGTAACAAACGTTATCATTTTGTACCTTAAAAAATCAAACATATTAATCGATTAAAATTAATAATAGAACATAGAAAGGTAGATACGACAACAAAAATACAAAATAATCGACGAACACTACGAAATAAAACACTATAGAGATGTAGCTCTAGAAATATACTAAAAAATAACATTTTTTCAATATCAAATAGGCAACGTAAAAAAAAACCAACAATTTCAAAAACATGTCGACATTAATTTTTTCATTTTTCAAAAAATTTCTTTCAATGTTGTAAAATTATTGGCAGCGTTGAATGACGAGTAGGTAATAAGGCACGTACAAGTATTGATCCGACAGATTTCAATCGCCACAGACAATTCCAGTTTTGAAAATGAAGAAGGATTACGATGGACGATTTTTATCGAATAATGTAGACGCTACGCAGTTGGATAATCAACTACAGCAAGATTCGGCACCTATTGTGCGATTCTGCATCAGGAGATTCCGTATCAGAACATTCAGCACTGGACAAACTGGTGTCAAACGATTTAATTCCAGATAATTCAGAATCAAGAGACAATTCAGAATCAGAAAACAATTCAGCATCAGAAGACAGCTCAGCATCAGAGAATTCCTCATTAGAAGAGAACGTATGCTCATTTATTTTAAAAAACTGCTGAAATTTCCGCACCTCAGTCATATCTCTATCGAAAATACTGGACAAAAAATCATCAACTGACTTGGCAGAATTAAAAACTTTACTCAGCTCGTAGATTTCATCATATTTATTCCTTCTGTACGCGATTCTAGCTTCATCTGTTTCAAAGTACCATTTAGAGAAATCGTTAAAATATTCTATTTTTTCGTATCTGGTACTATATTTCTCCATACGAGCACTTTTTAGGAAAACTTCGTCGACGTTAAAACTCTTCTTGAACTCTGACAATTGTTGCGCATTATCGATGCACCACTCAACTAACCGCTGCCACCTGGTAAAATACTTTTTCTTATAATAATACGAATCAGGCACAACAGTACGCAAAAGATGCGACAGAAACTCGCGTTTAAATTCTTTTAATTGCTCCGGACTCGAAATGAAAAAATCGATCGCCTGCTCAAGATTCATACGGTCATTGTCATTAAACTCAGAATGCAGATGTTTAAACTGTGTCCGGCAGCAAATCATCCGGAATTTGAACCGATCCACGTCGTTTTGTACATTAGAAAACAAAACACCGAGGAACGCATCGCATCGTGCATGTCTATCTTTATCGTAGTGAGCAATCACGTTGGCATTCGACTTGAGTAATTGTTGGATACGATTCTTAATAAGTGTCGGATTATTCGAGCAGATATTCAGATAATCCGTCAAATCCGAATAAAATCCTGCTCTGATTAATGATCCGAACAGCTCATTGTACTTGAACAAACGTTTTTTGTACACTTCGATGTCTTCATCGTTCCGCAAAGATAGCTTCATGAATTGCTCGAAAAATTTTGGAGTCGCGTAAACTGCTATTTTACGCCAATTCCTCTTCCATACTTCGTTTCTCTTTTCGAAACTCGCAATATTGAACAGTTCCAGCATGAATGTCATGTCGTGGCCGTAAGATTGTGAAAACAACCCATATCGCGACCCCGACAATCGGCAGAAAAACTCATTGAAACGGGTTGTCACAACGTACAATTTCAATTCTCTCGGTGCACTGGTCCATAATTCAAAAAGGAAAGCGTTCACTCGATGACGTCGATCGAAATCCAAATCCTTAGAAATGAACACTACTGCCCACAGTTTACTAATCATATTGGAAAACATGGACGGTGTTTCGAAGATGAAATTTTTAAATACGGCGAACGATTCACACACATATCCCGAATACTTCGTTTCTGTTGCCAAAACATGCAACAAACGAGAGTTCGTTGCTTTGAATACCGTCTCAGCCATATCTCTCGTTAATTTCGGCAATAAGCACATAATGGCTTCTGCATCTTTACCATTTACGATAATCTTGATCCTTGTTATTTTCTCTTTATCTGACAGCTGATCGAAAAAATACTCGCAAGCTGCCCAATTCTTTTTCGTGTACGATTCCTTAAATTGGTTGACAATGGATATGGGAGCTTTTCTCGACATCATACGCCGATTAAAATAAAACATCATGTGCGATTTCATGGTGGTACCGACCTTAACTCGAGGAGCATCTGATACCAAAGGCCAAATTCGTTTGACCTCTTCTTCCAAACAGAACGTCGTAGCTATCAGGTATTTTTCCACGTTGGTGAACTTGTCCGATTTCAGCACATTCGCCGCAGTTGCTTTGAAACTGACGGTACCACTGGGTCTCATAACAGTGCAGTTGAGAAACCTGGGTAAAGCGTTTTCGATAGTTCCTTCGAATAATAATTCCTCTTTCGAAAGGTATTCGATCCATTTCTCCAACTCTGGTCTGACCGATTCAATCCTGTCATTGATCAATTTTTTAATACAAGATGGTGCGGTGAAGATTTCGTCGCAGCTAGTTCTTTTCCTCTCCAGAAATGAGGTAATAGAATCGTTCGGACTGGGAGGATGGGTGAAGTACTGATTACGCCAATAATCTAATGATAAAACCGTCGCAGCGAGCGATTGCAAGGACGAAGGCGAGTTGATAAATTTGAATGGATATTCCTCTTGAATCACACTAACCATGTTGATCGATTAATACGTTCAGTTCTTCATCGGCCGATTGAAATTTTTCTCGCAAAATTACGTACCTAGATACACCTGGACATATGAAAATTGAAAAGAAAAAAACTGTAATCAATATTTTGCATTGTCTCCGTCAAAAGGTGTCATATTATGTTGTCTAATAGGTAGTTCAAAATATCTAGTTTACTAAACGATACAGTATCTGCAATTATTGCTACAACAAATTCTAAGCCAAGTGTGCCTACTAAAATTTCAAAATAAAAATGCAGGACTTCAGCAGGACATAATTTAAACACCTGAGATTCTGTCAGAAAAAGGAGCCGAGGGGGGGGGGCGGTGCGAGACAAAATTTTACATTAGAATTTTTCGCTTTTCCAATTTCTTCAAACATCCCAAGATTTTCTTCAAGCGAGCGAACGCCAAAAATATAGTTTCATCATTTCAATTTTTGATTTTATTTTCATTTTTAAGGTTCTTGCTTATGTACTGAAAATGGGTAAATAAAAAACTTTTTTCAACGTAACAAATTCTTAAAAAATATAGGACATTTGAGGAAAAAAATCATACAAATTTTTCGAAATGAAACGGCAAGTTTAAAGTAACATAATAAAGAGATAAAATAAAAATGTTGTCATTTGAAAGGTACCTACAATTTTGCCTATAATATTCATACAATGCAACGTATACAAATTTTGACTTCTCCTTCAAGTCTGGAATTTTTTAAATGCGGAAATGGAAACAAACTTGGGCCTAGCGAAGCGAGGGCAAAAGCTTTCGAAAATAAGTATTTCGAGAAGTACATAAGTTAGGTAAGGTACTTAAAAAAATGATGTTTTTTTTGTATTTTGTGTAATGAGTTAAGTAGGTATAAGAAGTATTTAAATGATTTTTTTAAATTAAAAATTTAAAAAAAGCAAACAAGTCTGAGCGAAGCGAGGCAACATTTTTTTAAAAATTCATGCTTTGAGAAGTAAAAAAAAATTTCTTCATGCAGAGAGGAGTTTATTTTTTTGATTAAAACTTTGAACATTTTTTGAATTTGAACAATAAGCTTTTCATGCGGAAAACGAGCAAATACCCCGAGCGAAAATTTATCAAAAATATGTAATTCAAAATCTAAAAAAGTCGACAAATGTTTTTTCTACAGAATGAGATCAAGAATTCAATGTTTCATTTTTTCATTACCTATACCTTTTTAACAAAATCCACTATTTTACTAGTAATTTTTAAAATCACCACTTATTCATTACTTTCACTACTTGTTAGATACCTTGAAAATAGGACATTTTTTGATATTTTATCAAGAGGGGGACTTTCTAGCAGTTTACTCGTAGATTGGAATGCATTGGATTTTCTTTGTTAGAAAATTTCAAGTAAGTAAAACAACATTTTTTTTTGATGTGAGAAGGAGACGAAAGCTGTTGAAAAATTGTAATTCAAGAACTAAATTTTCCCAGGTTATACATTTTCTGTATTGAGGGGGGGGGGGGGGGGGTAGAGAGGTGACACCCCTCCACTACATGTGAATGCACGTTGGCATGGACAAAGAAAGGGTTCCACATCTTTCTCAGCAGATGTTTACTAGATTTGACTTTCAGATTTTCATAATTTTATTCATTAGGTACTTATTTCATCTATGTTCACATTGTTGTTCACTCTTGCCAGAGACACTTCAACGGATAAGAGGGGTGATTCATGAAAAGAATATCACAAATAATTTTTTTTTCATTATTCCAGTAGGTACCTATTTGAGAAGTACATACCTACTCGCATGTAGTTTCTTTTCGCTGTGGCATGACGAGACAGCGTCGTTCAGGAAAATGACTAAATTCATCGAAAAATAAAGATTGATTGAATAAAAACTCATTCTCAGTGATTATGAAACGATAAAATTTTTTAGAAAATCATATTTTTCTTCTTCGATATAAAACTACGAATAATACAGACCGCAACTACCAAGTACTAATTTTTTTTTAAATCCAAAACGAAAAAAAAATTGTGAAAAATTATGGTACCTAGTTCATAAAAAAAGTAATAAACGTTATCATACCTTAAAAAATCAAACAAAATTGATTAAAATTAATAATGGAACTAGATAGGTAGGTCTATAGGTAAGACAGTAAAAATACAAATAAGCGACGAACATTACAAAATAAAAAACTACAGAAGAATCTCTAGAAATATACTAAAAAATAACATTTTTTCAACATCAAATAACGAAATGAAATCCCCACAATTTTAAATACAAGTCGACATAATTTTATTTTTTCTGAAAAATTTTCTTCAATCTCGTAATATCGTTGCAGCGTTGAATGACGAGTAACCAGATCTTGAAATGTGCAAATAGAAAACTTTATGGCACGTACAAGTATTGATCGGACAGATTTTAATCGCTACAGGCCACAGACGATTCCAGTTTTGAAAATGAAGAGGGTACGATTGAACGATTTTTATCAAATAATGCAGACGCTACGCACTCGGATAATCAACTACAGCAAGATTCGGCACAGCTATTGTGCGATTCTGCGCTAGATGATTCTGTATCAGAACATTCAGCACTGGACGAGCTGGTGTCAAACGATTTAATTCCAGATAATTCGGAATCAGAAGACAGTTCTGCATCAGAAGACAGTTCTGCATCAGAAGACAGTTCAGCATCAGAGAATTCCTCATTAGAAGAGAACGCACGCTCATTTCTCTTGAAAAACTGCTGAAATTTCCGCACCTCAGACGTATCTCCTTCGAAAATACTTGACAAAAAACCGTCAATTGATTTGACAGATGAAAAAACTTTACTCCGCTCGTTGATTTTATCGTAGTTATTCGTTCTGTACGCGATTCTAGCTTCATCGGTTTCGAAGTACCATTTGGAGAAATCGTTAAAATATTGTATTCCTATAAATTCTCCGTTCCAGTCATATTCCTTGATACATTTTACGAAAATTTCGTCGACGTTAAGAGTCTTCTTGAACTCTGACAATTGTTGTACATTATCTTCGATGCACCATTCAAATAACTGCTGCCACCATCTGGTAAACTTATTCTTCGAATGGAAATATTCAGGTACAACAGAGCGGCAAAGATGCGACAGAAACTCGCGTTTAAATTTTTTCAATTTTTTCGGACTCGAAATGAAAAAATCGATCGTCTGCTGAAGATTCATACGGTCATACCAACTAAACGCAGATTGCAGATTTTTCAACTGTGCCTGGCAGCAAATCATCCGAAATTTGAACCGATCCACGTCTTTTTGAACGTTCGAAAACAAAGCACCGAGGAACGCATCGCATCGTGCATATCTATCTTTATCGTAGCGAAAAAACACGTTGGTATTCAACTTGAGTAATCGTCGGCTATTGCTCTGAATAAATTTTGGATTATTCAAGCAGAAATTCAGATAATCCGTCAAATCCAAATAAAATCCTGCGCCGATTATTGATGTGAACAGCTTTCCGTGACTGTAATACAGTCGTTTTTTGTACACTTCAATGTCTTTATCGTTTCGCAAAGATAGCCTCATGAATTGTTCGAAAAATTTTGGAGTCGTGTAAAAAGCTATTCTACGCCAATGCCTCTTCCATACTTTGTTTCTCATACTGAAACTCGCAATACTGAACAGTTCCAGCATGAATGCCATGTCGTGGCCGTAACATTGTGAAAACGAATCTGGACCTAGCTTCAATCGGCAGAAAAACTCATTGAAACGGGTTGTCACAACGTACAATTTCAATTCTCTCGGTGCACTGGTCCATAATTCAAAAAGGAAAGCGTTCACTCGATGACGTCGATCGAAATCCAAATCCTTAGAAATGAACACTACTGCCCACAGTTTACTAATCATATTGGAAAACATGGACGGTGTTTCGAAGATGAAATTTTTAAATACGGCGAACGATTCACACACATATCCCGAATACTTCGTTTCTGTTGCCAAAACATGCAACAAACGAGAGTTCGTTGCTTTGAATACCGTCTCAGCCATATCTCTCGTTAATTTCGGCAATAAGCACATAATGGCTTCTGCATCTTTACCATTTACGATAATCTTGATCCTTGTTATTTTCTCTTTATCTGACAGCTGATCGAAAAAATACTCGCAAGCTGCCCAATTCTTTTTCGTGTACGATTCCTTAAATTGGTTGACAATGGATATGGGAGCTTTTCTCGACATCATACGCCGATTAAAATAAAACATCATGTGCGATTTCATGGTGGTACCGACCTTAACTCGAGGAGCATCTGATACCAAAGGCCAAATTCGTTTGACCTCTTCTTCCAAACAGAACGTCGTAGCTATCAGGTATTTTTCCACGTCGCTGAACTTGTCCGATTTCAGCACATTCGTTGCAGTTGCTGTAAAACTGACGGTACCACTGGGTTTCATAACGGCGCAGTTGAGAAACCTGGGCAAAGCGTTTTCGATAGTTCCTTCGAATAATAATTCCTCTTTCGAAAGGTATTCGATCCATTTCTTCAACTCTGGTCCAACCGCTTCAATCCTGTCATCGATCAAATTCTTAATACAAGATGGAACGGTGAAGATTTCGTCGCAACTGGTTTGTTTCTTCTCTAGAAATGAGGTGACAGGATCACCTGGACTGGTAGGATGGCTGAAGTACTGATGACGCCAATAATCTAACGACAAAACCGTCGCAGCGAGCGATTGCAAAGACGAAGGTGAGTTGATAAATCTGAATGGATATTCCTCTTGAATCACACTAGCCATGTTGATCGATCAATGTTCAGTTCTTCATGGGCCGATTGAAATTTTTCTCGCAAAATTACGTACCTACTACCTAGATACACCTGGACATATGAAAATTGAAAAGAAAAAAAAAAGTAATTAATATTTTGCATTGTCTCTGTCAGAAGGTGTCATATATGTTGTCAGATAGTTCAAAATCGTTTACTAAACGATTATAGAGCGGGAAAATAACGTAAAAAAGCAGGGGCGAAAAGGAAAAAATTGGCACATCAATCAATTTTTTCTTCGGTAATGTGTTCGGATGGACCCTCTGAACTACCAGGAAAAAACCAACCCTCCTTCCCATGGAGGAAAATTTTTTAGGGGACTAAAACCGGTTCCGATTCACGTTTTTTGCGTTTTAGTCCGTAAATAGTTATTAGGTTCTTGAGAAAAACTACCATAACGAAAAATGTCCCCCTTCAAAGCCTTCAAATTCTCGATTTGGGGCACAGAGGAGCTTTGAGGTGTTGTATGCAGAAAATAAGTTCATATTCGTATTCAACGACCTTAAAAACATACTATTCGACATATCGCACGTCCAGATTTGTTTTTCAATGTACATATATGATTCAGTAGTGTGTTAGGTAAGTACTTGAAAAATCAAGCAACCGTCACGAACCCCCGGGGAGGGTTGAAGACGAACCAATGGTAGTTTGATTAGTAGTTGGGTGAGTAGACTTTGTAAAAAAAATTTGAACGAAAACGAATGATTTCAAGTGGTAATTTTGATTAATTCATTGGACTGACTTTTTTGGAAACACCTACTCTTTCCATCCCTTTTTTTAAACACCGCTCTTGAGAAATGGGTATCGAGCGTAGTATCAAATTATCGAGAATTTGTAGGGGAACATTTTTCGTTATGGTAATTTTTCTCAAGAACCTAATATTTACGGCTTAAAACGCAAAAAACGTGAATCGGAACCGGTTTTAGCCCCCTAAAAATTTTTCTCCCGGGGTAGCAGGGAGATCCGAACACATTCCCAAAGAAAAATTGATGTTCCAATTTTTTCCTTTTTAAAACCGCTATTTGCCCGCTCTATTACCAATAATTGCTACAAAAAATTCAAGAAAATAATATCTAATCACTAGAATGTATTTTTTAATTTCAATCAAAATTATTTTAAAAAACAATACAAATGAACGCATTACATTCGTTACAGTACAGGGTGCCGAGAAAATTTCAAAATAAAAAAGCAGGACTTTGGCAGGTCATCATTTAAACACTTGACTTTGTCGGTAAAGGGAGCCGGGGGAGGGGGCGAGACAAAATTTTACATTAGAATAATTTTTCGCTTCTTCAATTTCTTCAAACATCCCAAGATTTTCTTCATGCGAGAGAATGTCGAAAATATAGTTTTATGATTTCAATTTTTGATTTTATTTTCACCTTAAAGTTTCTTGCTTATGTACTGAAATTGAAATTCTTTAAAAATATACAAAAATTTGATGAAGAATTTGAATGGCATTTGGGGAAAAAAATCATACACATTTTTCAAAATGAAACGGTGAGTTTTAAGTTACATATAAGAAAGAGATTTTGCCTAATATACATTACAACGTATAAAAATTTTGATTTCCCCTTCAAGGCTGGAATTTTTTAACAGCTGTTTTTTTATTAAATTCAAAATTTCAAAAAAGCAAACATGTCCGAGCGAAGCGGGGCAAAAATCTTTCAAAAATTCATGTTTTGAGAAGTAATAAAAAAGTTTCTTCATGCAGAGAGTTTATTTTTTTGATTCAAACTTTGAACATTTTTTGAATTTGAACAATAAGCCGTTTATGCGGAAAACGAGCAAATGGCCCGAGCGCAGCGAGGGCAAAAGCACTCAAAAATATAATATGTAATTCAAACTCTAAAAAAGTCGACAAATGAGCTCTTCTCTACAGAATGAGATCAAGAATTCAATTTTTCATTTTTTCACTACCTTTTCAACAAAATTCACTACTTTTACTAGTAATTTTTAAAATCACTACTTTTTCACTACTTGTTAGATACCCTGAAAATTGGACATTTTTTGATATTTTATCATAAGTTGGTATTTTCTAGCAGTTTACTCGTAGATTGGAATGCATTGGATTTTGTTTGTTAGAAAATTTCTAGTAAAACAACATTATTTTTGATGTGAGAAGGAAACGAAAGCTGTTCAAAATTTGTGATTCAAGAAGTAAAGTTTACCAGGTTATACATTTTCTGTATTGGGGTGGGGGGGTGACACCCCTCCTCTTCAGCATGCTTCTAAATGTGAATGCACGTTGACATCTGTTGACATGGATAAAGAAAGCGTTCCACATCTTTCTCAGCAGGTGTTTGCTAGATTTGACTTTCAGATTTTCATAATTTTATTCATTAGGTACCTATTTTATCTGTGTTCACTCTTGCCAGAGACAGTTCAGCCGATAAGAGGGGTGATTCATGAAAAGAAAATCACGAATGATTTTTTTCCCCCATTATTCCAGTATTTAATGTAGAAGTACCTACTCGTATGTTAGGTAGCATCTTTTCGCAGTGGCGTGACGAGACATGCGTCGTTGGAAAATGACTTAATTCATCGAAAAATCAAGATTGATTGAAAAAAAACTCATTTTCAGTGATTATGAAATGAAATTTTTTTTAGAAAATCATAGTTTAATATTTTCTTCTTTGATATAAAAATACGAATAATAGGTACAAACCGCAACTACCAAGTTTTTTTTTTTTTAAATCCAAAACTCACATTGAAAAAATAAAAAAAATAATTTATGATGAAAAATTATGGTAGTTCATAAAAAAGTAATAAACGTTATCATACCTTAAAAAATCAAATAAAATTGATTAAAATTAATAATGGAACATAGATAGGTAGGTACTAGGTACGACAATAAAAATACAAATAAGCGACGAACATTACAAAATAAAACACTAGAGATGAATCTTTAGAAATAGGTACCTACCTATACTAAAAAATAACATTTTTTCAACATCAAATAACGAAACAGAAACCCCACAATTTTAAAAAAAAAGTCGACATAATTTTTTTCCTGAAAAATTTTTATCAATCTCGTGAAATTGTTCCAGCGTTGAATGACGAGTAATCTGAGCTTGAAATATGCAAACAGAAAACTTCAAGGAGCAAGTATATTGCTCGGATAGATTTCAATCGCCGCAGACGATTTCAGTTTTGAAAATAAGGAGAAGGGTACAATGTTATTAAACGATTTTTATCGAGTAATGTAGACGCGACGCACTTGGATATTCAACTTAAATTTATTTACAGCGAGATTCGGCACCTATTGTGCGATTCTGGGCTAGGCGATTCCGTATCAGAACATTCTGATTCAGCACTGGACAAGCTGGTGTCAAACGATCTAATTCCAGATAGTTCAGAATCAGAAGACAATTCAGCATCAGAGAATTCCTCATTACGAGTAGAAGATAACGCGTGCTCATTTCTCTTGAAAAACTGCTGAAATTTCCGCACCTCAGACATATCACCATCGAAAATACCTGACAAAAATTCATCAACTGATGACTCAGCAGACCTCAAAATTTTATTCAACTCGTCGATTTTATGGTAGTTATGTATTTTATTCGTTCTGAACGCGATTCTAGCTTCATCGGTTTCAAAGAACCATTTGGAGAATTCGTTAAAATATTGTATTTTCCCCCATCTACCACGACCCTCGATACATTTTAAGAAAATTTCGTCGATGTTAAAAGTCCTTTTGAACTCTGACAATTGTTTCGCATTATCGATGCACCATTCAACCAACTGCGACCACGGTGAAAACTCGTCCCGATAGAATGGGCTAGGTACAACAGAACTGCGAAGATGCGACAGGAACTTGCGTTTTAATTCTTTCAATTGTTCCGGACTCGAAATGAAAAAATCGACCGCCTGCTGAATATTCAAACTGTCATCTCGATTAAACTCAGAATGCAGTTTTTTAATCTGTGTCCGGCAGCAAATCATCCGAAATTTAAACTGATCCACATCGTTTTTTACGTTCGAAAACAAAGCACCGAGGAACACATCGCATCGTGCACATCTATCTTTATCGTAGTAAAACATGACGTCGGCATTTGACTTGAGTAATCGTTGGCTACAGTTCCGAATAAGTGTCGGATCATTCGAGCAGACATTCAGATAATCTGTCAAATCAGAAAAAAATCCTGCCTCGATTAATGATTTGAACAGGTCTGTGTGCTTGAACAAACGTTCTTTGTACACATTGATGTCTTCATCGTTTTGCAGAGCTAGCCTCATGAATTGTTTGAAAAATTTTGGTGTAGCGTGAAAAGCTATTTTACGCCAATTCCTCTTCCATATTTCGTTTCTCCTTTCGAAACTAGCAATATTGAACAGTTCCAGCATGAATGCCATGTCGTGGCCGTAACATTGTGAAAACGAATCTGGACCTAGCTTCAATCGGCAGAAAAACTCATTGAAACGGGTTGTCACAACGTACAATTTCAATTCTCTCGGTGCACTGGTCCATAATTCAAAAAGGAAAGCGTTCACTCGATGACGTCGATCGAAATCCAAATCCTTAGAAATGAACACTACTGCCCACAGTTTACTAATCATATTGGAAAACATGGACGGTGTTTCGAAGATGAAATTTTTAAATACGGCGAACGATTCACACACATATCCCGAATACTTCGTTTCTGTTGCCAAAACATGCAACAAACGAGAGTTCGTTGCTTTGAATACCGTCTCAGCCATATCTCTCGTTAATTTCGGCAATAAGCACATAATGGCTTCTGCATCTTTACCATTTACGATAATCTTGATCCTTGTTATTTTCTCTTTATCTGACAGCTGATCGAAAAAATACTCGCAAGCTGCCCAATTCTTTTTCGTGTACGATTCCTTAAATTGGTTGACAATGGATATGGGAGCTTTTCTCGACATCATACGCCGATTAAAATAAAACATCATGTGCGATTTCATGGTGGTACCGACCTTAACTCGAGGAGCATCTGATACCAAAGGCCAAATTCGTTTGACCTCTTCTTCCAAACAGAACGTCGTAGCTATCAGGTATTTTTCCACGTCGCTGAACTTGTCCGATTTCAGCACATTCGTTGCAGTTGCTGTGAAACTGACGGTACCACTGGGTTTCATAACGGTGCAGTTGAGAAACCTGGGCAAAGCGTTTTCGATAGTTCCTTCGAATAATAATTCCTCTATCGAAAGATATTTGATCCATTTCTTCAACTCAGGTCCGACCGATTTAATCCTGTCATCGATCAAATTCTTAATACAAGATGGCACGGTGAAGATTTCGTCGCAGCTGGTGTTTTTCTTTTCCAGAAACGAGGTAATAGGATCATCTTGTTTGGGAGGATGGCTGAAGTACTGATGACGCCAATAATCTAACGACAAACCCGTCGCAGCGAGCGATTGCAGAGACGAAGGCGAGTTGATAAATCTGAATGGATATTCCTCTTGAATCACACTAGCCATGTTGATCGATCGATGTTCAGTTCTTCATCGGCTGATTGAAATTTTTCTCGCGAAATTACGTACCTAGATACACCTGGACATATGAAAATTGAAAAGAAAAAAAATTGTAATCAATATTTTGCATCGTCTCCGTTAAAAGGTGTCATTATATGTATGTTGTCTAATAGTTCAAAATCGTCACTAAACGATTATCTATAATTATTGCTACATTTGCTTTAAATAAAGTAATAGGATACCCTGCCCAATTATAGAAATATAAAATGAAAATTTTGAAAAACTCAAATTCTCAATTTCCCACAATACAAAAGAATATAAATTGAAATTTTTTTTCAAAAATAATTCAACAACATGCACGAGCAAAAAACATTTGTCAACAGCACTTTTTAAAAATATTTTCAAGAAATTTCAAACTTCAAAGCAATCACAAACACCGAACGAAGTAAGCGCAAAACGGCAAAAGTTCTCCAAAATGTGCATACGTATACAAATTCAAAAAATAATCAACTCAACATGGTATGATTATTTTTGATGTCAAAAGTTTATTAGTTGGCCTTGACATGTTTAGAATTCGAACTGTGATTTTTGGTAAATTTCAGTTTTGAACAAGAAAAGAAAATTGGCCTCAGCAAAGCGAAGGAGAAAGTTTTTGAAAATTCAACAATCGAAAACTTGAATACGAGTAGTATTATTTTTAGGCGAGAAGTCGATTTTGCTAGTCCTTGACATTTCCTAAATTCGATCAGTAGGTAATTTTCTAATAATTGCGAGTGCAAAAGCTATTTTCTGTAATGTGAAGGTTCGACTGCGCAAATTCAATGAAAATTCCCTAACAAGACCATAAACCAAAAAGACGTCAGTAAAAAGTTGCATGACTCTTCGAATACAGAGTCTGACTCCCGGTGTTTTTGAAATGTTTTCGTAAAGCAGAGGTCCTCAAGAGTTATTTCACAAGTTGATTTGAAAAAAAAAACTCTTCCGCTCAAACTGTGAAAGATACACGAAAAATTTATCAATCAAATAGGTACCTAGATGAAACATGTAAACTCGATCTAGAGATACATATATTGGATCAAATGTGGAATGAGTACTCACTCAGAGAATTAAGATTCGGAAATGAAAAATCTCCTAATTTCGGAATTACAAGGATTATATTTCAATAATATGCACATTAAAGTAAAAAAAAGTACAATTTTACAGAATAGGAATAAGTAATAAAAAAATATCCGCAATAGAAATATAGCCTAAGAAAAATTAATTCGCAAAAATAAAAAGTCTGATTTCACAACTTGTAAATAGGTAAATAAGTAAATACTTGAAAACCAAAGAAATTCAGAAAAAATACCTTAAAATTCCTCCCAAATTCAAAAAAGTAGATCAGTTGAATTAAAAGAAATAATAAAATATAATACTTATGTAGGTATACGAATGAATAGCAAAATGGCACCAAATATTAATAATTAGTAGGTATACCTAGTCATTGGGGGTGAAATTCACTCGAAAATTCTCAATTTCAGCGACATCGTCGTCGTAAAACCAACTCAATATCATAGAAATACTACGATCGCATCCACTTCTAAAAGTGTTCGTCACCAAGTTATTGCTTAAAAAACTGCTGATCTTACTCCTTTTATACATTCTCGCAGCTTCTTCGCTCGTAAAATACCATAACAGAAAACTATCCAAAGCAGTAGAATATCGAGGAAAGTACATCGATTTTTGAACAGCTTTAGGTAAAAGTTTTTCAAATATATCATCTACACGTAAAGACTCCCTCAACTTTACTATTTCTTCCTCGCTGGGAGCGCACCATTTCAGAAATTGATGCCAATCTCGTACACGAAACTTTTTGAATTGGTTCGACTTCAAAATATTTTCACAAATCTCGTACATTTTTTTCTTCACTGCAGTTTTACACTCATCGGAAGAGGATAAAAAGCAATCGACAGTACTTTTGACATCGAGTAAACGGTTCTTATTCGCCAAATCAACCACCACGTGCAAATTTTCTGCGATAAAATTCTCTCTAAATTGCCTAGCCAAATCTAAAGATGGAAATACACCGTTTACGAAGTCGATTACCTTCATCGTAAATCTATCTGAAGGCAGATCAAAAACACCATCATTCATTATCGAATCGACGAATTGTTTCTTCACTTCAAGCAAACGATGCTCGTCCGATAAACAAAACTGTAAGTATTTGTTGAATTCGTCACCTGAGTCGTGTTCAATAGACAGATAAAACTTAGTTTCCAAAGAGGGATGATTCAGCATCTCGTTTTCTTTAAATTGAACAAGACTGTCTTCATTATCGAAACACAATTTCATCGCTTCGTGTAAATCAGACGTACTCGCATAACAGATAAACTTATCCCAACAATTATTCCATATATTTCGTCTGAATTCGGGCCGCAAAAAGCTCAGAAGATCGAGAAAAAACTCAACGTTATATGCATAATCGTAATCATCATCATCTGCACCATTTGCATCATCTGAGCGATTCAGAATACGCTCGATCACGTATTTTTTCAAATTATCCGGTGCATCGGTCCATATACCTGACAGCAGGGGTGGTACGTTTGCGTAACAAAAATACTCAACATGCATCTCAACAAAACACCATAATTCTCTCATCAGATGAATGAATTTATAACCTGGGATCGAATTTTTCACATAATTCCATACTTGCAAAACTAAACTCAAATTTCCCCCGGCCCCACTTCTTCCTATCAAATTGACCAACAAACGGTGAGGCTTGTTCCTAAAAAGATACCCCTGTTGAGAAGAATTCAACTTCGGTAACAAATACGTAGTGGTACGTTCATCCCTCAAAATGATCTTAAGATTTGAATTTTGTTCTTCCGCGTTCAATTTACCCCAAAAATATTCAATTTGGAACCGATCGTCGACTCTTTCAGATAATAACACACGCAACTCTACCGAATCGTGTTCATTACCAGGTATCTTGTCAAGTTCATTTTTCATACGACAATTCCAATAATAAATCACCGGTTCTGCGTCAAAAGTACTCTCCTTAATCGAAGCTCCATCCGGTACCGAATGCCACAAACGTTTTACGTCATCTTCCAAACAATACAAACAGGCGATTTGGTATTTTTCGACCGCTGACCACTCGTCACTCGTCACAAAGCGCTTAGCAGCACTTTTGTAGTCAAATTCGCCGTTCGAGAGTTCAACATGATCCAATATATACAACATTTTGTCACCGTATTTCAAATAGAATCGAATACCACACCAATTCAACCACGAAATCCATTTTTTCAAAAGCTGCTTAACATGATGATCAATAATATCCTTGATAGGCTTCGGAGCGTGGAATATATCGCAGGAGATGCTTTCGCATTTCCAGAACCAATTACAGTTCACGGTTTCATCAGGGTACAGGTCGTGAAAGCGAGAATGATAATGATGGCGTAAATAAATCAGTGCGCATTGAGAGGCAGCTATAGACTGTAGAGTTTGAGGAAACCAGCGTAGAATGATTGGATTTTCCATAGAATTCGCGGTTACGTCTTCAGCAGATATGGTATAATTGGTAATGTACTGCAGTGAAATCGATGTCAGTTGGCCAGTTCGAACCCACCGTCAAATTACGACTCGCGAGGAGAAATCCTGAAATTCAAAGGATTGTATCAGTGACTCGGGGAAAGAAAACTGAAAAGGTATTTTAATGATATCTGAAATTTGTTACCAAGTTGGTGTTTTTATAAGTACCTACCTACTACCTACTATTATTTACAAGAAGTAGCTTTCTTTATAAAACACATAAATTTACATGGGTGCTGCGAAGGCATATTCTTGAGGACAGCACTTCGTTGGCAGTGGTTGAGGGGAGGGGAGGAGAAGGGAATTTTTTCACATTTTTATAATTTCCAGCGGGTTTCTGTCACGCAAATGAGTAGAAAAACAACCTGATTCTGTCTAATGCAAGAGAGAATTTTTGCTTTTTCCAGAACATTATTGCCCCCTCCCCCCCCCACAATTTTTTAGCAGCGTTATATGGTACTTATCAATTTTATACAAGTACATGCATCCCCAAACCACGGAAAAGATGTTCAGAAGATCGTCATCGATCAGTGGATTTTCCAAAATCCAAATTTTTTAAAATCTTGAAATGATAAATCTACAAAATAAATCGCGATAAACTCACACCATCATCTCGTCACTCCACTAAAAAAAATTTCCGATATTCACGTCATTTGAGAATCTAAAAAATTGATGAAGTGATAACAATAATTGTGAAATCAGCCCGGTTGTGTGAGTAATACACTTATACAGTCTCGCGACGAATTACGTATTTCTTAAAATGGTCCTTAAGGTTCTTGCTAATGTAATGAAATTGGGCGAATAAAGAACTTTTTTCAAAAGTCCGGAATTTTTGTTAACTATACCGAAAAGAAGAACCGAGGAAAAAGCTCTCGAAAATCAGTTTTTCGAGAGGTATTTAAAAAAATGTGTTTTTTGTGTGATGAGTAGTTACTTAGGCTATAGAAAGTTTATTAAGTATTTTGCTTCAAAATTTTAAAATTCGAATGATGATTTCTTTTTTGAAAAAGAAAAACGAACGGGTTCGAGTGAAGCGAGGACAAAAGCTCTCAAAAATTACGAGTAGGTATTCCAAAGAGACATAAAAAATAATGGAATTCGAATGATGTTTTTTTTTTAAAGTTCAAAATTAAGAAAGAAAAGCAAACGAGCCCTAGCGATGAAGCGCAACCAAAAGCTCTCAAAAATCAGTATTTCGATAGGTACATAATAGGTACATATAAAAAACGATATTTTTTTGTGTGATACCTAAATAAAGAAAAAATTTATTATTTTGCTTCAAATTTCAATTTTTTTTTGAAAAGTTCAAAAGCAAACGAGCGTCAGCGATGTAAGGCAAAAGCTCTCGAATGAATGAAGAATTTCATTATTTTCGCTTCAAAATTTTCAAGTTTAAATGATAATTAAAAAAAAATTCAAACTTGGAAAAAAATGCAAACTAGCCCGAGTGAAACAAGGTCAAAAGCTTTCAAAAAGTCATGTTTTCAGAGGTAAAAAAAAGTTTATGAAGAGAGGAGTTTATTCTTCTGATTCGAACTTTGAACTTTTTCCTTTGAATTTGAACAGTGAGTTTTCTATTCGGAAAAAGAAGAGCAAATATAGCCCGAGCAAAACGAGGGAAAAATCTCTCAAAAATGTGTACTTCAAGTTTTAAACGCCGACAATAAATGAGCCCTTTTTCCACGAAATTTTTTCAAAATTAGAAAAAGGAAAAATGAATATGAAAATTTGAAGTCTGATTGGAAAAAAGCAGGACTTTTTGATGAACAATTTACAAGGAATCCTTCAAAGTGCCATAAACGTCTGAAAATTCTGTACAAATTGTTGAAAAAAAAACCATTGGGATGCTAAAAATTCTCTAAATGCTTGCAAATTTGTTAAAATCGGATAAAACCTCTCTAAAATTCAATAAAAGCAAATTAAATTGCTTGAAAAGTAGTTAAAATTTTGTAATAATTGTTAAAACCACTGAAAAAACACTTAAAAATTGTTAAAAAACGTAAAAAGGGCTAAAAAATGGTTAAAACGCTCAAAATTTCGCAGAAGAAAAAACTCATGGTCAAGTGTGGAAAAACGTTATAAGGAGCTGAAAAGTTGCTTAAAATGATCAAAAATCTGTAAATATGCATAAAAATGTCCCTTAAATTCGATAAAAACTGTTGAAAATAATTGAAAACGTTGAAAAATGCATTAAAAAGTATTAGATAACGTCAAAATTTCGCTGAAAATCGTTTAAAATGCTTAAAAATTTGATGAAATTTCGTAAAAATCAAAAAAAAAAAAAATTGGCAAATTTTGAAGTACCTAGTTTAAACGATAGGCTATACAGCAAAGTTTATGCAATTTTAAACACTTTTTCAATGCATTTTTTCAATGTTTCCACAGTTTTTATCGAACATTTAAAATTTTTTATAACGTTTTAACAAATTTTTGGGAATTTAAAACAACTTTTCAGCAATTCTGCATGTTTTTCCATTCTTTTAATTCAGTTCTTAAAAAATATTTTCAACAACTTTTACATTACTTCTGACCAATTTTTAAGCGTTTTAAGCAGTTTTCATTAAATTTTAAGAGAGTTTCTTAAACGAATTTTTTTTTTTAGCGATTTTCTGCGTTTTCAAGACATGTTTTTACGTTTTTGAGAATTTTTATAGTATTTCAACCAATTTTCAAGTTTTTAAACGATTTTTAGAATATTATTTATTTACAGTTCAACCAATGTTTTAATATTTAGAACAATTTTTCAGAAAATCTTGACGTTTTTCCAAACATTTTAAGGAGTTTTTTTTCGAAATTTTCAGTAACTTTTACGTACTTTTAACCACTTTGTAAACATTTTTAACAGTTTTTTTATCGAATTTTAGGAGATTTTCATAACATTTTAACAAATATTCAAGCACTTCAAAAGACTTCAGAAAGTGTTTTAATGAATTTATACTGAATAATTTTAATCACATTTCAAGCATTTTTAAATCGCTTTTACTACATTTCAGACCATATTTACGCAAGTTTAATAAGTTTTTAAGCAATTTAAAACTGTCATTAATAATGAGATATACTTGAGATGAAATACTTATTATCGTTTGAATGGTTATTTTCATACTTCCAGTTATTTTTTTTAATGTGGCGAATATATAGGCGAAGATGTAGGTATTATAGATCTCAGTGAAGAATCAATTTTCAACGAAATTGGCAGATGGTCTTTTTTTGTACTTCGTGACTCGTAGGTACCAGGATTTCAAAATATGTACAACTAAAAGATAGTAAAAACATAATTTATTTTTAGAAAAAATAATAACTAATTCAAAGAAATGCACGATAACAATAAATAGAGAGATATCAAAAAAATTCACAAAAACTCGAATCATTCGAGAAACTACAAATGCAAAAGCCTGCTTTTTTAAAACTAACACGTTTTACAAATCAAGTTCCGCTAGGAATTTCTCAATTTCGGCGACGTCATCGTCGAAAATCCAATTCAACGTAACAGATATTTTTCTCTTGTCTTTACCTTCCAACACCCTCATTACCGTGAAACTCTTCCTTAAATTTCTAATCATTTTCACTTTATACATTTTGGTTGCTTCTTTACTGCCAAAGTACCATCGCAAAAAACTACCCAACGAGGGAAAACACGAGCGTGGCAAATAACCCAACTCTATGATACATTCGGGTAACGCCGTTTTAAAAATATCATCTATAGGTAACGAGTTTCTCAACTTGGTTATCTGTTCTTGATCGGGAGCGCACCATTTCAAAAACTGTTCCCATTCTCGTATACGGAATGTTTTAAATTTTCCAGATCTCAAAATACTTTCGCAATGCTGATAAAATTTTCTTTTCAGTTTTACTTTACGCTCTTCCGACGGTAGCAAAAGATCGACTTTTTCTTTGATTTTGATCAACCATCCGAGGTCGACCTGATAAGCGCATGAATTGAAATTATCCAAAAGTAATTTTTCTTTGAATCGTTCGGCTGAATCTTGCGAGGGGAATGAATCGTCGATGAAACCGTTGAACTTTTTCAATTTTTCCAAATCGAATAAAAATACACTTTCTACTTTCGAATCGATTATTTGCTTCCTCCGCTCTGCTAAGCTTTGCTCGTCCACCAAACAAAACCGTAGGTATTCGACGAATTCGTCACACGAGCCGAATTCGATAAAATATTCGAATTTGTAATCCAACGCTTCTTCATTCAACAGTTCGAATTGTTTAAATATAACGAGATCGTCTTGGTTATCGAAACACAGCTCGATTGCCTTACTCAAATCAGACATCCTCGCAATCTGAATAAACTGCTCTTTATTATAATTCCATATCTGCAGTCTCGATTCACGAGTAGAATAAGCGAGTAGATCGAGAATTAACTTAGCATCGTAAACTTGATTATTTCTCGTATAATGATCTGAAAAGAAATCTACGTCTTTGTTCAATATGTGTTTCCTCAAATGATCCGGTGCGCTGTCCCATATATCTGAACACAAATACGATACGTTATCGGAATACAGATATTCGATGTTAAAGGCGGAAATTCTCCACAAATTTCGCAGCATTTGTTCGAATTGATCTTCGGTAATAGTGTTTTTAACATAATTCCAAACTACCGATACGTGAGACGTACTCGCTTTCGCTTCCGCCAAATTTGCTATTACTAGATGAGGTATGACCTTAAACACGTGCTCGAGTTGCGAAATATTCAACTTCGGTAACATATATCTAGTAACGAAGGCGCTCCTCAAAATGTCCACAATTTTAGACATTCTTTCTTCGGCGCTCATTTTGTCCCAAAAATAGATGACTTGAGACCATTCGTTCCATTTTTGCGACAATATCATACGTAATTCGGGCGAATCTCGTTTATCTCCGGGTACCTTGTCGAGTTCGTTGTTCATACGATAATTCCAGTAGGCTATAATCGGGTCTGAAATCATTCCGTAACATTTAATCATCGAGTCGTCGGGTATCAATGGCCATAAACGTTCGACGTAGTCTTCGCAACAATACAGGCACGCTATTCTATATTGGTCTTCGACAGTCCATTTATTACTCGCTACTCGTAATAAATGCTGCACGGTAGGTTTATAATAAAACTCGCCGTTCGATCTAAGTTTAACACGAAGCAAAATATCTAACATAAAGTCGCCGAAAATTGTATTCATTTTACCACGAGACCAATTCACCCACAACATCCAATCCTCCTTCAGTGGTTTAATGTTATCTCTAATCATATCGACGATACGTTTCGGAGCTTGAAATATATCGCAGGAAAGAGATTCGCAATTCCAAAACCATTCGCTGTTTGGAGTTTCATCAGGGTACAAATTGCGATAACGGCTGAAATAATAGTGACGCAGGCAAATTAACGCACATTGAGATGCAGCTTCAGCCTGTAGGGTGCGAGGTGACCAGTGGAAAACGAATGGCTTTTCCAAAGCATCGACAGAGACGTCTTCGCAGAACATGGCCGATCAAGAGAACGTTGATTTTGATCTTCAACTGCCACCAATGACCAAATTACAACTTTGGTTGGGATATTCTGAAATTTAAACGGTCGTATCAACGTCTCGGAAATTTCATGGCAGGAGAACGGGTTTAAGATGCATACGCTGGAGTATTATCACGTAAGATTTGATCTTTCTCTCCGTCCAATTTTCAACGGTAAAATATTCGTTAACGCGTCAAATATGCGAAAAGATAAGGTATTACTAGGTGCCATACGTTACGAACAGCAATTTCATCTTATACACGACATTTATTTATAATATTACGCCGGATTAAATTCACTAAAAACTGCATTTTATAGCAACACAAAATTTAAACTATAAACATACACAGTGATAACACGATGATAATTGATAACACAGCGCTGTTTTCAATGAAACGTCACAGTGACGTCACTCGACGGACAGCTGCGATATGATTGGCTGATAGCGTTATCAATGAAAGGGTATTCCTCGGTAAAATAGGCGAATGCCCCTGTTCTCGGATTTTTGCAATTTTGATGAAACATTGTTCGGTATCGGTACCCGTGAAAAAAATGTTGAACCCAAAAAAATTTCCTCTACCCCACCTCCTTGCCCATAATGCCGAAAACATGCACATTTTTCGAAAAAAAAAATCATACTTCGACAAGTTTTGAACAAACATTTTTAAATTCACCCAAAATTTATAGAGGAGACATGAGTCTACCCACGTGAATTTTTTTTGGACCCCAAGGGGAAGATATTAACAAAAGAAAATTTTAAACCGCCATATTTCCGAACCTTATTCAAGCACATGAAATTTTTTTCTTCCAAATCCAAAAATATACTTGCATGAGTTAGTACTATTATTGGATTTTTTTTTCGAATTTTTCCTTCAGGCGGGTCGACGGGTCATCTTCAAATCAAAACTCAAACACTCACAAAATGTGATTTTTTTTGTGTCATGACACCACCAAAAAAAGCGATACTTACTGCCAGTGATATAGATCTGAAATTTTGCAAGCGGGCTTCTAAAAGTCTAAAAACAGTAGAAAATCAAACAAAAAGTTCAAGATTTTTTTTCAAAACTTAACAAAGTATGATTTTTTCTCCGAAAAATCATTTTTTCGCCATTGTGGGCAGGAGTGGAGGGAAGGGGGTGAGATGAAGGACATTTTTTTTGATCCAACATTTTTTTTAAAAAGTACCCAACAATGTTTTATTAAAATTTCAAAAATCCGAGGACAGGGGCATTATTCATCTATTTTATCCGGGAGTAGGTATACCCTTTTTGACTCTGGCCCATCAACAATTCAACATACTACCTTAAATGGAGAATTCAAAATCTATAAAGAAATAAGAAAAATGTTTGCCAAATTCAAATAC
The DNA here is from genome assembly GCF_950023065.1 of Planococcus citri. NCBI lineage: Eukaryota > Metazoa > Arthropoda > Insecta > Hemiptera > Pseudococcidae > Planococcus > Planococcus citri. The sequence goes on along the minus strand of NC_088678.1, from coordinate 52,968,300 downwards.
TGCGTTGAAATTGAAAACAAAATGTAAAAGCTTTTCCCTTATTTTTATTACCAAAAACATTGTCAAAAGCGTTTTCGGCAGACTGTCGCCTAACTGTCATTAGCTAATCACCATTGATTTTTTTTTACGTATACCTATACACGTAGCAGTGGTCCGTCGAGTGACGTCACTGTGACGTTTCATTAAAATCTTCAGATTACAGCTGAGGGCTGAGGCGAGAGGCGCTGATCAGTGTAAATCATAGGTAATCAGTAATTCTACTAAACTACGCCACACCTGTTGCAACTTATATTCATGAAACAATGCATTGTAATTAATTAATTAGGTACGTACAACAATAATTTCATTGATCGAATTTCACTAATTCAAAAATACTATTTTTTTTCAAGGCACGTCCCGCGTCCTCCCCAGAAAAAGACCGTTTTGAAAGGGGGTTAAAAGAACCCAACTATTCATCACTCAAGACGTAAAATAGCATCAATACTTTAATGACCCTCCTCAACTCTCCTCCTCCTCCTCTAAACAGCTCAAAAATAACAGTCATTCAAAGAGCATCCGTGGAAATTCATTCAAAAAAATCTACCCGGTTTTTTCAAGATTGGAGGGGAAGGGGGTTGGTAAGTTGAAAATTTCAAACAATCGTCAGAAAAATTTCGAGAAGGTGGATACAGCTGATATTTTTGAGTTGAAATTTTCCAATACCCTCGTGCAGGATGTTCAATTTTTTTCGGAACCCAGACATGAGGGGAGCCAGGGTTAAAAAAAAAATTAAAACTGAAAAAAAATAGTGTTTTAGGAATTTAAAAGTTGCAAATTTCAGTAAAATTGCCAAATTGGTGAAAAAAAATACTAAATTTTTTTTTCAACTGAAGGATGATTTAAGAAGGCATAAAAAGCAGTTTTGATCCTAAATCGATGATGGTTTTTAGTACTCTCAAGGGGTTCCAAAAATCTTCATTTTAATGAATATGCCATTATTTACAACATTTTTTTTTGAATGTTCCTTGTTCCACAATGGAATGGGTCGTTTTTTAATTTTTTAAAAAATTTGTTAGATGTAGCCGATGTAGGTATCAAAAATTTATTGTCAAATGACATTAAAAAAACGTGACAAAAATTTCATCCAATCAGGTCAATATTATATCCCCCCCCACCTACAAATAAGTTCTCGAAATAGAGAAGAATTTAGTTTCTGAGTGTGACATTTTTGAGATTTTCAAACATTCAACATTTCGCTTGATTTAGGGAGGGCGAAAAATGTTAACGTGAAGGTTTAGAATTTTCACCGCCCAATAAATTGAAACACTTCAGCAAATTTTCCATCGAATTTTTACATAAGTATACTTAAAAAACGACTATCAAATTCCTCATTTTAAATTGAAACCTTCCCATTAGAAAAATGTTTACAGTTCAGCCTGACCAATCCAAAAATGATAGAAAAATGATTTCAAAGTATTTAAAATAGATACCAATCAATTTTTTTTCGAAAAAAATTACTTTTATGATTTAAAAAAGAAAATTATGTAAGTAATATTGATACTTGAAGACATTACCACTCGTAACCAAAATTTTACTTTCGTAATTTTTCTGAAATTCACCAATGAACCGAGAAAATTTCAAAATTTTCCAACCACCTTTTCCGCCTTTTCAGCTTCTATTAATTTAATCTTTCCCAAAGACACTCCTCGAGCATTATTTCAATTAGAAATCTTTAATGACGGTTTCCTAAAATACGAGTAGGTAGTAATAATTTTTTTTCAGCATCATATTTTTTCAACTACGATTATGTTTCCTTCGCTGTTAGCTCCAAAGAAATACAATCTTGTCGTGCCTATACCAAAAATTTGAAAAAAATTGGTAAATACTTAGTCTCTCTCGAAAAGTTTTTCATTTTTTCAAAATTTTCAACGTGAAGAACTTTGATTGTGGTTAACTTCTCTAAAAGTTTTATATTTTGAAACATTCGTCTAAAATTGAAAAATTAACGTCCACCGCCGAATATCAAGATTCGGGGGTTTCGAAGCACGCTGTTCTTACACAGCTAGTCTTCATTCAACGATGTCACTCCGTTCAAGAGGCTCTCATTTAAAAGAAAAAAATAATTTCCGATTGTGAATCAAAGGTCAATATAGAAATATCTACGAAAATATACCATTAGAACAGAAAAATCGTCTCATTTTCCAAAAGTCTAAAACATTTATTGAGCCCGAACACTTCTAGATTTCAATAAGGTAAGTAAATATAGTGTTAAAAAAACGCAAAACATTAAAAAGAGTAAGTGTAGATAATTATCTGAATCAAAAATGACATGCATGATTAACCAAAGAATTACACAAGCGAAAGTATAAAAAACTTATTACAATATACGCAAAACTGAAAAAAAAAAAAAAAAAAAAAATGAAAATTCGAAAGATCGTAGGTAAATACAGAAACCAATTGAATCAACGTATAACAGCTTATAATTATGTAGTTCATTCTGAATTCTGAGTAGCATCTGTATTTACGAGTACATTAACTTGGACAAATAAATGGTGTTTTTCGCATCGGAACTTACGAACAGCATCTTGGTCGTTATCGAAACACCAGTTCAATACTTTTTCAAAAGAATCGCCACCACATTGCTCTAAAAATCGACGAACAGCACTCGGATCCAATTCGTATATCAGACGTATTTTGAAAGTTTTCAATTCTTCAACAGTCGAAAAACGCAAGGACATGTATTTTCCCAATTTGACAAGGTCTTGTGGAACATCGTTCTTGATCCTCAAAGGATGGGATAAAATATCTGCGAAGCTGTTTTCAAAAACGTCATCAAGAAGCGTCGCACATTGGACAATTTCTACACCATGTTCATTACGAAAACACCAGGATAGTACTCGTTTAATCTTGAATGCTGAAATTGTTTCAAGAAAGTAATCTTCCAAACAAAACCGAATTGTTTTTAGTATGGTTTTTTTATACGTGTTTAATGCCTTAGAAGTATGGTTCGCTACCTTGATTATCTCGTCCAAGTATTCATCACACAACCAAACGACGCAAGCAGTACTTTCGGATATAGATCGCGAAAGTATGATATTTTTTATTTGAGATGCCAACACGTCATTTTGGCACGTTTCGTCAATAAATCCACTCAATCCGGACCATTTCTTGCTATCAATAGGCAATCTGAAGTGACAAATTCGCTCCGACTGCAGTAGGTCTATAATGTATGCTCTAGCAGCTTCTGCACTCGTCCAGAAATATTCCAATTTGGCATTCAGAATTTCGAATTGATCTTCCAGAATCAAAACCGCACAATGTTCAAGTACGTAGGGCGAACTTGTAACCTCATCTTTGAATTCCAACCGATCTTCTTCAGTGGGCAAACATAAGTCTATTAATTGAGAAATTGAGGCGGGATCAACGATGTGCGCTGCGAATATTTCCGCATGTGACAGAAATTCATCAATTCGAGAATCCACGCTCATTGACGAGAAAAACTTGTATAAAAAATTCATGGCACTTTTGGAAATTTCTTTAAGAAGAGGTTTTACTAAAACCGAACTTTCATAGCGTATCCGTAATTGTCCACGCACTCTCTGTACAGCAGAGGACGGTACATCATTTTCATAAAAGTTTTCGTCTTTATAAGTACGTCCTTGGACAAGCGCCTCAATTATAGAGTCTGCAGAATTTCGGACGACGTGTCCTTTAAGTCGATCAGAGGCCGTTTCCCAAACTTTGACCAGCAAATTCATAGATCCAACGCGAGAATAACGTGACTACTAAACGAGAGAATTGTTCCATCGTAATACGGTCTTTCACCAGCATCCAAGTCGAAAATGCCACACCCAAGATATCCAAATGGTTGAAGAAATTCACCACTGATTCACCGGGCGGCATTCGATAAAACATTAGACCTTGCTGCTCGACAGACATGGTTGAGATAACACCACATTGAAATCGCGATTCGAAACCATCGCCGATAACTAATAAGCGATCTGCGTCACCTAATCGATTCCAAAAATACTGGAAAGCGTATCTTTCCTCGTACGTACACCTTTTGGCCATTACGACGTTGATCGAGGTGAAGTTACCCAAAGGGATTTGGTGCAATTCGTTTTTCAAAAAGCAAACCCAGTAATATGTCAAAAAATTATGCTCAAAATTTGCAAAACGGAAGGATCGGGATTCGAGGAGACTCGCAGTCAGCGGAATGGTTCGTATCTCTTCTTCCATACAATATTTACACAATATCAAGAATTTTCTCTCCTCAGGCTCCTCCGCCTCGTCCGAAATTTCTCTTTCCTCGGATAACAACACTCTGGAGGCAGTTTTTCTATAATCAATTTGTCCATTTCGATACCATACGAACCAATTTATATCGAAATACTCGATACCGTATAATGTCACCGGCAATCCGAATGCATCATCGTAATAGCTGATACACTCGGTCATATTCTGGCCCACCTGGTACACTGAAGCCTTGATCATTGCTTCGATACGTTTAGGCGTTTGCAACCGTTCTACGAATTGAGCTATTTCTTCAGGGTAATTGCTATCGATACCGAGTGCCGCAGCCAAATTGTCATTAAACGCAACAATGACGTTTCTAGTTCGACTCCACTCCACATAATTGAACCATATACTCAAAGCTACGGTGCTGGATGCAAAATCTTGTAACGTTGGCACAGATTTGTAGAACACCAAACGTCTATCTTCGGCTAGTCCTGGAATCGTTCTATGCTCGAACATTGCGATTACTGTATGCTTGGCCAATATCTGAAATATCAATTTTTTTCGTCAGGCCATCGATTGTAAAATGAATACATCATAGCGTTTATCTCTACATACGCCTAGGTAATGTTCTATTAATTTTCTACACATACGTCACATTGCGATTTCAAGACATGGTAGGTACGTATAGACGTACTAAATTAGTGGCTTACAAAATTCATAATTCTTTCGTATTTTTTTTCACGACTATTTTAGACCATTTCTCGAAACAATTTCGGCAAACATTTTGTTTCTAGGAAAGGAGGAGCTATTGGTCATGAAAATATCGAATAAAATTTCAAAACATAGGTACCAAAAATATAATCCAATTTGCACGAAAAAACCTCTAAAGCTATACTTACTCAAAATGATTCAAAATAATATGTACTTGAAATCTTGTTGAGAGGTGTAAAACATTAGATTCAATTCACGAAAAATTCAAAATGGAAGAAAACACATCACACTGATAGAAATTATAAATGGAATGTACTTCGTGCATCACAACACGTAAATTTTTATTAACGAATTGAGTACCAATGGAAATCAACCCATCTCAGTTACGGAATGGTTACCAGTTTTGATGTACTCATTACATTATTTGATGGACTCTCTGCTTTACCTACAATGTAAAGAGTACGTAGAATAATGTAATCAATACATCACAAATAGTAACCATTCCCTAACTGAGATGGATTGAGTTCCATATTCAATTCCTATACCAAAATTCCAATGTATTGATGCACTAATTACGTCATTATATTCCATATTTTCTTTCAAAGAGAATGACTTGAAAATGGTATAGAGCATTGCAGAATTTATTATACATATAAATGTAAGCCCTGATTTTTAGACGGCGATTCACGACTTTATTTATGAGCCGATTTTCTTGAAATTTTGTATAGGAACGCCTAAAATTACACCCAGATGCATCTCACAAGGGAACTACCCTAGCTGCTGAAGTTGACGGGGGGAAAACGTATGGGGTTTTGAATATAGAAAAATCACAAAAATACGCTGAAAAAAATATAAAAATTGAAATCATTCGTCACCCTGTTCGCTTCAGCAGCTAATTTTTTGGCCACGATCTACCATCGATATATGACGCTTTATGATGGACAAGTCGCCGCCGCGATCTGCGTGTAACACCATGGGGGTGAATTTTTCCCCTCCTCCTAATTTTGGGCGAAACTTTCGAAAGAAAATCTGGGGCATGTGATATATCGAATTGTATGTTTTTGGTGACGCTGAACACGAATGTGATGTCAGATTTTTCATTGGACCCCATCCACGGCCCCCAGCACCTCCCCAAAGGGGTAAAAGTTCAAAAAAGTGTTTTGTTCGTGTGACACATAAAATAGTATGTTTTTTGTGACGCTGAATACGAATATGACGTCAGATTTTTGATTGAACGAGTCGCTGCGATCCGTGTGTAACACCATGGGGATGAATTTTTCACTTATTAAAAATAATAACAATATGAAAAAAGAAGCCAAAAGCCACAATATAATGATTTAAAAGTTGCTGAAATCCCATTCAACATGCATAAAAATTCGATAAAATTACGTATAAAATGCTTAAAACATTTTTTTAAAACATCAAAGCACTTGAAAACACGCCTTCACTTGATGAAATAAACTTTAAAATGCTTGAAAACACGTCAGAATGTCATACATATATCGATAAGCATACATATGGTAAAACTTCGTTAATATTCTGAGTTTCTGACCATTGCTAAAAGCTTTTGAAAATCCGCTTAAAACACCTAAAAATTCATTAAAATTCTTTGATAATGGCTCAAAAATGTTGAAAACCCTACTCTCACCTTCTAAGGGTACATGGTGGTGAATTTCACCATCAATACCGGTTTGTGTTTAGGTGGGCAGAGCATATGTTGTTGTTTGGTCCAACAGTTGGATCGGACTATGCGTGGATGTACGTAAAGTTGCCTACATGAACCTATCAAGTTTTTTTTTCATATTGGATTATTCAATTAAAAACTCAGGCATTCACCTTAAGCTGACTTCTTCGTATTGATTTTCATTGATACGATCAGGGAAAAAGAGGTCCTTCAGGTGAAATTATTCCACCTCAAATTAATTTTGCCAGCGTTTTTTATATGGTGGCGAAATTCACCACATTTCAAGTTGTTTCTACAATATTTTAGGAAACTTCAACGGTTCTATAAAATATACGATTTTTGAAAGCAAGTTTCACGGATTTTTAAAACATTCTGAACAATTTTCAGTAACAATTGGAATTTTTCATGCTTTTCAATTTTGCAAACAATTTATTTACACGATTCCAACTACTTTTTTTAAGCATTTTAAATGATTTTCCAGAAAATTAAACGAGTTTTCAGCACCCCCTATGGATTCTTCGATCTGTGAAACAATTTTAACCGCATTTTAAACATTATGTTTTGGCAATTGTTAAATTTACTTATAAACGTTTTAATAAATTTAGTGATGGTTTCAACAACTTTTTAAGCATTTAAAACAAATTTTATAGGATTTTACGAAAGGATTTTTACAACATTATAACAAATGTCTCCGTACTTTTAAAAATTTTCAGCAACTTGAAACATTACTTCAAGGCATTTTAATGAACTTTCAAACAATTTCTAGTTTACTTCTTCAATATATTTTAATGAAGTTACACATTAATCTGAACAATTTTTACGCCATTCGACAATTTTTAATGAATTTCAATGCGTTTTGGACACGTTCAATCAAAACAGAAACATTTTCATAATTTTTTTGAAGTCTTACGACCATTTCATGACTTTTTTTTAGCCAAAATAGGCTGTTCATCAAGCTTTCAGGGATTGTTATTTTTAATCGATAGTACTGAAAAATCTGTCAAACAGCAACATTCCACAACTTGCACGAATCTAGTTGTCCTTCAATAAACAGAGATTTGTGGTATTTATTTGTCAGCAGTTTCATAACTGCTTGTGCGTACAAAAAAATCTATTTTTCTCTCTCCATTTTGGAAAAATACAAATTCTAATAGGGCCCTACTTAGTCACATTTTTCAATTTCACTGGACAATTTTGAATCCAATTTGGACCCAACAAGCGCTCATTTGTGGGAACTGAAAAAATCTCGAACTTATTTCTGGGCTTTTTTCTGGTTTGAAGATGAAAGACTACACCTACTTCCTCAAAATAAACAAATAAAATGAAATCTCAATCACCTCCATTATGATATTGATACGGATATGGACAATACTGCAAGAGTAGGCAGAATGCTGAATGTTCAAACATTCCGAGGAAGAAAAATATCAATATTCAAATTTTACTCGTATTCGTTAAATTCATAGATATTATTTTATCAAAAAGGAATCGAATACTCCAACGAGTAAAACTCATTCAATGAAAACGAAAGCAAGACTAAAAATTATGAACTGAGAAAATGAAATGAAAAAAAGGGGGGAAAAAATACGATCAAGTTTGGCTGAATTGGCTAAAAATTACTCGAATGACATAGGTATCTAATGTGGGGAAGAGCAAAATATGACGTGGAACCGAGCAATTTTTTGTGCGTTTCACATATTCAAAAATCATCGAAATCTTGACAAAAAACCAACACCATAAACACTTTAAAAATGAATAAAAAATACGAATTTCTAGAGTAAAAAAATATAATCTACATGAGCATTCAAAGACACATTCTAAATATGGTTTGATAGGGAAACTTTTAAAAAATATCAAAAAATTGCGATTTGAATTCGAAAAAACATAGGTACCTATGTACTTTCAATCGAGTTTTCTTCACTAGGTATCATTTTTTCATTATAATCCATTTACCCTATTAGATAATTTCCAATCAAAATTAATAAATACTCATTCAATGACGTAATTAAATTTTCAGCTTCGAAAAGGTGTTCAAACAAGTTGTTTTTTTTTTTCATGCTCACAATACAATCCATGATCCAGATCTATCACCTTCCACACAATTCAAAGCACGAATAAAAATCATTCTAAAAACTCACCTCGTTCGAAGGACTGAATTTCTCAGCTTCCAGAGAAAAATTGCCAATAAAGATAACACAATCTAGCAGAACACTCGTTAAAAAAGTACTATCATTTGAATTAAATGCGACTAAAATAATTCACCACTTGCATAAACAACTAAGAAAATCGAATCTCAAAAATAGAATCACCAATAGGCCAGGTGAAACCTCACAATACACCCGACGGAAGTCAGAATACAAATAACAGAGCACCAACGTTTCACAGAAACTTGCTGAAACATTTTTCAACAATGACCAAATGGCCAGGCGCCTCTACCTCTAGCCAGATTCCTAGAATTTTGTTTCGCAGATATCAGTGCCTGTCTGTCTACCCGGCTTTTTTTTCTTCAACAATAGAAGCGTATTCCTACCAAATAATAAACCTAAACCGCAGTCTGCATTGATGGATTTACGATTTTTCAAACGATTTACAACGTACATGGCGCCACAACTGTCTAAAGAGGCACGAATTACCTAGTCTTTAAAAAACTCGCGTTACACGAATAACAAAAAAAAGTGGATTTTACAAAAACGCGAGGGAAACAAAGAATTTAGATAAAACGCAACCGAGGATACGTGTTTCAAAATTTCACCAGTCCACCAGGACTTCATCGTCTCATGCAGAACTACTTTACCCATTGATTACAATATAAGCCTGGTCTCAATAACGTCATTTCAAAATTGTAAAAAATTATAATAAGTATTCAAAAAATTAAAACGAATACAAAAGCATTAAAAAAGGGTTATCTAAGTAAGTATTAATTACTCAAACTAACAACATTTTTGTTCAACTAAAAATAAAAATAAAAAATAAAATTACAAATATTTCAAATTTGTAAAAAGTTATAAGTATTCAAAAAAAAAGGAACGAATATAAAAAATCGATTCTCGAGTAACTAGAAATAAAAAATGAAAAAAATAAATTCACGAATTTCGAATCACTCGGCTGCCTTAGATTCGGCAATCTGCTTCAAATAAGCTGTCATGGTTGCTTCATCCGGAGCGTAAAATTGGACAAATTTATTGATATACTCCGGATCACTTTTGTGATTAAACAACGCAACGCAAAACTTCTTCACATCGGGCGATTCGATGACAGTCTTTTTGAGCTGAGCCACATCCGCAGCATCGGGCAAAAAAATCTTGATGATTTCCTCGACATCGGAATACTTATGATTTATCGCTAACTGGTATCCGCGCTGTAAGATCAAATCTTTTCTATAATCCGCATCCACCATCGGATGAGCCAGTACGACAGATAGAAACTGCAAACCACGAGAATGATTGCGATAGTCCGATGAAAAATAAACTTTCTCGATTACGTCTTTTTGCAGAGTGACGAAATGCTCTCTATGACGTTCTTCAGCTGTATTCCAAATTTTCATCAACGTCGATTTGTAACCTTCGTCCATGTAGTACCGAAACTGTAATACTTTCTTCAACAGGGTTGAGAATTGGTCTCCGGTCAACAAATGCTTGGTACTGTTCCAAATTGAATAAACCAATTCGTAATCGAATAAGTTGATCCACAGATCAGTCATCATCTCGATGGGCCTCACGGGTATAACGAAATTCAATTCGTCATCAGTCAAGCTCGCCAACAACGGTTTAAGGAACCGCCAACTTTCGTATTTCTTTAACAATTCTCCAACCTTCATCATTCGATCGCGTTCACCCAAACGACTCCAGAAATAATTGATAATCGTCCAATTATCGACCTCTTCTTTCGACAGCATCAATTTTTCTAAATTACCGGCACCTTTCTTCACCCCGGGAATAGGCCGCTTTCTCGCTTTACAAATCCAATAGTACATCAGTGGGCTCGTTTTCATATCAATTGGTAGGACGAAACAATTAGTATACTCGTTGATATCGATCGCTTCGATAATATCTTCCAAAGCGAATTTACACATAAACGCAAATTCTTCCAAAGGACCGAAACCCGTCGAAAAAAATGGATTCTCGGGAAATTTCAGTTCATCAAAGTCGCATTCGAGCAATAATTTTCGTGCAGTTTTTCTGTAATCGATTTCCCCTCTCGAATTCCAAACGCAATACTGCAAATAAACACGAAAAACGAAAACTGGAAGATCAGGTAACATGCAGCTTCTCGTGTATTCCATCCAGCAATCCACCTTGTGCGAGATATCGGGCAGATAATCATCGATCAGACGGTTTTTAATATCTTCGGTAAGTACTGCCAACTGCTTCACCGCTTTACGCACATTTTCTCCGTACATTTGGCCAAATGGGGCGATGAGCTTTTCGACTGTTTTGTTGGCTTCTTCTTCCATTAAGATATCTCGCCATAAGGTCAACACTACTTCGTAGGAACACATTTGTTGCAAAGTTGGAATCCTATGCAACAACGAGCGAATTTCACGTACATCGGCGGAAAAACTTTTCGAAGCCATAATAAATCAATCTGAAATTTGATAACATCGAAGTTAGAGAATAGAAGGAAATGGATTATGGACTTTACTGAGTAGGTAAGTAAATAAATTATAAATTCAAAGAGAGAGTTTTTACGGTTTTGAAAGTTTGCGGTTGGAATCTAAAAAGTGCTTAACAAAGATACAAATAACGTTCAAAAACCAGATTTTCGAAAATGTAGGTACGTAAAAAACTTGAGGTTACCAATTTTACATTTTTATTTCTTTTCCATCTTTTCTTTACCACATTAGGTATTGAGACTTCCTCTTCAGTCTTCAGTTACGCATCATTTGACTGTGTTAATAATAATAACTATTCATCAATGCTCGAGAATGATTTGAATTTTTGATTTTAAGAGTTTAAAACCGAAATGAGCACAAAAACGGTCTCGTGATAGGATTCGGTATCACATTTCGAATAATCGAATCACGAAAAGTGCTAAGTAACGAAGAATGAATCAAATTTATGCGATATATTGAAATTTTCACGAAAAACAATCCTAAAAATTATAGTACGACGGTTTTTATAATGAGGATGAAAAAGTCAGTCAGACGAGACAATTTAGAGACGCTGGTGGCTGATTATTGTATTTTATTTACGTAGGTAAGGCAGAAGGCTACAAAAATTTATTACGTTCATTGTTAATTTTTAAATAATTGCTGAAGCAGAGTGATGAACAATGAAACAGAAAATGAAATTGACCATTAAAAGTTCGATTCAGGTTAGCCTCTGTACCTTTTTTAACCGGATTTGGCAAAGTTAAGTTAGGTAGGTACTAATTTACTGACGTCATACTTACTTCGTCTTGCAAAAGAAATTTTTCATTTGAATACAATAATTCGAAAAACGTTCGGTACTAAAGAGAGTTGCTATATTTTATTTTTCACTTCTTTGGTGAGGACTGAGGAGTGAACGAAGTTCATTATGTATTATAATTCTCACACAGGTACCTGCTTGAATCATTTATAATTTTCCCCTTACACCATTTGCTCATTTTCCCTCGTAATTTTTAGTGATGAAATCGCTGATGATGCTGTGGATCAGTGATATTTAGTTTATTATGACCGAATTACTCAAATCATAATGCAAGTCAAAATCCTCATTCTGCATCGTACTTTTATACTTCCACTATGATTTCTGATTTTGATTCATAAAATCGCGATTTTATCATGTAAAGGACAGATGGCGGTTTGAAAATAACACTTCTCTGGGCTTACTCTGGGCACTCTTTTCGTATTCGAGATTCTGTAGTTTCTATTGATGGTGAAAGGTGAAACTACTTCAGGACAAAAATTGCTTCAGAATGCTCAAAAGTCGCTTTCAGAAATCGATATTTTATTACTTAACTACGAAGACTCTTTCTTCTGATGTACTTCCGCCAATAACAAAAGCTACAGATTTTCATTTTTCATTCACTCGAACCTTCCAAAAATTTTCCTTCAAATCAGAAAGTAAGTAACATAATAATTATTATGATGTGAAAAAGTCCTTGAAAACATTGCAAAATGTTGTACATCTTTAACCTGGCTCAAACTATGAAAAAACCTCCAGTTTTACATGCACTGCAAGGGAAATGATGGAAACGTGATGGAGAGATTCGAAAAATTTGAGTTGAAATCGTTTAAATATGCAGAAAAAATTCGGATATCTTAGGATTAGGCTGCAGCTGCAGCACAGGCAAGCACCTAAGTCCCAAAGCGTGCACCATATCATGCAATAAAATAAACCAAAAACTAAACCAACCAGAGTAAAGAGGTCAGACTCAGAAGGTTAGATTGATGCGGTGTACGAAAAAAAACGAGGCTCCCTTCAGTCCCTTGGTTTTTTACAGTCGTTACATACACAAGCATTACACAGACGACTCTGAGGCACGAAGACGATTGGCTACTTGGCTATTTGGTTTGGTGTCCCCCCCCCCCTACTAACTAGAAACTAAGACGACGTGAGCGGTGAGGCGACAGCGACAGCTCAGACAGCTGACAGCAGAATTACACCGCAGTCCGCAGTTCTACCACCATTACGAACTAAATTTTACCATTTCACGTAAACGAACATAATAAATTAATCAATAAAGCAAATAATACATTAATTTAAAAGACAAAATAATACAAAAATACACAACAGGCTATGCCAACTTACCTAGTCGTAGCTTCAAATTTGAATATTTCAAAGAACGCAATATACTCGAACAAAAAACGTCGGCCACGCGGTACGCGGTTCAGCTTCAGACAAGAGGAATGAAACAGTAAATTTTCAACATGATGCGGCTGTAGAAACAAATCACGAATATCACGATAAACAATATATTCAAATGAATACGAAAATTGTAATTTGAAAATGCAAAAATTATGCAGTAACTATTAATTACCTATAGTTCAACGATATCTGACCGGACGACCGGAGCTTCGGCAACAATCATGAAACGCTAATCATCTTCGAAGGTAAGTATTAATCGAGCACGAACATACAGAATAGATCCTCAAAGGACAAATTTTACTATTTCAACAGCAAATTCGATTAATTAATTAAAAAATGAACGCAAAATAAAATGAAATCAGCGAAGGAACACGTTCCTGTTAGCACTTCAAGAACAAACGAAACGAATTATGTAGCCGACTGCCGAGGGACGACTCGTCTGACTCATCTCACATCACACTGTGACACTGACTGAATGTGAATGACAGACAAAGACAGACACAATCGACAATCATGCTCATGCAGAAGCAGAAGCACCCCTCATAACAGTGCTGCCAATGTTCCAGTTCTAGGCGTTGTATTACAAAATAAATTTTAAAAAAATATACTTATTATGTAATAGAAAATCAAAATCATAATGTAATTAAAACAAAGACAAAGACTTGGCTTAACATTTGAACCAAACGAAACATAAATAAATGTACATGTAGGTATTTAATCATTTCGCAGCAGGCACTGTTAATTATTCATGAAATTTTGCTGCAAATAATAGAAGTTGTTCAATTCAAATTTTGCTTATTTATAATTTTTCTCCTCCTCGGCTCCTCCTAGAAGCTCCTTTTGATTTTATCGCTGAAATCATGTCAAATTCGTGATAATGAGGTTCAAACATGTACTTCAATACCTTGCATAACATTTAAGCACATTTTTGAATTTTGTACAGCCTCGTGAGCCTCCTGAAAAGCCTCTCTCTATTAGTTTTGTCGTTGAAATCATATCAAATTCGTTCTTGGGACTGGGAGGTTGAAACTTGAAAGACATGTGACTGGATACTCATTACTCATCCACTGATCCACAGTCCACACGACATATGAGTTTCAAGATTCTAGCTGATTTTCAAGTTTTTTCTTCCACTTCTTGAGAGAGTTATGTATGAAAATGACCCCAAATACAGTTTCACATTTCACGGCCTTTGGAATCCTCCCAAAACCTAATTAGCGATTATTTCCTCGTAGTTTAAAAAATTATTAAACGATTGAAATAATTTGAAAAATCCTTCCTGCGCCTTATTTCCGATGAATATGCAACTCATACAACATCAGAAAAATGATAAAACGGCCAGTGATGGAAATCCCAAAGAGCAAAGCCGAACCGGTGAACGTCGGGTAAAATGTAAGTGATTTGGACCTGTCCTCAGAGTTTGAAACTGATCAGCGAAAGTTGTTTGTTATAATTTTAAAAATTCCACTTTGAAAATTAAAACCATTTCAAAATTGATAGAAATCTCATTTCTGCGGTTTTCTGTACAAATGAAGGGGCTATACGATTATGATTCTGAGGCCAATTTTACTTATTCTTGGAAACTGCCCATTTCATCTCCTGCCCCTGCCTAATTTTTCAACTTTCAAGTGCAATTTTTGGTGAAATAAGATTTCAAATGACCATATCGTGAAAACAGATCATTAAAAAAAATACCTGTGTGCGTCTGCGTATCAATAAAACGCATCAACTAGGTATAGATGTTATACTGATAGTAAAAATTTAAATAAATAACTTCCTGAGCTATTTGAAAGAATTTTTAATCTAGCACATAGCTTGTCGATGAAATCTCCTAGTTAATGTTTAATAATTATCGATAAGTCGTAAATTATTACAGGCTACATTGAAGAAAAATTCATCATAATGGACGTATAGGTATTCGTGATTTTATATCAGAAGAGTATTTTGTTGATCCTGATTCTGTTTGTAATGGTAGCAGTTTCGCGAATCGGGCAAATCCAACCACGGTAACTTATAATCATCATTAATGTAATTTTACTCATTGTCGAGTTTGGAATTTCGTGGATATCATATGTGTTATCTAAATTAATAAAATATCCCATACCTAAGTGGATACGACCTATATCGCAGAATGTTTCTCAAAAAGTGCATACCTATTTCAGATACCTACTTAAGACGCCAGATGAAAATGTAAGGTAACAATCATATTCCTTTCATTAGATCAGAAACTACATAGGTGATCCAACATCTGGAATGAATAAATTGTGGATTTTATTAGCAGGCCTGGCGATATTTCGGAATACTCATCAAAGCGATATAGTCAAACTACCGGCCAAAAAACCTCCAATTTACAAATACACATCGAATTTCGAAGAAGTAACAAGATGTTCGGGATTTGTCGACAAGACGCTGATGATAGAGACATTTTTCATCAAACTGCACGGTAATTTTCATTTAATCACAGCCCCTCGAAAATACGGTAAAACAACTATGCTCGATATGTTCGAAAGATTTGTGCAAATCGAAGTGGATCAAAATGGGAACGTGATTAATAAAACCAGTACATCGAATTACGAATTATTCACATCTTCGAATTTGAAAATTGGCAGAAAAAGTGAAATTATATCGGAACATATGGCCGAATATCCGGTAATTTACATCAATTTCAATAGTATCGTTGGACGTACGTTTAGAGAATCTATGCAAGCAGTCAGGGGCAAGGTAAAAGCCTGCTACGATCGATATAGATGGCTTTACGAATTATTGGTCAAAAAATACACTTCACCCGAGCATAATAGGGGAAGTGTATCTCAGAAGGAAGATATCAAATTCATGGAAAAAGTCTACAGGGAGGATTTGAATTACGTGGAGATTAAATACAGTCTGCATAGATTGGCTAAAATAGTTTACGAGTATTTTAAAAAGAAGATATTCGTAATTGTCGACGATTACGATGCAACTGTATTCGATTCGATAAAAGATACATCGGTATTTTTCGACGTCAAAGAAATCAGTAAGCTGATAAATGAGATTTTATACGAGTTATTTCGCACGTCTAAATTCAACGAAGTCGCATACGCCCTTCTGACCGGAGCTACCGCAGCCATGGCCCCTTCCAATAATTTCAAAATCCTTAACTTATACAATCACCCGTTTTTGGACGAGGTCGAATTTGGTCCATTTTTCGGGTTCACTCAAGATGAAGTCACACCGTTGCTGTATTTGCACAACATCAAGCCATCTGATTGGGAAGACGTGGAGAACTTTTGCGGAGGATATGTCATTAGAAACACTCCGATACGAATGTATAACCCTTATTCCGTCCTACTTTATTTATCTCATCATGGAAAAGATCCAAAATTACAGAAAGCCTGGATTGATCTCATGCCTTTGGACTTTTTACTAGATTTTTTGCAAGTGCCTGCAATTTATGAACTTTACATTCAACTCGTAATGTTGAAAAATCTCCAATTCGAATTAGTCTATTACAGTTTGGAAGATTTAGAACAGCTATCGACAGGAATTCGAGAAAGACGAGTTTCGAGATCGTTTGATTTTCGAATATTTTACACGTTCCTGTTCGAAAATGGCTACTTAAGTTACACAGATCAAACTGATTCGTTTTCGGTGCCAAATGGAGAAGTCTACGATGCCATTACAGGTTCCCTATTTCAATTTTACGATTATAAAATTAAAGTAGACCGAACTTTAGTAGGAGACGTATTAAAAGACATGTTCGAAAAAGAAACAGTTGACGATTTGATCGCAGTCGACTTGAAGATAGGTTTTGATAGAATAATGTACGGTTTGAAACATTACGTTCCTAGTAACGTGTTGGATGATTTTTACTACCATAGTATTGTATTCTACGTTGCCAGAGCTGGTGATCCGGAAGCCCATGTTGAAGAAAGAGTCGAAGGGCAATATAAACCAAGGACCACCATCTCTCCTGTAGTAGATATCATCATGTCTTCAGAGGAGAAAGAGAAAACTATGGTAATTGATGTTTCAAATGTCTTAAATCCCGAGCAGTTATTGAATCAAGCTATGGAATTCAAACCCTTTGAAGCAGAAGAGCACTTCGAAATGAGATATCTGGCTGTTAGTTTGCAAAATGGCACCACGTCAGTAGCATTCTCTATGCCTACCAACTCGGAAAACTCTGAAACGTCGCGTCTTTATGGACATGTGCTTTTGCAGAAAAGAGTAAGTGGTGGAAGGCTTTACCTGAATACGTTCACAGCTCCTTGAAGTGAGTACTTAACTAGGTATCAAGTATCAAGTAGGTACGCAGCAGAAATGGTAAAGCAACGAAGAGCCGAGAACGGATCTGAACGAGAATGGAAACAAGAACAATATGTAGATATTCGAAAAATTGATCCAAAAAAAGAAGGGAATGGATTCAGTACTTGGCGATCTGTGAAAAACAAAACGAGGACGGATTTTTTCTTGTCCTGTTTTCAGTGTAAATGGACTACAAATTACTACAAAATCATTTTCTATGCTTCTTTTACATTTTTCAAATTTTCATATTTCTAATTTTTGTAACAATTAACAATATGAGCATCGATTTTGTACTTGTATTCATGTAGCTACCTAGTACCTATTCAATATTCATCAAAATGTCACACCCATGACCCAATTGTGGTGAAAAATTTATTTAAATTGTGAATACATTTTTCACATTTTTGACTATTACAAACTGAAAATAAAAAAAAAGAAAAGGAAGTTCGTACTCCGATTGAAAGATTGAATCAAATGCTTTACAACTTTTCTTTCAGAAATAATTTGGATCTCCAGTTGCTGGTTGCTAGTTGCCGCTTATGTAGCAGTCGACTACCTTGTTTCCTATTTCACAATCACAACCATGAATCTACCTTACATACTAATTCTCTCGGGAAAACCGGAAAAATGAAGGATTTTCTAAAATTGACAACGGTATTTTCAATTTTAAATTCAAAACAAAAAACACACAAACAATAAAATTCAAAATTTGAGATGATACAAATTTTGCGGTGAGCATTCGAATGTTCCATCCAGTGTTCAGTGTTGCTATATTACCGCTCCTAGCGTATAAAAAATAAAGAAGAAAACAATGAAGACAAACGAAGGCCTGGCAAATGAGGGGGATTGAAGGGTTACCGGATGGTGGTGATAAGACTGAGTAAGATAAGAGAAAAAAAAAGTATCTGAGAAATAGAAAAACACTCAAACAAGTATTGGGCAAAAAGGTCTTGAATTTTTAGAAAATTGGTCGCACGTATAACAGAAATTATGTTAATACGATTAGGTCTGCAATGTTCCTTCATGTCTGTGAAGGTAAGTAACCCCCATGAATAGACGAATTCTTATTTAAAATTGCATTTATTTGATCTCATACAATTTTTTTTTTCCAAATCCTTATTCAGCTCATGAGATTCTATCCGGATGCGTTTTCATTGTATGAAGATATTTAATTTCTACTAATACATCTGTCACTGAGCAGTGGTTTCATCCAAAAACAATTTTATATCACATAGTGTAGCAAAGAAACCTCAGTTTTGAGAAGGTAGGTACGGTATTCAGTCAGATCCAAGTGGATTATAAGCTCTAATTTTTATGCACCTGTTTCTCCGATTTACGGCAAGAATTTCTTAAATTCCTTTCAGTTCTCTGTTTTTGTCCGTACTAGATTATATCTTCAATTTTGAACGAGTTACCCCCCCCCCCCAAACGAATAATATTACAAAAAAATTTACTTCATTGTGATTTATTGTTGCAGTGTGTATCCAATCATGGGTGATAAGAAAGCAGAATCACATATGTACGATGATTTGATTGAAAACTGTGAAGATTTATTGAAACAAAATGCCACCAATTACCAAAGGTGAGGAGTTGGAAATGTTGACAGTTTCTTCCTATCAAGAATTCTTGAGAGCTGTGATAGCTTCGAAATTGACTAGCGATACGACTGCAATCGTTCGTTATTTAATTTCGCGATGAAACGTTTTAGAAAAGGTTACCCAAACACTAAATTGTTTTTTGTGTCATTTTCTTAGTTATTTAGAACTTGAAGAATTACTCCGGCTACAATTCGCTGGAATGAATCATGATTATAAACGTTTGAGAAATTGGATGGAATCAGCTCACGAAGATTTCCTTGTCATGAAACACAGCGATTTCACTCGGTTATATGAAGTATTAGTGAAGCATAACCTCGTCAAAGAATTTGTCCAGTGAGTTTTTGGTTGATAATTTTCAATCAGTTCAACGCGTTTTGGATTAGAGAGTGGAGAATCAAGACAACTGATTTCGTTTTCGTTTGTTTCAGTTTCGGTAAAAAAAAAGAAATGCTGCAATTACAATTTATCGAGATAATGAACGAATGTGTAAATTTAAAAGACGATCTAAATACAGCCAATAAGAGCGTCATATCCTTGAAAAGAGAATATAGTGATTTAACCGGACTTAATGACGCAGTATTGGAGAACATATTAGCTAAGGAATCTTTCAAGTAAGATCATTTCAGAATACAATTATGCATTTTTAAATCTCAAATAGAAACTAATGTTTTCCCCTTACTTTAAATATGTATCCGTATAGTTTAGCAAGAAGCTTAGAAATTCTGCGAATGAATTTTATCGAAATCATAGAAAACAGCGAAAATTCACAAGTTATTCTCGAAACAGCTTGCATCGGCTTGGCGAAGTTGAAGTTGGAGCTCGATCTTTTAAAGCAACATTACGAAGCATTATCAGGGAATGAGATGGTCAAAGGATTCATCGAGTAAGTTATCGATTCGTCCTCGTCGTTCTCATCAAGTTTCAAGTAATCTCCTTCGATAACTATTTTCGTATTTTTCTAGTTACGCTAAATTTCAAGAAAACCTCCAGATAGAGATCGCTAAACAAGTCAAAGATCAAAAAGAAACCTTAGACCGACTCAATCAAAACCTCGCATCTTTAAAATCACAACTAGCAGAAACAAATGAAATGTTGAAAACCCAACAACAACGATATCAACGAATTGAAAGTGAACGCGATTTGTTAGATAAATCTTCAGAAGAATTATGTCATTTGTTATTGAAATATCAGCGACGTAGACTAAACGAACAGAAAAATAGAGAACTTTCGACGAATAATGAAACGCGAGAGAATTCTGCGATAAACGATAATTCGTCGCTCGATGATCGTCGCGACGAATCTGAATCTCAACTTCGTGGTTCTGATCTCAGCAGTCATCAGCCAATCATCATTGATGACGAAGACTTGAATGTATCGCCAAATGCCGTCGTTGTAGCTCCTGTAAACGGATTAGTTGATTCATCAAACACTCATTTGATAAAACCGGTAACGTCATTATTGGAAAACTATATTCGTGCAGAAACTACTCCTCGTTTTTATTGCGCACATTGCGATAGACGATTTTCCAATAAGGATGATCTCACCGGCCACATTCAACGACGACATTTACATGAATTAAGTAAACGATTCAAATGTAGCACTTGCAATAAATCGTATTCTATCGAGCGTCAATTGGAACAGACCAAATCCGTCAAGTATCAGCACCAAAAAAATGGTAAGTTCGAGTCAAAGTTGATGCTCCAGGAGGGTTGAAATTGGGTTTGGGTGGAGTTCCAGTCTTCTATTTAGTCGCTTTAAAAGTATATTTCTCAACATTTTTTTTTTTTTTCAGGAAATTTACATCGCAGTATTAGCAACCGAACCAACTCCAAAGAAAACATTCCGAAATCCTACAAATGTACTGAATTAAAATGTGACAAAACGTTCGCCCACAGAAATGATCTGAAGGAACACGAATTGACGCACTCTTCGAGAAACCCGTTCAAATGTTCATTTTGCAGCAACAGTTTCAAGCATAGATTTGCTAGAAGATTACACGCTCAGAAATATCACGAAAAATATGCTCGTGCTCAATGCGCGCACTGTGATAAACAATTATACAGCAAACAAAGCATTTTCGTACACTTACAAAAGTGTCATCCATCGACACTGAAGAAACAGATATTTGAATGTTCCTTCTGCAGCAAATCGTTCTCCTCGAAAATTCATCTAAAAGAACACGAATCGATATGTTGCTCGAAAACGAAAAAGGGAAAAGAAAATAGATCGGCCGTCGTTGTTTTGAATAAATTCGAAGTTTCAAGTGAGTACAATAATAATATCATTGTCTATTCACATGTCTTTTGTATGGCAAAAAAAATTGCCATTCTGCTGAAGTCAGGAAGGAAGAGAATTATCTACGTAGTAATCATATGTTTATGTTTGTTTTGTTTCGGTAGATTTACGTTGCGGAATCTGCAATCGATTGTTTTCGTGCCCGAACACTTTGAATGATCACAAACGCGTCGAACACAATAAACTGGAGCCACGTAACGAATCATCCCGCTCGCCAGTTGATTTGAACAGTTCGGAATTCCGTTTAAAATGCTCTTATTGTACTAAATGTTTCGCGCGCTCTGATACTAAGAGGAAACACGAGCGAAAATTTCATCGAGATCTAATTTTCACTTGTGCACATTGTGACAAGTCATTCTGCTGGGTAGCCCATTTGAAAGATCACAAAAAAGTGCATAGTTCGCAAGAACGTTATAAATGTTCAGCGTGTGATAAATCTTTCGCGGAAGGTACTGCAAGAAGAAAACACGAGCGAAGAGCTCACGATGGAGTTCGCAATGTGACTTGTGGGTATTGTGACCAACCATTCTCTCTGGAGTCTGTGTTATCCCATATTCGCTCCAACCATCCTGAAAGACTGACCAGCGGAAGACCGAAATCACATAAATGCAATACATGCGGCAAATCGTATTATCGCGCATACCATTTGAGAGATCATGAAAAAGTGCATAGCCTAGAGAGATCGTATAAATGTTCGCAATGTGATAAATGTTACAAGGATCATAATAGCTTGAGGAAACATAAGCGAAATGTTCACGCAGGATGTTACGCTAAACTTTGTGCATATTGTGGTAGAGGATATGATACGAAAGATCGACTAGCATCTCATATCCGCAATGTGCATTTTAATGCGCCACTCTCATGCGCCACTCAACCAAATCAACACAAGTCATTCGGCTCGTCAGACGATTTGAAAGTTTACAAACTGCTGCAGCTGCAGAGCTTGGAAAGAATTTATAAATGTTCTCATTGTGATAAAATTTACTCGAGTCGTGATGCTAGAAGAAAACACGAGCGAATGATTCACGAAGGAGTTCGTTACTTGCATTACACTTGCGCGCATTGTGATAAATCATTTCATCGCAAAGCTAATCTGGAGAGCCATATTTGGTGCATCCATTCTGTCAAACTGTCCATGGAAAGATCGAAATCACATAAATGTAATACGTGCGGCAAATCATTTTATCGCGCAAGCCACTTGAGAGATCATCAAGCAGTGCATAGATCAGAGAGACCGTATAAATGTCCGCAATGTAATAAATGTTACAAGGATTCTAATACCTTGAGGAAACACCTGCGAACTGTTCATAGAGAATGTTCTGCTTTAATTTGTGCATATTGTGTCAAAGGATATGATACGAAAGATCAACTAGCATCTCATATCCGCAATGTGCATTTTAATGCGCCACTCTCCGGCACCGCTCAACCAATTGAACAGAAGTCATTCCGCTCGTCAGTCGATTTGAAAGTTTACAAACAGCCGGAGAGCTTGGAAATAAGTTATAAATGTTTTCTTTGTGATAGAACTTACTCCAGTATTAATTCTAGAAGAAAACACGAGCGAATATTTCACAATCGAGCTCGTGTATACCCCTGTGCGCGATGTAACGAGTCATTCGCTGACAAGAATGATCTGACGCTTCATATTCAGTCTAACCATTCTGAACAAAGAACGAAATCGCATAAATGCAAAACATGCGGCAAATCATTCAATAGTAAATCCCATTTGACAAGACATCAAGCAGTGCACAACTCACAGAATGCGTATAAATGTTCTCACTGCGATCAATGTTTCAAGGACGCCTCTCGCTTAAAAAAACACGAACAAATAGTTCATCAAGGACAATATCCTTACATTTGCGCATATTGTGGTAAAGGATATAATAGGAAAGATCGAATAACATCTCATATTCGCGAAGTGCATTTTAATGCGCCACTCGCAAGCATCACTCAACTGAATAAACAGAAGTCATCCTCAAGTTCTAAACGTAACGAGTCATCTCGCTCGTCAGTCGATTTGAAAGCTCACAAACAAGTGCAAAGCTCAAAAGAACGTTTCAAATGTTCACATTGTGATAAAACTTACTCGACTGTTAAACATAAAAGGCACCATGAGCGAATAGTTCACGAAGGAGTTCGCTATTACACTTGCGCGCATTGTGATAAATCATTAGCTCGCAAAAATCATCTGACCAGCCACATTATCAACCAACATTTTCCCGAACTCAAACCCAAAAACAAACGATACCCGTTCAGGTGCATCACGTGTGGCAAATCATATTCCTATAAGAGTGATTTTGATGCACATCTCCTAACGCACAGCTCACTGAAACCGTTCAAATGTTCACGCTGTGATTCATATTTCAAAAGTACTTATAACAGAAGCCTACACGAACGATTTATTCATGATGGATATTCGCGTTACACTTGCGTGCATTGTGGCCATGGAGCAAATGACAAAGGTAAACTATTATACCATTTACGTGTAATCCATGGGTCTTGATGCGTGCGAAGTTTTCAGACTGTTATTTTTAGTTGAAATTGTTTTTATTTTTCAAATCGCGTATAAGTATTAATGATGGGATTATTGATGAACTGCGTGTTATTTTATTAACAGTTAGGTATTATTTGTTCGTTGTTTTATATAATTTTATGTTTTTTTATATTTTTGTATTATTTCTCTTGGTACCTAAGTACCCTACATATTTCTTGTCTGATGTACGTACAAGCGACTTGTTTTAATTAAATAAATGTTCGATTATTACGAGGTTTTTCTTAAATCCTAAGGTCCTTGCAATTCATGAGGGTCGTTTCAAAATGAATTATTTTCAGGGTGAGGTGAGTAGTAGTTCCACTGGTACTGACAAGAAATGTCAAGCTAGCTGACTTTTTGCCGCTCAAGAAATTCAATTGCTATTTTGTTGAATGATATTGGTCCAAAATTTTAGGGGAAAAAATGTACTTTTTACTTTCGCAATTACAAAATATTGTGAGCGGAGAAGGGGGGAGGAGGAGGGGTCAGCCTGAAAATCTCAACTTTCAAAATGGCTCAGGCTAACATTTTTTTCCATAAATCAATAATGGGCACTCCCCTTACTTCGAATATTTATTTGTAAATGGGATAAAACTTCACGAGAAATTCAAATACTTCAACAAAATTTCATTTTGGGTATTTTTGAGGAATTTTGAGAACAAAGTTGGATCATCATTCGTGATTTTTGAGTTTTGAAAAAAACGTCATGCGACCCATCTAAATAAGTAAATATTTCGGCGAAAAATCAAAAATTTATTCTAAAATTTTTTTGAGCCTTTTTGAAGAATTTAAAGAGTAAATAAAATTCGGTAATAATTTTGTAATTTTTGAAAAAAAATCATGCGATGCGACCTATCAAAATTGGTTAAAATTTCACGATAAATTAGGATATTTCAATAAAACTTTATTTTGAACTTTTTTGAACTATTTTTAGCTCAAAATTTGGTCATGATTTTGGAGAGTTTTTAAAAAAACGCCAAACGACCAAACAGAATAAGTTGAAAATTTCGGCAAAAAATCCAAAGTTCTTATAAAAACTTTTTTTGAGCCTTTTTGAAGAATTTTGAGCAAGAAAGTCCGGGTAATGATTTTTGAGCGTTTTGAAAAAGTGTCCTGCAACCTCTTAGAATGAGTTGAAATGTTACTAGAAATTGAAATATTTCAGCAAAATTTCATTTTTGGCTTGTTTGAACTATTTTGAGCCTAAAAATTGACCACGATTCTCGAGAATTTTGAAAAAACGTCTAACGACCAATCAAAACAGCTTAAAATTTCAGCAAAAAATCAAAAATAGCATCAAAACTTTTTTTGGACTTTTTTGAAGAATTTTAAACTTGAAATTCGGTTATAATTTTTGGAATCATTGAAAAAAAAATCATGCAACCGATCAGAATGTGTTGAAAATTTTAGAGAAACTGAAATATTTCAACAAAACTTCATTTTGAGTACTATTGCTATTTTTGAAGAATTTTAAGCCCAAAATTTGGTACCTAATCATTTTTAAGAGTTTTGAAAAAGGCGACATGCGGTCTATCAAAATAGATTAAAATTTCAGCAAAAAAATCAAAAATTCGTATCAAAACTTTTTTAAAACCTTTTTGAAGAATTTTAAATTCAAAATTTGGTTATAATTTTGGTAATCATTGGAAAAAAATCATGCAATCAATCAAAATGTGTAAAAAGTTTTACGAGAAAGTAAAAAAATTTCATTTTTGAGCAGTTTTGAAGAATTTTGAGATCAAAATTTTTGGTAATGATTTTGAAAATGGCTACATGCAGTCTATCAAAATAGGTTAAAATTTCAGGAAAACATCAAAAATTCGTATCAAAACTTTTTAAAACCTTTTTGAAGAATTTTAAACTCAAAATTCGGTTATAATTTTTGTAATCATTGGAAAAAAAATCATGCTAAAATGTGTAAAAAGTTTTACGAGAAAGTATAAAAATTTTTATTTATTTATTTTATTTTATGTTTTTAATTTTTGAGCATTTTTGAAGAATTTTGAGATCAAAATTTTTGGTAATGATTTGAAAAATGGCGACATGCAGTCTATCAAAACAAGTTAAAATTTCAGGAAAACATCAAAAACTTATATCAAAACTGTTTTGAGCTTTTTTGAGAAATTTGAAGAGTAAAATTCGATTATAATTTTTGGGAATTTTTAAAAAAATGTTATGCAACCTCGGTTAAGATTTCATGAAAAATTGAAATAAGCATTTCAACAACAATTCATTTGAGCATTTTTAATGAATTCAGAGCCCAAAGGCTTGTTCTGTGTTTAAATTTTTGGAGCTATGCTGCAGATGATGTTGAGAAAAAAAAAGCAACTTTTGCCATCCTCATAGAAGGAAAAACCAGAGGCAATAATTTCAAGCTTTTTCGTAGGTACTTATTATTTTATTGCATTGAGCACTGAAAATGTGTTTTAAGTTGCATATGCATGTAAGTATTTGCAAGAGAATTCATTGTTGAAACGAAAATAATCGTATTTTTACATCAATTTGTTATAATTACCTGCGCGTTTAATACTTTTTGCAGATTTGTTGACTTCGAAAAAAAATATATTGAGCATTCTGGAATCTATGTACTCAAAATTGTTAGGTTAAAATGGCAATTCCTACTCATGAAACTTTCGAAGTGTTCGCCTCCAACTTCGATTCGAACGAGACTGCGATTTTTTGAAAGGACGTGGTACATATAAGTTTTTCATCTACCCAAATTGATTCTAACTTCTCAGCATCGCTGAACTTAAATAGTTACATATTTTATATTTTTGCGAAAAAATAAAAAAATATAGAGCGAAATTGAAAAAAATTACTTTTTAAATATTGATTTATTTACGTGAATTTTTTTAAACACCGAGCTATATTCAACAAAATATTACTATTATTAAAATTATAAAAATTTTATGTTGAACATAATAAATATATAAACTTAACTGAAAATACGGTTTTATAAAAAAATTCATATAAGTTCGTAAAAAAAAAATCGGAAACTTTGAAACAGTTATAAATCTATGTACAAAATATATAAAGGAAAAAAAAAGACGAATAAAAAAATAAACACATAGAAAAAAAAGAAGAAGAAATTAATTCGTAACTATAATAATTTTGATTATTTGCAGTTATAAATTTATACTTTTAAGTATAAAGAAAAGAAAAAAAAAACACATATTTATACGGTACACACGCTGTCAGAATTCGTCACAGCCAATATACATAAAATCATCCAACTTCGAAGTAGAATAATTTCGATCGCGTTCGATCACGAGAAAAAAAAATTAAATACTTGAATTAATGATTAATTTACGACGTTAAAATAAACGAAACGTATTCATCATCGTGAATAAATGTTAATTTAAAATGCTTAATATATTCGAATGTACAACACGTTGTTGTCGTTATCGAGACAATCCGGCGAGTCTATAGAGAGATAGTAATAAATCAGTCGCGAATCATTCGCTTGTGTAGTTTTCTGTTTTCTTCATCTACTTAGCCTATTATTCTTTAGAGGACGATCTTCGAACATTTAATATTACTTGACCGTCCGATAATCTCTTCATCATGTTCCAAGCTTCGGTTCTGGACATGGACGTTACATCGACACCGTTCAATGATAAAAGTTCGTCTCCGGCATGAAGCATACCACTTTTAGCAGCGCATCCGCCTAAAATCAAAGTATACGAAAGATTAAATATTTTACATTTACAGATAATTATACTGACTGACAAATTCATCCGAGTATTGTCTAACTAGGTATATTATGAAGATGAACTAGCAAAATGCAACAAGTATGTCAAACGTACCGGTGAATATTTTCTTTATGGTTAATGGAAGATCACCGAATGGAGAATCTTTACCACCTTCCAGACTGAAACCTAAACCACCTCCTTCTTTGATCAGTGTAACGGATATAACTGGACCTTTCACTATTTTACTGTAATTATTATTGGCTGTTGAACCTGTTTGGTGAATAAAAAAAAATATTACATTACCGCTTTATAGTAGTGCGTCTACGTAGTACCTACATTATATTTATACAGTAAACCTATACGTACACTTTACATAGGTACTTATACGAGTATGAGTATATGAGCTATGTACGAGTACAAACGCTTGAGAGCTCCAAAGTAACACAGTTCTTTTTAAAAAAAATCGAATCCGAACTACATTTTGTGATAGACTTACTTGTAAAATTACGGCTATCACAGTCTGAGCTAACTTCAGGTATTCTAGGAGGCCTGATAGTATTTTTGAAAGTGGCCACAAGAGTATCTTCGGCCGGAACAGGTGTCGCGTTATCATTCGATCCATCTGTTCTCCATCTGGAAACCACTAATACTACTTCGGATCGAGGAGCCTGTACAAAATTTTACCATTTTTAGTTTATCTAATAAATACTCGATGCACTTCGAATAATTACGAGTGAACTTGGCGCGATATAGGTAATCGCAAAAATCAACAAGTGTGGAGTGTGGTTTACCTTCAAAATTGAAAGTGCTTCTCGGTGCGTTACACCTTTCATATTACGTCCATTTATCGATAAAATTCTGTCTCCTTTTTGGATTCTGCCGTCTTTGTCGGCCGGACTTCCAACGAGTACTTTGTGAACCTGAAATGTAAACATTTTTTTTTAGTGTTTCGAACTGTTTTATTTGAGAAATTATTCATTAACCGATTATGATTTTGAATATGAAAATTCATCCTTTCTTTTTGAGAGAACCCTGTTAATTTTGGAAGAAACAACATTGTTATATGCAATTAAAATCAAGTTTTTTGAAGAAGGACGACGAAGAGAAATAAGATCTTTTCAACTTGCTTCAAAATCGGATGTTTTCTGACCCTCTGTCCCACAAAAGTCCGGCAAAAAAGAGCTGAGAACAGGAAAATCAGGCCTCGATCTCACCTCAGGAAGCAAAACTAATTAAATCAATTTTTCAATTTTTAGATTCCAGAAATGTTCGTGAAACAAAAACAATACACGCTGGAAAAAGTCACGAAAAAATGCGATGAAGAAGGTATGGTATAATCAAAAATAAATTTTCAAACAAAATGGGGGGAGGAGTCATCGGATAATCAATTTCTTTCTCAGCCATTGTTTCACTGAATGTGAATTTGAAGTAAATATGTACTTCTCCAAAATCAAAGGAAATAAATACGTATTGTTTTTCGAAGAGGAGGGGGAAGGAAAATCTGATTTTCTAAATCATTATTTCCATTTTACCACATTTTTGAGTTATTCAATTTTTATTGCGGAAATCTATCCATATTTGCCTATTTTCTCTTCTCCCTCTCAATTTTTTTTTCAATTCTGAAAAGAGAAGAAAAAGTAGAAATTTTCACATTTTTAAAAGTATGTACCACTAAAAAGACATTTTGATGAATTCAAGAGAAAATAGGGCAAAATTTCTGAAAATTGATTATTTAAAATTGTATCAATGCTTTTCAAATCGATTAATTAGATATAATTTAAAAACCTCAAAATTGAAATTTCATTGCGAAAGGTTCATTTTTCTTGAGAAGTAGGTACCTATCAAAGTTAGAAGCTACAAATAAAAAATTTGGGAAAAATTACGATGAAGACCCTTTCTTGTTTTTTGTTTTGAACAAACTATTTTTGAAGATGAGATTTCAACACCACTTGAGGTAGGAGGGAGACAGAAAATCTTCCAATTTCGATCAAAATTTTTGAAAAAATCTTAAAGTTGAGTTACTTTACCCTTAAACATGACC